>NW_026606145.1:0-1236590 GCF_029834395.1 Sorex fumeus | reverse complement strand
ATAAAGCACAAGCAAGTCAAATGGGAACAAAAAGCCTGGAGACAGAGCTGGACCTTGAGAAAGCAGGAAGGACAGCAGCCCGGAGCAGGTGACACAGTAACCCCAGGTCATGGCATGGCCAGAGACGTGCAGACACCTCCCTCCTCTGGGCACATCATTAAGCACTGACCCCTTTAACTCTTCCACAAGAAGAAAACATCCAACCCCATCAAAAATGGGGCGACGAAATGAACAGAAACTTTCTCAAAGAAGAAATTCGAATGGCTAAAAGGCACACGAGAAAATGCTCTACACCATTAATCATCAGGGAAATGCAGAGCAAAATAACAATGAGATATCATTTCACACCACAGAGACTGGCCCACATCCAAAAGAACAAAAGCAACCGGTGTTGGCGCAGATGTGGAGAGAAAGGGATCCTCCTTCACTTCTGGTGGGAATGCCAATTGGTTCAACTCTTTTCGAAAACAGTACGGACGATTCTCCAAAAATTAGAAATTGAGCTCCCATTTGACCCAGCAATACCACTCCTGGGAATATATCCCAGAGAGGCAAAAACGTATAGTCAAAGTGACATCTGCACTTGTTTGTTCATTGCAGCGCTGATTAAAATAGCTAGAATCTGGAAAAAACCTGAGTGCCCGAAAACAGATGACTGGTTAAATAAACTTTGGTACATCTACACAATGGAGTACTGTGTAGCTATTAGAAAAGATGAAGTCAAGAAATTTACATACAATTGGTACTACATGGAAAGTATCATGTTAAGCGAAATGAGTCAGAAAGAGAGGGACAGACATAGAAAGACTGCATTCATCTGGGGAACATAAAGTAACAAAATAAGAGACTAACACCCAGGAATAGCTGAGATAAGTATCAGGAGGTTTACTCCATGGCTTGGAGGCCAGTCACACGTGTTGGGGGAAAAGGCAGCTCAGATAGAGAAGGGAGCACCAAATCAAGGGTGTTGGGAGGATACTCCCAGGATGGAAGATGCATGCTGAGAGTAGACTATAGACTGAACATGATTGCCACTCAATGCCTCTTTTGCAAACCACAGCACCCAAAAGGAGAGAGAGAACAAAAGGGAATGCCCTGCCACAGAGGCAGGGTGGGATGGAGGGTAAGGGGAGTGGGAGGGATACTGGAATCAGTTGTGGTGGAGAATGGGCACTGGTGGAAGGATGGGTATTCGATCATTGTATAACTGAAACCCAAGCACAAAAATGTGTAAGTCTACAACCGTACCTCATGGTGTTTCACTAATAAAAATTAAAAAGACCAAAAAAAACCCTGTGTTTTTCAGGAAATTCTGACACATGGTCAATCCTAAACATATGCTACCAAGTGAATAAACCAGCAAGAAACAGAAATGCTATGTTGATTCAGCCTAGACAGGTACTCTAATGAGTTGGAATCTTGAAGACAGAATGAAGAGTTGCAGGTTCCTGGTGAGAAGAGGGAGGAGCGTGTGCTTATTTACAGAGCAGTCTCCACCTGCAGAGGGAAGGGGAGAGGAAGATGGAAGGCAGAAGGTTGCACAGTATCATCACTGTAGTTAACATCGCTGCACACTAAGAACAAAGATGCCAACTTTCTCTTTCATATATGTCACAATACAAACCTTTTTAAAACTTGGGAAGTAGATCAGTCATCAAGTGGAAAGGAATGAAATTCTGCAGGGATCTCTTCTGGAGACAAAATAAGAGGCAGAGTGGAGGACTAATTGGCTGATTCTGTGTAGAAAAACATGTAAACCAGAGAAGCCAGGAATAAATAAAAATTATTAAAGACAAAATTAAAATGCCTACACACATATTTATGGCACATGTAATAGATACAACGATAACAAGTATCTCCAAATGGTTAGAAGAACAAGAAAGAAATTAGAAAAGACTTGAAAGGTAAGAAGACTTTCCTGATGAAGTCTGTTATTACAAACTACCACCAGGAATGGTCCAGAAACAGCGTAAAAAAAAAAGTATCTGTCTACTCAGAAGTCTGTATTCCAGGGGCTGCTTCTGTACCACTATCCCACCCCCATCCGCTGCATTCAAAAAAAGCCACATTTGACAAAACGGCTGCATTTTCTCAAATGAAAGCTGCTGTTTGTCTGATGATGGAGTCTGGGTGTGCACATGACCGATTTCGCCAGCAGGGTGAGCTCAGTCCTTGGTGATAAACACTTCTGTCTGATATAAGCTAAAAGAAGTCTTTTCTGTATTCGCAAACAGACATGGGTGAATACATTTTTCTAAGTAAACTGTTAAATTGGAGGCTAAAATACATATGAAGCTCTGAATACAAATTTAAATGTAGCAACACTAATAGGATAATTTAAAAAGTAATTTCTATTTTGATTTTTTTGGTCCCATATCTTGTTGAATCCCTTACTTTACTAGATTATTTTGTACATTATTCTAGCTTCTGAGTACAGAATTATTCTTACAGTATAGCATTTTTACGATACTATCTCACTGCTTTTTCATAGTTGCTTTTTATCAGATTAAAGATTATTTCTTCTTAAACTGTGAAATTTGTATACTGAATGAGGATTATTATGTCGAATTATCTTTCTGTATACAATCATGTGAACATAAAACTCTTTTATCACAATGAATTATGTGGACAGAAACTTCACATTGCTAGAAGATTCATTCTGTCTTGATTGATAGATGGTTTGAAATGTAGATTCAAAGGAACAAGATGTAACTAGTTACATAACTACTTAAGGGAAAATTTTATTAACATTAAAAACATAATCCATGTATTAAGCTCCTACAGTGTTTGTTTTGTAATCTCAATGCTTCCAGAGAAAAAAATATTTGACTGTCATAGTTAGATTTTTTTTTAATTTTATTGAATCATTGTGAGATAGTTACAAGCTTTTATGTTTGGGTTACAATCACACAATGATTAAACACCCATCCCTCCACCAGTGCACATTCCCCACCACCAATATCCTCAGTATATCCCTCCTTTCCTACCCTCCTCTGCCTCCGTGGCAGACAATATTAACCATACTCTCTCTCTACTTTGAGGCACTATGGCTTGGAATGCAGCTGTTAGGAACGATGAAGTCATGAAATTTGTAATAAGTGGATAGACAAGGAGAGTATCATGCTAAGTGAAATGAGTCAGAAAGAGAGGGACAGACATAGAAGGACTGCACTCATTTGTGGAGTATAAAACCACATAACATGAAGTTGACACCTAAGAATAGTAGATACACGGGACGGGAAGATTGCTCCATAGCTGGAAGCCAGCCTCATGAGCAAAGGGGAGAAGACAGCTGGAATAGAGAAGGGATCACTAAGAAAATGATGGCTTGACTTTTGGAAAACAGTATGGATGATTCTCCAAAAATTAGAAATTGAGCTCCCATTTGACCCAGCAATACCAATCCTAGGAATATATCCCAGAAAGGCAAGAAAGTATAGTCAAAGTGACATCTGCACTTTTTTGCTCATTGCAGCACTCTTTACAATAGCCAGAATCTGGAAAAAACCTGAGTGCCCGAGAACAGATGACTGGTTAAAGAAGCTTTGGTACATCTACACAATGGAGTACTATGTAGCTGTTAGGAAAGATGAAGTCATAAAATTTACATACAAGTGGTACTACATGGAAAGTACCGTGTTAAGTGAAATGAATCAGAAAGAGAGGGATAGACATAGAAAGATTGCATTCATCTGGGGAACAGAAAGTAACAAAATAGGAGACTGACACCCAAGAGTGGCCAAGATTAGTACCAGGAGTTTTGCTCCATGGCTTGGAGGCCAGCCACACATACTAGGGGCAAAGGGAGCTCATAGAGTGAAAGGAGCACCAAATAAAGGGTGTTGGGAGTACCCTCCCAGGATGGGAGAAGCATGCTGAAAGTAGACTGTAGACCAAACATGATTGCCACTCAATGCCTCTTTTCCAAACCACAGCACCGAAAAGGAGAGAGAGAACAAAGGGGAATGCCCTGCCACAGAGGCAGGGTGGGATGGGAGGGATGGGTGGTGGGAGGGATACTGGGATCTGTGGTGGTGGAAAATGGGCACTGGTGGAGGGATGGGTACTTGATCATTGTATAATTGAAACCCAAGCACAAAAATTTGTAAGTCTACAACTATACCTCATGGTGTTTCGCTAATAAAATTTTTTAATTAATAAATAAAAGAAAAAAGAAAAAAAATGATGGCTTGAGGAACCGGTAGGAATAGGAGATGTGTGCTGAAAGTAGATAATGGACCAAACATGATATTTGGGTATCTTGCACTTCTCTTATTGTTTCCATAACTTTTTCAGCTTAATTTTTAATTTCATTATCAATACTTTTTATTTCTCTATATTTTGCAAGTTATTTTTATTCTTCTATAGAATGATATTTTAGGACCATTGTAAGCATTCTATCACTATCACTATCACCCCATTGTTCATCGATTTGCTCGAGCGGGCACCAGAAACATCTCCATTCATCTCTGTCACGTGCTAGTGTAGCCCGATGACATATTGGGGGCTCTTTCAAGGTCAGGGGAATGAGGACCATCATTGTTACTATTTTTGGCATATCTAGTATGCCACAGGTAGCTTTCCAGGTTCCGCCCTTGGGGCGGGATACTCTCGGTAGCTTGCCAGGCTCTCCAAGAGCAATGGAGGCTTTTAGGGCAGACTCTAACGTCCTTTACAGGTGTTCCCAGTCAGGCATACATGCAGGAAAGAGACTCTCAGTAGCCTGTTGGGTTCTCTGAGAGTGAGAACTAGACAATAAGAGGTTGCACAGTTGCAAATGCAGCTGTGCACTTCCGGGAGCTTGGTTTTATAGTCTCTGGATCTTGGCTGTTGATGGGTTTGCACGACAGTTGGTGGGTATAACTGTCTAGCTACTAGAAGATGGGGGATCTAGATGGAGGAGGCCCAGTCCCGAACCAGCAGGCTTGGGGATCTCAGCCCCAGGTCCCGCACACCTGGGTTCCTCTGCCGGTTCCTTCATGCTTGAGGCCAGTCCTAGTGTGTAGATAGTGGTCTCAGCATGGCTGTGGCTGGGTCCCGGAGGTCTTCAGCTGCCGGGGCTCTGCGCAGGGCAGAGAGGGAAACTCAACCTTCCTCCCCGCTCCAAGGGGCCCCGGTGAGGACTGCCAGGCACGGAGACAGGAGGTTCTGTGTTGTTCTCTTCTGGGAGCTTGGTTTTATAGTCTCTGGATCTTGGCTGTTGATGGGGTTACACGGCAGTTGGTGGGTGTAACTGTCTAGCTACTTGAAGATGGGAGATCTGGGTGGAGGAGGCCCAGTCCCAAACCGAGCAGCCTTGCAAATCTCAGCCCCAGGTTCTGCACACCTGGGTTTCTCTGCCGATTCCTTCATGAGTGACACCTGTCCTAGTGTGTGGAGAGTGGTCTCAGCATGGCTGTAGCTGGGTCCCGGAGGTCTTCAGCTGCCGGGGCTCGGCTCAGAGCATAGAGGGAAACTCAACCCTCCCCCCTCCAAGGGGCCCCAGTGAGGACAACCAGGCATGGGGGCAGGAGACTCTGCCTTGTAAGCATTAAAGGAATGAAAATTACATCCACTGTAAATATTCTCAGGTCAAAAAAATGGTTGATAATAATAAAACATTCAAAGTCTACAAAAAGTTTAAGTGAACATCATCTTCACCAAATACCATAAGGTAAAAAAAGGTAAAGGCCCTCCCGTTGTTCGTCGATTTGCTCGAGCGGGCCCAGTAACGTCTCCATTGGAGACTTTGTTGTTACTGTGTTTGGCATATCAAATACGTCATGGGGAGCTTGCCAGGCTCTGCCGTGTGGGTGAGATACTCTTGGTAGCTTGCCGGGCTCTCCGAGAGGGGTGGAGGAATCGAACTCGGGTCGGCCATGTTGGCTGCGTGCAAGGCAAACGCCCTACCGCTGTGCTATCGCTCCATACCATATTAAAATACAAAAGTATCTCAGAAAATTTATCCAGAATCTGAAGATACAATCAAAAATAAAAATGCTATCAGAAACACAAGAGAAAATATTTATTGATGAAATTTCAAACCATGATGACCTAGTTTTTCAAAAAAGAATATTTAATCAGCAAACTTCAACTTAATCTTAGAAACCAAATACACAATAGTTGTGAATATAAAAGTTTTAGTATTTTCAATATGATAATAAAATAAATAAACCTGCAATTTAACCACAAAGTTTCAAACTCATTACATTTACAATATGCTAAAATTCTTCACAGAAAAGTTAAAAAATTAAATAATAACATATTTTCAAAATCTCTAAGAACTAGAAAGAGCCCAATGTTTTCTGAAAGCTTCAGGAATGCAGGTTTCATGTTGGTCCCTAGCCTCCACCTGGACTGTCCAAATCTACTCCTTTATGTGACATAAATATAAGGTAAAAGTTATCTTAAACCCTTAAAGCAGTCTTGTTGAAAAGAAGTAGCCAGCTCTTTTGCTGTACATTTCAATCTAACATTTAATATCGCCATCAAATATTAAATTGCACTGTAGCACTGTCCTCCCATTGTTCATCGATTTGCTCAAGTGGGCACCAATAACTTCTCCATTGTGAGACTTGTTGTTACTGTTTTTGGCATTTCAGATATGCCATGGGGATATTGCCAGGCTCTGTCATGAGGGCGGGATACTCTCAGTAGCTTGCTGGGCTCTCCGAGATGGACGGAGGAATCGAACCCAGGTCAGCCGCGTGCAAGGCAAACACCCTATCAACTGTGCTATCACTGTATCACTGTGATCCCATTGATCATCGAATTACTCAAGCGAGTGCCAGTAACATCTCTGTTCCTCCCAGCCCTGAGATTTTAGCAGCCCCTTCTTACTTGTCTTTTCTCAGTGATTAGAGGGTCAGGGAAATGAGACCTGTTGTCATTACTGTTTTTGACATATGAAATACATCACAGGGAGCTTGCAGGGCTCTGCCTCTGTGGGCTGGATACTCTTGGTAGCTTGCCGGGCTCTCTGAGAGGCATATATTTATGTTTTTCTCTATGATTTGTTGCCTACCCATCAGACATGGTGTAGTAATAGTGGAAAATGGGTAGGAAGTGTCTTATAATGTGTCGCACAGCCGCACAGTCCAGTTCCACATTATCTGGGTTTATTAGCTTGAGGAACGCAGAATGGACCAGAAGTTGCAGTTTGGTACCTCATCAACTCTGCAGTGACTTTGGCTGCTGCAATTAGCCCTGCTGCTACCACATAGAAATGGTGGCCAGTGCCCTTGAAGATTGGAACTGAATAAAAAAGATCTCATCAGTGGCCTCACTTCTTTGGTATGCTAAATTCAATTGGTGATGACTGGATTAGCAGGACACTTATTTCCTTTGCTTGGGTTTTTGATTCAACCTATATTTTTCATTGCTTATTAAGTGTGTTAACCAACTAATTTCATCGGTAACATTGGTGTGTATATGAATTCATTATAATTCTATCATGTTAATGGAAAATGGTAACAATGATTTGATATGCACAAGAAATAAAAGAGGAAATATGGTATGTAAGGATTAAATTGCAGCTTCGCTTTGATCTTCGTGTACTCATTGAATTAAGAAATTCCTTATCTTGATGTATTGTAGTCATAGTGGGAAAGGTAAAAGTCTAGGCAGGGAGCTGGAGGTAGGAACTCGGAGTAACCCATTCTAGAAACTGGACAGTGATGTCACAAAGAAGGACCTGATTAGCTAGATAAAGTTGGGAGTGACGCAGAAACAATCTATGACAAAATGAAACATAAAGAGAACGCATCCAACACAAAGATGCCCAGCACTGGGGCTCATTGGTAGCCCTATGTGTGCCCTCCCACCCTGATTTTACAGTAACAATGCAACCAACCAAGAAACTCCATAATTCTGATCCTCTTTGTCCAACAATTGTAATATGGGCCAAGAAAATGCCTACATAAGGTTCTCTGTATCCTAATTCTGGGTCACAGCTTCAAGTCAGTTGGCTTAAATGTGGTCCATTTAGATGCTAATAACATCTTGATTTTTTGCCTAACCATGGTTTCAGTGTGATTAACTAAGCAAATTTCATTACAACGCATTCCCATTCCTTGCCTTTGCAGGGAGTTTCTCTGGCCTAACCATTTTGACTTAGGCTTCTCCACACCTGCTCTTAGGGCTGAAACACTTCAGTAATTATACTTTCTTCTTAAGGACAGTGAGATCAGCTTCCAGCAGCCTTTCATCCCTCCCTCACCCAGCCCCCAAGAAGCAGGTGCACCTACCCTTCAGCCTGCATCGGCCTGTGCAGTGTGCCTGCAACTTTTTTCCCCATTCAGCTCCTGTGGGCAGACACTGGGACACTCCCTCTCTGAGCAAGACTGTGAGAGTCTCACTGGAGACAGGTCAGGGTGAGCCTAATGAGTCTGGGCAGAACTGGTACATAAAAAAGGATTGCACTGTTCCTCTGACTGAAGTGTTCACAGATGATTGCCTGTAAAAACACATGGTCCTCAGCAACAGGATAGAGCTAATGAAGGCACTGAGTAATTATACACAAGCATTGAAAATGGATTCATTCAGAAGGTTCAGGTTCTTCTGTATCTTCAGCTGAGTCATTTCCCATGGCATCAGGTATCTCAATAACTGTACTAGGCTCGGTCTGTGGTAGCAATGTGTCTCCAAGGGTTTGGTAACTACCAGTGTGTGATGATGATACAGAAGAAGTGATAGTGTGTCTTGTGAACAAGACAACAGGTTTCTTTTTTCACGACTGTCCTCATGTTTCAGTAAGAGCTTATTTTTGGAGATTCTCTTATAGTATTTCCAATGTTGCTGGACTGATTAGAAATGTCTTCTATGCTATCAGAGATGTCACATATTTTTAGTAACAAGAAGCATCATTTCCATCATCCTTGATCTCCCACATAAGATCTGAAGAAGGTGTAGTGGTGAGTTAAGGTGGCAATGGACATTTCTATGCAGACGATGAAGTCCTGCAGCCCCATGGCCAATGTCTCTTCCATCTTCCATTCCCAGATGGAGCTCTGGGATATCACACCAAATTTCACCAACAAAGCAATCACCACTGCATGCCAGAACTTAACGACAACCACAAGCTTCACACAAATGAGCTTCCCTGTGGGCTGGGTGGGACTCAGCTCTTCTTCAGTGCTTTGTGAAATAATAGGAGGAAATACATGAAAAAGATCTGGGACACGTTGCTGAAGATAATTAAATCCAAGCTCTGGACAAGATGAAAACTCCTTCACTGTAAACGTGCAATAGCTCACAGATGACTGCCACAGTGATGGTGATCAGAGTGATCATGACATAATGCAGCATGCTCACCTTGCACGAGGACAGCAATGTCTCTCCTAGGGTGCAAGGTGGGAAACAGAGGAAGAGAGGTGAAGATCCTGCACTGCTATTTGACTTTCAGATTGGCCTTGAGGGTGGGAACTAGCTCTTCAGGTAGTTGAGTAGGAAGGTCATGAATTTGTGGAGTACATAAGCTCTAAAGCACTCCAGGAAAGTGTGTGTGTGTGCGTGTGTGTGTGTGTGTGTGTGTGTGTGTGTGTGTATGGTGATGGTGGATTATTTCAGAGCCATGCAGAAACCTTGAGTCCAATTGGTTCATCAGGGGAGTTGCCATGGTTTCCTCATTTTCTGCTGCAGATTTGTTTTCTCAGGCGTCACATTTCAATGGTACCACTTCACAAACATAGGTTCTGCCTCTCCAGCATGATGCTCTGATCCCCTGAACACACGGCTAGTCACTCCTCAAATACTCAGGTTTTTCTCAGGATGTGCAGAGGAGAGCATTGGGCATGTCTATGCCACCACCACCACTCAAGCATCTGGGGGCATTGAGACGTTCACAAGCACTTCAGAAATGGTGTAGAGACCTGGCCAACCTCTCTGTACCTGATGTGCCAGTATGGGGCCTCCACGGGAGGCTTGGGGAACTGGAAGTACCTTCCCAGAGCATTGAAACAGCTGGGTTAGACCAGACCAGTGACTGACGGCCTGCTGAGCAGATACTCCAACTCTCTCCTGCACACCCATCCATGCTATGGGGTCTCTATCCCCTTCACTGAGTGATGCTGCCTGTCTCTTCTCAGAGCACTCAAGGCCCTGCACGCTAAGTCACTCTTGTCCTTTCCCATTCCCGCCCTTTCTTCAATCAGATTAACCATGGTTTTTCTTCCTCATGACCCCAGAGGATGTAGATGTGGGTTTGGGGCATCATCCAGGCATGAGTAGATTTGCTTCTATGACTATTCCTTCTTTTCTGAGGAAATAACCTTTTGACTTTGTGAGTAAATAATAGAGTCACTCTCCTCATGTCCACATCTATCATCGGTCCTCCTCACTATACTTTAGAAATTATAACCACAGCATTGGAGCAGCCGGGCTAGACAAAACCAGTGCTTGTCCTCCTAAATACATGCTAGAAAACACATTTCTCTTTGGCCACCACATTTGGACATGTTTTGCTTACATATCTAGCCTGTAAGAGTCAAGAGGGTTTGGGAGTTTCTTGTTCGCTGAACAGAGGTGGGAGCACAGTGAGAACTTGCAGTCCCAACAAAGTGGGACTTGTGCAATGCAAGGACTTCAGACACTCACTGGTGATAGATGTGACTAACCTGGGCATCTTCTGTGCACTGGTTTCAGCTAAGGAATTTAAGCTAAGTACAAATACCCCAAAGTGAATGCTGGGTTTGGGGCATAGACACCCACACGTCCCCCAAAAATGGCAATTTCAATACCATACTGTGGCTTATCACTTTGATTTTGCTTCTGTCTATGGAGCCAGTTACTAAGGAGCTGAACCCAATTCAGTAGGATGATACAATGTTGCCTCACAAAGAAAGATGAGGGGAGGAAGAGACTATATGCCATTTGGGCGTAAGGATTATTTAAACTCTAAATTTAAAAAAACAAAAGAAGACTTGTGGTAATCTTTGAATTTAGAGTTCTCAGGGAAATCCTGAATTGTATGTGAAAGAAAATAACATTGCTGATGGGAGAAAATTCTGGAAACTGAGACTTAAACCTTTCATAAGACATGTGCATTGATAAAGGATCATTTGCAACTACCCTATCTCCCTGGATGACGTTAAGTCCCAAGAAACTTGTCACTAGAATGGACAGCCAAGTTAGATATGCATAAACAACCTTATTCTGTGTACTATTATTTTCTTGATAGCCTCCTACAAGTGGTATCTCATCTCATCCCTCATTCATACCTTTTGGTTTGGCTTAAGATGATACATAAGGTGGCTGAGTAGGCCATGCTGTAAATATCTCCCATCTATAGGAGAAACACATGACATGACAGTTATTTATTGCTCCTGTTTATCTCTTTTGTTATGAGGACATATTAGCCAAGAACCTAAAAGGTCCACGTGAAAATGTTTTTTCTCTTTCTCCTCCTTTTGTTGCTGCTGTGATGTATGGGCATCACATATCACCTCCACCCACACACCCCGCACAAACACACACATGCCAGCAAATGCCGGCAAGGGGCTACTACCTGTGTGCTCTCCAGGGCTCACTAGTCTGTGAGCTGTGGGCCTCAGAACACACTGGCTGGAGTTCCTGCATTCACAACTCCCATGTCTTTGGATAATGAATAATGAATACACAGCAAGTTTGTTTGTTCATAATCATCTTCACCCTGTGATATGTTTCTGACCTTTAGTGGTCCCCTTACATTTTTCCAGTATTCTTTACCTGCCTAGAAAAGACATATCTGACATCAGAGACAAACCAACATTGCTATGCACGGAGAAGTGCACATTCCTAGTTCTTGACCTCCTACAAAGAATGTAAAGGGCAAAGTATAATGATGGGTTATAATGGCAAAGACTATTTCAAGGCAGATTATGAAGTTCTGCAGTCCCATAGCCACTGCCTACACTGCCTGCCATTCCCAGGTTCGCTTTTGGGAAACAATACCAAGTTTCCTTCAACAATGCAATCGCCATTGCTTCGCAGAGGAAATGAAAACCTTGGGTTTTGCAACAAGGAAATTTTCCATCAACTGGCTGGGACTCAGCTCCTCCATTAGTACTTCGTAAACCAGTAGGAGGAAACACATGGGAAAGAACTGGGACACGGTGTTAATGACGACCAAATAGCTCCAAGCTTTGGAGAGGCTGATGTTTCCTTTGCTGTAGATGTGGACCTGCTCTCAGATGTCACTGATGATGGTGACAAGCAGTCTTATCATGATGTATGGCAAGCATACTCTTCTTGCAATAGAACAGCATTTTCTCTCCTCTGGGGTACAGCAGACAGGAGGAAGGAGTGCTTGTACTGCTCCTTAATGAAGTTGTCAATGACAAACACTTCGTGTGTGAAACTAAAACAAACTTCAATTAAGTATAAGTACAAGTCGAGTAAACGTTATTTAGCTTATGATATTAAATAATTAATATATATTCTGCCCCTCTCAGAGAGCCCGGCAAGCTACCGAGAGTATCTCGCCCTCACGGCAAAGCCTGGCAAGCTCCCCATGATGTTTTCGATATGCCATACACTAACAAGTCTCACAATGTTACTGGGCCTGCTCGAGCAAATCGATGAACAACGGGAGGACAGTGACAGTGAAGTGACAGTGATATATAGTATATATATATATATATATATATATATATATACTTAGTATTCAAATATATAAAATATATTCTCTAAATAACTAGTAAACTTACATGTGAAAATGATGTTCCATAGTACCATACAATGCTAAACACTTCAGTCATGATAAATTGCAGAAAATACTAAAAAATTATGAAAAACAAAATCGTCATTATTATCTTCCAAATATATTTAATATTTAGAAATTTTAAAACCGGTATGAAAGAACAAAAAATTACTTACCAATAGAGAATATAGAAATTTTTTAACAGCAAAAACTTCAATTTTGAAATTAGTTGAAGGTCAACCACATTCTTTTTTTGTGTGTGTATGAAGCACCAACTATTGCATTCACATTAAAAAGAATTTTGAAGTTGAAAATAATTTTATTGATATAAATAACTTATAAGAGAAATTTCAATTCTCAAAATCCATTTATAAAATTATGTCAAGGGCAAAATAAAGCAATCCCTTCCCCCAACCACTCAGATGCAAAGGATCTTTCTACAACTTAATCCTACGAAATAAGGAAACAATTTGAACACCTTTACTAGAATCTCCAAGGTAATTTTATAAAGGGCGGTGGCATATCTCTCTTTAGTCATAAACTTAACTAAATAGGTCTTGTAATTTATCAGATTCTTTAAAGGAGTATCCTATTTGTGTACTCGTTTGTCAAACACCATGTGTGATGCAAGTTTAAAATGGTAGAAGCCAAAAAGGTAGAACATCAAGCACTTACCTAGGACACTACCAACCTAGGTTCTATCTCTCTGGGATCCCAAAGAAGCAGACTTTTGAGTTCAAAGTCAGGAGTAAGTCTAAGTACCTCTCGGTTTATATATGAATATATAGTAAAGAAAGCTTCTTCTTAAAAGGTGTAAACAGCTCTTCATTTTCATCCCCCAAGCTAAATTGGTCTTCTCCCCCACCCAGCTGAGCTGGTCTTCTCCCCCACCCAGGTCAGTTTATCTGCTGCTTCTCGAACCTGGGACTTGGATTTCTCCCTGCAAGCCCCCAGGCGTCCTCTCAGACCTTGGGAGACAAAGCAACCCTGAGCCTCTGACTCTTCCTTTTCGTCCCCTAAACTAAGCTGGTCTCCCCCACCCAGGTCAGTTTATCTGCCGCTTGATCATTGTATAATTGAAACCCAAGCACAAAAATTTGTAAGTCTACAACTGTACCTCATGGTGTCTCACTAATAAAAATTAATTTTAAAAAAAGGTATAAACAAAATCAAAAGTAAAAGGTTAAAAATACTTCAGATAAGCAGAGCAGAATATGCACAAACTTAATTCACGTTTTTACTTTTGACTTTTATAGATGCGAGATGAAAAACAGAGGCCTGAAGAATCACTGTCCTCCCATTGTTCATCAATTTGCTAGAGCAGGCCCAGTAAAGTCTCCATTGTGAAACTTGTTGTTACTGTGTTTGGCATATTGAATATGTCATGGGTAGCTTGCCAGGCTTGGCATGCAGGCGAGATACCCTTGGTAGCTTGCCGGGCTCTCCGAGAGGGGCAGAGGAATCGAACAGGACTCGGCCATGCTGGCCACATGCAAGACAGATGCCCTACCACTGCATTGGTGGTATAGTGGCGAGCCCGAAGAATCATTAATTAATAAAGCTAGTAACTTCTTCTACAAATCAGCAAACCTCAGGGAACATGGACATTGAAGTTTGAAGTATAATAAAAGATTCAAATTGAGACTATAGGAGTTCTACTTACCTCTACTGTGAAAAAAATGCTGGAGACAGAGAGTCATTCGAAACCTTAACAAAACAAAAAATATCTATATGATCTACAAAGTCTTAAAGTTTATTCAAGCAATGAGAAATCTGGGGTAACCAGTAGCTCCCCATCTCTCCCAAAAGCTACTTTCAGAAGGAAAGAGCATAAAACTATTCGCCTGTGTAATGAGGGATCAGAGAGATATAAGGTAGGTAGAATAGGACACTAAAATTGCAAGGATTATATTAGTAATGCAAGATAGAAATAGTGTTAGAGATACAAATGCAAGTTCAGTTCACCCTCAACTACAAACACTTCGTGGTGTCCTTTGCTGGGAACTCTTAAGAAATCTGGGCAGCCCCAATGAAATCTTTCTTTTTCGAAACTCTGGTAAGGGCAGCCACGTTCATTACAGAGTCCTACCAGGAATATTCTCTCTTCATGACATCGAACTGGAAAAAGGCCCTAACCAGCTCCACAGGGATGTAGACTAAGACACAATACCAAAGGGTAAAAACAAGAGAACACTGCTAAACTGACTTGAGGGAAGAAACCCTAGGACTCACCGCTTACCCACTTACCGGGGCAGGGAAAGGTAGAATCTAAGGGCATGCAGAGGAAAGAAGGATCACAAGGACAACAAGTCCTGATACTCTGAGAAAACAGGTGTGGGGAGCTTGGATCCTACTTGGACATCTCACCTGTGCACAGACCGCTGCATACTCACAGCTAACAAGCAGCAGCAGAAACAAGCACACACCGGGAGCCCAGAGTGTAGGAAGAAAAACTTTTCAGGTACAGCAGTGAGTAGGAAAACAGTGAGAAGTAGAGCTCCGAGCAGAATTTCAGCAACAAAGCTCCATCTTAATATTCAGGTTGCACTGAAGGAATGTGCAGCAGCACTGTGCTAATGAAAACAGTATCTCAGAACCCGTTCAACGCTCCTAATCTGACTCAAATTTCCACACGAGTTTCTTGTCAAAAATAGTTTTAAAAAACATGTCATGGCCCAAATGAGCAACTATGTGAGAGCAGACACCTGCGGTTTTACAAGTGTTCTAGAAGTGAGACTTGAATTGTAAACCAGGATCTGCACCAACACAGGGACCCTTCCCTCCAGGTATACCTGTGGCAGGGGGCATGACCTCTGGGGTTGCTGCAGATCATGCATCTGACAATTAATTTCCCTTTCATGCTGCACTGGACCCATATCTCAGCTTCCTTTACAGAACTCTTATGACTAAAGCCTGGCTACCCCAGCTGCATTAAACCAGTAGTCTGCCATTCTATTCCAATCAAAATTCAACAAAATAACTGTGAACACAAGAAACTGTACAAACCTAATTTAAAAGAAAATATTGCCTGGATCAGTGTTAGAGGTCCCACATAATTCGCACAGGAGCACCAAAGTACTATACTTGAAAGAGGAAGATACTATACTTGAAGGGGGAAGAAGAGAACACTATTGACCAAGCTGAAGCCTCAACAGGGAATACCCACATTAAGAATCTCTCTGATAAAGAACTCTGAGGTGAAGCTAAGAGGATGTTATTGAGCTCAAAGAAATAGTGGAATGGACATCCAATAAAATAGAGAGGTAAAGGCCCTCCTGTTGATCATCGATTTGCTCGAGCGGGCCCAGTAACGTCTCCATTGGAGACTTTGTTGTTACTGTGTCTGGCATATCGAATACTCTCGGTAGCTTGCCGGGCTCTCTGAGAGGGGCAGAGGAATCGAACTCGGGTCGGCCATGTTGGCTGCGTGCAAGGCAGATGCCCTACCCGCTGTGCTATCGCCCAGCCCAATAAAATAGAGAGGATATGAAAGAAATGGTGGAAGGGGCAGTCAATATAATACAGAAAGAAATGAGAGCATAAATTTAAAAAAAGCTACAAAAAGAATAGTCACTAATAAAAATTTTGGTAGATGAAATAAAAAACTCAGGGGATGCCCTCAACAGTAGAATGGCAACTGTTGAAGACAGAATCAGTGAGCTTGAAGATGTGCTCCAGAAAACATAAAGGCAATAACAGAATATGGTAAAAAGACTTCAAAATAGCTCAATGGTGAGTAAGAGATATATGGAATGAGTTCAAGAGGCATAACATAAAAATCATCTGAGTACCAGAATAAGGAGGCAAGCCCAATTACTACCAATATTGGTAGTAACTGTTAATGACATCTCTACTGAGAAGTTCCCAGAGCTGGAGAATGCAGGCTTCCAGATCCAAGAAGCCCGAAGGGTACCAGCTAAAAAAGACCCTAATAAAACGAATCAAAGAAACATAATGAGAACGACAAATAGCAAAGATAGAGACACAATACTGAAAGCAGCAAGATCAAAGAAGAAATCACATACAAAGGAGAACTTTTTAGATTTTCAGCAGACTTATCAGACAAAACCCTCCGGGTCCAAAGATATTGGGATATAGTTAAAAAAAAACTCAATGAAATGATTTCCTCAGAATACTGTATCCAGCTAGACTCTCATTCAGATTTGAATGATATACTACTTCATAAATTAATAACAGCTCAGGAATTTTGTAGATTTAAACCTTAAATGAAAAACTGAAGGGGCTAGTGTAACACAAAATAAAACCCCAAAATACAACAATCTTCTACAGAATGTTGACACAAAACCCAATGAAAATATTCTCTCTCATCGTCAATGGTTTAAGTGCACCAATAAAGAGTCACAGAGCTGAAAAATGGATTAAAAATCTAAATCTATCATTCTGCTGTCTATAAGCAAAACACAAACAGTCGTAGTAAAAATAGACTCAAGGTCAAGGAAGGAAAACGAAATTTCAAGCAACCAATTTCTTCAAAAAAGCCAGGGTAGCCATACTAGCATCTGACAACATAAATTTTAGGATGAAAAAGATAAGAAGTGACAATAAAGGCCATTTCACAATCACTATCACCCTATTGTTCATCAATTTGCTCGAGCGGTCCCAGTATCGTCTCCATTCATCCCTGTCACATGCTAGTGTAACCCAATGACATATTGGGGGCTCTTTCAGGGTCAGAGGAATGAGAACCATCATTGTTATTGTTTTTGGCATATTGAGTATGCCACAGGTGGCTTTCCAGGCTCTGCCATACGGGATACTCTCAGTAGCTTGCCAGGCTCTCCGAGAGCAATGGATGCTTTGGGGGCAGCCTCTAATCACCTTTACAGGTGTTCCGAGTCAGTAATATATGCGAGAATGATACTCTCAGTAGCCTGCTGGGTTCTCTGAGAGCAAGAACTTGAGAGTAAGAGGTCGCAAGGCCACAAATGCGGCCGCACGCTTCTGGGGGCTTGGTTTTATTTTATTTATTTATTTATTTATTTAATTTCACAATAATCAAGAAATATGTACATCAGGAAGAAATTACACTCCTAAATTTACACGTGCCCAAGAGGGGTCAGCAAAATGCTTAAAACAACTGCTAATAGACTTCAAGGAGGACACTGTTAGCAACAAAATAGTAGTCAGAAACTTCAGCACTGCCTTATCACCTCTTGATAGATCAATGAGACTAAAACTAAAAAAGGAACTACTGGTGCTGAAGGAAGAAATGGAAGAGAAAGGGCTAGTAGATATTCACAGGGCTTTTCATCCCCTCAAAAGCAGAATACACATTCTTCTCCAATGCACAGGGAACATTTTCCAAGATTCCTTAGTGCAGAGACAGGAATAACCCCTGTGCATTGCCATGTGTGACCCCCAAAAAATGGAATCTAAATTAGCTAGAATGCTACTAGGATGAACTTCAGAATAAGAAGAATCACCAAGGAGAGAGAAAACCATTAATAATCACAAATCATTAATAATCAAAATGCAACATATGTATATATATAACCACAAATATAGTATCTCAATATGAGTAAACTTTGATGGAAGAGAAAAATACTTTAATATCCAGAGCTGACACTTGAACTACCTTAGTAATCTCCAGAACCAGTGAACAAAACCAGTGGCCCAAATCATTGTTTCTCACCCTTTCACTGACTACAACTCCCTTCGGACCTTGTTTCTTCTTGTGGCACCCCGTTCTATCAGTTGGTATTCTAACCTTGTCACAAGACTAGAGGCAAAAATCACCCATTTATAGATTTAAACCCGTGTTCCCCTTGTAACATCCTGGAGGGCCCTAGGAGTTATTTGATCCCTTGTTGACTAATGCTGGTCTACAAAGTTCTATCATTTACTCAATCTACTTAACAATTGTGGAATATACATATACATATACATATACATATACATATACACATACATATACATATACATATACATATGCATATACATATACATATACATGTTTATAAGTATTATACTGCAATCACCAAGCAAGGGATGTAGGGGGGGGGAACGAAGGGACAGGCTAGAAGTATCATATGAGGTGGGGACTGGCAATGGCTTCCAGGGAACTGTTCTAACTATCCATTAAAAACATAGATGCTATTTACACTATTATAAGCATATAACCTGAATTATCATAATAATTTTAATTGGCTAACGTTCCCCACATTTAATTTTCTCAAAACTATGTTCCAGCGGAGCCGCCGCGGGCCCTCGCGGCCGCCATACTGGGGCGCGCCCGTGCATGCGCCCTGAGCCTCCTCTCTGCCGGGCTCGGCGGGTCGCCCCGACTCTGCTGCAGGCTCCTGGGCCGCCCGCCGTCCGGGTTGTTCTGCTGGGGTCCGTCACCTCCTCCTAAGGATGCATCCCAACTTATCTCCACACTTGCACAACTGAAGAGTGCAACATCTTGATACACTTGCTTGAGGAATGTCACAAAAATCACAGCTCTCTGAAATGTTTTGGTCATTGTAATGATCTTGATTGAGAGATGACAAAAATGCTTGAAGAAAGAGCAGAGGCATGGTAATGCGATGCGAAAGAGACTATTTAATTCCCCAGAGGATTCTGAAAAATAAATTCTATTTTCACTGGTTGCCTTGACTGAGAGAAGACCTAAAGCCTCTTGGTTGACAGCTGAAAGAATCCTCTCATTTGGTCTCTAGAACCCTTTGCCGATCCGTAGACACAAGGCATGGAAAGATCCAGAAAAGCCTGGATTCTGACAATGTTTGCAGAGCCTTCAGTTCTCACCAGCAAACTTGACTTCCCACTTTCCCCCTTTCTCTCCACCAGGGAACACTGGAGTAACTTCTCTCCCTCAATAAAAGAACTGATTTTAATCATAAAACACACACACACACACACACACACACACACAAACACACAAAACACTATGTTCCAGCAGCATCCCTTTTACTTACCTCTTATGAAATAATTTGCTTTTTTAAATAAATGGACCCAAGAAAAGTTCATTTGTTAATGGTCATACGATGACTAAAGAGCAGTTTATCTTAAACCCAAATTTGTACGATCAGAGAGATAGAACCAGGATAAGGCTGTGTAGCTGACCCCAGTTTGTTCTCCAGCATCGCATATGGTCCCCCAGAGTACTTCCTGGAGTGATCCTTGGGCACAGAGCCAGCAATAAGCCCTAAGCACCACCAGGTGTAGTCCAACCCCCCTTTCCACTCCTGCCACCACCACCTAATTATGTATAAAACCAAATCCATACACATTACTAGCCTCAGTGCTCATAAATAAAGAGAGAGGGGAAAATATTAGCCCCAAGGGCTCCTAGGTGGAGAAGTCAATAAAGCACAAGTAAGTCAAAAGGGAACAAACAGAAAGCCTGGAATCCAAGCTGGACCCTCACAAAGCCGATGGGAAAGACAGCAGCCTGGGAGCAGGTGACACAGTACTTCCAGGTCACGGCATGACCAAGAATTGCTGGCACCTCCATCCTGACACATGCCCACGACTTGATGTCCAGACACACCATTAAGCACTGATCCTGTTGACTCCCACGTAAGGAAGGTTTATTCAGTAGAAAACATACCAGACCGGCTACATACTCTGACACCATATCTGTCAGTGTTTCTGCATCTCCTCTAAATACGGACCTTCTGGTCTGGCTTCCTTCCAGGACCCGTATCTCCCAAATACAAAATAATGATAATAATAATAATAGTGGTAATTTAAAATGAAATTCTACAAACAAAAATTAGAATAAGATTATCATATAGTACAGCTGTTTGACTTCAGGTTAGATGCCCAAAAGACTGAAAAGAGTCAAAAAGAGATATTACAACCAAGCACACAGCATTAATCACAATAGCAGAAGCATAGAAGAAGCAACACAAGTGTCTAGTGGTAGAAGAGGAAGTAGCAGAATGCTGTATAGACATAAAACAGAGCACTACTGAGCTTCTCAGAAAATTCTGACACATGGTGAACACTAAAGACATGCTGCTAAGGAACAAATCAGTGAGAAACAGAGAAACACATATTGAATCAGCTTAGACAGGAACTCTAATAAGTAGCTGGAATCTTAGAAACAGAACAGAGTTTTGGTTGCAGGTTCCTGGAGAGAAGGGGGAAAAGCATGTGCATTATTTACAGAGCAGTCTCTACCCTGCAGAAGGAAGGGGAGAGGAAGATGGAAGGCAGTTGGTTGCACGACATCATCACTGTAGTTAACATCGCTGAACACATAAGAACAAAGATGCCAATTTTTTTTTTTTTTGGATTTTGGATCACATCTGGTGATATTTAGGGGTTATTCCTGGCTTTACACTCAGGAATTACTCCTGGTGGTGCTCCAGGGGACCATATGGGATGCTGGGAATCCAACCCGGGTCAGTCACGTGCAAGGCAAATGCTGACCCACTGTGCTATCGCTCCAGCCCCTGAAGATGTCAATTTTATCTTTTATATATGTCACAATACAAACCTTTTTAAAGCTTGGGAAGTAGATCAGTGATCTAGTGAAAAGGAATTAAATTCTGCAGGGATCTCTTCGGGAGACAAAATAAAGAGGTGGAGTGGAGGACTAATTTGCTTATTCTGTGGAGAAAAACATGTGAAACCAAGGATGAGTAAAATTATTACAGACAAAAGTAAAATGCATAAGTACGTATTTATGGCACATATAATAGATAATACAGGATTGAATATCTCCAAAGAGAAAAGAAAGAAAATTAGAAAAGATTGAAAGGTAAGAAGACATTCCTGAAGAATTCATTACTGTTATCATAAACTACCAACAGGAATGGTCCAAAAACAGTAAAAAATAGTAACCATCTACTCAGAAGTCTGCTTTTGTGTCACCCCACTAAATTTGAATATTTTAGAAAACCTTCATTTTCTCAAATGACAGCTGCCGTTCGGTTGTCTGGTGAAGGAGTCTGAATGTAGACATGGCCGATTTCACCAGCAAGGTGAGTTCAGTCCTCTGAGATAAACATTTCTTTCTGATGCAAGCTAAAAGAAATCTTTTCTATATTCACAAACAGACATGGGTGAATACATTTGTCTAAGCAAACTGTTAAGTCAGAGGCTAGAATACATATAAAGTATATGATTACAAGTTTAAATATAGCAACAATATTAGAATAATTTAAAAAGTAATTACTATATTGAGTTCTTGGGCCCCATATCTAGTTGAATCACTTACTTGTACAAGATTATTTTGTACATTATATTAGTTTCTGAGTACAGATTTTTTCCTGAATGGTGGACATTTTAATTTTACATTGGTACCCTTTTCCTCAAATGATTTCATTGAATATTATTTCTATGATACTATCTCACTGCTTTTTATAGTTGCTTATCAGATTAAAGATTGTTTCTTTGTAAACTGCTAAGTTTGTTTAGTGAATGGATATTACTATGTTGAATGGGGCTGGAGCGATAGCACAGCGGTAGGGCTTTCGCCTTACAAGCGGCCAACATGGCCGACCCGAGTTAGATTCCTCAGCCCCTCTTGGAAAGCCCGGCAAGCTACCGAGAGTATTCGATATGCCAAACACAGTAACAACAAAGTCTCCAATGGAGACGTTCCTGGGCCCGCTCGAGCAAATCGACAATCAACGGGAGGGCCTTTACCTTTACCTTTATTTAAAATTAATTACCTAAGAAAATTATTAGCATAAAAACGTAATCCACATATTGAGGTCCTACAGTATTTTTAATTTTATTTTTATAAAGTTGTTCACAATAATTGATTACATTTAATATGTGAACCGTGCACGGCAGAGTCTGGCAAGCTACCCGTGACGTACTCGATATGCCAAACACAGTAACAACAAGTCTCATGATGGAGGCGTTACTGGGCCCGCTCGAGCAAAATCGGTGAACAACAGGGGGACTGTGATATATATACCGTGATATATAATATTTGAACATCAATTTCACCACAATTACACCTTGCCATAGCCATATTTCAAGTGTTTACATCCCAAACCCCAAACCCTGCCCCCAAAGCAGAACCTAAGTAATTTATTTTGTATTTCTTGTTATGAATAATCCACTAAAAATGATCCAAAAAAAGTTTTCTTAGAGAAAAATGTGTGAAGATTGTTGTATTTCACCCAGGAGCCATTAAGCCCTTCTATTAGAGATTAGTAGCATGTTGTTAAAGGTTGAGACTTGTGTGCTGAGATATATATATATATATATATATATATGTATATATATATAGCCTACAGTATTTTTGTGTAATCTTGATGCTTCCAAAGGAAAATAGTATTTGACTGTGATATTTAGATCTTCTATATTTCTCTTATTATTCTTAATTCTTTTTATACCTTTGTCAGCTTAATTTTTGTTTTGTTTCTATACTTCTAATTTCTCTGTATTTTTCTTTTAAGAGATATCTATTTCCTTTTATAGGTCCCTAGCCTGGACTGACCAAAGCCTACTTCTTTACATGACATGGTCTCCTAGACTACAGAAAGAACTGGTCAGGCAACAGGTCACCGGAGATCTTTCCGGACCTCTTACTGAGCCAATTCTACTGGGGCACTTCAGACAGAAGAGACGTGCCCTCTCTGCCCGCTCCAGATGAAACCCCTACGGCCACGAGTTTCCAGAATCAAAACCCAGGTATCCGGATTCCAGGACTAAGACTCCAGGCCACATGGCAGTAGCTGAGATGGGCTGTCCCTCCCAGTCTCCCTGCCTGCTTGGGATCCTGGCTGTCATGCCCACGATCTGCCTCCAGGCGCCATCTCAGTGCATGGACAGTCTTGATTCAGAGACTCCCAAATGAATCTCAAAATGTATTAGCTCCCTACAGAGATGTCTCTGGACCCAACCATTTACAATTTTAGAATTCCAGAAGTGTGTGGTTGCTTTTGTGGTCATGTGACCGCTCGTGTTATTCATAATAAGCAATAGAAAATAAAGTATCTAGCATCTGCCGCTGGCAGGCAGGCTTGAATGGTGGTGGAAAAACTCAAGAAAACCATAATGCCGAAAAGTAGAGAGTGTGGGAGAAATTGCCATAGAGGCACGTGGGGGATACTGGGGACATTGGTGGTGGAAAATGTGCACTGGTGGAGAGATGGGTATTTGATCATTGTATGACCAGAACTCAAACGTGAAAGCTTTGTAACTGTAGCTCACAGTGATTCAATTAAAAAAAAAAACTGGTCAGAAACTTAAGAAACTGAGAGATAACATTTCTGCTCTCAAGTACCTTTCAACCCCTAATAAGCTGTATAATTTCACAGACTTTTTAACAGAGAATATTTGGACCACACAGCATTTCTAAGTTATACAACTCAGCTTTGTTTAAAGAAAATCACACAAGTGTGTCCAATTAATTCTCAGTAACATTAAAATTTGTAACAGATTCCACGCATATTATTCTGGGTGCATATTTTGAAAGCAATAAATTCAAACAATAATCATAGCTTACCTATGTGACAAATTTAAATGTAAATGGTAAAACTAAAATAAGTAGGTAAAACAATTAGCTAAAACAAGAGGTAAGCTCGTGTAAGACCATGCTCCAGAGATTCATAAGTAAATCTCAAGAGAACAACAAGACACAAAAGATATTTTTTCCAGACACTCACACATGATTGAGATGTCCATGGTACCCTGGAAGGAGGGGTGGGTCCTGGGCTGACTCACCCAAACAGAACCCTAGCCCGCGCTTGCTCCCACACTTCAAAATAGCCACCATGCTCCCTACGGGACTTCATTGTCTTGGGACTCAACCTCATAGAGAAATTAGTCTGCCGAAAAACTCAGGCATGCGGGTTTTGTGACTGAGATCTTCCAGGCTTTCTCAGAGTCAGGATGGGCTACTTCTGCCCCGCTTCCTGTACTTCCATAAGCCCCAGAAGTCACTTACACACCCTAAAGCCACCACCCAGTTAAAAATTTAACTCCAGTCGCACCACCCTATTAAAAATTCCCAACTTCCTGGAGTGAACAGCCTTGAATGCAAATGACATCTCAAACTCCACAACACAGATTAACCAGTAGTAGCCCACCAGATTGGATGGGATGTAACATAGAAGGCAATCAATCTCAATTAATAAAACATAAACATAAAAGACTTAAGCTGAAATAACATCTTAATAATCTCTCATACAAGGACTTAATGTCTCCATGGTGAGATACAACAATTTATACTAATTTTCTGCTAAAGAAATATTTGTTATCATTGTTAGCAAATTATTGATAAAAGGCAATATAAAATAAATCGTTGAGGGCCTGCTATGGGGACAGGCTTAAGGGGTGGTTGGGAAAATTGGAGACAGTGGTGGAGGAAAAGTATAATGGTGATGGTATTGTGTTGGAATGTTCAATGCCTGTAACGAACCAACATGAACAACTTTGTAAACTACAGTGTTTACATAAAGTGTAGGGGAAAATTTACATATGTAGGCTTTACATATTCCACGCGAACTCCAAAATATATTAACACAGAATTACATGAAAGGTTTTATTAATGACAGGTGAAAGATGATTATTACCATAGTGAGATCCATGTAAAAAGTAAAATTTAATGTAATATACTTTAGATTCCAGTAGCTAGACAGTTGCGCTCACCAACTGTCCTGTAATCCCACCAACGGTTAAGATCCAGAGACTATAAAACCAAGCTTCTGGAAGAGAACAATGCAGACTCTCCTGCCCCCGCACCTGGCTATCATCACCGGGGCCCTTTGGAGTGGGGCGGGTTGAGTTTCCCTACCGGCCCGAGCAGAGCCCTGGCAACTGAAGACCTCCAGGGCCCAGCCATAGCCATGCTGAGACCACTCTCCACATGCTCGGTTGAGCCTCATGCATGAAGGAACTGGCAGAGGAACCCAGGTGTATAGGACCTGGGTATGCAATCTCCAAGCCTGCTCAGATCAGAACTGGGCCTCGTCCACCCAGATCCCCCATCTTCCAGTAGCTAGACAGTTGTGCCCACCAACTGCCGTGTAATCCCACCAATGGCCAAGATCTGGAGACTATAAAACCAAGCTCCCAGAAGCGTGCAGCCACGGATGCTAGACCTTTTATTGTTTAGTTTTCGCTCTCAGAGAACCCAGTGAGCTACTGAAAGTATGTATCCTTCCCGCATACATGCCTGACTGGGAACACTTGTAAAGGTGATTAGAGGCTAACCCAAAAGTCTCCATCCCTCTCAGAGAGCCCGGCAAGCTACTGAGAGAATCCTACCCCCATGGCAGAGACTGGCAAGCTACCTGTGGCATACTCCATATGTCAAAAATAGTAGCAATGATGGTCCTCATACCCCTGACCCTGAAAGAGCCCCAGTATGCCATCGGGCTACACTAGCACATGTCAGAGACGAATGGAGACATTACTGGCACCTGCTTGAGCAAATCAATAAACAACGGGAGGACAGTAATATAGTGATACAGTGATACTGTAGATTCCATAGTTGGAAACAGACACATGGAAATGAGAATAGGCATTTTATTACATTGTATTAAATGATTTTGATTCTTGTATTTACATAGGTCAAATTCATACAGTAATCACAAATTAGCTCTTACTGTTTTATTTTCTGATTATTCTATTTGCCATCTGTTAAGTTTTTTTATTTGGAATAAGCAACATAATGTAAATTTGTTATGTGCCTAAGGGGAAAAATTGGGAGAGAAACTAGGGATATTTGTGGAGGAAGAACACACTGGTGGTGATGAAACACTAAATATTTGAAACAACTGTATAATGAACAACTTTGTAGATCACGGTGCATTTAATAATTTATTTTTAAAAAATTTTGGAGCTAGAGCAATAATACACTGAGTAGGGTGCTTATCTTGCAGGCGGCCAACCTCAGTGCTGTCACAGAAAAGCCTTGCACTGTTAATCATCTGGAAATTGTGGCCTTTGAACTGCTGACAATGTCTTTTTAATCTCACAGATTCCTCTGCAGCTGCCCCTTTTCTGAGGGCTCCACCCTTCTCTGGATGGAACCTTGGATTTCTCCATCTCCTATAGTGTCTCAGTTTCTCCTCTTCAAAAAGCTCAGGGTTTGTATTTCAAAGAGGTCTTCCTATCCTTGGGTTCCTTCAGGGCTAGATAATCTCTTCATTTTAAAATGTATTATTTGCCCAAAGCACATTCCCAAATTCTCTTATCAGTCTGCCTACAACAAAAAGGAAAATAGTTTCTGCTGCCATGATCGTTTCTATGGCTACTTCTAACCTGAGGTTGGTGAAGAGAGAAGGAAAGATCAGTTTAATTCATGGCTCTCACTTGGCTTTTTTTTGCAAATGCACTAGAGTTAGGTTTTGGCTTTTTTTGATCAGCATATCTTTATCAACACTGGGTGAAGCTCAAGTTGCAGTGTGTGTCACATCAGGTGACACGGGCACTTTCATACTCCACTTCACTTTTACCCCACATCACATCCTTATGCTGCACCTGAAAACAGTTGAGTGAAGGCTCTTCTGAGGCACAGTGCATTGCCTGTCCTCTGTACCCACCTCCTCCAGCTCGCCTTCTAAGCCAGGCACAGCAGAAATGCCACGCCTGCCCTGGGGATGCCCCCCACCAGCTACTAGAAGAGGAACACCACGGGCAGTGGTTTTCCTCCTCAGTTCTCTTTGTTTCTTTATCAAGTGCTCAAGGTCCAAGAAATTCCCTGCCATCAGCAAGCAGAGTGACAAAGGAACAGGACTTGGTATAATGGATAACCTTGCAAATCACAGTGTTTTTATTAAAATTGACTTTACAAAAATTGTGGAGCTAGAGAGACTGTAGAGTGGGCAGGGTGCTTATCTTGCAGGCAGCCAACCCGAGTTTGATCGCCAGCACGACATATGGTCCCCTGATCTCACCAAGAGTGATCCCTCATCACAAGTCTGGTGTGGTTCAAAAACAAACAAACAAAATTTAATGTGCTTGACATGTAAGACTGTGTACATTTAGGTTTATAGCACCCTGGCTTAATACATTGAAATATTATTAATGTGACTGCCAACATAGCTCTATCCCTCTACAAAAGTATCATTTTTGTGTTGAGAACTATTAACTCTTCATAACTTTGAGATTTATAAAACAATATTGTCTTTAATCACTAAACTATGCACTAGATCTCTAGAATAAACTTAGCTATGAGTTGCAAGTGAGTGTGTACCCCTAAAAAAGTATCCCCAATTTTCAACCCCTTAGAAACCACCATTGTAGGTTCCATTTCTATGAGATTGGCTGTTTCTGATTCCATTTGTAAGTGGCATCAAACAGTATTTGTCTCTTTCTATCTGGCTTATTTTACCTCACATGAGACCCTAGATCTTCATCTATATTGTTCAAAAGTCATTCCTCTGTTATAGACACAGTTGTTTTCTTATCTTGTCTACTGTAAATAATGTGCAAACAATAAGGGAGTGCTTAGGAGATGGGAGAGCACTAATGGTGGCTTTTAAGGGAACAAACTTACAAGTTCAAAAGTCAACGGGAGCTTATACTTCAAGCCCTAGAGCACATACCTGACTAAGTTTTCTCTTTGTTTATTTCCACTCTGGAGAAGCCCATTTTCTTTAGAGCGTGTACTTCTCTCTATCGTTACCCTCACATCTTTCTAGATAAGTTTCAATAAAAACTATCATGCTTCACATTTAACCTCCTCATGAAATTCTTTTCTGTGAGAGAAAAGTGATGGACCCAGAACTTCCATGCTGATAATAGAACTGACCTGACCTAGACCAGGCATTTCCATGAGCACTGGTGACCAAGGTGAGTCGAGCAGAGGTGGAAGCACTTTCACATGGAGTTAACCTTTTATACTTCTCTCTCGCTCTCACAGTCTCTCCCCCATCCTCTTTCTTTTCTTTCCCTCTTCCTCTCTGCTCTCTCTCCCTCCCTATTCCTCTTCACTCACACCCTTCTCTTCTCTCCTCTCTATTCTTGAGTTAGCATCATCTCTCCTTTTGCTCTCTCTACTTTCTCTTTCTCACCACACCTGGAAGTGCTCAGGGTTTACTCCTGACTCTAAAGTTCATCTCATGCTCCTCAGTTGTTTCAGTCAGTTAACTGTGGGTAAGAGTATATTGGAGACAGGAGTAACGACCATGAAATCTAGAAATAAAAATTATCCTTTCCCTGGGGACCAGGCAGCTTCAGGAAATGACCATATATATACATATGTGTGTCTATAATATGAACATTGAAAGAAAGGTCAGCTAGCCAGAGAAGATAATAAGACTCTTACCTCACAAGGGCTGATCCCAGTTTGATCCTCAGAACCACCAGGAGCAACCCCTGAGCTTACTTCCAGGAGTAACCCAGGAAGAGATCCAAAACCAAAGAAACACAAAAGAAATGACAACTTGTGTTTGGCTTTGTTCAGTGCTAGTGAAGGGATTTCCTTTGCTTGTATAGATATCCCCCTACCTTTCCGTAGTATCTGGGAGGTGTGACGAGTAATATAACTGGAATAATTTTAAAACAGGGCTGTAGAAGCCAAAGATTTAGTATAGGGTTTAGATAGTTGATCCGAGCTTGATCCCAGGCACCAAGTGGCCCCGAGACTCTACAGGTGGAGCTCTGGAGGGCCCAAGTACAAGTGCAGGGGCCTAGGTCATCCCACACCCTAGCCAGCAGCAAGCACCACATCCACAGTCCCTTACATTGGATGTCCTGCATGGTTGGTGGAGAATTGCCAAGAGGACCACGAGGGCCTCTTGAGTACCACTTGATAGAACACCCGCTTCCCCATAAAAGAGGGCTACAGGAGAATGGAGTTGGCTCACAGGGCTGGTGCTCATACTTCCGTTTTGCATCCATGAGGATCTGATTGATCGTGGCACCATATGGATCCCTGGGAGTAGTTCCTGAGCCCTACCGTGTGACCCCAAACTCAAAATAAATGAAATGAAATAAGACAGAGCTGCAAGAAGCCACTGCAGATATACCTACTCTACAATCTGTCTTTCCTAAACTGGGTAAGGCCTCTGGGTTTAAGCATCCCCGGTACTATCCTGCCTCCCTGGGTCCCTCCTTTCGGCTGGCTCCTTGGGTCTCCCGTTCTGCTCCAACGTTCTCATCTAAGGCCAGATCCACTCCCCGAGCTCCAGCTGCGCCTTCGGCCCTTACTTAACTCTGATGTAGACCTCTCCAGCCCAATATCTTCCAAAAGCCAAGTGGAGTTCCTAGGTCCCTCACTTGAGTGAGTAGAAGCACTCAGCTGCTCTGTGGACCCTGCTCCAACTCTCCAAGGCCTGACCAGGTCAGAGTGTGGCCAACGTGGTGTATGAGAGCGGGGGGGGGGGGGGGGGGGTCAGAGGGGGTCAGGGCGGGGTCAGGGCAGGGTCAGGGCAGGCACAGCACAGGGGCAGGCCCTAAGTCAAGGAGGGCTCAGGAGAGAGCTGTGTCCAATGGGGAGGATGGGATTAGAGAGGTCATGTATTAGGGTCAGGGGGCAGTGACAGGGTGGGGTCAGAGGTCAGAGGGGCGGGGCCAGGGCTGATAACACTCTGGCCCTGGCCAATGAGCCTGAGAGCCCCTGGCAGGAAATCCCGCCCCCGGAGCCCTCGTGCCCAGCATGTGCCTCGGGCATCCTAGGCACAGAGGAGCAGATGGGGTGTGGGCGGGGAACAGCCTGGGGTGGACTGGCCCAGCCATCTTCTCTGTTTTCCTCTCTGTGTTCCCCTGTATTCATGCTGGCAGCCGGTCACAGGGTCACAGCGTCCACACAGTTGGGGCACCTGGCCCACCCTGTCCAGGCCACATGGCCCACCGCCCCTCCTGGAGACAGAGGGGAGGTGGAGGCAGGATATTAGTACAGCCCTACACACAAAGCTGGTTTCTGGGCCAGGGGTGGTAGTGGCGCGCGCTGCGGTCATGGGGTTGCCGGGATGCAGCTGTGACCAACTGTGGCAATCATATCACTTCCACGTCACCCCACGGGTCTTGCTCACATGCTCTCTGCTGTCCAGGTTCTTGCTCCCTCGGCAGCAGACAGGGACATCAGACACCAAGCTGCCCTGTCGCTCTGGGACTGGTTGACCCCTGCTTCTGCTTTTCCACTGAGAAGTGCTCAAGGGTCTACTGGAGAGGAAACGGGGATCTCCTGTTTGCCACATGGCATCGGGCTGGTCATCACAGTGTGTGGGAAGCCCAGGGGCATAGGGATGATCTCTGGGGGCCAGGAGGCCGTGGAAGGCCAGTGGCCATGGCAGGCCAGCCTGCAGTACCAGAGCATTCATCCCTGTGGAGCTGTGCTCATTCATTCCCACTGCGTGTTCTCTACCGCCCACTGCTTTACAAAGTGAGTTGTTTCTCAGGTCCTAGCAGCTGGGCTGGCAGGGGGAGAGGGTTAAAAGCTTAGAGCCCCTGCATCCTCACGCTGTGTGCTGGGACAATCTGTGTCCTTCTAGTCCAAGTCTTTCTGCCTGTGACCTGTCCTCTCCTGTATTGTCCTCTCTCCTCACCTGATTTTGCTCATCTTCCATCCTCATCCCTATGTATTTCCCAGACACAGGTATGCACCCGAGATGGCAGTGTTCATCCTGCCTCCCAGGTGCAATGTCAGCTGGTTCTGTGTCACCTCACACCAGGGATTCTCTCAATGTCCCTGAAATCCTGGTTGTCAGAGAGAGGCTGGAACCTGGGATGCAGTGGAAGATGCTGGTGTTCTGCACATCTCTGGCCTGGGGTCTCTGCTCACCACATGTCTATTGGTCAGCTGCATGGACACTAGATATGGAGTCCCTGACCTTGAAGAAGAACAGAGTTGCACTCTGTCCTGGGTCTGGTTGGGTGTTCTGAGAGGTTTTGGGGGGCAATAACCAGGAGCAGGATCTTTGGTACACACAGAGGACCACAAGCACCTGCTCTGTGCTGTGTCCCACTGGAGACCCACTGTGGATTAGGTTGGCTTGACCAACCTCACTGTGTCTCCAATAAGTCAGAGCAGAAGTTTCCCCTGTGGGTGAGCAGGGCTGACACCATTGGATTGGGGGAGTCAGATGGGCAGGCTCCCATGGGCATGGGTCAGCTTGTGAAAGCAAGATTTTGGTCACCAGCTGTGTGGGGAGGAATTTCCAGGTGAGTGAGTGGGAAAGTGGGATGTTTCATCCCTCATGGTCAGAACACAGGACATTTTGCACGCATGGTCTCTTTTGACCAATGATTTTGTGCAGTTTCAGAACAGGTGAGTACCAAGAAGGAGTGAGAAAAAGGAGTGGTGCGAGAGCAGTTTGGTCATAAGGCTTGTCAAGAGCCAAGATGGAGCCAGAGCTCTCTGCATGTGCCGAAGTAAGGTCAGGATTGTCCAGCCCCAAGGGGCCTCCAGCCCTCCGTGATCCTTTCCTTTAATAGTGGGTGTGTGCTGAGCTGTGACTAAAACCGCCCCTGGTCTCCAGAGAGAAGGGATGACAGAAAGGGAGAGTTCTGTGTGGTGGTGCAGACAAGGCAGTGCTGGGGGTCAGATGATGGTGGAGAGGCGCAAGCTGGCATATGCAGAAGATGGATGATGACTGTCACCTTCCCTCCTGCAGGAAGTCTCATGCCCCTGAGGATTACTGGGTGTTTGGGGGAAGTACCCAGCTCTACCAGGACACCCAATAGGCCAGGAGGGTGGCTGTGAGCTGCATTATCATCCATCCAGACTTTAAGAAGCTCCACCGTTTTGCAGCGGTGTTACAACTGCAACAACCTGTGAACTTCAGCTCCTATATCATCCCTGTCTACTTTCCAACCCCTGGCATGGAGCTTCCCCTTGGCACATCTTGTTGGATAACTGGCTGGCGAAAGCTCACTGAGGACAGTGAGTGGCTATGGTGTGGGTGTGGGTGGGAGACGGGGAATGGGATTCTAGCTCATCAAAATCTCTAGTTAGCGTGGAGTCCTATGGACCTTGTGCCTCTGTGCCTTATTTCCAGAGAACTGGACTCTTCTAGTTTCTCTTGTGAAAAAATGTGTCCTTCTGAAAGCTTCAAAGTAACTCAAGTCAAAGACACTGAAATTCTGGTGTCGTTTGCTTTTTGGAGTCAGGAATCTGGATCTCAAAGTTTCTCTGTCTTGGGTGTAAAAATTTAACTACTAAGTGAATTGATGTAGGGTTTCTCAAAAATGCTGTTTAGGTGGCCTGAGAACTCCTCTCAGTGAAGTATGGCTCACCTGCTCAGTTTGAGGATACAGTGTTGTTAGGTCTTGCAGTGACAGGGTTAACCATGCCACCCCAGTGCTGCTGGGGAAACCTCTCGGCCACATCTGGTTGTGCTCAAGGGCCTGTAGGTCTTTATCTTGATGCTTAGGGAACATGTCATGCCAGAGATATAACTGGCAACGATTTTGTGAGAAGCATGTATTTCACACTTCTGTTCTCTTCTAACCCCTTGGTTCTAATATGTCAATTTGATGTAGATCAGACATGACTTTGTCAACTCAATTTGTCTGAGTGCTTCTCTTTCTACTTTGAAATATCTTGATTTTTCCATGGCCATAGAAGGAACATGTAAAAGAAAGAAAAACGCTCTTGGAGAACCCTGGGGAAGAACAATCATGGCCTGAATTGATCTCAGCTCCATCACCTAAGTTTTGTTTTTCTCCTAACCTGTATCTCCTATCTACCTCTTGGATTTGTTAAGTGAATGGAGTAATAGGGTGAATACAGGGCAAAACTTTGTGGATGTTTTCAGTAAAATGAGGAGAAGTATAAACATGAACATTGAGTATAAACATGAACTTGTTCAGAGAAGTGTGTTTATACTTTAGTGAAATGTTGATGGCATAATGATTAGGGAAAAGAAAATATTTATTTTCCTTTAATTTTTTATATTTATAAAGTTGTTCACAATAATTTATTACATTTAGTATTCCAACACTTGAGTCTCCTGCTCCCGTGTCTGACCGTCCTCACCGGGGCCCCTTGGAGGGTGGCGGATTGAGTTTTTCTCTCCACCCTGAGCAGAGTCCCGACAGCTGAAGACCTCCGGGACCCAGCCAAAGCCATGCTGAGACCACTCTCCACACGCTTGCATGAGGAACTGGCAGAGAAACCCAGGTATGCGGGACCCGGGGCTGAGATCTCCAAGCCTGCTCAGTTCAGGACTAGGCTTCCTACACCCAGCTCCCCCACCTTCCAGTAGCTAGACAGCCACCAACTGCCATGTAACCCCATCAATGGCCAGGATCCAGAGACTCTAAAACCAAGCTCCCAGCTGCACGACCTCTTATTCTCTAGTTCTCACTCTCAGAGAACCCGGCAGGCTACTGAGAATATCATACCTGCCTATATGCCTGACTAGGAACACCTGTAAAAGTGATTAGAGGCTGCCCCCAAAGCTTCCACCCTCTTGGAGAGCCCGGCAAGCTACTGAGAGTATCCCGCCCGCACGGCAGAGCCTGACAAGCTAACTGTGGTGTACTCAATATGTCAAAAACAGTAACAATGAATTGTCCTCATTCCCCTGATCTGGAAAGAGTCCCCAATATGTCATCGGGCTACACTAGCACGTGACAGGGACAAATGGAGATGTTACTGGGCCCACTCGAGCGAATCGATGAACAAAGGGGTGATAGTGATAGTGATTCCAACACCAATCCCACCACCATACACCTTCCCACTACCATTATTTTGAATTTTCCCAACTTCCTTCCTTCCTTCCTTCCTTCCTTCCTTCCTTCCTCCCTTCCTTCCTGTCTTTCTGTCTTTTTCTCTTACTTTCTTACTTTTTTTGGTTTTTGCTTTTTGGGTCGCACCCAGCAATTCTCAGGGGGCTGCTCCTGGCTCTGCACTCAGGAATTATTCCTGGCGATTCCCAGGGGACCATATGGGATGCTGGGAATCCTACGTGGGTTGGCCACATGGAAGATAAACGCCTTACCTGCTGTGCTATTGCTTCAGCCCCCCAACTGCCTTTATTTCTAAGGTCATTATTTGGTACACTGTTTCTCTTCAAAGGTGCTACAGACATTTCAGAGAGACCATATCTTCTGGAAATGGGGTACAGCAGCATTCCATATTCTTGCCTGACTCAGTGGCAGGAACACTTCCTTCCTCATAACCAGCCCCCAACTATACATGCACATGCACACATACACACACACAAACACACACGCACAGACACACTCATACAAGCTTATACTGTGTTTGTCTTGAGGTCCAGGAGCAGACTTATCATTAGTCACCCTATAGAATTTCAGACAATCATCTTCTGACTTTTATGGGCTTAGATGTGACCAGTGCTCCCATGCCAGCTCGCCTCCACAAACATTCTTCTGCCCATTACTTCCTCTCCCCTTCTCCTTTCTCTCTAGAAGCTTCCTTGTTTTCACTGGGTCTACAAGTTAGTGTTGTCATTCCTTGGTGATTGCTTGCCTTAATAAATCATCTCGTACATCTGAGCAAAATTTGTTAATTGTCTTTGGATAACTAATTAGTAGTGGTACTTTTGAATCATATAGAATTTCCGTAAATTTTTTTAAGGACTGCATATCATTATCCCTAGCAACTACACTAATTTCATTCCCACTAACAGAGCCCTTTTCTCCACATCCTTGCCAACACTCATTTCTTCTTGAACCATTTTCCCAACTATGAGCCATTTCCCTAATTATAAGTAATTTTGACTTTTTTAATGTGTCTGTGCGCCATCTTTGAGGAAGTGTCTGTTTATGTATTTTGAATAATTTTTATTGTGTTGTTTTTTCCTTTTTTTGTTTTATGAGTTAATATATTCTGGATATTAATCCTTCCTTTTGAATTATGATCAAATAGCTTTTGCCTGTTACTCAGTTGCGTTTGTTTGTTTGCTTCCATGGTTGTTTCCTTTTCTTTGTAAATGCATTTTAATTTTATGTTGTCCCAATCCGTTGGATAACAATGGGTTGTCCTTGCTCCTCCCCCAGAGGCTTAGGTTTATTGAGTTGCTCCCACAACAGTGCCCCTGAAGCACACCCAATTCCATCAAGCACTAATAATCCTATATTATTTTCCTCTTTCCTTTATGTTATTTGCATAGCTTATTTAGCATTGTCCTTTTTGTATAGACAAAGAAAGACAGTTGATGCTATGCTTTGTAACATGGAAGTTAATTCGCTCCAAAATAATATTTACTCCTGGGCATCCATATTTACTTGACTTAAGCCTCAGTTTCCCTTAGTTCCTAGCTCTCCAAAAGCAGGGTCCTGACGAAGGGACTGAATAGGCCCAGGGTAAGCGGAAAACTATCCTGGCATCGGAAAGGGACAAGCTAAGTGTATGAAGTATAAGAAGTTACGAGCATCATCATGGAACAGACTCTGTCATGACCCAAGAAGAAGTTACTGAATAAGGACCCTGCTGAGGTTAGGATCAACTAGCCTGGCCTGAGGACTGTGGTTTGGAATATATAGCAAGATGTCCCAGGAAGAGCCAACCTTTAAGCTTAATATAGTTCTTACTGTGTTCATACAAAAATGACTAGAAATTGTATAAGAAGTTACTATGACTGTTCAAATGGATTACTTACTAGCTAAGGAAAGGAGAAAGCAATACACCCTAGATGCAATCCCGCCCTTGTATGGATCTCCTAGTAATCTGGAGTGCTCCTAGTTATCTGGAGTGCTGAACCCTCAGATGAGATTTTGTCCTTGAGTTAATCTCCTAGAACTTCCCCTGAATGACTAGCTTTATCTCTGTTTGTTGTTCTGATATTGTTCAACCCCACCTATGTGTACCCCCGCCCTTCATGATTTCTATATTACTATACTGTAAGGGGAAAGAGGGGACTAGGAGGATGACAAGGAATATAAGAACAATGCCTGGAAGTAGAGGACTTTGAGATCTATGACGAGACTAGGATGACGGAACTATGATGACTGGGACTACGAGCAAAAGTACAACGATGGTTGTGCAGTAAGGAGAGAGATCAGACTACATTGGGGAGGAGAGAGAAACTGGCTACTGACAAGTTTGGGGTCCAGTTCTCCTGTTCCCTCAATCCTTTGTCCATCTCTTGCTGTTATCTAGCCTGAAAGGTGGCTCTCGGCCACCAAACACTTGAGTCCCATATGTGTGCCCACTCCTTTATTTGGAAACTCACACTATCCATGTATTCTTGATTGCTTTTCCCTCCCCATTGGACATGTGTCTGAATGTATCCCTAATGTTGAAATCCCAGAACATACCCCCTAAATTTTCTTCTGTGTGTTTTATGATGTTATAGACAACATCTCTCTGTATGTGTTTCTCTGTGTGTTTGGGCCACACCAAGAGGTGTTTAGGGAAATTTCTGACTCTGGGGGTGAGGTTGTCACTCCTTCAGCATTAAGGGTACCTGCAGTGTCGCATAGTGACATTTACTCCTGCATGCAGAACATATGCTCAGCTCTTTGACCCAACAATCTCTCTGACCCAAGAACCTTATGTACAGGCAATATCTCCAGACAGTTCTCCCAGCCCCATGCTGTATATGATTTAGTGTCCACACAACTTTATGAAGGTTTGCTGTAAGACTTCAATGCATCATTGTCTGAAAAGTTAGTGGATACAATTTTATCTTCCTGATTCTATTGAGGTATGTTTTGGGACCCAGCACATCGTCTATCTTGAAAAATGTTCCATGTGCACATTTGCAGAAAAGTATGTGTATTCATATTTTGGGGGATGGAAAGGCCTGTATACATCTATCTATCTTCCTGATTCTATTGAGGTATGTTTTGGGACCCAGCACATAGTCTATCTTGAAAAATGTTCCATGTGCACATTTGCAGAAAAGTATGTGTATTCACATTTTGGGGGGATGGAAAGGCCTGTATACATCTATTAGATCTCTCTTTTCCATTTCTTCCTTCAAAGCCATTCTTCAAAGCCATTCTTCTTCCAAAGGCATTCTTCCATGACTTCCTTCTAAGTTTTAATTTTGTTGATCTATCCAGAGGTGATAAGATGGTGTTGAATTCTCTAACTTCTATTGTTTTGCTACCAATATCCTCCTCAAAGTTTCTTAGAATTTGTTTTAAGTGTTTTGGTGGTCCCTCATTGGGTGCGTATATGTTTAGGAGTGTGATTTTCTTCCTGCTGTACATATCCCTTGATTATTTAAAAAAATGTCCTTTGTTGGCCCCTATAATCTTTTTCAGCCTAAAATCTTTGTTGTTGGATATTAGTATGGCCACCGTGGCTTCTTTGAGGGATTTGTTTGCTTGAAGGATTCTTTTCTATCTTTTGACTTTGAGTCTGTGTTTGCTCTGGCTGTTCAGATATGTTTCCTGTAGGTAGCAGAATGATTGGTTCAGGTTTTTAATTCATTTTGCCACTCTGTGTCTCTTAATTGACATTGAGAGATTATCGTATGAGGTTTTGTGCCATCTTTCTGTAGAGGTGTGTTTTGCTTGTAGGGATTTGTCTTGTCTTACAGTAGCCCCTTTAGTCCTTTTAAGATTGGTTTTGAGTCTACGAAGTTCCTGAGTTGTTGTTTATTCAAGAAATAGTGCATCATTCCTTTGAGTTTGTCATTTTCCTCCTTTCCTAAGAAGCTTGAATTTTCATATCAGCTAAATATATTCCCCCCTATAATTTCATATCCCTACTGAGTTTTCTTCACATTACTTATTAGGTCTAGCTCTAAAATAATTCTCTTTATTTCACTTACCGTTTTATCTCTGAACTAAAAATATTCTCCTGAATTTTTGTTGTCTAAAGGTATTAATGCGATGGCAGATGGGTACTGGAAGCCAGGTGGGAGGGTAACAGGAAAGATGGTGGGTCTGTCATTGGATGGTGGAACAGGAAGATATATTGGCTGATCGGGGATTTCTATGAGAATGATGGGAGAATGGATGAATAGATGGACAAACGTGAATGGATAATCAAGGGATAGGAGGGTGTGTGAGTGAATGTACACGAGGATAGAGAGGCCAACGGAAGGGTGACTGCTGATCTGGAAGAATGGGAGAAAACTGACTCTTGGAGAATGAATGGATCCTGAAAGGGGATATCTGCTGGTGAGTGGTTCTGCCCTGTGAGTTGAATGCGTTGGTGGGGGAATTTGCCTTTTTGTGTGTGTAATAAGAGGGTTGAATATTTATTTATGGGAGAGAGATAGACAAAGTAAGATAATTTAGGAGGCATAGGGAAATAGGAGGAGGCTTTTCTTGCTGGTGGGTAGGGGACTGAGGCAGTGCTTGAGGCTCAGCTGGGCTGAAAAACCTTGTTCTTTTGGAGTGCTAGAGAGTGGCAGAGTGAGGTGGGGAGTAACTGAAATGCCGAAAACCTCCTCTGTCCTTTGAGAGCCGGAGACTGGTAGTGAGTTGGAGGTTACAAGGACTCCTGGTGGGATTTTTAGGGAAAAGTATGATTGGCACATTCCCACTCTCCAAGATTAGCCCAGCTCTCAGGCACCAGGGAAGGTGTGACAGCTCACTTCAAATTAGGTGACTAACATAGTGGAAATTCATTATGTTTTTTGGGTCACACCCAGCGATGCACTGGGGATACTCTTGGCTAATGCACTCAGGAATTACTCCTGGAGGTGTTCAGGGGACCATATGGTATGTGGGAATCGAACCCGGATTGGCCACATGCAAGGCAAAAGCCCTACCTGCTGTACTATCGCTCCAGCCCCTGGAAGTGCATTATGATGTGGCTGGAAGTGAAAGTCTGAAATCGAGGTGCAGCCTCTGGTTCCTTTGGATGGTGTATGGCACATGGTCACTTTGGCTATTCCAGTTTCCAGATGCTGCCCCCATTGCTGGCCCAGTACCCCTTCTGGCACACTCAGGGAACATATCTGAGTCTTCCTCTCACCACATCTGTTCTCTCACCTAAGTCCCCTGTCTCCTTCCAGTCGAAGGACCCTTTGATGATACAGGACCCACTGACATGATCCAGGAACATCTCAAATTTCCCGGTCCTCACTTCCATGATGGAGTCCCTTTGCCATGATAAGTATGTGTCCCTTGTTGCAGGGATGGGGATGCTTACATTGTCACATTGTTTGCACCATGTTATTCAGGTTCTGTGCTCCGTCAAGACTGACACCCAAGGAGAGTAGACACAAGGGCCAGGAAGGATTCCTCCACAGTTGGAAACCTGCCATGTGAGTTGGGGGAGAAGGCAGTTGGAATAGAGGAGGGATCAGTAGGTCAATGATGGTTGGAGAGGTCGACCGGGATGCTGAAAGTAGATAAAGGACCGAATGCGATAGCCTCTCAGTATTTATATTTTAAACCATAATGCCCAGAACTAGAGAGAGAGTATGGGGGAAATTGTCTGCCAAAGAGGCAGGGGGAGGCTGGGCTCGGGGAATAATGGGGACATTGGTGGTGGAAAATGTGCACTGCTGGAGGGATGGGTGTTCAATTATTGTATGACTGAAACTCAAATATAAAAGTTTTGTAACTGTATCTCATGGTGATTCCATTTAGAAAAGAGGCACATCCACTTCCTCCTCTCCCTTTCATCTGTAGAGCTTGCTGCCTCTTCTTGAGAACACAGAGCAGTGGGATGGCAGCCACTGATGTTCATGTCCTCATCTCCGCTCCCCTCACCCCTGCATCTTCATCTCTCCAAGCCCCTACAGTGCCACATTGTTGTGGTCTGATTTGGGTGCACAAAGGCTCTCCACCTCAGTCTTCACAACACTCTTTCCTTGCCAAGAGCAGATCCGCAGGTACAGTGTCTGGTCTGCTGCCGCCTTCCCTCTGTCTAACTTTTTTGGGTCTCCTCCTCCTCACCCGTTGTTTCTTCGATCCCCACACCCAGTTGTGTCTCCATTGTGCCCCCATCCCCCTGTGGTCGGTTCCTCGACAGCTGTAATCTTGCCACTGATGAACTTTACATAGGTGTGCATAGATCTATCCCTCATATGTGACATATAAAGAGACATAATAAGGAAATAATAAATGCCAGGCACTATAAAAACTAAGAACTAACCTACAGAGTGGAGTTTCCTTGGTGGCAGGGGAAGAGAATATGGGGGAGAGGAACTGGCTGGGGGGAGGGGACTGGAGTCAAGGCTGGGGTGGGCAGTGGACTCTCTGGTGCTGGTGTGGTGGAGGGACACTGTGTCCATGGACCGCTACCACTGTAACAGTGGGCAGTGCTGAAAGGAGGTAAAGGGATACGCGTGATACCCTTTCAGTAACAGTATTGCAAACCACACTGCCTACAAGGGAAATGAGAGGGGGTGGGGTAGACAGACAGACAGACAGACAGACAGACAGACAGACAGACAGGTGCTCTGGTCTGGTGTGTAGGACACTGTGTCCATTTTCCCTTATCACTGTAGCAGTGGACAGTGAGCAGTGGGCAGTTGGTGCTCTGGTACTGGTGTGTAGGACTCTGTGTCTATGGGCCCCTATCACTATAGCAGAGGGCAGTGGATACTCTGGTGCTGGTGTGCTAGAGGGACATTCTGTCCATGGAAACCTATCGCAATAGCATTAGAAATCATGGTACCAAATGTTTTAGAAATATAAAGAATCACTCATGGTGCCCCCAGATCTCCTGAGCATCCCATGCGGGAGTCTCCCCAACCTCAAGAGAGACCCTGGAACCAGCCCAGTGGTCGCACATGCGTACTGAGGGGCGCAAAGGCCATGTGCTGCCAGACACACGCCCAGCCCAGCACCACTGCCAGGGGGTGTCCTGTCCTCTTGCAGGCCCAGCAGCCAACATAGCCTTCCTGGGGAACATAGCCGAGGTGCCCCGGGCCTCTGCCCAGGTGCAGCACCCCAGAGGGGCAGTCCTGTATGGGGCAGCAGACAGGCACCTTCTGAGGCAATAAGGCCCCAGGAGGCTCCAGATGTCTCCCAGGGTTTAGCAGCACTGTAGGGTAAACTCACAGGCTTGGTCCCCGGCACAGTGTACGTTCACTGGAGCAGTCAAGAGTAACTCCTCAGTACAGAGCCATGAGGAGCCCAAGCACTTCTGGGTGTGACTCAACTGCCCCCAAATTGTTTTAATATTTCTGCTATGGGGGTATATGTTATTCACTTGCATCTCCACTAATGTGTCCAAACACCTCCGCCACTGATTTTTGTCCTGTCTCGTCTGTCCCTTCCCTCTTTGCAATGTAATTTTATATAAATTTAAATTCACTAAATATTTTAAGAAACACATTTTATGCTTAACTTTTCATAAATAGTAGCACTATAGCACTGTCCTCCCGTTGTTCATTGATTTGCTCGAGTGGGCACCAGTAATGTCTCATAACAAATTGTGAGGCTTGTTGTTACTGTTTTTGGCATATTGAACACATCACGGGTAGCTTTCCAGGCTTTGCCGTGAGGGCGAGATACTCTCGGTAGCTTGTTGGGCTCTCCTAGAGGGGCAGAGGAATCAAACCTGGGTCGGCCACATGCAAGGCAAACACTCTACCCGCTGTGCTATCGCTCCAGCCCTCAATAATAGTAATAAGTGCAAATAATTAAAAGGTTTAACACTGAAGAGTTGTTTTCCTACTGTTTCTCAATTATTAGAGTTGTAAGTAGTTTTGAAAAACTATGTAGTAGTTTAGTCTGGAGCGATAGCACAGCGGTAGGGCGTTTGCCTTGCACGCAGTCAACATGGCTGACCCGAGTTCGATTCCTCTGCCCCTCTCCGAGAGCCCGGCAAGCTACCGAGAGCATCTCGCCCGCGCCCAGAGCCTGGCAAGCTACCCGTGACGTACTGTACTCATATGCCAAACACAGTAACAACAAAGTCTCCAATGGAGACGTTACTGGGCCCGCTTGAGCAAATCGATGAACAACGGGAGGACAGTGATACAGTGATGTAGTAGTCTAATTCCCTGAGAATCTATAAGATCCTGAGTTTCAAATATCTTGTCACTGAAAATAAAGAATGGCTTTCAGACACCCGTTCTACAGGTACCAGGACCATCACGATCAGGATCACGATCAGCCTGTTGCTCGTCGATTGCCTCGAGCAGGCACCAGTAATGTCTCCTTCTTTCTAGCCCTGAGATTTTAAAAGAGCCATATTCAATGCTCTTTCAGGGTTAGGAGAATGAGACCTATCATTGTTACTGGGATTTGGCATATTGAGTATGACACTGGATTTGCCAGACTCTGCCATGCGAGCAGGACACCCTCAGTAGCCTGCCGGGTTCTCCAAAGTAAGAACGAGGTAATAAGATTGTGGCCACGTGCTTCCGGGAGCTGGGTTTTTATAGTCTCTGGGTCTTAGCCGTTGATGTTTTTTCATACATGATTATATTAGGATTCTTTATTTCCTCAGAAGGTCTTTGCTGTCGCCTTGCAGAGAGCCCTTCCTCACAAAGCACACACCTTTAAACACTGATTATTCTGTCTGCTGGAGCATGCCTACTCAGAGCTGTTAGGGAACTTCCCTCTGGAAGCAGCCCCATCACCTGCCTGATTTAGAACACAGTTTCTCAAGAGACTCCAGAAGCAGTGGCTCAAGCCAGGCCCCACCAAGAATGAAAGCCTTGCCCTGAGTGCAGATTCAGCCTCTCACATAAATGGCGATTTCTTACTGTTTGTTTTGTTTTGGAGTCACACTCAGTTGTTCTCAGAGTTTACTCCTGGCTCAGAGGTCACTCCTGACAGTGCTCAGGGAGCCACATAGGATACCTGGAGTGGAGCCTGGGTTGACCATGTGCACGGTAAGTGTCCTAAGTGCTGTACTATTTCTTCAGGCCCCCACTTAGGTATTTAAAATAAACAGTTCTTTCTGCTGTTTTATACTCCAGACAGCATCCTAATGCCTGTTGACTCTCGAAGAGAAATGTGTGTGCACACAGGACAGGAGATGCCGCAGGGCTAGAGACTCAGGAAGAGGGCCTCCATCAAAATCCTAGTTTGAAGGTATCTTATCCACACCAATAATTCTGCATTCATTGCAGTCAGGTGATCTATGCTTATTTAACAGTCTGCATCCATAGGAGTTTTGCTGGGGTAGGGGTTTTTAATATTTCTTTTTTTATGCATGTTTTTGTCCTCCATTGTCAGATATGAATTAAGGGGTTGACTTAGATCTGGCTTATTTCATGCTGAAGATTACCATGAAAGAAGTGTGAACAGAATTATTTGATCTGGTGAGGAAAATATCCCTTCAGCTGTAAACTACATTGTATCTTCATATCCCTGCCATGAAGTTCACCTTCAGTCCAAGACATATTTTGCTTTTGCTTTTTCATTTTGGAGGGGCTACACTGGTTTATGTTCAGGGCTTACTCCTGGTGAGACCAGATGGGGTTCTGGCGACTGAACCCAGATCAGTTTTTCTGCTCTACCAACCCTCCAGACACTCCAAGACATAATTTGGGGTGGCAAGTTTTTGAATCTCTACAGTCATATCTTTGAATATTCTTGAGAGGATCCATAACTCAAAAGTTGTTTTGTTCAATTATTTTAGAAAATCCTTTTAATAATCCATACCAAAGGTTTAGTCTAATCTTACTTGATAATCTCAACTGAACAATCACCACATACTTCACTTTAATTTTCAACATTAAACATAGCGAGAGCACAGCGGTAGGGCATTTGCCTTGCACGCAGCCAACATGGCTGACCCGAGTTCGATTCCTCCGACCGTCTCGGAGAGCCCGGCAAGCTACCGAGAGTATCTCACCCGCATGGCAGAGCCTGGCAAGCCACACGTGATGTGTTCGATATGCCAAACACAGTAACAACAAAATCTCCAATGGAGACGTTACTGGGCCCGCTCGAGCAAATCGATGAACAACGGGAGCGCCTTTACCTTTACCTTTACCTTTAAACATAGCCCAAACTATACCTTTACTATAACAGAACACCAGTCCTAAGCCAAAATTATCCTTGAGTAACCCTAACCGAAGGTTTGACCTAACCTTATCTATTAGCCTTTAGCGAACAATCAATCTCCCTATACTTTACTTGCATCTTGTACTTGTGGGTGGAGTGATAGCACAGTGGGTAGGGCGTTTGCCTTGCACCCAGGCTGACCTGGGTTCGATACCTCCATCCCTCTCGGAGAGCTCAGCAAGTACCGAGAGTATCCTGCCTGCATGGAAGAGCTTGGCAAGCTACCCGTGGCATATTCGATTTTCCCAAAACAGTAACAAGTCTCACAATGGAGACGTTACTGGTGTCCTCTCGAGCGATGAACAACTGGAGGATAGTGCTACAGTGCTTGTACTTGTACAAGTAGCCCAGTCTATATCCTTACTCTAACAGAACCCAAACCCTAATAACAGTAAACCAAAAACAGCAAAGCCACATTCTTATAATCCCCAACCTAAAGGCTGGGCATAAACTTACCTATTAGCCTCAACCAAACAATCTCCCTAGACTTTCCTTCATTTTCAGTTTTAAAAGCAGTCAAACCCTTATCAAACAAAACTTTAATCCAAACCCAAACCTGAATGCAATCCACATTCTTTTAGTAACCCACACTAAAGGCTCTGCCTAATTAGCCTCAAATGAACCAACACTCTTTCTCTAATAACACCAACCCCGTCCTAATTCACATTGTTATAATATCCCATACCAAATACTTGGCCTAAACTTACCTGTTGTCCTCAGATGAAAAATTGCCCTATTTTTTATTTTCTCTTTTCAACTTTAAACATAGTCAAACCAATACTTACTTTACAGAACCCTACTCCTACGTCAATTCACATTGTTTTATTCTTTTTTTTTAATTGGATCACCATTAGATATAGGTACAAAGCTGTTCATGATCTGGTTTTAGTCAAACAATGTTCCACACCCATCCCTTCATCAGTGCACATTTCCGACAACCATTGCCCCCAATTTCTCTCCTGTAGGAGAACATTGGTTTGCCTTTCCTTCCCAGCCCCAGGGAGCTTGGGGTTGTTGATTGCTCCCTTAACCTGTCGATTACCTTTGCCTCCTGATCAGACTCTGCTGACTTGTAGATATTGTTTTTCTCTCTTAATGTCTTTTGCATAGTTAGCTACCTCAGAGCAATTGCTTTTTGTATGGACACAGGAAGACAGTTAAAAAGACATGCTTTTGTAACTTGGGAGTTGATTGACTCCAGATAATATTACCTCCTAGACATCTGCTCTCTCAACTTAAGCCTCAGTTGCCCTTACTGTCTACATCCCCCAAATCAGGGCCCCGATGATGGACTGGATGGACCCTGGGCAAGCGGTGATCTACCCTGGCATCAAAATGGGCCTGGCCAAAGTCCCCTAATACTGAACTATAAGTTAAGAGCAAGGTCATGGATAAATTCTGTCATGACCCAAAAGTAATAACTAGATTTGGGCCCTACTGCGGTTAGGAATGATCGATCCGGCCTGAGCAATGTAGTCTGAGTCTGTGGTGAGATGTCCCCAGGAGAGTTGTCCTACAAGTCTAATTGTGTCTATTCCTGTGTCCATACAGAATGGCAATTATTAGGAATTTGAATTAAGATGTTAATTAACTTTCTGGTTTAAGGAGGGGAGAAACACACCTTAAGTGCTGTTTTGCCCTGGTGGGCTGCAGGTGGTCAGAAAGGCGTGAAGAACATGTTGATTGTACCTGGGGTGGGGGAAGGCACGGTTTGGGAGGCTTGGTTAGAGAAGAGGCAGTAAAAAAGATGGCCGCAGAGAGTTGGTGAAAAAAGAGAGGTAGAGTCGGAGAGAGGCAGAGTTGGAGATGTGGGCAGAGCAAGAGACAGAGTTAGCGAGTGAGGGTTGGAGAGAGAATTGTGGAGTGTGTTAAAGAGAGGTTGGAGAGAGTTGGAGAGAGTTGGGGGCACATTGGGGAGACATGACTAGAGGTGGAGAAAATGGTGGAGAGAGTTTGGGAGAGACAAGAGATGGAATAAGGCAACTGATTATCAACCAGCTTGGCCCTAGTTTCTTCTCTGTTGGCCTCAGGCAATGGTCATCCCAGGTGGGGATGCGGTTCAAGAGCACTGAACAGTGAGAGAGAGTCACGAGGAGTGCCCATGAACATCCGTTAATCTGTGATCATTCCTAGCGACACCTGGGTAAAAGGAGTTTTTACAGTCAGGGAAAGGAGCTTAGGGAGTAGCCTGGGAGAGGAGAGCACAGAGAGGAGCCCAGGAGAGCCCAGGAAGGAGTCCAGGGCAGGAGAGCATATTGGAGCCCTGAGTGACAGCAGGGCAGGCCGCCCACCAGGCGCGCACTCCCTGCCGGAGGATGGACAGCGGGGTCTGCACCAGTGACCGGGGTCACTGCACCGTGACTGGCGTCTACACTGGGTGACCGCGGTCTGCACAGGGAGACCCGCGGCTGGAGCCGGACAGGAGGGAGCCGCACTCGGACCCCCGAGTTCGCTCCAGGCCCAGCCTCCTCACTCTGGGGCACACCCTCGGCTCCCCTCCTGCGACCGCCCGCGTGCCTGGGGTCTCGCGGAGATCCCCGCAGGATGTGCGGACACCGGAGGCCGGTCACACTCAGTCCGGAGCGAGTGTAGCCAGAGCGACAGAGCCTGGCTCGCCCTGCACCAGCTGCAGGACAGAACGATGCGTTGAGGGGGCGGTACCTGCACTGCGCCTGCGCACTCGGAAAATCGCCCTCAGCGTGTCAAGCACAACACACGATCCCCCCAAATACCACCAGGTGGCGGTGCTGAGCCAGGAGTAACCGAGACATGCACCAGGGATGATCCCGAAAGTCACTTATTTCAACTCATATTAAAGTTGCCTGTATTGGGTGGTGGCGGTTGGGGGCCAGAATTTCCCTTCCAGCACTACATTCTAAAGTCAGAGAATGTATTTTAATTGCTTTTGCCACTATCCTCTAAAGCAACAGGATTTAGTACTGGACAGATAGTTCAATGGGTAGGGCGCTTCCCTTGCACATAGGGATCCGAGATCCATGCCTGGAATCCCATATGGTCGCTTGAGTCCACCAAGAGTAATCCTTGAGCAAAGCCAGGTGTGAACCAAAATCCAAAATATAAAGAGCAGGAGGTAGGATGCTTGCCTTCATTCTGCAGATCCAGTTCAGATCCACAGCACCACATGTGTTCCATGAGAGGCAGAAAAATCAGAGCACCGCTGGACGTGGTCAAATTGAACCCCGCCCCCCGAATACTATTGATGCAGGTGCAGGAGAAGTGGGGGCAGAGGGTTTCTATGTTCAATCGCGAATCCCAGGTTCTTCAATATTTTCAAGAATGAAAATATTAAATAATAAAGATTCTCAGAGTTAGAAAGTAGAAAAGTTTACTGATAAGTAGAAGAGAAAAAATAGGAGATTCCCAAAATGGGAAGGAACTTAGTGTGGGCCTATGGCTCTTTTTGCGAGACTTTGACAGGAAAACCAGGTCTCTGTGTGACAGAGAATGCAGGGAATCTACAGGGTGGTCATGCTGGTTTATCTTTCAGGTTGTCTGCCTCAGGTATTGTTCATTATCTTAGCCTTGTGACTCCCAATTCTAGGACAGGAGAATATGGTCCTGGGGAACTTCGGGAATGTTTAAGATTTGGCCTTGAACATGAGTTGTAGTAGATCAATAGGGAAAATGGAACTGCTTGTGAGGGGGAAGAGTGGACACCACTCTTGTTGGCGAGGGGAAACTGAGGCTTCCTCTTTCACTATCAAATGATGATATATTCCTGAAGGAGTTACTTGGTTACATAAAACACTTTATTAAGTTTTTCAATTTTGTTTATACCTGTATTTTAATAAGGGCTGGAGCAATAGCACAGCGGGTAGGGCGTTCGCCTTACAAGCGGCCAACATGGCCGACCCAAGTTCGATTCCTCCGCCCCTCTCAGAGAGCCCGGCAAGCTACCGAGAGTATTCGATATGCCAAACACAGTAACAACAAAGTCTCCAATGGAGACGTTACTGGGCCCGCTCGAGGAAATCGACAATCAACGGGAGGGCCTTTACCTTTTTACCTTTACCTAAATTACAGGACATATCAGTTTGGACTCATAAGTGAGTGAGTGAGAAGCAGATTCTCACTATGTATTTGGTGAATGAAAGCTCAATTGAGTCACTTAACACTCTTCTATTCTACTAGATTTTATCAGTTTTTCCTTTAACATTTTCTCGTTTATTGGTTATTATTTATCTATACAACCTCTGTAATGTAATTAATCAAAGAAACATTATGGTAGGGCTGGAGTAATAGTACAATGGGTTGAGCACTTGTCTTATATGCAACCGAACCAGGTTCGATCCCTGGCACTACATATGGTCCCTTCAACCTGGCCAAGACTGATTTGTGAGCACAGATCTGAGATTAATTCCTGAGTACTCCCAGGTGTGGCCCCCAAAACAAACCAAGCAAAAATTACTTTTATGGATCAGTAATATAATGGACTGAGTGCATGCAAGAGTCTCAAGTTTAGTCCATGAACAGATCCCAGGCCCCACAAGCACTACCAGGAATAATGTTGAAAAACAAAGCAAAAAAACCCCATAAACTCAAAATTATTTATTATGATGTGGATTCTGTCTTATCTGGAATGAGAGGCTATGTGTTAGATGACATCCTAGGGATCTTCCACTGGGTGCAGTTATCACTGCACCATAGTAGAGCTCTAGCCAGAGACAGTAGAAATTTGCTTAAACAAAGGATTATTTTGTAGACATGTGAAACGGTGATATTTCTGAACAATTTCTCAGAGTGGAGCTTAATTTATCTGAGTTAGATGGCCAGATACGTAAAATTTAACACAGAGCAAGGTGAAACTTACCATCTCCTTTTCAAGTTCACTGTCTTAGCAGTGGTAGGTTGGTGTGTGGGTTTGAAGTAGAGCATTAATCACCTTTTGGGTTACTAATTGTTTTTTTCCATCTTCAGTGTTTTGCCATTCTGACCCCGGCTAATTTGAGTTGTATTTACTAATGTGATTGTGTAGTTTCCCCATCTTAGTGGGAACATTTGCTTTTGTTTCAATATCTCAGCTGTGCTCCTGTTCTTTCCTCCACCTAAACATTTTCTAAGAAGTGTAACTTCACCATTGGAATGAAGCGTTAATTAACTCTCTCAGCCTTCTAGAGGCTTTTCAATTTCTCTGACTCCTTGTAATCCATAAGTACCCCTTTGCAGTGCATCCACATAAGATATAGTTCTGAACTCTGGAGTACTGTTTGTGGCTGGCTTTACAGCCATATAGCTCTGTGTCAGGTGAACTTGATCTGGCACCATTTAATAATTTCTAAGCTGTTTTTTGGGTTTGATTGTGGTGGAAGGAAGTACAGTAACTTTATACATGCAAAACATGAGCATTAACAATTATAAAAAGCAATACTCAAATAATAATACCCATATTTGGTGTGTGTGTGTGTGTGTATGTGTGTATGCTGATACCCAGGCATTGTTTTAGCCGAAGAGTAGTGTTTCATTTCTGGCTGCATTTTCTCCCAGTAGCCAGAGTGAAAGTGAACAAAAAGTGGGAGTACAACTTAGCTTTCAGGATGATATGTTCTTGTTTTTTTCCTCTTTTAACTGCTCTAAAATGAGTCTCACTCAGTATTGTGAAAAATCAAGTGTCTCTGATGAACTCATTCTAAGGATATTTCTTAGATATATTTCTTAGATATATTTCTTAGATATGGGGGGATGTATGTTGGTACTACCTCCTAAATGGTGCTCTGAAGGTCTGGGACCCTTCTTGGCAGTTCCTAGACAACTGTGCATGAAGTTCATTTCAGGATGCTGCTTGGGCCCTGAGAGTTTGGCCAGGCATCACTGTTGGTTGTCAAGTGCCTCCGAGACCAGAATTAACAGGTCCCAGTGCCCAGGGCTGCAGCTGGAGATATTTGGGGGGCTATGTGATGTCAGGGATCAAACCAAGGTTGGCTTCATGCAAGGCTTGCACCTTAATCCATGTACTGTACCCTAAACCCTATTCTAAGAATTCTTAGATTTATTAATATGATTTAAATCATAGTTTTAATTATTCAAAGTACCCTTTCCCCCCTCACTTCTGAAAGTCTTATATACTCATTGGAAAAGCTAGAAAATACTAAAAATTATATGAAACACAAAAAAGATATATAATTCACCTAGAGAATTGCTGTTAATTGAACTTTTATCTATAAACTAGTCTTCCATATTTTTGCACTTTGTATCCTTGTATCTTTAAAGTGTTTAAAGAGAGACGCCTGCAGAAAAGTAGCTCTGAGACTCTGTCTTTCCCTCTTCACCGCTCACACTGCACTGATCACAAATCAAGGAGCCCAAAGAGTACCAGATAAAAGAGACCCTAACAAAAACACTGCAAGACATATCATAGTTAGAATGATTGATGCTGCCAATAGAGATTACTGCAAGCAGCAAGGTCAAAGAAGGAAATCGCATACAAAGGAGCTCCCCTTAGATTCACAGCAGATCTATCAGAGGAAACCCTCCAAGCCCTAAGGCAGTGGCAAGATATAGTGAGAAAAATTCACTGAAATGAATGCTTCACCAAGAATACTCTATCCGGCTAAACTCTCACTCAAACTCGAAGGAACGGTACACTATTTTCTAGACAAACAGCAGCTCAGGAACTTCATAGCCTCAAAACCAAACCTAAAATAAGGGCTAAAGGGGCTACTGTAAGACAGGACAAACCCTACAACCACAACACACCCTTACAGAAAGATGACACAAAACTTCATAACAATAATCTCTCTGAATGTCAACGGTCTAAATTCAGCAATTAAGAGACACAGAGTGGCAAAATGGATTCGGAGACAGAACCCAACATTCTGCTGCCTACAAGAAACTCATCTCAACAGCCAAAGCAAACACAGACTCAAAGTCAAAGGATGGAAAACAATCATGCAAGCTAAGAGCTCCCTCAAAAAAGTTGGGGTGGCCATACTAGTATCCGACAGCATTAATTTCCCGTCAAAAAAGATTAGAAGGGACAGCAAAGGCTATTTTCTCTTCATCAAGGGACACATACAACAGGAAGAAATCACACTCTTAAATGTAGACACACCTAATGAGCAAACAGCTAAATATTTAAAACAAATGCTAACAGATTTTAAGGAGAACATTGCTAGCAACACAATAGTAGCTGGAGATTTCAACATCACCTTATGATCTCTGGATAGATCAACAAGAACAAAACTCAGCAAGGAAACCTTGACTTTGAAAGAAGAAATAGAAGACAGAGGGCTTATAAACCTATATAGGGCTTTCACAAGATCACAAACATCCTGTTGTTCGTCAATCTCCTCTAGCAGGCACCAGTAATGTCTCCTTCTTCCTAGCCCTGAGATTTTAAAAGAGCTATTTCAATGTTCTTTCAGGGTTAGGAGAATGAGTCCCATCATTATTACTGGTATTTGGCATATTGAGTATGACACGGGAAGTTTGCCAGACTCTGCCGTGCAGGCAGGATACTTTTGGTGCCTGCCAGGTTCTCCAAAAGCATTTGCGGCCGCGTGCTTCCAGGAGCTGGGTTTTATAGTCTCTGCATCTTGGCCGTTGATGGGACCAACCTGGTGCTGGCAGCAGCTGATAGGTATGACGCATACCTACTGGAAGATGGGGGGTCTGGTTGGAGAGGGCCCAGTCCCAATCCAAGTAGGCTTGGAGACCTCAGCCCCAGGACCTGCATGCCTGGGTTCCTCTGCCAGTTCCTTCATGCATGAGGCTTGTCTGGACATCTGGAGAGTGGTCTCAGCATGGCTTTGGCTGGCTTCAGAGGTCCTCAGCTGCTGGGGCTCTGCTCGGGGAAGGGGGGCAGAGAGAAACTCAACCATCACCCCTCCAAGGGGCCCGGTGAGGACAGCCAGGCATGGGGGCTGGAGACTCTGTAAGAAATACTACTGTTAAAAATATTGTAAAATTATCAAACAGTGGCTAAAATGAAATTTAACACTAAATATTTAAAATTTTTTTAATATTCAAATTGCTGTCTCCAGTAATTGGTTATTTTACAACATGCCAACTTAACTATACCTAGTATTATTCCTTGTACTGAAATCCACTGTATCTATTTCAGTTTTCTTAGGTGGGTGGTGTTGGGTCCACTCCCACCTTGCTTAGGTGGTACTCCTGGCTTTGTGCTCGGGAGCACTCTCCAGGGAGCATATGTGGTGCCTGGGAATAAATTGCAGCTGGTGACAAGCCAGACAAATGCCTAAACAATTGTGTGCCTTCCCTGCCTCTCTTCAGGAATTTGAAACACAGTGTTTGCTTTTTCCACCCCCAAGTGCAGAGCTGTTCAGTCTTTATGGTGCTGGGGACAACCAGGCCACACAGAGAGTGCTCTAGTGCTCTTGGGGTCTCCAGTATCTAACCTTGAGGTGGTCAGGGGAATCTTAAATCTATTTAGCTCCCAGTGTTGAGGGAGGGGCGATGTAGTGCCCATATCAAAGTCAGGTTCAGCACCTGCGAAATATGCACCACTGACTAATGAGCTATCATTGATTAAGAACCTAAAAATAAGGGTCATGCTAATCCAGTCAAGACCTATTGAAAATTAGGGTACCAAATAAATAAGCCCTCTAATAAAGTGTTTTCTGTCCAGTCCCAATCCTCAGAAGCAGTGGCCACCAGTTCTGTGCTAGCAGCAGGGCTAATGCAACAGCCAAAGTCAGTGTCAGCTCACTGCACAGAGGTAACAGACTTCGACCTCTGGTCAACGCGGCATTCCTCAGCTTCTGCACTGCTGGCCAGATAGTTCCCAGGATGTTACTGGGTAGCACTAGAACTTCTCGGTCACCTGGAAATCCTCAGGAGTAGCTTTCTCAACCTGACTGGTGAGTCTGCTGAGTTTCCTTGAAGTAAACATACTAAAACACACTCACACACTTGGTGAATGCAAGCTCTAAATAAGACAAAAGAGAATGTCTGACACATTGCTTTCTCTTCTCCTCTGCTAGTAATTCACGAAATAATCCACAAAGTAATGGGTTACGTTTACTTCTGATAAGTAGTGCCACTTATTTTGCATCAACACATTAAGAAATACACAAATTCCTTTCATCTAAAATGTAAAGAGTTTCTTTGGACTCAGCGTAAAAGTTTAGAGCAGGGTGATTTTTTCTGGGGACATCCGGTCATATTCCCATACTAGAGACCTTCAGGTCGGTTTTGTTTAAGCTTTTCCTGTCCTATAATGTCTTGTCAGTTGTTTCCTCTGGGTCAGAATCTGTCCCATGATTGTGCTCTTCACAAATTATATTACTTCGGCATTCAAGTGTTCAGAAACAAGAGTTCTCATGACAGACAACAAAGCAGTAGTAGACAGAGAATCAATTCAATAATAGAGAGAGAATCAACTAATAGTTACCTGGGAATAAAAATAACTGAGTCACTTGGGAAGAAAAATCAGCCACTGCCAGATCGAAAGTTTGCTTCTCCCGAAAAGGAGCATAACTTGAGACCCCCATAACCATGCCACTGGACTCCTCACCAGGCTGTTTCACACGGAGCACTTCAGAGGGGGGCAGGTGAGAGCCCTCCCTGCCCCAAGAGACCCAGCTCTGACAGCCAAAATCTCCACAACCCTACCACCCTACTGCCATGACGCTCTGGGGTCATTCCCCACGTGCTCAAGTGGAGTCTCACACGTGAGTGAACATATTCCTGGAAACAGCATAAAACACCCCCTGCCCAAACTCCATAATTACCACACCACATTTGATGTGGTTCAGATAGTAGGAACAAATCATAGAGGGAAATATATATGCATATATATATTTCTTCACAGTTTCCTATATGAATAATGTTTGTAAGCATTTTCAGCAGTACTACGTAACAGACAATATGAAATATATTATTTCTGTTGTGTTTGGGACAGGGATTGGGGCTTGGGATGGAAACATCCTGAATTTGGTGGTGGTAATATGTAATGGTGGTGGGATGGGTGTTTGAATATTCACGATCACAATCATCCTGTTGATCATAGATTGCCTTGAGCAGGCACCAGTAACTTTTCCTTCGTCCTAGCCCCGAGATTCGAAAAAGTGCCACATTCAAGGCTCTTTCAGGTTTAGGGGAATGAGACCCAACATTTTTACTGGCATTTGGCATATTGGGTATGCAACGGGGAGTTTGTGAGTTTGAATATTAAATGTAATCAAATATTGTGAACTAACTTATAAAATAAAAAAAAAATCTTGACTTTCTTACTGAATACATTTAGCAAGGGCTAAATTATGTACCATTGCATTTCTAACATAAAAGCTCTGCTTTAATTTTTTAATTTTTTATCTCTGTAAAATGTTTTATCAAGTATAAAACTACAAGTGCCATAAGAATTATCTTTGCAGATATTTGTAAGAATCTATTTTGGCTCTGTAAAAATACTTGATGTTGCTGAGGTTTCTTGTGCTCTACACTACATAGATGTTCTACACTAGAACTTTGTAGAAAAAAATTTATTTCTTGTGGGTGAGGAGGCCATCTCATGTGGAAGACAGGGTAGCAGAATGCTTGCTACATGACAATGTTATGTCCCCTTCTACTCATGCAGTGCAACTCCTTCCACAAGAGCGCATGCAATGGTGTTATGAAATAACATGAAAACCTGGTCACAAGGTCTCTCATGCCATTTACCAGATATTTGCAACATAGTTCTAATAATAAAATAGTAAAGGTATTTAGAAACCTGTTTTAAAAACCACCTTTTCTCAAATTCTAACACATGAACAGACAAGACAACATTGTGGTAAAGCAAAAGAGACAAAACCAAGTTTCCAGTGTGACAAAGTTTAAATCTGAAACACAGGTACAATAAATTTTGCAAAGGATCAACGATTTTACATACAATTAAATATCCTATGATACAGAGTAAACTAGGCAGAAAGTCTGCTCTGTATTGCAAATTAACCGGGATACACTCTCCAGCCTTCAAAATTTAATTTCTAGGAAGACAAATGTTAAAGGGTTTAATAAAGCATTCACTTAGATGATTATGAACAAGCAAGACTTTTGGGCCGGACCTATAGTACAGCAGCAGGACATTTGCCTTGCATGTGGCTGGCCGGGTTGGATCTTTGGCATCCCATATGGTCCCCTGAGTAATGCCAGGAGTAATTCCTGAGTGCAGAGTCAGGAGTAACCCTGAGCAATGCCAGGTGATCCAAAAAGCTAGGAAAAACAAAACCAAAAACACATAAAAAAAAAACCACAAAAGAAAACAAAATAAAAAAACCAAGACTAGTTTTGGACATAGTAACAAAGCTGACACATAATAAAATCATCTTCATATATTGCACTTTCAGGTACTTTGCAAAATAATTAGCAATATCATTTAACACTGATTACAATAGTTTCCCACAGTTCTTGCTCAATTATTTAAAAAAAATTTATATTTATAAAGTTGTTCACAATACTTTATTACATACATTCACTATTTCAACACCAATCCTACCACCATTACACCTTCCCACCATCATTATTTCGAATTTTCCCACCCCCACCCAAGCCTGCCCCAAAGGCAGTGGCTAAATAATCGATTTTATATTGCTTATTATAAATAATAGACTTAAAATTATCCAAAGAGACTTCCTTAGAGGAAAGTGTGTGAAATTTGTTGTATCTCAACATTAAGCCCCTCTATAGGAAATGACTAACATGTTGTTATAGGTTGAGCCTTGTATACATATATATATATATATATATATATATATATATATATACAGATCAGTTGCCTTCTACCTTACATCTCATCAAATGTAAATCTCTGACTTCTTTATTTATTATGATGATAACTGATGCTACTTGGCTCAGTGTTTGGGTAACTCCCAGCATTATTTGGGGAACCATGTGTTGCTAAGGACAGAACCGAGGGCTCACATATGTAAAACATGCACAACAGTCCTCTTAGCCATCTCCCTGATGATCCTTCCTTATATTTATGGGAGGTGACTTGCACTAAATTTTGAGAATGGGGCGAGGTTTAGGTAAGCTTCCCAGTTTAGTGGGGTTTTTTGAGTATTAGAAATGATGCTTTCTGAAATGCTCTCATTCTTTTTCTTCTTATAGTTTGTTGTGGGACTTCTCTTTGTCTTTATTCCCCCCATCCTATTCAATTTTGTTTTTATCCTTAGGACTTTTACTTTGCATGTGGGCCCTGGTCTGGGAAGGGATCTTTGGTAGGTCACTTTCGACTGTTCATGAGGCTAGACTAGACCAACTCTTTCGAGTCTTTCTAATCCTGCCTATTTCTTATGTCATCATGACATGGGTACACCTTTTCTAGTGCCAATAACTATTCTCAAATTGGCTGGTTGTATTTTTCATTAAAGTTCCTTTTTTGAAGGGGTGGCAGACCCTATCAGATGCAGCCTTTTATTCTCCCTGGCTTCTCCTTTATTGAGACCTCTATTTACATGCAGGTTTTGTGGCCATTGGTGATTTGCTAGTATTCATTTGTAGTTTGTGGTTCCTTTTGTTATGAACTTTGCCCGAGTTTTCTTATTTCTCTAGTTCCTTTAGATAGAATAAATGCTTTTCTTTGAATGCACAAGGATATTAAACTACAAAGGGCAAAATATCGTTGTGAAAGATATAGATAGGGCTGGTGATAACCAATTTCTATATGGGGACAGTCCCTGGCATTGCCCAGGTACCTAGTGGTACTCAAGCCCTGTGCTGGAGGCCCCTGTTGGCCCTGCAGTGTGTGGTGTCAGGAAGTGTTGGGAATGAGCCCAGGCCTCCCATGTGCAAGGCATGTTCTCTACTACTGGATCCATTTCTCCAACGCAAGAACCCATTTTTTTATTTTACCTGTTAGTCAACATTTTTTTTGACAGGGCTTGGGGTGGTATTTAGGTTTGGGGATCATATCCAGTATTGATTAAGGTTTATTACTACGATTTTTAAATTAAATCACCATGAGATACACCGTTAGAAAGCTGTTCATGGTCCAGTTTCAGTCATACAATGTTCTGACCCCCATCCCTCCTCCAGTGTAGATTTCCCACCACCAGTGTCCTCCAGTTTCTTACTGCCACCCTCAACTCCCAGCCTACCTCTATTGTAGACAGTTTTCCTCTATCTCTCTCTCACACACACACACTATAGTTTGCAATATAAATATTGAAAGGTTATCGTATTTGTTCCTTTACCTACTTTCAGCACTCAGTTATTATCCGAGTAATCATTTACAACTATCCTTGTCATAGTGGATTCTTCTCTATCCCAACTCTAAGTACTTTCCTAAAGGGATCACTCCTAGCAGTGCTCACGATGTTGTGCTTCCATATATGGTGCTAGAGATCAAACTGGGGTTGGTTGTGTTCAAGGCCACTTTTTTTTTAATATTTCTTGACCCTCAACTTTTTAATTAATTATTTTTTGAGAGAAGGTGGGATTGCCAAGAATATAAATCATTACCTCATACATTACAAGCATGTATATCATGCATATATACACATGTATATCACTGAGTAACAACTAGGCTGGTAGTACAATATGAGGACCTGAGATAATTCAGACCTGTTTTGTGGACCATGTGGTATCAGGGATTGAACTGGGGTTGGGCACATATAAGGCATGCACCTTAACGTCTACTGTCCATCTGGCCCCCATCTAATCTTTTAAATTGCAATAAAATACAGCTTTAAAAAATTCCAGAATATACCTATTTCTTATATAGTAATTAAAAAATACAAATTAGTCAAATTCATATCACCCATAGTTTCAGGAATCACATATATACCACTGATATCTATTTATATCTCTATCTATCTATCTATCTATCTATTACTCTTCTTACACATTTCATCCCATCTAACTTATTTCCAGACATCTTGGAAAATTTTAATTATCAATAATAAAGTATATTTTGAAAAAGTTGGAAGACTGACCAAAAGTTTAAACGCTTCTATTCATGCCAGTAGTCAAAGGTAAGACTTCCGGGTCTTCTCTTATTTGAGGGATGTTTTTGGTTTCAGGGAACCAGGGGAAGAAACGTAAGTGAATTTTGGGTAAGTGGATATCAGGTTGACTATACGGATTCTCCTGGTAAGAGAAGCAGAGAACTCCTGGAACTGGAGGAACCATTCAGGGAACTAGGACTAGACCCAGACTCTGCACCTTTTTGTGAACTCAGTCCACAGTAATGTGTTTATTTTCTTCTTAAACTGACTTACTCTTTCATTCCTAGTGACTCAAATCTTTTCTTCCTGATATTTCTGCTTACCTTTTTAGGTTCCCTATTAGAGAGCCTGGCAAGCTACGGAGAGTATCCTGACCACATGGAAGAGCCTAGGAAAATCCCCGAAGTGTATTTGATAAGCCAAAAACAGTAACAATAAGCCTCACAATGGAGACATTACTGGCGCCCGCTTGAGAAAATTCTCTGCTTGGGAGGACAGTGCTACAATGCTGTAGTAGATCAGTAACATGTTGTTACAGGTTGAGCATTGTGTGCTAATATATATATATATATACATATAATTATTTTTTTATCAAGATCGGTTGCCTTCTACCTTACATCCATCAAATGTGGTGTGCTACTCTTGGTATATCAGTGGCACACAGTATGAAATGCCCAGGAATTCTAAAATTTTAAATATGGCGCTAGAGCTGAAGTTAAATTTTTAACTGGATGGTGGTTTGCAGTTCGGAAGCATCTCTGTATCATGTTGGCTCTCTTCCAAAATTTATTTGTGAGTCTCTGGATCATGGTCATTAATGAGCTTAAAAAGGTCACTACTTTTTTTCTATTTTAAGGAGCAAACAATGAATTCCTAAGCTGGAGACTTCCTCCAGTCAGGAAGTGAGAGAAATACAGAACAGAGCTACTTCTAAATTTACTCAATAACACTAAAATTTAAACCACAAGAAAATCTCAAAAATAAACTATTCCTAAGTGTAGTCTATTTTGGTGTATAACTTTGCCTTTCAACTAAGTGAAACTGACTGAAATTAGTTAACACATAACTTTATTTTACAGCTATATAAGTCTAAACTCTCCTTCCCGCCCCCCCCCCACCATTTTTTAAATGACAATGCCGCCCATGAAACTCCAAACAGGCTTGAATTTATAAATAGCAAATTTCATGGATTGTGCTAGAAGCTCTTCTCAGACTGTCATCCCCTTTTATTTTCTTCGAATTCAAGTTTTTCTGTAGAGTTTAGTTCTGGGAATCCCTGTTTTCCAAAAGTTACCACAAAATAATATTTACTTATGTATTTCAACAGAGAATTCCTCAGAGTATATATTTTTCTCCATTAGAACACTAAACATCAAAATTGAGTCTTAACCCAGTAAAGCTGGAATCATTAAAGTTTCGTCGATTCGTCAATTGCCTCGAGCAGGCCCCAGTAACGTCTCCTTCATCCTGGCCCTGAGGTTATATTCAAGGCTCTTTAGGAGAATGAGACCCATCATTGTTACTGGTATTTGGCATATTGGGTGCGCCACGGGGAGTTTGCCAGACTCTGCCGTGTGGGCAGGCTACATTCGGTAGCCTGCCAGTTTGTCAAAGTAGGAATGAGATGTCATAATAAGATGTCGAGCGGCCGCGAATGAGGCCGCGCGGTTCCGGGAGCTGGTTTTTATAGTCTCAGAGTCTTGGCCGCTGATGGGATTACACGGCGCCAGGGGGCCAGTTGGTGGGTGTGACCCCCGCCTACTGGAATTTGGAGGATCTGGGTGGAGGATGCTCGACTCCAATCCGAGTAGGCTTGGAGATCTCGGCCCCGGAACCCACGTGGCTTTGTCCCTCTGCCGGTACCTTCAGGTGTGCGGAGAGTGGTCTCAGCATGGTGGTGGCTGGTCCTGGAGGTCTTCGGCTGCCGGGGCCCTGGCCAGGGCGGGGAGAAAAGCTCAACCCGCTCCCCTCCAAGGGGCTCCGGCGAGGAATAGCCAGGCGCGGGGGCAGGAGACTGCGCTCTTCTCCTCCGGGAGCTGGTTTTTATAGTCTCAGAGTCTTGGCCGCTGATGGGATTACACGGCGCCAGGGGGCCAGTTGGTGGGTGTTGGTTTAAGTTGCCAAAAATGTTTAAGTTGCCAAAAACCTGACGTGATTCTAAATATTTTAAACATTTTGGTCTACTTTCCTTTCTTCAATCTAAATTAGAAGCTACTGATATTCATGACTTCACAGTCTGAGCTTTATTAATGATGCAGCTTTCCTTGAGGGCTTCTACTTCTGCTTTCAATCTCGCTCTAACTTTCTAGCCTTTACACACAGAAAATTGGACAAACTGACTGCACACATGTGCAAACTCACATACACACACATGCATACTCACAGTCTGTTGATTGAGTTTGCTGCTTCTCTGATCCCTCCCCACTCCAAATGGCCAGAAGACTTGAAGGTAGACCAAGAAAGATAGGGTGTTCCCCAGGGCAAGTGGAGCCCTATTGGCCTACTGAGACCATCCAGTGTCCCTTCAGACTCCCCCCCACAACTTCAAATGCCCCTCTGCCCTGTCTGTCTCTTAGGGAAACAGGTCATGAAAGAGCTCTCTTGGCATCAATTTGGCAAAGATAAATCATGAACAAGTAATTACTAAACCAAGACAGTGGTACATAAGCATTCTCAGCTTTTCTAGTTCTGAGCGAGGCATTTTCTCAGCAAACCAGGAGTCTCAAGGTGGCGGTCTTTCTGCAGTTTAAGTTGCAAAGGTGGAGGGGCTGCAGCCTGCTGAAGAAGAAGGAGGGCGGTGGGCACCACCGACAATAGGGAGGCAGGGAGAAGGTGGGAAGGGGTGTATACCAGGAATATTGGTGCTGGGAAATGTACACTGGTGGAGGGATGGGTGTTTGATCTTTGTGTGATTGTAATCCAAACATGAAGGCTTGTACCTATCTCATGGTGATTCAATAAAATTTAAAAAAGGACACCTCTCTCTTTAGAGAGAGAAAACCAAAAAGTATTTCTCTTATCTCATGTCTCAGATTAGCTCATTTTTACCCTATTTCTTGGGTCTAAATCAGTGTTTCAAAAAAAACAAACTCAAAATCTCAAAAGCCCAAGTGTTGGAATTTTCTGTATTAGCCCTTTAAGTCCATATATTTTGAGAATAAGAAGTGTAAAGTAAGAATTTCTCAATGTTCCTTGGGCAGGGAGGGCTTTCATCCGCCCCCCCTTGGGGTGCCTGGAGTGAAACAGCTTGGCTCAGAGTCTGGTGGCATGGCTATGTCAGGTGTCATGTTACTCCCTTCCAGGAGAAAAAGCTGGGACAAAGCCCTGGTAATTGAAAGCCTCCAACCCAACTGCCACCATACTCAAGGCTGCTCCCCACATGCTCAGGCTGACTAGTGAACATATTCCTGGACCACGCCACACATCATAAGACACTCCATACCCATTCTCCATAAGTACCACACCACATTTGATGTGTGCCTACAAATAGTAGGCAAAAAATCATTTTGGGAAATATATATATGCGTATATACATATTTTCTGATATATAAACGAAAGCTCATATCACTGAACCTTTAATAACATGTTAGTGATATCCTAATGTATGTTTTAATGGCCCCTGCCAAAATAAAACAATCTTCACACTGTTTCCTCTTTGGAGACATTCTTGTAGCATTTTCAGTGGTTTTTCAAAACAGACAATACAAAACATATTATTTCAGTTGTGTTTTGGGCTGGAGCAATAGCAAAGCAGGTAGGGCATTTGCCTTGCATACAACTGGCCCGGCCAAGAAGGGTTCGATTCCTTCGCCCCTCTCGGAGAGGCTGGCAAGTTACCGAGAGTATCTCATCCACAAGGGTGAGATTGAATATAATATATATTCAATATGCCAGACACAGTCACAACAAGTCTCATGATGGAGACGTTACTGGGCCTGCCGCTTGAGCAAATCCATGAACAACTGGAGGACTGTGACCCTGTTTTGGGACAGGAACTGGGGCTTGGGATGGAAACATCCCAAATTGGGTGGTGGGAAGGTGTAATGGTGCTAGAATTGGTGTCTGAATATTATATATAATCATGTATTGTGAACTACCTTATAAAATTTTAAAAAGTGATTGTTTTTTGCTTTTATTTTTTTTTCTTTTTGGGTCACACCTGGCGATGCTCAGGGATTACTCCTGGCTCATGCACTCTGGAATTACTCCTGACGGTGTTCGGGGGACTATATGGGATGCTGGGAATCGAACCCGGGTAGGCTATGTTGGCTGCATACTAGACAAACACACTACCCGCTGTGCTATCGCTCCAGGCCCAAACATTTAAAAAAAAAAAGAATTTCTCAGCGTTCCGTGTAGGAACCTGTCAGCTAACAAGTTTCAGAGAAATGATCAAAGCAACTTGGATGATGCCAACAGAGAGGAGGAGTTCTGGTTCTCTTGCCACTAAAAAACAAACTGTCAGGGACCCCTTATGCTCTCTTCCACGGAAGCTATTAACCCCTTGCTTCCTGGGGAATGGAAATCTTGGTAAAATAACGGTGAGTTTCTGAGGATAGGAAAGAAAGACGAGTAACTCCAAAATATTTCCTCCCAGCCATCTAAGAGAGAAAAGTTGCTCACTCCACCACACGCAGAGTAATACGAAAAGAAAGTCCCAGGTCACCAGATGAAGTGGGGTAACAGGAAAGAGAAAAAGATGGTGAGCAGGGAAATGAATACCAGATCCTTGGGAATTCCCCAAAAGAAAAAGACAAACACTACACATGGGTGACTCATTAACCCTTCCCCACACTGAGTAGGTAGGTGATCAGTCTCTCCCAGGCCCCTGAGTGAGAACCATTGTGAAAGCAATGTTCAGAACAGGCAGCACTCTGTGGGCCGCTTGGGGCCAGTCCTGGCATCTGAGAATCAAACTCCATCCAGAAGGGAAACTCACTCCCCACATACTGAAAAGGACTCAGAATCCAAACCCTCCCTGGGAGAGGAGCTAGGGGCTTTCCTGGAAGTCTGTCCAGGTAAGAAGCTGTTAGGGAAGGTACCTGTTGTCAGTGAATCCCATTGATCCCTCGCCCACCTGGCCAACTTCTCCTGGAGTCTGTGGGCTGCTAAGGAAAGCTGGTACCCTCAGGCACCTTCTATAAGGACCCAGGTCTCCTTTCACCGACCAAGCCAGGAATTCCAAGTTGTCTTAGCATCATACCAGGGCCTCCAAATGTAACAGTTCGATTAGTCCATCACACCAAAACAAACTTTAGGACATTAAGCAATGAGAGTGAATTATTTCATGTCAAGTCTGACCGCAACCAGGCAATCTGCTGGAACTGTAGCCAGACAGGGGCACTGAGCACTTGACATAGGAACATTCCTGAAACCACTCACTGGGGGCAAAGAGAAGAGAAGCAAATAAATGGGGCTTCTCAACTGGTTTTGTTGTGACAATACACTAAGTTACACTGAAGCAGGAGGGGTCTTAGTTGTGGTTCCTGTTGCTGGAAATCTTTGTTATGGACACATTCTTTTAGGTACCATATATGAATTGACTAATTGTATCTGTGACCCTTCCCTACTTCTCCATCTGGGTAACAGGTGGGTGTGGGTCCTTATGCTCCATTCTGAACCAAGACTTATTACTGATGACCTATTCTTCTCTGCTAGGTTCCTAGAATGAGCCACTCAGAGTTCCTGCCTCTGGCTGTCTCCTGGTTCCCTTTGCTTAGCTCCCCTTCACATTTCTAACTTTGCTGTCACTATAGCAATACACCATGAGAAGGTATTTCTTAATTCAAGAGGTACAGCAGAAGTAGAGCAAAAGTACAATTTAACCCTTACAATATCAAAGTAGCCTGATACACCAATGGGAACAGTACATCACTGCTCAGACCACCTTGTACCCAGGGTTAAACCCAAAACTCACATGAAGCACTAGTAATAATGAAAAAAATTAAGAAATTTCACCATTCTTTGGACAGAGACAGAAGCCCAGAACACTTCTCAAGTGCTTCATAAATTCTGACACAGACTGACATGACCTAAAGCAACAAAATGCTCTTCATAACCACTGAACTACTAAAGCATCACAAGTGTCAATGAACCTACAAAAAGACTGAGGGGAGAAACAATAAGTAATTGAACAGAAGAGGTAAAGAATACAATAGTAGGACTCAGCATTAGAATGAAAGAAGCCAAAATTGAATCAGTGACACACGTGGCGGGGGGTGGGGGGAGTATGATACAGCCAGAAGTTCAACCTGGACCTTCAGGGCGAGTGCATCAGCAGCCTGCTGTTGTCTTCATTGCTGCGGTGCCTTTGGTCGGACCCCAACAACTTTGGACCAAGTTTGCCAGGAAAGTAAACCGCCAAAATTTACGTATGTGGGAGCCATACAGACAAACCACCGCTGGCTCAGCTATACAGGCTCATTTATTGGCCTTATTTTCAGAGACCCATAAATTTCGAAAGAGAACAAAAACCATAGTTAAGGGCGGTGGTGCACTGTTGGGTTGCAGGCGTGCCCTGCATGGCATATGCCAATTTCTCTGGAAAAGATGGAACCAAGGGCCATGATCCAGAGACACAAAAGAGTCTCGAACAGAGCAGCTCACTGCAGAGATGCCTCCAGAATTCAAGCCAGACCAACTTCACTGACATGCCCTGATTTGGTGGGGGCGGAAGGCAATGTCCCTCCACCTGCCCCCTAAGCCCCACCTCCCTGGAGGTTGCGAACTTTCAGAACCCAGAGAGAAGTGCAGGTAAGCGGGTTCAGAGACAACAAACTCCTTGCGTCAAGGGATAGGGGATGGGAGGGTCCCTCTCTTCCCCCATCCCCATAGGTCCCTGGATGTCATGCCCACAAACTGCCTCTGGCTGCTACTTAAGCTTCTTAATGGCCATGATCCAGAGACACACAAAAGAATCTCGAATTGAGCAGCTTGCTGCAAAGATTTCTACACACCCTACTTATCTAGAATGTTAGAATTCCAAGAGCACGCTAAGGCCCTTGTGACCACGAGACATCTTATGTGAATCATAACAAGAAATTCAAAAGGGAGCATAGGGGAGATTGTCTGCCATAGAGGCAGGGGGAGGGGTGGGAAGGTGGGGATACTGGGGACATTGGTGGTGGAAGATGTGCATTGGTGGAGGGATGGGTGTTTGATCCTTGTATGACTGAAACACAAATAGGGTAGTTTTTTAATTATCTCACAGTGATTCAATAATTTTTTTTTAAAAGACAGTACACATGTCCTCATCAATAAGCAAGAGATGGAGGCGAGAAAGATAGCAAACCAGGTAGGGCACTTACTTGCACATGACTGATCTGTTTGATCCCTTGTTCCCCATGTGGTCTGCTTAGCCAGCCAGGATTGTTCTCTGCATGCAGAGCCAGGGTAAGCCCAGAGCACCAGTGGATGTGGCCCACAAACAAATAAAAAAGAGGTCTAGAAAAGAAAAATTTTAAATAAATGATGTAAGCTATTTAACTGACAACAGAAGAGAAAAATCACTGAATTATAGAATTTCTGGAAGGACAGTAAAGAAACAAATGCAATAGTGTAGTGGGTAAGGTACTTTCTTGCATGAGGCTGACTTGGATCCAATATTCAATATCACCAAGGATCCTACAAGTCCCACCAGGAGTGACCTCTGTGTACAGAGCCAGAGCACTTAATAGCCATGAGCACTGCTAGTGTAGACCCCAAACAAAAATTAAAATGAAAAAAATCAATAAAAAACCTCCCCAAGCAAAAGTACAGATCCAAAATGGATTTATTAACACAGAAGCAAGCCAAATTAGATCTTCAGCACCCACATGTTTTCCCAAGGCCCCTGGGTGTCACTCACAATCACTGAACCAGCAGTAAGATCTGAGCTCCTCTGGGACTGATGCAAAAAAACAATAACCTAGAAATCAAACTAATATTCACAACAAATGCAAAAAACTACATGAGTCTTATCAGTAATTTTACAAAGGAAAAGGAAAGGAATCCCGGAAATGGGAAAATGCTACATGTTTATGGGTATGAAAAATTAACATTGCCCAAATGATAATGCACAAATTATACATATTTAATGCAGTTGTTCAAGATTCTGATGACATTCATCAACAATTTAGAAAAACTTTCAGTGAAATTAATACAGAATCATAAAACTCCCTGAGAACTAAAAGCAATTCTAAGAAAAAAGGAGGGAAGTATTGCTTTTCCTGACTTAATATTGTACTATAGTAAATTTTCTCGTTATAGGATGTATGGTTGTTAGTGAGACCCCAGAAATACCCAAAGGGGCCATGGGTGAATATTAGTTAACTGGAGGTGGTGGTGGTGGTGGGGATAGGCTAAGACTATAGGGTTAACCAATAAGATAGGAAGATATAGGAAGAATCAAGATTGAAAGGGGGCACATTAAAGATAAGGTCAGAAGCAACGTTGCAAAATATAGTAATCAAAACTGTGATCTATTGAAAAAAAAGCGAACTCTCCGGCCATGGGGTAGAATTGACAGCACACAGATATAACTCGCATATTTATTGAAAAATCTACGACAAAGTTGCTTGGTACATAAAGTCGGGCAGGCAAGTCCTCTTCAACTAACATGTGGGGAAAACTGGAAAATAAAATGTAAAAAAAGAAAAAGAAATACATATCTCGTATCCACCCAAACTTAACTCAAAGTGGATTATAGACTTTGAAATTGGACCATAATCCATACAATACATTTTTGAAAGCATATACAGACCTGTCTAGGAAAGGAACCTCATAGGTGTGTGCAATGGTTTGATTTTACTGGTAAAAGAAATAAAAATACAAAGGGGATTAAAACAAATGTACAAGTGATTACAGAACAAATGAAACTTGAGATAAAATTTTAAAACTGCCCTACTGAGTGGGAGAAAATATTTTCAAACATATAAAAAATAAAGCACCAATATCAAGATGTATAAAGCATGCAAAAGCTCAACAAAACGCAAATCATCACATCAAATAGGAGAGAAGTGAGAACCATCCACAAAGAAGACATACAAATGATCAATAAGTGTATGAAAACATGTTCAGTATCAACTATTACCAGGATATTGCAAATCAAAACAATGAGATATTATCACCCACCAGTGAAAATGTCATATGTCACAAAGAGTAGAAACAACCACTGTAGGCAGGAATGTAAAAAAGGTTCCCTCACCTCACTGGGAAACTGAACTCGTTCAACTTCTAGTTAAAACACGCCAGAGATTTCACCAAAACAATAAAAATATAATTTCCATATGTTTCAGAGATTTCACTTTTTGGCATTGACCCACTAAAAACAAAAAATATTAATTTGAAAAAATATATGTATACCTGTGTTCATCGAAGCACTAATTAGAATAGCCAGGATATGGAGACAACCCAAACATCAATGAAGGATGAATAAAGAAGTTCGGACACATGTGCACACATGCAGATGTCCACAATAGAATTTTACTAAGCTATTACAAAATAATGAAATCTCTGACTGGAGCTGGAATAAGTCAGAGGGATTAAGACAAAAGCCTTAATTTCAATAAGTAAGTTAGTTGAAATAAGTAAGAGAGATTAAGACAAAACTCATACAATCTCTCTCATGTGTGATATTGGGAGTCAAAAAAACAAGGAAATAGAGAGTGCCAAATATGGCAACCCCTTAACCTTGAATTCCCAGCCTGAGATTACCATACACTTGGGGGAGGAGTGGGATAAAACAAGAGGTGAAGCTGGAAGTAGCACATGGATAGTGGTGGAATGTCTTGGGCATTTTGGTGAGATGAAATGCAATGACTGTAATAATAAATACCGTTCCCCCAACAAAGCAGTGGTTAGAACAGTTGGTTATTAATTATTTGTTAACAGGGAAGGCACACATGACCTGCAAAGATTAACCTTAGACCTGTCACTCATCATCCTCATTTAGGAGGACTTGAAATGCTACCGACTGAAGTAGTGATGGTTTGCAATGAGAAAAATTCTCTCTAGCTTTCACATGACTCAAACTATGCACACAGGCTTATTATTTTAACCATCTTAGACATCCATCCTAGCCAATCAGGGCGTACAAACTCAATACATCAGGATCCTTCATGAGCTCTATTGCGGATTCACTACCAAGATCTCACCACTCTACAAAGAAGTAATCATCCATAGCAAGAGAGGGGTACGGCCGGGTGATACCATTTCACCAAAACTTCTCAGTACCACCCTCGAGAACATCATGCGACGACTGGAATGGGACAGCATGGGAGTGAAGATAGATGGTCGGCAACTACACCACCTCCGCTTTGCTGATGACATCGTTCTAATAACACCAAACATCAGCCAAGCAGCACAAATGCTGAACGACTTTGACCGTGAATGTGGAAAGATCGGACTACAGCTGAATCTTACGAAGACAATGTTTATGAGAAACAGCCTTGTTCCTGACGCTCCATTCGCTCTCAACGGAACCACCATCTCCGAATGCAACAGTTATATATACCTAGGTCGAGAAATCAACATGATGAATGACCTGGCACCTGAGTTGTGCAGGAGGAAGAGAGCGGCTTGGAATGCCTTCAAGAGCATTGAAGAAATAACTAAAAGGACAAAGAACCTCCAGCTACGAGCACATCTCTTTGATTCCACTGTTCTTCTTGAATTAACACATGCCTCAGAGACCTGAACTCTACAAAAACAGGATGAGAACGCTATTCGGGTCTCTCAAAGAGGAATCGAAGGAGCTATGCTTGGAATATCACGATTCACTCAAATGAGAGATAGAATCCGGAGTTCTGATCTTCGTCAACGCTCAAGAATCAGGGACGCTGTCTCATTTGCCAAGACATCAAAAATCAGATGGGCTGGACACGTAATGAGGTTTACAGACAACCGCTGGACTAGAGCCATTACTGATTGGATTCCACGGGACATCAAAAGATCACGTGGACGCCCACCTACAAGTTGGTCAGACTTCTTCGTCAAGACCCTGAATGATCGGTTTGAGGCTCTGCATATTCCTAGAACGAACAGATACCATTGGGCTACGCTAGCACGCAACCGGGATGAATGGAGACGTTACTGGCACCCGCTCGAGTAAAGCGATGAATTACGGGGATTAAGTGATTAAGTGATTAAGTGATTAAGACATCCATAAACTCCTTTGATGTTCAACCCACTTGGGAGCTAGATAGCAGTGGGTGCTGGTCTCCTGGTGTATTTAGGGCTCATTCAAGCCCGGAATGGGTGGAAGGGAACACAACAATCTATCTGGGGTCTCCACCTATAGAGTCGGAGTGCAAATAACCCAGAGCACAACCAACACAGCAGAGCCAGAGAATCAGAAATGAAATTCAAAGCAATGAAGGAAAAATATACAGGCATACTTATTTACTATACATATATAAAGCAATCAATGCATCACAATCTTCCTAAGTGCACATGGGATATTTGCTAGGACTGATCATTTGTTAGACCACAAAAAATTTCTTAGCAATTTCAAGAAGATCTAAAACATGCCAAGTAACGAATGTGAACACAATTGCAAGAAAGTAAAAATGAATCATAAAGAAAAATTAGAACTACATATATGCATGAAAATAAAAAAAAACTCTGAACAGCCAATGGTACGAGAATGAAAGTTAAGTGGAAATTAGAGGGGGAAAAATGAGACAAATAAAAAAGGAAACACATCTTTCTAAAACACGTGACATGCTGCAGCGTTAAGAGAAATTTCACAGCACTTAAGGCCTACGTCAAGCCCTGGCAGCCAAAAACCTCCAGATTTCAACCGCTGCCATGGTCACAGCTGCTCTTCACATGTTCAGGCAGAGCCTCACCCATGTCTGAACCTATTCCTCGACTGTGCGGCTGCATTTCATACCGGACACAACCCATCTTCCAAGAGTGGCACACCACATTTGATGAAGGCAACCAATTCTCGAGGGATATATATCTTTACATATATATATATGTATATCACTGTTACTGTCCTCCCATTGTTCATGGATTTGCTCCAGCAGCCCAGTAACGTCTCCATTTTGTGACTTGTTGTTACTTTCTTTGGCATATCGAAGAAATCGCGGGTAGCTTGCCAGGCTTTGCCTTGTGGGCGAGATACACTTAGTAGCTTGCAGGGCCTTTGAGAGGGACGAAGGAATTGAACCCGGGTTGGCCACATGCAAGCAAACGCCCTACCGCTTTGCTATCGCACCAGCCCAATATCTATTCAGAAAGGACTGAACCTTTAACAACATGCTCATAATCTCTTATAGAAGGGTTTAGTGGTTCCTGCGTGAAATACAACAATCTTCACACATTTTTCTCTAAAGAAACATTTTGGAGCATTTTAGCATTTTATTCATAACAAATTCGTAATGCCCGCCTGTCCTTCACCAACTACAAAACCAAGATGACTGCCCTCCGACATCATGATGGATCTATCACATCTTCCAGAAGGGCAATGGAGAATATTATTCATGACTTCTACTCAGATCTCTTTAATAGCCACATCCACTTGCCCACATACCACATACCACATGATGGATATGTCGTTCCCAATGTTCTCCCTTCCGAAATCCAACATACCATCTCGTCGATAAAGAAACAAAGAGCACCTGGCCCAGACAAGATCAGACCTGAACACCTGAAGAACTTACCATCAGTACTCATCAATACATTGGCTCGACTCTTCACATGCTACCTGTCTGAATGCAAGGTTCCATCCCAGTGGAAAACCAGCAGGACTGTACAGCTATACAAGAAAGGAGACATCCATGACATTGGCAACTATCGCCCAATCTGCCTATTATCTGTCATCTACAAACTATTCACTCGAGTCATCCTGAATAGGATTAGCAGAACACTAGATGAAGAACAACAATGTGAAAAAGCTGGATTCCGAAAAGGATTCAGTACCATCGACCATATCCACACAATAAACAAGCTCATTGAGGTATCTCAGGAGTTCAAGATGCCGCTCTGTCTAACGTTCATTGATTTAAAAAAGGCCTTTGATTCTGTTGAGACGAAAGCGGTCATGGAAGCCCTAGCCAATCAGGGCGTACAAACTCAATACATCAGGATCCTTCATGAGCTCTATTGCGGATTCACTACCAAGATCTCACCATTCTACAAAGAAGTAATCATCCATATCAAGAGAGGGGTTCGGCAGGGTGATACCATTTCACCAAAACTCTTCAGTGCCACCCTCGAGAACATCATGCGACGACTGGAATGGGACAGCATGGGAGTGAAGATAGATGGTCGGCAACTACACCACCTCCGCTTTGCTGATGACATCGTTCTAATAACACCAAACATCAGCCAAGCAGCACAAATGCTGAACGACTTTGACCGTGAATGTGGAAAGATCGGACTACAGCTGAATCTTACGAAGACAATGTTTATGAGAAACAGCCTTGTTCCTGACGCTCCATTCGCTCTCAACGGAACCACCATCTCCGAATGCAACAGTTATATATACCTAGGTCGAGAAATCAACATGATGAATGACCTGGCACCTGAGTTGTGCAGGAGGAAGAGAGCGGCTTGGAATGCCTTCAAGAGCATTGAAGAAATAACTAAAAGGACAAAGAACCTCCAGCTACGAGCACATCTCTTTGATTCCACTATTCTTCCTGCATTAACATATGCCTCAGAGACCTGGACCCTACAAAAACAGGATGAGAACGCTATTCGGGTCTCTCAAAGAGGAATTGAAAGAACTATGCTTGGAATATCACGATTCACTCAAATGAGAGATAGAATCCGGAGTTCTGATCTTCGTCAACGCTCAAGAATCAGGGACGCTGTCTCATTTGCCAAGACATCAAAAATCAGATGGGCTGGACACGTAATGAGGTTTACAGACAACCGCTGGACTAGAGCCATTACTGATTGGATTCCATGGGACATCAAAAGATCACGTGAACGCCCACCTATAAGATGGTCAGACTTCTTCGTCAAGATCCTAAATGATCGGTTTGAGGCTCTGCATGTTCCTAGAACGAACAGATACCATTGGGCTACGCTAGCACGCAACCGGGATGAATGGAGATGTTACTGGCACCCGCTCAAATAAAGCGATGAATAACGGGGATTAAGTGATTAAGTGATTCATAACAAATAATGCAAAATAAATTATTTTGGTTCTGCTATGGGGCAGGGGTTGGGGTTTGGGGTGAAAACATCCGAAATATGGTAGTGGGAATGTGTAATGGTGTTGGAATTGGCGATCAAATATAAAATCTAATCAAATATTGTGAACTAATTTTTAAAAATAAAATTAAAAATAAGAAATAAGAAAATTCTCAAATGAAAGGAAAAATTAGCCAATTCACCAGGTGGTTCTGGAAGAATAAACAAAATTGACAAGAAAAAAATATCCAAAGATGAATAGCCTAAGATGCCGTGTGGGCAGGATACTCTCAGTAGATTATCGGACTCTCTGAAATATATAAATATATGTAATATTTATATATTTATTTATGGGCTGGAGCGATAGCACAGCAGTAGGGTATTTGCCTTGCACGCAGCCAACATGGCCGACCCGAGTCCGATTCCTCCAACCCTCTCAGAGAGCCCGGCAAGCTACCGAGAGTATCTCACCTGAATGGCAGAGCCTGGGAAGCTACCTTGTATTTGATGTGCCAAACACAGTAACAACAAAGTGTCCAATGGAGACGTTACTGGGCCCGCTCAAGCAAATCGATGAACAATGGGAGGACAGTGATAAAATATTTATATATTTATATACAAATATATATTTCCTCTATCATTTGTTGCCTACTGTCTGAAACCCATCAAATATGGTGTGGTAATAATGGAAAATGAGTAGGGATGTGACCAGGAATATCTTCACTCGTATGTGAGGCTCGGCCCAAGCATGTGGAAAGCGGCCTGGAGTGTGGTGGCAGTTGGGTAGTGGAGCAAGAATATAGGTTCCAAAAGACCTAGTGATTTCACATTTGCATGTTCCTACCAAAACCCCTTAATAGAAAAGTCAAAATGATATATGCACTCCTATATTCACTGCCGTGCTAAGTACAATACTCAGAAAAACCCCAAATGGACACATAAACGGATAAAGTTGTAGTATAAACACAAACAACAGAACCCTACTCAGCTACAAGAAAAGGTAAAATCTTGCAGACTCCTGCAATTTGGATGGATGGAGGGCATCCTGACAAGCAAAAGAATTCAGAGAAAGGACAAATATTGTAGGATCTCAGTGCTATAGCACAGCGGGTAGGGCGTCTGCCTTGCATGCAGCCAACATGGCCGACCCGAGTTCGATTCCTCCGCCCCTCTCGGAGAGCCCGGCAAGCTACCGAGAGTATTCAATATGCCAGACACAGTAACAACAAAGTCTCCAATGGAGACGTTACTGGGCCCGCTCAAGCAAATCGACGATAAACAAAAGAAAGTAATTAAAAACTCCTGAATGAAAAGATGTCTTTACTTTTGATTACAAAAGAAAACCTCAGTCAAGGAAGAAGCAGACTGAAGGTGATCTGAGGACAATGGTGGGGAAAGGCACCCAGGTCGAGAGTTACTGATGACAACATGTATGACCTTAGTTGTGTGATGCACATATAACATGCAGAAAACCACATCCCATGACCGCTACACAGGTGCCAAAGTTTTCAAACACACCAACACTGGACCTTCACAACTCAGGTTGAAGAACACCCCTCATTCTGTGCCCTGGGAAAGAATCCATAAGAGTTTCCATGACTCGCTACTCCCAGGAGAGATTGGACACACTCAATAAGCTTCTGCCTTGTCTGCCCAGTTCACCATCATCCTTCCCTCTGGAATTTCTCAAGATTCTTTCCAATTGCTCTTTGCTCTCCCCTTTCTACAGCATATATTTCTCATCCTAACAAATTCTTCGTGGGATGAAGGAAACTGAATTAGTGCAGCCATGATACCAGAACCACCACCACCACCACAGGTTCCTCATATTTGATGGATCATCAAGCTCAGCTTGATCTGCTGGGCCCAAAATTTCACTAGCTGCTTCCTGAAGTAAACAATCTGAAATCCCTGTCTCTGTCATCTGGCCATACTACTGCTTTCTTGGAACTGGTAATCACCATACTTAAACTCAAACAGATCTGGGATTGCAGCATTACACCCATGTACTTGTGAGCTGACAATGGCTGGACACCTCTCCCTGGTCTCTATAAATGAAGTGTCTGTGTCCAAAAATACTACAGATGATGAACACACATTTAAGAGGTTTTTAAGGCATTACAATATACAAAAACATAGTTTCACTGTCAGTTTTGTAAGCTCAACTGAACCTTACACACCTCTGTCGATATTTGCTTAATTCTTGCATCTCCTGCCAACCAGGCTACCAATTGCACAACAATTGGATGTCAGATTATGATTGTTTCAATATTTTAAGTCACGAAAACTGTTTCATTTATTGATGAGGGAATAGTGATGGAACCTAATTATTGGTTTCTAAAACGCTTTGGGAAACAAAGGTGAAGCTTTTCTATGTATGTATTTTCTATGTATGTCAGAGCTTCCCATTTTCCCCGACTTTTTTCATGTTCAAGGGCTAAAGTTTTCAATAAGGAAAAACTTTGTGTTTGCTTTTGCATCCTACACAAAAGTTCCACATGTAGGGCTTTGTTTGCTCTTGCTGTTTTATTACTGTTGTATTTTGGGATTCTTTTGTTTTGGTTTGAAGCCACACTGGCTGTGCTGAGGAATTCCTTTGCACTCAGGAATTACTCTGGCGGTACTCAGGGTACCATCTGGGATGAAGAGGATGGAAGCCAGGTTGGCCATATGCAAGGTAATGGCCCTCCCCCGCTGCACATTCGCTCCGACCCCAAGTAGCAGTCTGAATGGTCCCAGGAGTCCTTTACCACCCTAGCTCTCAGCGTCCAGATCCGGAACCGATCTGGCGCAGGTGTGCGGCGCTGCCACAGCCTGGGGGATACGCGCCCCCGAGACAGCTGGACAGTGCCACATACCCCTCTGTTGAGCCTGACATAGGCGTGGGTGCGACTATCCCAAAAGGAATCATTACTCCCATAGCTTGTAGGACGTTGGCAGTTGCAGACCCCGCGAGAGATGCAGGTGCGCGTGCGTGTCCGTTACCTCTAACTGCTTAGAACTGAGCCACGACAGCCCCAGTGCGCGCGCACCTACAGGCTGCAGTGGTGCAAATGTCGGCCAGTCATGCACGAGATTGGTGGCTTTTCAGGCATAACAAGGATTCAGTCAGGGACTGCAGAAGTTCATGCTGTGTGGATGGAGTCTCCTGAACAAGAGAGAAGCCGTTTGACCAATATAAAGAAATCACTACACATGCCAGCTGGTAGAACGTACATGTACTTCTAACCAGAGTGGAAATCAGTTATGAGTTCATAAAAAGGAGATCCTTAGGATTTTCAGTTCATAGTACATGTCTAGAAATATGTTAACAACAGAAAACCAGTTTGGTGTGGGAGAGAACATTGTACTTACAAGGCGAAGTTGAAGGGAACACCCAGCCATGCATTAAAAACACATCATTGAGCCTCTGGCAAAACTTAGCTTTGAACCACTAAAGATATTCCTCGACTCAACATTATATTTAGGAGGCAAATCATCCATAAAATGTATTGCAAATGCAAAGAAGTAAGTTTGAGCTTCGTAGCTGTTTTAACATGAAACTTCATGGCTATTCCAGGAGGGATAAGAGATTCCAGTAGAAAGAAACATTGAAAAAGCTAGTCAAACATGTTAGACAATTCCACATTACTTTCATTCCTAGGGATTGGACCCTAATGAAGGATTAGCAAAACAAACAAACAAAAAAGCAAAACCCACTGTGTTTGCTTGGGAAAACTCCTTTTAGTTTTTGACCTCCATGGGTTCACAAGTCACAAATGACTGAATATTGCAAACACAGAGTAGACCCTGTTGAAGGAGGTCAACAGGAAGAGAGGAAGGAGAGAGATTTGAGGGGCACACAACTAGACTGGTGGATAAAGTATTGAGATACAGCGAAGACCAAGCCAACCTGTGTGGTGAGAATCGGGAAACTTTGTCTTAGTGGCTGGAAGAGGCCATGTGAGCTGCTCTGCCATTGAGCAGTTTGAAGGAAAGTTATGGTTCTGGCCGTCCAATCAGAGCCCTTCATGGAATGTTTCCCCAGCCAGGCCCTCCTGGCCCTCTCCTCCCCCACTGCAGAATGTCTTGGGCCCAAGATTCTGAGGTTTGAATTCAAACTTCACCCTCACCCACTCGGATCCTGAGCGTTTGCGTGAGCAGTTCACTCTCTGATCCTGGTCCTGATTTTTGCCGTTGTGAAGGCTGATAAACTGCAGTGGCCTCTGGCCACGTCTATGGCGATGGCGTCAGGAGGAGGTAAGCCTGTGAGGGTGTCTGTGTATGTGAGTAAGTCTCTGTCACCCTGAAATCCATTGGGTTCATAGTCACCCTGACTGGGAACACCATATTTTGAGTGGGTGAAAGAGGAGAAAGACCTGGGCTCCATAGATATCTCACCTGTACAGCAAAGGGAGCCCAGGAGAACCTGAGGGGTCTGGGAGGGCATCGTTGGAGGTGTGTCAAATTACCTGGGGGTAGGTCATTGGTATGGACAGAGGGAGGCAGCAGGCATATGGCTGCTTTATATTTGAGTGTCCTGCTGGTGGATGGGGGAACAGGGCCATTTGTCATGTGTCTGGAGGGACTGTTTTGTGGTGGCACAGGAAAGACCCAGGCATGCTGAGTCCATGTCTCCTCCTGTGCTCTAGAATAAGTTTAGAAGTAATTAGACTTGGGCTGAGTTCAACCTGATTTGGACAGCTCAGCACAGATGGTCCAGCCTGAGCCTTGTTGAGTGAGGCTGTCTGTGTGTACTTCTGCCATGATGCGTCCTCCCCAGAGCTGGGCTGCAAGTGACTAACTGCCACAGTCAGAGCCTGACACTTCTGCAGACTTAAACTCTCTGCTGGCTGAGCCCAGCAGCTGCCTTGGGTCAGCAGGTTGGGAGACAGCGTAGTTATGACTCAGATTCCTGAGTTATTCTGGATTGTTCTCATTTTGGTGAAGTTTGTTCTTCCATGGTCTGGCATCTCATGGTGCAGCCCCAGCAAGCATTTCAGCTCTGAGGTGAAGATTGATTGAGAATTGCCATCCCTCACAGACAAGGGATAAATGGATGTGTGAGTCTATGTGTGAGTTTGTGAGAATGAGTGTGTGTTTCTGTGTGTGTGTGTGTGTGTGTGTGTGTGTGTGTGTGTGATATGTGGGGTTTTCCTGAGAAAAGTCTGTGAAGGTCTGTTCCTTGAGGAGAGGTGGAGTGTACTGAGGCAGAAAGAGCATCGTCAGAGCAGTTGGAGACATCAGGGACTCTGTCCTGAGCATGATGCGCACAGGCTCTGGGTCGTCTCTAGTGCGAGTCTCTGTGTGAATTCCACCTGAGTAACGATGGTGGCAGACAATTTTCTTTCCTGGCACCTGGTTTATGCCTGATGTTAATTATCCTGTATCTGTCTCTGGGATAAAGTCTTAGATTATTTAGAAGATGTTACCAATTTTCAATCTAACATGATCAGCAGCTCCAGAACTCTGGAAACATCCGCAAGTGTCTGACTGGTGAAATCTCTGGCCATTTCCACACCTGCTGCCATCCCTGATGGAACTCTCCCAGAACACAAGAACCCTAGCCTTAGGATCTCCACGAAATATAACCCAGCTGGAGGGGAGGTATGGCCTGTGCCAGGGACACAGGGCTGAGACAGGGCACACCACCTCATTCCTTTCAAAGGGCCTGATCTAGAGATGGTTGGGCCAGTGAGGCCTTGCTTCCCCCCACACCGTCTCCCTCTCACTCCCCTCCCTCCTCTCCACAGTGTCTCCTGTGCTGCTCCCAGAGATGACCATGAACCTTGGGGTCTCCGGCTCTGCTTTCCGGGTCTTGCCCTTTCTCAATCCAGGGCTCCCCCAGCCACCACCCTGGGAGCCCATCCAGATGCCCCCTCTGGTGACCTCGGCCATTGCTCCTGGCAACCCTCTGGTACTGTCACCTTTCCCCATGATGCCTGTGGTGGCAGGAGCTGCCAGCCATGGTCCCCGCGTTCCTGAACCTTGCAAGGTCATCATCCAGGTCAGCCCTGAGGTGGGGCTTGTGGAATCAGCCCAGAACCAGCCTGTCATCCTGACACAGGCTTCACTCAACTGGGGGGGCCCAGAAGTTCCATCTGCCGTGAATGGGCATCCTGCCCCCGTCTACTTGGTGTCATCTGTGCCGGAGACCGTTATGCCTACCCCAGCTACTACTGTCACCCAGGCTGGGACAGGAGACCATCCTCCTCAGGCTCCACTGCCAGTGGCCCAGGTGGTTCCCATCATCCTCCCATCCAGTGGTGGACCACTGCCCCAGTGGGTTTGTGGTGAGAGTGGTCCCGCCAACACCCGGAACCAGGCATCACCTGAAACCTCCAGCAGGCCCAGTAGCGTCTACGAGAACTTTCGGCGCTGGCAGAACTTCAAGGCCCTGACCCGGAGGTACCTTCCTCAGACTCCGGACACTGAGGCCGTTTCCTGCTTCCTCATGTAAGCCCCTCAGGTGTCCTAGACCTAATGGGAGCTTCACAGGAAGGGACTGGGGTGACCCCCAGGGTAGTGTCCATGACAGCATGACCTCAGGAATGCCACCCCGGGGTTTCGGCTCAAATCCCATAGTGACCAGTCATGCCCTAAAGCTTCAACTCAGTCTGCTCATCAGGGTTGGACCTGACCTGTGGTCTGTAGGACAGACATTCTGTTCCTAATACCAGACACAGCACAGATGCACCAGGGTTCAGACAGGCCATGACTGCTCGGCCTTGGTATCTCATGACGTATCCCCAGAGCTGAGGGATCACACCAGCATGGCCACTGAGTGGGAGGCAGAGTCAACTCTGCGCGGGGAGACCAGGCCACCATCGGGGGTCTAGGCATGGGTGTAGGGCAGCGGGGGCTCCCGGCAGATACAGACCCTGACCGAGCCTCTCCTTGCAGCCCGGTTCTGCGCACCCTGGCCCGCCTGAAGCCCACCATGAGCCTGGAGGAAGGCCTGCGCCGGGCCCTGCGGGAATGGGAGGGCACGAGCTATTTTGACCGCATGATCTACTACGACATGGCTGCCAAGTAAGTCAGTCCTGGGCAGAGAGTGGGGGTTGGGGCTGGCTGCGGGACTGGCCTTCAGGGGCTGCTCCCAGATGGCCAAGGCGTCCTTGGCATCCCCGGGAGGCCCTTTCCCTGTGGAACCTTGTCCCTCCTGGGGCCGGGACACTTCTCCCCACCCCACTCTGGGGCTCCTGACCACAGTCTGAGGGTCACAGTCCCTTATTTTCTGTGACCCTCAAAACGCTCCTTTGGGGAATAAATGGGGGCGCTGGGGTCTGTGCCCACCCATTCTCCACCCTCCTGAGCTCTTGGCCGTGAGTGTTCCCTGTCCCTGCCTCATCCAGTGTGGTCCAGACCAGCCCAACTCAATGGGGTCTGTGCTCCCCATACCAGGTTCATGGAGTTTGAGGCTGAGGAAGAGATGGAAGCGCAGAAGCTGCAGTGGATGAATGGAGTACAGGGCCTGCCAACCCCTGCCCCACCCAGGCCTGAGCCTCAGGGGGCTCCAGGCCCACCGCTAGGCCAGCAGCCAGGTACCGACCCTGTTCCCCAGCTAATTTTCATAGGTCCAGGAAGGTGCTAGGGTTCCTGCCCTGCCAGGGAGCCTTCACTCTCCCGGGGACACCCAGGCCTATGCTCAGCGGCCCCCTGTTCCTGGGTTTCTCCCTCTCCCTGAACACAGCACACTGCCTGAGGGCTTCAGACTCACCTTTGAAGTGGGTTTGGAGACCCTGGCGACACGGTTGACCCCTCCTCCCTTTGAGGGTCCCCTCATCCCTCACGCCATTATGGGATTCTATTACACACAGATGTGGACACACACTTGACCTAACACTTCCCACAGGTATCCGTCCCCATTTCTGTGCTCAGTGCTGTGTGTCTAAGGGCAATGGACGCGGGGTCCCCTCACGTCCCACTCCCCTTCTTCCTCCTCAGCCTGTGTCCCTAAGAAATCCAGACCCCGGGCTCGGGCAGCCTGCCCCAAGATGCACAAATCACAGCGGGCCCCCAAAACCAAGGCCCCCAAGGAGATCCCCCCTGAGACCATGCAGGAGAACATGGATATCATGGACGAGCAGCTAAAGGCCCCCGATACAGTCTGCGGGGCGCCCCTTGGCCGAAGGGCAGCGGGCATGAAGGAGCAGCAGGAGGAGGCCGGGACCTGCCCTGACCCGGGGCTCCTGAGCTATGTGTACGAGCTGTGCTCCCAGGAGGCCTTTGTCACCAAGGTGGGTTTTGGGCGGTGCTGTAGGGTTTGGAGGGCGCAGGGTTGCTTCTGTCCAGGGCTTGGTAGTGACATATTTCTACTTGTGTTTGTGTGTATGTGTGCACATGTGTTTCCCTGTGTACAAACAACATTGGGCCTAGTTTGTGAATTTCTGGGTTTGGTGGATGTGTGAACATCTGTGTGTTTCCATCTGTGTACTGTGTGGGCTCTGCGCAGAAACGTGTGGATACATGTACATGTGCCTAGAGGTTGAAGAGTGTGTGTCTTTGTGTCATGTGTGTACATGACAGAGACTATGTGCAACCGTCCAAGACCCTGCACTGTGCTGAGAACGGGTGTGTTTGTATCTTAATTCCTTCCTAGTCCGTATGAGAACCCTCACGCCCGCTTCCCCCTCCCAGGTCGAGGCAGTCATTCATCCCAGCTTCCTGGCGCACCTGCTCTCCCCAGAATCCCAGCTGGATCTCCTGGACCTGGCTGAGGAGCTCGAGGAGGAGGAAGGACTCACCCCCAAACAGGTGAGGCACATAGGTCTCTGGGATCCATGCAGGACCCAGGGGAATAATGTGAGGGTTTCCTGTAAGGCAATGGGTAGCTGCCCACGGCAAACAGGGGGCATTTTGCATGTGATTGCTGGAAAAGAGTGCCTGCAGGGGAAACAGGGGACAGGTCCCAGGGCACTCAGAGCAGCAGGTGGGTCATGAGTCAGGGAGGGGCGCCTAGCACTGGGGCCTAGTCACTTGGTGCCCTCCCTGCCCAGGCCATGGCCAGAGGCCACCCTTTGAGTCCTCAGGGAAGATGAGGACGTGAATATGGGGTGAGGGAAAGGTTGGTGGGGGTGAGGGCCCTTAGTGGGACAGAGATCTGGGTTTTCTACTCTGGGAGGAGTCGCGGTCACTCTCTGTCCCTCCCTGCACCCCCACATGCCCACACTCTCATTCCTCCTTTCAGATTGTGGAAAAGCGTCTACAGACTGCGCTGGACAAGGAGGTCCAGAAGGCTTGTCCCCAACACCAGCTGACTCCAAAGGACTCAAGTCCATCTGAGAGTGCCGCAGGTCACTGCAACCCAACTCCTACCTGGGGCCATAAGCCAGGGGCCAGCGCTGAATCCTGCCCCCCTGAGACTGACTTTGGACACGCCTCAAGGCCTGTGCAGGCTGAGGCCACTGGGATGGCACCTCGAGCCTCTGTCCTCTCTTTGGGGAGCCTGGAATCCCCATCCCTTCAGGCAGAACAGGCCCCCTGTCCCCGCCTCGCTGCCCCTACTCTGGACAGCAGGGTCTCCCTCATTCTGGGAGAGGCCCCTCCTGGCCAGGGGCCACATGGGGCTGCAGAGGGCTCCAGTGAGGAGGAGGAGGAGCTGCCCTGCGTGGCCTTCCTCCAGGCCTCTCAACACAGCCTCCTGCCCTGGGGCTTCCCCATGAGCCCTGGCTCAGACACTGGACCCCGCTGCCCGAGGGCCTGGGGGGTTTCTCAGACCCAACCCACTCAAAGAAGAGCCTGCAATCCTGCTGCCCCTGCTACTGCCCCTTCCAGGAAGCGTCCTCTGTGTGGGAGCGCAGGACTGGGCACTAGTGAGAAGAACCCCTTCCCTGGGGAGCACCCCAGGCTGTCTGGGGACTCAGCCTTGACTGTAGAGCTGGTGGGCCCTTCCCTGCCCCGAAAGAGAAGGTTCCAGCCTGCTGTAGCCCAGAGGAGTACAGTACAGGATGGGTACAGCATCCAGTAGGTCACCGGGGGGCTCCCTCCGGAGCCTGGCTGCCCCTAGCAGCCTTGTCTTCCACCTGATCTTCATCCAGCTAGGACTTCTCTGTATAATTTGGCGGGCCCAGTGGTGGGGTTGTGCTGGAGCAACCCCTTTGTGTCATTGTGTAAATAGTTAATAAATTTCATTTCATTGAAAACACTCTTGGTATCTCCTGTCGCTCATGCTCCTTGGACAATCCTGAGATGAAAACAGGTAAGGGCGTTACAGGGTTTGGGTCCTGTGAGACATTGTGCTCCCTGGAGCAGGGAGGAGTCCTCCCTACCCATTGGGAGATGTGCTCAGTTTCACCAGACCCACCCAATTCTGTGGACATAGCCGTGGCTCACGTTTGCTGCCTTTTCCTTGGAGTGCATCAAAAAGCACATCAAAGATTGAGGGCATCACGCTGGGAAAAATCACAGCATGGGAGAGAGCAACACAAAGGAGCTCTCACAGATGTGGGAGACAGACTGTTTCTATTTCTTCCCTGAGTCCGTGGGTCACACCCAACAGTGACTGCTCTACAGAGCTCCTTGTTCTAGGACTCACTCCTGGTATAGCTCAGGGGACAACGTGGTGCTAGACATCAGTAGAACGAGGGCTGTGCACATGCAACACAAGCACCTTAATGTGTATACAATTTTCCCAATTCTCAGCATTCCATTTGTTTTAGTGTCACACAAAATGGTTCCTGGAGCTTACTCTGGCTCTGCCCAGGACGTACTCCTTTCTGGACTCAGGGGACCATATGGAGTGCCAGGAATCAAATCCAGGTTGGCCATGTTCAAAGCAACTGCCCCATCAGCTGTACTACTTCTTCAGTTCCAAAATACCTTTTAAAACAATTTCACCACACTTTAAAATAGAGCTCGTGTCCTCAGAAGGTGTCCATAATCTCCTCCACTCAGCCATCACCCTTTCTCTCCCCATTGATCCTTGAGTCTTGAACCCCATATTCCTTTCTTCCTCTAGATTCCCAGAACCTGGCCATCTAGCGTTCTGTGGCCTCTTTCACTGAGAACAGCTTTTCCTGGACCACCTACATCAGCTCATGTCCACAGTTCAAACGTTAACTACAGAATCATATTCCATGTGCAGAAGGGCTACATCTGGCAATTCCTTCAATGGTTGATGAACAATGAGCTTCTTTCTACTCCCTTGTACTAGCTAACAGCAGATACGCAGATTTTAAGTGAGGTTCTCAAAGAATTTTATTGAGAACGCAAGCCTGGAGAAAACCCTCTCACTGCTGGCAGAGAACCCCAAATTTGGGATTGTGGAGTAGAGATTTGATGCACTGTGTAATGCAACCCAAGCACGAAGGTTCTGATAACTGTATTAGGGATGCAACGATTTGTGTTATCCAGAGAACATGTGTCCTCTCTTGGTGTTTTCTTTACACTAAGACAAACAGCAAGGTCCTTAACCTTTCCTTGTCTGTCCTGTCTCGACTTCTGGAACTGAGCATGGTGTCCTGAACCTGCAGTTTTCTTTATCCCTGATAGTTCAGGATCTATATAGCCTTTGGTGCTCTGTTACTTTCTGCCTATTTGGAGAGAGTTCAAAATCACAGGTAGTTCCTGTCAGGAATGGGGTGGTTTTTTTTGGTACGCAAAATAATTTTTTAAATTTTATTTGGTACGCAAAATAATTTTTTAAATTTTATTTTCATAAAGCGTTGGGAGTTTAAGCAACAATGACCTGTCTGGAGAAAGCTCTGCTCTCCACTGCGGAGCACTGAGGAAGCCCTCCAGTCACAGTCAGGGAGCTGAGGGGTCCCTAGGCTCTTCCTCCTCCATGGAGCAGACCCTAGAGGGGCAGCTGGGCTGTGGAGCTGGGTTGGATGGAGGAGACTCTGAGGTGGGGGTGCTGATAAAGGACCTGAAAAGTTGGATCAAGCATCTGGAAAGCCCTGGGGACCTGGCTTTTACCTGTTAGAGCAGGGATGGCAGCTTGCTGAGACCAGCTCTTCATTCCTCTGAAGTGGGAGGGGAATGAGGGTGGAAAAGGGTCTATCTGGGGCTTGGGAGGTATTAACACAGTTTGCTCCCAAGAAAATGCATATCTCAAAATCCCTGGAGAGGGGACCATGTTTTATGTGACCAGGATAAAGATTGAGGGGTGCATTTTCATGGGATAGGTGGAAAACAAAGGTCTCATTATCAGGCCTTGAGGATCCTGGAGCCCCGGAAGACTCTTGCTGTTTGTGTCAAGTTCTTGGGATTGGGTTGTGTCAGACTAAAGCCATCCCAGAGCACATGCAGGTACACCTGTGGCCGTGCCTGGAAAACACTTGCAGGTGTTCCTTGAATTGTTGTTGCTTCGACAGGCTTTGGTGCCCAGTTTTCCCAGGGCCTGTGCTCTCTGTATGTGTTGTATCCAAAAGGGGTCACCTCGGATAGGCTCTGGAAATGGCAGCAGCCTCTGCAGTGGCCAAAGGGCCATGTTCCAAACCCCACAGTTGGAACAGCTCTGGTGAGGGTCCAAACTGCACATCCAGTTGTGGGCTAGGTAAGGGCTCATGCACTGGATCATGGAAGGGAAAACAAAACCCGCACCAGAGCTAGGTGAGAAGAGTTTCTGCAAACCTGTGTAGGCAGGTTCAAGCTGTGCAGGAGCTAGGGACTTACATGAGTAGATGGTCCACAACTCTGGGCCAGAGGGGTCAGGACAGGGATAGCACAGGGGCAGGTCCAAAGTCAAGGAGGGCTCATGAGAGAGCTGTGTCCAATGGGGAGGATGGGATTAGAGAGGTCATATTTTAGGGGTCAGAGGTCACAGGGATGCAGCCAGGGCTGAAGCCACTCTGGCCATGGGCATGGAGACTCGAAGCCCCTTCAGGAAGTCCTAGCCCGGCAGCCCTCGGCTCAGCAGGTGCTTGGGGCACCCGGGGCTCAGGTGAGCAGATGGGCTGTGGGCGGGGAACAGCTGGTTTGGACTGGCCCATCAGTCTCCTCTTTTTTCCTCTCTGTGTTCCCCAGTCTTCGAGCGGGCAGCCGGCCACGGCGTCCACACAGTTGAGGCACCCGGCCCACCCTGTCCAGGTCACATGGCCCACTGCCTCCCGGAGACAGTGGGAAGGTGGAGGCAGGACACTAGTACAGCCCCGCACACAAAGCTAGTGTCTGGGCCGGGGGTGGGGGTGGGGGGTGCTGAGGGCATGGGGTCTCCGGGATGCAGCTGTGACCACCTGTGGCCACCACATCCCTTCCGCGGCTTCCCACGGGGCTTGCTCACTGTGCGCTCTGCTGTCCACATTCCTGTTGCCCAGGCAGCAGACAGGGATATCAGACACCAAGCTGCCCTGTCACTCTGGGACTGGTTGACCCCTGCTTCTGCTTTCCCACTGAGAAGTGGTCAAGGGTCTACCTGAGAAGAAACGGGGACCTCCTGTTTACCACATGGCATTGGGATGGTCATCACAGTGTGCGGGAAGCCCAGGGGGTATGGATGATCTCTGGTGGCCACGAGGCCATGGAAGGCCAGTGGCCATGGCAGGCCAGCCTGCAGTACCAGAGCATTCATCCCTGTGGAGCTGTGCTCATTCATTCCCACTGGGTGTTCTCTACTGCCCACTGCTTAACAAAGTGAGTTGTTTCTCAGGTCCTAGCAGCCAGGCTGGCAGTGGGAGAGGGTTAAAATATTAGAGCCCCTGCATCTTCAAGGCTGTGTACTGGGACAATCTGTGTCCTTCTAGTCCAAGTCTTTCTGCCTGTGACCTGTCCTCTCCTGTATTGTCCTCTCTCGTCACCTGATTTTGCTCATCTTCTATCCTCATCCCTGTGCCTTTCCCCTACACAGGTCTGCCCCCTAGATGGCAGTGTTCATCCTGCCTCCCAGGAGCAATGTCAGATGGCTCTGTGTCACCTCACACCACGGCTTCTCTCAATGTCCCTGCAATCCTGGTTGTCAGAGGGAGGCTGGAACCTGGGATGCAGTGGCAGATGCTGTTGTTCTGAACGTCTCTGGCCTGGGGTCTCTGCTCACCACATGTCTATTGGTCAGCTGCATGGACACTAGATATGGAGTCCTTGACCTTGAAGAAGAACAGAGCTGCTCTCTCTCCTGGGTCTGGTTGGGTGTTCCCAGTGCTTTGGGGGGGCAGTAACCAGGATCTGGATCTTTGGTGGTACGTACAGAGGCCCACAAGCACCTGCTCTGTGCTGTTTACCACTGGAGACCCACTGTGGATAAGGTTGGCTTGACCCACCTCACTGTGTCTCCATTTAGTCAGAGAAGAAGTTCCCCCTGTGGGTGAGCAGGGCTGACACCATTGGAGTGGAGAACTCAGATGGGCAGGCTCCAGTGGGCATGGGTCAGTTTGTGGATGCGAGTGTTTGGTCACCAGCTGCGTGGGAAGGAATTTCCAGGTGAGTGAGTGGGAAGGTGGAATGTTTCGTCCCTCATGGTCAGAACACAGGACATCCTGCACGCATGGTCTCCTTTGACCAATGATTTTGTGCAGTTTCAGAACAGGTGAGTACCAAGAAGGAGTGAGAGAAAGGAGTGGTGCGAGAGCAGTTTGGTCATAAGGCGGGTCAAGAGCCAAGATGGAGCCAGGGCGCTCTGCATGTGCCCAAGGAAGGTCAGGATTGTCCAGCCCCATGGAAACTGCAGCCCTCCGTGATCCTTTCCAATAGTGGGTGTGTGCTGACTTGTGATTAAAACCGCCCTGATTGCTAGAGAGAAGGTCTGACAGAAAGGGAGAGTTCTGTGCGGTGGTGCAAACAAGGCAGTGCTGGGGGTCAGATGATGGTGGAGAGGCACAAGGTGCCATATGCAGAAGATGATGACTGTCACCTTCCCTCCTGCAGGAAGTCTCATGCCCCTGAGGATTACTGGGTGTGTTGGGGAAGTACCCAGCTCTACCAGGACACCCAATAGGCCAGGAGGGTGGCTGTGAGCTGCATTATCATCCATCCAGACTTTTAGAAACTCCACCGTTTTGCAGCGGTTTTACAACTGCACCAACCTGTGAACTTCAGCTCCTATATCATCCCTGTCTGCCTTCCAACCCCTGGCATGGAGCTGCTTCTTGGCACATCTTGTTGGATAAATGCCTGGGGAAAGCTTACTGAGGACAGTGAGTGGTTATGGTGTGGGTGTGAATGGGACTAGGATTCTAGCTCATCAAAATCTCTAGTTAGCGTGGAGGCCTATGGACCTTGTGCCTCTGTGCTTTATTTCCTGAGAACTGGACTCTTCTCATTCCTCTTGTGAAAAATGTATCCTTTTGAAAGGAGGACAAGTTACTTCAAGTTACTCAGGTCGAAGACACTGAAATTCTGGGTCCTTTACTTTTGGGAGTCAGGAATCTGGAAATCAAAGTTTCTCTGTCTTGGGTGTAAAAACTTAACTAATAAGTAAATTGATGTAGGGTTTCTCAAAAATGCTGTTTAGGTGGCCTGAGAACTCCTCTCAGTGATGTAAGACCCACCTTCTCAGTTTGAGGATACAGTGTTGTTAGGTTCTGCAGTGACAGGGTTAACCAGGCCACATCAGTGATGCTGGGGAAACCTCTAGGCCACATCTGGTTGTGCTCAAGGGCCTGTAGGGCTTTACCTTGATGCTGAAGGAACATGTCATGCAAGAGATATAACTAGCAACGATTTTGGGAGAAGCATGTATTTCACACTTCCGTTCTCTTCTAGCCCCTTGGTTCTAGTATTTCAATTTGATGTAGATCAGACATGACTTTGTCAACTCAATTTGTCTGAGTGTTCCTCTTTCTACTGTGAAATACCTTAATTTTTCCATGGCCATAGAAGGAACATGTAAAAGTAAGAAAAAAGCTCTTGGAGAACCTCGGGGAAGAACGATGAAGACCTAAAATCATTTCAGTTCCATCACCTAAGTTTTGTTCTTCTCCTTACCTGTGTCTCCTATCTGCATCTTGGATTTGTCAGGTGAATGGAGTAATAGGGTGAATACAGGGCAAAACTTTGTGGAGGTTTTCAGTAAAATGAGAAGAAGTATAAAAATTTGCATAAACATGAACTTGTTCAGAGAAGTGTGTTTATACTTTAGTGAAATATTGATGCATAATGATTAGGGAAAAGGAAATATTTATTTATCTTTTCAATTTTTTATATTTATAAAGTTGTTCAAAATAATTTATTACATTAAATATTTCAACACCAATCCCACCACCATGTACCTTCCCGCCACCATTATTTTGAATTATATCTTTAACTTTATATTTTTATATCTTTATATCTTTATGGGCTGGAGCGATAGCACAGTGGGTAGGGCGTTTGCCTTGCACACAGCCAATATGGCCGACCCGAGTTCGATTCCTCTACCCCTCTCAGAGAGCCCGTTAAGCTACCGAAAGTATCTTGCCCATATGGCAAAGCCTGGCAAGCTTCCTGTGATGTATTCGATATGCCAAACACAGTAACAAGTTTCACAGTGAAGGCGTTACTGGGCCCGCTCGAGCAAATCGATGAACAACCGGAGGACCGTGGACCGTGATATCTTTATATTTATCTTTCTTTTTTTCTGTCTGTCTGTCTTTTTCTTTCTCGGTCTCACCCAGCAATGCTCAGGGGGTTGCTACTGGCTCAGCACTCAGGAATTATTTCTGGGGATGCTCAGGGGACCATATGGGATGCTGTGAATCAAACGTGGGTCGGATGCATGCAAGACAAACGCTTTACCTGCTGAGCTATTGCTCCAGCTCCCCAACTGCCTTTATTTCTAAAGTCATTATTTGGTACACTGCTTCTCTTCAAAGGTGCTACAGGTATTTCAGACAGACCATATCATCCGGAAATGGCGTACAAAAGCATTCCAGATTCTTGCCTGAATCAGTGGCAGGAACACTTCCTTCCTCGTAACCAGCCCCCAACTATACATGCACATGCACGCACACACACACACACACACACACACACAAACACACACACATGCTCGCAGACACACTCATACTCTCACTCAGTCATAGAAGCTTATGCTGCGCTTGTCTTGAGGTCCAGGACCATGCCACAGACTTATCATTACTCAGCCTATAGAATTTCAGACAATCAGCTTCTGACTTTTATGGGCTTAGCTGTGACCAGGTGGCCTCACCTCCAGTGCTCCCATGCCAGCCCGCCATCATAAACATCCTTCTGCCCATTACTTCCTCTCCCCGTCTCCTTTCTCTCTAGAAACTTCTTTGTTTTCACTGGGTCTGAAAGTTAGAGTTGTCATTTCTTCGTGATTGCTTGCCTTAGGAAATCACTTTTACATTTGAGCAAAATCTGTTAATTGTCTTTGGATAACTAATTAGTAGTGGTACTTTGGAATCATATGGAGTTTCTGTATTAATTTTTTAAGGACTGCATATCATTATCCCTAGCAACTACACTAATTTCATTCCCAGTACCAGAGCCCTTTTCTCCACATCCCTGCCAACAATCATTTCTTCTTGAACCATTTTCCCAACCATGAGCCATTTCCCTAGTTATAAGTAATTTTGAATTTTTTAATGTGTCTGTTCGCCATCTTTGAGGAAGTGTCTGTTTATGTCTTTTGAATAATTTTTACTGAATTTTTTCTGTTTTTTGGTTATATGAGTTAATATATTCTGGGTATTAATCCTTCCTTAGGCATGATGTTCAAAGAGCTTTTGCCTATTGCTCAGTTGCTTTTATTTGTTTCTTTGTTTATTTGTGTCCATTGTAGTTTCCTTTTCTTTATAAATGCGTTTAGTTTTATGTTGTCCCATTCTATTAGATAACATTGGGTGTCCTTGCTCCTCCTGCAGAGAGATTAGGTTTTTTGAGCTGCTCCCACAACAGTGCCCCTGAGGCATACCCAATTCCATCAAGCACCAATAATCCTATATTACTTTTCTCTTTCCTTCATGCCATTTGCAAGGATTATTTAGCAATGTCCATTTTGTATAGACACAGAAAGACAGTTGATGGCTATGCTTTGTAACATGGAAGTTAATTGGCTCCAAAATAGTATTTACTCCTGGTCATCCATATTTACTTGACTTAAGCCTCAGTTTCGCTTGGTTCCTAGCTCTCCAAAAGCAGGATCCTGACGAAGGGATTGGATGGGCCTAAAATCTTTGTTGTTGGATATTAGTATGGCCACCCTGGATTCTTTGAGGGAGTTGTTTGCTTGAAGGATTGTTTTCTATCTTTTGACTTTGAGTCTGTGTTTGCGCTGGCTGTTCAGATACGTTTCCTGTAGGTAGCAGAATGTTTGGTTCAGTTTCTTAATTCATTTTGCCACTCTGTGTCTCTTAGTTGACATTGAGAAAGATTATTTTATGGGGTTTTGTGCCATCTTTCTATAGAGGTCTTTTGTGCTTGTAGGGATTTGTCTTGTCTTACAGTAGCCCCTTTAGTCCTTCTTTTAAGATTGGTTTTGAGTCTACGAAGTTCCTGAGTTGTTGTTTATTCATGAAATAGTGCATTATTCCTTTGAGTATCATTTTCCTCCTTTCCAGAGGGGCTTGAATTTTGGTGTCAGCTAAATAAATTCTCCCTATAATTTCATCTCCCTACTGAATTTTCTTCACATTATTTTCTAGGTTTAGCTCTAAAATAATCCTTTTTATTTTACTTACATTTTTATCTCTGAACTAAATATATTCTCCTGTATTTTTGTTGTCTAAAGGTATTAATGCGATGGCAGAGGAGTACTGGAAGCCAGGTGGGAGGGTAACAGGGAAGATGGTGGGTCTGTCATTGGATGGTGGAAAAGGAAGATATATTGGCTGATCGGGAATTTCTATGAGAATGATGGGAGAATGGATGGATAGATGGACAAAGGTGAATTGATAACCAAGGGATAGGAGGGTGTGTGAGTGAATGTACACGAGGAGAGAGAGGCCAAAGGAATGGTGACTGCTGATCTGGAAGGACGGGAGAAAACTGACTCATGGAGAATGAATGGATTTTGAAAGGGGAGTTGTGCTGGTGATTGGTTCTGCTCTGTGTGTTGCATGCATTGGTGGGGGAATTTGACACTTTTTGTGTTTAATAACAGGGTTGGGTATTTATTTATGGGAGAGAGATGAACAAAGTAAGATAAGTTAGGAGGCATAGGGAAACAGGAGGAGGCTTTTCTTGCTGGTGGGTAGGGGGCTGAGGCAGTGCTGAGGCTCAGCTGGGCTGAGAAATCTTGTTCTTTGGGAGTACTAGAGAGTGGCAGAGTGAGGTGGGGGTAACTGAAATGCCAAAAGCCTCCTCTGTCCTTTGAGAGCCGGAGACTGGTAGTGAGTTGGAGGCTACAAGGACTCCTGGTGGGATTTTTAGGGAAAAGGATGATTGTCACATTCCCACTCTCCAAGATTAGCCCAGCTCTCAGGCACCAGGGAAACTGTGACAGCTCACCTCAAAGTAGGTGACTAACATAGTGGAACTGTGTTATGATTTTTGGGTCACACCCAGCGATGAACAGGGGTTACTCCTGGCTCATGCACTCAGGAATTACTCCTGGCAGTGTTCAGGGGACCATATGGGATGTGGGAATCAAACCCGGATTGGCCACATGCAAGGCAAATGCCCTACCCGCTATACTATCGCTCCGGCCCCTGGAAATGCATTATGATTTTGCTGGAAGTGAAAGTCTGAAATCGAGGTGCAGCCTCTGGTTCCTTTGGATGGTGTATGGCACATGGTCGCCTTGGCTATTCCAGCTTCCAGATGCTGGACCCATTCCTGGCCAAGTACCCCTTCTGGCATACTCAGGGAACAAATCTGAGTCTTCCTCTGTCACCACATCTGTTCTCTCACCTAAATCTCCTGCCTCCTTCAGCTGAAAGACGCTTACAGAGTGGAGTATCCTGAGTGGCAAGGGAAGAGAAACTGGGGGAGAGGAACTGGCTGGGGAGAGGGGACTGGAGTCATGGCTGGGGTGGGCAATGGACCCTCTGTTGCTGGTGTGGTGGAGGGACACTGTGTCCATGGACCGCTACCACTGTAGCAGTGGGCAGTGCTGAAAGGAGGTAAAGGGATACGCATGATACCCTTTCAGTAACAGTATTGCAAACCATACTGCCTAAAAGGGAAATGAGACGGGGTGGGGGGAGACAGACAGACAGACAGACAGGTGCTCTGGTCTGGTGTGTAGGACACTGTGTCCATGGTCCCCTATCACTGTAGCAGTGGACAGTGAGCAGTGGGCAGTGTGTGGTCTGGTGCTGGTGTGTAGGACTCTGTGTCTATGGGCCCCTATCACTATAGCAGAGGGCAGTGGGCACTCTGGTGCTGGTGTGCTAGAGGGACATTTTGTCCATGGAACCCTATCGCAATAGCATTAGAAATCATGGAACCAAATGTTTTAGAAATATAAAGAATTGCTCATGGCGCCCCCAGATCTCCTGAGCATCATATGGGTAGTCTCCCCAATCCCAAGAGAGGAATCAGTCCAGTGGTTTCACATGCATACTGAGGGGCGCAAAGGCCATGTGATGCACATGCACAGTCCAGCACCACTGCCAGGGTGTGTCCTGTCCTCTTGCAGGCCCAGCAGCCAACATAGCCTTCCTTGGGAACATAGCCAAGGTGCCCTGGGCCTCTGCCCAGGCGCAGCACCCACAGAGGGGGCAGTCCTGTATGGGGCAGCAGACAGGCACCTTCTGAGGCAATAAGGCCCCAGGAGGCCCCAGATGTCTCCCAGGGTTTAGCAGCAATGTAGGGTAAACTCACAGGGTTGGTCCCTGGCACAGTGTACGTTCACTGGAGCATTCAAGAATGACTCCTCAGTACAGAGCCAAGAGGAGCCCAAGCACTTCTGGGTGTGACTCAACTGCCCCCAAATTGTTTTAATATTTCTTTGTTTTAATATTGCTTTGGGGGAATATGTTATTCACTTCCGTCTCCACTAATGTGTCCAAACACCAACCGCCACTGATTTTTGTCATGTCTAGTCTGTCCCTTTCCTCTCTACAATGTAATTTTATATAAAAATTTATATAAATTATAAATTAGCTGTTGATATTTTTTCATACATGATTATATTAGGATTCTTTATTTCCTCAGAAGGTCTTTGCTGTCTCCTTGCCGAGAGCCCTTCCTCACCAAGCACACACCTTTAAACACTGATGATTCAGCCTGCTGGAGCATGCCTAAAGGGAACTTCCCCCTGGAAGCAGCCCCATTACCTGCCTGATTTGGAACACAGTTTCTCAAGAGACCCCAGAAGCAGTGGCTCGAGCCAGGCCCCACCAAGAATGAAAGCCTTGCCTTGAGTGCAGATTCAGCTTCTCACATAAATGGAGATTTGTTATTGTTTGTTTTGTTTTGGAGTCACACTCAGTTGTGCTCAGAGCTTAGTCCTGGCTCAGAGATAACTCCTGACAGTGCTCAGGGAGCCACATAGGATACCTGAAGTGGAGCCTGGGTTCAACATGTGCACAGTAAGTGTCCTACATGCTATACTATTTCTTCAGGCCCCCACTTAGGTATTTAAAATAAACAGTTCCTTCTGTTTTTACTCCAGACAGCATCCTAATGCCTGTTGGCTCTCGAAGAGAGATGTGTGTGTACACAGGACAGGAGACGTCGCAGGGCAAGAGACTCAGGAAGAGGGTGTCCATCAAAATCCTAGCTTCAAGGTATCTTATCCACACCAATAATTCGGCATTGATTACAGTCAGGTGATCTATGCTTATTTAACAGTCTGTATCCAAAGGGGTTTTGCTGAGGGGATTTAATGTTCCTTTTTTATACATGTTTTTATCCTCCATTGTCAGATATAAATCAAGGGGCTAACTCAGATCTGGCTATTTCATGCTGAAGAAGATCACAATGAAAGAAGTGTGAACAGAATTAATTGATCTGGTGAGGAAAATATCCCTTCAACTGTAAACTACATTCTATCTTCAGAATCCCTGCCATGAAATTCACCTTCAGTCCAAGACATATTTTGCTTTTGCTCTTTCATTTTTGAGGGGCCACACTGGTTGATGTTCAGGGCTTACTCCTGGTGAGACCAGATGGGGTTATGGTGACTGAACCCAGATCAGTCGTTCTGCTCTAACATCTCTCCAGAAACTCCAAGACACAGTGGCAAGTTTTTATTTCTCTACTGTCATATCTTTCAAAATTCTTGAGAAGCTCCATAACTCAAAGCTGTTTCGTCCAATTATTTTAGAAAATCCTTTTAACAACCCATGCCAAAGGTTTAATCTAATCTTACCTAATAGTCTCAACTGAATAATCGCCACCTACTTAACTTCAATTTTCAACATTAAAAATAGCCAAACCTATACCTTCACTATAACAGAACACTAGTCATAAGCCTAACCAAAGGCTTGACCTAACCTTATCTATTAGCCTTAAGTGAACAATCTCCCTATACTTAACTCTCATCAAGTAATTGTGGGTGGAGTGATAGCACAGTAGATAGGGCGTTTACCTTACATGTGGCTGACCCAGGTTCGATTCCTCCGTCCCTCTCAAAGAGCCCAGCAAGCTACTGAGAGTATCCTACCTGCATGGCAGAGCTTGGCAAGCTACCCATGGCATATACTATTTTCCCAAAACAGTAACAAGTCTCACAATGGAAATGTTACATATGCCCTCTCGGGCGATGAACAACTGGAGGATAGTGCTACAGTGCTTGTACTTGTACAAGTAGCCCAGTCTATATCCTTACTCTAACAGAACCCAAACCCTAATAACAGTAAACCAAAAACAGCAAAGCCTCATTCTTATAATCCCCAACCTAGAGCCTGGGCATAAACTTACCTATTAGCCCCAACTGAACAATCTCCCTAGACTTTACTTAATTTTCAGTTTTAAAAGCAGTCAAACCCTTATCAAACAAAACTTTAATCCAAACCCAAACCTGAATGCAATCCACATTCTTTTAGTAACCCACACCAAAGGCTCTGCCTAATTAGCCTCAAATGAACCAACACTCTTTCTCTAATAACCCCAACCACGTCCTAATTCACATTGCTATAATATCCCATACCAAATACTTGGCCTAAATTTACCTGTTGTCCTCAGATGAACAATTGCCCTATGTATTATTTTCTCTTTTCAACTTTAAACATAGTCAAACCAATACTTACTTTACAGCACCCTACCCTACGCTAATTCACATTGTTTTATTCTTTTTTTTTATTGGATCACCATTAGATATAGGTACAAAGCTGTTTATGATTTGGTTTTAGTCATACAATGTTCCACACCCATCCCTTCACCAGTGCACATTTCCGACAACCAATGTCCCCAATTTCTCTCCTGTAGGAGAACATTGGTTTGCCTTTCCTTCCCAGCCACAGGGAGATTGGGGTTGTTGATTGCTCCCTTAACCTGTCGATTACCTTTGCCTCCTGATCAGACTCTGCTGACTTGTAAATATTGTTTTTCTCTCTTAATGTCCTTTGCGTAGTTAGCTACCTCAGAGCAATGGCTTTTTGTATGGACACAGGAAGACAGTTAAAAAGACATGCTTTTGTAACTTGGGAGTTGATTGACTCCAGATAATATTACCTCGTAGACATCTGCTCTCTCAACTTAAGCCTCAGTTGCCCTTACAGACTAGATCCCCCAAATCATGGCCCCAATGAGGGACTGGATGGACCCAGGGCAAGCGGTGAGTTACCCTGGCATCAAAGTGGGCCTGGCCAAAGTTGCCTAACACTAAACTATAAGTTAAGAATATGGTCTTGGACAAATTCTGTCATGATCCAAAAGTAATAACTAGATTTCGGTCCTGCTGGGGTTAGGAATGATTGATCCAGCCTGAGCACTGTAGTATGAGTCTGTGGTGAGATGTCCCCAGGAGAGTTGTCCTACAAGCCTAATTGTGTCTATTACTGTGTCCTTACAGAATGGCAATGATTAGGAAGTTTGATTAAGATGTTAATTAACTTTCTGGTCTAAGGAGAGGAGAAACACACCTTAAATGCTGTTTTGCCCTGGTGGGCTTCATGTGGTCAGAAAGGCGTGAAAAACATGTTGATTGTACCTGGGATGGGGGGACACACGGTTTGGGAGGTTTGGTTGGAGAAGAGGTGGTAATAAATGTGGTTGCAGAGAGTTGATGAAAAAAGAAAGAGAGGTAGAGTCGGAGAGAGGCAGAGTTGGAGATGTGGGCAGAGCAAGAGACAGAGTTAGGAGCAAGGGTTGGAGAGAGAATTGTGGAGTGTGTTAAAGAGAGGTTGGAGAGAGTTGTGGGCAAATTCGGGAGAGATTCATGGACACAGTGGTGGATAGAGTTTGGGAGAGACAAGAGATGGAATAAGGCAACTGATTATCAACCAGCTTGGCCCTCGTTTCTCCTATGTCGGCCTCAGTCAAAGGTCATCCCAGGTGGGGAAGCGGTTCAAGAGCACTGAACAGCCAGAGAGAGCCACCAGGAGAGCCCATGAACATCCGCTAATCTGTGATCATTTCTAGAGACACCAGGGTAAAAGGAGTTTCAACAGTCAGGGAAAGGAGCTTAGGGAGGAGCCCTGGAGAGGAGAGCACAGGGAGGAGTCAAGGGCAGAAGAGCACATTGGAGCCCTGAGTGACAGCAGGGCAGGCTGCCTACCAGGTGTGGGGTAGCCTGGGAAGGAACCCACTGCTCACTGCCTGTCTGAGGACAGGCAGCGGGGTCTGCCCCAGTAACCTGCGTCTGCACGGTGACCGGGATCTGCACTGTGACTGGATTCTACACTGGGTGACCGTGGGCTGCACCGGGTGACCCTGGTCTACACAGTGACCAGGGTCTACACTGGGAGACCCGCGACTGGAGCTGGACTAGAGGAAGCCGCGCTGGGACCCCTGAGTTCGACCGGCACCGCCTCCTCACTCAGGGCCGCACCCTCAGCTCCCCTCCTGCAACCGCCCGCGTGCCTGGGGTCTTGCAGAGACCCCCGCAGGATGTGCAGACACCGGAGGCCGGTCTTACTCAGTCGGGAGCGAGTGGAGTCGGAGCGACACAGTCTGGCTCACCCTGCACCAGCAGCAGGACTGGAGGAGGCGGTGAGGGGCGGTACCAGCACTGCGCCTGCGCACTCGGAACAACGCGCCTAGCCCAACACATGATCCCCCAATTACCACCAGAGGGCGTTGCGGAGCCAGGAGTAATCCAGACCTCCACCAGGGATTTCCCAAAATGTCACATATTTCCACTCATATTAAATTGCTTGTATTGGGAAGCTGCGGTTGGGGGGGCCGAATTTCCCTTCTAGCACTACATTCTAATGTCAGAATGTATTTTAATGACTTTTGCCACTATCGTCTAAAGCAACAGGGTTCAGGACTGGACAGATAATTCAATGGGTAGGGATCTTCCCTTGTACATGCAGACCCGAGGTCCATGTGGACCCGAGATCCATGTCTGGAATCCCATATGGTCGCTGAGTCCACCAAGAGTAATCCCTGAGCAAAGCCATGTGTGAACCAAAATCCAAACTATAAAGAGCAGGAGGTAGGATGCTTGCCTTCACGCTGCAGATCCAGTTCAGATCCACAGCACCACCTGTGTTCCATGAGAGCCAGAAAAATAGGAGCACTGTTGGACGTGGTCAAATTGACCCCCCACCCAAATACTATTGATTCAGGTGCAGCAGAAGAGGCGGCAGTGGGTTTCTATGTTCATTCGCAAATCCGGGTTCTTCAATATTTTCAAGAATGAAAATGTTAAATACTAAAGATTCTCAGGCTAGAGTGATAGCACAGTGGTAGGGCGTTTGCCTTGCACGCAGCCAACATGGCCGACCCGAGTTCGATTCCTCCAACCCTCTCGAGAGCCCGGCAAGCTACCGAGAGTATCTCCCGGCATGTCAGATCCTGGCATGCTAACGGTGGCGTATTCTATATGCCAAACACAGTAACAACAAGTCTCATGATGGAGACGTTACTGGGCCCGCTAGAGCAAATCAATGAACAACGGGAGGACAATGACCATGAAAGATTGTCAGAGTCAGAAAGTAGAAATTTTATTGATAAGTAGAAGAGAAAGGAATAGGAGAGTCCCAAAGTGGGAGGGAACTTAGTGTGGGCCTATGTCTCTTTTTGTGAGACTTTTACAGAAAAACCAGGTCTTTGTGTGACAGAGAATGCAGGGAATCTACAGGGTGGTCATGCTGGTTTATCTTTCGGGTCATCTGCCTCAGGTATTGTTCATTATCTTAGCCTTGTGACTCCTAATTCTAGGACAGGAGAATATGGTCCTGGGGATCTCCAGGAATGTTTAAGATTTGAACTTGCAGATGAGGTGGAGTAGATCAATGGGGGAAATGGAACTGCTGGTGATGGGAACAGTGGACACGCCTCTTGTTGGCAAGGGGAAACTGAGGCTTCCTCTTTTACTATCAAATGATGACATATTCAAGAAAGTGTTTCTTGGTTACATGAAACACGTTATTAAGTTTTTCAACTTTGTTTATATCTATCTAAGTTACAGGATATATCAGTTTGGACTCATTAGTGAGTGAGAAGCAGACTGTCACTATGTATTTGGTGAATGAAAGCTCAATTGAGTCACTTAACACTCTTCTATTCTACTAGATTTTATCAGTTTTTCCTTTAACGTTTTCTCATTTATTGGTTATTATTTATCTATACAACCTCTGAAATGTAATTAATGAAAGAAACATTATGGTAGGGCTGGAGCAATAGTACAATGGGTTGAGCACTTTTCTTATATGCAACCGAACCAGGTTCGATCCCTGGCACTCCATATGTTCCCTTCAACCTGGCCAAGACTGATATGTGAGTGCAGATCTGAGAGTAATTTCTGAGTTACTTCGAGGTGTGGCCCCTGAAACAAACCAAACAAAAAGAATTTTTATGGATCAGTAATATAATGGACTGAGTGCATGCAAGAGTCTCAAGTTTAATCCCCGAACAGATCCCAGGCCCCCCAAGCACTACCAGGAATAATGTTGAAAAACAAAACAAAATAATTCCATCAAACTCAAAATTATTTATTATGATGTGGATTCTGTCTTATCTGGAATGAGAGGCTATGTGTTAGATTACATCCAGGGGATCTTCCACTGGGTGCAGTTATCACTGCACCATAGTAGAGCTCTAGCCAGAGGCAGTAGAGATTTGCTTAAACAAAGGATTATTTTGTAGACATGTGAAACGGTGATATTTCTGAACAATTTCTCAGAGTGGAGCTTAATTTATCTGAGTTAGATGACCAGATACGTAAAATTTAACACAGATCAAGGTGAAACTTACCATCTCCTTTCCAAGTTAACTGCCTTAGCAGTGGTAGGTTGGTGTGTGGGTTTGAAGTAGAGCATTAATCACCTTTTGGGTTACTAATTGTTTTTTTCCATCTTTAGTGTTTTGCCTTTCTGACCCTGGCTAATTTGAATTGTATTTACTAATGTGATTGTGTAGTTTCCCCATCTTAGGGGAACATTTGCTTTTGTTTCAATATCTCAGCTGTGCTCCTGTTCTTTCCTCCACCTAAACATTTTCTAAGAAGTATAACTTCACCATAGGAATGAAGCGTTAGTTAACTCTCTCATCCTTCTAAAGGCTGTTCAATTTCTCTGACTCCTTGTAATCCATAAGTAACCCTTTGCAGTGCATCCACATAAGATATAGTTCTGAACTCTGGAGTACTGTTTGTGGCTGACTTTACAGCCATATATTTCTGCGTCAGGTGAACTTGATCTGACACCATTTAATAATATCTAAGCCATTTTGGGGGTTTGATGGTGGTGGAAGGAAGTACAGTAACGTTCTACATGCTAAACGTGAACATTAACAATTATAAAAAGCAATAATCAAATAATAACACGCATATTCGGGGTGTGTGTGTGTGTGTGTGTGTGTGTGTGTGTGTGTATGTATGCTGATGCCCAGGCATTGTTTTAGCAGAAGAGAAGTGTTTCATTTCTGGCTGCATTTTCTCCCAGTAGCCAGAGTGAAAGTGAACAAAAAGCGGGAGTACAACTTAGCTTTCAGGATGATATGTTCATGGTTTTATCCTGTTTTAACTGTTTTAAAATGAGTCTCACTCAGTATTGTGAAAAAATCAAGTTTCTCTGATGAACTCATTCTAAGGATATTTCTTGGGGATACGGGGGCATGTATGTTGCTACTACCTCCCAATTGGTGCTCTGAAGATCTGGGACCCTTCTTGGCATTTCCTGGACAGCTGGGCATGAAGTTCATTTCAGGATGCTGTTTGGGCCCGAGAGTTTGGCGAGGCAACTCTGTTGGTAGTCAAGGGCCTCCGAGACCAGAATTTATAGGTCCCAGGGATGAAGCTGGAGATGGTTGGGGAACTTTGTGATGTCAGGGATCAAACCAAGTTTGCTTTCATGCAAGGCTTGCACCTTAATCCATGTACTGTACCCTAAACCCTATTCTAAGAATCCTTAGATTTATTTATACGATTTAAATCGTATTTTTAATTATTAAAAATACCCTTCCCCCCCTAACTTCTGAAAGTCTTATATACTGATTGGAAAAGGTAGAACATATTGAAAATTATATGAAAGTCAAAAAAGATCTATAAATCACCTAGATAATTGCTGTTAATTGAACTTTTATTTCTAACTAGTCTTCCATATTTTTGCACTTTGTAACTTTAAAGTGTTTGAAGAGAGACGCCTGCAGAAAAGTAGCTCTGAGACTCAGTCTTTTCCTCTTCACTGCTCACACTGCACTGATCTCGTCCCAAATCCAGCAACATGAAGAAACAACGCAAATCCCCACCACATGGGGAGAACAAGAAAAATAATGCAGAAGAATCTGTCAATACTGTTCACCTAAGGGACCTCTCAGACAAAGAATTCAGATATGAAGTCTTGAAAATGTTCAATCAACTCAACCAGATAGTTGGACCGATATCCATTAACATGACAGAAAAAAATGACAAATTACGCTAGGAAATGAGAGCAGAAATGTCATGAATAAAAGATTCCGTAGATGAAGTGAAAAACTCAGTCTCGTCTCTCAACAATAGAATGACCGCAGCTGAAGAGAGAATCAGTGAGCTGGAAGATCAGCTGCACCAAGCCAACAGGCAACAACACAAAGTGGCAAGGCACCTCAAATTAGCTCTACAGAGAATCAGAGTCCTAGGAGATGATTCCAAGAGGAACAACATTAGAATCATTGGACTACCAGAAGCTCAGGGAAACAATCCAAATGAAAAAAAAACACGGTGAAACAAATCATTCCTGATGTATTCCCAGAGCTCCACAATGCAGCCATTCAGGTTCAAGGAGCCCAAAGGGTACCAGCTAAAAGAGACCCTAACAAAAACACTACAAGACATATCATAGTTAGAATGATTGATGCTCCTGATAGAGATACAATACTGCAAACAGCAAGGTCAAAGAAGAAAATCACATAAAAAGGAGAACCCCATAGATTCACAGCAGATCCATCAGAGGAGACCCTCCAAGCCCTAAGGCAGTGGCAAGATATAGTGAAAAAAAAAACTCACTGAAATGAATGCTTCACCAAGAATACTCTATCCAGCTAAACTCTCACTCAAAATTCAAGGAGTGGTACAGTATTTTCTTGACAAACAACAGCTCAGGAACTTCAGAGACTCAAAACCAAACGTAAAATAAGGGCTAAAGGGGCTACTATAAGACAAGACAAACTCTACATCCACAATATACCCTTACAGAAAGATGACACAAAACTCCATAACAATAATCTCTCTCAATGTCAACGGTCTAAATTCACCACTTAAGAGACACAGAGTGGCAAAATGGGTTCAGAGACAGAACCCAACATTCTGCTGCCTACAAGAAACTCATCTCAACAGCCAGAGCAAACACAGACTCAATGTCAAAGGATGGAAAACAATCCTGCAAGCAAACAGCTCCCTCAGAAAAGATGGGGTGGCCATACTAGTATCTGATAGCATTAATTTTGCATTGAAAAAGATTAGAAGAGACAATGAAGGCTATTTTCTCTTCATCAAGGGACACAGATAACAGGAAGAAATCACACTCTTAAATGCATATGCACCTAATGAGGGAGCAGCTAAATATTTAAAACAACTGCTAACAGATTTTAAGGAGGACATTTCTAGCAACACAATAGTAGCTGGAGATTTCAACATCATCTTATCACCTCTGATAGATCAACAAGAACAAAACTCAGCAAGGAAACGTTGGCTTTGAAAGAAGAAATAGAAGAGAGAGGGCGTATAGACCTGCACAGGGCTTTCTACCCAAAAAAGAAAGAATACACATTCTCCAGTGCGCATGGAACATTTTCAAAATAGAACATGTCCTAGGCCACAAAACATACCTAAATAGAATCAGGAAGATAGAAATAGTATCAACAATCTTTTCAGACCACGATGCACTGAGAATAGGAGTGAATCACACACAGATACGGAGAACCAAATCAAACACCGGAAACTAAAAAACTCAGTGCTTCAAAACGAGTGGATCAGGAGGGAAGTCAAGGATGAAATCAAAAGATACTTGGAAACAAATGAGAATGAAGACACGAGCTACGAAAACTTATGGGATGCAGCAAAAACCGTTTGAAGGGGAAAATATATAGCTGTGCAAGCATATCTCAGGACAGAAGAAAAGATGCACATAAACAACCTGACTTCACAGCTCAAGATGTTAGAAAAGGATCAACAGGAGGAGCGGAAATTGTGCAGAAGGAAAGAGACTATAAAACTTGGAGCAGAAATCAGCGACGTGGAAACACAAACAAACAAAAAAAACAAATCGAAAGATCATTGAAACCAAGAGATGGTTATTCGAGAAAATAAATAAGATAGAAAAACCACTAGCAACACTCACAAAGAAACAGAGAGAGAACCCTAATAAATCAAATCAGAAATAAGAATGGGGATATCACAACAGAAACCAAAGAAATTCAAGAGATCATCAGAGACTACTTTAAAAGTCTGTATGGCACGAAACAAGAGAACCTAGAAGAAATGGATAAATTCCTGGATTCCTATTATCCCCCAAGGCTGAATCAAGAAGATACAGTGTACCAGAATAGACCTACTCACATCAAGGAAATTGAAACTATAATCAAAATTCTTCCCAAAATCAAAAGCCCAGGTCCAGAAGGATTCACTAGCCAATTTTTCCAAACATTTAAAGAGGACCTATTGTAGGTTCTTCTCAAGATTTTCCAGGAAATTGAAAAACCAGAAACTCTCCCAAACAGTTTCTATGAAGCCCATATCTCTCTAATACCAAAAGGAAACAAAGACACCACAAGAAAAAGAAAACTCAGGCCGATATTCCTGATGAACACGGATACGAAGATACTCAACAAATTAGAAGGAAATAGAATTCAACAACTCATCAAAAAGATCATACATGACCAAGTGGGATTCATCCCAGGGATGCAAGGACGGTTCAACATTCGGAAATCCGTCAACATAATCCATCATATCAATAAAAGAAAATATGAAAATCATATGATCATATCGATAGATGCAGAGAAAGCATTTGACAAGATCCAGCAACCGTTTATGACGAAAACCCTCACCAAAATGGGGATAGCGGGGACTTTCCTCAAGATAGTTAAAGCCATCTACCACAAACCTACAGGAAACATCATCCTCAATGGGGAAAAACTGAGAACCTTCCCGCTAAGATCAGGGACGAGACAAAGATGCCCAATCTATCCACTACTGATCAAGATAGTACTGGAAGTACTTGCAATAGCGATTAGGCAAGATAAAAATATTAAGGGCATCCAGGTAGGGAAGGAAGAAATCAAGCTCTCACTATTTACAGCTGATATGATACTGTACTTAGAGAATCCTAAAACTGCTACCAAGAAACTCCTTGAAACAATAGACTTGTATAGTAAAGTTGGAGGCTATGAAATCAATACACAAAATTTCATGCTTTCCTATACGCATATAGTGAAAGAGAAGAAAGTGACATAAAGAAGACAATCCCATTCACAATTGTACCCCAGAAAATCAAGTACCTAGGAATCACGTTAACTAGGGAAGAAAAGGACCTGTACAAAGAAAACTACAAAATGCTTCTTCAGGAAATAAAAGAGGGCATGAGGAAATGGAAAAATATCCCCTGCTCCTCTTTACAATAGCCAGAAACTGGAAGAAACCTGAGTGCTCAAGAACAGATGACTGGTTAAAGAAACTTTGGTACATCTACACAGTGGAGTACTATGTAGCTGTTAGAAAAGATGAAGTCATGAAATTTACATACGTGGTACAACATGGAAAGTATCATGCTAAGTGAAATGAGTCAGAAAGAGAGGGATAGACATAGAAAGATTGTATTCATCTGGGGGATATAAAGTAACAAAATATGAGATTAATACCCATGAATAGCTGAGATCAGCACCAGGAAGATTACTCCATAGCTTAGAGGCCAGCCAGGTATTCTAGGGGAAAGGGCAGTTCAGATAGAGAAGGGAGCACCAAATAAAGGGTGTTTGGAGGATCCTCCCAGGAGGGGAGATGCATGTTCAAAGTAGAGTAAGGACTGAACATGTTTGACACTCAATGCCTCTTCTGCAGACCACAACACCCAAAAGGAGAGAGAGAAAAAAAGGGAATGCCCTGCCACAGATTCAGGGTGGGATGGGGGGAATGGAGGTGGGAGGGATACTGGGATTCATAGTGGTGGAAAATGGGCACTGGTGGAGGGATGGGTATTTGATCATTGTATAATCTAAACACAAGCACAAAAATTTGTAAATCTACAACTGTACCTCATGGCGTTTCACTAATAAAAATTTTTTTAAAAATCCCTTGCTCATGGATGGGGAGAATTAACATTGTCAAAATGGCAATACTTACCAAAGCACTGTAAAAATTCAATGCGATCCCTATAAGGATAGCCATGACATTCTTCAAAAAAAATGGAGCAAACAATCCTGATATTTATATGGAACAATAAGGCCCCAGGAATAGCTAAAGCAATTCTAGGGAAAAAGAAAATGGGAGGAATCAACATCCCTAACTTCAAACTCTACTACAAAGCAGTAATAATTAAGACAGCATGGTACTGGAACAAAGGCGGAGCTGTAGACCAATGCAACAAAGTTGAATAGATTTACATCTTCCCCTGTGTAAACACACAAAAAATAAAAAGGCCAGGGGTCAGACCGTTTCCCCACTCCTGGGAGGTCGATGGCAATAGTCAGGCGAAGGAAGGAAACCAGGGCCAGGCTGGTTGGTCTTAGCAGCGGTTTATTACATGGAAGAGATATATGTCATGGAGGCCCCAGGATCTCTCAAGCACGTGTGCCTTTGTTCTCTCAGCTTCTGTCCTCAGCCCCATCTTCCTAGGTTCTCTGATGCACGTGTCCCCCAGAGAGCCCTGAAATCTCCCTTATATAGATCATAGTACCTCTAAAGGCACAATATAGTGATGTCATCAAAAGGAGTTACAGAAAGAACATTGAGGTGGCAAAACATACATTGTTTCTTTACATCTGCAGGTCAGTAAACCTGGCCTCACCTTTTACAAGCTACAAGCACTGGGATTAGCACATCAAAGAAGAGTCTGCTAGAGCTTGGAATCTAAATCTCCAAAATCAGCCAGCCTGGAGCCAGGCATCTACATACCAAAGATCAGGCCTGGCTTAGCACCTGGGATCTGCATACCTAAGGCCATCTAGGTTCCTGTGAGATAAGAGAAACTGCCTCAATATACTGAAATCATTTACTGAAGGCAGTTTGAAGGGGAGAAAGTTCAGTCTCATCCAAAGCTAGTCAGAACACAAAGGAAAGCTGCTTCTAAGGCAGATTCTCATTTAGCAGATCAACTCCCCTAGAACAGATTTCCCTGGATGTGTTTCTCCTCTCCTTGTCCGACCAACATATAAGCATACATGATATAAATCATTTTGTATGGACAGAGTAAGAAATACTTTGAGCATATAGAATTGCTCTCCTAGGACCATCTCAATCTCAGACGGCAGTGCTCAGGCCAGGTAGCTATCCTATTCTTAGCAGCAGGGTCCTAGTCTCGTCGTTACTTTTGGATCATGATAGCATTTGCCTATGATCAAACTCTTAACTTATAGTTAAGAATCGTGGCACCTTGGCCTGGCCCATCTCAATGCCAGGGTAGCACATAACTTACCGGCTTTGCCCTTGGTTCCATCCAGTCCCACGTCGGGACCCTGCCCTTGGAGTGCTAGGAAGTGAGGGCAACTGAGGCTTAAGTTGAGAAGGCAGATGCCCAGGAGTGAATAATATTCAAGGCCAATTAACTCCTAAGTTACAAAGCATAATATTAACGGTCTTCCTGTATCTATACAAAAAGGACATTATATTAAAGTAAACTATTCAAAAGCCATAAGGAGAGAATATTAACTTACAGTACAAGTTCAGTGTCCTAGAAGGATGAGACCTTAAAAAGTGCTTGGGGAAGAGAGCATAGAAGTGATTACGGACAAAGAAATGGGAGTGACTCAGGAGCACTGTGATGGGTGCAACCTGATAAACCTAAGCTCCTTGTACTCCAACATTCCCCCTAGCATATTATGATCTAATTTTTAATAAGGGGACAAGGAATGTGAAGTGGAGCAGGGAAAGCCTCTTTAACAAATTGTGCTGGCAAACTGGATGGCTATATGCAAAACAGTGGGCTCAGAACTCTACCTAACGCCATACACAAAAATAAGATCAAAATGGATTAATGACCTCAACATCAGCCCGGAATCAATAAAGTTCATTGAAGACAAAGTTGGCAAAACCCTCCATTATATGGAAGCTAATGGTATCTTCAAAGATGTCACACCACTGGCCAAGCAAGTGAAAGCAGAGATAGACAAATGGGACTATCTTAAACTAAGAAGCTTCTGCACCTCAAAAGAAACAGTGACCAAAATACAAAGACAGTCTACAGAATGGGAAAGGATATTTGCCAAATACACATCCTTCAAGGGTTTGATATCAAGGATATACAAGGTACTGATTGAACAACACAAGAAAAAAACACCCAACCCCATCAAAAAATGGGGCGAGGAAATGAACAGAATATTTCTCAAAGAAGAAATCTGAATGGCTAAAAGGCACACGAGAAAATGCTCTACATCATTAATCATCAGGGAGATGCTGATCAAAGCCACAATGAGATATCATTTCACAACACAGAGACTGGCCCACCACTAAAAGAACAAAAGCAACTGATGTTGGCTCAGATGTGGCTAGAAAGGGACCATCCTTCATTGTTGGTGGGAATGCTGAATGGTTCATCCCTTTTGGAAAACTGTATGGACGATTCTCAAAAAATTAGATTGAGCTCCCATTTGACCCAGCAATACCATTCCTGGGCATATATCCCAGAGAGGACAAAAGTACAGTCGAAGTGATGTCTGCACCTGTTTGTTCCTTCCAGCTACTGTTTACAATACTGGAATCTGGAAAAAACCTGAGTGCTGGAGAACATGACTGGTTATAGAAACTTTGGTACATCTACATATGGGATTACTATGTAGCTGTTAGAAAAGATGAAGTCATGAAATTTACAGGAGAATAAAACACAAGAATAGCCGAGATTAGTACCCGGAGGTTCACTCCATGGCTTGGAGGCCAGCCGCACATGCTAGGGGAAAAAGCAGCTCAGATATAGAAGGGAGCACCAAGTAAAGGGTGTTGGGAGGATCCTCCCAGGATGGGAGATGCATGCTGAAAATAGATTATAGACCCAATATGATTTGCACTCAATGCCTCTTTTGCAAACCATAGCACCCAAAGGAGAGATAGAACAAAAGGGAATGCCCTGCCAGAGGCTGGGTGGGATGGGGGGATGCTGGGTGGGAGGAATACTGGGATCAGTGGTGGTGGAAAATGAGCACTGGTGGAGGGATGGGTACTCGAACATTGTATAACTGAAACCCAAGTACAAAATTTTGTAAGTCTACAACTGTACCTCATGGTGTTTCACTAACAAATTTTTAAAAAATTAAATAAAAAAGCTACTCCAGCCTTACCTTCCCAATAAAAATACCAAATGCGCTGAACAAACACGATGACCTCAGTACATGTATTGCAAGCCATAATGCACAAAAGGAGAGGGAGAGAGGGAAGAAAAGTGTCTGCCATAGAGGGAGGCTGGAGGGCTGGAGGGGGTATATAGTGGCAGATAGTGGGAGGAAAACAGGGCACATTGGCCGTGGAAATGTACAATAGTAGAGGGATGGGTGTTATATCATTGTATGACTAAAATCCAATCATGAACAGCTTTGTAATGTCTGCCTCACTAATATTAAACAAAAAACTGAAAAAGAGAAATGAAGAAAATGAGACATTATGGGGGGGGAACGTGTTGATATGTGTTAGAATTTTCTATGTATGAAACATTGCTGTTGAAAAATATTGTAATATTATCAGACAGTGGCTAAAATAAAATTTAACACTAAATATTTAAAAAAATTTTAATATTGAATTTGCTGTCTAAAATAATTGGCCATTTTACAACATGCCAACTTAACTATTTCTAATATTATTTCTTCTATTGAATTCCACTGTATCTAGTTCATTTTTTTTAGGGAAGTGGTGTTGGGTCCACTCCCACCTTGCTTAGGTGGTGCTCCTAGCTCTGTGCTTGGGAGCAATCTGCAGGGAGCATATGTGGTGCCTGGGAATCAACTGCAGCTGGTGACATGCCAGGGAAATGTCTAAACCCTTGTGTGACATTCCAGCCTGCCTTCAGGGATTTGAAACACAGTGTTTGCTTTTTCCATCCCCAAATGCAGAGCTGTTTAGTCTTTGTGGGGCTGGGGACCACCAGGCCACCCATAGAGTGTTCTAGTGCTCTTGGGGCCTCCAGCATCTCACCTTGACGTGGCCAGGGGACTCTTAATTCTATTTTGCCCCCAGTGTTGAGGGAGGGGCAAAGTAGTGCTCACATCAAAGTCAGGTTCAGCACCTGCGAAATTTGCACCACTGACCAATGAGCTGGCATTGATTAAGAACCTAAGAAATAAAGGTCCTGCTAATCCAGTCAAAACCTATTGAAAATTAGGGTACCAAATAAATAAGGCCTCTAATAAAAAATTTTCTGTTCAGTCCCAGTCCTCAGGAGCAGTGGCCACCAGCTCTGTGCTAGCAGCAGGGCTAATGCAACAGCCAAAGTCAGTGTCAGCTCACTGCACAGAGGTAACAGACTTCGACCTCTGGTCAACACGGCATTCCTCAGCTTCGGCACTGCTGGCCAGATAGTTCCCAGGATGTGACTGGGGTAGCGCTAGATCTTTTCGGTCCCTGGAAATCCTCAGGAGTAGCTTTCTCAATCTGAGTGGTGAGTCTGCTGGTTTTCTTGAAGTAAACCTACTAAGACACACTCACACACTTGGTGAATGCAAGCTCTAAATATGACAAAAGCAGGAATTACTGAAACATTGTTTTCTCTTCGCCTCTACTAGTAATTCATGAAATAATTCACAAAGTAATGGGTTACCTTTACTTCTGATAAATACTGCCACTTATTTGCATCAATACTTTAAGAAATACACAAATTCCTTTCATCTAAAACTTAGTTTCTTTGGACTCAGCGTAAAAGTTTAGAGCAGGGTGATTTTTTCTGGGGACATCCAGTCATATTCCCATACAAGAGACCTTCAGGACCATTTAACTTAAGCTTTTCCTGTCCCTTAAAGTTTTGTCACTTGTTTTCTTTGGGTCAGAAATCTGTTCCATGATTCTGCTCTTGACAAATTATATTGCTTCGGCAGACAAGTGTTCAGAAGACAAGAGTTCTCATGACAGACAACGAAGCAGTAGTAGAGGGAGAATCAACTATTAGTTATCTGGGTATAAAAATAACTGAGTCACTTGGGAAGAAATATATCTCTGTAAGGGACAGGCCCAAAATGGACTACCACCAGAACTAATTTAGCTTAGTTTAATAGGAACCTGCATTGCAAAATAACTTGTTTTTCAAGGAACAGGTCTAGATAAGCTTTTTCAGATCCGCTTTATAGGAGCCTGCACTGCAAAATAACTGGTTTTTCTGCCTCTGACCAAGGAATTCAGATACAGGTACTTGAAGGGTGGGGGTCAGACCAGATAACCGGATGTCTCTCACAAGACCCATGTTGCAAGACCCAGGACTGCCTTAAAAATCTGTCAGTTCCTAAGCACCGACACAAAATGCTGATCTTTAAAATATAGGCTAAGAAGTGATGTACCCTTAATTGGATAGGTTAAGAAAGCATATATTGTTACAAATCTGTTGGCTATGAAATGTGCGGGCTTTACTGTAATGGCCAGTGAAGGCCTATATAAGATCCCCTTTGAAGAGGTTCGGGGTCTTGCCTCACCTAACTGACTTGCGTGTCTGTGTAGGCGACTTGACCCTGGCTAGCCAGTCTTACAATAAACCTTGCTTGCTGTTTGCAATCTCTGGAGTTTCTTTGTCGTTAAAGGAAGATCACGATCCACGCCCTAACAATCTCCACTTTCATCAGCCACTGCCAGATCAAAAGGCTGCGTCTCCAGAAAAGGAGCATAACTTGAGACCCCCATAACCATGCCACTGGACTCCGCACCAGGCTGTTTCACACAGAGCACTTCAGAGGGGGGCAGGTGAGAGCCCTCCCCGCCCCAAGAGACCCAGCTCTGACAGCGAAAATCTCCACAACCCTACCACCCTACCGCCACGACGCTGTGGGGTCATTCCCCACATGCTCAAGATGAGTCTCACACATGACTGAACATATTCCTGGAAACAGCATAAAAACAACCCCTGCCCAGTCTCCATAATTACCACACCACATTTGATGGGGTTCAGATAGTAGCAACAAATCATCGAGGGAAATATATATGCATATATATATTTCCTCACAGTTTCCTATATGAATAATGTTTGTAAGCATTTTCAGCAGTACTACGTAACAGACAACATGAAATATATTATTTATGTTGTGTTTGGGACAGGGATTGGGGCATGGGATGGAAATATACAAAGGAGAACCCCTTAGATTCACAGCAGATCCATCAGAGGAAACCCTCCAAGCCCGAAGGCAGTGGCAAGATATAGTGAAAAAAACTCACTGAAATGAATGCTTTACCAAGAATACTCTATCCAGCTAAACTCTCGTTCAAAATTCAAGGAGAGGTACAGTATTTTCTAGACAAACAACAGCTCAGGAACTTCATAGACTCAAAACCAAACCTAAAATAAGGGCTATAGGGGCTACTATAATACAAGACAAACCCTACAACCACAACACATCCTTACAGAAAGATGACACAAAACTCCATAACAATAATCTCTCTCAATGTCAACGGTCTAAATTCACCAATTAAGAGACACAGAGTGGCAAAATGGATTCAGAGACAGAACCCAACATTCTGCTGCCTACAAGAAAGTCATCTCAATAGCCAGAGCAAACACAGACTCAATGTCAAAGGATGGAAAATAATCCTGCAAGCAAACAGCTACCTAAGAAAAGCTGGGGTGGCCATACTAGTATCCAATAATTTTGCATTGAAAAAGATTAGAAGAGACAATGAAGGCTATTTTCTCTTCATCAAGGGACACAGACAATAGGAAGAAATCACACTCTTAAATGTACATGCACCTAATGAGGGAACAGCTAAATATTTAAAACAACTGCTAACAGATTTTAAGGAGGACATTTCTAGCAACACAATAGTAGCTGGAGATTTCAACATCATCTTATCACATCTGGATAGATCAACAAGAACAAAACTAAGCAAGGAAACGTTGGTTTTGAAAGAAGAAATAGAAGAGAGAGGGCGTATAGACCTGCACAGGGCTTTCTACCGAAAAAAGAAAGAATACACATTCCTCTCCAGTGCGCACGTAACATTTTCCAAAATCGACCATGTCCTAGGCTACAAAACATACCTAAATAGAATCAGGAAGATAGAAATAGTATCAACAATCTTTTCAGACCACGATGCACTGAGAATAGGAGTGAATCACACACAGATACGGAGAACTAAATCAAACACCTGGAAAGTAAAAAAACTCAATGCTTCAAAACGAGTCGATCAGGAGGGAAGTCAAGGATGAAATCAAAAGATACTTGGAAACAAATGAGAATGAAGACACGAGCTACCAAAACTTATGGGATGCAGCAAAAACCGTTTGAAGGGGAAAATTTATAGCTCTGCAAGCATATCTCAGGACAGAAGAAAGGATGCACATAAACAACCTGACTTCACAGCTCAAGATGTTAGAAAAGGATCAACAGGAGGAGCGGAAATTGTGCAGAAGGAAAGAGACTATAAAACTTGGAGCAGAAATCAACGACGTGGAAACAAAAAAAAAAACCAATTTGAAAGATCAATGAAACCAAGAGCTGGTTATTCGAAAAAATAAATAAGATAGATAAACCACTAGCAGCAATCACAAAGAAACAGAGAGGGAACCCTAATAAATCCAATCAGAAATAAGAATGGGGATATCACAACAGAAACCAAAGAATTTCAAGAGATCATCAGAGACTACTTTAAAAGTCTGTATGGCACGAAACAAGAGAACCTAGAAGAAATGGATAAATTCCTGGATTCCTATTATCCCCCAAGGCTGAATCAAGAAGATACAGTGTACCAGAATAGACCTACTCACATCAAGGAAATTGAAACTGTAATCAAAAGTCTTCCCAAAAACAAAAGCCCAGATCCAGATGGATTTACTAGCCAATTTTTCCAAACATTTAAAGAGGACTTATTGCAGGTTCTTCTCAAGATTTTCCAGGAAATTGAAAAAACAGAAACTCTCCCAAACAGTTTCTATGAAGCCCACATCTCTCTAATACCAAAAGGAAACTAAGACACCACAAGAAAAAGAAAACTCAGGCCGATATTTCTGATGAGCATGGATTCGAAGATTCTCAACAAAATAGTAGCAAATAGAATTCAACAACTCTTCAGAAAGATCATACACCATGAGCAAGTGGGATTCATCCCGGCGATGCAAGGATGGTTTAACATTCCGAAATCCGTCAACATAATCCATCATATCAATAAAAGAAAAGATGAAAATCATATGATCATATCAATAGATGCAGAGAAAGCATTTGACAAGATCCAGCAATCGTTTATGATAAAAACCCTCACCAAAATGGGGATAGAGGGGACTTTCCTCAATATAGTTAAAGCCATCTACCACCATCCTACAGGAAACATCATCCTCAATGGGGAAAAACTGAGAACCTTCCCCCTAAGATCATGGATGAGACAAAGTTGCCCACTCTCTCCACTACTGTTCAAGATAGTACTGGAAGTACTTGCAATAGCGATTAGGCAAGATAAAAATATTAAGGGCATCCAGGTAGGGAAGGAAAAAATCAAGCTCTCACTATTCATTCACAGATGATATGATACTCTACTTAAAGAATCCTAAAACCTCTACCAAGAAAGTTTTTGAAACAATAGACTTGTATAGTAAAGTTGGAGGCTATAAAATCAATACACAAAAATTCATGGCTTTCACGCAAATAGTGAAAGAGAAGAAAGTGACATAAAGAAAACAATCCCATTCACAATTGTATCCCAGAAAAGCAAGTACCCAGGAATCACGTTAACTAGGGAAGAAAAGGACCTGTACAAAGAAAACTACAAAATGCTTCTTCAGGAAATGAGAGGACATGAGGAAATGGAAAAATATCCCCTGCTCCTCTTTACGATAGCCAGAAACTGGAAGAAACCTGAGTGCCCAAGAACAGATGACTGGTTAAAGAAACTTTGGTACATCTACACAATGGAGTACTATGTAGCTGTTAGAAAAGATGAAGTCATGAAATTTACATACGTGGTACAACATGGAAAGTATCATGCTAAGCGAAATGACTCAGAAAGAGAGGGATAGACATAGAAAGATTGCATTCATCTGGGGGATATAAAGTAACAAAATATGAGATTAATACGCATGAATAGCTGAGATCAGCACCAGGAGGATTACTCCATAGCTTAGAGGTCAGCCAGGTATTCTAGGGGAAAGGGCAGCTCAGATAGAGAAGGGAGCACCAAATAAAGGGTGTTTGGAGGATCCTCCCAGGAGGGGAGATGCATGTTCAAAGTAGACTATGGACTAAACATGGTTGCCACTTAATGCCTATTTTGCAGACCACAACACCCAAAAGGAGAGAGAGAACAAAAGGGAATGCCCTGCCACAGAGGCAGGGTGGGATGAGGAGGATGGGGATGGGAGGGATATTATCCATGGTGGTGGAAAATGGGCACTGGTGGAGGGATGGGTATTTGATCATTGTATAATCTAAACACAAGCACAAAAATTTGTAAATCTACAACTGTACCTCATGGCGTTTCACTAATAAAAATTCAAAAAAAAACATCCCCTGCTCATGGATGGGGAGAATTAACATTGTCAAAATGGCAATACTTACCAAAGCACTGTAAAAAGTCAATGCGATCCCTATAAGGATATCCATGACATTCTTCCAAAAAATGGAGCAAACAATCCTGATATTTATATGCAACAATAAGACCCAAAGAATAGCTAAAGCAATTCCTGGGAAAAAGAAAATGGGAGGAATCAACATCCCTAACTTCAAACTCTACTACAAAGCAGTAATAATTAAAACAGCATGGTACTGGAAAAAAGGCAGAGCTGTAGAACAATGCAACAAATCTGAATAGACTGTTATCTTCCCCCAAGCATATGATGATCTAATTTTTAATAAGGGGACAAGAAATGTGAAGTGCAGTATGGAAAGACTCTTTAACAAATTGTGTTGGCAAAACTGGATGGCTACATGCAAAACAGTGGACTCAGAACTCTACCTTACGCCATATACAAAAATAAGATCAAAATGGATTAATGAACTCAACATCAGACCGGAATAAAGTTCATTGAAGACAAAGTTGGCAAAACCCTCCATTATATGGAAGCTAATGGTATCTTCAAAGATGTCACACCACTGGCCAAGCAAGTGAAAACAGAGATAGACAAATGGGACTATCTTAAACTAAGAAGCTTCTGCACCTCAAAAGAAACAGTGACCAAAATACAAAGACAGTCTACAGAATGGGAAAGGATATTCGCTGAATACACATCTTACAAGGGGTTGATATCAAGGATATATAAGGTACTGGTTGAACAACACAAGAAAAAAACACCCAACCCCATCAAAAAATGGGGCGAGAAAATGAACAGAAACATTCGCAAAGAAGAAATCCGAATGGCTAAAAGGCACACGAGAAAATGCTCTACGTCATTAGTTATCAGGGAGATGCAAATTTAAACAACAATGAGATATCATTTCACAACACAGAGACTGGCCCACATCTAAAAGAAAAAAAGCAACTGATGTTGGCTCAGATGTGGCTAGAAAGGAACCGTCCTTCATTGTTGTTGGGAATGCTGAATGTTCATCCCTTTTGGAAAACTGTATGGACGATTCTCCAAAAATTAGATTGAGCTCCCATTTGACCCAGCAATACCATTCCTAGGCATATATCCCAGAGAGAAAAAAGTATAGTCGAAGTGATGTCTGCACTTGATTGTTCAGTCCAGCTAGTGTTTACAATACTAGCATCTGGAAAAAAACCTGAGTGCTGGAGAACATGACTGGTTAAAGAAACTTTGGTACATCTACATATGGGAGTACTATGTAGCTGTTAGAAAAGATGAAGTCATGAAATTTACAGGGGACTAAAACACAAGAATAGCCGAGAGATTAGTACCAGGAGGTTCACTCCATGGCTTGGAGGCCAGCCGCACATGCTGGGGGAAAAGGCAACTCAGATATAGAAGGGAGCACCAAGTAAAGGGTGTTGGGAGGATCCTCCAAGGATGGGCTATGCATGATGAAACTAGATTATAGACCCAATATGATTTCCACTCAATGCCTCTTTTGCAAACCACAGCACCCAAAAGGAGAGATAGAACAAAAGGAAATGACCTGCCAGAGGCTGGGTGGGATGGGGGGATGGTGTGTGGGGGGAATACTGTGATAAATGGTGGTGGAAAATGAGCACTGGTGGAGGTTTGGGTACTCGAACATTGTGTAACTGAAACCCAAGTACAAAATTTTGTAAGTCTACAAATGTACCTCATGGTGTTTCACTAACAAATTTAACAAAAATTTAAATAAAAAAGCTACTCCAGCCGTACCTTCCCAATAAAAATACCAAATGCGCTGAACAAACACGATGACCTCAGTACATGTATTGCAAACCATAATGCACAAAAGGAGAGGGAGAGAGAGAAGAAAAGTGTCTGCAATAGAGGGATGCTGGAGGGCTGGAGGAGGTATATATTGGCAGACAGTGGGAGGAAAACAGGGCACTTTGGTGGTGGAAATGTATAATGGTAGAGGGATGGGTGTTATATCATTGTATGACTAAAATTCAATCATGAACAGCTTTGTAATGTCTGTCTCACTAATACTAAACAAAAAACTGAAAAAGAGAAATGAATAAAACGAGACATTATGGGGGAGGGATGTGTTGATATGTGTTAGAATTTTCTATGTATGAAACATTGCTCTTGAAAAATATTGTAAAATTATCAAAGAGTGGCTAAAATAAAATTTAACACTGAATTTAAAAATTTTTAATATTGAATTTGCTTTCTAATATAATTGGTCATTTCACAACATGCCAACTTAACTATACCTAGTATTATTCCTTGTATTGAATTCCTCTGTATCTATTTCAGTTTTTTTAGGTGGGTGGTGTTGGGTCCACTCCCATCTTGCTTAGGTGGTACTCCTGGCTGTGTGCTTGGGAGCACTCTCCAGGGAGCATATGTGGTGCCTGGGAATCAACTGCAGTTGGTGACATGCCAGGGAAAAGTCTAAACCCTTGTGTGACACTGCAGCCTGCTTTCGGGGATTTGAAACACAGTGTTTGCTTTTTCCACGTCCAAGTGCAGAGCTGTTCAGTCTTTATGGTGCTGGGGACACCAGGCCACCCAGAGAGTGCTCTAGTGCTCTTGGGGCCTCCAGCATCTCACCTTGAGGTGGCCAGGGGACTCTTAAATCTATTTAGCTCCCAGTGTTGAGGGAGGGGTGATGTAGTGCCCACATCAAAGTCAGGTTCAGCACCTGCGAAATATGCACCACTGACCAATGAGCTAGCATTGATTAAGAACCTAAGAAATAAGGGTCATGCTAATCCAGTCAACACCTATTGAAAATTAGGGTACCAAATAAATAAGGCCTCTAATAAAGCATTTTCTGTCCAGTCCCAATCCTCAGAAGCAGTGGCCACCAGTTCTGTGCTAGCAGCAGGGCTAATGCAACAGCCAAAGTCAGTGTCAGCTCACTGCACAGAGGTAACAGACTTCGACCTCTGGTCAACACGGCATTCCTCGGCTTCGGCACTGCTGGCCAGATAGTTCCTAGGATGTGACTGGGGTAGCGCTAGATCTTTTCGGTCACCTGGAAATCCTCAGGAGTAGCTTTCTCAACCTGAGTGGTGAGTCTGCTGGTTTTCTAGAAGTAAACCTACTAAGACACACTCACACACTTGGTGAATGCAAGCTCTAAATATGACAAAAAGGGAAATTACCGAAACATTGTTTTCTCTTCTCCTCTGCTAGTAATTCATGAAATAATCCACAAAGTTTACTTCTGATAAATAGTGCCACTTATTTGCATCAACACATTAAGAAATACACAAATTCCTTTCATCTAAAACTTAGTTTCTTTGGACTCAGCGTAAAAGTTTAGAGCAGGGTGATTTTTTCTGGGGACATCCCGTCATATTCCCGTACAAGAGACCTTCAGGACAGTTTCGTTTAACCTTTTCCTGTTCCTTAAAGTCTTGTCACTTGTTTCCTTTGGGTCAGAATCTGTTCCATGATTGTGCTCTTGACAAATTATATTACTTCGGCAGACAAGTGCTCAGAAATAAGAGTTCTCATGACAGGCAACGAAGCTGTAGTAGACAGAGAATCAATTCAATAGTAGCGAAAGAATCAACTATTAGTTATCTGGGAATAAAAATAACTGAGTCACTTGGGAAGAAAAATATTTCCACTTTCATCAGCCACTGCCAGATCGAAAGGCTGCTTCTCCCGAAAAGGAGCATAACTTGAGACCCCCCATAACCATGCCACTGGACTCCGCACCAGGCTGTTTCACACAGAGCACTTCAGAGAGGGGCAGGTAAGAGCCCTCCCCGCCCCAAGAGACCCAGCTCTGACAGCCAAAATCTCCACAACCCTACCACCCTACCGCCACGACGCTGTGGGGTCATTCCCCATGTGCTCAAGCTCAGTCTCACACATGACTGAACATATTCCTGGAAACAGCATAAAACACCCCCTGCCCAGTCTCCATAATTACCACACCACATTTGATGGGGTTCAGATAGTAGCAACAAATCATCGAGGGAAATATATATGCATATATATATTTCTTCACAGTTTCCTATATGAATAATGTTTGTAAGCATTTTCAGCAGTACTACATAACAGACAATATGAAATATATTATTTCTGTTGTGTTTGGGACAGGGATTGGGGCATAGGATGGAAATATCCTTAATTTGGTGGTGGTAATATGTAACGGTGGTGGGATGGGTGTTTGAATATTCACGATCACCATCATCCTGTTGTTCATAGATTGCCTCGAGCAGGCACCAGTAACTTCTCATTTGTCCTAGCCCTGAGATTCGAAAAAGTGCCACATTCAAGGCCCTTTCAGGTTTAGGGGAATGAGGCCCATCATTCTTACTGGTATTTGGCATATTCGGTATGCCACCTGGAGTTTGCCAGTTTGAATATTAAATGTAATCAAATATTGTGAACTAACATATAAAATAAAAAAGAATCTCCACTTTCTTACTGAACACATTTAGCAAGGGCTAAATTATGTACCATTGTATTTCTAACATAAAAAGCTCTGCTTTAGTTTTTTAATTTTTTATCTGTTTAAACTGTTTTATCAAGTATAAAACTACAAGTACCATAAGAATGATCTTTGCAGATATTTGTAAGAATCTCTTTTGGCTCTGTAAAAATACTTGCTGTTGCTAAGGTTTCTTGTGCTCTACACTACATAGATGTTCTACACTAGAACTTTGTAGAAAAAAATTTATTTCTTGTGGGTGAGTAGGCCATCTAATGTCGAAGACAGGGTAGCAGAATGCTTGCCACAGGACAATGTTGTGTCCCCTTCTACTCATGCAGTGCAACTCCTTCCACATGAGCGCATGCAATGCTGTTATGAAATAACATGAAAACCTGGTCATGTTATGACCAGGCACTTTAAGGTCTCTCATGCCATTTACCATATATTTGCAACACAGTTCTAATAGTAAAATAGTAAAGGTATTTAGAAACCTGCTTTAAAAACCACCTTTTCTCAAATTCTAACACACGGACAGACAAGACAACATTGTGGTAAAGCAAAAGAGACAAAACCAGGTTTCCAATGTGACAAATCTTAAATCTGAAACAGAGGTACAATAAATTTTGCAAAGGATCAACGATTTTACTTACAATTAAATATCTTATAATACAGAGTAAACTAGGCAGAAAGTCTGCTCTGTATTGCAAATTAACCGGGATACACTCTCCAGCCTTCAAAATTTAATTTCTAGGAAGACAAATGTTAAAGGGTTTAATAAAGCATTCACTTAGATGATTATGAACAAGCAAGACTTTTGGGCCGGAGCTATAGTACAGCAGCAGGACATTTGCCTTGCATGTGGCTGCCCGGGTTGGATCTTTGGCATCCCATATGGTCCCCTGAGCAATGCCGGGAGTAATTCCCGAGTGCAGAGTCAGGAGTAACCCTGAGCAATGCCAGGTGATCCAAAAAGCTAGGAAAAGCAAAACCAAAAACACATAAAAAAAAAAACACAAAAGAAAACAAAAAACCAAGACTAGTTTTGGACATGGTAACAAAGCTGACACATAATAAAATCATCTTCATATATTGCACTTTTAGGTACTTTGCAAAATAATTAGTAATATCATTTAACACTGATTACAATAGTTTCCCACAGTTCTTGCTCAATTATTTAAAAAAATTATATTTATAAAGTTGTTCACAATACTTTATTACATACATTCACTATTTCAACACCAATCCCATCACCATTACACCTTCCCACTATCATTATTTCGAATTTTCCCAACCCCACCCAAGCCTGCCCCAAAGGCAATGGCTAAATAATTGATTTTATATTGCTTATTATAAATAATAGACTTAAAATTATCCAAAAAGACTTCCTTAGAGGAAAGTGTGTGAGATTTGTTGTATCTCACCAGCAGCCATTAAGCCCCGTGTAGGAAATCACTAACATGTTGTTACAGGTTGTGCCCTGTATATATATATATATATATATATATATATATATATATATATATACACACACACACACACAGATCAGTTGCCTTCTACCTTACATCCCATCAAATGTAAATTTCTGACTTCTTTATTTATTGGGACGATAACTGATGCTACTTGGCTCAGTGTTTGGGTAACTCCCAGCAGTGGTTGTGGAATCGTGTGTTGCTAAGGACAGAACTGAGGGCTCACATATGTAAAACATGCACAACAGTCCTCTGAGCCATCTCCCTGATGCTCCTTCCTTATATTTATTGGAGGTGACTTGCACTAAATTTTGAGAATGGGGTGAGGTTTAGGTAATCTTCCCAGTTTAGTGGGTTTTTTTTAATATTGGAAATGATGCTTTCTGAAATGCTCTCATTCTTTTTCTTCATATAGTTTGTTGTGGGCCTTCTCTTTGTCTTTATTCCCCCCATCCTATTCAATTTTGTTTTTATCCTTAGGACTTTTACTTTGCATGTGGGCCCTGGCCCTGGATCTTTGGTAGGTCACTTTTGACTGTTCATGAGGCTAGACAAGACCAACTCTTTCGAGTCTTTCTAATCCTGCCTATTTCTTATGTCATCATGACATGGGTACACTTGTTCCAGTGCCAATAACTATTCTCTAATTTGCTGGTTGTATTTTTCATTAAAGTTCCTTTTTTGAAGGGGTGGCAGACCCTATCAGATGCAGCCTTTTATTCTCTCTGGCTTCTCCTTTATTGAGACCTCTATTTACATGCAGATTTTGTGGCCATTCGTGATTTGCTAGTATTCATTTGTAGTTTGTGGTTCCTTTTGTTATGAACTTTGGCCCGTTTCCTTATTTTTCTAGTTCCTTTAGATAGAATAAATGCTTTTCTTTAAATGCACAAAGAAATGAAACTACAAAAGGCAAAATAACTTTGTGAAAGATATAGGTAGGGCTGGTGATAGCCAGTTTCTTTATGGGGACCGTCCCCTGCATTGCCCAAGTACCTATTGGTAATCAAGCCCTGTGCTGGAGGTACCTGTTGGCCCTGCAGTGTGTGGTGTCAGGAGGTGTTGGGAATGAGCCCAGGCCTCCCACGTGCAAGGCATGTTCTCTACTACTGGATCCATTTCTCCAACGCAAGAACTCATTTTTGTATTTTACCTGTTAGTCAACATTTTTTTTTGACAGTGGTTGGGGTGGTATTTGGGTTTTGGGATCATATCGAGTGTGCTTAAGATTTACTACTATGATTTTTAAATTCAATCACCATGAGATACAAAGTTACAAAGCAGTTCATGATCCAGTTTCAATCATACAATGTTCTGACCCCCATCCCTCCACCAGTGTAAATTTCCCACCACCAGTGTCCCCCAGTTTTTTACCACACCATTAACTCCCAGCCTATTGTAGACAGTCTCTCCCTCTCTCCCTCTCTCTCTCTCTCTCTCCCTCTCTCTTTCTCTCTCACACACACATTATGCTTTGCAATATAAATATTGAGAGGTTATCGTATTTGTTCCTTTTCCTACTTTTAGCACTCAGTTCTTATCTGAGTAATCATTTACAACTATCGTTGTCATAGTGGATCCTTTTCTATCTCAACTCTAGGTACTTTCCTCAAGGGATCACTCCTGGCAGTGCTCACGATGTTGTGCTTCCATATATGGTGTTAGGGATCAAACTGGGGTTGGTTGTGTTCAACGCAAATGCCCTATCTACTTTTTTAATATGCCTGAACGGCCCCTCAAGTTCTTAATTAATTATTTTTTGAGAGAAGCTGGGATTGCCAAGGATAGAACTCAGTACCTCATACATTGCAAGCATGTATATCATTCATATATACTCATGTATATCACTGAGTAACAAGTAGGCTGGTAGTACAATATGAGGACCTGAGATAATTCAGCCCTGTTTTGGGGACCATGTGGTATCAGGGATCGAACTGGGGTTGGGCACATATAAGGCATGCACCTTAACGTCTACTGTCCATCTGTCCCCCATCTAATCTTTTAAATTGCAATAAAATACAGCTTTAAAAACTTGCAGAATATACCTATTTCTTATATAGTAATTAAAAAATACAAATTAGTCAAATTCATATCACCCATAGTTTCAGGAATCACATATATACCACTGATATCTATTTATATCTCTATCTATCTATCTATCTATCTATCTATTTCTCTTCTTGCACATTTCTTCCCAGCTAACTGATTTCCAGACATCTTGGAAAATTTTAATTATCAATAACAAAGTATATTTTGAAAAAGTTGGAAGACTGACCAAAAGTTTAAACGCTTCTATTCATGTCAGTAGTCAAAGGTAAGACTTCCGGGTCTTCTCTTAGTTGAGGGATGTTTTTGGTTTCAGGGAACCAGGGGAAGAAACGTAAGTGAATTTTGGGTAAGTGGATATCAAGTTGACTATACGGATTCTCCTGGTAAGAAAAGCAGAGAAGTCCTGGAACTGGAGGAAGCATTCAGGGAACTAGGACTAGACCCAGACTCTGCACCTTTTTGTGAACTCAGTCCACAGTAATGTGTTTATTTTCTTCTTAACTGAGTTAATCTTTCTTTCCTAGTGACTCAAATCTTTTCTTCCTGATATTTCTGCTTACCTTTCTAGGTTCCCTATTAGAGAGCCTGGCAAGCTATCGAGATTATCCTGACCACATGGAAGAGCCTAGGAAACTCCGCGAGGTGTATTTGATAAGCCAAAAACAGTAACAATAAGTCTCACAATGGAGACATTACTGGCGCCCGCTTGAGAAAATTCTCTGCTTGGGAGGACAGTGCTACAATGCTGTAGTAGATCAGTAACATGTTGTTACAGGTTGAGCATTGTGTGCTAATATATATATATATATATAATTATTTTTTTATGAAGATCGATTATCTTCTACCTGAAATTCATCAAATGTGGTGTGTTACTCTTGGTATATCAATGGCATACAGTATGAAATGTCCAGGAAATCTAAAATTTTAAATATGGCACTAGAGCTGAAGTTAAATTTTTAACTGGATGGTGGTTTGCAGTTCTGAAGCATCTCTGTATCATGTTGGCTCTCTTCCAAAATTTATTTGTGAGTCTCTGGATCCTGGTCATTAATGAGCTAAAAAGGTCACTACATTTTTTCTGTTTTAATTAGCAAACAATGAATTCCTGAGCTGGAGACTTCCTCCAGTCAGAAGGGGAGAGAAGTACAGAACAGAACTACTTCTAAATTTACTCAATAACACTAAAATTTAAACAACAAGAAAATCTCAAAAAGAAACTCTTCCTAAGTGTGGTCAATTTTGGTGTATACATTTGCCTTTCAAATAAGTAAAACTGACTGAAATTAGTTAACACATAACTATATTTTATAGCTATATAATTCTAAACTCTCCCCCAAAAGGCAATGCCTCCCATGAAACTCCAAACAGGTCTGAATTTATAAATAGCAAATGTCATGTATTGTGCTAGAAAATCTTCTCAGACTCTCACCCCCTTTTATTTTCTTCCAATTCAAATTTTTCTTCAGAGTTTAGTTCTGGAAGCCCTGTTTTCCAAAAGTTACCACAAAATAATAGCTACTTATTTATTTCAACACAGAAGTCCTCAGAGTATATATTTTTCTCCATTAGAACACTAAACATCAAAGTTGAGTCTTAATCCAGTAAAACTGGAATCATTAAAGTTTAAGTTGCCAAAAACCTGACGTGATTCTAAATATTTTAAACATTTTGGTCTACTTTCCTTTCTTCAATCTAAATTAGAAGCTACTGATACTCATGTCTTCACAGGCTGAGCTTTATTAATGATGCAGCTTTCCTTGAGGGCTTCTACTTCTGCTTTCAATCTCGCTCTTTCAAGCCTTTTACAAACAGACCGTTGGACAAACTGACTGCAAACATGTGCAAACTAACATGCACACACATGTATACTCACAGTCCATTGATTGAGTTTGCTATTTCTCTGATCCCTCCTCCCACCCACCCCCGCCCCAAATGGCCAGAGGACTTCAGGGTAGACCAAGAAAAACAGGGTGTTCCCCAGGGCAAATGGAGCCCTATTGGCCTACTGAGATCATCCAGTGTCCCTTCAGACACCCTCCACCTACAAATGCCCCTCTGCCCTGTCTGTCTCTTAGAGAAACAGTTCGGAAAAGAGCTCTCTTGGCATCAAATTGGCAAAGAGAAATTATGAATAAGTGACTACCACTACAGTGGTACATAAGCATTCTCAGCTTTTCTAGTTCTGAGAGAGGCATTTTCTCAGCAAACAAGGAGACTCCAGGTGGTTGTCTTTCTGCAGCTTAAGTGCAAAGGCGGAGGTTCTGCAGACTGCTGAAAAGGAAGGAGGGCAGTGCACCACTGACACCATGGAGGCAGTGAGAGGGTGGGAAGGGGTGTATACCAGGGATATTGGTGCTGGGAAATGTGCACTGGTAGAGGGATGGGTGTTTGATCATTGTGTGATTGTAATCCAAACATGAAAGCTTGTACCTATCTCATGGTGATTCAATAAAATTTAAAGAAAAAAGGCACCTCTCTCTTCAGAGAGAGAAAGCCAAAAAGTAATTCTCTTATCTCATGTCTCAGATTAGCTCATTTTTACCCTATTTCTTGGGTCTGTATCAGTCTTTTAAACAAAACAAACTCAAAAGCTCACAAGCTCAAGTGTTGGAATCTTCTGTTTTAGCCCTTTATGTCCATATATTTTGAGAATAAGAAGTGTAAAATAAGACTTTCTCAATGTTCTTTGGGCAGGGAGGGCTTTCACCCGCCCCCCTTGGGGCGTCCAGAGTGAAGCAGTCTGGCGCAGAGTCTGGTGGCTTGGCTATGTCAGGCGTCATGTTACTCCCTTCCGGGAGAAAAAGCTGGACCCAAGCCCCGACAACTGAAAGCCTCCAACCCAACTGCCACCACACTCAAGGCTGATCCCCACATGCTCAGGCCGACTAGTGAATGTATTCCTGGACGAGCGACACATCATAAGACATTCCCTACCCGTTCTCCATAAGTACCACACCACATTTGATGGGGTACAAATAGGAAACAAAATCATAGAGGGAAATATATACGCATATATACATATTTTCAGATATATAAACGAAAGCTCATATCACTGAACCTCTAATAACATGTTAGTGATATCCTAAAGTATGTTTTAATGGCCCCTGACAAAATAGAACAATCTTCACACTGTTTCCTCTTTGGAGACTTTTTTTGTAGCATTTTCAGTGGTTTTTCAAAACAGACAATACAAAATATATTATTTCAGTTGTGTTTTGGGCTGGAGAGATAGCACAGCAGGTAGGGCGTTTGCCTTGCACACAGCCGGCCCAGCCAAGCAGGGTTCGATTTCTCTGCCCCTCTCGGAGAGGCTGGCAAGCTACCGAGAGTATCTTGCCCACAGGGGTGAGATTGAATATAATATATATTCAATATTCCAGACACAGTAACAATAACTCTCACGATGGAGACATTACTGGGCCCTCCGTTTGAGCAAATCAATGAACAATGGGAGGACCGTGACCCTGTTTTGGGACAAGGACTGGGGCTTGGGATGGAAACATCCCAAATTGGGTGGCGGGAAGGTGTAACGGTGGTAGAATTTGTGTTTGAATATTAAATATAATCATTTATTGTGAACTACCTTACAAAATTAAAAAAAAATGTTTGCTTTTTGTTTTTTTTTTTCTTTTTGGGTCACACCTGGCAATGCTCAGGGATTACTCCTGGCTCATGTACTCAGGAATTACTCCTGACGGTGCTCAGGGGACCATATGGGATGCTGGGAATCGAACCCAGGTAGGCCATGTTGGCTGCATACAAAGCAAATGCCCTACCTGCTGTGCTATCGCTCCAGGCCCAAACATTTTTAAAAAGGAAAAGAATTTCTCAGTGTTCCGTGTAGGAACCTGTCAGCTAACAAGTTTCAGAGAAATGACTAAAGCAACTTGGATGATGCCAACAGAGAGGAGGAGTTCTGGTTCTCTTGCCACTAAAAAACAAACTGTCAGGGACCCCTTATGCTCTCTTCCACGGAAGCTATTAACGCCTTGCTTCCTGGGGAATGGACATTTTGGTAAAATAACGGTGAGTTTCTGAGGATAGATAAGAAAGACGAGTAACTCCAAAATATTTCCTCCCAGCCGTCTAAGACAGAAAAGTTGCTCACTCCTCCACACGCAGAGTAATATGAAAAGAAAGTCTCAGCTCACCAGATGAAGAGGGGTAACAGGAAAGAGAAAAAGATGGTAAGCAGGAAAATGAATACCAGATCCTTGGGAATTCCCCAAAAGAAAAAGACAAACACTACACATGGGTGACTGATTAACCCTTCCCCACACTGAGTAGGTAGGTGATCAGTCTCTCCCAGGCCCCTGAGTGAGAACCATTGTGAAAGCACTGTTCAGAACAGGCAGCACTCTGTGGGCCGCTTGGGTCCAGTCCCGGCACCTGAGAATCAAACTCCGTCCAGAAGGGAAACTCACTCCCCACATTCTGAAAAGGACTCAGAATCCAAACTCTCCCTGGGACAGGAGCTAAGGGCTTTCCTGGAAGTCTGTCCAGGTAAGAAGGTGTTAGGGAAGGTACCTGTTGTCAGTGAATCTCATTGATCCCTTGCCCGCCTGGCCAACTTCTTCTGGAGTCTGTGGGTTGCTAAGGAAGGCTGGTACCCTTAGACACCTTCTATTAGGATCCAGGTTTCATTTCAGCCACAAAGCCAGGAATTCCAAGTTGTCTTAGCATCATACCAGGGCCTTCAAATGTAACAGTTCGATTAATCCATCACAGCAAAACAAACTTTAGGACATTAAGCAATGAGAGTGAATTATTTCATGTCAAAACTGACCGCAACCAGGCAATCTTCTAGAACTGTAGCCAGACAAGGGCACTGAGCACTTAAAATAGGAACATTCCTGAAACCACTCACTGGGGGCAAAGAGAAAAGGAGCAAATAAATGGGGCTTCTCAATTGGTTGTGTTGTGACAATACACCAAATTACACTGAAGCAGGAGGGGTCTTAGTTGTGGTTCCTGTTGCTGGAAATCTTTGTTATGGACACATTGTTTTAGGTCCCATAGAGACATCTATTGATTGACTAATTGTTTCTGTGACCCTTCCCTACTTCTCCACCCGAGTAACAGGTGGGTTTGGGTCCTTTTGCTCCATTCTGAACCAAGACTTATTACTGATGACCTATTCTTTTCTGCTAGGTTCCTAGAATGAGGCACTCAGAGTTCCTGCCTCTGGCTGTCTCCTGGTTGCCTTTGCTTAGCTCCCGCTCACATTTCTAACTTTTCTGTCACCATAGCAATACACCGTGAGAAGGTATTTCTTAATTCAGGTGGTACAGCAGAAGTAGAGCAAAAGTACAATTTAACCCTTACATATCAAAGTAGCCTGATACACCAATGGAAACAGTACATCACTGCTCAGACCACCTTGAACCCAGGGTTAAACCCAAAACTCACATGAAGCACTAGTAATAATGAAAAAGTTAAGAAATTTCACCATTCTTTGGACAGGGACATAAGCCCAGAACACTTCTCAAGTGCTTCATAAATTCTGACACTGAGTGACATGACCTAAAGCAACAAAATGCTCTATATAACCACTGAACTACTAAAGTATCACAAGAGTCAATGAACCTACAATAAGACCGAGGGGAGAAACAATAAGTAATTGAACAGAAGAGGTAAAGAATAAAATAGTAGGACTCAGCATTAGAATGGAACGAGCCAAAATTGAATCAGTGACACACTTGGCGGTGGGTGGGGGAGTATGATTCTGAGAGCAGGTCAACCTGTTCCTTCAGGGCGAGCGCATCAGCAGCCTGCTGGTGTCTTCAATGCTGCTGTGCCTTTGGTCGGACCCCAACAACTTGGGTCCAAGTTTACCAGGAAAGTAAACCGACAAAAGTTACATATGTGGGAGCCACACAGACAAACCCCCGCTGGCTCAGCTATACAGGCTCATTTATTGGCCTTATTTTCAGAGACTCATAAATTTCGAAAGAGAACAAAAGCCATAGTTAAGGCCGGTGGTACACTGTGGGAGAGCAGGTGTGCCCTGCATGGCATATGCCAATTTCTCTAGAAAAGATGGAAACAAGGGCCATGATCTAGAGACACAAAAGAGTCTCAAACAGAGCAGCTCACTGCAGAGATGCCTCCAGAATTCAAGCCAGACCAACTTCACCGACATGCCCAGATTTTGGGGGCGGGGAAGACATTGTCCCTCCACCTGCCCCCTAAACCCCACCTCCCTGGTTGTTGCCAACTTTCAGAACCCAGAGAGAAGTGCAGGTAAGCGGGTTCAGAGACAACAAACTCCTGGCATCAATGGATAGGGGATGGGATGTTGCCTCTCTTCCCCTATCCCCAAGGGACCCTGGATGTCACACCCAGAAACTGCCTCTGGCTGCTACTTAAGCTCCATAATGGCCATGATCCAGAGACACACAAAAGAATTTCTGAATCGAGCAACTTGCTGCAGAGATTTCTACACATCTTACTTATGTAGAATTTTAGAATTCCAGGAGCATGCTGCCGCTCCTTGACCACGCGACATCTTATTCGAATCATAACAAGCAATACAAAAGAGAGTATAGGGGAGATTGTCTGTCATAGAGGCAGGGGGAGGGGTGGGACGGTAGGGATACCCGGGACATTGGTGGTGGAAGACGTGCATTGGTGGAGGGATGGGTGTTTGATCATTGTATAACTGAAACACAAATAGGGTAGTTTTGTAATTATCTCACAGTGATTCAATAAAAATTTTTTTTAAAGATAGTACACATGTCCTTATCAATAAGCAAGAGATGGAGGACAGAAAGCTAGCAAATCAGGTAGGGTACTTACTTGCACATGACTGATCTGTATGATCTCTTGTTCCCCATGTGGTCTGCTTAGCCAGCCAGGATTCTTCTCTGCATGCAGATCCAGGGTAAGCCCAGAGCACCAGTGGATGTGGCCCGCACACAAATAAAAAAGAGGTCTAGAAAAGAAAATTTTTAAATAAATTATGTAAGCTATTTAACTGACATCAGAAGAGAAAAATCACTGAATTATAGAATTGAGAGAAGGGCAGTAAAGAAACAAATGCAATAGTGTAGTGGGTAAGGTACTTTCTTGCATGAGGCTGACTTGGATCCATTATTCAATATCACCCAGAATCCTCCAACTCCCACCAGGGGTGACCTCTGTGTACAGAGCCAGGAGTAAGCCCTGAGCACTGCTAGTGTAGACCCCCCCAAGGTAAAGGTAAAGGCCCTCCCGTTGATCGTCGATTTGCTCGAGCGGGCCCAGTAATGTCTCCATTGGTGACTTTGTTGTTACTGTGTCTGGCATATCGAATACTCTCGGTATCTTGCCGGGCTCTCCGAGAGGGGCGGAGGAATTGAACTCAGGTCGACCATGTTGGCCGCGTGTAAGGCGAACGCCCTACCCGCTGTGCTATCGCTCCAGCCCGTAGACCCCCCAAAAAAAATTAAAATGAAAAAAAATCAGTAAAAAACCTCCCCAAGCAAAAGTACAGATCCAAAATGGATTCACTAACACTCAGCCAATCCAAATTAGATCCTCAGCACTCCTATGTTTTCCCAAGACCTGTGGGTGTCACTCACGATCACTGAGGCAGCAGTAAGACCTGAGCTCCTATGGGAGTGATGCAAAAAAAACAATAACCGAAAAATCAAACTAATATTCACAACAAATGTAAAAAATTACGTGAGTATTATTAGTCATTTTACAAAGGAAAATAAAAGGACTCTGGAAATGGGAAAACACTACATGTTTGTGGATATAAAAAATTAACATTTCCCAAATGATAATACCCAAATTATACATATTTCATGCAGTTGTTCAAGATTCTGATGACATTCATCAACAATTTAGAAAAATTTTTAGTGAAATTAACACAGAATCATAAAACTCCCTGAGAACTAAAAGCAATTGCAAGAAAAAGGAGGGAAGGAATGCATTTCCTGACTTAATATTGTGCTATAGTAAATTTTCCCATTATAAGGATGTATAGTTGTCAGTGAGACCCCAGAAATACTCAAAGGGGGCATGGGTGAAAATTAGTTAACTGGAGGTGGTGGTGGTGGTGGGCATAGCATGAGAGTATAGGGTTAACCAATAAGATAGGGAGATATAGGAAGAATCAAGATTGGAAGGGGGGGCACATTAAAGGAATGGTCAAAAACAATGTTGCAAAACATAGTATTCAAAATTATGATCTATTCAAAGAAAAGCAAACTCTCAGGACCATGGGGTAGAATTGACAGCACACAGATATAACACAGATATATACACAGATATTTATTGAAAGTCTATGACAGAGTTTCTGGGTACATAAAGTGGGGCAGGCAAGTCCTCTTCAACTAACATGTTGGGAAAACTGGAAAATAAAATGTAAAAAAAGAGAAATATGTATCCCATATCCCCCCAAATGTAATTCAAAGTGGATTATAGACATTGAACTTGGTCCATAATCCATACAATACAATTATGAAAGCATATGCAGACCTGTCTAGGAAAGGAACCTCATGGGTGTGTGCAATGGTTTGACTTCTCTGGTAAAAGAAATAAAAATACAAAGAGGATTAAAGCAAATGTACAAGTGTTTACAGAACAAAAGAAACTTGGGATAAAATTTTCAAACTGCCCTACTTAGTGGGAGAAAATATTTTCAAACATATAACAAATGAAGGACCAATATCAAGATGTATAAAGCATGCAAAAGCTCAAAAAAACACAAATCATCACATCAAAACAGGAGAGAAGTGAGACCCATCCACAAAGAGGACATACAAATTATCAATAAGTGTATGAAAACATGTTTAGTATCAACTATTACCAGGAAGTTGCAAATCAAAACAATGAGATATTATCACACACCATTGAGAATGGCATATGTCACAAAGAGTAGAAACAACCACTATTGGCAGGAATGTTAATAAGGTTCCCTCACGGGGGAAACGATCTGGTTCAACTTCTAGGGAAAACACTCCAGAGATTTCACCAAAACAATAAAAATATAATTTCCATATGATTCAGAGATTTCACTTGTTGGCATTGTTCCCCTAAAAACAAAAAAAAATCTGAATTTGGAAAAATATATGTATACCTGTGTTCATGGAAGCACTGATTAGAATAGCCAAGATATGGAGACAACGCAAACATCAATGATGGGTGAATAAAGAAGTTAGGACACACGTGCACACATGCAGATGTACACAATTGAATTTTACTAAGGTATTACTAAATAATGAAATCTCTGACTGGAGCTGGAATAAGTAACATGGATTAAGACAAAAACCTTAATTTCAATAAGTAAGTTAGTTGAAATAAGTAAGATGTATTAAGACAAAGCTCACAGGATCTCACTCATCTGTGATAATTGGGAGTCAGAAAACAAGGAAAGAGAGAGTGTCAAATATGGCAACCCCTTGGCTTGAATTGCAAACCTGAGATTACCATGCACTTGAGGGTGGAGTGGGACATAACAAGAGGTAGCACATGGATAGAGGTGGAAAATCTTGGGCACTTGAGTGGGGTGAACTGCAATGACTGTAATAATAAACACTGTTCCCCAAGAAAGCAATGGTTAGAACTGTTGGTTATTAATTCTATGCTAACAGGGAAGGCACACATGACCTGCAAAGATTAACCTTAGACCTGTCACTCATCATCCTCATTTAGGAGGACTTGAAATGTTCTTGACTGAAGTAGTGATGGTTTCCAATGAGAAAAATTCTCTCTTGCTTTCACATGACTCAAACTTTGCACACAGCCTTATTATTTTAACCATCTTAGACATCCATAAACTCCTTTGGTGTTCAACCCACTTGGGAGCTAGATGGCAGTGGGTGCTGGTCTCCTGGTGTATTTAGGGCTCATTCAAGCCCGGAATGGGTGGAAGGGAATACAACAATCTATCTGGGGTCTCCACCTATAGAGTTGGAGTGCAAATAACCCGGAGCACTATCAACACAGTAGAGCCAGAGAATGAGAAATCAAATTCAAAGCAATGAAGGAAAAATATACATGCATACATATTTACTACATATATATATGTATATATATAGCATTCAATGCATCACAATCTTTTCAAGTGCACATGGTTACATTTGCTAGGACTGATCATTTGTTAGACTACAAAAATTTTCTTAGCAATATCAAGAAGATCTAAAACATGCCAAGTAGCCAATGTGAACACAATGGCAAGAAAGAAATTAATCATAAAGAAAACTTAGAACTACTTATATGCATGGAAATAAAACAACTCTGAACAGCCAATGGTACAAGAAAGAAAGTTAACTGGAAATTAGAGGAGAAAAAATGAGACAAATGAAAATGGAAACACAACTTTCTAAAACAAGTGACATGCTGCAGAGTTAAGAGAAATTTCACAGCATTAAAGGCCTGCGTCATCCCCTGATGTAGGATAACACTCTTTTGTCCTTCCTCAGGTAGCTTAGGTTTGTCAGGTCACACCCATCTAAGGACACTGAACTTGTAAGCAATGTCCTTTCTGTGTGGACACAGGAAGACAGTTAATATTATGCTTTGTAACTTGGGAGTTGATTGACTCCAAATAATATTTACTCCTGGGCATCTGATTTCTTGACTCAGTTGCCCTTAGTTCCTAGCACCCCAAGAGCAGGGTCCCGATGAGGGATTGAATGGACCTAGGGCAAGCGGTGAGCTACCCTGGCACCGAAATGGGCCAGGCCAAAGCGCCACGATACTCAACTATAAGTTGAGGGCATGATCATGGACAAATGCTGTCATGATCCAAAAGTAAGTAATGACGAGACTAGGACCCTGCTGGAGCTAGGAAGATTAACCTGGCGTGAGGACTGCAGAATGTATAGTGAGATGTTCTCAGGAAGAACCAAACTAAGTTTATATCTCTTACTGTGCTCATACAGAATGACATTGCTAGAAATAGTAGAAATAGATTTATTACAACTATTTAAGTAGATTACTAACTGAGGGAAGAACACACCCTTGTTGGGATCCCACCCTTGAGCAGATCTCCTAGTAATCTGGAGTAATCTCTTTAGATGAGATTTTATCCTTAATCTCCTGGAGCAGTGGTCTTACCTCTCTTTGTTGATTTGTCAGTATTCAACCCACCTTTATGTCACCGCCTTACGTGATTGCTATATAAACTAAGACTGTAAACTCAGAGAGGAGAGTCAGAGCAAGAGGGGCTCAAGCTTGAGAGAAAGAACAGCCATCCTGATCCAGGCACACACAGGACTCAAGAGCACTGAACGAAGGCAGTGAGAAAGGGCCATCCAGTGAGCCCGTGAACACACAACCTTCAGCGTGATAAGATTTTACACCCTGGCAGCCAAAATCCTCCAGAACTCAACTGCTGCCATGTTCACAGCCGTTCTTCACATGTTCAGGCCAAGGCTCACCTATGAGTGAACGTATTCCTGGACCATGCGGCTGCGTCTCATACCTGACCCCACCCATTTTCCAAGAGTGGCACACCACATTTGATGGGGTTTAAAGGAGAAGGCAACCAATCCTATGCTTCCTGTTCATTGATATCGACTTGCTCCAGCAGGCCCAATAACGACTCCATTTTGAGACTTGTTGTTACTGTGTTTGGCATATTAAAATGTCACGGGTAATTTGCCAGGGTTTTCAGTGCCGGCGAGATACTCTGGGTAGCTTGCTGGGCTCCCTGAGAGGGAAGGAGGAATTGAACCCAGGTTGGCCTTGTCGGCCACATGCAAGGCAAACGCCCTACCGCTGTGCTATCACTCCAGCCCAATATATATGCACACAATGTTCAACATTTTACAATATGCTCATAATCTCTTATAGAAGGGCTTAGTGGGTCCTGCGTGAAATGCAACAATCTTCACACAGTTTTCTCTAAGGAAACATTTCGAGCATTTTCATCATTTTATTCAGAACAAACAATACAAAAGAAATCATGTTGGTTCTGCTTTGGGGCATGGGTTGGGGTTTGGGGTGAAAACATCTGAAATATGGTAGTGGGAAGGTGTAATGATATTGGGATTGGTGATCAAATATTAAATGTAATCAAAGATCGCCTTACAAGCGGCCAACATGGCCGACCCGAGTTCGATTCCTCCGCCCCTCTCGGAGAGCCCGGCAAGCTACCGAGAGTATTTGATATGCCAGACACAGTAACAACAAAGTCTCCAATGGAGACGTTACTGGGCCTGCTCAAGCATTGTGAACTACTTTATAAAAATAAAATTTAAAAAAAGAAATAAGAAAATTCTCAAATGAAAGGGAAAATTAGCCAAGCCACCAATTGATGCTGGTATAGTAAATAAAATTGACAAAAAAATAAGTAGCCTACAATGCTACAACTTGCAAAGGAAACATTTAAACCAACATTAAAATACAAAGAAGAACACAGCTACTGTGAACAATGGTACACCAACAAATCTAAACAAGATTGACTCAGGATAAAAATACATAAAATAAAACCAGAAATAAACAAATGGGCCTACATCTGAAAGCTTATGCATGGCAAAAAAAAACCAGACTTCTTAAAAATCCAAATCAGACTTTCTTAAAATTGAAACACTTCCTACGAAATGGGAGAAAACATTTGCAAACCATGCTTTTCGTAAAGGCTTAAATATTACATACGCATAAAGCATTATAAAGCTCAACCAGAAAAACTCAACAATTACATAAAATTGGAGATGAGCATCCATTTTCCGAAAATGGCTAAGAAAAGCCAGCAGACATCTGAAAAGATATTACTTACTAGTCACTTGTTATCTAAGAAATGCAAAGCAAAAATTAAAAAGCAATGAATTTCAAGTCACAAGAATCAGAAAGATATATATATCTTAGCTAAATATATATCTAAAAATAACTGATATATATACATATATGTGTGTGAGTGTATATATATATATGTGTGTATGTGTATATATATATATATATATATATATATATATATATCTGGAAACAACCAGTACTGAGAAGGGGTGGTGTAAAAGGGGTGCTATTTCATTCACAGTCTGTGGGAACAACATTTGGCTGAACCTCTGTGGAAAAGTTTGGAAACTTCTCTAAAAGCAAGAATCACTCTATCACTGTCATCCTGTTGTTCAACAATTTACTTGATGAGCTCAATGAAGTCAGGTGCCAGCAATGTCTCCATTCATCCAAGCCCTGAGATTTTAGCAGCCTTTCCTTACTTGTCTTTCCCAATGATTGGAGGTTCTTTCAGGGTCAGGGAAATAAGACTCATTATTTTAATAATTTTGGCATATCGAATACACCATGAGTAGTTTGCCCGGCTGTCCAGTATGGGGAGAATACTCTCGGGAGATTGCTGGACTGTTTGAGATATATATATATATATATATATATATATATATAAATTCCCTCTATGATTTGTTACCTATTGTCTGAAACTATATATAAATATATATATTTACATATATAAATATATATATATTTACTCTATGATTTGTTACCTACTGTCTGAAACCCATCATATTGGTGCTGTAATTATAGAAAATGGGTAGGGATGTGGCCAGGAATATGTTCACTCAGATGTGAGGCTCGGCCCAAGTGTGTGGAAAGCGGCCTGGAGTTGGGTAGTGGAGCAAGAATATAGGTTCCAAAAGACCTAGTGATTTCACATTTGCATGTTCCCACCAAAACCCCTTAATAGAAAACTCAAAATGATATATGCACTCCTGTATTCACTGCAGTGCTAAGTACAATACTCAGAAAAACCCCAAATGGACACATAAACGGATAAAGTTGTAGTATAAACACAAACAACAGAACCCTACTCAGCTACAAGAAAAGGTAAAATCTTGCAGACTCCTGCAATTTGGATGGATGGAGGGCATCCTGACGAGCAAAATAATTCAGAGCAAGGACAAATACTGTATGATCTCAGCGTGCTATTTAAACAAAAGAAGGTAATTTAAAAATCCTAAATGAAGAGAAAGTCTTGACTTTTGATTACACTAAGAAATCCTCAGTCAAGGAAGAAGCAGACTGAAGGTGATCTGAGGACAATGGTGGGGAAAGGCACCCACGTCGAGAGTTACTGATGACAACATATATGACCTTAGTTGTGCCATGCACGTATAACATGCTGAAAACCACATGCCATGACCACTACATATGTGCCTATCTTTGCAAACACACCAACACTTGACCTTCACTCCTCAGGTACACAAAGCAACTTAAACTCCCGAAGTTGCTCATGGGGAAAATGAAGGACACACTTCATTCTGTGTCCTTGGGAAAGAATTCATAAGAGCTTCCATGACTGGCTACTCCCAGGACAGAGTGGAAACGCTCAGTGAGCTGCTGCCTTGTCTGCCCAGTACACCGTCTTCCTTTCCTCTGGGATTTCTCAAGATTCTTTCCAATTGCATTTGCCCTTTCTCCAGCAGATATTTATCATCCTAACAAATTCTTTGTGGGATGAAGGAAACTGAATTAGTGTTGCCATAATACCAGAACCACCACTACCACAGGTCCCTCATATTTAATGGGTCACCATGTTCAGCTTGCTCTGCTGGGCCCAAAATTTCACTGGCTGCTTACTGAAGTAAACAACCTGAAATGCGTGTTTCTGCCACTTGGCCATCCTACTGGTTTCTTGGAACTGGTTATCACCATGCTTCAACTCAAACAGATCTGGGATGGCAGCATTACACCCATGTACTTGTGAGCTGACAATGGCTGGAACACTTCTACCTGTTCTCTGTAAATGAAGTGTCTGTGTCCAAAAGTACTACAGATAATGAACACACATTTTAAATATTTTAAGGCATTAAAACGTACAAAAATAAAGTTTCACTGTCAATTTTGTAAGCTAAACTGAGCCTTTACCTATCTTTGTTGATATTTGCTTTGTTCTTGCATCTCCTGCTAACCTGGCTATCAATTGCACAACAATTGGACGTCATATTATGATTGATCCATTATTTTAAGTCATGAAAACTGTTTCATTTATTAACGAGGGTATAGTGACGGAAACTAATTGCTGGTTCCTAAAACGTTTTGGGAAACAAAGGAAAAGCTTTTCTATGTATTCATTTTCTATTTGTGTTAGAGATTTTCCCCATTTACGACGGACCTGACTTTCTTCAAGTTCAAGGGCTAATGTTTTCAATAAGAAAAAACTTCGTTTGCTTTTGTATCATACAAAAAAGGTCCACAAAGTAGTAGGGTTAGTTTGCTTCTGCTGTTTTATTGCTGTTGTGTTTTGGGATTCTTTTGTTTTGGTTTTAAGCTACACTGACTGTGCTCAGTAATTGCTCTGCACTCAGGAATTACTCTGGCAGTACTCAGGGTACCATCTGGGATTACGGGGATGGAAGCCATGTTGGTCATATGCAAGGCAATGGCCCTGCCCACTGCACTATCGCTCGGACCCCAAGTAGCAGTTTGAATGGTCCCAGGATTCCTTTACCTCCCTCGCGCTCAGCATCCGGATCCGGAAAGGACATGGCGCAGGTGTGCGGTGGTGCCCACAGCCTGGGGGAGATGCGCCCCTGCAGACAGCTGGACAGGGCCACACACCTCTCTGTTGAATCTGATAGAGGCATGGGTGCAAATATCCCAAAGGGGAATCATTACACCCATAGCCTGTAGGACGTTGGTGGTTGCAGACCCCGCGCGAAATGCAGGTGCGCGTGCGTGTCCGTTACCTCTAACTGCTTAGAACTGACCCAGGACAGCCCCAGTGCGCGCGCACCTACGGGCCGTGGTGGGTGCAAACTTCCGCCAGTCACGCACGCACAAGAGCCTCCAGAATTATAGGTGGCTTTTCAGGACACAGCAAGGAAGCAAACATAAAGTCTTGCCTGAAGCCTGAGGACAAAGTTCAAGCTCAAAATCCATCTCATGAGAAATCCCTGGCTGAAAATCAAGTATAGTTTCTTCATGACAGAATTGGAAGTTTCAAGAAATTTCTCGAGTCCTCGTTCCCTGTGTCCAACATTGTTTGGGGAAGGATGTTCTTGATTTTGATAGAATTCTTATGACCTGGATACCGCTGTTGAACCAATGTACAGTGACAGAGCAGCTGCTGGGAAGCGTCCGGAGATTGGTGTCTGCAATGGCAGCTTGCCACGCTGCTTAGGATGGAATGATCTGACGGCTACTGGCTGAGCAGGTCATTCCCTCCATAGAGGCCAAACAGTGCAATGAATGTTGTATTATAAATGCATATTCCCAAATCCTTTCAGACTGAGATTTTGGGGAGATCTTATAAATCGTTCCAAAACTAGACTGAAAAATTATTTTCTTATAAACACTGAAGAAAAGAGTGTAGAGGAAATTTGAATCAGGTTTTCCCAGCCACGGATGAAAATATGCAGAAGGTAACTTTGTTGCTGATCTGAACATTGAAGTCAGTTGCACTTCCATTCTGCTCCACTTCCTAATTCAGACCTCCCTATTCCATTCGCCACTGAATTGCCAGACACTGTAAGGATTTAGTTAGGGTCTGCAGAATTTCATGCTATGGGGATGGAGTCTCCTGAAAAAGAGAGAAGCCGTTTGACGAATATAAAAAAAATCACTACACATGCCAGCTGGTAGAACATACATGTGCTTTTAACCAGAGTGGAAACCAATAGTGAGTTCATAAAAAATGAGATTCTTTGGGGTTTCAGTACATAGTACATATCTAGAATTATGTTAACAACAGAAAACTACTTTTGTGTGGGAGAGAATTGTACTGACCAGAGAAAGTAGAAGGGAACACCCAGCACTGCATTAAACACACATCATTGACTTTTGTCAAAGCTTAGCTTTGAACCATTAAAAATATTCCTCGATTCAACGTTTTATTTAGGAGGCAAATCATCCATAAAATATATTGCAAATACAAAGAAAGTAAGTTTGAGTTTGGAAGCTGTTCCAACTTGAGGTTTCATGGCTATTCTACGAAGGATAAGAGCTTCCAGTAGAACAAAACTTTGAAAAAGCTAGTCAAACATGTTAGACAAATCTACATTACTTTCAGTCCTAGGGACTGGACCCTAAGAAGGATCAGCAAAACAAACAAACAAAAAAGCAAAACCCACAGCATTTGCTGAGGAAAACTCCGTTCAAATTGTGACCTACAGGGGTTCACAGGTCACTAATGACTGAATTTTCCAAAGAAAGAGTAGACTCTGTTGAAGGAGGTCATCAGGGAGAGAGGAAGGAGAAAGATTTGAGGGGCACACAACTAGACTGGTGGATAAAGTATTGAGATACAGCGAAGACCATGCCAACCTGTGTGCTGAGAACTGGGAAACTGTCTAAATTGCTGGAAGAGGCCATGTGAGCTGTGCTGCCACTGACAAGTTTGAAGGAAAGTTCTTGTTCTGATCCTCCAATGAGATCCCTTCATGGAATGTTGCCCCAGCCAGGCCCTCCTGGCCCTCCCCCTGTACCATCTCCCTCTCACTCCTCCTCCCTCCTGTCCGCAGTGTCTCCTGTGCTGCTCCCAGAGATGACCATGAATCTTGGGGTCTTCGGCTCTGCTTTCAGGGTCTCGCCCTTTCTCAGTCCAGGGCTCCCCCAGCCACCACCCTGGGAACCGATCCAGATGCCCCCTCTGGTGACCTCGGCCATTGCTCCTGGCAACCCTCTGGTGCTGTCACCTTTCCCCATGATGCCTGTGGTGGCAGGAGCTGCTGGCCATGGACCCCATGTCCCTGGACCTTGCAAGGTCATCATCTAGGTCAGCCCTGAGGCAGCGCTTGTGGAGTCAGCCCAGAACCAGCCTGTCATCCTGACACAGGCTCCACTCAACTGTGGGGCCGCAGAGGCTCCATCTTCCATGGCCGGTCATCCTGCACCCCTCTACTTGGTATCGTCTGTGCTGGAGACCGTTATTCCAACTCCAGCTACTATTGTCACCCAGGCTGGAACGAGAGACCATCCTCCTCAGGTTCCACTGCCAGTGGCCCAGGTGGCTCCCATCATGCTCCCATGCAGCGGTGGACCACACTCCCAGTGGGTTTGTGGGTAGAGTGGTCTGGCCACCACCCGAAACCAGGCATTGCCAAAAACCTCCAGCAGTCCCAATAGCGTCTATGAGAACTTCCGGCGCTGGCAGAGCTTCAAGGCCCTGACCCGGCAGTACATTCCTCAGACTCTGGACACTGAGGCCCTTTCCTGCTTCCTTATGTGAGTCCCTCAGGTGATCTAGAACTAATGGTAGCTTCCCAGAAGGTACTGGTGTGACCCCCAGCGTAGGGTCCATGGGAGAGAATGTCCTCAGGAATGCCATCCCAGAGTTCTGGCTCAAAAGCCTGTAGTGACCAGCCATGCCTTAAAGCCTCAGCTCAGTCCCCTATCAGGGTTGGTCCTGACCTATGGAATGAAGGACAGACATTCTGTTCCTAAGACCAGACACAGCACAGATGCACCAAGGTTCAGACAGGCATGACTGCTCGGCCTCGGCGTCTCATGACTTATCCCCAGAGCTGAGGCTTGACACTAGAATAGCCACCGGTCTGGGGTGTAGGAGGCGAGTCAACTCTGGGAGGGGAGGGGAGACCAGGCCGTCATCGGGGGTCAAGGAATGGGTGTGGGGCAGCGGGGGCTCCCACCAGACGCAGACCCTGACCAAGCCTGTCCTTGCAGCCCAGTGCTGCGCACCTTGGCCTGCCTGAAGCCCACCATGGGCCTGGAGGAAGGCCTGCGCCGTGCCTTGCGGGAATGGCATGGCACGAGCAACTTTGACCGCATAATCTACTACGACGTGGCTGCCAAGTGAGTCAGTTCTGGGCAGTGAGTGGGAGTTGGGGCTGGCTGCGGGCCGGGGCTTCAGGGGCTACTCCCAGATGGCCAGGGGGGCCCTGGTATCCCCAGAAGGCCCGTCCCCTGCAGAAACTTGTCCTACCCGGGGCTGGGACAATTCTGCCCACCATGCTCTGGGGCTCCTGACCACAGTCTAAGGGTCACAGTCCCTTATTTTCTATGACCCTCAAAGGGCTGATATGGGGAATCACTGGAGGTGCTGGGGTTTGTGCCCATCCATTCTCCATCCTCCCGAGGGCTTTTCCATGAGCATCCCCTGTCCTGCCTCATCCCACGTGCTCCAAGCCAACCCGACTCAGTGGGGCCTGTACTCCCCACACCAGGTTCATGGAGTTTGAGGCTGAGGAAGAAACGGAGGCACAGAAGCTGCAGTCGAAGAATGGAGTGCAGGGCAAGCCACCCCCTGCCCCACCCAGGCCTGAGCCTCAGGGTGCTCCAGGTCAACCACTAGGCCAGCAGCCAGGTACAGACCCTGTTCCCCAGCTAATGGTCACAGGCCTGGGAAGGCCCTAGGGTTCCTGCCCTTCCAGGGAGCCTTCGCTCTCCCATGTACCCCTAGGCCTATGCTCAGCGGCTCCCTGTCCCTGGCTTTCTCCCTCTTCCTGCACACCCCATGCTGCCTGAGGGTGTCGGACTCACTTTTGAAGTGGGGTTGGAGACCCTGGGGACACTGTGGGCCTCTCCTCCCATTGAGGTTATCCTCATCCCTCACGCAGTCACGGGATTATAGTACAACAGATGTAGGCACTCACCTGACCCAGCCCACAGGTACCCATCCGCAACTCTGTGCTCAGTGCTATGTGCCTGAGGGCATGGACCTGGGTTCCCTCACATCCCTCTCTTCTTCCTTCCTCCTCAGCCTGTGTCCCTAAGAAGGCCGTAACCCGAGCTCCGGCAGCCCAACCCAAGACACACAAACCACAGCGGGCCCCCAAGACCAAGGCCCCCAAGGAGATCCCCCCTGAGGCCGTGCAGGAGTACATGGACATCATGGACGAGCTGCTGAAGGCCCCCGACACAGTCAGGAGGGCACCCCTCGGGCGACGGGCAGTGGGCACGAAGGAGCAGCAGGAGGAGGCCAGAACCTGCCCTAAGCCGTGACTCCTGAGCTACGTGGACGAGCTGTGCTCCCAGGAGGCCTTTGTCACCAAGGTGGGGGACTGGGCTCTGCTGTGGGGTGGGGAGGGCGCAGGACTGCTTCTGTCCAGGGCTTGGTAGTGACGTGTGCTCTTTGCTTTGAGACCACCTGTGCTTGCATTTTTCTACTTGTGTTTGTGTGCATATGTTCACGTGTGTCTCTCTGTACAAACATTGGCCCTTGTTTGTGAATTTCTGGGTTTGGCCGATGTGTGAACATCTCTGTGTGTCTCCATTTGTGTGTACTGTGTGAGCTCTGTGCAGAAACGTAAGAGGATACATGTACATGTTCCTAGAGGTCGAAGAGTGTGTGTCTTTGTGTCATGTGTGTATATGCATCCATGTGTATTTACATGTGCTTCTCTGTGAGAGTAGGTGAATAGTCCATGTGCCTTTGTGAGTGCGGATTGTCTGGGCCTGTGTGTGTGAGAGTGTGAGCGCTCCCGGCTTGTGTCTGTGTGAGAATTTGTGCAGCCGTCCAAGCCCCTGCACTGTGCTGGGAACGGGTGTGTTTGCTTCCTCATTCCCATTGGTCCTTATGAGGACCCTCACTTCCGCTTCCCCCTTCCAGGTCGAGGCGGTCATTCATCCCAGCTTCCTGGAGCACCTGCTCTCCCCAGAATCCCAGCTGGATCTCCTGGCCCTGGTTGAGGAGTTGGAGGAGGAGGAAGGTCTCACCCACACACAGGTGAGGCAGATGCGTCTCTGGGGTCCATGCAGGGCCCAGGGGAAAAAATGTGAGGGTTTCCTGCAAGGCAGTGGGCAGCTACCCAGGGCAAGGTCCTTAATCTTTCCTTGTCTGTCCCGTCTCGACTTCTGGAACTGAGCATGGTGTCCTGAACCTGCAGTTTTCTTTATCCCTGATAGTTCAGGATCTATATTGCCTTTGGTGCTCTGTTACTTTCTGCCTATTTGGAGAGAGTTCAAAATCACAGGTAGTTCCTGTCAGGAATGGTTTTTTTTTTTGGTACGCAAAATAATTTTTTAAATTTTATTTTCATAAAGTTATTCACAATAATGGATTACATTCAATATTTCAATCCCACCACCATTACACCATCCCAACACCATTATTTCTAAGCTTACCACCACCACCTCTCAAGCGTGCCTAAGAGACTGATACTTTATTTTGTATAGCTTATTATGAATAGCATGAGAAGTCACATGGCCACAAAAGTGGCTGCACGCCCTGGAATTCTAAAATATTAAATAATTAGTGTCCGAAGAAATCTCTGCAGCTGCTGCTGGATTCTGAGATTCATTTTTGAGTCTCTGGATCATGACCATTACTGAGCTTAAATGGCACAAGGAGAAAGGCAGTTCATGGGCGTGATATAGAGGCTAGGAGATGGGAAGGAGCAGCTGTCCCTGATCCCTTGAGGACTAGAGTCAGCAGTCACTGGTCTCACATACCTGGGTTTTCCATTGGGCTCTGGATTCGTAAGGGGCAGGTGGAAGTACAACACCTGCCCCTGTCTGAGGAAACCCGGTGAAATAGGCCTGGTGCAAGATCAGGAGAAATCGCTTCAGCAAGCTTCCTGGTTCCGAGATTCATTTCTTGTTGGGAATGTTTTAGGGGAAACTTGAGGCTCCTCCACAGCACCGGAAGCGTCTGGTGTGAAGTGGCTCAACATGCCTGATCATGCATTTGGTCCCTAGAAGCAAGAACAGTTCCTGGGCACCACACCAGTTTTGTTCTACTCTCTCTAAAACTGTGATCAGTGTGGTAGAAATGAAGTATGTCCAGACTCTGTGGCACAGCTGAAACAAGGTGGTCAGACCTTTCTACTGTTCCTGCATGCTCCCTTATGGGCACACAAAGTCCAGCATCCAGACTTCAGAGCAGATCAGCTGCCCTGTAGGGGACCCAGATACAGCAGCGGGGCCTGTGCTCATTCCCATAGACTAGACCATAAACTCCAGGTTGTTCCTATTGGCGAGCTCCTTGACACCTGGCCCCACCCCAGCAAGCGCTGGGAGTTTAAACAACACTGACCTGTCTGGAGAAAGCTCTGCTCTCCACTGGGGAGCACTGAGGAAGCCCAGCAGTCACAGTCAGGGAGCTGAGGGGTCCCTGGGCTCTTCCTCCTCCATGGAGCAGACCCTAGAGGGGCAGCCGAGCTGTGGAGCTGGGTTGGATGGAGGAGACTCTGGGGTGGTGGTGCTGATAAAGGACCTGAAAAGTTGGATCAAGCATCTGGAAAGCCCTGGGGACCTGGCTTTTACCTGTTAGAGCAGGGATGGCAGCTTGCTGAGACCAGCTCTTCATTCCTCTGAAGTGGGACGGGAGTGAGGGTGGAAAAGGGTCTATCTGGGGTTTGGGAGGTATTAACACAGTCTGCTCCCAAGAAAATGCACATCACAAAATCCCTGGAGAGGGGACCATGTTTTATGTGACCAGGATAAAGATTGAGGGGTGCATTTTCATGGGATAGGTGGAAAACAAAGGTCTCATTATCAGGCCTTGAGGATCCTGGAGCCCCAGAAGAGTCTCGCTGTTTGTGTCAAGTTCTTGGGATTGGGTTGTGTCAGACTAAAGCCATCCCAGAGCACATACAGGCACACCTGTGGCCGTGCCTGGAAAACACTTGCAGGTGTTCCTTGCATTGTTGGTGCTTCGACAGGCTTTGGTGCCCTCTTTGCCCAGGTCCTGTTCTCTCTGTATGTGTTGTCTCCAATAGGGGCCACCTGGGATAGGCTCCGGAAACGGCAGCAGTCTCTGCACTGGCCAAAGGGCCATGTTCCAAACCCCACAGTTGGAACAGCTCTGGTGAGGGTCCAAACTGCACATCCAGTTGTGGGCTAGGTAAGGGCTCAGGCACTGGATCATGGAAGGGAAAACAAAACCCGCACCAGAGCTAGGTGAGAAGAGTTTCTGCAAACCTGTGTAGGCAGGTTCAAGCTGTGCAGGGGCTAGGGACTTACATGAGGAGATAGTCCACAACTCTGGGCCAGAGGGCTCAGGACAGGGATAGCACAGGGGCAGGTCCAAAGTCAAGGAGGGCTCAGGAGAGAGCTGAGTCCAGTGGGAAGGATGGGATTAGAGAGGTCATATTTTAGGGGTCAGAGGTCAGAGGGGTGCAGCCAGGGCTGAAGCCACTCTGGCCATGGGCATGGAGACTGGAAACCCCTGGCAGGAAGAACCAGCCCCGCAGTCCTTGGCTCAGCAGGTGCTTGGGGCACCCGGGGCTCAGGTGAGCAGATGGGCTGTGGGCGGGGAACAGCCGGGCTGGACTGGCCCATCAATCTCCTCTTTTCTCCTCTCTGTGTTCCCCAGTCTTCGAGCGGGCAGCCGGCCACGGCGTCCTTACAGTTGGTGCACCCGGAACACCCTGTCCAGGTCACATGGCCCACTGCCCCTCCCGGAGACAGTGGGGAGGTGGAGGCAGGACACTAATACAGCCCCGCACACAAAGCTAGTGTCTGGGCCGGGGGTGGGGGTGAGGGTTGCTGAGGGCATGGGTTTTTCCGGGATGCAGCTGTGACCAGCTGTGGCCACCATATCCCTTCCGCGGCTTCCCACGGAGCTTGCTCACTGTGTGCTTTGCTGTCCACGTTCCTGTTGCCCAGGCAGCAGACAGGGATATCAGACACCAAGCTGCCCTCTCACTCTGGGACTGGTTGACCCCTGCTTCTGCTTTCCCACTGAGAAGTGGTCAAGGGTCTACTGGAGAGGAAATGGGGACCTCCTGTTTACCACATGGCATCGGGATGGTCATCACAGTGTGCGGGAAGCCCGAGGGGTATGGATGATCTCCGGTGGCCACGAGGCTGTGGAAGGCCAGTGGCCATGGCAGGCCAGCCTGCAGTACCAGAGCATTCATCCCTGTGGAGCTGTGCTCATTCATTCCCACTGGGTGTTCTCTACCGCCCCCTGCTTTACAAAGTGAGTTGTTTCTCAGGTCCTAGAGCCAGGCTGGCAGTGGGAGAGGGTTAAAAGATTAGAGCCCCTGCATCTTCAAGGCTGTGTGCTGGGACAATCTGTGTCCTTCTAGTCCAAGTCTTTCTGCCTGTGACCTGTCCTCTACTGTATTGTCCTCTCTCCTCACCTGATTTTGCTCATCTTCTTATCCTCATCCCTGTGCCTTACCCTGAAACAGGTCTGCCCCCGAGACGGCAGTGTTCATCCTGCCTCCCAGGTGCAATGCCAGCTGGCTCTGTGTCACCTCACACGACGGTTTCTCTCAATGTCCCTGCAATCCTGGTTGTCAGAGGGAGGCTGGAACCTGGGATGTAGTGGCAGATGCTGGTATTCTGTACGTCTCTGGCCTGGGGTGTCTGCTCACCACATGTCTATTGGTCAGCTGCATGGACACTAGATATGGAGTCCCTGACCTTGAAGAAGAACAGAGCTGCTCTCTGTTCTGGGTCTGGTTGGGTGTTCCCAGTGGTTTGGGGGGGCAGTAACCAGGAGCTGGATCTTTGGTACGTACAGAGGCCCACAAGCACCTGCTCTGTGCTGTGTACCACTGGAGACCCACTGTGGATAAGGTTGGCTTGACCCACCTCACTGTGTCTCCATTTAGTCAGAGAAGAAGTTCCCCCTGTGGGTGAGCAGGGCTGACACCATTGGAGTGGAGAACTCAGATGGGCAGGCTCCAGTGGGCATGGGTCAGTTTGTGGATGCGAGAGTTTGGTCACCGGCTTTGTGGGAAGGAATTTCCAGGGGAGTGAGTGGGAAGGTGGAATGTTTCGTCCCTCATGGTCAGAACACAGGACATCCTGCACGCATGGTCTCCTTTGACCAATGATTTTGTGCAGTTTCAGAACAGGTGAGTACCAAGAAGGAGTGAAAGAAAGGAGTGGTGCGAGAGCAGTTTGGTCATAAGGCGGGTCAAGAGCCAAGATGGAGCCAGGGCGCTCTGCATGTACCCAAGGAAGGTCAGGATTGTCCAGCTCCATGGGACCTGCATCCCTCCGTGATCCTTTCCAATAGTGGGTGTGTGCTGACTTGTGATTAAAACCGCCCTGATTGCTAGAGAGAAGGTCTGACAGAAAGGGAGGGTTCTGTGCGGTGGTGCAGACAAGGCAGTGCTGGGGGTCAGATGATGGTGGAGAGGCACAAGCTGCCATATGCAGAAGATGATGACTGTCACCTTCCCTCCTGCAGGAAGTCTCATGCCCCTGAGGATTACTGGGTGTGTTGGGGAAGTACCCAGCTCTACCAGGACACCCAATAGGCCAGGAGGGTGGCTGTGAGCTGCATTATCATCCATCCAGACTTTTAGAAGCTCCACCATTTTGCAGCGGTGTTACAACTGCACCAACCTGTGAACTTCAGCTCCTATATCATCCCTGTCTGCATTCCGACCGCTGTCATGGAGCTGCTTCTTGGCACATCTTGTTGGATAAGTGCCTGGGGAAAGCTTACTGAGGACAGTGAGTGGTTATGGTGTGGGTGTGAATGGGAATAGGATTCTAGCTCATCAAAATCTCTAGTTAGCGTGGAGGCCTACGGACCTTGTGCTTCTGTGCCTTATTTCCTGAGAACTGGACTCTTCTCATTCCTCTTGTGAAAAATGTATCCTTCTGAAAGGAGGACAAGTTACTTCAAGTTACTCAGGTCGAAGACACTGAAGTTCTGGGTCCTTTGCTTTGGGGAGTTAGGAATCTGGAAATTAAAGTTTCTCTGTCTTGGGTGTAAAAACTTAACTAATAAGTGAATTGATTTAGGGTTTCTCAAAAATGCTGTTTAGGTGGCCTGAGAACTCCTCTCAGTGATGTATGGCCCACCTTCTCAGTTTGAGGATCCAGTGTTGTTAGGTTCTGCAGTGACAGGGTTAACCAGGCCACCTCAGTGAAAACTGGGGAAAACCTCTAGGCCACATCTGGTTGTGCTCAAGGGCCTGTAGGGCTTTATCTTGATGCTCAAGGAACATGTCATGCCAGAGATATAACTAGCAACGATTTTGGGAGAAGTATGTATTTCACACTTCTGTTCTCTTCTAGCCCCTTGGTTCTAGTATTTCAATTTGATGTAGATCAGACATGACTTTATCAACTCAATTTGTCTGAGTATTCCTCTTTCTACTGTGAAATACCTTAATTTTTCCATGGCCATAGAAGGAACATGTAAAAGTAAGAAAAAAGCTCTTGGAGAACCTCGGGGAAGAACGATGAAGACCTAAAATCATCTCAGTTCCATCACCTAAGTTTTGTTCTTCTCCTCACCTGTGTCTCCTATCTGCATCTTGGATTTGTCAGGTGAATGGTGTAATAGGGTGAATACAGGGTAAAACTTTGTGGAGGTTTTCAGTGAAATGAGAAGTATAAAAATTTGCATAAACATGAACTTGTTCAGAGAAGTGTGTTTATACCTTTGTGAAATATTGATTCATAATAATTAGGGAAAAGGAAATATTTATTTGCCTTTTAAATTTTTTATATTTATAAAGTTGTTCACAATAATTTATTACATTAAATATTTCAACACCAATCCCACCACCATGTACCTTCCCGCCACCATTATTTTGAATTATATCTTTAACTTTATATTTTTATATCTTTATATCTTTATGGGCTGGAGCGATATCACAGCGGGTAGGGTGTTTGCCTTGCACACAGCCAATAAGGCCGACCCGAGTTTGATTCCTCTGTCCCTCTCAGAGAGCCCGGTAAGCTACCTAAAGTCTCTTGCCCGCATGGCAAAGCCTGGAAAGCTTCCTGTGACGTATTCGATATGCCAAACACAGTAACATGTTTCACAATGAAGGCATTACTTGGCCCGCTCGAGCAAATCGAAGAACAACTGGAGGGCCGTGGACCATGATATCTTTATATTTCTCTTTCTTTTTTTCTGTCTGTCTGTCTTTTTCTCTTTTGGTCTCACCCAGCAATGCTCAGGGGGTTGCTACTGGCTCTGCATTCAGGAATTATTTCTTGGGATGCTCAGGGGACCATATGGGATGCTGGGAATTGAACTTGGGTCAGTCGCATGCAAGACAAACGCTTTACCTGCTGTGCTATTGCTCCAGCTCCCCAACTGCCTTTATTTCTAAAGTCATTATTTGGTACACTGCTTCTCTTCAAAGGTGCTACAGGCATTTCAGACAGACCATATCTTACGGAAATGGGGTACAAAAGCATTCCAGATTCTTGCCTGAATCAGTGGCAGGAACACTTCCTTCCTCGTAACCAGCCCCCAACTATACATGCACATGCACGCACACACACACACACACACACACAAACACACACACATGCTCACAGACACACTCATACTCTCACTCAGTCATACAAGCTTATACTGCGTTTGTCTTGAGGTCCAGGAGCATGCCACAGACTTATCATTAGTCAGCCTATAGAATTTCAGACAATCAGCTTCTGACTTTTATGGGCTTAGCTGTGACCAGGTGGCCTCACCTCCAGTGCTCCCATACCAGCCCGCCATCACAAACATCCTTCTGCCCATTACTTCCTCTCCCCTTCTCTTTTCTCTCTAGAAACTTCTTTGTTTTCACTGGGTCTGCAAGTTAGAGTTGTCATTTCTTCGTGATTGCTTGCCTTAGGAAATCACTTTTACATTTGAGCAAAATCTGTTAATTGTCTTTGGATAACTAATTAGTAGTGGTACTTTAGAATCATATGGAGTTTCTGTATTAATTTTTTAAGGACTGCATATCGTTATCCCTAGCAACTACACTAATTTCATTCCCAGTACCAGAGCCCTTCTCTCCACATCCTTGCCAACAATCATTTCTTCTTCAACCATTTTCCCAACTATGAGCCATTTCCCTAGTTATAAGTAATTTTGAATTTCTTAACGTGTCTGTGCGCCATCTATGAGGAAGTGTCTGTTTATGTCTTTTGAATAATTTTTATTGTGATTTTTTCTGTTTTTTGGTTATATGAGTTAATATATTCTGGTTATTAATCCTTCGTTAGGCATGATGATCAAACAGCTTTTGCCTATTGCTCAGTTGCTTTTATTTGTTTGTTTGTTTATTTGTGTCCATTGTAGTTTCCTTTTCTTTGTAAATGCGTTTTAGTTTTATGTTGTCCCATTCTATTGGATAACATTGGGTGTCCTTGCTCCTCCTGCAGAGAGATTAGGTTTTTTGAGCTGCTCCCACAACAGTGCCCCTGAGGCATACCCAATTCCATCAAGCACCAATAATCCTATATTACTTTTCTCTTTCCTTCATGCCATTTGCAAGGATTATTTAGCAATGTCCATTTTGTATAGACACAGAAAGACAGTTGATGGCTATGCTTTGAAACATGGAAGTTAATTGGCTCCAAAATAATATTTACTCCTGGTCATCCATATTTACTTGACTTAAGCCTCAGTTTCACTTGGTTCCTAGCTCTCCAAAAGCAGGATCCTGACGAAGGGACTGGATGGGCCCAGGGTAAGCTGAAAACTACCCTGGCATTGGAAAGAGACAGGCTAAGTGTATGAAGTATAATAAGTTAAGAGCATAATCAGGGAAAAGACTCTGTCATGACCCAAGAAGAAGTTACTGAATAAGGACCCTGCTGAGGTTAGGATCAACTAGCCTGGCCTGAGGACTGTGGTTTGGAATATATAGCAAGATGTCCCAGGAAGATTCAACCTTTAAGCTTAATATAGTTCTTACTGTGTTCATACAAAACTGACTAGAAATTTTATAAGAAGTTACTATGGTTGTTTAAATGGATTACTTACTAGCTGAGGAAAGGAGAAAGCAATACACCCTAAATGCAATCCCGCCCTTGTACAGATCTCCTAGTAATCTGGAGTGCTCCTAGTTATCTGGAGTGCAGAACCCTCAGATGAGATTTTGTCCTTGAGTTAATCTCCTAGAACATCCCCTGAATGACTAGCTTTATCTCTGTTTGATGTTCTGATATTGCTCAACCCCACCTATGTGTATCCCCATCCTTCATGATTTCTATATTACTATACTGTAAGTGGAAAGAAGGGTCTAGGAGGATGACAAGGAATCCAAGGACGATGACTGGAAGTATAGGACTTTGAGATCTATGAGGAGACTAGTATGATGGAACTATGATAACTGGGACTACGAGCAAAAGTACAACGATGGTTTTGCAGTAAGGAGAGAGATCAGACTACATTGGGGAGGAGAGAGAAACTGGCTACTGACAATTCTGGGGTCCAGTTCCCCTGTTGCTTCAATACTTTCTCCATCCCTTGCTGTCATCTAGCCTGAAAGGTGGCTCTCGGCCACCAAACACTTGAGTCCCACATGTGTGCCCACTCCTTTATTTGGAAACTCACACCATTCATGTATTCTTGATTGCTTTTCCCTCCCCACTGGAGATGTGTCTGAATGTATCCCTAATGTTGAAATCCCAGAATATAGACCCCTAACTTTTCTTCTGTGTGTTTTATGACTTTATAGACAACATTTCTCTGTATGTGTTTCTCTGTGTGTTTGGGCCATTTCTCAGAAATTTCATGGAAATTTCTGACTCTGGGGGTGAGGGTTTCACTCCTTTAGCTTTAAGGGGACCTGCAGTGTTGGATAGTGACCTTTACTCCTGCATGCAGAACATATGCTCAGCACTTTGACCCAACCATCTCTCTGACCCAAGATCCTTATGTCCAGGCAATATCTTCAGACAGTTATCCCTGCCCCATGCTCTATATGATTTAGTGTCCACACAACTTTATGAGGGTTTGCTGTAAGACTTCAATGCATCATGGTATGAAAAGTTAGTGGATACAATTTCTATCTTCCTGATTTTATTGAGGTGTGTTTTGGGACCCAGCACATAGTCTATCTTGGAAAATGTTCCATGTGCACATTTGCAGAAAAGAATGTGTATTTACATTTTGGGGGATGGAAAGGCCTGTATACATCTATTAGCCCTCTCTCTTCCATTTCTTCCTTCAAAGCCTTTCTTCAAAGCCATTCTTCCTCCAAAGGCATTCTTCCATGTCTTCCTTCTGAGTTTTAATCTTGTTGATCTACCCAGAGGTGATAAGATGGTGTTGAATTCTCTAGCTACTATTGTTTTGCTACCAATATCCTCCTTTAAGTTTCCAAGAAGTTCTTTTAAGTGTTTTGGTGGTCCCTCATTGGATGCGTATATGTTTAGGAGCATGATTTTATTCCTGCTGTACATATCCCTTGATTATTAAAAAAATGGCCTTTGTTGTCCCCTAAAATCTTTTTCAGCCTAAAATCTTTGTTGTTGGATATTAGTATGGCCAACCTGGATTCTTTGAGGGAGTTGTTTGCTTGAAGGATTGTTTTCTATCTTTTGACTTTGAGTCTGTGTTTGCACTGGCTGTTCAGATACGTTTCCTGTAGGTAGCAGAATGTTTGGTTCAGTTTCTTAATTCATTTTGCCACTCTGTGTCTCTTAGTTGACATTGAGAAAGATTATTGTATGGGGTTTTGTGCCATCTTTCTGTAGAGGTCTGTTGTGCTTGTAGGGATTTGTCTTGTCTTACAGTAGCCCCTTTAGTCCTTCTTTTAAGATTGGTTTTGAGTCTACGAAGTTCCTGAGTTGCTGTTTATTCATGAAATAGTGCATTATTCCTTTGAGTATCATTTTCCTCCTTTCCTGAGGGGCTTGAATTTTGGTATCAGATAAATAAATTCTCCCTATAATTTCATCTCCCTACTGAATTTTCTTCACATTATTTTCTAGGTTTAGCTCTAAAATAATCCTTTTTATTTTACTTACCTTTTTATCTCTGAACTAAATATATTCTCCTGTATTTTTGTTGTCTAAAGGTATTAATGCGATGGCAGAGGAGTACTGGAAGCCAGGTGGGAGGGTAACAGGGAAGATGGTGGGTCTGTCATTGGATGGTGGAAAGGGAAGATATATTGGCTGATCGGGGATTTCTATGAGAATGATGGGAGAATGGATGGATAGATGGACAAAGGTGAATGAATAACCAGGGGATAGGAGGGTGTGTGAGTGAATGTACACGAGGAGAGAGAGGCCAACGGAAGGGTGACTGCTGATCTGGAAGGACGGGAAAAAACTGACTCATGGAGAAAGAATGGATCTTGAAAGGGGAGTTGTGCTGGTGATTGGTTCTGCTCTGTGTGTTGCATGCATTGGTGGGGGAATTTGACATTTTTTTGTGTTTAATAATAGGGTTGGGTATTTGTTTATGGGAGAGAGATGAACAAAGTAAGATAAGTTAGGAGGCATAGGGAATCAGGAAGAGGATTTTCTTGCTGGTGGGTAGGGGGCTGAGGCGGTGCTGAGGCTCAGCTGGGCTGAGAAATCTTGTTCTTTGGGAGTGCTAGAGAGTGGCAGAGTGAGGTGGGGGTAACTGAAATGCCGAAAGCCTCCTCTGTCCTTTAAGAGCCGGAGACTGGTAGTGAGTTGGAGGCTACAAGGACTCCTGGTGGGATTTTTAGGGAAAACGATGATTGTCACATTCCCACTCTCCAAGATTAGCCCAGCTCTCAGGCACCAGGGAAGCTGTGACAGCTCACCTCAAAATAGGTGACTAATATAGTGGAACTGTGTTATGATTTTTGGGTCACACCCAGCGATGAATAGGGTTGGGTAGCCAGGGGTTACTCCTGGCTCATGCACTCAGGAATTACTCCTGGCAGTGTTCAAGGGACCATATGGGATGTGGGAATCAAACCCAGATTGGCCACATGCCAGGCAAATGCCCTACCCGCTATACTATCGCTCCAGCCCCTAGAAATGCATTATGATGTCGCTGGAAGTAAAAGTCTGAAATCGAGGTACAGCCTCTGATTCCTTTGGATGGTGTATGGCACATGGTCGCCTTGGCTATTCCAGCTTCCAGATGCTGGACCCATTCCTGGCCCAGTACCCCTTCTGGCATACTCAGGGAACAAATCTGAGTCTTCCTCTGTCACCAGATCTGTTCTCTCACCTAAATCTCCTGCCTCCTTCAGCTGAAGGACGCTTACAGAGTGGAGTATCCTGAGTGGCAAGGGAAGAGAATCTGGGGGAGAGGAACTGGCTGGGTAGAGGGGACTGGAGCCATGGCTGGGGTGGGCAATGGACCCTCTGGTGCTGGTGTGGTGGAGGGACACTGTGTCCATGGACTGCTACCACTCTAGCAGTGGGCAGTGCTGAAAGGAGGTAAAGGGATACGCATGATACCCTTTCAGTAACAGTATTGCAAACCATACTGCCTAAAAAGGAAATGAGAGGGGGTGGGGGTAGAGAGACAGACAGACAGACATACATGCGCTCTGGTCTGGTGTGTAGGACACTGTGTCCATGGTCCCCTATCACTGTAGCAGTGGACAGTGAGCAGTGGGTAGTGGGTGCTCTGGTGCTGCTGTGTAGGACTCTGTGTCTATGGGCCCCTATCACTATAGCAGAGGGCAGTGGGCACTCTGGTGCTGGTGTGCTAGAGGGACACTTTATCCATGGAACCCTATCGCAATAGCATTAGAAATCATGGTACCAAATATTTTAGAAATATAAAGAATTGCTCATGGCGCCCCCAGATCTCCTGAGCATCATATGGGTAGTCTCCCCAACCCCAAGAGAGGAACCAGTCCAGTGGTTGCACATGCATACTGAGGGGCGCAAAGGCCATGTGCTGCCAGACACACGCCCAGCCCAGCACCACTGCCAGCGGGTGTCCTGTCCTCTTGCAGGCCCAGCAGCCAACATAGCCTTCCTGGGGAACATAGCCAAGGTGCCCCGGGCCTCTGCCCAGGCCCAGCACCCACAGAGGGGCAGTCCTGTATGGGGCAGAAGACAGGCACCTTCTGAGGCAATAAGGCCCCAGGAGGCTCCAGATGTCTCCCAGGGTTTAGCAGCAGTGTAGGGTAAACTCACAGGGTTGGTCCCCGGCACAGTGTATGTTCACTGGAGCATTCAAGAGTGATTCCTCAGTACAGAGCCAAGAGGAGCCCAAGCACTTCTGGGTGTGACTCAACTGCCCCCAAATTGTTTTAATATTTCTTTGTTTTAATATTGCTTTGGGGGTATATTTTATTCACTTCCATCTCCACTAATGTGTCCAAACACCAACTGCCACTGATTTTTATCATGTCTAGTCTGTCCCTTCCCTCTCTATAATGTAATTTTATATAAATTTAAATTCACTAAATATTTTAAGAAACACATTTTATGCTTAACTTTTCATAAATAGTAGCACTATAGCACTGTCCTCCCGTTGTTCATCGATTGGCTTGAGCGGGCACTAGTAATGACTCACAACAAATTGTGAGGCTTGTTGTTACTGTTTTTGGCATTTTGAATACAGCACGGGTAGCTTGGCAGGCAGGCTATGCCATGCAGGCGAGATACTCTCGGTAGCTTGCCAGGTTCTCCTAGAGGGGCAGAGGAATCGAACCTAGGTCACCCGCATGCAAGGCAAACACCCTACCCGCTGTGCTATCGCTCCAGCCCTCATTAATAGTAATAAGTGCAAATAATTAAAATGTTTAACACTGAAGAGTTGTTTTCCTACTCTTTCTCAATTATTAGAGTTGTAAGTAGTTTTGAAAAACTACGTAGTAGTCTAATTCCCTGAGAATCTATAAGATCCTGAGTTTCAAATATCTTGTCACTGAAAATAAAGAATGGCTTTCAGACACCGGTTCTACAGGTACCTGGACCATCACGATCACAATCACCATCAGCCTGTTGTTTGTCGATTGCCTTGAGCAGGCACCAGTAATGTCTCCTTTCTAGCCATGAGATTTTAAAAAGCCATATTCTGTGCTCTTTCAGGGGTAGGAGAATGAGACCTATCTTTTTTCTGGTATTTGGCATATTGAGTATGACACGGGAAGTTTGCCAGACTCTACCATGTGAGCAGGACACCCTCAGTTGCCTGCTCGGTTCTCCAAAGTAAGAACGAGATAATAAGTTTAGTGGCCACGTGCTTCCAGGAGCTGGGTTTTTATAGTCTCTGGGTCTTAGCCATTGATGTTTTTTCATACATGATTATATTAGGATTCTTTATTTCCTCAGAAGGTCTTTGCTGTCTCCTTGCAGAGAGCCCTTCCTCACCAAGCACACACCTTTAAACACTGATGATTCAGCCTGCTGGAGCATGCCTACTCAGGGCTGTTAGGGAACTTCCCCCTGGAAGCAGCCCCATCACCTGCCTGATTTAGAACACAGTTTCTCAAGAGACCACAGAAGCAGTGGCTCGAGCTAGGCCCCACCAAGAATGAAAGCCTTGCCTTGAGTGCAGATTCAGCCTCTCACATAAATGGTGATTTCTTACTGTTTGTTTTGTTTTGGAGTCACACTCAGTTGTGCTCAGAGCTTAGTCCTGGCTCAGAGATAACTCCTGACAGTGCTCAGGGAGCCACATAGGATACCTGAAGTGGAGCCTGGGTTGACCATGTGCACGGTAAGTGTCCTACGTGCTATACTATTTCTTCAGGCCCGCACTTAGGTATTTAAAATAAACAGTTCTTTCTGCTGTTTTATACTCCAGACAGCATCCTAATGCCTGTTGGCTCTCGAAGAGAAATGTGTGTGCACACAGGACAGGAGACGTCGCAGGGCTAGAGTCTCAGGAAGAGGACGTCCATCAAAATCCTAGTTTCAAGGTATCTTATCCACACCAATAATTCTGCATTGATTACAGTCAGGTGATCTATGCTTATTTAACAGTCTGTATCCAAAGGGGTTTTGCTAAGGGGGTTTAATGTTCCTTTTTTATACATGTTTTTATCCTCTATTGTCAGATATAAATTAAGGGGCTGACTCAGATCTGGCTATTTCATGCTTGAAGAAGATCACAATGAAAGAAGTGTGAACAGAATTAATTGATCTGGTGAGGAAAATATCCCTTCAACTGTAAACTACATTCTATCTTCAGAATCCCTGCCGTGAAATTCACCTTCAGTCCAAGACATATTTTGCTTTTGCTCTTTCATTTTGGAGGGGCCACACTGGCTTATGTTCAGGGCTTACTCCTGGTGAGACCAGATGGGGTTCTGGCGACTGAGCCCAGATCAGCTCTACCATCTCTCCAGAAACTCCAAGACATAGTGGCAAGTTTTTGTTTCTCTACTGTCATATCTTTGTAAATTCTTGAGAAGCTCCATAACTCAAAGCTGTTTTGTCCAATTATTTTTAGAAAATCCTTTTAACAGCCCATACGAACGGTTTAATCTAATCTTTCCTAATAGTCTCAACTAAACAATCGCCACCTACTTAACTTCAATTTTCAACATTAAACACAGACAAACCTATACCTTCACTATAACAGAAAACTAGTCATAAACCTAACCAAAGACTTGCCCTAACCTTATCTATTAGCCTTAAGCGAACAATCTCCCCATACTTTACTCTCATCAAGTAATTGTGGGTGGAGTGATAGCACAGTAGATAGGGCGTTTGCCTTGCACATGGCTGACCCAGGTTTGATTCCTCCGTCCCTCACAAAAGCCCAGCAAGGTACTGAGAGTATCCTACCCGCTTGGCAGAGCTTGGCAAGCTACGCATGACGTATTCTATTTTCCCAAAACAGTAACAAGTCTCACAATGGAGATGTTACTTGTGCCCTCTTGAGCGATGAATAACGGGAAGACAGTGCTACAGTGCTTGTACTTGTACAAGTAGCCCAGTCCTTATCCTTACTCAAACAGAACCCAAACCCTAATAACAGTAAACCAAAAACAGCAAAGCCACGTTCTTAAAATACCCAACCTAAAGGCTGGGCATTAATTTACCTATTATCCTCAACTGAACAATCTTCCTAGACTTTACTTCATTTTCAGTTTTAAAAGCAGTCAAACGCTTATCAAACAAAACTTTAATCCAAACCCAAACCTGAATGCAATCCACATTCTTTTAGCAACCCACACCAAAGGCTCTGCCTAATTAGCCTCAAATGAACCAACACTCTTTCTCTAATAACCCCAATCACGTCCTAATTAACATTGTTATAATATCCCATATCAAATACTTGGCCTAAATTTACCTGTTGTCCTCAGATGAACAATTGCCCTATGTATTATTTTCTCTTTTCAATTTTAAACATAGTCAAACCAATACTTACTTTACAGAACCCTACCCTACCCCAATTCACACTGTTTTATTCTTTATTTTTTTTGGATCACCATTATATGTTGGTGTTTGGCATATCCAATACTCTCGGTAGTTTGCCGGGCTCTCCGAGAGGGGCAGAGGAATCGAACTCGGGTCGGCTATGTTGGCCGCTTGTAAGGCAAACGCCCTACCCGCTGTGCTATCGCACAGTAACAACAAAGTCTCCAATGGAGACGTTACTGGGCCCGCTCGAGCAAATCGACGATCAACGGGAGGGCCCATTATATGTTGGTACAAAGCTGTTCATGATTTGGTTTCAGTCATACAATGTTCCACACCCATCTCTTCACCAGTGCACATTTCTGACAACCAATGTCCCCAATTTCTCTCCTGTAGAAGAACATTGGTTTGCCTTTCCTTCCCAGCCACAGGGAGCTTGGGGTTGTTGATTGCTCCCCCAACCTGTCAATTACCTTTTCCTCCTGATCAGACTCTGCTGACTTGTAAATATTGTTTTTCTGTCTTAATGTCCTTTGCATAGTTAGCTACCTCAGAGCAATTGCTTTTTGTATGGACAGAGGAAGACAGTTAAAAAGACATGCTTTTGTAACTTGGGAGTTGATTGACTCCAGATAATATTACCTCGTAGACATCTGCTCTCTCAACTTAAGCCTCAGTTGCCCTTACTGCCTACATCCCCCAAATCAGGGCCCCGATGAGGGACTGGATGGACCCAGGGCAAGCGGTGAGCTACCCTGGCATCAAAATGGGCCTGGCCAAAGTTGCCTAATACTAAACTATAAGTTAAGAATATGGTCATGGACAAATTCTGTCATGATCCAAAAGTAATAACTAGATTTGGGTCCTGTTGGGGTTAGGAATGATTGATCCAGCCTGAGCACTGTAGTCTGAGTCTGTGGTGAGATGTCCCCAAAGAGAGTTGTCCTACAAGTCTAATTGTGTCTATTCCTGTGTCGATACAGAATGGCAATTATTAGGAAGTTGAAATAAGATGTTAATTAACTTTCTGGTCTAAAGAGGGGAGAAACACACCTTAAGTGCTGTTTTGCCCTGGTGGGCTACAGGTGGTCAGAAAGGCATGAAGAATATGTTAATTATACCTGGGTGGGGGGAGGAACAGTTTGGGAGGCTTGGTTTGAGAAGAGGTGGTAAAAAATGTGGTTGCAGAGAGTTGGTGAAAAAAGAAAGAGAGGTAGAGTTGGAGAGAGGCAGAGTTGGAGATGTGGGCAGAGCAAGAGACAGAGTTAGCAAGCAAGGGTTTGGAGAGAGAATTGTGGAGTGTGTTACAGAGAGGCTAGAGAGATTTGGGGGCAAATTGGGGAGAGAGTTATGGCCAAAGGGGGGAGAGAGTGGTGGATAGAGTTTGGGCGAGACAAGAGATGGAATAAGGCAACTGATTATCAACCAGCTTGGCCCTCGTTTCTCCTCTGTCGGCCTCAGTCAAAGGTCATCCCAGGTGGGGAAGCGGTTCAAGAGCACTGAACAGCCAGAGAGAGCCACCAGGAGAGCCCATGAACATCCCCTAATCTGTGATCATTCCTAGAGACACAAGGGTAAAAGGAGTTTCAACAATCAGGGAAAGGAGCTTAGGGAGGAGCCCAGGAGAGGAGAGCACAGGGAGGAGTCCAGGGCAGGAGAGCACATTGGAGCCCTGAGTGACAGCAGGGCAGGCCGCCCACCAGGTGCAGGGTAGCCTGGGAAGCAACCCACTGCTCACTGCCTGCCTGAGGACGGGCAGCGGGTCTGCACCAATAACCGGCGTCTGCACGGTGACTGGGATCTGCACCTTGACTGGAGTTTACACTGGGCGACAGGGGTCTGCACCGGGAGACCCGCGGCTGGAGCCGGACAGGAGGGAGCCGCGCTGGGACCCCTGAGTTCGACCCGGCACCGCCTCCTCACTCAGGGCCGCACCCTCGGCTCCCCTCCTGCGACCCCCCGCGTGCCTGGGGTCTTGCAGAGACCCCCTCAGGATGTGCAGACACCTGAGGCCGGTCACACTCAGACGGGAGCGACCGGAGCCGGAGCGACAAAGCCCGGCTCGCCCTGCACCAGCAAGGGGACTGGACTTGGCGCTGAGGGTGCTGTACGTGCACTGCGCCTTCGCACTCGGAACATCGCGCTCACCGCGTCAAGCCCAACACATGATCCCCCAAGCACCACCAGGGGGCGATGCGGAGCCAGGATAATCCAGACCTCCACTAGGGATTTCCCAAAATGTCACATATTTCCACTCATATTAAATTGCCTGTACTGGGGGACGGCGGTTGCGGGGCCGAATTTCCCTTCTAGCACTACATTCTAAAGTCAGAATGTATTTTAATTACTTTTGCCACTATGGTCTAAAGCAACAGGGTTCAGGACTGGACAAATAGTTCAATGGGTAGGGATCTTCCCTTGCACATGCGGACCCGAGGTCCATGTGGACCCAACATCCATGCCTGGAATCCCATATGGTCGCTGAGTCCACCAAGAGTAATCCCTGAGCAAAGCCAGGTGTGAACCAAAATCCAAATAATAAAGAACAGGAGGTAGGATGCTTGCCTTCATGCTGCAGATCCAGTTCAGATCCACAGCACCGCATGTGTTCCAAGAGAGGCAGAAAAATAGGAAGACTGTTGGACGTGGTCAAATTGACCCCCCACCCAAATACTATTGATGCAGGTGCAGCAGAATTGGCGGCAGTAGGTTTCTATGTTCATTCGCGAATCCAGGTTCTTCAATATTTTCAAGAATGAAAATATTAAGTACTAAAGATTCTCAGGCAGGAGTGATAGCACAGTGGGTAGGGCGTTTGTTTTACCCACAGCTAGCATGGCTCACCAGAGTTCGATTCCTCTGCAACTCTCCAGAGCCCGGAAAGCTACTAAGAGTATCTCGCCTGCCCGACAGAGCCTGGCAAGCTAACCGTGGCATATTTAATATGCCAAACACAGTAACAACAAGTCTCATGATGGAGACGTTATTGGGCCCGCTAGAGCAAATCAATGAACAACGGGAAGACCATGACCGTGAAAGATTGTCAGAGTTAGAAAGTAGAAAAGTTTATTGATAAATAGAAGAGAGAGGAATAGGTGATTCCCAGAGTGGGAGAGAACTTAGTGTGGGCCTATGGCTCTTTTTGTGAGACTTTTACAGAAAAAACAGGTCTTTGTGTAACACAGAATGCAGGGAATCTACAGGGTGGTCATGCTGGTTTATCTTTCGGGTCATCTGCCTCAGGTATTGTTCCTTATCTTAGCATTGTGATTCCTAATTCTAGGACAGGAGAATATGGTCCTGGGGAGCTCCAGGAATGTTTAAGATTTGGCCTTGCAGATGAGGTGGAGTAGATCAATGGGGGAAATGGAACTGCTGGTGAGGGGAAACAGTGGAGACGCCACTTGTTGGCAAGGGGAAACTGAGGCTTCCTCTTTCACAATCAAATGATGTTATATTCATGAAGGCGTTACTTGGTTACATGAAACACGTTATTAAGTTTTTCAACTTTCTTTATATCTAAGTTACAGGATATATCAGTTTAGACTCATTAGTGAGTGAGAAGCAGACTGTCACTATGTATTTGGTGAATGAAAGCTCAATTGAGTCACTTAACACTCTTCTATTCTACTAGATTTTATCAGTTTTTCCTTTAATGTTTTCTCGTTTATTGGTTATTATTTATCTATACAACCTCTGAAATGTAATTAATGAAAGAAACATTATGGTAGGGCTGGAGCAATAGTACAATGGGTTGAGCACTTGTCTTATATGCAACCGAATCAGGTTCGATCCCTAGCAGAACATATGGTCCCATCAAACTGTCCAAGACTGATATGTGAGCACATATCTGAGAGTAATTCCTGAGTACTCCCAGGTGTGGCCCCCAAAACAAACCAAACAAAAGGAATTTTTATGGATCAGTAATATAATGGACTGAGTGCATGCAAGAGTCTCAAGTTTAATCCCTGAAGAGATCCCAGGCCCCGAAAGCACTACCAGGAATAACGTTGAAAAACAAAACAAAAAAATTCCATCAAACTTGAAATTATTTATTATGATGTGGATTCTGTCTTATCTGGAATGAGAGACTATGTGTTAGATGACATCCTAGGGATCTTCCACTGGGTGGAGTTATCACTGCACCATAGTAGAGCTCTAGCCAGAGACAGTAGAGACTTGCTTAAACAAAGGATTATTTTGTAGACATGTGAAACGGTGATATTTCTGAACAATTTCTCAGAGTGGAGCTTAATTTATCTGAGTTAGATGACCAGATACGTAAAATTTAACACAGAGCAAGGTGAAACTTACCATCTCCTTTTCAAGTTCACTGCGTTAGCAGTGGTAGGTTGCTGAGTGGGTTTGAAGTAGAACATTAATCACCTTTTGGGTTACTAATTGTTTTTTTCCGTCTTTAGTGTTTTGCCTTTCTGACCCTGGCTAATTTGAACTGTATTTACTGATGTGATTGTGTAGTTTCCCCATCTTAGGGGAACATTTGCTTTTGTTTCAATATCTCAGTCGTGCTCCTGTTCTTTCCTTCACCTAAACATTTTCTAAGAAGTGTAACTTCACCATTGGAATGAAGTGTTAGTTAACTCTCTCATCCTTCTGGAGGCTTTTCAATTTTTCTGACTCCTTCTAATCCATAAGTACCCCTTTGCAGTGCATCCACATAATATATAGTTCTGAACTCTGGAGTACTGTTTGTGGCTGACTTTACAGCCATATAGCTCTGTGTCACGTGAACTTGATCTGGTACCATTTAATAATTTCTAAGCCATTTTGGGGGTTTGATGGTGGTGGAAGGAAGTACAGTACCTTTATACACGCTAAACATGAACATTAACAATTATAAAAAGCAATAATCAAGTAACAATACCCATATTTGGGGTGTGTGTGTGTGTGTGTGTGTGTGTGTGTGTGTGTGTGTATGTGCTGATGACCAGGCATTGTTTTAGCAGAAGAGAAGTGTTTCATTTCTGGCTGCATTTTCTCCCAGTAGCCAGAGTGAAAGTGAACAAATGTGGGAGTACAACTTAAGTTTCAGGATGATATGTTCATGGTTTTATCCTGTTTTAACTGTATTAAAATGAGTCTCACTCAGTACTGTGAAACAATCAAGTTTCTCTGATGAACTCATTCTAAGGATATTTCGTGGGGATATGGGGGCATGTATGTTGCTACTACCTCCCAAATGGGGCTCTGAAGATCTGGGACCTTTCTTGGCATTTCCTGGACAGCTGGGCATGAAGTTCATTTCAGGATGCTGCTTGGGCCCTGAGAGTTTGGCCAGGCAACCCTGTTGGTTGTCAAGGGCCTCCGAGACCAGAATTTACAGGTCCCAGGGATGAAGCTGGAGATGGTTGGGGGACTTTGTGATGTCAGGAATCAAACCAAGTTTGCTTTCATGCAAGGCTTGCACCTTAATCCATGTACTGTACCCTAAACCCTATTCTAAGAATCCTTAGATTTATTTATATGATTTAAATCATAGTTTTAATTATTCAAAATAACCCCCCCCCCCCACCCCCGGAGCGATAGCACAGCGGGTAGGGCATTTGCCTTGCAGGCAGCCAACATGGCTGACCCGAGTTCGATTCCTCCGCCCCTCTCAGAGAGCCTGGCAATTTACTGAGAGTATCTCCCCCGCACAGCAGAGCCTGGCAAGCTCCCTGTGACATATTCGATATGGCAAACACAGTAACAACAAAGTATCCAATGGAGAAGTTACTGGGCCCGCTCGAGCAAATAGATGATCAACGGGAGGGCCTTTACCTTTACCTTTACCAACCTCCCCACACCCCAAAGTCTTATATACTGATTGGAAAAGCTAGAATATACTGAAAATTATATAAAAGATAAAAAAGATCTATAAATCACCTAGATAATTGCTGTTAATTGAACTTTTATTTCTAACTAGTCTTCCATATTTTTGCGCTTTGTATCTTTAAAGTGTTTAAAGAGAGACGCCTGCAGAAAATTGGCTCTGCCACCCTGCCTTTCCCTCTTCACCACTCACACTGCACTGATCTCGTCCCAAACCCAGAAACATGAAGAAACAACGCAAATCCCCACCACATGGGGAGCACAACAAAAAGAATGCAGAAGAATCTGTCGATACTGTTCACCTAAGGGACTTCTCAGACAAAGAATTCAGATACGAAGTCATGAAAATGTTCGATCAACTCAATCAGACAGTTAGACAGATATCCTGTAACATGATAGAAAAAATTGACAAATTACGCTAGGAAATGAGAGCAGAAATGTCACGAATAAAAGATTCCGTAGATGAAATGAAAAACTCAGTCTCTTCTCTCAACAATAGAATGACCGCAGGAGAAGAGAGAATCAGTGAGCTAGAAGATCAGCTGCACCAAGCCAACAGGCAACAACACACAGTGGCAAGGCACCTCAAATTAGCTCTACAGAGAATCAGAGTCCTAGGAGATGATTCCAAGAGGAACAACATTAGAATCATTGGACTAACAGAAGCTCAGGGAAACAATCCCAATGAAAAAAACACGGTGAAACAAATCATTGCTGATCTATTCCCAGAGCTCCACAATGCAGTCATTCAGGTTCAAGGAGCCCAGAGGGTACCAGCTAAAAGAGACCCTAACAAAATCACTCCAATACATATCATAGTTAGAATGATTGATGCTCCTGATAGAGATACAATACTGCAAACAGCAAGGTCAAAGAAGAATATCACATACAAAGGAGCACCCCTTAGATTCACAGCAGATGCATCAGAGGAAACCCTTCAAGCCCGAAGGCAGTGGCAAGATATAGTGAAAAAAACTCACTGAAATGAATGCTTCACCAAGAATACTCTATCCAGCTAAACTCTCACTCAAAATTCCAGGAGTGGTACAGTATTTTCTAGACAAACAGCAGCTCAGGAACTTCATAGACTCAAAAGCAAACCTAAAGTAAGGGCTAAAGGGGCTACTATAAGACAAGACAAACCCTACAACCACAACACACCCTTACAGAAAGATGACACAAAACTCCATAACAATAATCCCTCTCAATGTCAACGGTCTAAATTCACCAATTAAGAGACACAGAGTGGCAAAATGGATTCAGAGACAGAACCCAACATTCTGCTTCCTACAAGAAACTCATCTCAACAGCCAGAGCAAACACAGACTCAATGTCAAAGGATGGAAAACAATCCTGCAAGCAAACAGTTCCCTCAGAAAAGCTGGGGTGGCCATACTAGTATCTGATAGCATTAATTTTGCATTGAAAAAGATTAGAAGAGACAAAGAAGGCTATTTTCTCTTCATCAAGGGACACGGACAACAGGAAGAAATCACACTCTTAAATGCATATGCACCTAATGAGGGAGCAGCTAAATATTTAAAACAACTGCTAACAGATTTTAAGGAGGACATTTCTAGCAACACAATAGTAGCTGGAGATTTCAACATCATCTTATCACCTCTGATAGATCAACAAGAACAAAACTCAGCAAGGAAACGTTGGCTTTGAAAGAAGAAATAGAAGAGAGAGGGCGTATAGACCTGTACAGGGCTTTGCACCCCAAAAAGAAAGAATACACATTCTTCTCCAGTGCGCATGGAACATTTTCCAAAATAGACCATGTCCGAGGCCACAAAACATACCTAAATAGAATCAGGAAGATAGAAATAGTATCAACAATCTTTTCAGATCAAGATGCACTGAGAATAGGAGTGAATCACACACAGATAGGGAGAACCAAATCAAACACTTGGAAATTAAAAAACTCAATGCTTCAAAACGAGTGGATCAGGAGGGAAGTCAAGGATGAAATCAAAGGATACATGGAAACAATTGAGAATGAAGACACGAGCTACCAAAACTTATGGGAAGCTGCAAAAACCGTTTGAAGGGGAAAATTTATAGCTCTGCAAGCATATCTCAGGACAGAAGAAAGGATGCACAATAGCCCAGGTCCAGATGGATTCCCTAGCTAATTTTTCCAAACATTTAAAGAGGACCAATTGTAGGTTATTCTCAAGACTTTCCAGGAAATTGAAAAAACAGAAACTCTCCCAAACAGTTTCTATGAAGCCCATATCTCTCTAATACCAAAAGGAAACAAAGACACGACAAGAAAAATAAAACTCAGGTCGATATTCCTGATGAACACGGATACGAAGATTCTCAACAAAATAGTACCAAATAGAATTCAACAACTCATCAGAAAGATCATACACCATGACCAAGTGCGATTCATCCCAGGGATGCAAGGATGGTTCAAAGTTCGGAAATCTGTCAACATAATCCATCATATCAATAAAAGAAAAGATGAAAATCATATGATCATATCAATAGATGCAGAGAAAGCATTTGACAAGATCCAGCAACCGTTTATGATGAAAACCCTCACCAAAATTGGGATAGAGGGGACTTTTCTCAATATAGTTAAAGCCATCTACCACAAAACTACAGGAAACATCATCCTCAATGGGGAAAAACTGAGAACCTTCCCCCTAAGATCAGGGACGAGACAAAGATGCCCACTCTCTCCACTACTGTTCAATATAGTACTGGAACTACTTGCAATATCAATTAATCAAGAAAAAGATATTAAGCGCATCCAGGTAGGGAAGGAAGAAATCAAGCTCTCACTATTCGCAGATGGTATGATACTATACTTAGAGAATCCTAAAACCTCTACCAAGAAACTCCTTGAAACAACAGACTTGTATAGTAAAGTTGGAGGCTATAAAATCAATACACAAAAATTCATGGCTTTCCTATATGCAAATAGTGAAAAGAGAAGAAAGTGACATAAAGAAAACAATCCCATTCACAATTGTACCCCAGGAAATCAAGTACCTAGGAATCAGGTTAACTAGGGAATTAAAGGACCTGTACAAAGAAAACTACAAAATGCTTCTTCAGGAAATAAAAGAGGGCATGAGGAAATGGAAAAATATCCCCTGCTCCTCTTTACAATAGCCAGAAACTGGAAGAAACCTGAGTGCTCAAGAACAGATGACTGGTTAAAGAAACTTTGGTACATCTACACAATGGAGTTCTATGTAGCTATTAGAAAAGATGAAGTCATGAAATTTACAAACGTGGTACAACATGGAAAGTATCATGCTAAGCGAAATGAGTCAGAAAGAGAGGGATAGATATAGAAAGATTGCATTCATCTGGGGGATATAAAGTAACAAAATATGAGATTAATACCCATGAATAGCTGAGATCAGCACCAGGAGGATTATTCCATAGCTTAGAGGACAGCCAGGTATTCTAGGCGAAAGGGCAGTTCAGATAGAAAAGGGAGCACCAAATAAAGGGTGTTTGGAGGATCCTCCCAGGAGGGGAGATGCATGTTAAAAGTAGACTATGGACTGAACATGTTTGCCACTCAATGCCTCTTTTGCAGAACAGAACACCCAAAAGGAGAGAGAGAACAAAAGGGAATGCCCTGCCACAGAGGAAGGGTGGAAGGGGGGGGGGATATTATCCATGGTGGTGGAAAATTGGCACTGGTGTAGGGATGGGTATTTGATCATTGTATGACCAAAACCCAAGCACAAAGATTTGTAAACCTACAACTGTACCTCATGGTATTTCAGTAATAAAATATATATATATATATAAATTTTTAAAAAAGGAAAACATATTGTTTCTTTGTAAACTGCTAAGTTTGTTTAGTGAATGGATATGTTGAATGCTATGTTGAATACTCTTTCTGCATAGAAACTGTGAACATAAAACTGACTTGTCAAAATGAACTGTGTAGACAGAAACTTCACTTTGCTAGAAGATTCACTTTGTCTTGATTTATATAGAGATGGTTTGAAATGTAAATTCAAAGGAATGAGATGTAATTTTTCTTTTCCTCTACTGTCTTTGTAATTTTTAAACTTAGAAACTCTATATTATTATATTGTTGTCGTAAATGAGTTAAAATGTGAATGGAAAAGATAAGAACAAAAGACGAGAATAAAAAAATAATAAATGACAGTATCCTGAACTTTATGGTCTACATTTACTATTTTACTTAAAATTAATTATCTAAGAAAATTATTCGCATAAAACCGTAATCCACATATTGAGGTCCTACAGTATTTATAAAGTTGTTCACAATAATTGATTACATTTAATATTTGAACATCAATTTCACCACCATTACACCTTCCCATAGCTATATTTCAAGTGTTTCCATCCCAAACCCCAAACCCTGCCCCCAAAGCAGAACCTAAGTAATTTATTTTGTATTTCTTGTTATGAATAATCCACTAAAATGATCCAAAAAAGTTTTCTTAGAGAAACTGTAGCAACGTCCACCAGTTGTCCATCGATTTGCTCAAGAGGGCCCAGTAATGTCTCTATTGTGACACTTGTTGTTACTGTGTTTGGCATATCAAATAGGCCACGGGTAGCTTGCCAAACTTTGCCATGTGGGCGAGATGCTCTCGGTAGCTTGCCAGGCTCTCCGAGAACAAAGATAAATAGTATTATTTAGTATTATTTAGGAGTGAACATTTCATTTGAGCAAATCTTTGAGAACCTAGGAATTATTGAAAGTAAATAAAACAATAGTTTACACTTGATCCCCTTAGTACTGTGAATCACTTAAAATATAGCTCAGTTTAAAAAATTAAATTTTTTCCTATTATTTTGTACTATATCTGATGATGACAAACTTGATTCTGATTTTTCTGCCCCTAAAATAAACCTGAAAATTGAGTTACATGGCATAGTAATTTAATTTAAAGTTTAAATATTTATTTTTTTACTTGTTTTTTAATTTTTATTAGTGAAACACCATGAGGTACAGTTGTAGAAGTACAAATTTTTGTGCTTGGATTTCAGTTATACAATGATTGAGTACCCATCTCTCCATCAGTGCCCATTCTCCACCTCCAGTACTCCCAGTATCCCTCCCACCACCCCATCCCCCCATCCCATACCACCCCTGTGGCATTCCCTTTTGTTTTCTCTCTCCTTTGGGGTATTGTGGTTTGCAAAAGAGGCATTGAGTGGCAATCATGTTTGGTCTAGAGTCTACTTTCAGCATGCTTCTCCCATCCTGGGAGGATCCTCCCAACACCCATTATTTGGTGCTCCCTTCTCTATCTGAGCTGCCTTTTCCATTTTCCTCCAGCACGTGCGGCTGGCCTCCAAGTCATGGAGTGAACCTCCTGGTACTTATCTCGGCTATTCTTGGTTGTTAGTCTCTTATTTTGTTACTTTATATTCCCAGATAAACGCAATCTTTCTATGTCTGTCCCTCTCTTTTTGACTCATTTCGCTTAGCCTTGGAGTGTTTTTATTCGGGTCTCTTTTAGCTGGCACTCTTCTGGCTCCTTGGATCTGGATGTCTGCATTCTTTAACTTTGGGAACTGTTCAGCAAGATTTCTAAGAGTTCCATTGTATTGGTGGTGCTGTTTCTGTGCTGGTGATAGAGCCCAGGCCCATGTACATGAGGAGCAGATTCTTCATCGTTCAGCTGCTTCACCCCTCCCCCCACAACTCAGTTTAAATTTATTTGAAGAAATTCATCTATATAGTAATATTTAGAATTGAGCAAGTAAAAATGTGAACAATTAAAGAGCTTTTTTAAAAATTTTATAGTACTTCAGTGCTATGGATCTTCTTGAATGAGTTCATATGATGAAATAAAATCTGAAAGATAGCAAATTCAAACCTGATGGATGTTTTTACAACAACACAAGAAAATAGTAAGCTTCCTTAATTTTTTTTTAATTTTTAAGAATACAAATAAATTTCTTGGCACTTAATGATTTTTTGAATTAAAGACCTGCTGTAAGTTATAATTTGATATATAGCTGGAAATAGAGTGACTTACTTTTCTTTAAAAAAATTTTAAATTGACAGGGCCAGAGAGACAGTACAGCAGAAAGGGAGCTTGCTTTGCAGGCTTCTGACATGGGTCCATCTATGGTCCCTTAAACCCTCAGAAGTGATCCCTGAGCACAGAGCCAGGAAGAAGCTCTGAGCACAGCTAGCTGTGGGACCAAAACAAAACAAGACAAAACCAAAAAAATTGACTTGTGGTAAGTTAATTCTAATTTACAATTAGTATTACTGAAGTATCATTTACTTATAAGGTAAGGTAAAGGCCCTCCCGTTGACCATCGATTTGCTTGAGCGGGCCCAGTAACGTCCCCATTGGAGACTTTGTTGTTACTGTGTCTGGCATATCGAATACTCTCGGTAGCTTGCTGGGCTCTCCGAGAGGGGCGGAGGAATTGAACTCGGGTCGGCCATGTTGGCCGCGTGTAAGGCAGATGCCCTACCCGCTGTGCTATCGCTCCAGCCCTTTGAATTGCTCAATTCTATATCACATTTTGTTATATAGCATTATCAACATAAGATAATATCAGACACATTAAAACTGCATTATCAAACTTGTTTTTGAAAACCTAAAAATGTCAAGGAAGTCTATATGTTGCAATCCCTTTAGAAAATCCAAGCCTATAGTTACTCCTCTAAATTTTTTCCTTATTTCTAGAGCTAACAGTTGACTTATTAAAACTACTATTTAGGATTTAAATTACTAATTGGATTTAAATTACTATTTGGTCATTTAAATTGTCATTGTCATTGTCCTCCAGTTGTTCATCAATTTGCTCAACCAGGCCCAGTAACGTCTCCATTGTGAGACTTTGTTGTTAGTTACTGTGTTTGACATATCGAATATGTCACGGGTAGCTTGCCAGGCTTTGCTGTGCGGGCGAAATACTCTCGGTAGCTTGCAAGGCTCTCTGAGAGTGGCAGAGGAATCGAACTCGGGTCAGCCATGTTGGCTGCGTGCAAGGCAAATGCCCCACCCGCTGTGCTATCACTCCAGCCCTGGGTAATTTAAATATTACCCAAAACGTTACCAAAAATATTTCAATGATTTCATAGAGCTATGTTATGTTTATTCTAATAAAACTCATTCCTTTGCTTATTTTCCAAAGAGAATGATAAAATTATTGTATTAATTCAAAAAGGGTTGAATATAAGTAAATGTGTAGGTAATGTTCAGTTGGCATTGAATATTTAGAGAAAAAATAATATAAAAATATTTAATGCTATTGGTTTGAGCATATTAAATATATGGGTTTTTTTTTAATTTGAATATGGGAATTCTGCTGGTAGAACAATTCTTGAAGGAAATTTTGCTCTCCAAGTTACAGATGTAATCATGGAAGCATATTGGAAGATATAGGCTAAAAATGAAGCAATAAAAAGAACTATGTTAAAAACAAATAATAAACTAACAATAAAGAAGCCATCTTCTCTGCCAAATTGTAGTCTCTGAAAACTAAAAAGGCCAGGAAGGCATCTGGGACTCTGGTTTGAATTCAGGGGCGCCATTTTGCTCCCCAGGTCAGGATTGAACCCCACCTATGAAGAGCGACGTTGTGGAATGAAGAGGAACAGCCATGTATTTCTTCACCTCTCCATAATCATAGACATACACAGACATTCTAACTACGACAATGCACAAGAAACAACTTCAAATTACAACAGTCACAATGGTAAAGCAATGCAGAAACCCACTAAACTTAGATCAGATTCTAGCCCAGATGAACCAACCAGTAGCAATGAGCTATATAACCTCTCTGATAAAGAATTTAGAATGAGATTGATGAAGATCCATAGGAAACTCAAAGAAACAATGGAGTGCACCGCCAATGAAACACAAGAGGATATGAGAGCAGAAACAAGGAAAATACAAATGAAAACACAAGCATAAATGCCAGATCTAAAACCTGGAAGATGAAATGAAAAACTTACTGGGAAACCTCCTCATTAACAGAGTAACAGCTTATGAACACAGAATCAGTGAACTCCAAGATGAGGTGCAGGAAATCTCCAGAAGACACCAGAAGATAGAAAATAGCCTCAAAATAAACCAATAGATGACAGGAGAACTTTGGGATGAATTCAACAACAATGTAAGAATCCTTGAGTTCCCAGAGGGACAGGGGAAAAAACCCTATGTAGAAGGAACTGTCAAGGCCATCATTTATGAGTTCCCATAGCTGAACAGCACATGCACCCAGATCCAGGGGGCCCAACGGGTGCCAGCTAAAAGAAATAAAAATGAAAATACCATGAGATGCATCTAAATCAGAATGCTGAAAATGATAGAGATAGAATACTGAAAGAAAACATCACAAAAGGACATCACTTACAAAGGAGCATCCTTAATATGTACAACCAACTTATTGGATTAAATCTTCCATGCTTGAAGATAGTGGTGAAATACAGTGAATAAAATTCAATGAAACAAATGCCTCACCAAGAATACTTTACCCGCCAGATTCTCATTCAGATTTTGAAGGAACAAAACACAACTTCACAGCTAAACTTCATAGACTTAAAGCCATTTAGATGGGTCACTTTAAGATAAGACAACCCCCACAGACATAGCAAATTCTTACAAAAAGATGGCACAACACCCACCCCCAACAAAAATCTCTCTCAAAGTCAGTGGGCTAAATATACCAATTAAGAGAAACAGAATAGTAGGATGGATTAAAAAATTGAAACCAACACTCTGTTGTCTGCAAGAAACATATTTAAACAGCAAACATAGACTCAAAGTCAAAGGCTAGAAAACAATTGTTAAGGATATCACTTGATCACTTGACTTCCTGTTACTCATCGATTTGCTTGAGTGGACACCAGTAACATCTCCATTTGTCCCTGTCTTGTGCTGGTGTAGCCCAATGGCATCTGTTCATTCTAGGAACATGAAGAGCCTCAAACAGATCATTCAGGGTCTTGATGAAGAAGTCTGACCATCTTGTAGGTGGGCGGCCACGCAATCTTTTGACGTCCCGTGGAATCCAGTCGGTAATGGCTCTAGTCCAGTGGCAGTCTCCAAATCTCATTACATGTCCACCCATCTGATTTTCGACGCCTTGGCAAACAAAACAGCATCCCTGATTCTTGACCCTCGAAGGAGGTCGGAACTCCAAATTCTTTCTCTCATTTGAGTGAAAAGTGACACTCCAAGCATAGCTCTTTTGATTCCTCTTTGGAAGACCCGAATAGCATTCTCATCCTGCTTTCGTAGGGCCCAGGTCTCTGAGGCATATGTTAATGCAGGAAGAACAGTGGAATTGAAGAGATGTGCCCAGAGCTGGAAATTCTTTGTCCTCTTAGTTATTTCTTTGATGTTCTTGAAGGCGTTCTAAGCCGCTCTCTTCCTCCTGAGCAACTCAGGTGCCAGGTCATTCGTCATGTTGACTTCTCGACATAGGTACACATAACTGTTGCATTTGGAGATGGTCGTTCCGTTGAGAGCGATTGGAACATCAGGAACAAGACTGTTTTTCACAACACTGTCTTCGTGAGATTCAGCTGTAGACTGACCTTTCCACACTCATGGTCAAAGTTGACCAGCATTTGTGCCACTTGGCTAATGTTTGGTATTATTTAGAACGATGTCATCAGCAAAGCAGAGGTGATGTATTTGCCGACCATCTATCTTCACTCCCAATCTTTCCCATTCCAGTCATAGCATGGCATTTCTGGGGGTGGCACTGAAGAGTTTCGGTGAAATGGTATCACCCTGCTGAACCCCTCTCTTGACATAGATGATCACTTCTTTGTAGAACTGTGAGATCCTGGTAGTGAATCCGTACTACAGCTCACAGAGGACCCTGATTGATGTATTGAGTTTGAATGCCCTGATTGGCTAGGGCTTCAATGACTGCTTCGGTCTCAATAGAATCAAAGGCCTTCTTTAAATCAATAAACGTTAGGTAGAGCGGCATCTTGAACTCCCGAGAAACCTCAATGAGCTTGGTTATCGTGTGGATGTGGTCAATTGTGCTGAATCCTTTGCGGAACTTGGCTTGCTCGCATGGTTGTCCTTCATCTAGTGTTCTGTCAATCCTATTCAGGATGACTCAAGTGAACAGCTTGTAGATGACAGACAATAGGGCAGAACATGCGACAAAAGAGGCATCGGAAGTGTCGGTGTCCTTGTCAACACGAACTTGGCCACAGCATTAATTCTTTCGAATGCCTTACAACCTGAATAGGACAATTACACTTGAACAGATGCGGCTCACTGCCGGCAGTTTCTATCTTCGTTGTAAACGCATCAACATCCAATTATGATGAAGGAGTAATTGAGAAGTCCTACATGCAGTTGGAGAAGTTCTATAAAGAAGACCACACCTTCTACAAGATCATTGTTAGTGATTTTAATGCCAAGATAGGACCGAGAAGTTCAGCTGAAGAACTCCACATTGGGACCCATGGCCTAGAATTGAACGAACAGGGTGAGAGACTGTCTGACTTTATTGTGTCGACCAAGACAAAGACTATCCAGGGTAACTCACAGTTCCAGAAGGCTGATTCTAAACGTTGGACATGAGAGTAAAGACCAAGTTACCAGAAATTGTGGGATGTAGCTAAAACAGTTATAAGAGGAATATTTAGTAAGAATTCTCTAAGAATTCATCAGGAATGAAGACCCACATATTCAGCTTAACTTCTCACTTTAAGATCTTGATAAATGACCATCAAAAGGAGCTTAAACCAGGTGGCAGGAAGGAAATAAAAAAAAAAACAGTAAAAATGAACGAGCTGGAATCACAAAAGATAATCAAAAAAAATCAATGAAACCAAGAACTTGTTCTTGAAAAAAAGACAATAAACTGCTATCAAGACTTACAAAGAAAGAGAGAGAACCCCAATAAACTGAGAAATGAAGGGGGGACATCACAACAGAAACCACAGAAATTCAAAGAATCATCAGAGATTGTTTTGAGAATCTTCATGCAACAAAACAAGAGAAACTTGAACAACCAGATAAATTCTTGTATTCCTATAAACTCCCAAGCCTATACCAAATTTGGAATGCCTGAACAAACCTATTACTATTGAAGAAATTGAAATGGTAATCAAATTCTTTCCAGAAACAAAAGCCCAGGCCAAGATGCATTCACTGGTGAATACTTTCAAAATTTTAAAGAGGACCTACTGTCAATCTTTATAAAGTTCCTCCAGAAATTTGAAGAAATAGAAACACTCCCAAACAATTTCTATGAGAAAAATATCACCCTCATAACAAAAGCACAGATATTAAAAAAAGTCAGAAAGAGAGAGAGAGAGAGAGAAAGAGAAAATTATAGTCTGATATCCCTGATGAACATAACTGCAAAGATCCTTAACAAAATACTAACAAATCAAATCTAGCAGGTCATCAAAAAGATCATACACCATGACCAAGTAGGACTCCTCCCAAGGATGCAAAACTGATATAACATTTGCGATTCAATCAACATAATACACCATATCAATAAAAGAAAAGATAACAATCATATAATGACATCAATCGACGCAGAGAAAGCATTTGACAAGATCCAGTACCCATTCATGATAAAAACCCTCAACAAAATGGAAGTTGAAAGAAATTTTCTCAATATAATCAGTCATCTCACATAAGCCCACAGCAAGTATTATAGATGGCAAAAAACTAAAAACCTCTAAGATTAGTTACAAGACAAGATTGCCCAATCTCACCACTCCTATTCAATATACTACTGGAAGTACTGCTCATAGCAGTTAGGCAAAAAACAAAAAAAAATTCAAGGGCATCCAGATATGAAAGAAGTCAAGATTGAACTATTTGCAGAAAATAGGATACCACATTTAGAAAATTCTAAAGATTCTACAAAAAAAAAACTCCTAGAAGAAGCCATCTGCTGAAATTCTCAACTCTTTGGGAGGTAAGCAGTTAAAAAGAGCTTTGAATATTTTTAATTAAATCATTAAATTGTTAGTGATTAATACCCTCTGAATTACTCATTATAATTTTGACATTTTTATTTTTTTTTGCATTCCTAAATAAAATATGTAAACAGTAACACTACCAATGTGTCTGAGTCCTTTTGCCCATCTTACCTCCTATCTGCCTCTTCTTCCTTTCCTTCCCTGTCCTTCTCAAGTTCTTTTCCTTCCCTTCCTTCTCAGGTCTATAATCCAGAGTAATCTAGGTGTTCCTCCTTTGATACCTTGCATTATCTCTCTTCTGGAGCTTCCATTCAGAGACTGGGGAAGTTCTGAGCTCTCTTCTACAAGCTACTTTTCTACTTCCTCTTCATCCTCTTATCTAATATTTTCTTGGCATCTATTGATATGATTTTTAATTTTTTTGTGTTGATGTAGAGCATTGCATTGATTAACTTGAGAATGTTAAATAATTTTTGGAGTTATGTTTTGTGATTTTACGTGTGGTCTATCATGGAGCATGCCCTATGTGCATTGGAGAAGAATGTGTATACACACATACATATATATGTGTGTGTATATATTTGTATAATATATGCATATATACTAAGTTCCTCTCTTCTGTTTCTCTCTTCAATTCCAGTCAATTCCAGTATTTCCTCTTTTAGTTTTAGCCTAGCTGATTTATCAAGTGGAGACAGAGTGGTGTTGAAATCTCTATTATTATGCTGTCATCAATGTCCTTCAAGTCTATTGGTCATTTTATGAATTTTAAATGTGTTTAGGAGTATGTGAGTTCTTTCTGATGTTCATATCCCTTCATCACTGAGAAATGGCCTTCTTGGTCTCTTAAAACCTTTTAATACTATAGTCAATGTTGTCTGATATCAGTATGGCCACCCAGCCTTTTTTGGGGCTTGTGTGCTTGAAATATTGTCTTCCAATCTTTGACTTTGAATCTGTTTGCCCTTACTGCTTAAATTTAATTCTTGCAAGCAGCAGAAGGTTGGACTCAATTTTTTAATCCATCCTGACACTTGGTGTTTCTTAATTGGTACATTTAGGCCTCTGACATTGAGTGTGATTATTGCCTTGGAGTTTGTACCGTCTTTTTGTAGAAATTTGGTCTAGTTGTGAGATTCCTCTCATCTCTGGTACCCCTTTTCATTCTCTTTTTACAGCAGTTTTGAGTCATAAAGTTCCTGAACTGTTTCTTATCCTGAAGTTGTGTATAGTTCCTTCAAATCTGAATGAGAGTCTGGCTGGGTAAAGTTGTTCATTGAGTTTAATTATCTCCCACCATTGTCTTGGGGCCTCATGTAAGAAATCTTCTGTCATTTGTACCAACACTCCTTTGCATGTTATTTTTTTCTTTAATCTTTAAGTGCTCTATACCTATCTAAGACATTCATCATTCTGAGTAGTTTGTATTTTGAGTATTTTTAGTTGGATTTCTTTTATCTGGTACCCTTCAAGTCTCTTGGATCTGGGTGCTTGCCCCCTCCAGCTCTGGGAACTTCTCAGCAGTGATGTTTCTGACTGTTACATCTTCACAAGAGTTGCCTTCCTGTCCCTGTAGGACAATGATTATTTTTATGTTGTTCCTCTTGAATAAATTCCAGAGTTATCTTATCAACTGATCCTTCCACCAGTTCCCATTCTCCACCACCAATGTTCCCAGCATCCCCCCCATAATCCCCACCCCACCCCCCACTCCTGCCTCTGTGGCAGGTGGAGAGTACCTTTTACTCTCTCTCCTTTAGGGTGTTGTGGTCTGCAATCCAGGTATTAAGTAGCCATAATGTTTGGTCTATAGTCTAGGAAGATGTGTGCTTAAAGTGGGTAAAGGATCAAATATGATGGCCTCTCAGTATCTATACTGCAAAACATAATGCTCAAAAGGGGAAGGAGAGAGAGATGGGGGAGGTAAAAGAGAGAGAGGGAAAGAGAGAAGGGATAGAGGGGAGAGAGAGAGAGAGAGAGGGAGGGAGGGAGGGAGGGAGGACTGGGGACACTGGTGCACTGGTGGGAAATGTACACTGGTGGAGGGACAGGTGTTTGAACATTTTATGACTGAAACCAGATCATGAAAACTTTGTAACCGTGTATCTCAAGGTGATTCAATTTTAAAAAAAAGAGCTGGAATCCCCAAAACAATCCAAATGATCAATGAAATCAAGTGCTGGTTCTTTGAAAAAATGAACTAGATCAATAAACCATTGACAAGACTCTCAAAGAGAGAGAGGGAGAACCCCAATAAACTGAATCAGAAATGAAAGAGATAACATCACAACAGAAACTATGGAAATTCAAATCAGAGATTACTTTGAGAATCTTTATGCCGCGAAATAAGAGAACTTTAAAGAAATGGATAAATTCCTGGACTCCGATACTCTCCCAAGGCTGAACCAAGATTTGGAAGAGGGAGGGAGTGAGAGAAATGGAGACAGACAGACAGACAGGATGGATTTGCATATGGAGAGCTGTAACTCTTTCCCACTTTCATCCTTTCTCTTCATTTAACCAACCTTGTTTGACTTCTCAGGATTTTTTTTTTGAGAATTATGAGGGCCTTTTTCAGTTAGAAAAACAAGATCTTCTAAGGCACAGATTCCCCTCACTCTGGAACTTTTTGCAAGCTACTTGCTGTTTTGTACCTCTATAAAATGGAGGATAATGTAGAATTCATTGAGTTGCTTTGGGATAGAGATTTTAAAAAATGATTAAGCTCCATTTTAAACTACTATTTGGCTAATATAACAATTTAAACTTTGAATTTATTAAAAACAAACCTTGATTCACAAGTACACTGAGCCTTAAGTCCACTAACCATGAATACGAAATGCATTCAAAGTACCATATCAGAGACAGCTCAACGAGACTGAGCACATGCTCTGTTATGTAGAAGACTCTGGATTGGGTTGGATACTTGGCACCTTAAAATCCCTCAAGCACCCCCAGGAGCAACTCCAAGCACAGAGCCTGGAGCAGCCAGCCCCTGCACACTACCACACAAGCAAAAAGCACCATATCAAGTACTGGGGAAATCATAATGGATGGCAACATCCCTGTCTTCCAAGGGTTTACAACCTAATGGAAGATATATGCGCAATTAAATTACTCAAGGGCAGAAATGAGGGCTGTAAAAGGACTATGACAAAGTGGTGGAGAGGATATTCTGATCAAACCCTCCGAAGGCTAAATGCTGAGGACTTACTCTGAAAGGATTTCAATTTAAGGCCTGCCAAAGAGAACAAAAGGCAGATTCCAAGAGCAGAGGATACATGTTATCAAGATGCTTGAGTAAGTGGATGAGGGAAATACTGAGCAATGGTGAATCAGAGATGTGGGTGCGAGTCCAAAGGAAACTAAGCCTGAAGAGTAATCCTAGAGAGTCTGGACTTATCTGGAAGGGCAGTAGGAGGGACTTGGCCCTGTGAGCTCCAGGTACACTTGCAGTGCTTGTGAAAGGAGGGAGTGATTGCAATATCCTCTCAAGAGGCAGACACTGGGGCAAGAAAGACAACCTCTTAGAATACCGTGAATGCTATGAGGGGATGGCGAGATTTCAATGTAAAAACACAGGTTTCAGGGAGAGAGGAAGACATGCATCTCTGTCTGCTAGATCAATGCAAGTCAAACAAGCACCTCCGTCCCACACTTAAGAATAGGTACTTAAGTGTGGATGCTGGTGGTGGGAAATGTGCATTGGTGGAGGATGGGTTGTTCAATCATTGTATGACTGAAGCTCAATCATGAAAGTTTTGTAACAGTATCTCATACTGATTCAATAAAAAAAAAAGTTAAATTAAAAAAATTGGAAATGAGAGCATGGCAGGTAGGACCCGTGTCCTGACCTGGGTTTGATCCCTGAGCACTACCAGGAGTGATTCCTAAGTGCAGCACCAGAAGTAACCCCAAAACAAAACAGGACTGGAAATGTGGACCATCAGGGACACGCACGTCCATTCCTACCTGGTGCATAATCACTCAGAGCAAAGTCAGAATGCACAGCACAGAGAAAGCTTCCTGGGCCTCCCCTTGCAGTGCTGTGAAGGGAACATCTTCACATCTAAGGTCTTCTAGAAGTAGCTAAAGGGTTCACTCTCCAGAACTGTCAAAATTAACAATGATAAATATTTTTTGCATACCTCAAGGAACTTAGTAAGTAAAGTAAAGTAAAGGCCCTCCCGTTGATCATCGATTTGCTCGAGCGGGCCCAGTAACGTCTCCATTGGAGACTTTGTTGTTACTGTGTCTGGCATATCGAATACGTCACGGGGAGCTTGCCAGACTCTGCCGTGCGGGCGAGATACTCTCGGTAGCTTGCTGAACTCTCTGAGAGGGGTGGAGGAATCGGACTCGGGTCCGCCATGTTGACTGCGTGCAAGGCAAAAAGTAAGGAAAATAGAAATGAAAAAAGATCATGTAAAAGATCAGTGAAATCACTACTCACAATGAGAAAGACAGATACAGGATGATCTCACTTATATATGGTATTCAAAGAAATACACCACAAGGAGAGAAATGTCAAAGACAAACCCATAGACTCTAACTCCCAAACTGAGCACACCAAGAGGCAGGGCAGGGTTGAAAGGTCCAGGGGACTATGGCTGAGGGATACTGTCACTTTGGTGGACACAGGGTGGTGACATTATACCCCTAAAACATTTTAAAATGGAGGGCTTGACGCATAGCACAGTGGCTAAGATGCTTGCCTTGTAGGTATATGGTCAAATGAGTTCAAATTCCATGTTGCCACATGTGCCAGGAATGTTCTTGGCACCCAAACCACTGTCACATGTTGTGACTAATAACCATGAACCCAAACACCACAGTCAGAATGTGTGAGCCCTGGGAACTTCAAACAGAGCATCACAGTGACTCCTCACCCTGTGAGCCCTGCAGCTAGAGCCCACATGCCTCAGCCAGAGGCGCATGCCAGCAAGCAGAGATGCATGCACCACAGCCACAGGAGCACAAACCCAAGAGCCTGCAGCCTAACACTCGACCTGCTAGGAGCACCCCAGCAGAGTGAGTGATTTATCCTGACATATGATGCCCCATCAGCACCCCAGCAGATTCTGTGAGCCCTGCACCCTGCCCGCAACCCCTGCCAGCATCACAGTGAGAACTGCGAGTGCCACAATAAAGCTGCATGTGGACCCCACATGGCAGATCAACAGCAACAAGGGGGAAGGTCAGGAGAGGGAATAAGAGTGTGTTTATAGAACCTCGGTGCCTGAGAACAGATGACTGGATAAAGAAACTCTGGCACATCTACCCCATGGAATACTATGCAGCTGTTAGGAAAAATGAAGCACGGAATTTTCATGTAAATGGATGGACACGGAGAGTATCATGCTGAGTGAAAAGAGTCAGAAGGAGAGGGACTGACATAGAATGACTGCACTCATTTGTGGAATTTAAAAAAAAAAAACAGTATGAGACTAACACCTGAGGACAGTAGAAACAAGGGCCAGGAGGACAGGTTATGGTTGCAAGTTGGCTTCAAGTGCTGGGGAGAAGGCAGTTTGGATAAAAAAGGAACCACTATGACAAAGACAGTTGGAAGTGATCACTCTGAATAAGAACTAAATAAGAACTGCTGAAAGTAAGTAAAGGAACAAGCATGATGACCTCTCAGTATCTGTACTGCAAACCATAGTGCCAAAAGGAGATAAAAAAGGAAAGTGCTTGCCATAGAGACAGGCTGGACGTGGTTTGAGGGAAACTGGGGATACTAGTAGTGGGAAATATGCACTGGTGAAGGAATGGGTGTTGGAGCATTGCATGACTGAAACCCAGTCATGAACAATTTTGTAACTATCTCATGATGATTCAATTAATATAAAAATTATTTAACACACATACACACACACATTTGAGGCCACATCCAATTGTGCTCCAGGTTTACTCCTGGTTCCATGCCCAGGGATCACTCCTGGTTTGCGCAGGGGACCATATGGAGTGTCAGGGATCAAACCCAGGTAGGCCACAGGCAAGACAGGCACCATCCCTGCTGAACTATGTCTCCTGCCTTCTCTAAAACAAAGACAAGTGTGCCAGGGGTTCGAGTGAGCTCGATGGATTGAGTGCATGCTGTGCATGCAGGCCAAAGCTTCACGGTTCCCTGAGCAATACCACCAGCAACTCCAGTGTACAGAGCCTGTGGTAACTGAGTATCTCTAGGTGTGGGACAAAAATCAGGGGGAGAAAGAGAGAGAAAAAGTGAGAAAGAGAGAGGAGAGAGAGAGAGAAGAGGGGGGAGAGAGAAAAGAGATAAAGGGACAAGAGAGGAGGGGGAGAGAGGAGGAGGAGAGAGAACACAGGGGAGAGAGAGAAGACAGGGGAGAGTGAGAGGGGGGAGAGAGAAGAGAAGGGAGAGGGGGTGAGAGAAAGAGATGGAGAGGGAGAAAGAGGACAGACAAGAGAGAAAGAGAAAGAGAAGAGGGGAGGGGGAGAGAGAGACAGAGAGAGAGAGAATGTGAGAAGAGAGAGCAGAGAGACAGCGCAGTGTACCCAAACTGCTCTAGAATCAGAACTATTAATGGTTTAGTGACAGGCCGTCCGAGGCAGATCAATGGACCATAGGGGCACAGGCCGGTCTTTGGAAGTGCAGACACCAGTACTGACCTCTGTCCAGTCAGTTCCATTCACAGCTCTGGACACTCAGCATGTGCACCTGAATGAGGTCCACACTAAGCTGCTCTGTGGGCCTGGCTCCCGAATGAGGAACCATACTGCAAAGACTCCTGCTGGTGCCTTGGCTTGAGGGAGCATCCAGGACATGCCTCGGCAGCAGGCAGGAATGAGGCCTTGGTCACTCGTCCCTCTCACCCACACACAGCACAGGGAGTCACCAGTACTTCCCGACACTGTGAGGTCCTATGGGTGTACAATGGCTACATACACGGCCAGGATCCTGCTCTTCAGAGGTAAAATCTTGCAGGACTGGAGAGAGAGTACTGGGACAGAGGCACTTGCCTGTGCACAGCTGACCCCAATCCAACCCCCAGGAAGGCCTATGGCTTCCAAGATTTCCAGGAGTGATCCTTGAGTACAGAGCCAGAGGTGAACCCCGAGTACCACCAGGTGTGCCCAAACCTTCCACCCTCCAATTTTTTTTAAGTAGCAGTATGTAAGTACTATTCAAATTATCATCCTATTTAATGTCATGTTACACTCGGCACAAGGGAAATAAGTGATGGTGCCCTAAGAATCTATAACAGGAGCTTTCTCCTAAATCAGTCAAGGAGGGCTTCCTGAGGAAGTGGCAGGGGCGCTAACATGTTAAGGATGAACAGGGTTAACTCTGTGGGAAAGGGAAGGAGACATCTGGCCACTGATAAGAACAATAAACCTGACTGAGGGTGAGGGTAGGTGGAGAGAGAGCACAGAGGGTCTGGCTCTTGAAACTTCCCACTGGTTTCGGGGTCAAGACCAAACGACCCCATGGCCACTCCTGTCCCTGGCCACTCTGTGCTCTGCGTATCCACCACATCCACTGTCCCTCTCACTCCCCTTACAGCCACACTTGCACTCCATAGGGCCAGTTTTGTTTGGTTTTGGGCCACACCTGGTGATGCTCAGAGGTTGCTCCTGGTTTGCAATCAGGAATCACTCCTGGCGGTGCTCAGGAGACCAGAAGGGATGCTGGAGATTGAATCCAGACCAGCTGCATATAAGGCAGGTGCCTTATCGCTCCAGGTGGGGCTATTTTTTTGAGGGGGGCTGCACAGTTGGCTGTGCTCTGAGCTTTCTCCTGGCTCTTGCACACAAGAATCATTCCTGGTGGGACTTGCAGAACTATATGGGGTTCCATACTTGAATTTCAAAGATCTTTCTTGTTTTGTTGTGCTTGTTTCTTCTTTTGGGCTACATCTAGCTGTCTCTGGCTCAGTCATCAGGGTTCACACGCTCAAGGGACCATATAGGGAGCTGGCGATCAAACCTGGGCTGGCTGTATGCAAGGCAAGTGCCTTCTCCACTGTGCTGCCTCTCCAGCCCCTCAAATCTCTTCCTGGCTTTGCGGTGGGTGCCACAGTGTGGTGGTGGCAGGAGGAAGGGACCAAGAAGAGGAGGAAAACTCGCTCACACACAAGGCACAGGAGCTTCTGCCTCTGCCCACAGGGTGTCATGGTTTTGGAGAAAAGGCGAGGGCCACTGCCAATGAATGTAGAGGAGCTCTTGGGAACTGAGCTGGCTTTGGGAGCACCTTCCTCCGAATCACCTTGGGGACCCAGGAACTCTGTCCAAGGGATGCTGCAGGGGTGTCTGTGAGGGCAAGGCATGGGCTGGAAAGAGACAGCAGCCATTACCTGGTCATCCAGGGGGATCCCGTTGCTCATCTTCACTCGATTTCCCTCCGGGTGATAGTCATCTGCATCATAGAATTTCCACCCGAGCTTGGAAACAAAACGAAAGGAGTATGTAGCGGGCAGGGTGTCTCAGGCGACTGCCGCCACGAGGGCCCACACAGCAGCTCCGTGCTTCCCCCCAGTTGCAGGGGAGCATCCCCGGCCTCCCCCCCGCCCCCCTCCCTCAGGAAAGAAAAGGGGTTTGAAGCTCAGCAGTGTGCTGTGGGGCTCACCCATCATTATCTGTAATCACCCGATGGGAAACCAAACCGCAGCAGTGAGTGGCACTCTGTGCTTGTTCGTGCTTACAGATCAGCCTGCCTTCGGGTCAGGGAAGGGAGAGAACAGTAGGAGACCAGTAGGGTGTGCGACTGAGGGACAGAAAGGCGGGTTACCTCGGATGCCAGCAGGGCACCCACGCTCCATCTGTGGAGAGGATACAGATGTTCAAATGACCACGCCCTCCCAACCAGCCCATCTGAGGGTGCCCCCCAGAACTCAGATCAAAGTATACTGATGACAATCTGCAAGTGGTTGTGATGCCTTGTTGGTTTTGGGTTTTGGTGATCCCCGGAGGTGCTCTAAGGTTACTCCTGGCTCTGTGCTCAGGGGCCGCTCCCAGTAGATGCTTGGGAAACAATGGGGTTCAGGAGCCTGACCCTGGGTTTCCGGCATGCAAGGCATGTACTTCAGCCCACTGCATTATTGCTCCTACCCCAAAAGTGATGCTCTTGACCATGGAATCTAGAGTATGGTTTTCGTTTTCTCCAGGAGTTTAAAGAAAGACATCATTACCCACGTGCCGCTAACCTCTCCCCCGAAACATACCATCAAATCTCATTAAACTCCTTAAGTGTTTTGGCCCCTGCTTAATAGATGCCTCCCAAGTGGTGCTCAGAAGACCTGAGAGCCCTTCTGGTGGTTCTTGGCCCACATGGCCAGGGGTCTTGTGCAAAAGCCAGAGACTGTGGTACTGCTCAGCCCTGCCGTGCTTGGCCTCACCCAGGCCACAGAGGTGCTCAGAAACCTCCAGGGCTGCACCAGATGGTGCACAGGCGACCACGAGGCACTGCAGTACAGAGTGCTGGGCATGCACCCTGACTACTGTCCCAGCTCCAGCCCCTAGGTGTTTATTTTCTAAGGGAAAAAAAAAACTGAATTCCTGAAGTGCTCAAAACTCTCCTGAGGATGCTAGGAGGGATGTGAAGGGGATTAACCTCCTCTAACTCCTACAAGGTGGAAAGCACAGCACTGCCTCAGGGCTCAGGGGGACATGCTTGAGCAGAGAGACAGGACAACAGTAAGGCCCTGCAGGTTCAACCCCCAGCAACCCATCTGGTTCCTGCCAGGAGTGATCCCTAAGCACAGAGCCAGGAGTAAGCTCTAGGCACAGTTGGGGGGGGGGGCTCCCAAAACAAAAATGAAGAAATAAATAGAGGAGACGCACTCTTAATGGACACAAGAGACAGGCCAGCCCTTCAGACTGGATGTCCAGGGATCTCTGCTCCGAGTATCTGATAAGGATCTGTTCCCCCTAAAAGGCAGCACAGGTGGTGGGAAGGCCTCGGGGCTCTGAATCTGACATCTGGCAGGTTCTCTATTCTGTCATTACTGTACTAGGCTCCAGTGTAAGGTGAAACTCTTTTCTCACCAGCAAAATGAGAGAACTGAGCCACAGTTCTCCATCCGCTCATTTCATTTAGCCAGCACTGACTGAGCTACCAGCTGGCCGCCAGAGGCTTGGTCTGTGCCACGGAAGATGGACAGAGAAGGCAGCCAATGAGAAATGAAATCCTTTCTGGCTTTCAATTTCTAAGGTGTTGCACAAATACCATTTACCACCATCACAATTTACATATCCGCTTACTATTTATCAGACCTGGTCTCCCAAATTTTATATACCAGTCACAGTCACAGTCACAGTCACAGTCCTTCCGTTGTTCATCGATTTGCTCGAGCGGGCCCAGTAATATTGTGAGACTTGTTACTGTGTTTGGCATATAGAATATGTCACGGGGAGCTTGCCAGGCTTTGCAGTGCGGGCGAGATACTCCCAGTAGCTTTCCGGGCTCTCCAAGAGGAGTGGAGGAATCGAACTCGGGTCGGCCATGTTGGCCCTTGTAAGGCAAACACCCTACCGCTATGCTATTGCTCCAGCCCTTTATATACCAACTCCACAATTTTTACAAACTGTGTTTAAGATAACATGGTTACAATTATACTTTTGGTGTATAAAGTTATTGTACGCCAGTACCAAAATCTCTCCACCACTGCCCTTATGTCGCTTCTAGTCTCTCTTTTCCCTCATTCCTCAACCCCTCCCCCTTCCATCTGGTGACGTCAACTTTGTAATCAAAGTCCAATTTGTTGGTAAACATTTACCAATTCCAAAGTGTTTACTTGTTTCTCGGGGTCCACACCTGACAGTGATCAGGACTTACTCCTGGCTCTACATTCAGGTATTACTTCCGGTGGGGCTCAGGCGACTATATGAGGTGCCAGGAATGGAACCCGTGTCAGACACGTGCAAGACAAACACCCTTACCCACTGTGCTACTGCTCTAGCCCCTACTTGATATTTTTATATGACTGCTTCACTTTCTGAAATCAAATATATTTTTTAAAAAAGTTTGGGGGGTCACAGAGGTAGTACATCTGCAAACTTCTGACTTGGAAAATCAATCCCCCATTTGACAAATTTATTTGAAATAGACTCAGTCCCACACTGAGCTCCAGATATTTTCCTTCCACATGTGTCTCCTGCTTCTCCATATCAGCCTATAACAGAGGTTCCCGAATTTCTTTGTCCTGAGATTCCCTATTCAGAAAAATTATTACTCCAGGCTGGAGAGGTAGTCCACAAGTTTTGAGGCTTGCCTTGTTCGTGGCTCATCCCAGCTGAATTCCTGCCACATGATCCACTGTGCACTACCAAAAGAGGCCCTCAAGGAGTGCTTGGTATGACCCCAATCCAACCATAACATTACTCAACAACCCCTAATTTCATCAGAGGCTAATACTGCCTTTCTGGATTCTTCCAGAAATCCTGGAGCAGCATCTTCCTCTTTGGGAAACACTGGTGTACTTCTCCCTTCTCCAAGCTGCCCAGGTGCAAGTCTTAAAACCCCTCTTTACTTCTCATTCATAGTCCATCCACAACGCTCTTATTTATATTCCATAACCGAATCTCTAACTTCAGGCCACCCATCTTGCCCTGCTGGGGTTCCCTGATAATCCATAAGGCGGTCAGGCCTCTGGGCCTTGACACGTTCTAGTCCCTCTGCCATAACGCTTTCCCACTGTTCTCCAGGCTTGTCCCCTCCTCTCTCCTAACTCCCACATTTCTTCAGAGGGTCATTCCTTGACCCTCCTGCCTGGTGCTCTACCCCACTTCCTCCCCAGTCTCTCCCCTGGAGATGGCCACCACCAGCACTTTTGGATGATGTGTATATATTCACTGCTATCCCCCATAGTGGCATATAAACTCCCTGAAGGTAGGGATTTTTGTCCCATTATCAGTGACAACCATGAATGACTGAGTCCAATATTTTTCTGAATGCATGAAACTAACCATCTTAATTGTATAGGACATCTTCCCCCTAGCCTGATGGAAATGTGACTAACTGCCCAAGCTAGCTCAGCAGGCCATGGTGGAACCAAGTCCTGCGGTTACTAAGTCCCTTACACCAAGCACAGGAGCAGTTTTACACCTTTTTTTTTTCCTTTTTGGGTCACACCCGCAATGCACAGGGGTTACTCCTGGCTCATGCACTCAGGAATTACTCCTGGCAGTGCTCAGTGGACTATATGGGATGCTGGGAATCGAACCTGGGTCCGCCGCGTGCAAGGCAAACACCTTACCCGCTGAGCTATCACTCCAGCCTCAGGACACCACTTTTAAAGCAGGTAGCTAGGAAACTGCAGGTGCTGACTTTTAATGTCATCCCAGATTCCCTGTCTTTGAGGGTAAACATGCTACCCCCCCAATTCTTCTAAAGATATGTCTATTTACCCGAAGCAAGCTTTTTAAATGGATACAACCCACATGGGTGGTTCCTGACTAAGGAGAGTCTAGAGCATCTGAAGGTCAAGCTACTTTAGCACAGTGGACGGGGATACTTTAGCAAGATACTTTAGCAAGTATCTTTAGCACAGTGGACGGGGCTCTCGCTCCTGTCCCCGCGAAGGGGAAGGGGACTCCCCAGGGCTCCCGCGTCCCCACGGACCTGTCCTCCTCCCGTGTGCCTACCGCCCGCCTCCCGGACGTACTTCCTGGAGCCGCTCACGCCCATCACCAGCAGAGCGCTCGGGGTCGTCAAGTCGCCCCGCTAGCTCCAGCCGCCGGCTTCCGGCCCGCTCGCCCCAGCTCCCGCTCGCTGGCCCCGCCCCACCTTCCGCTTGCCCCGCCCCGCCTCCCGCTCGCCCCGCCTCCCACTCGCCCTATCTTGCCTCTCCCATCTTCAGGCTTCCTGTCCCCTTATAGCTGAATATGAATATTTATTTTTTTCTTTTTGTTTTTTCTTTTTGGGTCACACCCAGCATTGCACTGGGTTTATTCCTGGCTCATGCACTCAGGAATCACTCCTGGCGGTGCTTGGGGGACCATATGGGATGCTGGGAATCGAACCCAGTCGGCCACTTGCAAGGCAAACACCCTACCCGCTGTGCTATCGCTCCAGCCCCTGGATATGAATATTTATGAAGTGTGCTCATGATATAGTGTTTTTTTAATGTAACCAAGCGTTTTGCCTAGAGGTGGGCATCCCAGTTGATATCCAGCATGTACTGTGAGAAATAACCCACCTGTCTAAAATGCATAGATTTAGAGCCTCAAAGAGAGGGGGGAAAGGAGGCTTTAATAGCAACTATTGATTTTTTTCAATTTGTTTTTAGTTTTATTTTATTTTTAAAAAGTTGTAGTTGACTACAGTTAATATTCAAACACCAATCCCAACATCGTGCAATTCCCACCACCATAAGAGGAAATTTTGTGAAGATTGCTATATTTCATCCTGAAGTCATTTAAGTAAGTCCTTGAGTAAGAGATTGCAAGTAGTTATACCCAAACAAATGTGTGCTACTTTTTGGTACATCAGTGGACTAGAGCATAAGAGATCCTGCAGCCGTGAATTCAGCCTCATGCTCCAGGTTGTTCTATGTCACACTCTTCCATGAGCTTTATTTTATAGTCTCTGGGTTTTGACCTTGGATGAGATTATATGGCACCAGAGGCAGTTTGTTGTGTGACTACCAAGACACTGGAAAACTGGGGAGTTGAGGGGAGGAGGCCCAGACCCGTTCCGAGCAGGCTTGGAGATATCAGTCACGGGTCCCGAATACCTGGATTTTTCTGCAGGTTCCCTCATAGGTGAGGCTCATCCGAACCTGTGCAGAGAGGCCTTGAGCATGGATATGGTTGGATTCAGGAGGTTTCTGACTGCCTGGACTCTTCAGGGGTGGGGAGGGAAACTCAGCCTGTCCCCCTCCGAGTGGCCAGGGTGAAGACAGCCTGGAGCAGGTTCAGGACGTTCTATGTTGCTCTCTTCTGAGAGCTTTTTTAAGAGTCTGTGGATCTTGGCCATTGATGAGATTATATGGTGCCTAGAGTAGTTTGTCAACCATTGATTATGGTCTTTCAAGATTGGGTGGTTGCCAAGTAGGCAAACTCGGCACACATGGGCAGGGGTTCTGAGCGAATGCTAGTTCCTGGTCCTTTCTTTCATTTATTAGATACTATCAGGCCCATGTTCTAGGCCCAACCATGTTTCACTACATATGTAGCTACCAAATTTATAAAATTTGTAATTTACAAGTTATAGTTCCTCCTTCTTAGGCTTCAGGGCTAAAGACTGCATTTTAAAACCAAACTAAATTTCCTCTAACAATAATCTTTAACGGCAGGATTTTCAATCAGTATCTAGTGTCAGCACGAGAGGTCTAGTTTCTATTGCCCTAAATATGCTTCCCTATTCCTCTTACATGTACTGTGACTGTTTGATATCCCTGAATGGGAAGGGACATACTTTTAATATACCCATTTGCTAGAAAACAGAACCGTAAGTCACGGTCACGGTCATGGTCCACCCGTTGTTCATCGATTTTCTCGAGAGGGCCCAGTAACGTCTCCATAGTGAGATTTGTTACTGTGTTTGGCATATCGAATACATCACGGGGAGCATGCCAGGCTTTGCCGTGCGGGCGAGATACTCTCAGTAGCTGGCCGGGCTGTGAATTAATATAGTTGAAGCCCCCCTTCTCATCCCTGAGGGGAGATAGCCTGGCATGCTCCAAGCTTTGCCTTTGATTTCCTAGGTCTTCTGATTTTCTCCTCAACAGAGTCCATTAAGAATTGCTAGGCTGAGGACGGGAAATAGCCCTACAACTAAGTAGAGTGAAGAAATAACACTTTCAACCTCCAGTGTTACCCAAATTTATTTTCCTATCTATCCTGGAAAACAAGAAGGCTAACCCAAGGTCTTTAATGAACATTTAGGTTACCACTGCAGTGACTTTGTTTTTTCCCAATATGGTGGCAAGACTTTAGCTTTCCTCTGTCAGGTACTGATAAAGAAGTCACGGCTGGCAGCTAAGGTGACTTGTAAAGTTACAGGTCAGTTATGGCTAGACCAGGGCAGAGGTAACTTCTACAGAGGCCTTTGTAGTCAGTGTGTGTAGAAGCCCTGCACCATATCTCATATCTCCACGCCAGCCTCCTGCTGAGACGAGATGTAAGAAAGACCAGGTCAAACAGTCATTAGACCAAAATATCTTTTTAAAAAACAATTTTTATTTCATTAAAGAACCGTGATTTACAAAGTTATTGAAACGTCTAATGTTCTAGCATCAATTTCCCATCACCAGTGACCCCAAGTTCCCTCCCACCCCCACAAGCTGCCACTTTACAGGCACATCAGAATGTTTGGTTGTTGTCATTTGTATCTCATGTTTTTAGTGTTGTTGACTCTGTTTTGTGTCTGTAGCTACCCACCCCTCCACATTACTGATGTATCTCAGGCCCTTGACCCCTGCTTACCCATTACTTTCTGTCTTCATCTTCTTTATCTCTTTCCCCAGACCCCCACCGCTATTTCTTTCCTTCTCTGTTCTACACACATAGAATACTACCCTTCTGTAAAAAATGATAAATCATACAATTAGCTGCTACCTGGCAGGATCTGGAGAGTATCATGCTGAGTGAAATTAGGAGAGATGTTGGATTGGTTTGTCCTTCCTCCCTTGCCTCAGGGAGGTTAGGTTAGGTTATTGAGTTACCCTCATCACAAAGCCCCAAAGGCACTCCCATTCCTCTTTATTTATCTTTAACTTATTCTTTGTGTTCTGCTTCCCTCTCTGTTAATCACTATATCCCAAAATCAGACCCTGTGATTTGTAAAGTCAGATTCTTCTCAGGAGTCTGGATTTTGTATATGCAACTGAAATATTTGCTTTTTTCTTTCCCTTATGTCCTTTTCATAGTTTACTCTAGAGCAGTGTCCTTTTTGTATAGACACAGGAAGATAGTTAATGCTGTGCTTCTGGGAGTTAATTGACTCAGAACAATATTTATTCCTGGGCATCTGTCATATTTACTCGACTTAAGCCTCAGCTGTCCTTAGTTCTTAGCACCCCAAAAGTAGGGTTCCAGTGAGGGTCTTGGATGGACTCAGGGCAAGCCGTAAGCTACCCAAGCATTGAAAAGGGACAAGCCATAAGCTCTCCTGGTATCTAAAAGGGACAGGCCAACCACCATAAAATATAGTAAGTTAAGAGTATGGTCATGGACAAATTTTGTCATGACCCCCAAAGAAGGATCTGAATAAGGACTTTATTCAGGGCCCATGAATAAGGTTAGGAAGACTAACATGGCCTGAGGACTGTAGTCTGGGATATAAGAGAGATGTCTCCAGGAGAGCCACCCCATCCTTTAAACTTAATAATCTTACAGTGTTCAGTTTCTCTTTATTTCAACTCAGAAATATTTAATTACTCGAATTATAGGACGTAAGTTGATCATTAACAAACTTCTGTATAAAACAAAATGGGAATAGGAAGAACCATCCCTTTGTTCAACATAGCAATTTTCCAATAATACAAACCTTAATAGTGTTAGCACAGTGGGTAAGGCGTTTGCCTTGCATGCGGCCGACATGGCTGGCCCAGGTTCTATTCCTCCGCCCCTCTCGGAGAGCCGGGAAAACTACTGAGAGTATCTCGCCTGCATGGCAAAGCCTGGCAAGCCACCCATAACATATTCAATATGCCAAAAATAGTAACAACATGTCTCACAATTTGTTGTGAGACATTACTGGTGCCCACTTGAGCAAACAGATGAACAACAGGAGTACAGTGCTACAGTGCTACGGTGTTCATACAAAATGACTAGAAATATTAAGAAGTAAATTTAAGATGACCATTTAAATGGAAATAGACCAAGGAAAGGAGAAATATGCCCCTAGATGGTCTTCTGCCCTTGGGTGTATCTTCTTGCAAGATGAGATTTTGTCCTAGAAGAAGTTTCACCTGAGGGAAGGGACTTACATATATTGAGTGTGGAATCACAACAAGGTGTATTACTACCCCCAACTCTGGGGGCCTGGGTGAATAACGAAGGCTGTGAGATGGGGCACGAGGGAATGGGAATGAGGGCAGAGTGAGACTGGAATGAGGGACAGGGTGAAACTGGAATGGGGCATGCGGAGAGACTGGAATAGACACATAGGGAGAATGGAATGCATGGAGGAACATAGACTGTAATAAATGGCGATTAATCCCCAACCATTTTGGTGGCCTTTTTTCCTCCCTCATGTGTTGGTATGCAGAGGCTGATTGGGATGGGGTAGTGACTCTTGACCACCAAATGCACGTGGTGAGTGCCCTCACTCACAGAGAGAGAGAGACACACACAGAATGATCTCTCTCCTGATGGAATATAAAGACATGTAGCAGGGGATTAACAAATACCCAAAGGTCACAGAAATTGAGAACTGGTCTTAGTCGTAAACTACCTTGGTGAGTGAAGAGGAGAGACACTGGAACAATGATCAGAGAAGTAGATATTCAGGTGAGGGGTTTGGTGCTAAACCGTGTCGTGCACGAAATGCTACTATTTATTAACAGCATAGTAAACCACTGTGCCTAAAGTAAAATCAATACAAAATTCTCTTGACTATCTACCATTCTCAAAAGTCTAAAATTGAGACCAGAAAGATAGCACGGCACTTCAGGTACTTTCCTTGCACATAACCCATCTGGATTTGATCTTGGCACCACATATAGGCCCCAGACACTGCCCAGGAGTAATCCCTGAGCACAGGTGGGTGTGTGGCCCCAAACAAAGCAAAACAAAAACCCCTCCAAAAATTAAAATTGATGACCCTTAACAACCGAATAAAAAGTCGAATTGGGAGACAATCAGAGTGTTTATTTGGGCATTAAAAGGGCACCATATAAACTCATTAACGGTCATGATCCAGAGTCTCACAAAAAAAAGTCTCGAAAAAGCGCAACAAGTGGCAGAGATGCATTTATCTCAAGCTGTATCATTTTATTTAAAATTTTGGAATTTCTGGAGTTACATCTCATACTCTATGCCTCTGGTGTACCAACAGTAGCACAACATACGTGATGGGCTGTAGAGTAGAAGGCAACTGATCTTGATCTATCTATCTATCTATCTATCTATCTATCTATCTATAGATAAGATAAGATAAAGGCCCTCCCGTTGATCATTGATTTGCTCGAGCGGGCCCAGTAACGTCTCCATTGGAGACTTTGTTGTTACTGTGTTTGGCATATCGAATACTCTCGGTAGCTTGCCGGGCTCTCCGAGAGGGGCGGAGGAACCGAACTCGGGTCGGCCATTTTGGCCGCTTGTAAGGCGAACGCCCTACCGCTATGCTATTGCTCCAGCCCATCTATCTATATATCCATATACATATATATTTACACACACATATATATGTACACATATATATGTCTACACAAGACTCAACATGTAACAATATGTCAGTAATTTCTTATACAAGGCTTAACAGCACCAAGATGAGATACAACAATCTTCATACATTTTCCTCTAAAAAGCCCTCTTTGGATCATTTTTAGTGAATTACTCTTAACAAACAATAAAAATAAATTATTGAGGATCTGCCTTTGGGGCCGGCTTGGGTAGTAGTGGTAAAATTGAAAATAATGGTGATGATAAGGTGTAATGGTGGTGGAATTGGTTTGGTGTTAGAATATTGAATACAATAAATTATTGCAAACAACCTTATAGAAATTAAAAATAAGAAAAAAAGAGTTGTAGAGGGGCAGGAGTGATAATATAGCGGGTAGGGAATTTGCCTTGCATGTAACTGACCCAGCTTCGATCCCCACATCCTATATGGTCCCTATATGGTCCCCCAAGCACCGCCAGGAGTGATTCCTGAGTGCAAAGCCAAGAGTAAACCTGGAGCATCCCTGGGTGTGACCTCAAAACAAAAATAAATAAATGAAAGGGTTGTAGAGTTCATATTCAGATAGAGTCTGAAGAAGGCACAAAAGTGAATTTTTATAAGGGAAATTTTATGAGGTAATAAATGATATGCTGATCAGGTGAAAGCATCAACATGGTCAGGAGGTAAAAGTAGATTAAAGTTCACTTTTTATCAGTCCGTTCAAACAGGATATTCTTTTTTTTAATTTTTATTTTTTATTTTTTTTATTATTTTTAGTGAAACACCATGAGGTACAGTTGTAGATTTACAATTTTTTGTGCTTGGGTTTCAATTATACAATGATCAAATACCCATCCCTACACCAGTGCCCATTTTCCACCACCATGGATAATATCCCTCCCACCCCCATCACCCCATCCCACCCTGCCTCTGTGACAGGGCAATTCCTTGTGTTCTCTCCCTCCTTTTGGGTGTTGTGGTCTGCAAAAGAGGCTTTGAGTGGCAAACATGTTCAGTCCATAGTCTACTTTCAACATGCATCTCCCCTCCTGGGAGGATCCTCCAAACACCCTTTATTTGGTGCTCCCTTCTCTATCTGAGCTTCCCTTTCCCCTAGAATGCCCAGCTGGCCTCTAAGCTATGGAGTAATCCTCCTGGTGTTGATCTCAGCTATTCTTCGGTATTAATCTCATATTTTGTTTCTTTATATTCCCCAAATGAATGCAATCTTTCTATGTCCCTCTCTTTCTGACTCATTTCGCTTAGCATGATACTTTCCATGTTGTACCACTTGTATATAAATTTCATGACTTCATCTTTTCTAACAGCTACATAGTACTCCATTGTGTAGATGTACCAAAGTTTCTTTAACCAGTCATCTGTTCTTGAGCATTCAGGTTTCTTCCAGTTTCTGGCTATTGTAAGAGTGCTGCAATAACAAACAAGTGCAGATATCACTTTGACTATACATTTTTGCCTCTCTCAAACAGGATATTCTTGTTCTTGTTTCTTCTTGGAATGTTGGTGGCCAGAGGCCTTACCCTTTTTAGGGAAGACAGACTGTAGAGTTGGTATATCTGCAGTGGCTTCTTGCAGCTCTGTTTTATTTCATTTCATTTATTTTGAGTTTGGCATCACATAGTAGGGCTCAGGAACTACTCCCAGGGATCCATATGGTGCCATGATCAATCAGATTCTCACGGATGCAAAACAGAAGTATGAGCACCAGTCCTGTTAGCCATCTCCATTCTCCGGTAGCCCTCTTTTATGGGGGATCGGGTGTTCTATCAAATGGTACTCAAGAGGCCCTCGTGGTCCTCTTGGAAATTCTCCAGCAACCATGCAGGACATCCAGTGTAAGGGACCGTGGATGTGGTGCTTGCTGCTGGCTGTGGTGTGGGATGACCTAGGCCCCTGCACTTGTACTTGGGCCCTCCAGAGCTCCACCTTTAGAGTCTCGGGGCCACTTAGTGCCTGGGATCAAGGTGGGATCAACCATCTAAACCCTACACTAGATCTTTGGTTTCTACAGCCCTGTTTTAAAATGATTCCAGTTATATTACTCACCACACCTTCCAGGTACTTTAGAAAGGTAGGGGGATCCCTTCACTAGCACTGAACAAAGCCAAACACAAGTTGTCATTTCTTTTGTGTTTCTTTGGTTTTGGAGCTCTTCCTGGGTTACTCCTGGAAGTAAGCTAAGGGGTTGCTCCTGGTGGTTCTGAGGATCAAACTGGGATCAGCCCTTGCGAGGAAAGAGTCTTATTATCTTCTCTGGCTAGCTGATATTTCTTTCAATGTTCATATTATAGACGCACATATGTATACATATGGTCACTTCCTGAAGCTGCCTGGTCCCCAGGGAACGGATCATTTTTATTTCTAGATTTCACGGTCATTCCTCCTGTCTTCAATATACACTTACCCACAGTTAACCGACTGAAACAACCGGGGAGGATGAGATGAACTTTAGAGTCAGGAGTAAACCCTGAGCACTTCCAGGTGTGGTGAGAAAGAGAAAGTAGAGAGAGCAAAAGGAGAGATGATGCTAACTCAAGAATAGAGAGAAGAGAAGGGTGTGAGTGAGAGAGGAATAGGGAGGGAGAGAGAGGAGAGAGGAAGAGGGAAAGAAAAGAAAGAGGATGGGGGAGAGACTGTGAGAGCGAGAGAGAAGTATAAAAGGTTAACTCCAGATGAAAGTGCTTCCACCTCTGCTCGACTCACCTTGGTCACCAGTGCTCATGGAAATGCCTGGTCTAGGTCAGGTCAGTTCCATTATCAGCATGGAAGTTCTGGGTCCATCACTTTTCTCTCACAGAAAAGAATTTCAGGAGGAGGTTAAATGTGAAGCATGATAGTTTTTATTGAAACTTATCTAGAAATATGTGAGGGTAAAGATAGAGAGAAGTACACGCTCTAAAGAAAATGGGCTTCTCCAGATTGGAAATAAACAGAGACAACTTAGTCAGGTATGTGCTCTAGGGCTTGAAGTATAAGCTCCCGTTGACTTTTAAACTTGTAAGTTTGTCCCCTTAAATGCCACCATTAGTGCTCTCCCATCTCCTAAGCACTCCCATATTGTTTGCACATTATTTACAGTAGACAAGATAAGAAAACAACTGTGTCTATAACAGAGGAATGACTTTTGAACAATATAGTTGAAGATCTAGGGTCTCATGTGAGGTAAAATAAGCCAGATAGAAAGAGATAAATACTATTTGATGCCACTTACAAATGGAATCACAAACAGCCAACCTCATAGAAATGGAACCTACAATGGTGGTTTCTAAGGGGTTGAAGATTGGGGAGACTTTTTTAGGGGTACAAACTTGCAACTCATAGCTAAGTTTATTCTAGAGATCTAGTGCATAGTTTGGTAATTAAAGACAATATTGTTTTATAAATCTCAAAGTTATGAAGAGTTAATAGTTCTCAACACAAAAATGATACTTTTGTAGAGGAATAGAGCTATGTTGGCAGTCACATTAATAATATTTCAATGTATTAAGCCAGGGTGCTGTAAACCTAAATGTACACAGTCTTACATGTCAAGCACATTAAATTTTGTTTGTTTGTTTTTGAACCACACCAGACTTGTGATGAGGGATCACTCTTGGTGAGATCAGGGGACCATATGTCGTGCTGGCGATCAAACTCGGGTTGGCTGCCTGCAAGATAAGCACCCTGCCCACTCTGCAGTCTCTCTAGCTCCACAATTTTTGTAAAGTCAATTTTAATAAAAACACTATTGCGGAGGGCCCACAAACCACTCTCCGACCCGCGGAGGTGGCCCTAGGATCCGTAGGTGCAGGGAAGGACCGACCGAATGAACACAAGACACAAGAGACAGAGTATAGTTTAGAAATAGAGAGAAAAAGGGACAGCACTTTATTGAGGGATACAGGCTGTTTATATAGGTTCTGGGCAGCTTAGTCAGGAGCAGAAGCAGTATAACCATATATGGTAAGGTCAGCAACAAGAGCTTTACCTAACATTCAAGGTAGACATTTGTACATCAAAAGGTCTTGTGGCAATAGGTGCATCCTGAGCTTTACAATTGTATATCAAATGGCCTTATGGCAGTAGGTGTATCCTGAGCTTTACAATTGTATATCAAAGGGTCTTAGGGAGTAGATGCATCCTGGAGGTTACTATAGATAAGGCCAGCTAAGCTAACTGTCAGCCTGATGTTGCTTGCTATAGATCAGGCATCCACTGAGATCAGGAAGTCCTGGGAGACTGTCACCAATGTCTGTCCCAAGCAGTTCCTAGCATGGGAACCACGGCCAGGGTCTATGAGAGGGCTCTTGGCTTCCCACACACTATGATTTGCAAGGTTGTTCATTATACCAAGTCCTGTTCCTTTGTCACTCTGCTTGCTGGTGGCAGGGAATTTCTTGGACCTTGAGAACTTGATAAAGAGACAAAGAGAACTGAGGAGGAAACCGTGGTGCTCCTCTTCTGGAAGCTGGTGGGGGGGGGGGCATCCCCAGGGCAGGTGTGGCATTTCTGCTGTGCCTGGCGTAGAAGGCGAGCTGGAGGAGGTGGGTACAGAGGACAGGCAATGCACTGTGCCTCAGAAGAGCCTTCACTCAACTGTTTTCAGGTGCAGAATAAGGATTTGATGTGGGGTAAAAGTGAAGTGGAGTATGAAAGTGCCCGTGTCACCTGATGTGACACACACTGCAACTTGAGCTTCACCCAGTGTTGATAAAGACATGCTGATCGAAAAAAGCCAAAACCTAACTCTAGTGCATTTGCAAAAAAAGCCAAGTGAGAGCCATGAGTTAAACTGATCTTTCCTTCTCTCTTCACCAACCTCAGGTTAGAGGTAGCCATAGAAAGGATCATGGCAGCAGAAACTATTTTCCTTTTTGTTGTAGGCAGACTGGTAAGAGAATTTGGGAATGTGCTTTGGGCGAATAATACATTTTAAAATGAAGAGATTATCTAGCCCTGAAGGAACCCAAGGACAGGAAGACCTCTTTGAAATACAAACCCTGAGCTCTTTGAAGAGGAGAAACTGAGACACTATCCAGATGGAGAAATCCAAGGCTCCATCCAGAGAAGGGTGGAGCCCTCAGAAAAGGGGCAGCTACAGAGGAATCTGTGAGATTAAAAAGAGACTGTCGGCAGTTCAAAGGCTGCGATTTCCAGATGAATAACAGTGCAAGGTTTTCCTGTGACAACACTGGGGTTGGCTGCCTGCAAAATAAGCACCCTACTCATTGTACTATTGCTCTAGCTCCAACATTTTTTAAAAATAAATTTTTATTAAATGCACGGTGATCTACAAAGTTGTTCATTATACAGTTGTTTCAAATATTTAGTGTTTCATCACCACCAGTGTGACCTTTCTCCACAAATATCCCTAGTTTCTCTCCCAATCTTTTTCCTTAGGCACATAACAAATTTACATTATATTGCTTATTCCAAATAAAAAAACTTAAGAGATGGCAAATAGAATGATCAGAAAATAAAACAGTAAGAGCTAATTTGTGATTACTGTATGAATTTGACCTATGTAAATACAAGAATCAAAACCATTTAATACAATGTAATAAAATGCCTATTCTCATTTCCATGTGTCTGTTTCCAACTATGGAATCTACAGTATCACTGTATCACTATATTACTGTCCTCCCGTTGTTTATTGATTTGCTCAAGCAGGTGCCAGTAATGTCTCCATTCGTCTCTGATACATGCTAGTGTAGCCCGATGGCATATTGGGGGCTCTTTCAGGGTCAGGGGAATGAGGACCATCATTGCTACTGTTTTCATCATATGGAGTATGCCACGGGTAGCTTGCCAGTCTCTTCTATGGGGGTAGGATACTCTCAGTAGCTTGCCGGGCTCTCTGAGAGGGCTGGAGGCTTTTGGGGTAGCCTCTAATCACCTTTACAGGTGTTCCCAGTCAGATATGTATGCGGGAAGGATACTTTCAGCAGCTCACTGGGTTCTCTGAGAGCGAAAACTAAACAATTAAAGGTCTAGCATCCGTGGCTGCACGCTTCTGGGAGCTTGGTTTTATAATCTCTGGATCTTGGCCATTGGTGGGATTACACAGCATTTGGTGGGTGCCACTGTCTAGTTACTGGAAGATGGGGCATCTGGGTGGAGGAGGCCCAGTTCTGATCTGAGTAGGCTTGGAGATCTCAGCCCCGGGTCCTATACACCTGGGTTCCTCTGCCAGTTCCTTCATGCATGAGGCTCAGCTGAGCGTGTGGAGAGTGGTCTCAGCATGGCTGTGGCTGGGTCCTGGAGGTCTTCAGTTGCCAGGGCTCTGCTCGGAGCGGGAGGGAAACTCAACCTGCCCCCCTCCAAGGGGCCCTGGTGATGACAGCCAGGTGCAGGGGCAGGAGACTCTGCATTGTTCTCTTCCGGGAGCTTGGTTTTATAGTCTCTGGATCTTAACCGTTGGTGGGATTACAGGGAAGTTGGTGAGCACAACTGTCTAGCTACTGGAATCTAAAGTATATTACATTACATTTTACTTTATACATGGATCTCACTATGGTAATCATCTCTCACCTGTCATTAATAAAATCTTTCATGTAATTCTGTATTAATCTATTTTGGAGTTCGCATGGAATATGTAAAGCCTACATATGTAAATTTTCCCCTACACTTTATTTAAACACTGTAGTTTACAAAGTTGTTCATGTTGGTTCGTTACAGGCATTGAACATTCCAACACAATACCATCACCATTATACTTTTCCTCCACCACTGTCTCCAATTTTCCCAACCACCCCTTAAGCCTGTCCCCATAGCAGGCCCTCAACGATTTATTTTATATTGCTTTTTATCAATAATTTGCTAACAATGGTAACAAATATTTCTTTAGCAGAAAATTAGTATAAATTGTTGTATCTCACCATGGAGACATTAAATCCTTGTATGAGAGATTATTAAGATGTTGTTTCAGCTTAAGTCTTTTATATTTATGTTTTATTAATTGAGATTGATTGCCTTCTATGTTACATCCCATCCAATCTGGTGGGCTCCTACTGGTTTATCTGTGTTGTGGAGTTTGAGATGTCATTCGCATTCACGGCTATTCACTCCAGGAAGTCCGGAATTTTTAATAGGCTGGTGCAGCTGGAGTTAAATTTTTAACTGGGTGGTGGCTTTAGGGTGTGTAAGTGACTTCTCGGACTTATGGAAGTACAGGAAGCGGGGCAGAAGTAGGCCATCCTGACTCTGAGAAATCCTGGAAGATTCCAGTCACAAAACCCCCATACCTGAGTTTTTCAGCAGACGAATTTCTCTGAGGTTGAGTCCCAAGACAATGGAGTCCCGTAGGGAGCATGGTGGTTATTTTGAAATGTGGGAGCAAGTGCGGGCCAGGATTCTGTTTGAGTGGGTCAGCCCAGGACTCACCCCTCTTCCAGGGTACCATGGACATCTCAATCATGTGTGAGTGTCTGGAAAAAATATCTTTTGTGTCTTGTAGTTCTCTTGAGATTTATTTACGAATCTCTGGGGCATGGTCTTACATGAGCTTACCTCTTGTTTTAGCTAATTGTTTTACCTACTTGTTTTAGTTTTACCATTTACATTTAAATTTGTCACATAGCTAAGCTATGATTATTGTTTGAATTTATTGCTTTCAAAATATGCACCCAGAATAATATGCGTGGAAACTGTTATAAATTTTAATGTTACTGAGAATTAATTGGACACACTTGTCTGACTTCCTTTAAATAAAGCTGAGTTAAAAAAGTCTATGAAATTACACAGCTTATTAGGGGTTGAAATGTACTTGAGAGCAGAAATGTTATCTCTCAGTTTCTTAAGTTTCTGACCAGTTTTTTTTTTTTTAAATTGAATCACTGTGAGCTACAGTTACAAAGCTTTCACGTTTGAGTTTCGGTCATACAATGATCGAATATCCATCTCTCCACCAGTGCACATTTTCCACCACCAATGTCCCCAATATTCCCCCTGCCCTTCCCAACCCCCCGCCCCCGGTGCCTCTATGGCAATTTCTCCCACACTCTCTACTTTTCAACATTATGGTTTGCTTGAATTTTTCCACTACCATTCAAGCCTGCCTTGCCAGGGGCAGATGCAGATACTTTATTATCTATTGCAGATACTTTACTATCTATTGCTTATTATGAATAACACGAGAGGTCACATGACCACAAAAGCAACCACACACTTCTGGAATTCTAAAATTGTAAATGGTTGGGTCCAGAGACATCTCTGTAGGGAGCTAATACATTTTGAGATTCATTTGGGAGTCTCTGAATCAAGACTGTTGATGCACTGAGATGGCGCCTGGAGTCATATTGTGGGCATGACAGCCAGGATCCCAAGCGGGCAGGGAGATTTGGAGGGACAGCCCGTCTCAGCTACTGCCATATGGCCTGGAGTCTTAGTCCTGGAATCCGCATACCTGGGTTTTGATTCTGGAAACTCGTGGCCGTAGGGGTTTCATCTGGAGCGGGCAGAGAGGGCAAGTCTGTTCTGTCTGAAGTGCCCCAGTAGAATTGGCTCAGTAAGAGGTCCGGAAAGATCTCCGGTGATCTGTTGCCTGACCAGTTCTTTCTGTAGTCTAAGAGACCATGTCATGTAAAGAAGTCGGGTTTGGTCAGTCCAGGCTAGGGACCTATAAAAGGAAATAGATATCTCTTAAAAGAAAAATACAGGGAAATTAGAAATATAGAGGAAACAAAACAAAACTTAAGCTGACAAAGGTATAAAAAGAATTAAGAATAATAAGAGAAATAAAGGAGATCTAAATATCACAGTCAAATACTATTTTCCTTTGGAAGCATCAAGATTACACAAAAATACTGTAGGCTATATATCTCAGCACACAAGTTTCAACCTTTAACTTCATGCTACTATCTCTAATAGAAGGGCTTAATGGCTCGTGGGTGAAATACAACAATCTTCACACATTTTTCTCTAAGAAAACTTTTTTGGATCATTTTTAGTGGATTATTCATAACAAGAAATACAAAATAAATTACTTCGGTTCTGCTTTGGGGGCAGGGTTTGGGTTTTGGTATGGAAACACAGGCTATGGGAAGGTGTAATGGTGGTGAAATTCATGTTCAAATATTATATTCACGGTATATATATCACGGTACTCCTGTTGTTCATCAATTTTGCTCGAGTGGGCCCAGTAACATCTCCATCATTAGACTTGTTGTTACTGTGTTTGGCATATCGAGTACGTCACGGGTAGCTTCCCAGGCTCTGCCGTGCGGGGTTCAAATATTATATCTAATCAATTATTGTGAACAACTTTATAAAAATAAAATTAAAAATACTGTAGGACCTCAATATGTGGATTACGTTTTTATGCTAATAATTTTCTTAGGTAATTAATTTTAAGTAAAATAGTAAATATAGAGAATAAGTTTCAGGATACTGTCATTTATTATTTTTTTGTTTTTGTCTTTTGTTCTTATCTTTTCCATTCACATTTTAACTCATTTACGACACCAATATAATAATATAGAGTTCCTAAGTTTAAAAATTACAAAGACAATAGTGGAAAAGAAAAATTACATCTCGTTCCTTTGAATTTACATTTCAAACCATCTCTATATACATCAAGACAAAGTGAATCTTCTAGCAAAGTGAAGTTTATGTCTGCACAGTTCATTTTGACAAATCAGTTTTATGTTCACAGTTTCTATGCAGAAAGACCATTCAACATAGTAATATCCATTCACTAAACAAACTTAGCAGTTTACAAAGAAACAATCTTTAATCTGATAAGCAACTATAAAAAGCAGTGAGATAGTATCATGAAAATAATATTCAATGATATAATTTGAGGAAAAGGGTACCAATGTAAAATCAAAATGTCCACCATTCAGGAAAAAAATCTGTACTCAGAAGCTAATATAATGTACAAAATAATCAAGTACAAGTAAGTAATTCAACTAGATATGGGGCCCAAGAACTCAATATAGTAATTACTTTTTAAATTATTCTAATATTGTTGCTATATTTAAACTTGTAATCATATGCTTTCTATGTATTCTAACCTCTGACTTAACAGTTTGCGTAGACAAATGTATTCACCCATGTCTGTTTGTGAATATAGAACAGATTTCTTTTAGCTTGCCTCAGACAGAAATGTTTATCTCAGAGGACTGAACTCACCTTGCTGGTGAAATCGGCCAGGTCCGCATTCAGACTCCTTCACCAGACAACTGAACGGCAGCTGTCGTTTGAGAAAATTATGGTTTTCTCAAATATTCAAATTTAGTGGGGTGACACAAAAGCAGACTTCTGAGTAGCTGGTTACTATTTTTTACTGTTTTTGGACCATTCCTGGTGGTAGTTTATGATAACAGTAATGAATTCTTCAGGAATGTCTTCTTACCTTTCAATCTTTTCTAATTTTCTTTCTTTTCTCTTTGGAGATATTCAATCCTGTATTATCTATTATATGTGCCATAGATACATACTTATGCATTTTACTTTTGTCTTTAATAATTTTATTCATCCCTGGATTCACATGTTTTTCTACACAGAATAAGCCAATTAGTCCTCCACTCCGCCTCTTTATTTTGTCTCCGGAAGAGATCCCTGCAGAATTTAATTCCTTTTCACTAGATCACTGATCTACTTCCCAAGCTTTAAAAAGGTTTGTACTGTGACATATATAAAAGATAAAATTGACATCTTCAGGGGCTGGAGCGATAGCACAGTGGGTACAGCATTTGCCTTGCACGCGACCGACCTGGGTTGAATTCCCAGCATCCCATATGGTCCCCTGGAGCACCACCAGGAGTAATTCCTGAGTGTAAAGCCAGGAATAACCCCTGAGTATCACCAGATGTGATCCAAAAAGCCAAAAAAAAAAAAAACCCTGGCATCTTTGTTCTTACGTGTGCAGCAATGTTAACTACAGTGATGATGTCGTGCAACCAACTGCCTTTCATCTTCCTCTCCCCTTCCTTCTGCAGGGCAGAGACTGCTCTGTAAATAATGCACATGCTTTTCCCTCTTCTCTCCAGGAACCTGCAACCACAACTCTGTTCTGTTTCTAAGATTCCAGCTACTTATTAGAGTTCCTGTCTAAGCTCATTCAATATGTGTTTCTCTGTTTCTCACTGATTTGTTCACTTAGCAGCATGTCTTTAGTGTTCACCATGTGTCAGAATTTTCTGAGAAGCTCAGTAGTGCTCTGTTTTATGTCTATACAGCATTCTGCTACTTCCTCTTCTACCACTAGACACTTGTGTTGCTTCTTCTATGCTTGTGCTATTGTGAATAATGCCGTGTGCTTGGTTGTAATATCTCTTTTTGACTCTTTTCAGTCTTTTGGGCATCTACCCTGAAGTCAAACAGCTGTACTATATGGGAATCTTATTCTAATTTTTGTCTTTAGAATTTTATTTTAAATTACTACTACTATTATTATTATCATCATTATTTTCTATTTGGGGAGATATGGGTCCTGGAAGTAAACCAGACCACAAGGGTCCGTATTTAGAGAAGATGCTGAAACACTGACAGATATGGTTTCAGAGTATGTAGCCGGTCTGGTATGTTTTCTACGGAATAAACCTTCCTTACGTGGGAGTCAACAGGGTCAGTGCTTAATGGTATGTCTGGACATTAAGTCCTGGACATGTGTCAGGAAGGAGGTGCCTGCAATTCTCTGTCACGCCGTGACCTGGAAGTACTGTGTCACCTGCTCCCAGGCTGCTGTCTTTCCCATCGGCTTTGTGAGGGTCCAGCTCTGACTCCAGGCTTTCTGTTTGTTCCCATTTGACTTACTTGTGCTTTATTGACTTCTCCACCTAGGAGACCTTGGGTCTAATATTTTTCCCTCTCTCTTTGTTTATGAGCACTGAGGCTATTATGTGTATGGATTTGGGTTTTATACATAATTAGGTGGTGATGGCAGGAGTGGAAAGAGGGGTTGGACTACACCCGGTGGTGCTTAGGGCTTACTGCTGGCTCTGTGCTCAAGGATCACTCCAGGAAGTATTCTGGGGGACCATATGTGAAGCTGGAGAACAAACTGGGGTCAGCTACACAGTCTTATCCAGGTTCTGTTTCTCTGATCGTTCAAAATTGGGTTTAATATAAACTGCTATTTAGTCATTGTATGACCATTAACAAACAAACTTTTCTTGGGTCCATTTATTTAAAACTGTAAATTATTTCTTAAGAGATAAGTAAAAGGGATGCTGCGGGAACATAGTGTTTGTGTGTGTGTGTGTGTGTGTGTGTGTGTGTGTGTGTTTTATGATTAAAATCAGTTCTTTTATTGAGGGAGAGAAGTTACTCCAGTGTTCCCTGGTGGAGAGAAAGGGGAAAGTGGGAAGTCAAGTTTGCTGGTGAGAACTGAAGGGTCTGCCAACATTGTCAGAATCCAGGCTTTTCCGGATCTTTCCATGCCTTGTGTCTACGGATTGGCAAAGGGTTCCGGAGAACCAATTGAGAGGCTTCTTTCAGCTGTCAACCAAGAGGCTTTAGGTCTTCTCTCAGCCAAGGCATCCAGTGAAAATACAATTTATTTTTCAGAATCCTCTGGGGAATTAAACAGTCTCTTTTGCATCGCATTATCATGCTCCCTGCTCTTGATCCTCTTTTCCGTGCACTCTTTCTTCAAACATTTTTCTCATCTCTCAATCAAGATCATTGCAATGACCAAACATTTCAGAGAGCCGTGATTTTTGTGACATTCCTCAAGCAAGTGTATCAAGATGTTGCACTCTTCAGTTGTGCAAGTGTGGAGATAAGTCGGGATGCATCCTTAGGAGGAGGTGACGGACCCCAGCAGAACAACCCGGACGGCGGCCAGCCCAGGAGCCTGCAGCAGAGTCGGGGCGACCCGCCGAACCCGGCCTAGACGAGGCTCAGGGCGCATGCGCGGGCGTGCCCAAGTACGGCGGCCGCGAGGGCCCCCGGCGGCTCCGCTGGAACATAGTTTTGAGAAAATTAAATGTGGGGAACGTTAGCCAATTAAAATTATTATGATAATTCAGGTTATATGCTTATAATACTGTAAATAGCATTTATGTTTTTAATGGATAGTTAGAACAGTTCCCTGAAAGCCACTGCCCAGTCCCCACCTCATATGATACTTCTAGCCTGTCGCTTCATTCCCCCCTACATCCCTTGCTTGGTGATTGCAATATAATACTTATAAACATATATATGTATATGTATATGTATATGTATATGTATATGTATATGTATATTCCACAATTGTTAAGCAGATTGAGTAGATGATAGAACTTTGTAGACCAGCATTACTCAACAAGGGATCAAATAACTCCTAGGGGCCCACCAGGATGTTACAAGGGGAACACAGGTTAAAATCATATAAATGGGTGATTTTTGCCTCTAGTCTTGTGACAAGGTTAGAATACCAACTAATAGAACAGGGTGCCACAAGAAGAAACAAGGCCCAAAGGGAGTTGTAGTCATTGAAAGGGTGAGAAACAATGGTTTGGGCCACTAGTTTTGTTCACTGGTTCTGGAGATTATAAGGTGATACAAGTGTCAGCTCTGGATATCAAAGCATTTTTCTCTTCCATAAAATTTTACTCATGATTTGCTCGCTTTGGCAGCACATATACTGAAATTGGAACGATACAGAGAAGATTAGCATGGCCCCTGCGCAAGGATGACACGCAAATTCATGAAGCGTTCCATAAAAAAAAAAAAATTACTCATGTTGAGATAATATATTTGTGGTTATATATATATATATACATATGTATATATATGTTGCATTTTGGTGATCAGTGCTTTGTGATAATTAATGGTTTTCTCTCACCTTGGTGATTCTTCTTATTCTGAAGTTCATCCTAGTAGCATTCTAGCTAATTTAGATTTCATTTTTTGGGGGTCACACATGGAGATGCACAGGGGTTATTCCTGTCTCTGCACTCAGGAATTTCTCCTCGCAGTACTTGGGGTACCATATGGGATTCTGTGACTCGAACCCAGGTTGGCTGGGTAGGGACTGTAGATGAAATAAGACAGAGCTGCAAGAAGCCACTGCAGATATACCAAATCTACAGTCTGTCTTCCCTAAACTGGGTAAGGCCTCTGGCCACCAACATTCCAAGAAGAAACAAGAGCAAGAATATCCTGTTTGAAAGGACTGATAAAAAGTGAACTTTAATCTACTTTTACTTCTTGACCATGCTGATGCTTTCATCTGATCAGCATATCATTTATGACCTCATCTTTCTCTTTCCCTTATAAAAACTCACTTTTGTGCCTTCTTCAGACTCTCTCTGAATATGAGCTTTACAACTCTTTCATTAATTTATTTTTGTTTTGAGGTCACATCCAGGGGTGCTCCAGGTTTACTCTTGGCTTTGCTCTCAGGAATCACTCCTGGCGGTGCTTGGGGGACCATATAGGGACCATATAGGATGTGGGGATCGAAGCTGGGTCAGTTACATGCAAGGCAAATTCCCTACCCGCTATATTATCACTCCTGCCCCTCTACAACTCTTTTTTTCTTATTTTTAATTTCTATAAGGTTGTTTGCAATAATTTATTGTATTCAATATTCTAACACCAAACCAATTCCACCACCATTACACCTTATCATCACCATTATTTTCAATTTTTTTTTCCCCCTTTATTTTATTTTATTTTTTTTTAAAGTTGTAGATTTACAATTTTTTGTGCTTTGGTTTCAATTATACAATGATCAGATACCCATCCCTCCACCAGTGCCCATTTTCCACCACCATGGATAATATCCCTCCCACCCCCATCCCCCCATCCCCCCGTCTCTGTGGCAGGGCAATCCCCTGTGTTCTCTCTCTCCTTTTGGGTGTTGTGGTCTGCAAAAGAGGCATTGAGTGGCAAACATATTCAGTCCATAGTCTACTTTCGACATGCATCTCCCCTCCTGGGAGGATCCTCCAAACATCCTTTATTTGGTGCTCCCTTCTCTATCTGAATAGCCCTTTCCTCTAGGAGACCCGGCTGGCCTCTAAGTTATGGAGTAATCCTCCTGGTGCTGATCTCAGCTATTCTTGGGTATTAATCTCATACTTTGTTACTTTATATCCCCCAGATGAATGCAATCTTTCTATGTCTATCCCTCTCTTTCTGACTCATTTCGCTTAGCATGATACTTTCCATATTGTACCACTTGTATGTAAATTTCATGACTTCATCTTTTCTAAGAGCTACATAGTACTCCATTGTGTAGATGTACCAAAGTTTCTTTAACCAGTCATCTGTTCTTGGGCATTCAGGTTTCTTCCAGTTTCTGGCTATTGTAAAGATGGCTGCAATGAACAAACAAGTGCAGATGTCACTTCGACTATACGTTTTTGCCTGTCTGGGATATATTCCCAGGAGTGGTATTGCTGGGTCAAATGGGAGCTCAATTTCTAATTTTTTGAGAATCGTCCATACTGTTTTCCAGAAGGGCTGAACCAGTGGACATTCCCACCAACAGTGAAGGAGTGTCCCTTTCTCGCCACATCCACGCCAGCATCGGTTGCTTTTGTTCTTTTGAATTTGGGCCAGTCTCTGAGGTGTGAGATGGTATCTCATTGTGGTTTTGATCTGCATCTCCCTGATGATTAATGATGTAGAGCATTTTCTCATGTGCTTTTTTGCCATTCGGATTTCTTCTTTGAGAAAGTTTCTGTTCATTTCATTGCCCCATTTTTGGATGGGGTTGGATGTTTTCTTCTTGTGGAGTTTAACCAGTATTTTGTATATCCTGGATATCAACCCCTTGTCAGATGTGTATTCGGTGAATATCCTTTCCCATTCTGTAGACTGTCTTTGTATTTTGGTCACTGTTTCTTTGGAGGTGCAGAAGCTTCTTAGTTTAAGATAGTCCCATTTATCTATCTCTGTTTTCACTTGCTCGGCCAGTGGTGTGGCATCTTTGAAGATACAATTAGCTTCAATGTCATGGAGGGTTTTGCCAACTTTATCTTCAATGTACCTTATGGTTTCTGGTCTGATGTTGAGGTCTTTAATCCATTTTGATCTTACTTTTGTACATGGTGTTAGGCAGAGTTCTGAGCCTATTTTTTTGCATGTAGCCTTCCAGTGATGCCAACACAATTTATTAAAGAGGCTTTCCTTACTCCACTTCACATTACTTGCACCTTTATCAAAGATTAGATGAGCATATGATTGAGGAGAGATGTCAGTGTATTCAACCCTGTTCCATTGGTCTGCAGTTCTGCCTTTGTTCCAGTACCATGCTGTTTTAATTATTACTGCTTGGTAGTACAGTTTGAAGTTCGGGAGGTTGATTCCTCCCATTTTCTTTTTCCCAAGAATTGCTTTAGCTATTCGTGGGGGCTTATTGTTCCATATAAATTTCAAGAGTGTTTGCTCCATTTCTTTGAAGAATGTCATGGGTATCCTTATAGGGATTGCATTGAATTTATACAATGCTTTCGGTAGTATTGCCATTTTGACAATGTTAAGTCTCCCGACCCATGAGCAGGGGATATCTTTCCATTTCCTCATGTCCTCTTTTATTTCCTGAAGTAGCGTTTTGTAGTTTTCTTTGTAAAGGTCCTTTACTTCCTTAGTTAAGCTGATTCCTAGGTACTTGATTTTCTGGGGCACAATTGTGAATGGGATTGTTTTTTTCATGTTGCTTTCTTCTCTCTCACTGTTTGCGTATAGGAAAGCCATGGACTTTTGGGTATTGATTTTATAACCTGCAACTTTACTATACGAGTCTATTGTTTCTAAGAGTTTTTTGGTGGAAGTTATTGGGTTCTCTAAGTAGAGTATCATATCATCTGCGAATAGTGAGAGCTTGATTTCTTCCTTTCCTACCTGAATGCCCTTAATATCTTTTTCCTGCCTAATCGCTATTGCAAGTACTTCCAGTACTATATTGAACAGCAGTGGAGAGAGTGGGCATCCCTGTCTCGTCCCTGATCTTAGAGGGAAGGCTCTCAGTTTTTCCCCATTGAGGATGATGCTTGCTGTAGGCTTGTGGTAGATGGCTTTAATTATGTTGAGGAAGGTCCCCTCTATACCCATTTTGGCTAGGGTTTTCATCATAAAGGGGTGCTGGATCTTATCAAATGCTTTCTCTGCATCTATTGATATGATCATATGCTTTTTATCTTTTCTTTTGTTGATATGGTGGATTATGTTGATTGATTTCCGAATGTTGAACCATCCTTGCATCCCTGGGATGAATCCTACTTGGTCATGGTGTATGATCTTTTTGATGAGTAGTTGGATTCTATTTGCTAGTAGTTTGTTGAGGATCTTTGCATCTGTGTTCATCAGGGATATCGGCCTGTAATTCTCTTTCTTTGTGGTATCTCTGTCTGCTTTTGGTATCAGTGTGATATTTGCTTCGTAGAAACTGTTTGGAAGTGTTTTTGATATTTCAATTTCGTGGAAAAGCTTAAAGAGCATTGGGAGTAAGTCCTCTTTAAAGATTTGGAAGAATTCACTAGTGAATCCATCCGGGCCAGGACTTTTGTGCTTGGGGAGACTTTTTATTACCATTTCAATTTCCTTGATGGTGATAGGTCTGTTCAGGTATTCCAGGTCTTCTTGGTTCAGCCTTGGGAGTCTGTAGGAGTCTAGGAATTTATCCATTTCCTCGAGGTTTTGATGTTCCGTGGCATAAAGCTTCTCAAAGTACTCCCTGAGGATCCTCTGAATTTCTGTGGTTTCTGTTGTAATGACCCCCTTTTCATTTCTGATTCGGTTTATTAGGGTTTTCTCTCTCCCTTTCTTTGTGAGTTTTGCTAGAGGCTTATCGATCTTGTTAATTTTCTCAAAGAACCAGCTCTTGGTTTCATTGATCTTTCGGATTGTTTTTTGGGTTTCCATCTCGTTAATCTCTGCTCTGAGTTTTATTATTTCCTTTCTCCTGTTCGGGTTGTGCTCCTTTTTTTGGTCCTTCTCCAAGCTCTTAAGCTGTGAGGTTAGGTTACTTATGTGTGCTCGCTCCTCCTTCCTGAGGAATGCTTGTAGAGCTATAAACTTTCCTCTTAACACAGCCTTTGCTGTGTCCCATAAGTTTTGGTAACTCGTGTTCTCATTTTCATTCGTTTCTAGGAATCTTTTGATTTCCTCTTTGATTTCCTGTCTAATCCACTCGTTGTTCAATAGTGCACTGTTTAATTTCCAGGTGTTTGATTTAGTTTTCTGTTTTTGTGTGTGATTTACTTCTAATTTCAGCGCATTATGGTCTGAGAAGATTGTTGATACAATCTCTACCTTCTTCATTTTATGGAGGCATGTTTTGTGGCTCAGCATGTGGTCTATCTTGGAGAATGTTCCATGTACGCTTGAGAAGAAAGTGTATTCAGCTTTTTGTGGATGAAGTGTCCTGTATATATCTAGTAAGTCCCTTTCTTCCATTGTTTCCCTCAAATGAAGTATGTCCTTGCTAAGCTTGAGTCTGGTTGATCTATCAAGAGGTGACAAAGCAGTGTTGAAGTCTCCCACTAGTATTGTGTTGCTATTGATGTCTTTTTCCAAATCTATGAGTAGTTGTTTTAAGTACTTTGCTGGTCTCTCATTAGGTGCATATACATTTATTATTGTAAGTTCTTCCTGTTGTACAGATCCTCTGATCAATAAGTAATGGCCTTCACTGTCTCTTATGACCTTCCTCACTCTGAAATCAATGTGGTCTGATATAAGGATGGCTACCCCAGCTTTTTTATGGGAGCTGTTTGCCTGTAGGATTGTTTTCCAGCCTTTGACTCTGAGTCTGTGTTTGCTTTGACTATTGAGATGCGTTTCTTGCAGGCAGCAGAATGTTGGGTTCAATTTTCTAATCCATCCTGCCACTCTATATCTTTTAATTGGTGCGTTTAGCCCATTGACATTGAGAGAGATTATTGTTATGGGATTTTGTCCCATTGTTATGTTAAAATTGGGTGTATTTGAGGGGCCTTTCTTGCCTTAAAGTAGCCCATTTAGTTGTTCTTGTAACCATGGTTTTGAGTCTATGAAGTTCCTGAGCTGTTGTTTGTCTGTGAAACTGTGTGTTGTTCCTTCTATTATGAATGAGAGTCTTGCTGGGAAAAGTATTTTGGGGGAGGCATTTATTTCATTGAGTTTTTTTACTATGTCCCACCACTGTTTTCGGGCCATGAGGGTTTCATCAGAAAAATCAGCTGTGAATTTTAAGGATGCTCCTTTGTAAGAGATTTCTTTCTTCGATCTTGCTGCTTTCAGAATTTTGTCTCTGTCTAAGGTTTTGGTCATTTTGATCAGAATGTGTCTTGGGGTATTTTTATTCGGATTTCTTCTAGCTGGTACCCTTCGGGCCTCCTGAATGTGGTCACAAGTTTTCTTCAGCTCTGGAAATGTTGTAGCAATGATGTCTTTGACAGTTTCTTCTTCATCGAGGTTTTCTTCCTGTCCCTCTGGGACTCCAATAATTCTTATGTTACCCCTCTTGGCTTCATCACGATCTTCTCTTGCCATCTGTTCCCGAATTGTGAGTCTCTTTTCCATTTTCTGCTCTTTTCGGGAGAGTCTCTGAACTTCATCTTCGAGCTCACTGATTCTGTTCTCAGCCGCTGTTACTCTGCTGCTGAGGCCTTCCACTGAGCTTTTCAATTCGCCTACGAGATTTTTCAGGTCTGACATTTCTGATTGCATTTTCCTCATTTCTGCCTTCAGATCCTCTTGTCTTCTATTGGCATTGCTTTCCATTGTTTCTTTTAATTCCCTAAGCATCCTAAGTAGCTCCCTTCTGAATTCCTTGTCAGAGAGGTTGTCTAACACGACAGTACTGTTGGTGTTATCTGGGCTAGACTCTTCAATATGAAAGTTTGGTGGGCTTTTGCGTTGCTTTACCATTGTGAGAGGTGTGGTTTAGTCCTTCACGTTCAGTGTTACTATTCTGCTTGATATGCAGTGTGAGTTAAGATAGGCTTATGAGTTATTGGCAACTGTATTTCCAGTGGCTGAGCTAAAATAGAGAAGTTTCCATCTAAGAAGTTAGCTTATGGTTCCTATGGCATATGTAGTGGGAAAATATTTCGCGGCCGCTAACGCGGCCGCGGCTCCGGAAAGAGTCCCTGGCACTGGGCGAGGAGTTGGGAATGTCTCCTGTTTGGAATTGGAGCCGTTCAGCTTTGTTGCCCAGAGCTGGGCCTCTGTGCCCGTCCCACGCGGCTCAGGGGTTGAAAACCGGCTGTCTCGGGGCTGTTTCTAGCTGCGCGTGCCCAGAGAGGAACCCAGGCCCTTGGGGGCGGGCTGTACCTGTTGGAATTGGAGCCGTTCAGCTTTGTTGCCCAGAGCTGGGCCTCTGTGCCCGTCCCACGCGGCTCAGGGGTTGAAAACCGGCTGTCTCGGGGCTGTTTCTAGCTGCGCGTGCCCAGAGAGGAACCCAGGCCCTTGGGGGCGGGCTGTACCTGTTGGAATTGGAGCCGTTCAGCTTTGTTGCCCAGAGCTGGGCCTCTGTGCCCGTCCCACGCGGCTCAGGGGTTGAAAACCGGCTGTCTCGGGGCTGTTTCTAGCTGCGCGTGCCCAGAGAGGAACCCAGGCCCTTGGGGGCGGGCTGTACCTGTTGGAATTGGAGCCGTTCAGCTTTGTTGCCCAGAGCTGGGCCTCTGTGCCCGTCCCACGCGGCTCAGGGGTTGAAAACCGGCTGTCTCGGGGCTGTTTCTAGCTGCGCGTGCCCAGAGAGGAACCCAGGCCCTTGGGGGCGGGCTGTACCTGTTGGAATTGGAGCCGTTCAGCTTTGTTGCCCAGAGCTGGGCCTCTGTGCCCGTCCCACGCGGCTCAGGGGTTGAAAACCGGCTGTCTCGGGGCTGTTTCTAGCTGCGCGTGCCCAGAGAGGAACCCAGGCCCTTGGGGGCGGGCTGTCCATTATTTTCAGTTTTAACACTACTACCCAAGCCGGCCCCAAAGGCAGATCCTCAATAATTTATTTTTATTGTTTGTTAAGAGTAATTCACTAAAAATGATCCAAAGAGGGCTTTTTAGAGGAAAATGTATGAAGATTGTTGTATCTCATCTTGGAGCTATTAAGCCTTGTATAAGAAATTACTGACATGTTGTTACATGTTGAGCCTTGTGAACACATATATATGTGTACATATGTATGTATATATATATATGTATATAGATAGATAGATCAAGATCAGTTGCCTTCTACTTTGTGTGCTACTGTTGGTACACCAGTGGCATAGAGTATGAGATGTAACTCCAGAAATTCCAAAATTTTAAATAAAATGATACAGCTTGAGTTAAATGCATCTCTGCCACTTGTTGCTCTTTTTTGAGATTTTTTGTGAGTCTCTGGATCATGGTCGTTAATGAGTTTATATGGTGCCCTTTTAATGCCCAAATAAACACTCTGATTGTCTCCCAATTCGACTTTTTATTCGGTTGTTAAGGGTCATCAATTTTAATTTTTGGAGGGGTTTTTGTTTTGCTTTGTTTGGGGCCACACACCCACCTGTGCTCAGGGATTACTCCTGGGCAGTGTCTGGGGCCTATATGTGATGCCAAGATCAAATCCAGATGGGCTATGTGCAAGGAAAGTACCTGAAGTGCTGTGCTATCTTTCTGGTCTCAATTTTAGACTTTTGAGAATGGTAGATAGTCAAGAGAATTTTGTATTGATTTTACTTTAGGCACAGTGGTTTACTATGCTGTTAATAGTAGCATTTCGTGCACGACACGGTTTAGCACCAAACCCCTCACCTGAATGTCTACTTCCCTGATCATTGTTCCAGTGTCTCTCCTCTTCACTCCCCAAGGTAGCTTACTACTAAGACCAGTTCTCAATTTCTGTGACCTTTGGGTATTTGCATGTCTTTATATTCCATCATGTCTACTACATGTCTTTATATTCCATCAGGAGAGAGATCATTCTGTGTGTGTGTGTGTCTCTCTCTCTGTGAGTGAGGGCACTCACCACTTGCGTTTGGTGGTCAAGAGTCGCCTCCCCATCCCAATCAGCCTCTGCATACCAACACATGAGGGAGGAAACAGGACCGCCAAAATGGTTGGTGATTAATTGCCATATATTACAGTCTATATTCCTCCATGCATTCCATTCTCCCTATGTGTCTATTCCAGTCTCGCCCCATGCCCCATTCCAGTTTCACCCTGTCCCTCATTCCAGTCTCACTCTGCCTTCATTCCCATTTCCTCATGCCCCATCTCACAGACTTCATTATTCACCCAGCCCCCCAGAGTTGGGGGTAGCAATACAACTTGTAGTGATTGCACACTCAATATATGTAAGGCCCTTCCCTCAGGTGAACCTTCTTCTAGGACAAAATCTCATCTTGCAAGAAGATACACCCAAGGGCAGAAAACCATCTAGGGGCATATTTCTCCTTTCCTTGGTCTATTTCCATTTAAATGGACATCTTAAATTTACTTCTTAATATTTCTAGTCATTTTGTACGAACACCGTAGCACTGTAGCACTGTACTCCTGTTGTTCATCTGTTTGCTCAAGTGGGCACCAGTAATGTCTCACAACAAATTGTGAGACATGTTGTTACTATTTTTGGCATATTGAATACGTTATGGGTGGCTTGCCAGGCTTTGCCATGCAGGCGAGATACTTTCAGTAGTTTTCCCGGCTCTCCGAGAGGGGCGGAGGAACAGAACCCGGGTCAGCCATGTTGGCCGCATGCAAGGCAAACGCCTTACCCACTGTGCTATCACTATTAAGGTTTGTATTATTGGAAAATTGCTATGTTGATCAAAGGGATGGTTCTTCCTATTCCCATTTTGTTTTATACAGAAGTTTGTTAATGATAAACTTACATCCTATAATTTGATTAATTAAATATTTCTGAGTTGAAAGAAAGAGAAACTGAACACCATAAGATATATTAAGTTTAAAGGATGGGATGGCTCTCCTGGAGACATCTCTCTTATATCCCAGACTACAGTCCTCAGCCCAAGTTAGTCTTCCTAACCTTAGCAGGGTCCTTATTCAGATCCTTCTTTTTGGGTGATGACAAAGTTTGTCCAGGACCATACTCATAACTTACTATATTTTATGGTGGTTGGCCTGTCCCTTTTAGATCCCAGGATAGCTTATGGCTTGTCCCTTTTCAATACTTGGGTAGCTTACAGCTTGCCCTGAGTCCATCCAAGACACTCACTGGAACCCTACTTTTGGGGTGCTAGGAACTAAGGACAGCTGAGGCTTAAGTCGAGTAAATATGACAGATGACCAGGAATAAATATTGTTCTGAGTCAATTAACTCCCAGAAGCACAGCATTCACTATCTTCCTGTGTCTATACAAAAAGGACACTGCTCTAGAGTAAACTATGAAAAGGACATAAGGGAAAGAAAAAAGCAAATATTTCACTTGCATATACAAAATCCAGAGTCCTGAGAAGAATCTGACTTTACAAATCACAGGGTCTGATTTTGGGATATAGTGATTAACAGAGAGGGGAAGCAGAACAAAGAATAAGTTAAAGATTAATAAAGATGAATGGGAGTGCCACTGGGGCTGTGTGATGAGGGTAACTCAGTAACCTAAACTCCCTGAGGCAAGGGAGGAAGGACAAACCAATCCAACATCTCTCCTAATTTCACTCAGCATGAAACTCTCCAGATCCTGCCAGGTAGCAGCTAATCGTATGATTTATCATTTTTTACAGTAGAGTAGTATTCTATGTGTGTATGTACCACAGCTTCTTTATCCTGCCATCTATTCAGTCAAGACATGTTTTAAATAACATAAAATACCACTGATTCATGAATAAAAAAAAGTATTTTACAGAGTGAAAGTTTAGGGCTGTGGAAGAGAAAGATTCTAACAGAATTCTGCTTCACTGATGGGGCCCCCGTCCCCGAGAGCAAATTGGGGTTTATATACTCTGCAGTGGACCATTCTCAAGGAAGGAAAAACTTACATTGAAATAATAGTTAAAAGGAGACAAAGTATGAGTTTTTAACTGCCCTATGGTAATTTTCAACATCCTCACTGAGTAAGAAATAATAAATGCATTTTGAATTTTGAAAAGATACCTTACACAGGAGCCATTTAACATATAAAAGTTAATGTAAATCAAGAGATTACAATCTCTTATTATAAATTTCTTATTTTGGTTAGGTGAAAAAGGAACTCTCATCCACTGGTGGTAGGAATGTTCAACCAATGTGGAAAGTATGAAGAGTTCTCAGTAAATTGAACTGCCATATGATCCAGCTATTTCACTCTTGGGAATCTACCCTCAGGACACACAAACATTCATCTAAGATGACATCATCACACCATTATTCATTGCAGCACTTAAAACAAATAGCTATAATATGGAATCAACTTAGGCGTCCAATAAAAATGAATGTATTATGAAGATGTGGTACATATACACAATGGAACACTATACACAATGGAATATTATGCAGCTGTAAAGAATGAAGAAATCATTCAATTTGCTGCAACCTCAATGGAACTGGATTATATCATGTGAGTGAAGTAAGCCAGAAAAAGAAAGAAAATCATAGGATGATCTCTCTTATCTGTGATATATAAGTTAACTGGAAGAATAAGGAATGAAATATGGCAAAGAGTGGATGTCTAGATTGCCCCTGATTATAGAGTACAGGGAAGAGAACAAAGAAGGTAAGAAATAGAGGTGGGGTGGGGGGAAGAGGAAAGAAGAGGAAGACAGGAAGTAATGGGTAAGCAGGGGTCAATGGCCTGAGATACATCAGTAATGTGGAGGGGTGGGTAGCTACAGACACAAAACAGAATCAATAACACTAAAAACATGAGACACAAATGACAACAACCAAACATTCTGATGTGCCTGTAAGGTGGCAGCTTGTGGGGGTGGGAGGGAACTTGGGGTCACTGGTGATGGGAAATTGATGTTAGAACATTAGACGTTTCAATAACTTTGTAAATCACGGTTCTTTAATGAAATAAAAATTGTTTTTTAAAAAGATATTTTGGTCTGATGACTGTTTGACCTGGTCTTTCTTACATCTCGTCTCAGCAGGAGGCTGGCGTGGAGATATGAGATATGGTGCAGGGCTTCTACACACACTGACTACAAAGGCCTCTGTAGAAGTTACCTCTGCCCTGGTCTAGCCATAACTGACCTGTAACTTTAGCCAAGTGACCTTAGCTGCCAGCCGTGACTTCTTTGTCAGTACCTGACAGAGGAAAGCTAAAGTCTTGCCACCATATTGGGAAAAAACAAGTTCACTGCAGTGGTAACCTAAATGTTCATTAAAGACCCTGGGTTAGCCTTCTTGTTTTCCAGGATAGATAGGAAAATAAATTTGGGTAACACTGGAGGTTGAAAGTGTTATTTCTTCACTCGACTTAGTTTTAGGGCTATTTCCCGTCCTCAGCCTAGCAATTCTCAATGGACTGTGTTGAGGAGAAAATCAGAAGACCTAGGAAATCAAAGTCAAAGCTTGGAGCATGCCAGCCTATCTCCCCCAGGAATGGGAAGGGGGGCTTCAACTATAATAATTCACATGTAGTTATGGTGCTGTTTTCTAGCACATGGGTATATTAAAGGTATGTCCCTTCCCCTTCAGTGATACCAAACAGCCACAGTACATGTAAGAGGAATAGGGAGGCATATTTAGGGCAATAGAAACTTGACCTCAAGTGCTGACACTAGATACTGATTGAAAATCCTGCCGTTAAAGATTATTGTTAGAGAAAATTTAGCTTGGTTTTAAAATGCAGTCTTTAGTCCTGGAACCCAAGAAGGAGGAACTATAAATTGTAAGTTACAAATTTTATAAATTTGGTAGCTACATCTGTAATGAAACATGGTTATCCCTAGAACATGGGCCTGATAGTATCTAATAAATGGGAGAAAGGACCAGGAACTAACATTGGGTTAGAACCGCTGCCCATGTTTGCTGAGTTTGCCTACTTGGCAACCACCCAATCTTGAAAGACCATAATCAATAGTTGACAAACTACTCTAGGCACCATATAATCTCATCAATGGCCAAGATCCACAGACTCTTAAATAAAGCTCTCAGGAGAGTGCAACATAGAACATCCTGACCCTGCTCCAGGCTGTCTTCACCCTGCCCACTCGGAGGGGGACAGGCTGAGTTTCCCTCCCCACCCCTGCAGAGTCCAGGCAGTCATAAACCTCCTGAGTCCAACCATATCCATGCTCAAGGCCTCTCTGCACAGGTTCGGAAGAGCCTCAACTATGAGGGAACTTGCAGAAAAATCCAGGTATTCGGGACCCGTGACTGATATCTCCAAGCCTGCTTGGAACGGGTCTGGGCCTCCTCCCCCCAGCTCTCCAGTTTTCCAGTGTCTTGGTAGTCACACAACAAACTGCCTCTGGTGCCATATAATCTCACCAACGGTCAAAACCCAGAGATTATGAAATAAAGCTCATGGAAGAGTGTGACATAGAACAACCTGGAGCATGAGGCCAAATTCACGGCTGCAGGACCTCTTATGCTCTAGCCCACTGATGTACCAAAAAGTAGCACACATTTGTTTGGGTATAACTGTACATGCTTGCAATCTTTTATACAAGGACTTACTTAAATGGCTTCAGGATGAAATATAACAATCTTCACAAACTTTCCTCTTATGGTGGTGAGAAGGTGCACAATGTTGGGATTGGTGTTTGAATATTAATTGTAGTCTGTTGGGGTCCGAGCTCAGGACAGCCTCACCTGTCAAGGAAAACTCTGAGAGACCAAGTCCATGCAAAAGCAAGAGGTTTATTCAAGCATGCTCGGGCTCACAGCATGACCACAAACCGTCAGTGACTGAGAGCCCCGAGCCTCTTCAAAGGGGGCTTTTTATAGGGCAGCTTCCCGAGCATTTCAGAAAAGCCCGCGCACAAGTCACCCAATACATTTGAATTATCACATTAGATGCTGCACGCAGGCAGCCAGTCATTTTGCAACAAGCCATCAGCACCAGCCACTCTCTTCTGTACCTGTCACCAGGTCCTCCCAATGGGCAGTCAATTAGGCCTTTTCATTAGGCCTTCTCCAACCTTGTGGCCTTATCTGGTGAATTCCAGGTGCAAGGAGGAGATGGGAGTACTTGGTGTTGGGCCTTGTTAGGCGGATTCCAGGACAAAGAGATGCCTCATTAGGCCTTCTCAGGCCTTGTAGCCTTATCTGGCGAATTTCAGGTGCAAGGAGGAGTTGGGGGTACTTGGTGTTGCTAGCCTGCTGCAGCTGCAGGACGGGATATGGGCTGGGACTTGCTTTGCTAGGGCCCAATTGTCATGGGGCTATATTTCATAGTCAACTGTTGTTGAACAGCTTTTTTAAAATAAAATAAAAATAAAAACAAATTGAAAAAAATCAATAGTTGCTATTAAAGCCTCCTTTTTCTCCTGTCTTTGAGGCTCTAAATCTATGCATTTTAGACAGGCGGGATATTTCTCACAGTACATGCTGGATATCAACTGGAATGCCCACCTGGAGGCAAAACGCTTGGTTACATAAAAAAACACAATGGCATGAGCACGCTTCATAAATATTCATACCCAGGGGCTGGAGCGATAGCACATCCGTGTAGGGCATTTGCCTTGTACGTGACCATCCTGGGTTCGATTCCCTGCATCCTATATGGTCCCCCAAGCACCGCCAGGAGTAATTTCTGAGTGCGTAAGCCAGGAATAACCCCTGTGCAATGCTGGGTGTGACCCAAAAAGAAAGAAAAAGAAAAAATAAATATTCATATCCAGCTATAAGGGGACAGGAAGCCTGGCTATGGGAGAGGTGGGGCGGGGCGAGGGGGAGGCGCGGCGAGTGGGGGGCGGGGCGAGCGGGAGGCGGGGCGGGGCCAGCGAACAGGAGGCGGGGCGAAGGGGCGGGGCGAGCGGGAGGCGGGGCGAGCGGGAGGCGGGGCGGCGGGCCGGAAGCCCGCGGCTGGAGCGAGCCGGGCGACTTGACGACCCCGAGCTCGCTGCTGGTGATGGCCGTGAGCGGCTCCGGGAAGTACGTCCGGGAGGCGGGCGGCTGGCACACGGGAGGAGGACAGGCCGCGGGGACGCGGGGCCCCTGGGGAGTCCCCTTCCCCTTCGCGGGGACGGGAGCGGGGCGACGCGAGCCGGAGCGGCCGGAGCGCGTTCCCGGCGCGGGCGGGCGGCGCGGGCCAGTCCGGGCGGGCCACAGCAGCGGCAGCTCGGGGGTCCCGGCATCCCCGCTTCGGGGCCCCTGCGCGCCGCCCGCACCTCCTCCTGCACCTGCGCCAGTCAGTCCCGGCGAGCGCTTGCACCTCCCGGTCTCGAGAAGTGAACTTGACCTTCCGTTGTTTTTTTTTCCCGTCCTTAAATGACGAGTTATCGGTGTAAACGACAGTGGTCGTGTTCACTTGAACCGTATTTTCTTTTTTTTAGTTGGGAGGCTATGTGACAGGCAGCATAAAGCATCTCACAATCTTGATTGCCCGCACCGAGACCTTTGTTCCCTGATTAGGAGCCAACTATTAACTCTACACAGTTACTGGTAGTTTCTGGTAAAACAGTTACTGAAGCAAAAAAGAAAAAAAATCCAGAACTAAACTATCCGGGGGGTGGGGCTTCCTCCTGGCCCGAGCTCAGGCATCACTCTTGGTGGTGCTCCGGGAAGTTTATGGGGCACTGGAGGTCGAGCACCGGCTGACCGCGTGCAAGGCCAGCATCTTGCCCACTGTGATAAAGTATCTTGACCCTCAGATGCTCTAGACTCTCCTTAGTCAGGAACCACCCATGTGGGTTGTACCCATTTAAAAAGCTTGCTTCGGGTAAATAGATATATCTTTAGAAGAATTGGGGGGGGTGGGCATGTTTACCCTCAAAGACAGGGAATCTGGGATGGCATTAAAAGTCAGCACCTGCAGTTTCCTAGCTACCTGCTTTAAAAGTCGTGTCCTGAGGCTGGAGTGATAGCTTAGCGGGTAGTGTGTTTGCCTTGCACGGGGCGGACCCAGGTTCGATTCCCAGCATCCCATATGGTCCAATGAGCACCGCCAGGAGTAATTCCTGAGTGCATGAGCCAGGAGTAACCCCTGTGCATTGCCGGGTGTGACCCAAAAAGGAAAAAAAAAAGGTGTAAAACTGCTCCTGTGCTTGGTGTAAGGGACTTAGTAACCGCAGGACTTGGTTCCACCATGGCCTGCTGAGCTAGCTTGGACAGTTAGTCACATTTCCATCAGGCGAGAGGGAAGATGTCCTATACAATTCAGATGGTTAGTTTCATGCATTCAGAAAAATATTGGACTCAGTCATTCATGGTTGTCACTGATAATGGGACAAAAATCCCTACCTTCAGGGAGTTTATATGCCACTATGGGGGATGGCAGTGAATATATACACATCAACCAAAAGTGCCGGTGGTGGCCACCTCCAGGGGAGAGACTGGGGAGGAAGTGGGCAGAGCACCAGGCAGGAGGGTCAAGGAATGACCCTCTGAAGAAATGTGGGAGTTAGGAGAGAGGAGGGACAAGCCTGGAGAACAGTGGGAAAACGTTATGGCAGAGGGTCTAGAACGTGTCAAGGCCCAGAGGCCTGACCGCCTTATGGATTATCAGGGAACCCCAGCAGGGCAAGATTGGTGGCCTGAAGTTAGAGATTCGGTTATGGAATATAAATAAGAGCGTTGTGGATGGACTATGAATGAGAAGTAAAGAGGGGTTTTAAGACTTGCACCTGGGCAGCTTGGAGAAGGGAGAAGTACACCAGTGTTCCCCAAAGAGGAAGATGCTGCTCCAGGATTTCTGGAAGAATCCAGAAGGGCAGTATTAGCCTCTGATGAAATTAGGGGTTATTGAGTAATGTTATGTTTGATTTTGGGTCATGCCAAGCACTCCATGAGGGCTTCTTTTGGTAGTGCACAGGGGACCATGTGGCAGGAATTCAGCTGGGATCAGCCACCAACAAGGCAAGCCTCAAAACTCATGGACTACCTCTCCAGCCGGGAGTAATAATTTTTCTGAATAGGGAATCTCAGGTCAAAGAAATTCGGGAACCTCTGTTATAGGCTGACATGGAGAAGCAGGAGACACATGTGGAAGGAAAATATCTGGAGCTCAGTGTGGGACTGGGTCTATTTCAAATAAATTTGTCAAATGGGGGATTGATTTTCCAAGTCAGAAGTTTGCAGATGTACTACCTCTGTGACCCCCCCAAACTTTTTAAAAAATATATTTGATTTCAGAAAGTGAAGCAGTCATATAAAAATATCAAGTAGGGGCAAGAGCAGTAGCACAGTGGGTAAGGGTGTTTGCCTTGCACGTGGCTGACACGGGTTCCATTCCTGGCACCTCATGTGGTCCCGTGAGCCCCACCAGAAGTAATACCTAAATGTAGAGCCAGGAGTAAGTCCTGATCACTGTCAGGTGTGGACCCCGAGAAACAAGTAAACACTTTGGAATTGGTAAATGTTTACCAACAAATTAGACTTTGATTACAAAGTTGAGGTCACCAGATGGAAGGGGGAGGGGTTGAGGAATGAGGAAAAAGAGAGACTAGAGGCGACATAAGGGCAGTGGTGGAGAGTTTTGGTACTGGCGGTACAATAACTTTATACAACAAAAGTATAATTGTAACCATGTTATCTTAAACACAATTTTTAAAAATTGTGGAATTGGTATATAAAGTGCTAGAGCGATAGCATAGCGGTAGGGTGTTTGCCTTACAAGGGCCAACATGGCCGACCCGAGTTCGATTCCTCCGCCCCTCTCGGAGAGCCCGGCAAGCTACCGAGAGTATCTCGCCCGCACGGCAAAGCCTGGCAAGCTCCCCGTGACATATTCTATATGCCAAACACAGTAACAAGTCTCACAATGTTACTGGGCCCGCTCGAGAAATCGATGAAGAACGGGAGGACTGTGACTGTGACTGGTATATAAAATTTGGGAGACCAGGTCTGATAAATATTAAGCGGATATCTAAATTGTGATGGTGGTAAATGGTATTTGTGCAACACCTTAGAAATTGAAAGCCAGAAAGGATTTCATTTCTCATTGGCTGCCTTCTCTGTCCATCTTCCGTGGCACAGACCAAGCCTCTGGCGGCCAGCTGGTAGCTCAGTCAGTGCTGGCTAAATGAAATGAGCGATGGGGAATGGGTACTGTGGCTCAGTTCTCTCATTTTGCTGGTGAGAAAATAATTTCACCTTGCACAGGATCTTAGTCCTGTAATGACAGAATAGACAACCTGCCAGATGTCAGATTCAGAGCCCCGAGGCCTTCCCACTGCCTGCACTGCCTTTTAGGGGGAAAAGATCCTTATCAGATTCTCGGAGCAGAGATCCCTGGACATCCAGTCTGAAGGGCTGGCCTGTCTCTTGTGTCCATTAAGAGTGCGTCTCATCTATTTATTTCTTCATTTTTGTTTTGGGAGCACCCCCCCCCCCCAACTGTGCCTAGAGCTTACTCCTGGCTCTGTGCTCAGGGATCACGCCTGGCAGGAACCAAATGTGTTGCTGGGGGTTGGACCTGCAGGGCCTTACTGTTGTCCTGTCTCTCTGCTCAAGCATGTAGCCCTGAGACCTGAGGCAGTGCTGTGCTTTGCACCTTGTAGGAGTTAGAGGAGGTTAATCCCCTTCACATCCCTCCTAGCATCCTCAGGGGAGATTTGAGCACTTCATGAATTCAGTATTTTTTTTTCCCTTAGAAAATAAAAACCTAGGGGCTGGAGCTGGGACAGTAGTCAGGGTGCATGCCCACCACTGTGTGCCTGCAGTGCCTCATGGTCTCCTGTGCACCATCTGGTGCAGCCCTGGAGGTTTCTGAGCACCTCTGTGGCCTGGGTGAGCCCAAGCACAGCAGGGCTGAGCAGTACCACAGTCTCAGGCTTTTGCACAAGACCCCTGGCCATGTGGGCCAAGAACCACCAGAAGGGCTCCCAGGTCTCCTGAGCACCACTTGGGAGACATCTCTTAAGCAGGGGCCAAAACACTTAAGGAGTTTAATGAGATTTGATGGTATGTTTCGGGGGAGAGGTTAGCGGCATGTTGGTAATGATGTCTTTCTTTAAACTCCTGGAGAAAACGAAAACCGTACTCTAGGTTCCATGGTCAAGAACATCACTTTTGGGGTAGGAGCAATAATGCAGTGGGCTGAAGTATATGCCTTGCATGCCGGAAACCCAGGGTCAGGCTCCTGAACACCATGGTTTCCCAAGCATCTACTGTGAGCGGCCCCTGAACACAGAGCCTGGAGTGACCTTAGAGCACCTCCAGGGATCACCCAAAACCCAAAACCAACAAGGGATCACAAGCACTTGCAGATTGTCATCAGTATACTTTGATCTGAGTTCTGGGGGGCACCCTCAGATGGGCTGGTTGGGAGGGCTTGGTCATTTGAACATCTGCATCCTCTCCACAGATCAAGCGTGGGCGCCCTGCTGGCATCCGAGGTAACCCGCCTTTCTGTCCCTCAGTGGCACACCCTACTGGTCTCCTACTGTTCTCTCCCTTCCCCGACCCGAAGGCAGGCTGATCTGTAAGCACGAACAAGTACAGAGTGCCACTCACTGCTGCAGTTTGGTTTCCCATCAGGTGATTACAGATAATGATGGGTGAGCCCCACAGCACACTGCTGAGCTTCAAACCCCTTTTCTTTCCTGAGGGAGAGGGCGGGGGGGAGGCCGGGGATGCTCCCCTGCAACTGGGGGGAAGCACGGAGCTGCTGTGTGGGCCCTCGTGGCGGCAGTCGCCTGAGACACTCTGCCCGCTACATACTCATTTCCTTTTGTTTCCAAGCTCGGGTGGAAATTCTATGATGCAGATGACTATCACCCGGAGGGAAATTGAGTGAAGATGAGCAGCAGGATCCCCCTGGATGACCAGGTAATGGCTGCTGTCTCTTTCCAGCCCACGCCTTGCCCTCACAGACACCCCTGCAGCATCCCTTGGACAGAGTTCCTGGGCCCCCGAGGTGATTCGGAGGCAGGTGCTCCCGAAGCCAGCTCAGTTCCCAAGAGCTCCTCTACATTCACTGGCAGTGGCCCTCGCCTTTTCTCCAAAACCATGACCCCCACGTGGGCAGAGGCAGAAGCTCCTGTGCCTTGCATGTGAGCGAGTTTGCCTCCTCTTCTTGGTCCCTTCCTCCTGCCACCACCACACTCTGGCACCCACCGCAAAGCCAGGAAGAGATTTGAGGGGCTAGAGAGGCAGCACAGTGAGAAGGCACTTGCCTTGCATACAGCCAGCCCAGGTTTGATCGCCAGCTCCCTATGTGGTCCCGTGAGCCCACCAGGTGTGAGCCCTGATGACTGAGCCAGAGACAGCTAGGTGTAGCCCAAAAGCAGAAACATGCACAATAAAACAAAACAAGAAAGATCTTTGAAATTCAAGTATGGTACCCCATATAGTTCTGCAAGTTCCACCAGGAATGATTCTTGTGTGCAAGAGCCAGGAGAAAGCTCAGAGCACAGCCAACTGTGCACCCCCCCCCAAAAAAAAATAGCCCCACCTGGAGCGATAAAGCACCTGCCTTATATGCAGCTTGTCTGGATTCAATCCCCAGCATCCCTTCTGGTCTCCTGAGCACCGCCAGGAGTGATTCCGGATTGCAAACCAGGAGCAACCGCTGAGTATCACCAGGTGTGGCCCAAAACCAAACAAAACTGGCCCTATGGAATGCAAGTGTGGCTGTAAGGGGAGTGAGAGGGACAGTGGATGTGGTGGATACGCAGAGCACAGAGTGGCCAGGGACAGGAGTGGCCATGGGGTCGTTTGGTCTTGACCCCGAAACCAGTGGGAAGTTTCAAGAGCCAGACCCTTTGTGCTCTCTCTCCACCTACCCTCACCCTCAGTCAGGTTTATTGTTCTTATCAGTGGCCAGATGTCTCCTTCCCTTTCCCACAGAGTTAACCCTGTTCATCCTTCACATGTTAGTGCCCCTGCCACTTCCTCAGGAAGCCCTCCTTGACTGATTTAGAAGACAGCTCCTGTTATAGATTCTTAGAGCACCATCATTTATTTCCTTGTGCCGAGTGTAACATGACATTAAATAGGATGATAATTTGAATAGTACTTAGATACTGCTACTTAAAAAAAAAAATTGGAGGGTGGAAGGTTTGGGCACACCTGGTGGTACTCGGGGTTCACCTCTGGCTCTGTACTCAAGGATCACTCCTGGAAATCTTGGAAGCCATAGGCCTTCCTGGGGGTTGGATTGGGGTCAGCTGTGCACAGGGCAAGTGCCTCTGTCCCAGTACTCTCTCTCCAGCCCTGCAAGATTTCACTTCTGAATAGCAGGATCCTGGCCGTGTATGTAGCCACTGTACACCCATAGGACCTGACAGTGTCGGGAAGTACTGGTGACTCCTTGTGCTGTGTGTGGGTGAGAGGGACGAGTGACCAAGGCCTCATTCCTGCCTGCTGCCAAGGCACGTCCTGGATGCTCCCTCAAACCAAGGCACCAGCAGGAGTCTTTGCAGTGTGGTTCCTCAGTCGGGAGCCAGGCCCACAGAGCAGCTTAGTGTGGACCTCATTCAGGTGCACATGCTGAGTGTCCAGAGCTGTGAATGGAACTGACCGGGCAGAGGTCAGCACTGGTGTCCGCACTTCGAGAGGCCGGCCTGTGCCCCTATGGCCCATTGACCTGCCTCGGACGGTTTGTCACTAAACCATTAATAGTTCTGATTCTAGAGCAGTTTGGGTACACTGCGCTGTCTCTCTGCTCTCTCTTCTCACCTCTCTCTCTCTCTCTCTCTCTCTCTCTCTCTCTCCCCCCCCCTTTTCTCTTTCTCTCTTGTCTGTCCTCTTTCTCCCTCTCCATCTCTTTCTCTCACCCCCTCTCCCTTCTCTTATCTCTCCCCCTCTCATTCTCCCCTGTCTTCTCTCTTTCCCCTGTATTCTCTCTCCTCTTTCTCTCTCCCCCTCCTTCTCTTTCTCTCCTCCCTTCTCTCTTTCTCTCTCCCTGTTTTCTCTCTCCTCTTTCTCCCTCCTCTTCTCTCTCCTCCTCCTCTCTCCCCCTCCTCTCTTCTCCCTTTCTCTCTTCTCTCTCTCTACCCTCGTCTCTCTCTCTCCTCTCTCTTTCTCACTTTTTCTCTCTCTTTCTCCCCCTGATTTTTGTCCCACACCTAGAGATACTCAGTTACCACAGGCTCTGTACTCTGCAGTTGCTGGTGGTATTGCTCAGGGAACCATGAAGCTTTGGCCTGCATGCACAGCATGCACTCAATCCATTGAGCTCACTCCAACCCCTGGCACACTTGTCTTTGTTTTAGAGAAGGCAGGAGACATAGTGCAGCAGGTATGGTGCCTGTCTTGCCTGTGGTCTACCTGGGTTTGATCCCTGACACTAAATATGGTCCCCTGCGCAAACCAGGAGTGATCCCTGGGCATGGAACCAGGAGTAATCCTGGAGCACCATTGGATGTGGCCTCAAACGTGTGTGTGTGTCTATGTGTGTTAAATAATTTTTATATTAATTGAATCATCATGAGATAGTTACAAAATTGTTCATGACTGGGTTTCAGTCATGCAATGTTCCAACACCCATTCCTTCACCAGTGCATATTTCCCACTACTAGTATCCCCAGTTTCCCTCAAACCACGCCCAGCCTCTCTCTATGGCAAGCACTTTCCTTTTTTCTCTCCTTTGGTCACTATGGTTTGCAGTACAGATTCTGAGAGGTCATCATGCTTGTTCCTTTACTTACTTTCAGCAGTTCTTATTCAATTCTTATTCAGAGTGATCACTTCCAACTGTCTTTGTCATAGTGGTTCCTTTTTTATCCAAACTGCCTTCTCCCCAGCACTTGAAGCCAACTTGCAACCATGATCTGTCCTCCTGGCCCTTGCTTCTACTGTCCTCAGGTGTTAGTCTCATACTGTTTTTTTTTTAATTCCACAAATGGTGCAGTCATTCTATGTCAGTCCCTCACCTTCTCTTTTCACTCAGCATGATACTCTCCATGTCCATCTATTTACAAGAAAATTCTGTGCTTCATTTTTCCTAACAGCTGCATAGTATTCCATGGTGTAGATGTGCCAGGGTTTCTTTATCAAGTCATCTGTTCTCGGGCACTAAGGTTCTATAAACACACTCTTATTCCCTCCCCTGACCTTCCCCCTTGTTGCTGTTGATCTGCCATGTGGGGTCCACATGCAGCCTTATTGTGGCACTCGCAGTTCTCACTGTGATGCTGGCAAGGGGTTGTGGGCAGGGTGCAGGGCTCACAGAGTCTGCTGGGGTGCTGATGGGGCATCATATGTCAGGAAAATCACTCACTCTGCTGGGGTGCTCCTAGCAGGTCGAGTGTTAGGCTGCAGGCTCTTGGGTTTGTGCTCCTGTGGCTGTGGTGCATGCATCTCTGCCGGCATGCGCCTCTGGCTGAGGCATGCAGGCTCTAGCTGCAGTGCTCATAGGGTGAGGGGTAACTGTGGTGCTCTGTTTGGAGTTCCCAGGGCTCACACTTTCTGACTGTGGTGCTTGGGTTCTTGGTTATTAGTCACAACATGTGACAGTGGTTTGGGTGCCAAGAACATTCTTGGCACATGTGGCAACATGGAATTTGAACTCATTTGACCATATACCTACAAGGCAAGCATCTTAGCCACTGTGCTATGTGTCAAGCCCTCCATTTTAAAATGTTTTAGGGGTGTAATGTCACCACCCTGTGTCCACCAAAGTGACAGTATCCCTCAGCCATAGTCCCCTGGACCTTTCAACCCTGCCCTGCCTCTTGGTGTGCTCAGTTTGGGAGTTAGAGTCTATGGGTTTGTCTTTGACATTTCTCTCCTTGTGGTGTATTTCTTTGAATACCATATATAAGTGAGATCATCCTGTATTTGTCTTTCTCATTGTGAGTAGTGATTTCACTGATCTTTTACATGATCTTTTTTCATTTCTATTTTCCTTACTTACACTGTAATTTTTATTTTTTTCCCTTCATCTACTGACTTTGGCTTTAATTTGTTCTTCTACTAAGTTCCTTGAGGTATGCAAAAATTATTTATCATTGTTAATTTTGACACTGCTGGAGAGTGAACCCTTTAGCTACTTCTAGAAGACCTTAGATGTGAAGATGTTCCCTTCACAGCACTGCAAGGGGAGGCCCAGGAAGCTTTCTCTGTGCTGTGCATTCTGACTTTGCTCTGAGTGATTATGCACCAGGTGGGAATAGACCTGGGTGTCCCTGATGGTCCACATCTCCAGTCCTGTTTTGTTTTGGGGTTACTTCTGGTGCTGCACTTAGGAATCACTCCTGGTAGTGCTCAGGGATCGAACCCAGGTCAGGACACGGGTCCTACCTGCCATGCTCTCATTTCCTATTTTTTTTAATTTAACTTTATTATTTTTTTTATTGAATCACTATGAGATACCGTTACAAAACTTTCATGATTGAGCTTCGGTCATACAATGATCGAACAACCCATCCTCCACCAATGCACATTTCCCACCACCAGCATCCACACTTAAGTACCTATTCTTAAGTGTGGGACAGAGGTGCTTGTTTGACTTGCATTGATCCAGCAGACAGAGACGCATGTCTTCCTCTCTCCCTTAATCCTGTGTTTTTACATTGAAATCTCGCCATCCCCTCATAGCATTCACGGTATTCTAAGAGGTTGTCTTTTTTGCCGCAGTGTTTGCCTCTCGAGAGGATATCGCAATCACTCCCTCCTTTCACAAGCACTGCAAGTGTACGGGGAACTCACAGACCCAAGTCCCTCCTACTGCCCTTCCAGATAAGTCCAGACTCTCTAGGATTACTCTTCAGGCTTAGTTTCCTTTGGACTCGCACCCACATCTCTGATTCACCATTGCTCAGTATTTCCCTCATCCACTTACTCAAGCATCTTGATAACATATGTATCCTCTGCTCTTGGAATCTGCCTTTTTGTTCTCTTTGGCAGGCCTTAAATTGAAATCCTTTCAGAGTAAGTCCTCAGCATTTAGCCTTTCGAGGGTTTGATCAGAATGTCCTCTCCACCACTTTGTCATAGTTCTTTTACAGCCCTCATTTCTGCCCTTGAGTAATTTAATTGCACATATATCTTCCATTAGGTTGTAAACCCTTGGAAGACAGGGATGTCGCCATCCATTATGATTTCCCCAGTACTTGATATGGTGCTTTTTGCTCGTGTGGTAGTGTGCAGGGGCTGGCTGCTCCAGGCTCTGTGCTTGGAGTTGCTCCTGGGGGTGCTTGAGGGATCTTAAGGTGCCAAGGATCCAACCCAATCCAGAGTCTTCTACATAACAGAGCATGTGCTAAGTCTCATTGAGCTGTCTCTGATATGGTATTTTGAATGCATTTAGTATTCATGGTTAGTGGACTTAAGGCTCAGTGTACTTGTGAATCAAGGTTTGTTTTTAATAAATTCAAAGTTTAAATTGTTATATTAGCCAAATAGTATTGTTTAAAATGGAACTTAATCATTTTTTAAAATCTCTATCCCAAAGCAGCTCAATGAATTCTACATTATCCTTCATTTTATAGAGGTACAAAACAGCAAGTATCTTGCAAAAAGTTCCAGAGTGAGGGGAATCTGTGGCTTAGAAGATCTTGTTTTTCTAACTGAAAAAGGCCCTCATAATTCTCAAAAAAAAAAAAAATCCTGAGAAGTCAACCAAGGTTGGTTAAATGAAGAGAAAGGTTGAAAGTGGGAAAGAGTTACAGCTCTCCATATGCAAATCCATCCTGTCTGTCTCTCTGTCTCCATTTCTCTCACTCCCTCCCTCTTCCAAATCTTGGTTCAGCCTTGGGAGAGTATAGGAGTCCAGGAATTTATCCATTTCTTTAAAGTTCTCTTATTTCATGGCATAAAGATTCTCAAAGTAATCTCTGATTTGAATTTCCATAGTTTCTGTTGTGATGTTACCTCTTTCATTTCTGATTCAGTTTATTAGGGTTCTCCCTCTCTCTCTTTCTTTGAGAGTCTTGTCAATGGTTTAATGATCTAGTTTATTTTTTCAAAGAACCAGCACTTGGTTTCATTTTTTTTTTTTATTTATTGAATCACTGTGGGAAAGGTTACAAAGCTTTCAGGTTTATGTCTCAGTCATGCAAATATCAAACACATTTCCCTTTACCAATACTTATTTTTTACCATGAAGAACCCCAATAAAACCCCACCCCCCACCCCTCCCCGTCCCTGTGAGGCAGATGAATTCTAGTTAACACTCTATCTGCTTTGATTAGATTCATTGTTTCAATAAAAGATTCACCACTATTATTTAGAGTTTACCCCCCCCTCCAAATCAGACATGCTGAAAAAGCATTGTGAAGTGATTTTCTTTCTACAGCTGGGTTCAAGAATTAAATGTTGGTTTTGGATTTCTGCTATTTTACCTATTGACCCTGGAAGTATTTCTACTGAAAGTCAGATAGTTAAGAAATTGGTTTCTGTGTTCTGGAGTTGTGGCCGTCCTGGAGAGCCGCTCGCGGGGGGCAACTGGTGGCCTGGGTAGGGCGTGAAGGGCGGAGCGAAACGCCCCCCTTCCCATGAGGTTTTAGTCGCCCCCACACTCCCGGCTCATACCTGCGTCCACAAGGCTCCCATGTGGCCGCCATCTTTCTTTCCAGAGAGGAGAGGGCGAATGGGGCAACACCCTTTCCCCTCCGGCAGACTTGATGGGCTGGATCAACGCATAGTCCGTTCACTTTTCTGCTCCAAGCTGCTGGGTTCTGCATTAAGCCCTTGTGCTTCTTGGGCTGTGGCCGTGCTGGTGAGCCGCTCGTGGGGGGCAACTGGTGACCTCGGTAGGGCGTGAAGGACGGACCGGATCGCCCCCCTTCCCATGAGGTTTTAGTCGCCCCCACACTCCCGGCTCATACCTGCTGTCCACAAGGCTCCCATGTGGCCGCCATCTTTCTTTCCAGCGAGGAGAGGGCGAATGGGGCAACACCCTTTCCCCTCCGGCAGACTTGATGGCCTGGATCAATGCATAGTCCGTTCACTTTTCTGCTCCAAGCTGCTGGGTTCTGCATTAAGTGCTTGTGCTTCTGGGGCCGTGGCTGTGCTGGGGAGCCACTCGTGGGGGGCAACCGGTGACCTCGGTAGGGCGTGAAGACGGACCGGAACGCCCCCCTTCCCATGAGGTTTTAGTCGCCCCCACACCCCCGGCTCATACCTGCTGTCCACAAGGCTCCCATGTGGCCGCCATCTTTCTTTCCAGAGGGAGGAGGGCGGAAGGGAGCAACACCCTTTCCCCTCTGGGCAGAAATGATTGCCTGGATTAACTCATAGTCCTTTCACTTTTCTGCTCCAAGCTGCTGGGTTCTGCATTAAGCCCTTGTGCTTCTGGGGCTGTGGCCGTGCTGGAGAGCCGCTCGTGGGGGGCAACTGGTGACCTCGGTAGGGCGTGAAGGACGAACCGGAACGCCCCCCTTCCCATGAGGTTTTAGTCGCCCCCACACCCCCGGCTCATACCTGCTGTCCACAAGGCTCCCATGCGGCCGCCATCCTTCTTTCCAGAGAAGAGAGGGCGAATGGGGCAACACCCTTTCCCCTCAGGGCAGAAATGATGGCCTGGGTTAACTCATCATCCGTTCGCTTTTCTGCTCTAAGCTGCTGGGTTCTGCATTAAGTCCTTGTGTTTCTGGGGCTGTGACCGCAGCACTTGGTTTCATTGATCATTTGGATTGTTTTGGGAATTCCAGCTCTTTTTTTTTTAATTGAATCACCTTGAGATACACTTAAATCACTTAATCACTTAACTTCCTGTTAGTAGTCGATTTGCTCGAGCGGGCGCCAGTAACATCTCCATTTGTCCCTGTTGCGTGCTAGTGTAGCCTAATGGCATCTGTTCGCTCTGGGAACATGAAGAGCCTCAAACAGATCGTTCATGATCTTAACGAAGAAGTCTGACCATTTGGTAGGTGGGCGGCCACACGGTCTTTTGACATCCCCTGGAATCCAGTCGGTAACAGCTCTAGTCCAGCGGTCGTCTTTAAATCTCATTACGTGACCAGCCCATCTGATTTTTGACACCTTGGCAAATGAGACAGTTACAAAGTTTTCATGATCTGGTTTCAGTCATAAAATGTTCAAACAGCTGTCCCTCCACCAGTGTACATTTCCCACCAGTGTACCAGTGTCCCCAGTCCTCCCTCCATCCCTCCCTCCCTCTCTCTCTCTCTCTCTCTCCCCTCTATCCCTTCTCTCTTTCCCTCTCTCTCTCTTTTACCTCCCCCATCTCTCTCTCCTTCCCCTTTTGAGCATTATGTTTTGCAGTATAGATACTGAGAGGCCATCATATTTGATCCTTTACCCACTTTAAGCACACATCTTCCTAGACTATAGACCAAACATTATGGCTACTTAATACCTGGATTGCAGACCACAACACCCTAAAGGAGAGAGAGAGTAAAAGGTACTCTCCACCTGCCACAGAGGCAGGAGTGGGGGGTGGGGTGGGGATTATGGGGGGGATGCTGGGAACACTGGTGGTGGAGAATGGGCACTGGTGGAAGGATCAGTTGATAAGATAACTCTGGAATTAATTCAAGAGGAACAACATAAAAATAATCATTGTCCCAGAGGGACAGGAAGGCAACTCTTGTGAAGATGCAACAGTCAGAAGCATCGCTGCTGAGAAGTTCCCAGAACTGGAGGGGGCAAGCACCCAGATCCAAGAGACTTGAAGGGTACCAGATAAAAGAAATCCAACTAAAAATACTCAAGATACAAACTACTCAGAATGATGAATGTCTTAGATAGGTATAGAGCACTTAAAGATTAAAGAAAAAAATGACATGCAAAGGAGTGTTGGTACAAATGACAGAAGATTTCTTACATGAGGCCCCAAGACAATGGTGGGAGATAATTAAACTCAATGAACAACTTTACCCAGCCAGACTCTCATTCAGATTTGAAGGAACTATACACAACTTCACAGATAAGAAACAGTTCAGGAACTTTATGACTCAAAACTGCTGTAAGAAAGAGAATGAAAAGGACTACCGTAGATGAGAGAAATCTCACAACTAGACCAAATTTCTACAAAAAGACGGTACAAACTCCAAGGCAATAATCACACTCAATGTCAGAGGCCTAACTGTACCAATTAAGAAACATCAAATGTCAGTATGGATTAAAAAATTGAGTCCAACCTTCTGCTGCTTTCAAGAATTAAATTTAAGCAGTAAGGGCAAACAGATTCAAAGTCAAAGATTGGAAGATAATATTTCAAGCACACAAGCCCAAAAAACGGCTGGGTGGCCATACTGATATCAGACAACATTGACTATAGTACTAAAAGGTTTTAAGAGACCAAGAAGGCCATTTCTCAGTGATGAAGGGATATGAACATCAGAAAGAACTCACATACTCCTAAACACATTTAAAATTCATAAAATGACCAATAGACTTGAAGGACATTGATGACAGCACAATAATGGTTAGAGATTTCAACACCACTCTGTCACCACTTGATAAATCAGCTAGGCTAAAACTAAAAGCGGAAATACTGGAATTGACTGGAATTGAAGAGAGAAACAGAAGAGAGGAACTTAGTATATATACATATATTATATAAATATATACACACACATATAATTTTTTAAAGATAACTATCTCGAAAGAGAGCATAAAATGGCTCCCCATACCCATGCCGCCAGACCCCACACCAGGCTGTTTCATTCAGGGGAATCCAGAGGGGGTGGGTGAGATCCTTCCCCACCCCAAGGGACTCAGACCCAGCAGCCAAAAACCTCCAGAACTCAACTACCACCATGCCCTCAGCCCTCTCCACATGCTCAGGCCAAGCCTCACGCATGAGTGAGCTTATTCCTGGACCAGGAATTTATTCCTGGACTGCACAGCCATATCTCATACCTCACACCACTCATATTCCAAGAGTAGTGCACCACATTTGATGGAGTTTAAAGTAAAAGGCAGCCATTCTTAGAGGAAAATAAGTTTTTACATATATATGCATATTCATATGCATATACGTATATTCTATAAGGACACAAGCCTCAATCTTTAACGACATGTTATTGATCTCTTATAGAAGAGCTAAATGGTGAAATACAACAATCTTCACTCACTTTCCTCTAAGGAAAATTTTTGGAGAATTTTCAGCAGTTTATTCATAACAAACAATGCAAAATAAATGATTTCGGTTCTGCTTTGGTGCAAGGGTTGGGGTTTGGAACAGAAACATTCGAAATATGGTGGCGTGAAGGTTTAATGGTGGTGAGATTGGTGTTCAAATATTAAATGTAATCAAATATTGTGAACTAATTTATAAAAATTAAATTTTAAAAAACACTTTTAAACTCTAAAAAATAAAACTTATTTTACCTTACAGCCAGAGTACAATTTCAATGCCTAGAAATGTACAAGGTCCAAATTTATCAAAATTGAAATCCTTTAATTGTTTAATTTAAACAAGGTGAAATTCTCTAGCTCATTTTACTATTCTTTTTTGTTTTGCTTTTTGGGTCACATCTGGCAATGCACAGGGGTTACTCCTAGGTCTGCACTCAGTAATTACTCCTGGCAGTGCTCAGGGGACCATATGGGATGATGGGAATCGAACCTGGGTCGGCCGCATGCAAGGCAAATACCATACCCGCTGTGCTATCGCTGCAGCCCCCTCTAGCTCACTTTAACTATGTATATAATAATTACCATTTGGGATCAGAAGGGGCAGAAAATAACATCGCTATCACTATCACCCGGTTGTTCATCGATTTGCTCAAGCGGGCGCCAGTAACATCTTCATTAGTCCCTGTCACGTGCTAGTGTAGGCCGATGACATATTGGGGGATCTATCAGGGGAATGAGGATCATCATTGTTACTATTTTTGGTATATCGAATATGCCACAGGTAGCTTGCCAGGTTCTGCTGTGGGGGCAGGATAATCTGAAGAAAATAACATGTCATTTGAAAAAACATAATTAAAAATTTGTTTTTCTAGACAAAATTAAAATAAACATTTGAAGCATAGTATTATTAAAGTCCTTGGCATCAGGTGGGCAATACAAACTGTAACTTAAAGTAAGCATAATATATTGTTTCCCAGAATATAAGACAATAAGCACATGTCCTGAGAAGAGCCACTTATCTGTTCAAAGGAAAACTTAGTCTTTCTTTTTATCGTTTGATTTTTTAATAGTTTTTAATTTTTTTTTATTTTATTGAATCACCGTGAGATAGTTACAAGCTTTCGTGTTTGGATTACAATCAATCACACAATGATCAAACACCCATCCCTCATCAGTGCACATTCCCCACCACCAATATCCCTGGTATACCCCCCCTTTCCTACCCTCCCCCTGCCTCCATGGCAGACAATATTCCCCATACTCTTTCTAATTTGGGGGCATTATGGTTTGCAATGCAGATACTGAGAGGTTATCCTGTTTGGTCCTTTATCTGCTTTCAGCACACATCTCCCATCCAGACCGATTCCTCAAGCCATCATTTTCTTAGTGATCCCATCTCTATACTAGCTGCCTTCTCCCCTTTGCTCATGAGGCAAGACTTACTCTTTAAGGAATAAGTAGAAACCAATTATGTCAACTGAGTGGGACAAAACAAGGAAGACAGAGGCTGAGACCGCAGAGAAATCCATAGGTTCCTACTATCACGGTATCGTGGTCCTCCCATTGTTCATCGATTTGCTCAAGCGGGTCTAGTAATGTCTCCATTACTAGTAGAGAGAGAGTAGGGGGAAAATTGTCTGCCAGAGAGGCAGGGGGAGGGTTAGAAAGGGGGGAGGGGCATACCGGGGACATTGGTGGTGGAAAATGTGCACTGGTTGAGGGATGGGTGTTCATTTATTGAAACTTGTTGTTACTGTGTTTGGCATATTGCATACATCACGGGTAGCTTGCCAGGCTTTGCGGTGTGGGCGAGATACTCTCGGTAGCTTGCTGGGCTCTCCAAGAGGGGTGGAGGAATCAAACCCGGCTCGGCCATGCTGGCTGTGTGCAAGGCAAATGCCCTACCTCTGTGCTATCTCTCCAGCCCCCTACAATAACAAAAGAGAATATTCTACAGAAATAATAACTACCACTTTCCAGAAACTTGATATTTATTAAGCTAAAAACAAGAAAATTACCAATGGGACTGAAGCAACAACAACCAAAAAAAAAAAGCACAGCAAAACAAAGATATATCGTGGGGGAAAAAATACAGTATTCTTTACTATGATGAAGTATTGTTTCATTTGAACACTTCTCATCAAGAGATAAACCAACACTAATGCTATTCCCTATACTATAGTAAATATATTTAGCAAAAGCCTACAACTACTTCAGTAAGTGTACAGAAGTCTCCTTACACATCTTACACATATTCTGAATATAATCAAAATTCTTAAGTAAAAGTGAAACTGAGCCTAAAAGACAAAGTTCAAGTCAAACACCTCCTGCATGTGAGGTTCCTACTATCTATATTGAAAATGAGTCAGAAAGAGAGAAACAGACAAAGAAGGACTGCACTCATTTGTGGAATTTAAAATAATATAACATGAGACTGACACCTGAGGACAGTAGATACAAGGGCCAGGAATATTGTTTCATAGTTGGAAGTCTGCCTCATGAGCTGGGGGCGAAGGCAGCTGGGATAGAGAAGGGACCACTAAGCCAATGATGGTTGGAGGGATCATTCGGGATGGGAGATAAAAGCTGAAAGTAGATAAAGGACCAAACGTGATAGCCTCTCAGTATTGCAAATCATAATGCCCCGAAGTAGAGAGAGAGCAGAGGGAAAATTGTCCGGCAGAGAGGCAGGGGGAGGGTTAGAAAGGGGGGAGGGGCATACCGGGGACATTGGTGGTGGAAAATGTGCACTGGTTGAGGGATGGGTGTTCATTCACTGTATGACTGAAAGCTTTGTAACTGTATCTCCTGCTGATTCAATAAAAAAATGGGTGAAATGACTTATGTATCTATTTTAGGACTTAAAGCAAAGTACAAAAATGAGTTTCCCTGGATCTCAAGACAGCACATTGCCAAACTGTTCCGTTCAACTCATGTGACAGCCGAAATACTATCTCTTCTATCACTGATCCATTTGTTATTGACGTTAGAAGCAATGTCTAGCTTAGAGTGACACTACAGACACTCTCCACAATATTCAGTGAGAGCTCCTAGAGCAGGACATTCCAGCCTGAAACTTGTCCAGCGGTCTGCTTACAATCTAGGTTCCACTATCCCCAGTGCAACAAACTCCCATAGCAATAACAATCAAACGAATCCGGAAGAAGTTAGTTTGGTTATTCTTGTTGTTTGTTCTTAGTAATTTACGATACTGATGCGGTTACACTTACAATACAAATCAAATACATTTCAACATTATTTACAATACTGTTAACAATAATTAATTCCTTTGAGATAACACAGTCCACAGATATTTCTGCCTCTGGCAAAGGTTGCCCCCTCCAACTCACAGATCTAGGAAGGGTGTTTTTTTAAAACTCAGCTACAAGTTTCTGACAGTTGAGAAGTGGAAATCCCAGAGATTAAAAAAAAAACAATAAATAAATGCAAACGTCAGAATCTAACAGGACTGAGCCTTGATACCACCTCTCCAACACTTTCTCAGATTGTACAGGGCACCTGCCTATATAAACAGTTATTGAAGTGTATACAAGGGGGGGAAGGAGAGAGAGAGAGAGAGAGAGAGAGAGAGAGAGAGAGAGAGAGAGAGAGAGAGAGAGAGTTCACTTGATCTCCTGCAAGTCCCGAAGCACTTAGGACCAAAGCCCTCTCGCCTGTTCCAGTCTGGGCGCGAGTAAACGTCCTCTGCTCCTATTTCAGTCTTCCAGGCGTTTCTCCCCAAAGCCCGGACACACGCAGCATCCCTTGAGCATCCCTTGCCTATGGCCTCGCGCTCTTCCTTTTTCTCCACCTCTCAGCCAGACTCCGAGGGAGCCCAGCTGGCACAGCGCGCTCCCTGCCTAGGAGGGTGCAGCGCAGCCGGGGGTTCCCAGGGTTGTGGCTTTCCCTCGCGGGAAACTTCAGCGGCCCCCGCCGCGGAGAGGCAAAGGCCATCAACACAGGGGGTGGCAGGGGCCGTGGCGGGTTCCCAGGCCGTGGCCACGGGGAGAAAGGGTTGCACGGGACCCATGCGTGCCTCACCCACGTGGAGGAAGGGGGCAAGGAAGAGCGGGAGGTGCCCTCGGCTCTCGGGCATCCCCTTTCCTGGTGGGGTAACTGGAGGCAGCTGCCCACCCGACGCCCCTAGCCGGAGTGTGGCGAGACAAGAGTCCAGGGTCGCACGCCTGGAGAGGGGGCCGCGGGGCCAAGAAGCCGAGCCTGGCGCCTGCCGGGACCGTGCCCCGTGCCCGAGAAGGGCTCTCAGCCTCCGACCACGAAGGAAGCGGAGTAGGGCTTTCCAGCAGGCCCCTGGGTGGGTTCCTGGTCCTGGCCACCCACGCCCACCCGCAGAGGGTCCCCCCCGCTGCGCGCGCACACACACACACACACACACACACACACACACACACACACACACACGCCAGCGACCCCGGCTCCATATTACTTTCCAGAGAGGCTGAACCAAATTACATTCACACCAACACTCGATAAGGGCTCCTTTCTCACTACAACCTGGTCAACACTGTCTGTTTCTAGACTTGTGGATATGTGTCATTTTCAAAGTTCTGAAATGATATCTCATTATTGTTTTGATTTGCATTTTCCTGGTCATAAGTTACAATGAGAAATTTTTGATATCCCAGATGGCCATACATATGTCTTCTTTGGGAAGGTGTCTGACAACCCATCCTTTTAAAGTTACAGGACTGGGGATGGAGCAATAGCACGGCGGGTAGAGCATTTGTCTTGCACGCAGCTGATTCAGGTTTGATCCCCAGCATCCCATATGGTCACCTGAGCACTGCAAGGAGTAATTCCTGAGTGCAAAGCCAGGAGTAACCCCTGTGCATCGCAGGATGTGACCCAAAAAGCAAAAAGGAATAATAATAAAAATAAAGTTACAGAGCTATTATTATTGTACTGACATTTGGCTCCAAAAAAACCAATTTCCCAGTTTCTCATGTTCATATTATAAAGTTGTATATCACATTTCAAGAAAGCAGAATAAGATCAAGAAGTTGGGAAAGAAAAGTACAAGTCAAATGACTCCCAGTCTAGAATTGCAAGCAATAGAATTTTGAGGATATAAGAAAAATCGGGGAATGGCTGTCTGGCTTGGTTTGGAATGAAAGCTGAAATTCAGCCAATATATAAGGACTCTGTAACCCTGATAAAGCAGCAAAGAGCCACGTGTGGTAATATAGATCAATGATCTTCAACCACCAGACCATGACTAGTGCTGGTCCCCAGGTTTAGAAAAAGTGAAAACCAATACTGTATGGTCTTGGCTTACGCAGGTCCCTGGATTGATGCAATTTTGCAGGTGTTGAAGAATAGATTGAATAAACTCTGACCTAGACTAATGTACCCACTGAAAACAAGGCTTTGGAAAATCAAGTGTCCATTTCCCAGAAAAACTAACATGAAAAGCAGAGGATTTCAAAGAACAGATGCAAGAAATGAGTTTGAAACTTGTCCTAAATAAAACAATGAATGAAACAGTGTCCTTATTTTTCAGGTCAAGCCTTTAAACATTTATATTCTTCCCATGATGATACAAATAGAATTTAGTAATATAAAAGGTTAAAACTACTGAAACAAAAAACTACAGGCAAACTAAAAACTTAAGTGAAGTATAACCTTTACCAGACTTCACATATGTAAGGGTCATCATGAAGGAATGGGTAGAAAGAATAGGGATGGGATTGAATGAGAGGTGTTGTATGATTCCTAGTAACTTAAGGGAAGAATCCGAAGAATCAAGAAGGCAGTGTTAAAGTGAATGTTCACATTTAATAAGGTCACTCCTTGTACCCAGGTCTCCTGAGAAAGCTTTAGGCTCTCAGAGAATCACTGATGAGCTGAACATAAAATGTCACTGTCACTGTCCTCCCATTGTTCATTGATTTTCTTGAGCCGGCCCAGTAAGGTCTCCATTGTGAGACCTTGTTGCTACTGTTTTTGGCATATCGAATACATCACGGGTAGCCGGACATAAAATGAAAAATTATAAAGCTTTCAGAATATAATAGAGAAGAAAACGTACTAACCTTCACCCTGGTGATTTTTTTCCAAATAAAACACCAAAAGCACAGTAAGTCGGACTTCGTTAACGTTAAGCTTTTCTGCTAATTGTTAAAAGAATAAGTAAACAAGCCACAATTTTTTAAATTTATTTTTTATTTTTAGTGAAACACCATGAGGTACAGTTGTAGATTTACAATTTTTTGTGCTTGGGTTTCGATTATACAATGATCAAATACCCATCCCTCCACCAGTGCCCATTTTCCACCACCCTGGATAATATCCCCCCCACCCCCATCCCCCCCATCCCACCCTGCCTCTATGGCAGGGCAATCCCTTGTGTTCTCTCTCTCCTTTTGAGTGTTGTGGTCTGCAAAAGAGGCTTTGAGTGACAAGTCACAATTTTTTGGAGAAAAATTCAAAATAGGGATGGGAGATAAAGTAGAAGAGTTAAGGTGCTTGCTTTAGATATAGCAGACCCGGGTTCAATTTATAGGATCACCTATAGTCTCCTAAGCATGATCTAGAATGATACTAAGTACAGAGATATGAGTTAATTCTGAGAACTGCCAGGTGTGGTCAACCCAAAAATGCAAAGTACATATCACACTAAAGATTTTTATCAAAAATACTCAAAGAAATCTTTTAAAAATCAAAAATAAAAACAGAATCCAATTTTAAAAAATAGTTTCAGTGTGATTGTTTTTTTTACCTTTTTGCATTGATTGAGGCTTGCAATAGCACTGCACTGTTTTCCTGTTCATTGATCTGCTCGAGCAGGCACCAGTAATATCTACATTGTGAGACTTGTTACTGTTTTTGGCATATCGAATACACCACGGAGAGATTGCCAGGCTCTGCTGTGGGGGCGGGATATTCTCAATAGCTTGCCGGGCTCTCCGAGAGGGAAGGAGGAATTGAACCCAGGTCAGCCGTGTGCAAGGCAAATGCCCTACTGGCTGTGCTATCGCGTCAGCCCTGGCAAATACTATAAAAAATTAAAATATATTTTGCAACATCAATAAAAACTATAAAACACAGAAATAAACCTGGTAAGAGATAAGAGCTGTGCAAGACCAACTGCAATCATAAAATTTTTCTGAAGGACACAGGAATTGGGATCAACCAAATTGATTATTTTTCTTTCTTCAAATCAATTTATGAACCTATTACATTTATTGAGGCTTGCAATGAAATGGTTAATGATGGCTTCTTGTTGTCATAACTCCAACACCATATCCATTACCCGTGTACCTACCTTCCTCCCTCAAAGACCACAGCATCCCTCCCTTTCAATCCCTGGCCCCTGCCACCAACTCAATTGTGTGGATCACATCTGATGGGTTGCCTTTGGTCCTTTTTTACTACCTCTTTGTGTGACTTTGACTTCCACATATTAGAGAGAAAGTGATTTCACTCAGCATGTTATCCTCTAGTTCCATCCATGTTGCAGTCAAATACAGTCAAAGGAGCTAAGAGACACTTCACAAAGAAGTGAAAATTAAAATTAGATCTTTAAAATGAAAATAAAATAAAAATGAAAATAAAATAATGAAATGAAATAAAGATCTTTGAAAATTAAAATGAGATCTTCTTGGCTCCTTAAATACAGTCAAAGAAGCTAAGAGACACTTCACCAAAGAGGTGAAAATGCCAAATAAGCATGTGTAAAGATTAACAATGGCACCATATACCAATACCAAACTGCAAACTTAACAGATTGAGGTACTGCTATATATTTACTAGAATGATTAAAATCTAAAACACTGACAATGCCAAATATTAGCAAGAACATGCAGAAACAGGGACTCGTGAGCTTATTGGCCATTAATATATCTTCATTTTTGGTTTTTGCTTTTTAGATGTTTTGTTTGGTTGGAGGACCACACCAAGCAATACTCAAAACTTGCTCCTGGCTTTGTGTTCAGGGATCACTCGTGGAGCACTCCGGGGAGCATCTGAGCTGCAAGGGAGTGAGCCTGGATCAGACACATACAATGCAAGCACCCTACCCACTGTATTATGGCTCTAGCCTCTCTTTTGCCTTGCTTTATTTTGTTTTGGAATCACACCTTGTGGTGTTCAAGACTTACTCCTGGCTCTGAGCTCAGGGACCACTCCTGGCAGTGCTTTAGGAACCATATATGCTGTCAGAGATCAAGTTGAGGTCACCTGTGTGCAAGGCAAGTGTCCTACCCACTGTATTAACTCTCTGAACCCTAGTATCTCTTCTTCAGAAAAAGTGTGTATTCAAGTCACATTTCAAACTTTCAATAATTTTTTTGGTTCTTGCCATTGATATTAAGAGTTCTTGGCAAATTCTGTTCCACAGAAATTTTGAAATGATTGCATTTAGTTTGCTCTTCTTTTATAAAATATTTAATTCTATAGTATTTCTAATCCACATAATTTAGAATGCATTCCTTTTTTACTCTATTGACAGTGGCATTAAATGCACAAACTTTTAAATTTTCATTAAAGTTGCCTATTTCCTTTCTAAGCCATTCATTGTTAGTAGTGAGCTGTTTAATTTCCAGGTGTTTGATTTGATTTTCTGTTTGTGTGTGTGATTCACTTCTATTTTCAGGGCATCATGATCTGAGAAGATCGTTGAAATAGTTTCTAGCTTCTTAATTTTATGTAAAAGTTATGTTTTGTGGCCCAGCATGTGGTCTATCTTGGAGAATGTTCCATGAACACTTGAGAAGAATGTGTATTCAGCTTTTTGAGGATGAAGTGTCCTGTATATATATGTACTAAGCCCCTCTCTTCCATTTCTTCCCTCAGATAAAGTCCTTGTTGAGCTTGAGTCTGGTTGATCTATTGGAAGGTGATAAAGTGGTGTTAAAATCTCCATCTAGTATTGTGTTGCTATCGATGCCTTTCTTCAAGTCAATGAGTAGTTGTTTTAGGTATTTCGTCAGTCCCTCTTTAGGTGCATATGCATTTAGGAGTGTGAGTTCCTCCTGATGTTCAGATCCCTTCATCAATAAGAAATGAACTTCACTGTCTCTTGTGACTGTCTTCAGCCTAAAATCAATGTGATCTGATACCACTATGGCTACCCAAGCTTTTTTGAGGGAGTAGTTTGCCTGTAGAATTGTTTTCCAGCCTTTAACTTTCAGTTTGTGTTTGCTCTGACTGTTGAGATGTGTTTCTTGTAGGCAGCACAATGTTGGGTTCAATTTTCTGATTCATCTGCCACTCTGTATCTTTAAATTGGTGTATTTAGCCCCTGATGTTGAGCGAGATCATTGTTATGGGGTTTTGAGCCATCTTTCTGCTGAAGTTTGATGTATTTGAGGGGCTTGTCTTACCTTAAAATAGCTTGTTTCGTTGTTCTTGTAACCATGGTTTTGAGTCTATGAAGTTCCAGAGTTGTTGTTTGTCTGTAAAAATGTGTGTTGTTTCTTCTGATATGATATGAATGTTAGTCTGAGCCAAACTGGGTAAAGTATACTTTGTGATGCGTTTATTTTATTGAGTTTTTTCACTATATCTCACCATTGTCTTTGGACCCTGAGTTTTCATCATATAAGTCATCTGTGAATCTTTTTTTTTTATGTAGGAGTACTGATACTTATTCAGCCACGGATTAGCTGATTTAATTGTGCATGAACTCCACCTTACTTTTTTTTTTCATTTTTTTAATAATTTTATTTATTGAATCACCGTGAGAGCAGTTACAAAGCTTTTGGGTCTAAGTCTCGGTCATACAATGAAACACCCGTACCTTCACCAGTGCCCATTCTCCACACCCAATAACCCCAGTATACCCCTTGTCCCACACCCTCCCCCTACCTGTGGGGCATATAATTTCCACATTACTCTCTCTCTCTACTTTGATCACATTCAATATTTTGACACCAGACCCGCCAGTATTATTTGAGATTTGACCCAACACTCAGATCTGCCGAAAAGGCAATAGTAGACAATTTGTTTTCTATTGCTGGTTACATATGATGTCGCGTGGCTGCAGTAGTGGCTGCGCGATTTTAAAATTCCGAAGTTTTAACACTTAAATCTGGAGGGATTTCTGCCAAAACCTGCTGGGTTCTGAGATTTGCTCCTGAGTCTCTGGGATCATGGCCATTAAGCAGCTAGATCAGGAGCCAGAAAGGCCATTCGTGGGTGATGACTTGGGGTCTCTTTGGGGTGGGAAGAACAGGATCGGCTCCACTCCCGTCCCGTGAGGCCCAACATGTCTCGTCACTGCAGGCCCAAACCTGACTATCCAATGGCCTCTGGACGATGATGGTCACCGAGCCGCCAAGGGCAAGCAGGCGGAGGGACAACACCCTTCCCCGCCCCCCCCCCCCCCGGGGTGGCCTGACAACAGTAACCTACTGTGTGATCCAGACGCACTTCTGCCAAAAATTGCTGGGTTTAGAGATTTGTTTTTGAGTCTTTGGGATCATGGCCATTAAGCAGCTTGATCAGGAGCCAGAAAGGCCGTTCATGGGCAGTTGGGGTCTTGTTGGGTTGGGGAGGAAAGGACCGGCTCCACCCCCATCCCATGAAGCCCAAAATGTTTCGTCACCGTGGGCCCAAACCTGACTGTCCAATGGCCTCTGGAGCATGATGGCCACTGAGCCACCAAGGGGGAGCAGGCGGAGTGACAACACCCTTTCCCCCCTGGGGTGGCCCAGTGACAGTAACCTACTGTGGGTTCTGGGCGCATTTCTGCCAAAGCCACTGGGTTTCGACCTTTGTTTCTGATTCTCTGGGATCATAGCCATTAAGCAGCTTGATCAGGAATCAGAAAGGCCATTTGTGGGCCATGACTTGGGGTCTCGTTGGGGTGGGGAGGACAGGACTGGCTCCACCCCCATCCCTTGAGGCCCTGCGTGTCTTGTCACTGCGGGCCCAAACCTGACTGTCCAGTGGCCTCTGGAGAATGGCTGCCACCGGGCCGCCAGGGGGAGCAGGCCAAGGCACAAAACCTATTCCCACCTGGGTTGGCCCAGCACCGGTAACCTACTGCAGAGACCGGACGCATTTCTGCCAAAAGCCGCTGGGTTTCGAGATTTGTTTCTGAGTCTCTGGGATCATGGCCATTAAGCAGTTCAATCAGGAACCAGAGAGGCCATGCCTCCAATTATATAGCTGAGCTTGAAGTGGTTTGCCACTTACCTAACTTTTGGCCGTTTACTTTCTTGGTAAACTTTGCCCCAAGTTTTTAGGGTCTGGCCAAAGGCACAGCAGCAATTTTGGGGTATCTGGAAGTCTGAAGGTGCCATCAGTCTGCTGATGCACTCGCCTCACAGGTATAGGTTGACCTGCTGGTGGCACCATACTCCCCTCATCTGTGAATCTTAAGGATGCTCCTTTATAAGCAGTTTCTTTCTTTGATCTTGCAGCTTTCAGAATTTTACCTCTATCTTTGGTTTTCATCATCCTGATAGGGATGTGTCTTGGAGTATTTTTATCTGGATTTTTTTTACTAGTACCCAGCCTTCTGAATCTGCTTGCGTGTGCTCTTCAGCTCTGGGAATGTATCAGCAATTATGCCTTCGACAATTTCTTCATAAGGGTTTTCTTTCTGTCCCTCTGGGACTCCAATGTTTCTTATGTTATTCCTCTTGGCTACATCCCAAATTTCTCTTAACATCTGCTGGTTTATTTTGAGGCTCTTTTCCATTTTCTGCTGTTGTCTGGAGATTCTCTGAAACTCACCTTAGAGCTCACTGATTCTGTCCTTAGCAGCTGTTACTTTGCTGCTGAGACCTTCCACTGAGTTTTTAAATTCACTACCAGGTTTTTTAGATTTTTCATTTCTGTTTGTAATTTTGTTTGTGTTTTCCTCATTTATGCTCTCAAATCCTCTTGTATTTTACTTGTGGTTCATTCCGTTGTTTCACTTAGCTCCCTAAGCATTCTCATTAGTTCCCTTCTAAATTCCAGGATATACAAGACATTTATAGAATTGTACAAGAAAGAATCCTCCAATCCCATCAAAAATTGGGGAGAAGAAATAAACAGAAGCTTCCTCAAAAAAGAAATACAAATGGCCTTTGGTACTTAGAAAAATGCTCTACATCACTAATCAGCATAAAGTCTCAAATCAATACAACAATGAGATATCATTTCACATCACAGAGACTGGCACACATCAAACAGAACAAGAACAACCAATGGTACTCTCTTTCATTGTTGGTGGGAATGCCGACAGGTATAGCCTTTTTGGAAAACAGTATGAGCATTTTTTAAAATATGACCCAGCAATGCCACTTCTGGGAATATATTCCTAGAGTGCAAAAAAGCACAGTAGAAATGACATCTATATCTGTACGTTCATTGCAGCACTGTTTACAATAGCCAGAATCTGGAAACAACCTGAGTGACTGAGAACAAATGACTGGTTAAAGAAACATTGGTACATCTACACAATGAAATACTATGCAGCTGTTAGGAAAGATGAAGTCATGAAATTGGCTTAGAAGTAGATGGTCATAGAGAATGTGAAGTGAAATGAGTCAGAAAGAGGGACAGACATAGAATGACTGAACTCATTTATTGAATCACTTGTATCACTTGTCATCCCATTATTAATTGATTTGCTCAAGCAGGCAACAGTAACGTCTCCATTCATCCCTGTCGCGTGCTAGTGTAGCCCAATGACATCTGCTCACTCCAGGAACACGAAGAGCCTCAAACCGCTTGTTCAGGGTTTTGACAAAGAAGTCTGACCATCTCGTAGGTGGTGGCCATGCATCCTGTTGACATCCTGAGGAATCCAGTCGGTAATATCTCTAGTCCAGTGGTCATCTCTAAATCGCATTACATGTCCAGCCCATCTGATTTTCGACACCTTGGCAACAAGACAGCGTCCCTGATTCTCTATCATCAACGGAGGTTGGAACTCTGGATTCCTTCTCTCACATGAGTGAACCGTGGTACTCCAAGCATAGCTATTTCGATTCCTCTTTGGGTGATCCAAATAGAATTCTCATTCTGTTTTCATAGGGCCCAGATCTCTGAGGCATATGTTAGTGCAGGAAGAATGGTGGAGTTGGAGTTGAGAAGATGTGCCAAGAGCCGGAGGTTCTTTGTCCTCTCTACAACTTCTTCAATGATCTTGAAGGAGCTCCGTGCCACTCTCATCCCCTGTGCAGTTCTGGTGCCAAATTGTTCCTCATGTTGAGTTCTCCACCGAGGCACACATAGCTGCTGCATTCAAAGATGTTTGTTCTGTTGAGAACAAATGGAATGTCAGGGACTAGTTTGTTTTTTATGGACATTGTCTTGGTGATATTCAGTCCGACCTTTCCACACTCATGGTTGAAGTCGGCCAGTATTTGTACCGCCTGGCTAATGTTTGGTGTTATGAGAATGATGTCATCAGCAAAACGGAGGTGGTGTAGTTGCCGACCGTCTATCTTCACTCCCATTTCTTCCCATTCCAGTTGTCGCATGACGTTCTCGATGGTGGCATTAAAGAGTTTCGGTGAAATGGTATCTCCCTGCCAAACCCCCTCTCATTATGTCTATGATCACTTCCTTGTAGAATGGTGAGATCCTGGTGGTGAATCCGTAATATAGCTCTTGGAGGATTCTGATGTACTAAGTTTGAACGCCCTATTTATCTAGGGCTTTGATGACCGCTTCAGTCTCAACAGAATCAAAGGCCTTCTTTAAGTTAATGAATGTTAGACAGAGTGGCACTCTCATAAAACCTCAATGAGCTTGGTCACTGTGTGGATATGGTCAATCATGCTGAGTCCTTTTCGGAACCCGGCTTGCTTGCATGGTTGTCCTCCATCTAGTGTTCTGCCTATTCTAATCAGGATGACTCAACTGAATAGCTTGTAGATGATGGACAACAGGCAGATTGGGCGATAGTTGCCAATGTCGTGGATGTTTCCCTTCTTGTACAGTAGAATGATCCTGCTGATTTTCCATTGGGACAGAACCTTGCATTCAGATAGGTAGCATGTGAAGAGCCAAGCCAGTGTATTGACAAGAACTGGTAGCATATTCTTCAGGTGTTCAGATCTGTCCAGGTCTGGAATGGGTGCTGTACACTTCTTTACCAACCAAATGGCATGTCAGATTTCAGTGGGAGAGCGTTGGGGACAACATATACAAACTGCGGAATTTGGTATGTGGGCTTGTGGAGGTGGCTGTCTAAGACATCTGTGTAGAACTCGTGGATAATCTTCTCCATTGCCCTTCTGGAAGATGTGATAGATCCATCAGGATGTTGGAGGGCAGTCATCTTGATCTTATTATAGTTGGCAAAGGACAGGCGAGCATTACGAATATTTTTCCCGGCTTCTGCCATATTGGCCAACACTGCTGCTCTTCTCTCTTTGAGGTCTTCATTTATCGCTTCTCTGCACAGTTTTGTGAGCTCAGACATTAGCTTGTGGTTGCCTGAAGCTCATGCCAAACCACTTTGGCGAATGAGCTAAAGAGTTTCCGAATCCAGGCATCCTTTTGTGGCTTTCACACTCTCGGCATTCCTCATGCAGTCACGGAGGTGCTGAACCAGTTGATGGTATTCCTAGTCAATGTTGTCAATGATGGCATCTTCCCACGTTACCACAATAGTGCCAAAAAGCTCCCAGTTGGTAGTCATTCTGAAAATTTCTCTTCTTAAACTTTGTAGTCCTTTCTCCCCACTCTGTGAAGTAGAATTTTGCACAAAGGAGACGCTGGTCTGATCCCGTTTGGAATTTTATAACAATAGTGACATCGGTCAGGCAAAACCGATGATTGAATATGATGTGGTCAATTTCGCTGTGGAATTTTCCACCAGGAGACTCCTATGTCCAACATTTAGATTCGGCCTTCTGGAACTGTGAGTTACCATGGATGATCTTGGTCGACATGATGAACTCAGACAGTCTTTCACCCTGTTCATTCCATTCTAGGCCATGGGTCCTGATCTGGAGTTCTTCGGCTGATCTTGGTCCTATCTTGGCATTAAAATCACCAACAATGATCTTGTAGAAGGTGCGGTCTTCGTCATAGAACTTCTCCAGCTCAATGTAGAACTTCTTAATTTATTCTTCATCGTAGTTGGATCTTGGTGTGTAGACAACAAAGCTAGAAACTGCTGGCAGTGAGCCACATATATTCAAGTGTAATCATCCGATTCGGGTTGTTAGGCATTTGAATGAATCAGTGCTCATGGTCAAGTTTGTGTTGATAAGGACACCAACAGCACTGATGCCTCTATTGTCGCATATTCTGAGGAACAGTTCTTCTCCAGTGTCAAAAATGGCATGATGTGATTGATGCCTTCTCGTCTCGGTCAGACCAATGATGTCATACTTGATCTTCTGTGCTTGCACCATCAGGTCCTCAATGGACTCTTCCAATGACAGTGTATGTGCCTTGAAAGTACAGACAGTCATTTTAGTCCTTATTAATTTTGGCAGCCTAGTTCGTCCCTGAGAGTTCAACAGCTTCTCCTTGCTCATCCTTCTTAATGCTGCCATATTGGGGGCTCTTTCAGGATCAAGGGGGATGAGACCCATTGCTTTTACTGTTTTTGGCATATCGAATATGCCACGGGTAGCTTGCCAGGCTCTACTGTGTGGGCAGGATACTCTCGGTAGCTTGCCATACTCTCCGAGAAAGATGGAGGCTTTTAGGGCGGCCTCTAATCGCCCTTACAGGTGTTCCCATGGTTCACACCGTGTTTGAGCTTCATCAAATATGGTGCAGAGAATGGGTATTAAGTATCTTATTACGTGTCTGGAAAGCGGCCTGGAGTGTGGTGATGGCTGGGTAGTGGAGGTAGTGGATGTTGGCCAATGAGGTATTTATCTGGCACCAGCAGGGTGGGTCTTCTGGTTGTGGTCCCTGAGTCACCGGAGATTGTTGGAAGCAGGCAGAGGATCTCTGTTTCCGGGTCCCATTGAGCCTGGAGTCCAAGGTCACAAAGGTCCACTTTTCCTGATTCTCTGGGGCTTCACTCATGTGTGAAGCTCGCCCTAAGCACCGGGAAAGTGGCCTGGAGCGTGATGGCGACTGGGTAGTGAAATTTATTTATGGAATATGAATATAAAATATCATAATATCCTAACACCCAAGGACAGTAGAGACAAGGGCCAGAAAGATTTCCTATAGTTGGAAACCTTCCTTATGAGCTTGGGGAGAAGGCAGCTGGGATAAAGAAGGGATCTCTAAGTCAGCGATAGTTGGAGGTACCGCTTAGGATGGGAGATGTGTGCTGAATGTAGATAAAGGACCAAACATGATGGCCTTTCATTATCTGTATTGCAAACCATAATACCCATTGTAGGATAGCATTGGTTTGTCCTTTCTGCCTTACCACAGGGAGCTTAACTTTATTGGGTTGCACCCATTCACAGTGCTCCTGAGGCACTCCCATTCCCTGTGTTTATCTGTAAACTCTTTGTTTGTGCTATGCTTCCCTAATAGGTCAATCACCTTTATCTCCTGATCAGACTCTGTTAACTTGTAAATATTGCTTTCTCTCTCCTTATATCCTTTGCATAATTAATTCAAATCAATGTCCTTTTTGTATAGACACAGAAGACACTTAATGCTATGCTTTTGTAACTTGGGAGTTAATTGACTCCAAATAATATTCACTCCTGGGCATCTATTTTCTCAACTTAAGCCTCCGTTGCCCTTAGTTCCTAGCATCCCAAAAGCAGGGTCCTGACAAGGGACTGGATGGACCCAGGGCATCGAAATGGGCCAGGCAAAAAAGCCGTAATACTTAACTGTAAGTTAAGAGTATGATCATGGACAAATTCTGTGATGGTCCAAAAAGTAACAACTGGAGTAGGACCAGGACTGGAGCAATAGCACAGCGGTAGGGAGTTTGCCTTGCACACAGCCAACATTGCCGACCCAAGTTCGATTCCTACGCCCCTCGCGGAGAGTCCGGCAAGCTACCGAGAGTATCTCGCCCGCACGGCAGAGCCTGGCAAGCTACCCGTGACGTATTCGATATGCCAAGCACAGTAACAACAAAGTCTCCAATGGAGACGCTACTGGGCCTGCTCGAGCAAATCGATGAACAACGGGAGAACCGTGACTGTGACTGTGGATTAGGACCCTGCTAGGGTTAGGAAAGATTAATCTGGCCTGAGCACTGTAATCTGGGATCTATAGTGAGATGTCACCAGGAGAGCCACCCTACAAGCTTAATGTATCTTTTACTGTATCCATACAAAATAACTAATATTGAACTACACTGTCCTCCCATTGTTCATCGATTTGCTCAAGCGGGTCCAGTAACATCTCCATTGTGAAACTTCTTGTTACTGTGTTTGGCATACTGAATACTCTCGGTAGCTTGCCAGGCTTTCCGAGAGGGGCGGAGCAATCGAACCTGGGTCGGCCGGGCTGGCTGCGCACAAGGCAAACGCCCTACCACTGTGCTATCACTCCAGCCCCAACTAATTAATATTAAGAAGTAGAATTAACGGGACTGGAGAGATAGCACAGCGGGTAGGTCGTTTGCCTTGCACGCGGCCAACCCAGGTTCGATTCCCAGCATCCCATATGGTCCCCTGAGCAGCGCCAGGAGTAACTCCTGAGTGCAGAGTCAGGAGTAACCCCTGTGCATCGCCAGGTGTGAACCCCCCCCACCCCTCCACCCCCCCTCCCCCCACCAAAAATGAAGAAGTAGAATTAAGATGAATGTTTAAATGGTTAAGGAAAGGAGAAAAACCCCTAGATGGTATTTTGCCCTTGAGCCATATTTCCTGGCTACAGGAGATCAAGAAGGGCTTTCATATGTTGATTGTGCACCAGACCTAGGTGTGGTTGCTACCCTCAATGCTGGGAGGTTGGGAGACTAGAGAGAGACCAAGGTGGGGCGTCAAAACGCAGAGAGCTAGCAACGCAGACAGGAGGAGACATGAATGAGGGGCAGTGTGAGACCGGAATAGCGAGCTTAGTGAGATTGGAACAGGCATGTGGGGAGAATAGAATAAATGGCTACTGATCACCAACCAGCCTGGCCCTCGTTCCCTCCTTCGTCCACCCCTGGTATCGGCAGTCCCTGGTGGGCAAGCTGCATTAGAACACTGAACGCAGGCAGCGAGAGACAGACAGCTGTGGGATCCTAGTGGCTTAGTGATTTCACAACACATAAGTAGATAGAAAGTAGGAAATTGTCTACCATAGAGGAGGGGGGAGGGCAGCTCGGGGTGGGAAGGGATACTGGGGACATTAGTGATGGAAAATGTGAACTGGTGGAGGGATGGGTGTTTGATCATTGTGTGATTGTAACCCAAACATGAAAGCTTGTAACTATCTCATGGTGATTCAATAAAATTTTTAAAAAAGCTAATGTTTTGAGATCATAATGTAACCTTTATGTAAGTTCCAGACTTTTCCTTTGTAAAAATTGAAAGGTTATTTCTAATAGATCTAATAAAAAAATAATTCTCCATTGAAAAAAAAGTACCCAAGATCCTCAACTAGTATCTTTATGTATGTACAATATGCATCATCCATAAGAATCTATCCTTCCTCTTAGCATTCTAATTTCTACAATCAAGGACCAATTCTGCTGTCTTGTTACTCTACCAAAGATTAGTGAATACAACTGGTCTCTGTTCTCTCCCTCTGGTTTACGTCACTCAACATAGTACCCTTCAATTCCACCCATGTTGCAGCAAACTGCATGATTCATCTTTTCTTGTGGATTCGTAGTGTTATGCACAACCTCTATATCTATCTCTGTTGCACTGTAGCACTGTTCTGTTGTTCATTGATTTGCTCGAGCGAGCCTAGTAACATCTCCATTTTGAGACTTGTTGTTACTGTTTGGCATATTGAATACGTCACAGGTAGCTTACCAGGCTTTGCCGTGTGGGCAAGATACTCTCAGTAGCTTGCTGGGCTCTCTGAGAGGGGCAGAGGAATTGAACCCGGCTCGCCTCGGGGCCAGCCGCATACAAGGCAAATGCTCTATTGCTGTGCTATCGCTCCAGCCCATCTCTCTGCTGCTGAACATTAAAGTTATTTCCATATCCTTGTGATTTTACTAAGCACTGCAATAAATATAGGTGTTCATGTATCTTTGTAAATATATATATATATTTTATATTTTGGTAGTCGATGCCAAGAAGTGAAACTGCTGCATCATACGGGAGCCTTATTCTTTTTGGAGAAATCTGTATTGTTTTCCACAGGAGCTGGACCATACAAAATGCCACCAGTGAAAGGCACTTCTTTTCTTTTCTTTTCTTTTCTTTTCTTTTCTTTTCTTTTCTTTTCTTTTCTTTCCTTTCCTTTCCTATCATATCACCAACTGTGAGTTTAAAATGTGGGTGCCTCAGATAAAGAAGGGAGCACCAAATAAAGGGTGTTTGGAGGATCCTCCCAGGAGGGGAGATGCATGTTGAAAGCAGACTATGGACTGAACATGTTTGCCACTCAATGCCTCTTTTGCAGACCACAACACCCAAAAGGAGAGAGAGAACAAAAGGGAATGCCCTGCCACAGAGGCAGGGTGGGATGGGGGGATGGGGGTGGGAGGGATATTATCCATGGTGGTGGAAAATGGGCACTGGTGGAGGGATGGGTATTTGATCATTGTATAATCGAAACCCAAGCACAAAAAAATTGTAAATCTACAACTGTACCTCATGGTGTTTCACTAATAAATATTTTTTAAAAAAAGATACCTATTGAAAAAAATGTGGGTGCATGACACTTGCATTTGGTAGCCAAGAACTGCCCCTCCCCGACACACACACCAGCCTCCTCAGCAGAGGAACAAAGAGTCCAGGGACCACAGATTGATGGTCAAAATGTCCTTTTAATGCGAGCTGTTAACACACTTAGAGCACATCTGAGAGGGTTCTATGTATAGGACTGCATGTAGGTGTTATTGATCGTTTACAGAAACAATTCTCTTAGGGGCATTAACCTAGGAGACACTCTCTCTCCCAGGCACTATATGCAGCAATTCATCCAGGCGTGGCAAGCATTATATTGCTTTTCTCTTTCCCTAACTACAAGTAAATATTAAACAATTAAGTTTAATTCTTATTAATGCTTGTGGTTATTTGGATAAACACAGTAAGAGATATAGATTCCAAAACTTGAGGACTTGCTCGGGATGCAAGATGCATGCTGAAAGTAGATTATAGACTGAACACGATGGCCACTCAATACCTCTGTTGCAAACTACAATACCCTGAAGGAAAGAGTGAGCAAAAGGGAATGCCCTGCCACAGAGGCAGGGTGGGAGGGGAGATGGGGTGTGGAGGTGGGAGGGCTACTAGGATTATTGATGGTGGAGAATGGGCACTGGTGGAGGGATGGGTACTGAATCATTGTAAAACTGAAACCCAAGCACCAAAGTTTGTAAGTCTACAACTGTACCTCATGGTGTTTCACTAATAAAATAAAATTTAAAAAAACCTTAGTCCCAGACTAGGTCCTCAGGCCAGTTTAGTTCTTCCTTACACATGGGGGTCCTATCTTTAAAGTCATAAAGGCTTACATCAAGACATGCTTTTATGCTTTCTAGATTGTCTCATTTCAATGCTTTGTTGCCCCCCCAGGTCCATCCCAGTCCGGTAGCAGGACCTCCCTTTTGGTGTGTTAATAAGAGTACAGCCTCATATATTAAGGAACCACGTACTCCCTATGGCAACCACAGCTTGAGACGTGTAATTATGATGGATGCCCAGGAGTAGAAATATTTCAAAATCAATTGACTCCCAAATAGTAGAAGCATGGCATTAATGGCCTTTCTGTGCCAAGCAAAGAACATTACTCTATAGTAAAATATGAAAAGGCTATAGGAGAAATAGTAAGGCAAATAATTCACTACAAAGTCCAGAGTTACCAGAAAGTTTTGACTTATAAATAACCAAGGCTGAACTTAGGATATGTAACAATGAGAGGTAAAGCACAAAGGAAAAGTTAAGGATCAACTCAATGGATTAGAGGTGCTCATAAGGGCGCTGTATGTTCCTCTGGTGGGATGAGAGGAAGGGGCAATTCACTGACAAAGCCTAAAGCCTTCCAACAAGCACCAACACTTTTTTTTCCCCATGTTCTTGGTATTCTCAATGGCATGAGATGACAGCTAGTTATCATTTTAATTTGGATTTCCCTGATAATAATTAACAGACACTTTTTATACACCCATAAACCATCTGTATGTCTTCTTTGGAAAGGGTCTATTCATCTCCTTGGCACATTTATTGATGAAGTTGGTGGATTTGTTTTGTTTTGAGCTTCTAGGTGCTTTATTAGGAGTTGGATACCTTGGATATTTAAGTCATTTATCTAATGTATTGTTCTCAAGTGTTTTCTCACATCCAGTAGGGCGCCTTAATATATTAGCCTGTACTCCTATTGTCATGCAAAACTTTAAACTTTGATTTGGTCCTTTTTGCTTATTTTTGCTTTTTTTCTTCTTGTATTTTTCTCTGGAATCAAATTGTTGAGGACACCTTTGATAATCAGATCCTGAAATGTTTTCTCTTTTTTCTTCTATGTATTTTATGGATTATGATATAATCTCTAGGTCTTTAATACACTTTGAATTAACCTATGTGTATGATGTGAGATATGAATTCATTTTTTTCTGCATGTGGTTGTCCAGTTTTCCCACTACCATTTGTTGAAGAGGGTTTTCTTGCTCTACTTCATTCACCAAGCTTCTTATTGTAGATTGATATCCATAGGCTTTAAGATGTATTTCTGTGCTTTCAATTCTAGTCCAGAATCAAGAAAGGTCAGGCCTTATTTTAGTACCATGTTTTCTTTAATTGCCATAAATTTACAGTGTAATTTTGTCAGAAAATGCAATAGCTTCCACCTCCTTTCTCATAATGACTTCTGTCATTCAGAGAAATTTATATTCCATGCAAATTTTAGTATTGTTTGTTCTGAGGTCTTAAAGAATGTCTTTGGAATTTTGATGAGAATTGCATTAAATATGTATAATTGTGTTAAATTATACAAATTGTATTGTATTAAGTATGTCTGGGTAGAATTGTCATTTTGAGAATGTTAATTCTTCCAATCCATGAACATGGAATATATTTCCATTTCCTTATGTTCTCATCTATTCCTTTCATAAATGGCATAGTTTTCAAGGTACAGGTGTCTCACATATTTTAAGTTGATCCTTAGGTATTTGATGTTTTCAGACACTATTTTAAATGCATTGGTCACTTTTATCTCTTTTCTTGTAGATAATTATTTGCATAAATAATTTGGGGAATTTAGGTGTATTGATTTTTTAACCCACTTTTTTGCTATACTAGTCTATTGTTTTTTTAAAAAATAGTGGAATCTTTAGGGGTTTCTTATGTACATTTTCATGTATGTGAAAATAATGATAGTTTGGCTTGTATCCCTTTGAAATTATTTATTTGTTGAAACAGGTATTTGTAAAATCTTCAGAGTTTTCTACCTATAAGAGCATACCACTTGATATCTGAAAATAGAGGTGATTTCACTTCTTCAAAATTTAGATTTTTGAAGAAATATACATTTTTCTTACCCACTTGCTCTGCCTCTAACTTCTAGTACCCTTTTAAAGAGAAGTGGAAGGAGTGGACGTTGCTTGCCCTGCTCCTGACCTTAGCACAGTGTTTCACTGTGTGTTAATCATATAAAATTTTTATTCTGTTGAGTAGTTTTCTCTTGTGTGTAGTTTTATTTAGTATATTTATGTTGAAAAAGTGTTAAACTTCATCAAATGCTTTTTTATATATTTAACATGATCATGCTTTTTTTCTTCCATTTTTATTAATGAAAGAAAAAAGTATCACTGGTTTTTATATGTTAAGCCATCCTTGCTTTCCAGTAAAAAATTCCACGTGTTCTTATTTATAATCTTTTTATGCTAAGTTTATTTTGCTAATATCTTATTGAATATTGATCACTAGACTTCCCGTTAATCGTTGATTTGCTCGAGCAGGTGCCAGTAACGTCTCCATTTGTCCCTGTTGTGTGCTAGTGTAGCCCAGTGGTGTATATTTGTTCTAGGAACAGGAAGAGCCTCAAACTGATCATTCAGGATCTTGATGAAGAAGTCTGACCATCTGGTAGGTGGGTGGCCACGCAGTCTTTTGACATCCTGTGGAATCCAGTCAGTAACGGCTCTAGTCCAGCGGCCATCTCCAAATCTCATTACGTGTCCAGCCCATCTGATTTTTGAAGACTATTAAGTATTTATAAAGAAGATTTTTCCGTTTTACTTTCTTGTAATATATTTGTCTGACTTTGTTATAATGATCTTTGGATGTAAATTATGAAGTATTTCCTCCTCTTACAATTTTTGGAAATTTTTAGAAGAACTGGAGTTAGTTCTCAAAATTAGTTCACTAGTAAAGCCTTTTGGTCAAGAGCTTTTCTTTGCCACAAGATATTTTAAATACAAATTCACTCTTCTTACTAATTATAATCGACCCAAACTTTCTAATTTTTCTTGGTTTTGTTTTACAAAGTTTTGCATTTCAAAGAATCTTTCAACCCTTCATAGTCATCTTTTATGATCCTCTTTATTTACGTAGAATAAGCAAGAATGTTACAATTTTTTATTTTATTGAGAATTCTCATATTTATTCTTCATTCATCTAACTAAACTCTGCCATGTTGAACTTTGCAAATAATCAGTTTTTAGTTTCACTGAATTTTCCCTATGTTCTCCTATTTGCTATTTCATGTGCATCTACTCTAAACTTTATTTCCTTCCTTTCCCTAGATTTCATTTTAGCTTAAGATCTTTATTTTGTAAAATATGTTTGTAAATTGAAGATCTTTCTTTTGGAAGATTGGGAAGCTATGGCCAATATTTAAAAAAAAAAAAACGTGCAGTACCAGGGACTGAATCTGGGACTCCATCAAAATCTGGACTTCAGAACTTTGAGCTATCTCCCATGCCCCCCAAGAACTTTATTTTCATTTTGAGCCTATATTGCCATGAATATCTGCTAAAACTTCTTTTTACTGTGTCGCAGATTGTAGGCATGCTCGCATTTTCATTCCTCTGTGTTTACTAATTTCTCTAGTAATTTCTTCCTTGATTCACTAGTTGTTTAAAAATGTGTGATTCATTCCCACAATTTTGTGAATTTCTTGAATTCCTTTCTAATTTCCTTTCTTTGGTATATTCTATAGTCATTTTCTTTCTTTTTATCAATGAGGGAGCTGGATTGATAGCACAGCAGTAGGGAGTTTGCCTTGCGCGCAGCCAGCCCAGCTGAGCCTGGTTTGATTCCTCCACCCCTCTCAGAGACCTGGCAACCTACCGAGAGTATTCAATATGCCAAACACAGTAACTAGAAGTCTCACTATGGAGACGTTACTGGGCCCGCTCAAGCAAATCGATGAACAACGGGAGGACAGTGTTTTGTTTTTATCAATAAGAACTGTGGAAAACGTCATAAAGTAAAACTTAACTGATAATATACAAAAAGGCTGTTTCTTTTTAGCTCTAGCCCTATCTCTTTCAAATATTTGGTTCACAAAGTACATTTTAATGAGTTAGGTGTAGCTCAATACAAAACAGTAACTATTTTTAATTTTATTTTTTATATTTTTAACTCATTTTTGTACCAATATAAAAATATAGAAGTAATAAGTTTAAAATCACAAAGATAATACTGGGAAAGAAAATTGTGAGAAAATTCCTCTGGAAGTTGAAAAGAACCTCTACAGAATTTAGAGTTCCAAAATAGCTACACCAAACAGAATCTGTCAATGCAATTACTATCTATGTAGAGAGATTTCTGGTACTTTCTCCTCTGCCATGTCCCTGGATTCTTCCCCACAATTTGTTTTGAAACATTCTAAAGAGGAAATGTAGCCTATGACAATACTGATCAAAAGATATAATTAAATCATACTTGCATCTAATTCCATTTTTGTATGTAAAAATTTTAGACGTGTTTATTTCTAGAACATACTTTTGCCTTGAGTTAAATTTTAAAAAGCTCCTTGGAGGCCAGTCACACATGCTAGGGGAAAAGGCAGCTCAGATAGAGAAGGGAGCACCAAATAAATGCTGCTGGGAGGATCCTCCCAGGATGGGAGAAGCATGCTGAAAGTAGACTATAGCTAAACATGATTGCCACTCAATGCCTCTTTTGCAAACCACAGCACCCAAAAGGAGAGAGAGAACAAGAGGGAATGTCCTGCCACAGAGGCAGGGTGGGATGGGGGAATGGGGGGTGGGAGGGATACTGACCCGTGGTGGTGGAAAATGGGTACTGGTGGAGGGATGGGTATTTGATCATTGTATAATTGAAATCCAAGCAAAAAAATTTGTAAGTCTACAACTGCACCTCATGTTGTTTCACTAATAAATTTTTTTAAAAAAAATTCATAAAATACAGCAGTAAAAAATCAGGGTCACTAATTAGAAATTCATTATGAATTCCTCAAACTGGTTTTGTCTGCCTTGCTTTTTCTTCTTCTGTTTAACTTAAATCTCATGTTTAGAATCAGCGACTGAACCAATATCTCCATACAAATAACAATATCATTATTACTATAAACCCAAATGTGGCTGCTATTAGCTTGAAAGTCAAAACTTGAAAGACAAAAGTTTGTGCCAAAAATATTCTTGATTTGCTTATGTATTAGCAATATTAGAACATGGGGGAATTCTTCTTCACCCAAACCAGCTTACTCCCAGTTTGTAATTAGAGGTTTATAGGGATGGTAGAAAAAAATGAGTTGAAAATAAAAATCTGGTATGGATGACGTGAAAGTGCGTTCAGTTTCCAGAGACTTTGGTTTCATTATCTTTTACTCTGTGGTTTAACACATCCCTAAGAAATGGCAGCCCATTCCTGTAAAACTTCAAGATAATATCATCAAACATCCACCTCTAGGGGACTGTATGACAAAGTTCAGGAGTCTCTCAGGAGGGTTTGGTGTTTGCTCTTTTCCTTCCATCCATAGCTAGACAAGGTTAAACATTAAACACACAAGTGAAATGAAAGCACCCTTGAGGTCTTAGACGCAGAGCAAAGACCAGTGAGAATGAGAGTATCTAAGAAATAAGCATATTGAGAATTATACAGAGTCTCTATTGCTCGCTGGCTTGCTTGTTTGCAATACCACTCAGCCCAACATCTACTAGTAAAATAGAATATGTCACATGTTTCAATTATTTCTATGATTATTGCAAAAAGAATTTAAAAAGGGCTCCTGCATAAGATTGGTAACAAGAGCAGAATATTGGTTACAAAGTTAGAAAAATTTAAATGCCTCACATCACATAAATTCAGAACTGTTCTTTTATCTTCTTGCATAGAAACAGCCTAAGTGGACCACTGAAAGGAAAAACGGTATGTTATTATATGCTACTCTTTAGAATATCATCATAATTCTATAATGATAAATACAGATGCCATTCCATATCATGAAAAAAAAACTGATTCAATTTATCAATTGACTGGTATTACTGCAGCTATCACTGACTGTTCCACTTAGCTGTATTAGAAGGCTTGAATAAAATACTTGGGGAAATCTATTTGTTCTGCAAAGCACCATATCAGACTGCTAGCATCAAAGTGGCTTTTCCTGGGGCTGGAGAGATAGCACAGCGGGTAGGGCATTTGCCTTGCACGTGGCTGACCCTGGTTCGATTCCCAGCATCCCATATGATCCCCTGAGCACCGCCAGGAGTAACTCCTGAGTGTAGAGCCAGGAGTAAACCCTGTGTATCGCCAGGTGTGACCCAAAAAGCAAAAAAAGGTGGCTTTTCCTATGCTGTTGGGCTCTTGGGAACTGTATGAATGATTCCTACACAAACTCAAAAAATTAAAATTGTACATTAAAGCATACAGGTCCAGGTCCCTCCCCAGATGTTCATACATATCCTTTATCCCTCCTTTCCCATGAATGATCTCACCTGTCCTATTTCTAACACTCTCCCACCCTATGAATGCATGAATGATCTCACCTATCTCGTCCCTGACACTCTCCCATACCTGTCTGGTCCCATGCAGTCTACTCACCTCCCATGAATGAAGGCCGGGTCTCATCCCTGCATCACTCTCTAACCCAGGTATGCTTCCCCGAGTCTCCAGCCATGGCCATGTATACATTGGTGAGATTCTTATGCTCTGTACGTGTCCTCAGGCCGGGCTTCCCAACAGTACCCCAGCTGTCTTTTGTCATCTTGTCCCAACTTTCCTAGTCTCCAGCCATAGTCAGGTTCACTTGGATAAGACTTCTGTGCTCAGCACCTTGTCACTACTTGGGTGTCTGAGCCCTGCCTGAATCTGAGCATTTTGGGGCATCTGTCTGGGCACTCAGTCTACCTGATATTGCACACTGAAGAGAGGGAGAGTCTGAGAGGGAGCAAGGAGACAGAGATGGAACTGGGGTCTTCCTTTTACTGCTGCCATGTCCAGTCATCCCATTATCTATTCTGATTGGTTACCTGTTCCAAGGGTGATATTTAAAATAAGGGCTAAATTCATCTGGCGTTCCACCCTTCTGCTCCTGCTATATCAAGATGACTGGTGATGAATCATTGAGGTAATAAATTAAGATTTTGTGATGAAACATGACAAAAACATTGCAAGTATTCGTGCACTCATGAGGCTCTACACAGCACAAATTTTATCTGAAATCTTGGTTTCATGCAGAGAGAAATTCTCATCTCATTTGTAAATGTTTACAGTTCTGAATTGAATTGTGAATAAGGAATACATAAAGAATCTAGCAAGATACAAACCCCTCAGTACATAATAATACAATCACACTACTAAACCACTGAATGGTTCCAGCCTTCCATGAAGCATAAGAACAAGTACCACACTATTTTTATATCAAAGTGTGTTGGCATTCAAAGTAAAAGGATGGTTGAATTAAAATGACTTTTATTCTGCAAATGATTCTCAGCCTGCAGATTTGTTAAAGGATGTTCCTAGCATAATTAAAATAGCTTCCTTAAATCAACATCGTCAAAATGGCAATACTCTCAAAAGCATTATACAGATTCAATGCGATCCCTATAAGGATAGTCATGAAATTCTTCAAAGAAATAGATCATGCACTCCTGAAATTCATATGGAACAACAAACGCCGACGAATAGCTAAAGCAATTCTTGGGAAAAATACCTGGGGAGGCATTACCCTTCCCAACCTCAAACTCAACTACAAAGCGCTAATAATTAAAACAGCATGGTACCAAAACAAAGCCAGGGCCGCAGACCAATGAAACAGGGTGGAATACCCGTACACACAATCTCAAAATTATGAACATCTAATCTTTGATAAGGGAGCAAGAAATGTGAAGTGGAACAAGGAAAGCCTCTTAAACAAATGGTGCTGGAATAACTGGACAACCACATGCAAAAAAATGGGCTCAGACCTCGACCTAACACCATGCACAAAAGTCAGATCAAAATGGATTAAAGATCTCAACATCAGGCCAAAATCCATAAGGTACATTGAAGACAAGGTCAGCAAAACTCTCCATGATATTGAGGGCGAATGGTATCTTCAAAGATGACACTCCACTGACCAACTAAACTCCCCGTGACGTATTCGATATGCCAAACACAGTAACAAAAAAGTCTCCAATGGAGATGGTACTGGGTCCACTCAAGCAAATTGATGATCAACGGGAGGGTCTTTACTTTTACTAAAAAAAATGGGGTGATGAAATGAACAGAAACTTTCCCAAAAAAGAAATATGAATGGTTAAAAGGCACATGAGAAAATGTTCTACATCACTAATCATCAGGGAGATGCAGACCAAAACAACAATGAGATATCATTTCACAGCACAGAGAGAGGCCCTCATCCAAAAGAACAAAAGCAACAGGTGTTGGCGCGGATGTGGCGAGAAAGGGACTCTCTTTCACTGCTGGTAGGAATGTCGACTGGTTCAGCCCTTTTGGAAAACAATGTGGACGATTCTCCAAAAATTAGAAATTGAGCTCCCATTTGATCCAGCAATACCACTCCTGGGAATATATCGCAGAGAGGTAAAAAAGTATAGTTGAAGTGACATCTGCACTTGTTTGTTCATTGCAACACTGTTTACAATAGCTAGAATCTGGAAAAAAACTGAATTCCCGAGAATAGATGACTGGTTAAAGAAACTTTGGTACATCTACACAATGGAGTACTATGCAGCTGTTAGAAAAGATGAAGACATGAAATTTACATACAAGTGGTACTACATGGAAAGTATCATGTTAAGCGAAATGAGTCAGTAAGAGAGGGATAGACATAGAAAGATTGCATTTATCTGGGGGATATAAAGTAACAAAATATGAGATTAATACCCAAGAATAGCTGAGATTAGCACCAGGAGGATTACTCCATAGCTTAGAGGCCAGCCGGGCATTCTAGGGGAAAGAGCAGCACAGATAGAGAAGGGAGCACCAAATAAAGGGTGTTGGGAGGGTCCTCCCAGGAGGGGAGATGCATGTCGAAAGTAGACTATGGACTGAACATGTTTGCCACTCAATGCTTCTTTTGCAGACCACAACACCCAAAAGGAGAGAGAGAACAAAAGGGAATGCCCTGCCACAGAGGCAGGGTGGGATGGGATGATGGGGGTGGGAGGGATATTATCCATGGTGGTGGAAAATGGGCACTGGTGGAGGGATGGGTATTTGATCACTGTATAATCGAAACCCAAGCACAAAAAATTGTAAATCTACAACTGTACCTCATGGTGTTTCACTAATAAAAATTTTTTTTTAAAAGTGGAGCTTTAGGTAAAAAGTCAAAGGTAATGAAGAAGTTTAATATAATTGTGTAAAATTGTAATGGGGGAAAGTAATGCCACATTGTATTATAATTAAAAGAGTCAATAGCACTGCACTGTCCTCCCATTGTTCATCGATTTGCTCGAGCGGCACCAGCAAGGTCTCCATTGTGAGACTTGTTTTTGGCATACATTTGTTTTTGGAATACTCCTGGGGAGCTCGCTATGCCAGGCTATGCCATACAAAGAGTCAGTAAAACAGACAAAAATAAAATGGGGGTTGTGGGGGTAGTAGGAAGTTGCAGGAGAGAAGTCACTAAGTTCGTAAAATGGTAGAATCGCTGTGAGCAAAGAGCAAGCCTCAAGGAAGAGCGAGCTCAATTAGTTCAGTCATAGGAGAAAAAGAAGAATGTATAGAGACAAATAAAGGAAAATAAGAAGTAATGGGGGCGCTTGGAATTCTCTTTTGGTTGTTTGCTTTCTCAGGGAAAGAAAGTGCAAGGTCCTCTGCTGAGATGGACCTGATGGAGTTCATGTTAGAGATTTGAGGTAAAAGAATGGGATAACAACCCCTTAGAAGAATGGGAGCATGGCCAGATTTAGGAAATACAAAGTGAATGTTGCAGCCTCTAGAGCGCTCTTGGGGATTCGAAGTGAGGCAGGTCAGGACGGTTGTGGGTTTTTACTCCAGCTGCATTCAGAGTGTGAGGGCAGGTGCGCTATAGGAGAAGGACTGGATCTGAGCAGGACGTGGTGTCATGGGGAAAGACAATGCAGCAAGGGTGGAGCATGTTTGCCTGTTGATTGTGATGAACGCAGATTTCATTTGCGTGGAGGATAAAGAAATATTCAGTATAAGTATCTCATAATTTTATCATTCCACGTACTGAAATAGTACTAATAATGATTTTAAAAGCGGTGCATATTATGTATGTGTATTTATGTTTTATTATTAGAAAAACTGGACAAGAAGGTGTCATGTCTTCAGATTACACTAAAATAAAAGTTTTTGAAAATATGTGGACAAGTCTGTATCCCAAGAGAAGTGAAAATGGTTTGATTACTCGGAGAGTCTGGCAAGCTACCAAGCGTATCTCGCCCACACGGCAAAGCCTGGCAAGCTACCCGTAATGTATTTTATATGCCAAACACAGTACCATCAAAGTCTCACAATGGAGACGTTACTGGGCCCGCTCGAGCAAATCAATGAACAACAGGAGGACAGTGACAGTGACAGTGACTTTAATGGTAGAATTTCTTTTCTTTATATTGATGCTCAATTCATGTCATTAAGTATTAATTGAGTGATGATTGGGGGTGTTTTAATCTCCTACTACCATTATGTTACTGTCAATATCTTCCTTCAGTTCCATTAGCAATTGTTTTAAATATTTGATAGTTTATCTTTAGGTGCATATGTAATTAGGAGTGTCAGGGTTTTTTTTTAAATCACTGTCACTGTCACTGTCCTTCCGTTGTTCATCGATTTGCTCGAGTGGGCCCAGTAACATTGTGAGACTTGTTATTGTGTTGGCATATCGAATACGTCATGGGTAGCTTGCCAAACTTTGCCGTGTGGGCAAGATACTCCCAGTAACTTGCTGGGCTCTCCGAGAGGGGCAGAGGAATCAAACTTTGGTCAACTTTGTGGGCCACGTGCAAGGCAAACGCCCTACCCTCTGTGCTATCATTCCAGCCTGTTTATTAAAAAGCCATGATTTACAAAGTTACTGATAGTTGCGTTTTAGGCATACAATAACTAAACACCAATGTCTCTACCAGTGTCAATTTCCCTCTGCTAGTGCTCCTAGAATCCCTTCACCTACCCCCCATAATACCCCCACCTGTCAACCTGATAGGCCATTACAAATTTGCTGCTTAGATCTCATACTTTCTGTTCTGTTGAATCTGTGTTTTGGGTATATGGATATACCTCTCACTCATATCACTGGTGTAAATGAAGCCCAGTGCCTGTTAACTCCTTACTTCTTGTCCTCTTCTTCCTCCTTGATTTCTTTCCTTCTCTGTGTGTCTCCTCTCTAAATTCTGGGCTCAAGTGTGATATAAGCATCTTCCCTTTAATAAAGTACATTTCCTCATCCAATATTCTATAATTGCATACAGAAGTAAGATCATCCTGTGTTTTTCTTTCTTCTTTTGGCTTACTTCACTCAGCCTGATAGCTTCCAGTTCCAACTAAGTTGCAAGAAATTGCATGAATTCATAATTCCTTGAAACTTCATAGTATTCCATTGTGTATTAGTCACATCTTAATAATCCATTCATCTGTCTTTGAACATCTAGGCTGATTCCATATTTTAGCTATAGTACTAAGTGCAAGAATGAATATGTCCTTTTTTCTTATGCATGTACATATGTCCTTTTGAGAGACTATTCTTAAGCCCTGGAAATAGAATGTATCAACACATAACTACTATTTTTTTCAACTATATAGAGTAAAATTTATTTAAAATGTTACATTGTACTTTTACTATTAATTTTCTAGGTAACTATTACAAAGAGCAAAAAGATACACATTGTCTTTCTATAAGACACATTTTTTGTAAAGAATTGCTTAATTTTATGCTCTGTATTTATTAGACACAGGCACTGTATTGTAACACTACAAGAGAGAACTAATTTATTATTAATAGAGTTTTATGCAGACATGTATTCATGACATCAGTTTGTCCTCTTTAACTGTACCTCTGGGCACCATGTGAATCATTTATGAGCTGACTAGCTACCTCTGAAATGAAAAGATTGCCAATTCACAAAGCAGACTACAGCATATGGAGACACACAAAAACACTATATAAACACATTTATTTTCACGAGAATCAATTTATCATTTAGTAGAATAATAAATAGTGAAAACACCAGCTCTATTAGTTAGGAGAGGTCTTCTCAGATCAACAGATTTTAACCTTAAATCCTGGAGATAGTTGTCTTGGATCATTATGCTTGGTTATAGAGTGTATCTTGATAAAATACTAGAGAGATAATAAGTAAAACTCTTGGTGACAGTTATAAAATCGAAGTTAAAAGACCCAACTATGATAGGTCATTACTAGAATGGAAATAATCTAAATATATGTAAGCAGGTAAGCAAACCATTCTCACAAAATGAGAATGTAATGTTGACCAAATTAACACAAAATACCTCATTGAGTGCTATTTTCACAACTCACAAAATATAGGAGACATTTAAATACACCCTGTGAAGTGAGAGTTACAGTTTAATTGCCATAAATTTAATTAAGTATAACTACTGTTTTTGATACATGCCATTCTCTCTGGTGTCAAATGGTATATCATTGTGGTCTTTATTTGGATTTTTCCAATGATAAATGATGCTGAGCATTTTTTTTCATGTGCCTAGTAGCCATCCTACTGTCTTCCTCTGAGAATGGCTTATTCATTTCTTCTCCCCATTTGCTGATAGAATTTTCGCATTTTTTGTTGCTGTTGGTCTTTGTGAATATTTAATATATTACAAATATGGAGGATCTCCCAGAAGAGAACGACACCTGTACAAGCGATTAGAGGCCGCCCCAAAATCTTCCATCCCTCTCAGAGAGTCTGGCAATCTACTGAGAGTATCTTGCCCACACGGCAGAGTCTGGCAAGCTACCCATGGTGTATTAGATATGCCAAAAACAGTAGCAATAATGGGTCTCATTCCCCTGACCCTGAAAGAGCCCCCAATATGCCATTGGGCTTTGCTAGCACGCAACAGGGATGAATGGAGTCATTACTGGTACCCACTCGAGCAAATCGATGGATCAATGGGCTGACAAGTGACAAGTGATTACAGATATGAAATCTTTATCTGTTTGAGGCGAATGCAAATATTTTCCCATTGAGTTAGCTGTCTTTAAGTTTTAGTCCATGATTTTCTTTGTTTTGTTTTGCCATGAAACACAAAACAAAACTTCATGTAGTTCCATTTATTTTGAAATTCATTTAGTTCCATTTATTTTTTAATTTTTTTTGCATTTGCTCAGTTATCAGATTATTGAAGGCACCTTTGAGGCCCAAATATTGAAATATTCTGCCTATATTTTCCTCAATGTACTTAATAGTTTCTAGGTGGATCTCAAGGTCTTTGATCCACTTTGAATTGACTTTTATGTGAGATGTAGATATGGATCCAGCTTTATTTTCTTACATGTAGTTGTCCAATTTTGCCAGCACCATTTGATGAGGAGGCTGTCTTTAGGTTTGTGAGTTTTTGATGTATTGATGAACACAATGAACCCTGTCCCTTATAGCCTTTTTTATTTGAAATTTTTGTTGTCTGGCATAGATATGGCCACCCCAGTCTTTGTTTATTTGTTAGTTTGTTTGTTTGAGGGTCACCCTTAGCAATGCTCAGTGGTTACTCTCATGACTCTGTGTTCAGGGATCACTCCTAGCGATTTTCAGGAGAACATATGGTGTAATGGTGATTGGACCAGGTTGGGTACATGCAAAGCAAATACCCTACCCACTGTTATTATTATTATACTCTTCAACCAGATTTTCAAAGTCAATATTTGCCTGTAGGACTATTTTTCAGCCTTTTACTTTGAATCTGTGTTTACCTTGACTATTTAGAGGTATCTATTGTACGCAGCAGAAAGTTAGGTTGAGTTTTCTGATCCATCCTGCCACTCTGTGACTTTTTGTTGGTGAGTTCAGGGCATTTGCATTGAGTGAAATAATTGAGATGAGCAAATGTATTTGCCACCATTTGTTAAAAAGTTATGAGTGTTTTTTGAAGTTTGTCTCATCTTTTAAAGAAACTCTAATGCTCTTGCAAACCTGCCTTCAATGTTATGAATACCCTAAGCTATTGCTTGTCCATAAATATTTTAATTATTTCTTAAAATATGAATGATCTAACTGGATAGGGTGTTCTCAGTGGAATTTTCATTTCATTGAGTTTTATCCCATCATTCTTTTTTATTTTAATTTTTATTAGTGAAACATCATGAGGTACAGTTGTAGACTTATAAATTTTTGTGCTTGGGTTTCAATTATACAACGATCAAATACCCATCCCGCCACCAGTGCCCATTTCCCACCACCACGGATCCCAGTATCTCTCCCACCCCCCATCCCCCCATCCCACCCTGCCTCTGTGGCAGGACATTTCTCTCTGTTCTCTCTCTCCGTTTGGGTGTTGTGGTTTTCAAAAGAGGCATTGAATGGCAATCATGTTTGGTCTATAGTCTACTTTCAGCATGCTTCTCCCATCCTGGGAGGATCCTCCCAACACCCTTTATTTGGTGCTCCCTTCTCTATCTGAGCTGCCTTTCCGCCTAGCATGTGCGGCTGCCTGCAAGCCATGGAGTGAACCTCCTGGTACTTATCTCGGCTATTCTTGGGTGTTAGTCTCCTATTTTGTTACTTTATGTTCCCCAGATGAATGCAATCTTTCTATGTCTGTGCCTCTCTTTCTGACTCATTTTGCTTAGCATGATACTTTCCTTGTAGTACCACTTATATGTAAATTTCATGACTTCATCTTTTCTAACAGCTACATAGTACTCCATTGTGTAGATGTACCAAAGTTTCTTTAACCAGTCATCTGTTCTTGGGCACTCGGGTTTTTTACAGATTTTGGCTATTGTGAATAGTGCAGCAATAAACACAGAAGTGCAGATGTCATTTCAACTGTACTTTTTTGCTTCTCCAGAATATATTCTGAGGAGTTATCCCATCATTCTTTTCTGGCCCTTTGAGTCTCATTTGATAGATTTGCTATAAATCCTATGGGAGTTCCTTTGTATATATTTCCTTGTTTGATCTTGATGCTGGGACTGGAGCGATAGCACAGTGATAGGGTGTTTGCCTTGCACGCAGCCAGCCTGGCCAAGCCGGGTTCGATTCCTCCACCCCTCTGAGAGCCCAGCAAGCGACTGAGAGTATCGCGCCCACACGGCAAAGCCTGGCAAGCTACCCGTGACTTATTCAATATGCCAAGCACAGTAACAAGTCTCAAAATGGAGACGTTACTGGACCTGCTCAAGCAAATCGCTGAACAATGGGAGGACAGTGGGACAGTGTATGACAGTGTGATCTTGCTGCTATCAGGGTTCTGTTTCTGTCTGGTTTTGGTCATTCTGATTACAATATATCTTAGAATTTTTCTATTTGGACTTATTTTCTCTGGTGCCCTTTGAGTCCCTTGAATAGAAGTGCTTGCACTCCTTAACTATTCGAGGATATTCTCATCTGAGATTAATTTAACGATTCAGGGACTCCAATGAATCTTATATTGGTCATCTGAACTAATTCCATAGTTCACTTCTTTTCGAACATTCTTCCATATTTTTTGTTTTGTAGTGGTTTCCTGAATCTAATGTTGTAGCTCACTGAGCTTTTCCTTAGCTACTTTTTGTTGCTGATGCCCTTAAGTCTTAAATTTTACCTACTATACTCCATTTCTCTCATCTAATTGCAGTTATCTCAATTTTTGCTCTCATACTTTCCTGTGGGCTGGAGCTTGCACACAGCTGACCCAGGCTGACCTTGGTTCGATTTTTCCACCCCTCTTGGAGAGCCCGGCAAGCTACCAAGTTCGCGCCCCCTCGGCAAAGCCTGGCATGCTAACCGTGACATATTCAATATGCCAAGAACAGTAACAAGTCTCACAATGGAGATGTTACTGGTGCCCACTCGAGCAAATCGATGAACAACAGAAGGACAGTGCTACTTCCCTGTACCATAATTTCTTTGAGCTCATTGAACATCCTGATTGGGGCCAGAGAGATAGTCCAGGAATTGAGACACTTGCTTGCATGTGTCTTACTCTGATTTGATTTTCAGCACCATCTATGATCCTGTAAACTCTTCCAGGATGGATCCCTGAGCAGATTCAGAAGTAAGCCCTGAGCACAGCCAGATCTGTCCCCAAAACAAACCAAAAACCAAAATACAGTCCATAAACATCCTCATCGTGTTGGCTCTGAAAGGCTATAGAGCTGGTTGGTACTGGCAGAGATTCCTATGCTATTCCCTTCACTTAGTGGGCCTGGTGGGTTTCTACACAGCTTTTTCACTGTGTCTGCCGTGCTATGAGAGTGAATCTCTGTAGTCCACCCTCATGGTAATCTGTGAGGGTTAGGCTGGGTGTCGTCTTTTCCTTTCCTGCTCATCCTCTCCTGGCAATAGGAGGATAAGTGTGCACAATGTAAGGTGTGATGAGTGAATCTGCTATGCACAGTCATGAGGCTCAGAAGCAGGGAGTTGAGTTACGTGTATGGAACGTGGATGTGGGGTTGCAGAGGGCAGGCATAGGGGCTACTAGGATGTGAGGTGGAAGGGAAGGGAAACCACTTCCAGCTCTGAAAAAGACCAGGAGGTCAGCCTCACCGGGAAAATTAAGGAGCAAGCAGTTTCTGGGGTGCAGATATGGGCCTGCAGAGATTGCAGGGACATTTTACTTTATATTTTAATCTCAGAATCATTGAGAGAGCTCTTTCTAAATTTTTGACTCACAGAAAAGTGATAAATGTAACAAACTCTGCCTTATATATAATAGTAGAGAAAAATCAATATAACTGCCCCAAATTTGTGGTTGTTCATAGAACCAAAATATTTGTCCTCTAGTTTTATTAGACACAATAAGGTCTCTAAAATCTCCAGGTTACTTCACAGAGCATTAATAAATTACTTTGGTGTGGGTAGGATTTATTTACTTTGGGGGTGTTTAGGGCACACCTGGCAGTGCTCAGGGCACACTCCTGGCTCTGCTCAGGGGTCACTGCTGGCAGGGGCAGGGCACCATATGGGGTGCTGAGGATTGAACCCAAGTCAGCCATGTGCAAGGCAAAATTCCTATGCACTTTACCATTACTCCAGCCCCAATATTCTATTTTTTGTATCCCATGGCACAACTCTTCTAAGTGCCTTTAAAGTCCTCTGTCTGCTAGTTGGTTCTATGAGAATATTCTCATGCTGGTTCACTGAAACGTTGAAGAATGTACCCATTTATTGTGAGTCCATTTTAGTATTTAATATTGAGCCATACATGAAGAATTGGAATGAGAGATAACGAAGGCCCTTTAAAGGAAAGGTGTCCTTCCTCTAAAAATTAAAGAGCCAGGAGAAATCCCTGTGCATTGCCAGAGGTAACCTAAAAGGAAAATTAATTAATTAATTTTTAAAAATTAAAGAAAGCCAGGGAGATGGCCCAAAAGGCTGGAGTTTTGTGTGCGGTAGCCCCAGCACACATGGTTCCCTATCCCATCCTTGCAACCACCAGCACAATGAGTTGGGATGCCTGAGCACAAACACCAGTAAACAAGGAAATAAAAAAACCATTGTATTATTGTACTTGCATCTCAGGGTCTATCCTGGTATTGTAAGCTCTGAAAGATGGAACTTCCAAGACAGAAGACCTAAAGGATACTGAGGGGGGACCTAGGTCTTTAAAGTTCTCTACTAATCAACAATTTCTTCACCTTCCTAGCCAGAACTTTAGTCTTACTCTGAGATGGCGTACGTAATGCAATTAGAAAGCATTCCTATAGCATCCATCCAGACACACGCTTTTCTTGAGTTCACCAGCTTCTAATAGCATGTTCCTGACTGATGACAGCCTTGTTCTGTCATTCTCCTCTCTCTTTAGCAAGGTGCCTGGGGCTTCAGTCCCCCCCCCCACGTGGTAGTGGCAATAGGCTGAGAACAAAGACTTCAGAGTCAATGAATCAGTTCTCAGTTCGTTTTTTTGTGCCCTATAATTAAGATTAGGTATGATTAGTGAAACTGCTGAGGAAATGTGTCAGATCCAGGAACCATTCTCACATTTAAGAGATTAGTACCAGGAATTTTGCTCCATGACTTGGAGGCCAGCCACAAGTGCAAGGGGAAAAGGAAGCTCAGATAGAGAAGGGAGCACCAAACAAAGGGTGTTGGGAGGATCCTACCAGGATGAGAGATGCATGCTGAAAGTAGACTATAGACCAAACATGATTGCCACTCAATGCCTCTCTTGCAAACCACAGAACCCAAAAGGAAAGAGAGAGAACAAAAGGGAATGCCCTGCCACAGAGGCAGAGTGGAATGGTGGGGAATAGAGGGTGGGAGGGATGCTGGGACCCGTGATGGTGGAGGATGGGTGTTGGTGGAGTGATGGGTACTTGATCATTGTATAACTGAAACCCAAGCACAAAAATTTGTAAGTCTATAACTGTACCTCATGGTGTTTCACAAAAAATAAAATAAAAAATAAAAAAATAAAAGATTACAGTACAGGAAGATAAGATGTGATTTCTTTGCTACCAAAAGTTTTTAACATGAAGCATCTTTCTAGTAATAAAGGAATCTGCTGTAAAAACTAAAGTTAAACTACTAAACACTAAATTCTTTTCAGTGGACCAATTTAGAGTCAAGGGTAATTACTTTCCATCTCCCCAAATCCTATGAATTTCAAATATTCTTTATTGCTCATCGTATGGTACATACTTGACATGTATGAGGCCCTGGGATTTATCCCCAAGTACCAAAACATCTCCTCTATCTCTGTGTGAGATTTCATTTTAAAGAAAGAAGTCCTTACTATTTTTACTTCCCTTTCTGTAAATAAACCTGTCCTTGTAATGTTTTAGTTTTCTCAGATTCTTCTCTACAAAAGAACATCCTGGTTAAACTCTATTTTGGAGAACTGTGTTAATAATAACCTTATCCCTGCTCTCACCTGTTTCCTTCCGCTAAACACAGTAGTTATGTCCTATTTCTGCCACCAGAAGGAAGCATACTTTCACGCATTATTGTATCAGCGATTTTATTTTATTTGCATAGGATCCGACACCAGTGTAGTTCAGGGGACCCAAGTCCATTTCTGGCGATACTTGCCCGGTGATTGAGCCTGACTTGCCCGGTGATTGAGCCTGACGGTCTGATGTCTTATCCCTAGGGCCAGTGCTGGGGTTCATATATATGTTTATATGCCGGTCTGATGTCTTATCCCTAGGGTTAGGAAAACTACATTAGGGCTGCTCAGTGGACCAAGTGTTGCCAGTGATAGAACACAGGACTTTTCACTCTAACACTTACACTCTCTCCCCTACACTATTATCAATTTTCAAGTGCCAGCAGTGCTTCTTCTTTATTCCAATTTTTCTAAAGTACTTCTTATATTTCTATTACAATTTATGCAAATGAATGTGTATTTTTATCTTTTTTTATTTTTGCTTTTTAGGTCACACCCAGCAATGCTCAGGGTTACTCCTGGTTCTGCGTTCAGGAATTATCCCTGACGGTGCTTGGGGGACCATATGGGATGCCGGAGATTGAACCCAGGTCAGCTGTGTGCAAGGCAAACGCCCTACCTGCTGTGCTATCACTCCAGCCTTTTATCATTATTTTTTGAAGAAAAATTTCGTTTCCAAATCCACTAAGACATGCTGTTAGCTCCCAGTCACCCTTTCAGATTCCCTTCGACTTGAGTTCACCAAAAACCCCCGCTTACTCTTGTGATCCCTAGACAACAGGGCCCATGGGCCAGAGTCCAGGTAGAAGCTATTTGCCAATGCTCAGCTATTTCAACCTTTCAGTGACTGGTAGAGTTACTGCCTCTGCACTCAGGGATAGCCCCTGGCAAGCTAGAAGGACCATATAGGGTACCTGGCATCAAACTCAGATTGGGAACATGCAAAGCCAATACCTTAGCTACTGTATTATCTCACCAGACCATGTATTTATTACTTTCCTGTTGGAGTTCCCACTGGCAAAGCTCCAAAACATACTGGACTGCTTGCACTGTGAAAATGGTCCCAGGACCAGGACAGGGGGTGATGGAGTGGTTCCGGGGAGGGATGAAATTTCCAGGAGATTACCAAGGAAGTTAGTATTCTAGAAGGAGATAAAGATGACCACTATTGGCTGAACTCATCCAGAATCCTTTCTCGCTGTGAGAAAGGATTTCATTTCATTTCATTCACTGATAATGAACTGGAAGTTCCCACCTCCAGACTACTACAGCAACATGAAGAAATGGCGCAAATCCACACCACGAGAAATGGATGAAGAAAGGAGCCCAGAAGCCTTAATAGGGAATAACAACAAATACAATCTCTCCGAAAAAGAATTCAGAGATGAATTAAATGTTGAGGATTTTTAATTAACTCAAAGAAACAGTGGAACAGGCACCCAGTAAATTAAAGGAGAACATGAAAGAAACAGTGGGACGGACAGCCAATAAAATACAGGAAGAAATGAGAGCAGAAATAAGAAAGCTACAAACAGAAGTGTCACTAATAAAGGACTCAGTAGGTGAAATTAAAAACTCAGTGGGTGCCCTCAACAGTAGAACAATAAGAGCCAAATACAGAATCAGTGAGCTTGAAGATGAGCTGCAGAAAGCATACAGGTAACAACATACAATGGGAAAGACCTCAAAACAGCACTAGAGCGAATCACAGATCTAGAGGATGAACTCAAGAGGAACAACATAAGAATCATCGGAGTACCAGAAGGACAGGGAGGCAAGCCCAGTGAAGTAGAAACAGTTAAAGATATCATTGCTGAGAAGTACTCAAAGCTGGAGAATGCATGCCTCAAGATACAAGGAACCCAAAGGGGACCAGCTAAAAGAGACCCTAATAAAAAGACTCCAAGACATATTATAATAAGAATAATGAATACCACAGATAGAGATACAATACTGCAAGCAGCAAGGTCAAAGAAGGAAATCACATACAAAGGAGCACCCCTTAGATTTATAGCAGAATTATCAGAGGAAACCATCTGAGCCAGAAGACAATGGTCGTATATAGTGAAAAAACTCAATAAAATGAATGCCTCAACAAGAATACTCTATCCAGCTAACCTCAAACTCAAAGGAATGATACATCATGTCACAGATAAACAGCAGCAAAGGAACTTCATAGACTAAAAAACCAACCTTAAAAGAAGGACTAAAGGGGCTACTGAAAGACAAGACAAACCCCACAATCACAACAAACCTCTACAGGAAGATAGCATAAAACCCCATGACAATAATCTCTCTCAATGTCAATAGTCTAAAATGCACCAATTAAGAGACACGGAGTGTGCAAAATAGATTAAAAACTGAACCCAACATTCTGCTGCCTACAAAAAACAGTCAGAGCAAACAGAGACTCAAAGTTAGAGGATGGAAAACAATCCTTCAAGCAAACAACTCTCTCAAAAAGGCTGGGGTGGCTATATTAATATCCAACAACATAGATTTCAGGCTGAAAAAGATTAGAAGCAAAGGCCATTTTTTAATAATCAAGAGATATGTACAGCAGGAAGAAGTTACACTCCTAAACATATATATGAACCAAATGAGGGACCAGCAAAATATCTTTAAAAAGCTGCTTGTAGACTTCAATGACGACATTGGCTGCAACACAATAGTAGTTGGAGACTTCAACACCACCCTATCACCTCTTGACAGATCAACAAAACTAAAACTCAGCAAGGAAGTACTGGCTTTGAAGGAAGAAATGGAAGAGAGAGGTATAATAGTTGATTGGGTATCAGGCACAAGATGCTTCATACCCATCCCTTCTCTAGTGTATATTTCCCACCACCAATGTCCCCAGTTTTTCTCTACCACCACCCATTCCCACCTCCTCTGTCTCTATGGCAGGCACCTCTCTCTCTCTCTCTCTCTCTCTCTCTCTCTCTCTCTCTCTCTCTCTCCCTCTCCCTCTTCCTCTCTTCCTCTCCTTCTGGGCATTGTTGTTTGCAATACACCTATTGAAAGGTTATCATATATATATATATATATATATATATATATATATAATTACCGCACCATAATTGATAGGATTCAAATATGGTTTGAACCTTGGGAACACCTACAAGGGTGATTAGAGGCCACTGTAAAAGCTTCTATCCCTCTCGGAGAGCCTGCAAGCTACCAAGAGTATCCCGCCCACACAGCAGAGCCTGGAAAGCTGTCTGTGGTGTATTCGATATGCCAAAAACAGTAAATACAATGGGTCTCATTCCCCTGACCCTGAAGGACTCAGCATTATGGTAGCGATAAGAAGTATGTGGAAGGAGAGGCTGATAAAATCTTAAGGCCGAACTAGGCTGCCCAAATGAAGAAAGACAAAATGGATTGTCTGTACTTTCAATGCACATACGCTGGCATCAGATGCACCCATTGAGGACCTGATGGTAAAAGCGTGAAAGATCAAGTACAACATCATTGGTCTGACCAAGACGAGAAGGCATTAATCACATCATGCCATTTTTGAAACTGGAGAAGAACTGTTCCTCAGAACATGCGACAAAAGAGGCGTCAGAGGTGTTGGTGCCCTTGTCAACACGAACTTGGCCATGAGCATTGATTCATTCGAATGCCTAACAACCCAAATCGGACGATTACACTTGAATAGATGTGGCTTACTGCCGGCAGTTTCTATCTTCATCGTCTATGCACCAACATCCAACTACGATGAAGAAGAAATTGAGAAGTTCTACACTGAGCTGGAATATCGTAGGGGGAATGCTTTTAGTTTATTCCCATGGGCCGTGGGCCTGTGAAAGATGGCTTTGACTATATTGAGGAACTTTCCTTCAGTGCCCATTTTGCTGAGAGTTTTCATCATAAATGAGTGCTGGATTTTGTCAAATGCTTTCTCTGCATCTATTGAATGATCATATGGTTTTTATTTTTTATTGATATTATGGATTATGTTGATTTACTTGCAAATGTTAAACCCTCCTTGCATCCACAGAATGAATCCCACTTGGTTATGGTCTTTTTGATCTTTTTGATCAGTTGTTGGATTATATTTGCTAATGTTTTGTTGAGGATATTCACACCCATGTTCATCAAGGATATTGGCCTGTAATTTTCTTTTTTGTGGTGTCTCTGTTTGCTTTTGGTATTAGGGTGATATGTGCTTCATAGAAACTGGGAGTGTTTCTGTTTCTTCAATTTACTGTAAAAGTTTGAAATAATCTGGCAATAGGTTCTCTTTAAATGTTTGGATGATTTTGCTACTGAATCCATCTAGACCTGGGCTTTTGTTTGAGGGAAAACTTATGATTACAGTTTCAATTTCCTTGATAGTAATAGGTCTATTAAGTTATTCCAAATCTTCTTGACTCAGCCTTGGGAGGATATAGGAATTCAGGAATTTATACATTTCTTCTAGTTTCTCTTGTTTCGTGGCATACAGACTAACAAAGTAATCTCTGAGGATCTTCTGAATTTCTTTGATTTCTGTTGTGATGCCCTTCTTTTCATTTCTGATTCGTTTTATTAGGGTTCTCTCTCTCTCTTTCGTTGTGAGTCTTGCTAGTACTTTATCAATCTTATTTATTTTCTTAAAGAACAAGCTCTTTGTTTCATTGATCTTTCAGATTGCTTTTTGGACTTCAAAGTCTTAATTTCCACTCTACGGTTTATTATTTCTTTCCTCCTACCTGTTTGGGTTCCTTTTGTTGGTCTTTTTGTAAGATCTGGAGCTGTGAAGTCAACTTTTTTATGTGGGCCCTTTCTTCCTTCCTGAGAAATTCTTGCAGAGCTATAAATTTTCCCCTTAACTCTGCTTTAGCTGTGTCCTGCAAGTTCTGGTAGTTCATGTCTTCATTTTCATTTGTTTCCAGAAATCTTTTGATTTATTCCTTGAGTTCCTCTCAAACCCACCCAATCAACATTGAGCTGTTTGATTTCAAGATGTTTGATTTGATTCTCCCTGTCTGTGTGTAATTAACTTCTATCTCCTGTGCATTGTATTCTGAAAAGATAGTTAATAGAATTTCTATCTTCCCAATTCTACTGAGGTATGTTTTGTGACTCAGTATATGGTCTATTTTGGAAAATGTTGCACTGGAAAATAATGTGCATTCAGTTTCTTTGGGGGGAGGATAAAAAGTCCTGTATACATCTATTAGACCTCTCTCTTCCATTTCTTCCTTCAAAGTCAGTACTTCCTTGCTGAGTTTTAGTTTCGTTGATCTGTCAAGAGGTGATAGGGTGGTGTTGAAGTCAACAACTACTATTGTGTTGCAGTCAATGTCATCATTGAAGTCTACTAGCAGTTTTTTAAAGATATTTTGCTGGTCCCTCATGTGATTCATATATATGTTAAGGAGTGTGACTTCTTCCTGCTGTACATATCTCTTGATTATTAAAAAATGACCTTTGCTTCTAATCTTTTTCAGCCTGAAATCTATGTTGTCGGATATTAGTATAGCCACCCCAGCCTTTTTGAGGGTGTTGTTTGCTTGAAAGATTGTTTTTCATCCTCTAACTTTGAGTCTCTGTTTGCTCTGACTGTTTTTTGTAGGCAGCAGGATGTTGGGTTTAGTTTTTAATCTATTTTGCCACTCTGTGTCTTTTAATTGGTGCATTTTAGACTACTGACACTGAGAGAGATTATTGTCATGGGGTTTTGTGCTATCTTCCTGTAGAGGTTTGTTGTGTTGTGGGGTTTGTCTTGTCTTACAGTAGTCCCTTCTTTTAAGGTTGGTTTTTTAGTCAATGATATGAATGCCTCACCCGAAAACTCTATCCAGCTAACCTCAAACTCAAAGGAATGATACATCATTTCACAGATAAACAGCAGCGAAGTAACTTCATAGACTTCCACGGTGATTCAGTGAAAAAATAATATAAAAAACAGAAAAGTTCCTGCCATAGAGGCAGGGAGGTATGGTGATGGGAAGGGAAACTGGGGACACTGGTGATGGAAAATGCACAACTCGTAAAGTGACAGTGTTGGAACATTGTGTGACTAAAATCCAGTCATAAATAACTTTATAACTGTGTATCTTATGGTGATTAAATTTAAAAATGTAACTAAAAATAAATAAAGCATATGCTAAGCTCCAACATGAGTCTGTAATTGGTCAGGTCTGGTATAGGAGACAAGTTTACAATGTACACCTTCAAAGTTGTCAAAGCACAGCTGTTTTAGTTATAAATGATCATTGTAATGCCAAATCCAGTAATTTGTCGTGCTTATTTCTCTTAATTTTCTTTTGAGGGGATTTTTTTTTTAGATTTTTATTAGTGAAACACCATAAGGTACAGTTGTAGATTTACAAGTTTTTGTGCTTGGGTTTCAGATATACAATGATCGAATACTCATCCCTCCACCAGTGCCCATTCTCCACCACCACTGATCCCAGTATCCCTCCCACCCACCCCCGCCCCCCATCCCACCCTGCCTTTGTAGCAGTCCTTTTTTTGGGGGGGATTTTTAAATTGAGATGATATGGTGTGCAAAGCTAATAATAGTGGTTTATAATATACATAATTCCAAGGCCAAGGCCATAACTGCTCCCTCTCCTAAGGATACTCAAAGCTTTCTCTCTTATCCCCTGCCACTCAATTATGTGGATGAGTTCTCAAGTTATGTTTCCTTTCCACCTTATTGCTACCTCACATGTATCTTTAAGTTCCACACATAAGAGTGATCATTCTGTATCTCTCCCTTTCATTTGACTTCTTTCAGCATGATATCCACTAGTTCCCATCCATGTTGCAGCAAATTACATGATTTTGATTTTTCTAAGAGTTGCATAGAATTCCATTGTGTATATATCCCTACAAATTCTTGATCCCTTTGTGTATAATTGGGGAGTTTGGTTGATTTCATATCTTGACTATTGTATTAAGTAAACTGATGAACATTGGTGTAGTGCATATTGTTTTGAATTGATGTTTTTATGTTTTGGAGAACCCTTATTTTCCAAACAAACAGCATTTGACAGTTTATCGCACTCAACATTAATAACTTTTTGTTTGGATTTATGTTGCTTGTAGTCAAAACAAGTTTTGAAATAAAATTATATACAAAGGTCCACATAAAATAAGAGCACGTAATGAAATGCAACAAAGCAGTTAAACTGATTATAGGAAATATATATGGCAAAAGGAGAGAGAGAGTGGGGGACTTGCTTTAGAGAGGCTGGGGTCTGGAGGGGCAAGGGGCTGGTGGGAGGGAAACTGGGGACATTGGTGGTGGGAAATGTACACTAGTATAAGGACATTGCATGACTGAAACATTGTATGGATGAATATATTTTGAAACCAAATCATGAACAACTTTATAATTGTGTGATTCAATAAACAAAACAAACTTTTTTTTAATCAGGAAAGATTTTGAACAAAAAAAAATCAGATTCCGCTTAAAGTACGCCTCTCTAAACTTTCTCAAAGAAGAAATCCGAATGGCAAAAAAGCACATGAGAAAATGCTCTACATCATTAATCATCAGGGAGATGCAGATCAAAACCACAATGAGATACCATCTCACACCTCAGAGACTGGCCCACATTCAGAAGAACCAAAGCAACCGATGCTGGCGTGGATGTGGCGAGAAAGGGACACTCCTTCACTGTTGGTGGGAATGTCCACTGGTTCAGCCCTTCTGGAAAACAGTATGGACGATTCTCAAAAAATTAGAAATTGAGCTCCCATTTGACCCAGCAATACCACTCCTGGGAATATATCCCAGAGAGGCAAAAATGTATAGTCGAAGTGACATCTGCACTTGTTTGTTCATTGCAGCACTCTTTACAATAGCCAGAAACTGGAAGAAACCTGAATGCCAAGAACAGATGACTGGTTAAAGAAACTTTGGTACATCTACACAATGGAGTACTATGTAGCTCTTAGAAAAGATGAAGTCATGAAATTTACATACAAGTGGTACAATATGGAAAGTATCATGCTAAGCGAAATGAGTCAGAAAGAGAGGGATAGACATAGAAAGATTGCATTCATCTGGGGGATATAAAGTAACAAAATATGAGATTAATACCCAAGAATAGCTGAGATCAGCACCAGGAGGATTACTCCATAGCTTAGTGGCCAGTCGGGCATTCTAGAGGAATGGGCAGCTCAGATAGAGAAGGAACACCAAATAAAGGGTGTTTGGAGGATCCTCCCAGGAGGGGAGATGCATGTCGAAAGTGGACTATGGACTGAACATGTTTGCCACTCAATACCTCTTTTGCAGACCACAACACCCAAAAGGAGAGAGAGAACACAGGGGATTGCCCTGCCACAGAGACAGGGGGGATGGGGGGATGGGGGTGGGAGGGATATTATCCATGGTGGTGGAAAATGGGCACTGGTGGAGGGATGGGTATCTGATCATTGTATAATCAAAAAAAATTAGATAGATAAAAAGAGATATAAATAAATAGTCCCTCCCGTTGATCGTCGATTTGCTCGAGCGGGCCCAGTAACGTCTCCATTGGAGACTTTGTTGTTACTGTGTCTGGCATATCGAATACTCTCGGTAGCTTGATAAATAAATAAGAATAAAAATAAACAAAAAAAAGTGCGCCTCTCTAGAGAGACTTTGCTAGTACTTTGTTGAACATACCCTAACACACCCACATCAGCATTCAAGTTAAAATTCACTTAAAGAGCTGATTAATATCTGGAAAAAATGTACAACTCACCAAGAATACTTCATATTCTAGATTATCAGTCATATTTGAAGGAATAATGCAAAGCTTCAGGGACAGTAAACAACTTGAAGAACTCATAGCCTTGAAATCAGTTTTATAAGAAGCATGAAAGAAGCTTCTTTTAAGGACAGGACAAACTTCCCAGCACATGACATTGGATATGATCTCATGGTGCTTAGATTTACCCTCTATTAGATTCAGAAACGTCTGTTTACTCTAAGCTTGCTAAGGGATTTTATGCAGCTTCCAGAATAAACTCATTTATATTGAATGTTCTTTGTCTTACTGGGTTTTGTTTTCACATCCAGAGATTTTTATTACAATTGCTAATGTAGACAATCAGTATTTGTAATGTAATTTTTAAATGGAAAATCAATATTTTATTTCTTAAATTTAAATATTAAATATTTAAAGATCTGTTCATATTTTCACCTTTATATTTCTTAGTTCTCTTCACTCATTAAATTTTACATATGTTAGACTTTAACAAGTACATGTAAAACCTAAAATACATTAGCAAGGAATTTCTTTTAAGTTTTACTAAAGCCTGGGAAGACATAATTATCACCACAATGACCCAAGTACAAAATAACATTTAAAGCAATGCATTTGGGGGACAGAATTGAAAACATGTCTATGTAAATGAGAATAGGCACCATATTAAATGACTTTAATTTCCTTACATAAGTTAATTTAGTAGTCATCACAAACTGACTTTTCTTGCTTTATATTTTGATAATTCCATTTGCCATTCCTTCGTTTTGATGGAGAAAGCAACAGGAGGTAAATGTGTTATGTGCTCAAGAGCAGACTAGGGAATGCGAGGAAAACGGTTATAGAAATCTGACCAAAAATATAGTCTACATATAAAAGATGAGAGAGAAGCATGTTTCCATTTACATGTGTGGACTCAACATGGCTTATATGGTAGAGCCAGGTCTAAAGCCTCATGCATACAGGGCTTAATTCACAGCTTCAAAGCACATGGAGGAATTAGGTACATTCAAAGCACATGGAGGTATTATGTACATTCAAAACACATGGAGGGATTAGGTACATCCTGGTACAAGGATATCCTCAATTTCCTCTTTCAGGTGGGATGTGTGTTCATCCCAGCAGACCCCAGCACAGCTGTGCAACCCTCAGATTCCCTTCGTGCTCTGGTGCTCCACAGAGCTGCAATTATTTTTTGTGGAAAGTTGCTTGGCACATGTTCGGGTCCCTACAAGAGCTGGAGATGGTGTATCCTGTTCCTAGCATGCCCCCTGTTGTCCAGTCATTGTCATGCCCTTGTTTGTGACAAGCTGCTTGTCCATACACACAGGCAAAATCCACTAGAAAAACTCGAGAGGACAATCAAAGAATAAAAGCGTCCCAACGGGTGAGGATGATCATGATTACATATACTCGTCTTCATCACCAGTCACACTTTCCATGATTTCTCATCACTGTCCCCGTGGTAACTCCAAAGGCTTGGACACACTCTGACACTGCAATCTATACCAAGTACAGTTACTGAGATACCGAAGGACGTGTAAAGTGACACCACTGAATACATGGAAGAACGTGTCCCCTTCAGCATCCAGTACGTGGTCCAGTACTGCACTTGCCTAAGTACCCAGAGGTTCATGAGTTGTATCCTGTGCCCATGTCTGCCCACAGGAACTGAGTGGGGAGGGAGGTGCAGACACATTGCACAGTGATGCAGGCCCAGGGGGCAGGAGCACCTGCTGCAGAGCTGGGGGTGGGGTGGGGTGGGGAAGAGGCTGCTTGGTTGCTGCCTGAGGCATGACTTAGAAAAGAAAGTAGAGTTGGCAGGAGTTGGCAAGTGTTTCAGCCCTGAGAGAGGGTATGGGTGTGCTGAGGCAAAACCAGTGATGCCAAGAAACCTTTTCTTTGTGCAGTAAGTGGAGGGTGTTAATTATGCCTCTAGCACTGACCATCATCGTAGCCTTATTGTTGGCCATATCCCTCTGTGTGTGGCAGCTGGAGAAGCTGGGACTCCACATGCACGGCAAGGCATGGCTCATCTAGGGAAAGCTTGTACTGCTCACCATGGTCTGTGACCAGACCTGTCAGATTTCCTGTGACACAATGGTCAGGCACGTCACTGCCATCACCTTTGCTTCTGTGAACCTTGCTCCATGTTCACCACGAAGGGACATTTGGCTTGTCCAATTAGTGGACACACTTGTCAAAGTTTTTTTGTGAATTATTTAAGGGTGAGCTAAGTCTCATCCTTCAAGTAATAAATATAATTTATTTACAAATATTTCTTTCTATGAAAGAAATATATTAATCACAGAAAGAAAAATATAATCATAGAAAGAAATATATAAATATATGCCTCTTGGAGAGCCCAGCAATTTACCAAGAGTATCCTGCCCACATGGGCAGAGCCTGGCAAGCTCCCTGTGGCATATTCAATGTGCCAAATACAGTAACGACAACAGGTTTCATTCCTCTGACCCTGAAAGAGCCTCCAATCGTTGGGAAAAGATGTGTAAGAAGAGGCTGCTAAAATCTCAGTCCTGGGAGGAATAGAGACGTTACTGGTGCCTCCTCGAGTAATTCGACGATCAATGGGATGACATTGATGACAGTTATGATTTACAAATAATGAATCAAATTCTTTTTTATAAAAGACACTACCCGAAGCTCCGAGTTGCTTCTTAACTGCTTCTCAGAATTTTGACTAAGAATAAGTGAGATAAAAATAAAACAAGAGGCAACATACACCAGACCCTGCCTTTTATTATTTTGTTGTTGTTGTTGTTGTTGTTGTTGTTGATAGAACCCAGTGACCCAAGATTTTTTACTGCAGTTTGGGTCTGGATTTCCATGGGAAAGTAGGTAGAGGGGACCTCAACTCTTGCTTGCAAGAATAGCTAAGGATATTTGCAACATCTGACCTTCTCATTTTCAAGGGGCCCAGCTTCACAGTTCCTAAACTCTGCACACTGACACACCCTTCAGGTATAATCTCCCAGCTGACATCAAGGCCAGTTTTGTGTAGCAGCTACTGAAGCTGGAAATACACACCAAAGAGGGATGTACTATTCACTATCCTGGGTTCCTCTGGATGCATTGCGTGGTGACTGAGCTCCAGAAGCCCATCAACAGGGACCTCTGGGAAGTGCTGTTTACAAATTAGATAACTGGAATAGCCTACTATAACCGTACAGTTGACAACTTCCTAGACTGTTATGAAGCCTTAGTCACCTACAACTTTATGAACTTCCTGGCCAACATCCTGAAAAGCCAATACCCTGACCAGCCATCCTGGAAGGACAGAGAAGCACAGGCCCCCACTGCCCTGCGGCTCACCATAACCCAACGCGGTGTGTGAGCACATCCCAGAATATGAGAGAGTGGGCAGTGCCTCTATCTCTGACCGCTCCAGAGATCCCGCTGCTCTGGTGCAAGCTGGCCATGTTGCAGGACAGAGAGGTAGGACCCACGACTGCCATCATCAGCGCATCTGTGAGCTGTGCTCCATGTCTATCATGAAGGAACTTTTCAGCTTGTCCAATTCCTGGACACACTTGGTAATCATCAACAATGTTCAAAGCTCTTTGTGAATAAGTTTACCCATTACTGAAAGAGTAGCTGAGTCCCATACATCAATAAATAAATGCAATTTATTTATAAAAATCAGTCATCTTTTATAAATGAAAGAAAGGCACCAAAATCTTCATTAGCTATTTCTTAATTGCTTCTCAGCATGGTTAGATAATATCAATTTAGTTTCTGGTACATCATCAGTTTTGTATATGTCCTCTCTCCGAAGTGCATCGTTAAGAAGCAAATATTCAGCAGATAACTTGAAATGACTCAAAATTCTCATATTAATAACCTGTCAGAAAAAAAGAACGATTTTTAGATACAAAGTCAGTCACATCAATGTCTCTTTCTTGTACAAATATCTGACATTCAAGCAATAATTATCATACCCAAGAAAATAGGAACAAAAAACAATCAACAAAATGAGATTTGACTATAACACACGTGCCAGAAAAGCAAATGCTTCAATTTGAAAACATAGGGGCACAGAGATAGCACAGAGGTTAAGAAGTTGGACTCCATGAGCACCACCCTAGTTCCATCCCCAGCACCACATATGCCCCCTAGAAATGCAAGAAACAGCACCCCTATACAAAGCCTGGAGTAGTCCCTATGTACCATGAGGGACTGGAGGACTGTCTTCACCCAAAGAACAAGTTTTCTAATAAATTACCCAAATTTTTAACTTCTAATACTAGGAAAAGAGCTAGGAGCAAGTTCCATGCGGTGGGGGGCACTCCCCATATGGGAAGGGTCCCAGTTCAAGCCATAAAACCCAGCACAAGCCCAATAGCCCTAAGCTCTGCCAGGAATTGTCCTTGAGCATTGCTGGGGAGAAACTCACCAAAAGTAAGAAAGTAAGTCAGTAAGAACTACTAAATCTAAAGTGAGATGAAAGAAGAAAATAAATATGAGAACACATGAAAATAAAATTCAACTGACAGAAATTTATTTTCTGAAAGATTTTAATTAACTGGAGAAATCTCAAGCAAAGCTTCCCAAGAAAAAGTAAGTGAAACATTTACATATCCTATGCAGAGCATCAGACTCGGCTACAAAGTGAAATCTTATCCAAATACTAGGTCAAATTAGCTGTAACAGTCCAGTTCTATGGAAGTCAGTGAATGTTGCAAGCATACACCGAGTAACAAAATATCCAGGAACAAAGGATTCTTCTGTTACTAGTCACTTAATTAAAAACTTATAATAGTTATACAAGTATTCCACATGAACACATGCCTTAAAATATCTCATCTATGCAATCTGATTTCAGATCTTGCCAGCCAAATTGAAAAAATGCAGTGCAAGGTTCACAGTATCTCAAAATATCAAGTCAAAAACATATATAATTACCAAACAAGGTAATTATTATATAATCATAATATAATAAAATATATTTATATAAGCAATTGTATAACAATTATAGTTCATATGTGAGACTTGTTACTGTGTTTGGCATATCAAATACATCACGAGGAGCTTGCCAGGCTTTGCTGTGTGGGTGAGATACTCTCGATATCTTGCCGGGCTCTCCCAGAGGGGCGGAGGAATCGAACTCGGGTTGGCCTGGTCAGCCGCTTGCAAGGCAAACGCCCTATCTGATGTGCTAACGCTCCAGCCCAAGCCTCACAATGGAGACGTTACTGGACCCCCTTGAGCAAATCGATGAACAATGGGAGGACAGTGCTACAGTGCTATAGTACACACAAATATTATATATAATTTACCAAGCAATTATCAAGCAAAGTGAAGAGGGATGTAAGGATGGACTAAAGTATCCCAAGGACCCTGGAGGAGAGTACTGGGCACCTGGTATCAGTGGAGCTATTCAAACTGTACAGCAAAACTATAAATAGTAGTAACACTAATGTAAGCATGACACCTAAACTACCCTTCATCCTAATTTTTTTGCATTATCTTTTGTGTGTGTGTGTTAATTTTATTTATTTATTTTATAGTGAGACATCATGAGGTACAGTTGCAGACTTACATATTTTTGTGCTTGCGTTTCAATTATACAGTGATCAAATACCCATCCCTCCACCAGTGCCCATTTCCCACCACCACGGATCCCAGTATCCCTCCCACCCCCCATCCCCCCCATCCCACCCTGCCTCTGTGGCAGGGCATTCCCTTTTGTTCTCTCTCTCTTATTGGGTGTTGTAGTTTGCCAAAGAGGCAATGGGTGACAATCATGTTTAGTCTATAGTCTACTTTCAGCATGCTTCTCCCATCCTGGGAGGATCCTCCCAATACCTTTATTTGGTATTCCCTTCTCTCTCTGAGCTCCCTTTTCCCCTAGCATGTGTGGTTGGCCTCCAAGCCATGGAGTAAACTTCCTGGTACTAATCTCGGCCATTCTTGGGTGTTAGTCTCCTATTTTGTTACTTTATGTTCCCCAGATATTTCATCCTAATTTTTAAAACAAAACCCAAGACAAGTTCATTTGCTAATGGTAACCAACAGAGCAGTTTACCTTAAACCCAGTTATCTATGGTCAGAGAGCTAAGATAAGGGTAAGGTTGTAAAGCTGAATCCAGTTTGATCCACAATTCCACATCCCCTCCCGATCCTTATCCCCTGCAGTAGTAATTCCTGAGCACAGAGCCAGGAGTAAGCCAAAAGCATCAGCAGGTGTGGCCCAAGACCCATGCCCACTCCTAGGACCATGAGACAATTAGGTTTAACTCAAATCTAAGGACAATCTAAGCTAAATACTTATTCCCAACAACTGTCCATTATCAAATTCATTCAAATTTATATGTGTGTGTATGTGTGTGTGAGCATGTGTGTGTGTGTGTGTGTGTGTGTGTGTGTGTGTGTGTGTGATGTGTTACAGGAGGAGAGAACCAGAGACGCACCACACTCCCAAGGCCTGCAGCTCTCTGTGTCTACAGACCAGGTACCCAGGGCCACTGCACCTGACTGGCAGGGTGACCTGGAATGAGTTTCCAGGAAACTTGAAGCAAGGGTTATGGCCAGGATCACCGGTCAACAGAGAAGCTGTTCCTCAAATGTGCCATTCATGAAAAAAGGTTCATACCTTTATGTACATGGCTCTTCTATCAGAATCCAAAACAAGAATATTTACAGCTTTGCAGTAATTTCCATTACTAACAGCCTCATGACTACTCAGAGTGCAGTCCTAGGAGAATGAAAGGGTGATTGAATGCCTTGTCTCTCCCTGAACAGTGCTCAGCTTGCTTGTCTGGCTTGTCTGAGACTTTATTACCTTCAATCTTAATTTCAGAAATGTTGTTTCTTATCCTCAGTAATGATCTGTAAACTTGATAATTCTGCTAAAATATGCAAGATTACGACTTATTTTTGTAATCTAAAATATTATTAAATTCATGGCTTTTAACACAAAGCAAGTACTTGTATGTTACAGTCTTCAACTGGAAGAACTGATATGCCAGGCGGAGATGACTCAAAGGTCTAGAACACAAGTCTTGCATGCAATTAGCCCAGGTTCAATCCATTCCCAGTTCCACAATCCCCAAGTGCCTGGGAACGTGCCTGAGTCATGAGCCAGATGCAGGCCTTAGGCAATGCCAGGGATGGGTCCCAAAGTCAAATTAAATTGAATAATTAAAGAAATAAATTATATGATAAAAGTTATATTTTCTTTATGAGTATTGACCATCTTTTACTATTAGTTTCAAGTTTAACCTGGTAATATGATGCATTTCTAAATATTAATCTAGGTTACAAAATTCTGAATTCAATTGTATACAAGACCAGAGACAAAATGTATTAATTTACTGGTAAATATCCTGATGCTGTGATTTAAGGAAACATACAAAATTTTTAATGATGTCTTTGTCTTAGTATCCACAAAATACAGTGAAGCTGTTCTTTCCTCCAACTGTATAAAAAAAATTATTAAAGCTAATTCTTGTGCTCGTGAATGCTTTGGCATGCAAATGAATTCCAAGGAATAAAAATTCACCTAATTTTAGTAATGGGTCAACAAGTATGTGTTTTTCTGCTCCCTATAAATGACTGTACATTGTGGTATAAATCTATAATTTATATTATTTTATTTTGAAGGATATTACATTTATAATTAGAATTTATATTTACACTTCATTTTAAAGATATTTATTCATACCTTAATCAGTTGAATGACATTTTTAGAGGTACTTTTCAGCTAGGGTATAATTTGTACAGTCTATCTGAAAAGGAAAAAATCAATTAGACTATTTATGAAGAAATGTGTATACAGAGCTTTATTCTACTTGCTATACATGTATAGTTTTTAAAGCTATTCATATAGACACAATGACCTACACAAATATTTCACAAAAAGAAAGTATAGAACTATTTTTCCATTGAAGTTTTCAATAAATGATACATACTGTTGTTCTTATAAAAATTTAGCTGTTATCGAGTGTGGATAATATTCAATCAACATCTAGAGATTCAGAAAGATACGCTGAATACTTGCTGCCTATGAAAACAAAATGTTCACACATTTATTACATGCATCAAATACCCAAATGCATTCTGTATTATCTTTAGGTCTAGAAAAAATTATAACCTTAAATTTATTTTATGCATAGACAATATAAAACTAAAATATCAGAACAAGCAGTTGGCTCGGTGCTCAAGCCCATGTCTAACATGGCTGGGGTCCATATAATGATTCAATACCACAAATAAGTAATAAATAAATTTAAAAATTTAAAAATATTTAAAATTACTATATCAATAACAGTAAAAATAGTCTTTGATAAAATGCTTTCTTAACTTTTTAATGTCATGACATTAGATAAATTTAGTTAATGAAAACATGGAATGAATTCATAGTATGTATAAAAAATAATGAATGTAAAATTGATATCTAAGTCAACAGGAAAGAAATGAAACAACTAACACCAGGGAAACCAAGTGACTTTGGTCAACAGTGGAGGACCAAGAGAAAACCTCATCTTGCATCACACACCATAATAAATTCCAACAAGATTAAAACATAGGTGGGGGGGCTGAAGAGATAGCACAGCAGGTAGGGCATTTGCCTTGCACACGGCGACCCGGGTTCAATTCCCAGCACCGCCAGAAGTAACTCCTGAGTGCAGAGCCAGGAGTAACCCCTATGCATCTCCAGGTGTGACAAAAAAAAGCAAAAAAAAAAAAAAAAACCCAAAAAATAGGTGGGTTTTTTTTAATCTTGATTAGAAAAAAAATGTCAAACTTCAGGTCACTTCTGCTAAAGCTTGGTCATTTCCTATTTTGCTACATAAAGTGTCTATAGATCACAACTACTTATTAGTATGGCCAAAACAAGAGTTTCAGGATTATAGATAACACATTATAATTAAAACTGGACAGTATATAGCTTATCTCATAAAACGTGACTAATATTTCAGCAGTACAACTACCATAAACTAGCAGAAATAAAAAAAAAAACACTTGCCTTCACATATTCCTTAGTTAACAGATCTTCCACGGTATTGTCCAATGATGAAATCAAATAAGCTGATTTCTCAGATTTTTTTGTCTAAAAAGAATTTTAAAAATTATTCTCTTATTTGAAAGTAAATCTCCAATAAAGGCTATATTAATGTTTGTAAGAGTGAGGAGAAGCAAGTGTCTCTTGTATTAGGTATAAGTCTCATACTCGATCATATCCAAAATCAGGCAACTCCTCCTTTAAAACTGTATAAACGTCATTCCTCATTACAGTTCTAAGAAGACAATGCTAAAATAAACACAGAAATAACAGAAGGATACATAAAGGAAGTCTTTGCGTTCTGTGCCACTAAAATATCTTAGAAGGAAAGTTTTACGCTCCCTGAAAATCTAATTGTTGAGAAGACAGATCAAATGTATGATAGAAACTATGCTTTTCTGTGTATTGCTTTATATGAAAGAAAAAAATCTTAGTGCCATATAAGCAGTCCTTACAAGTTCTGCTAAAAAATAAAATGGAAAACAGTTTTAGAAGTGTATTTCACAATAGTTTTTTTCAAATACACCAAATTTGTTAGGGGCTGGAGGGAAAGCACAGCGAGCAGGGCGTTTGCCTTGCATGCCTCCGACACAGCCGACCCGAGTTTGATTCCTTCTCCCCTCTCAGAGAGCCCGGCAAGCTACTATGAGTATCTCACCCGCACAGCAAAGCCTGGCAAGCTACCCATGTATTTGATATGCCAAACACAGTAACAAGTCTCACAATGTTACTGGGGCAGCTCCAGCAAATCGGTGAACAACAGGACAGTGACAGTGACAGCTAGAGACTAGTTTTAATAGATACTGGAAGAAGGAACTACATAATGCTCATGAGAAAAGCAAGGAACGTATCCCACAAATTCTTACGGATTAAAATGCTTAATATCACTTGATCTGGGGATATAACTCAGCGATTGAGCATATACTTTGCTTATTCTTTATGTTGGAGTAATTTAATTTGAACCAAAACAAAAGTCAAAACCAAAAAAAAAAAGCCGCATACCAGAGAAAAGTTACAACACACGCCACAAAAGATTACTCTGTAAAACTTTATTCCACTAAGCTAGACTAAAAGAAACTAATGAATTCCCTGTATCACACGGACATACCAAGACCAATGAATAAGAAAGAGGAAAATAAGAACAAACCAATTACATACAAGAAAAGTTAAATAATAATCAAGTCTCCCTTCACACAAAAAAAGATCCCAAGCCCACATGGAATTAACAGTGAGTTCTTCAAACCTTCAAAGATGACCAATTTCCTAAACCTCTCAAACATTCCCAAAATTTGTAGCACGTTCATCAAAATACTGTTCATAATGAGGCCAATAATACCCTGATTCAAAAGCAGAAAGCAATTGTAAAAAAGGAAAAGAAACCACATTCCCAACGAACACAGCTGCAAAGACTGTTCTCTTTGCTAATCCTGTGTATATTATGTTTGGCCTCTTGTCCTCTTGTGCCTATTCAGTGAATGGTTTCTCTGGCCTGACCAGTTATATTTTGATTGGGGTTATATTTTTTCTCATGCTTACCATTATTTTTGTAAATTTGGGATTAGCATTGATTGGAGTAGCGGCTAAAGGGCTACTGACTTAATGTTAGGGGAAGCCAGGCTGCTCTGATGAAAGTTCATTATAAAAATCCTAGATGAAGGGGTTGGTCTTATGGGATATAGAAGGTGAAAATCTAATTGTTGATAAGACAGATCAAATGTATGATAGAACTATGCTTTTCTGTGTATTGCTTTATATGAAAGAAAAGAAATCCTTAGTGCCATATAAGCAGTCCTTACAAGTTCTGCTAAAAAATAAAAGGCCTTTAACTGGCGTTAGAGGCCTTTCTCTCCAAAACCATGCCCACTTCTTTTCTGACCTGGATTTGGAATGGGCCAGGCACACACATTACTTTAAAAAAAATCTTCTTTTCCACCACGTGGCCGCCACCAAGAGAAGACCACTTCCCCTGTCCCCCTTCATCTTGAGATCAAGAGCCTTCTGTGCTTTTTTATCAAGTGTATCACTTGTCATCCCCTTGATCTTCGATTTGCTTGAGCTGGGGCCAGTAATGTCTCCTTTTCCTAAGAAACAGGCTTAAATAACCACAGAAACAGCAACTTCTACTTAGAACCAACTCTGGCTTTTACAACAAAACACATTAGCAGCATTAAAAGAGAATACTGACATCCCAGAGGAGGTATGACACAGGAAAAATATAGCTTCACATCAAAATTTTTAAAAACAGAAAAAGCAACAAGAATAGAACAGATAATTTAAGATGATAGTATGTAAAGTGACAACTAAACCCATAACATTTCTAAAATTTAATACAATAAAAGTATAATTATGTGCATGGGGGTATGAGACCAAAACAAACTTCAATAACATATTTAGATTTTTAGTATATAAATGGAAGTCAGGTGTCAGTTGACCCACAATACATAAAATAATGATTAAATAATGTGCATATATTAAGTCTAGTATATATTAATATATAAAATATATATTCCAAATAACTAAAATACTTACATGTGAATACGATGTTCCATATAGTACTAACCATTTCAGTCATGATAAATAGCAAAAAGTTATTTTTAAAAATTAGAAAAAATAAAATTGTGGTATTAGTATTTTCTAACTATGCTAGACACATAGCAATTTTCCAACCAGCATCGAAAAACAAAAGTTTGCTTACCAATATATAATATAAATTTTGTGACAAAAATGAATTTAATGCAGTCAGCAGTTAAATTAAGTCAAAGGTTGATCACATTCTTGTCTTTATATGCAGCAGCAATTGTTACGTCCACATAATAACACGTTTTGAAGCTGAAAACTCATTTTTGGTGATAAAAAAGAGCCTGGGAAATGAAAATTCACTTGTCAAAATTCATGTATACCATCATGAAATCTTGAGTGAAATAAAGAAACCACTCCCAGCTAAATATCCACATTCAAATAATCTTCCCTGTATTAAGTCCTTCAAAAGTTACGCACCAATTTTAACACCTTTACTAAAACCTATAAGGCTTTTAAACTATGTTCCACATAAATCATAAAACCAACTTATTTCATTTAGTTATTTACAGATCCTTCAAAGGAGTCTCCTATTAGGGTACATGTTTGTTCCACATCATCTGCATATTAGACAAATATATGCAATACAAGTTAAATTTGGTAGGAGACAGAAAGAAAGTATAACGGTTCAGGTGCTCACCTTGCACATGGCAAACCAGCTTCCATCTCCCATACCCACTACAAGCCCCCAGCATTACCAGGCATGATTCCTGAGTACAGTGTCAGCACCAGGATTAATCCCTGAGTAGCTCTCAAGAGTAGCTCCCAAGCCAAAAATAAACTTCTATCTTAAAAGACAGAAACAGTAGCAAAGATGAAACCTTAAAGATATTTCAGATAAACAGAATATGCCATGCACAAACTTAAATTACATTTTTCTTGAACTTTAAAGATGTAGAATGCAAGACAGAGGGCTAATGAATCATCAAGTAAGAAGGTTAATTCCAATTACAGAACTCAGAAAATTCAGGAAACAAAGACATTGTAGTTTGAGGTATGAGATAGATTCAAAAACGTCTATAGAAGCTCTGCTTATGCCTGTGGTGAAAAACACGGAGACAGAGAGTCACTCCAACTCTTAACAAAAAGACAAAAATATCTATATGAATCAAAGAAATCTTAATTTTTTTCAAATAAAGAAAAATTTGGAGTAATGCAGTACCCCCTCAATATTCTAATGCAGTACCCCCTATTCAACCTAAGAAGGATGGAGAATAACACTATTCCTCTGTCATTAAGAGGTGGGAGAGATCAAAGAAAAAAATTATAAAATAAAAAATAATCAGCAAATTTTACTTTTGCCATGAGTAACTATATTTTAAAATTGTCTACAAATATTCACAGTCAGAGTTTATTAGACAGTTGATTTTAAAATATCAGTAGCAAAATAAATGATGCCAACCAGAAACCCACTATAAATGCAAAGGAAGGAAGGAAGGAAGGAAGGAAGGAAGGAAGGAAGGAAGGAAGGAAGGAAAAGAAAGAAAAAGTAAGGAATAAAAATATCACTGAAAAAGGCATACCATGCAAACACTAATCAGTGAAATCTGAACTGGCTAGATTGCTACAGAATGAATTTCAGAATAAGAACAACATCATAGATAGAGAAAATCACTATATAATCATAATGCATTGATCACCAAAATGAGTAAACTTCTAGATAAGTATGGTCAGAGGAAGTCACAAGTAAAATTAGAAAATGTTTTAAATCATTTGCGCACACACACACACAAAAAAAAAATCATTGATTAAAGCAGTGTCAACAGGAAAAACTCAGAAATCAAATGCTTCTGTTAGAAAACAGGGGCACAGAGATAGCACAGGGGTTGAGAGGTTTGCCTCCAATGTGTCCAACCTAGATTTATGCCCCAGGACCACATATATCCTCTCTGAAATGCCAGGAGTATCACCACATCCAGAGCCAGGAGGAGACCCTAAGCACCGCAAGGGACCTGTGGACTTCTCCTCCCACACCCCTTGCCAATAAATAAACAAACAAACAAACAAATAAATAAATAAAGTAAAGGTTACCAATCCAATTACCAAAGTTTTACCTTTAAAAACCTAGAAAACAGTCTGGACACGAGCTCCACAGTGTGGAGGCATGCCTTGTATGGGCTTCCCAGGCTCAATCCCTGACACCATATGCTGCCCAGCACTACCCCAGCGGCCCTGAGTACTGAAGTGGCCCACGAATATTTTTGGAGTGCACAGCACTCAAATTAGCATACCATGAAAACATGAACTAGTAAACCAAACATAGAAGGAAATAAAATTAGAAAAAATAAAAACAACTGACACAGAAATTCCTTCTTTCCGTGATTATTGAACTGAGAAATCCTAAGACAGACTTACCAAGAGAAAGTAAGATAAACATTCAAATATCATATGCTGAACATCAGACTCAGTTACAAACTCTCTATATATTATTTTTTCTAACTTCCCTATTGGCTCAACTGTAACTACCCAATTCCATAACGGTAAGAGAATGTTAAAAAATGCTGGTTTGAGAAATCCAGATACATCCTATATTATGAATCTATCTAAATGAATGTGTTGATTATTAACATGACTGGAAATATTGATGAACTTAAATAAACTTAAAAATGCTCCTTTATGTACATAATTTCGATTAATGGAGAAACCCTTCTATTTTCGAAAAACTTTCATTTCCAGTTTTATAGTAATCTATGCCATTATTGTGAATGTCTTGGAAAACATAGAAATGTGTATGATTGCTTTATGAAATAATGGACAAATTGTTGAAAGCAAATGGCAATGCCTAGGTAGGGAGTAACATTGATGAATCAGCTCTAGATTTTGAGAATCTCTGTTTTTAAAGAGCTGTGCATGTTGAAGATGTGGTTCATAAAGAAAACTCACAGAATGTCAGCTAGTAAAATCTGGGACATTATATCAAGTACCTTTTGATGACTCGCAGAACAGGTACAAACTAAAATGCATAGTGAAACAATATATAAATATCTGAGTCATTATCTGCAATTTGAAATGGACTGCACTGGATGATTCTTTTCTCGGTCTTGACTTCCTTATTCCATTTATGTTCAGCTGCTGGGTTAGAAAAAGGTGACTTGTATCTGTGTTTGCAAGTTGTCTATTCCTTAGTGAATGCTCAGGCTTATTGTTAAAAACAATTGGGTAGTTTCCAAGAGAGCAAGCAGAAATGTTCAAGGTAATACTGAGATACAAAGTACTTGCACACCTATACTTTGTCACAAGTATTTCATCAAAAGAATAATCACAAGTCAAGCCCAGTATAAGGGGCATGGAACTAGTCTTGAATTCAAATTCAGAGACTCTGTGAAGTCACACTGTAGAGATTATGATATAAGGAGGGGGAGCACTGTACCCATTTCTATAGATAGTCTACCAAAGTTTCCTTAAGGTGACTGAACTTTAGCTTGGTCAATAATGCCTAGACTCTTTCTTTGTCTATTTAAAAGACAAACTTTTTTTTTAGGTTTGTTTGTTTGGTTTTGGGCCACATATGGAAATATTCAAGGACTATTCCTGACTCTGCATTCAGGAATCACTACTGGCAGTGCTCAGAGGGCCTTATGAGATACCGGAGATCAAACCCAGGTTAGTCGTGTACAAGTAAAGCACCTTACTTCTATACTATTTATCTAGCCCCAACTTTTGAACTAAGTTTTTTTCTAATAATATACCAAGAAAAAATAGCATTAATAATCCAAATCAATTCTTGGCAGGGGTGAGGGGTGAAGTGGGGGCAAAAGCATCCCAAGAATAAATCAGGGCCCAGGGGCACTTCCTGGCAATTCTTGACCAAGCAAGCCAGTTCAATATGAGACCCAATGATCTTCTTGGGTTCTGAGTGCCATGTACCCCCAGAACCACTAACTCTGAGGGAATGGCCTAATTCAAATAGCCAATGACTATGAAAATCTGATGGAGATTGAGATGACTGATGCTTCTTGAGGAGAAGTGATGAGTATCAGTATCCCTGAATTGTTATGTGCCAAACTGAGTTGTATTTTTAGAGCAGTAAGAAAAGCAGAAAAGTGAAATGCTGTTAAGTAACAAGTGTTCCCTTAACGAATAGACCATGTATGACATTTTTCTGAGTTCATTTTTTTTTTCTTTTGAGATCACTTCCAGCTGTGTTCAGGCCTTACTACTGCTTCTGCATTCAAGGATATCTACTTAGGGGATCATGTGTGGTGATGGGGAATCAAATCCAGGTTGGCCACATGCAAGGCAAGGCTCTACCCACTGTACTGCTTCTTTGGCGATTGTTTTGTTGTTACTATACAAACAATGTTGGTATAACTATAAAACTATAAAACCCAGCTCCTGGAAGCGCGCGGCCACATTTGCCAAATACCAGTAACAATGATGGGTCTCATTCTCCTAAAGAGCCTTGAATATGGCACTTTCTTAAAAATCTCAGGGCTAGGATGAAGGAGACATTACTGGGGCCTGCTCGAGGCAATCAACGAATAACAGGATGGTCGTGATTGTGATCGTGATACCAACAATTGATAAATCTATGAATGTGTTATATATATATTATATATATATTTGTATGTATATATGTATGTGTGTATATATATGCACAGATATATTTTTGAACATACATAAGTACATTGATTATATTTGTAGTGATAAACATGGTATGACCAGTAGCTCATCTTAAGTAGCAAACCACCTTGAATTAATTGCACTTTATGTTTTAAGGAGTAAATTGAAAGAAAATTTTTGTTCTCATGAAGTTCCTAGCAAATATTGCTCATGGAGTTCCTAGCAAATATTGGTGTCAGGAATTTAAGTTCTGATGATTGATTAATGGTTTTTCTTGTGTTGGCACCATCACTGTCACTGTCACTGTCCTCCTGTGGTTCATTGATTTGCTCAAGCAGGCCCAGTAATGTCTCTATTATGACACTTGTTACTATGTTTGGCATATCAAATATGCCACAGGGAGCTTGCCAGGTTCTGCCGTGTGAGTGAGATACTCTTGGTAGCTTGCCAGGCTCTCTGAGAGGGGCAGAGGAATTGAACCTGGGTCGACCAGGTCAGCTGCATGCAAGGCAAACGTATTACCCGCTGTGCTCTCACTCCAGCCCTATTAAAAATATATATTCAGTGTTGATATTAAGTGATGATAAGATGATACTTTCTGTTCTAGGACATTAGAGTGTTTTTTTTTATGGAAAGACAGAAAGTGCTGGGACACCCTAAAAAATCAGCGAATGTTACCTAGTAAACAAACAAACAAACAAACACTGTCCTCCCATTGTTCATTGATTTGCTCGAGCGGGCCAAGTAACGTCTCCATTTTTTTGAGACTTGTTGTTACTGTGTTTAGCATATTGAATATGTCACGGGTAGCTTGCCAGGCTTTGCCGTGAGGACGAGATACTCTCAGCAGCTTGTTGGGCTCTCCAAGCGGGGTGAAGGAATCGAACCCGGCTCTGCTGGGATGGCTGCGAGCAAGGCAAATGCCCTACCGCTGTGTTAAAGGACTTCATTGTATGTGTCTTGCTACACAGAATACTTAGCCCACACTTGGTTAAGATAGGTTATGCCCTACACTATACTCCTAGAGCATAAAAGGAAAGCCAGCTACAAGATGCAGGCTAGAGCAACTGCCAAGCTCAGAAAGATTGGGTAATAGAGGGAGGTGAGTGACTAGTTACCATTGGTGAAGGGATTTTATTGTCTCACTAAGTAAATTAGGCAGGATTCCAGATGTCACAGATGTGGGTTCCAGCCTTTGAGGGATTTTCAAATTATCCCTCTTAATTCTGCTTTCTTCAAAACCAGGAAGGAAAACTGAAGAAATTGAATAAAGCAATCTAGGAAACAGGGTTCTTATATAAGCAATAAAAATTTAAAAACCTATGTTTTTCAACATGTCTGGCTTTCGTTCACTGCCAGTGACATAATGATTTTAGTCGTTTTTAATGCATGTGGTATCATTCTTCCAAAATATTCAGCATTTCCTTTATTCATATACTCAAAATGTCTGGAGGCATTTTCTACAAACCCTCTAAAAAGACAGAAGTATATTAACACTCTTTAGGGCTTCATTCTATTAGGCGTATGTTGACATGGACACACAATTATTCTTTGATGAAATCATTATGAATTCAAAGTTGTGTACGTTGTATTGAGCAACATGGACACAGGGCCCACGGCTCTACTGTAGGTCAGTGGGGAACTCAGGAGGTGTGCTCTGTGCTGTCATATCTTAAGGAAAGACTCTGCTTTTTGCAGCAAAGAATGAACAACCCCAGGAGGGAGCTAGAGTTGTTTGTTTTAGAAGTTGAAGAGTTAGAGTTACTTGGGGAAAGTGAAACATATTTCCATGCTGATAGTCAACTGGATATACTGGGTGTATATCCAGGAGGGGGAGGGGCTAGATAATTGGGATCATGGTGGAGAGAGTGAACTCCATGCTACCAGACAAAACACTATGCTTATTTAGTATTATGAAATCTATTTAATGAAGTGGAACGATAGCACAGAGGGTAGGGCGTTTGCCTTGCACGCAGCCCACACAGCTGACCGGAGTTTGATTCCTCCACCCCTCTCGGAGAGCCCGCGAGCTACCGAGAGTATCTCGCCCACACAGCAAAGCCTGGCAAGCTCCCCGTGACGTATTCGATATGCCAAACACAGTAACAACAAGTCTCATGATGGAGACGTTACTGGGCCTGTTCAAACAGATCGATAAACAGTGGGAGGACAGTGCAGTGCAGTGTAGTTCAATGAAGTGGATAAAGGTAAGGGAGATGTTGGAGGCAGTAGTGAGGGAGAAATTAAAAAAAAAATCATAAAACACAAACAGTTTCTAGGCCACTTTTGGGCTGGCATCATCTAGCATTTACTTTGTAGAAACCTCACACACAATCCGGGTTGTAGCAATAATTACTTTTACATTCCAGATGGAGAACTGAGTCTTATCAGGGTTATTTAAAACTTGCCTCTATTACCAAGTTCACAAATAACTGGTGGAGAACTCAAACTCCAGGATATCTGAGGTGAAAGGCCTTGCTCTCCTTTCTTTCTAACTTCTTGCCTCAGGAGAACACTACTTCAGGACCGGATTTCACAGGATTTGAAAAGATGATGATGAGAAACTGTCAGTAACTGAATAGAAGGATTGAAACAACCAGGTGAAATAGAGTCTAACGGCAGCCATAGAATAAGAACTTGAATCTTAATCTTCCCGTCACAAAAGACAGCTAAGGATGGTCAGGATTAACACAGCTGGCAATCTCAGCAACCTGCCATCAGCAGTACACTCCGAGCACACCCGGAATAGCACTTGCTTCTGCCTGAGCTATTGTGACTGACAAGAGAAGCGCTCAGTCCCCTGAATGTGCAGAACACGGACAATTTTTATAAATGAATTATTCATTCAGAGCTTTTAACAAAAAAAAATAATGCACCGCTTTTCATTCATTGAAGGGGGGTTATATGAACGGGAATTAGAAGTATCGAGGTGACAGAAAGAACGTTGACCCTATTTAACAGACAGAGGTGTTATGATAATAAGCTTTAGGGCAACAGTGGCTAAATAAAGGCAAGCCTCATGAAATATGCAATTAAAAAACAGAAATTGGTGTTAACAAAAATCATAATTAAAAGTTATTTTGGTACCTAAGTTCTGAACATTATATAAAATATGTGTTTTTTATATAGGATTTTAAAGTCAAGTTATTGTTAGAGACTCCATTTAACTTAATAACTACTGAAACAGACACACTAATATTATTATAGGAAAAATACTTGCCACAGATAATGTTCTATTTTATTTTTAATGAACTTTAGATTATTGATTAAAATTGTATTATGTTCTTGAGGTGTTGTAGTTTACAATGCTATTATCTATAGTCTCATAAATGAATCCTTTCTATCAGACTCATCACCAGAGACCCAGCTTCCCTTCACCAGAGTTCCAACAGTACCTCCAGCGGCCCACTGCTCTTTCCTCCAGTTCATTTCTGTGGGATCAGCTCTCTAGTTTTGTCATCTTGACTCATTTTCAATTTACATTCCTCTGGAGAACAGGGGAATTTCAGCACAACTGTCCAGGCATATCCTTAGCACACATGTAAAAAGGAAAGAAAAACATGAATTAGAAAAAAAAAGGGCATTAGAGTCAAAGGTGTTTGGAATACTCACAAAGATAAGAAACACAAACATCACATTATAAAATGGTATAGCTTGCTCTTGGGGCCCGCGTTCTCCCTGGAACACATATCTCCTTTGCATGCCTCTGTATTTTTTTTCCTTTCATATCTCTACTCAGGAGCAGCCTATGCTCTTTCTTAAATGCATACTTTGCTCTTCCTTCCCCCTCACTTCTTCCTAAATAAATTTCAATGAAAGCAATCTTACTTCACCAAAAAAAAAGGGGGAGGTGTATATAGATACAAACAGGAAATAAGAAAAAAAATAATGCATAAGAAAAAAATGAAGTCAGGCAATTTGCTAACATCCATGGAAACAGAGGATATCATGCCAAGTGATGTCAGGCAGAAGAAGAGCAACAAATCAAGAATAATCTGACTCATATGTGGGATAAAGAAGCATAGTAAAAGAATAGCAAATGGTCAGAGACAACAGAACTTGAGAACTAGTCTACAGCACTTAGATTATAAAGGTCGGGGGACAGCGTGGATTGGAAGGGAGCCTGAGACAATGGTGGAGGGAAGCAGGCACTCTGGTGGAGGCTGTGGGTGTGGAACATTGCATGCATTTACTTCTATCGTTAATAGTAATATAAATCATGGTGCCAATAATAATTACAGGGTCAAGGGGTTTGTCTAGCATACAGGAGTCCCTGTGTTTGAACTCCCATGGATGGTCATGTTGGCCCTGGAGTCATCTAAGCACCACATCATGGCCCTGAGCCCTGAAACCATCAGGCCTGTATCATCATGTATGGTGACAGGTCACTGGGAGGAACACATGGACCCCATGCAACTCTCGGGAGTCCCCACTCCTCTCTGCAAAACAACAATAATTACTCTTGTACTGAGGAAGGGAAGAACTTCATTTTGCAGAGACAAGGGCTGCCTCAGGGAAGCAGAATTGACACCAAGAGAGAACTCTGGTTAACTGCTCGATGCCCCGACTTTCCCCTATGCCAGTCAGGCTAATCTCAGTAGGAAAATACATTCAGTCAATTACTCTTTGAAGCTACACAGCATCCATTTTAATAAGCATGTGCCAATGCTCTAATACTCAAGTAGAATAAGAAATGTATAAGTAACTTGTGGCACAGTCATCTTAATAGCAGAAGCTGGGTAAATGTAAGGAAATGAAAACTTTGGGATAAAACCAATCCAGATCTTTTCCCTTAGATAACTATAGCTCTACTATTCACAGATTTAGTCCATTCTGTACACTTCTGCTGTAACTGCAAGTAAAATTTCTATTAAAAATGGGGTAAATATATCAGCAAGAAATTTATATGATTCACAATTTAAATATTCACTATCCTATCCAAATATATTCTCCAAGTGTCACCTTAGAAATTCAAAAAGGGGGCTGGAGAGATAGTATAGTGGGTAAGGCACGTGCCTTGCATGTGAACCAACCTGGTTTCAATCCTCAGCATGCCCTATGGTCTCCTGAGCAATGACAGGAGTGATTCCTGAATATAGAGCCAGGAATATCCTTTGAGCACTGGCCATTGTGGCCCCCCAAAACCCAAACTAAACAGAATTCAAAAGAAAAGAACAATGTTAGACACTCTATTTAATCACGATCATGATCATGACCATCCTGTTGTTCATCAATTGCCTCGAGCAGGCCCCAGTAACGTCTCCTTCATCCTAGCCCTCAGAATTTTTTAAAAAGTGCCATATTCAAGGCTCTTTCAGGGTTAGGAGAATGAGACCCATCATTGTTACTGGTATATGGCATATTGAGTACGCCATGGGGAGTTTGCCAGACTCTGTCATGTGGACAGGTTACATTTGGTACCCTGCCAGTTTGTCCAAAGTAAGAGTGAGATAATTAAATGTCGTGAGGCCACAAATGCAGCTCTATTTAATATCACATCTTTTGTTTGTTTTGGGGTCATGAATAGCAGTGTTTGAGGCTTAGTCCCGGCTCTGCACTCATAGATCACTCTTGGCAGTGCTCAAGACATCATATGGGGTGACCGGAATTGAATCCATGTTATGTGTGTTCTAGGAAAATGTTTTTCAGACTGTACAATATCTCAGGACCTCTTTATGTTTTTATTTGTGCAACCTTACTGGTGATATTTAAATACTAAGTAATCTTGGCAATTTGTTAAGGGAGTGAGTATCCTCTACTAATTACACACTGTAATTAGTATAGAATGATGTATATTTCTGGAATGTATTTTGGTGTAATTTTATATAAAAATTGAGAAATTTGTGAATGCAGTTCTTCAGAACTTTGTTTCTAGGATTTATTTGAAGGAGTCATGGTAGTATTATGTAAATATTTATCATGGACACTCTTTATCCAATGAAGACATCTACCTGCACAATCTCCTTTTATATTTACTTTAGTGCTTTGTTTGTTTCAATATAGGTAGAATTATGATACTCATTTGACAACAAAACAAGCAGAACTGATCTTTTGATATATAATTTATGATATATAATTTATTATATATTGATATTATTAATTTATTCAGAGTATCCAAATTTTGAACCTGAATGATATTAAAGTGATCAGGGTTCTTGTCTGGCATGCAGCTGATCTGGATTTAATTCCCGGCATCCTATACACTCCCCTGACCCCACCCCCAATCCACCAGCGATGATTTCTGAGGACAAAGTTAGAATTAAGTCATATGGCACTGGGTAAAATCCAGCCCCCCCACAAAAAAAATTACCCAGTTTATAAACTTAAGAGAGAAGAAATCTGAATACAAGTTCAGGCTCAGAGCATATATTCTACTGTAGGTTAGAAAACAGAATCTTTAAAAACTTTCACTCAACTAGTGTACAGCAGATTAATAGTCAATCTTTATTCTCTCTGGAGAACACACAGATGGGTATTCACTACCTGCTGCGTATCTGTCACTGGCACTCACTCCTCCACCGAGCCCAAACACCTCTGCTTCTCCCACTGAGCTCAGTGTTTACCAACAATCATGTTTCTCCCATGTGTTTATCCAGGTATAATTAGGTTGCCATTCTATAATTCAATTAAAGATTGTATAAACTGTAGACTCCATATAAGTGAGAAGACATGTGGAGTTTGGTTTCTATGAAACAAAGTTATATATTATGAAAGTTAAGCTAAACCCTTTCAATTAAATTCCTGTTTGGGGGATGCTAGAGAAAACATTTTTGTTCTGAGGCAAGTGCATTGGGAGGGGCAAGCCAAGTTTTACCAAAGCCCTGACCATCTCACTCACATTCCAACAGCTGCCACTATGCCTTTGGCTAGACTCCACCAACTCAAAAATGAGTTCCACTGAGATGCTAACCTGCTGTAAATCTCAGGTACACTAAATTCTTTAGGCTGAATACTCTGGGCCTTCTCGGAGTCAGGATGGATGACCTTCCGCACAGCTCCTCTCCTCTTACTTTCAGAAGCCCCCATAGTCACACCCACGTCCTACAGTCACTATCACAGTCACTATTACATCTGCTGGCCCTGTTTTAGAGATTCATAATTAAATCTCCAAAAAGATAAACTAGCCATAAAAATTTCTCAGATACCGGGCCCTGGCTGAGAACTCTGGAACAACCTCAAGAGAGGGACTGCTCAGTTAAGTATTCTAGATTTTCTGAACTGCCAAATTTGCAACCTGTGACATCTCCAAACTTTGTAATACTAGGTTCCTGGTATAAGAACAGATGGTATATAAGTAGAAGTCAACTAATCTCCACTAGCAAAAGCATTACCACAGGATGCATCAATAGCAACAACAGCTTAGGAAATCCTCAGACAAGGACTTAATGTCTCCATGGTAAGATACAATACCTTCCACAAATTTTCATTTACTGATATCTTTTTAAATCATTCCACTAGTCATTTAGTGGAAACAAGCAATATAAAATCAATTATTGTGCACAGGCTTGAGGGATAGTTGGAAAAATGGAAACATTGGTGGAGGGAAGGTGACAGTGGTGGTGGGATTGATGTTGTAATACTGAATGCCTGTAATAAATCATCACGTACAAATAAATAATCATGTACAAATAAAAAACGGTTTTTAAATAAAGAGTGTTTGTGTGTAGAGAAAATTGTTTATGTCAAATTAAACAAATAAAACAGTTGGAGAATATCAGAAATACTCTACTAACTCAGAATAAATTATTTAATAACTATTGGCCTCATGTTCTTTAATTTCTTCATTTAAAAAACTAGTAGATCAAATACCCCAAGCACAAAAATTTGTAAGTCTACAACTGTACCTCATGGTGTCTCACTAATAAAAATTAAAAAAAAAACTAATAGATACTAATTTTGACGGAGGTCTATACTAGGCAGAATAATGAACCCCCACAGTTGTTCATTTCAGAATGTCTGAAACCTGTAAATATGTCAGATTACATGACAAAGGTTAAGTAAAATTGAAAACAGGTTTTCATGAAATAGGCATATTATCTTTGATTATAATCAGACAATCCTTAAAAGTAGGAGATAGGAGAATATGGTGTCATAGAGTCATGAAATAAAAGTATGCTGTCATGTAAGAAAGTTTCATCTTAGAGGAAGAGGAGGGCCACAGTTGAAGATGAGAACAACAGAGGAAGAATTTCACCCCTGGAATTTCCAGAAGGGAATATGGCTCAGCTGACACTCTGCATTAGTCCAGTGGTAATTCACTGCAGTCAATACATGATTTTTTAAGCCTTTGTATGTGACACTTTAATTATATGATCCTTTTCAATTTTTCTCTTAATTTATTGATTTGGGGGGGTAAAGTTCCCTTTCTATGCATCTTATTTCTTACAAAATCAAATAATGTCAGTATTATAAATGAGAAAATTGAAATTCAGGGAAATTAATTTAATCCTTTAAACTTTAGCTGCTAATCACAGAATAACATTTCAATCACATTTTTATATGATTCTGAACTCGGACCTACAGTAAGCACCATTTAATTTTCTTTATTTAAATTTGTTTTTATTTAAGTATCTTAGTTTAAAATTGTATTAAATTGTATTATAATTGAAGTTGCTGAGTTCTGAAGTGGTGAAGCTATATTAGATTTAAGGGTAAGATTTCAAAACATCGAAGTAAAATTTGACAGATCCATAACAGACACTAATATTGACTAAAAAGACACAGAAAAAATGTTAATTTGAAGCTCTGTTGTGGGAAATGAACAGAGTTCTGTGGTTGTGAGACAGAGATCTGGACTCAGAAACACTATCATATAATAGGCTCTACAACTCTGTACATAAAAACACACGGAAAAGTGCCTGGTACCTCACAAAATCTCAGTTGGTATATCTCCAATAGAAGTGCAAGAATTCTAGAGTATCTAAAAGAAAAATGTGATTACAGATCTTTGTCAAATTTGCAACTCTTTCCTGCATTGCTCCTCCATATGCATTTTTTCCTTTGTCTAATTTGGGGGATTGATATACATATCTGAGTCTACTGTTTTCTCAAGGAGGAACCTTTCATTTGTCTATTTTTTTTACAATCTCCTACTAATCTCTTTAAAATTCAAATCTCAGTTGAATTTTAATTTATTTTATGTGAAATATATCCAGAAAACTGCAATCTATAATTGTGTTTTTTTCTAACCCTTCTGGAAAGAAGAACACATAATTAGAGAACTGGAACTCATGCTTCCAAAATTAGCATTAGAATATGGAAGATTTTCCTGGAATAAATAAAAAATGAACTTAGTAAATAAAAACCAAAGTCTCTGAAATATGAGATACTGGCTAAAATCTCCAGAGGAATATCAAGAACATGCCCTAAAATCAGAAAGGGCGTCTTCTAGGTGATAAAGTGTTTTCTGTTTTGTTTTGGGAGCCTCACTCAGCTCCGTACTTAGAGCTCAGTGCTCAGTGCTCACTTCTGACTCTGCAGTCAGGGATAACTCTTGGCTATACTATGAAAATGTAATGAGGTTTTGGGATTCTAATCAGGATTGGACCACATGCAGAGTAAGAATCTTTGTCTCTCTGGCCCCAAAGTGATAAACCTTTATAGGAAAGACTAATAAGCATTGACTAGTCCCAGAGAGATTTAAACAAAGAAAATGGGAACGTCTTGTAAAAAATCTTTTAATGTAAATCCATGGAATGGGGTTTTTCAGTCTGTATGCCCCACTATCATAACTTTGATAATTTTTTTTCCCTTTATTTTATTTTATTTTTTTTAAAGTTGTAGATTTACAATTTTTTGTGCTTTGGTTTCAATTATACAATGATCAGATAGATACCCATCCCTCCACCAGTGCCCATTTTCCACCACCATGGATAATATCCCTCCCACCCCCATCCCCCCATCCCCCCTGTCTCTGTGGCAGGGCAATCCCCTGTGTTCTCTCTCTCCTTTTGGGTGTTGTGGTCTGCAAAAGAGGCATTGAGTGGCAAACATGTTCAGTCCATAGTCTACTTTCGACATGCATCTCCCCTCCTGGGAGGATCCTCCAAACATCCTTTATTTGGTGCTCCCTTCTCTATCTGAACTGCCCTTTCCTCTAGGATACCCGGCTGGCCTCTAAGTTATGGAGTAATCCTCCTGGTGCTGATCTCAGCTATTCTTGGGTATTAATCTCATACTTTGTTACTTTATATCCCCCAGATGAATGCAATCTTTCTATGTCTATCCCTCTCTTTCTGACTCATTTCGCTTAGCATGATACTTTCCATATTGTACCACTTGTATGTAAATTTCATGACTTCATCTTTTCTAAGAGCTACATAGTACTCCATTGTGTAGATGTACCAAAGTTTCTTTAACCAGTCATCTGTTCTTGGGCATTCAGCTTTCTTCCAGTTTCTGGCTATTGTAAAGAGTGCTGCAATGAACAAACAAGTGCAGATGTCACTTCGACTATACATTTTTGCCTCTCTGGGATATATTCCCAGGAGTGGTATTGCTGGGTCAAATGGGAGCTCAATTTCTAATTTTTTGAGAATTGTCCATACTGTTTTCCAGAAGGGCTGAACCAGTGGACATTCCCACCAACAGTGAAGGAGTGTCCCTTTCTCGCCACATCCACGCCAGCATCGGTTGCTTTTGTTCTTTTGAATGTGGGCCAGTCTCTGAGGTGTGAGATGGTATCTCATTGTGGTTTTGATCTGCATCTCCCTGATGATTAATGATGTAGAGCATTTTCTCATGTGCTTTTTTGCCATTCGGATTTCTTCTTTGAGAAAGTTTCTGTTCATTTCATTGCCCCATTTTTGGATGGGGTTGGATGTTTTCTTCTTGTGGAGTTTAACCAATATTTTGTATATTCTGGATACCTTTGATAATTTTCTTGAGGACAGAAATTAAATAGTATATGTGTCTCATTGCATCTGTCATCAAACAGTGCATCTCGCCAGTCAAATCTCAAAGAAAATAGGTCTGATGTCACTCATTGGATTCTATATGCTCTCTATAAGCCAATGATTCAGGAGGCTAAGTATAAGGTAGAAATTTAGAGACATCCTTTCATAGATATCCAAAATAAAACAGAATAAGACAAAACAACAGGGAGGAGATATTTTAAAAAGACACATCTGATAAAGGACTATTAAGCACAATATATAAAGAACTCTTCAAACTGAGTAAAAATAAGATAAAGTCTGATGTGAAAGAAACACATAACCATAAGCAAGTCTCACCAGAGAGCATTGACACTGTTGTATAGCTACAAAGTATATATAAAAGATGAACCATATCATACATCATCAGAAAATTCCAAACCAACACACACCTATGAGATTGATCAGATTTAAGAGCACTTATAACACAATTGCTAATGATTCTGTGAAGCAGTTGGTATGTTCTGTTCTTTGCCGCTGGGAACACAAAGCAATGTATTTACTTTGTTGAATAAATTGCAGTTTCTTAGTTTTGACTAAACTAAACACTATCTTACGAACAATCTGGCATTATGCTTCTTACCTTTAACTTATTTAGTTGATAATTTATGATCACACAAAATCCTGTACCTGTACGATTATAACTTATCAGCTTTCTTCATAATTGCCAAAGCTTAGAAGTGACCAGAATGCCCTTCAGGTAGAGGAATGTATGCCTCAGAGTTTCCCCGCACTCAGTCTTCTGCTGGTAATCCGCCTCCTAGAGTTGAACAAACATATCTGCTCTCCAGTGAGTCACTCCAGTACCTCCCAGAGAGCCTCACTGCCCAGTCTGGGAAACACTGGGGTACATAAACTAATATATTCAGAAATGGAATGTGACCTCTCCCTAAGAAGAATTATTAAGGCATGGAAGTATGTGAAGGAAATTTAAGAGGGTGTTTTGTGTTTGTTTTTGGGAACCTGGTCACCAGGCAGTCATCAAATCTTACTCTTGGGTCTGTGTTCAAGGACACTCCAGGCAGAGTTCAGGGTACCAAATATGGTGCGGGGGATACAATGCAATAAAAATATAAAATAATCAGTTATCAGGGGTTATGAGATCTGTGATCAAAATGTAGCTCTCCAAAATCTTTTGGGAAACAGAAACTTGTAACATACCATAATATAAGCTTTGAACTTTGACTGAATAAAATGTATCAATATTTATTCACCCTTTTTCAAAACCCACCTTTTGGTCTGTTTGGGTAAAAGGAGGGAGAATGAATGTGGGGAACTTCGTATTTTGTGCACAATTATGCTGCTAAATGAAAAATGAAATCTATTGAATATATATCATGCCCTGTCTGTCACACTGTCCTCCCGTTGTTCATTGATTTACTCAAGTGGACCCAGTAACATCTCCATTGTGAGTTACCATGTTTGCCATATCAAATACATCACAGGTGGCTTGCCAGGCTTTTCCGTGTGGACAAGACACTCTCGGTAGCTTGCCAGGCTCTCTGAGAGGGGTGGAGGAATCGAACTCAGGTCGTCCAAGTTGGCTACGTGCAAGGCAAACGCCCTACCACTGTGCTATCACTATCATAATTTATGTATATGAACAAATGATGTGAATATATAAATATAATATGAATATATATTTAATGTGTTAGAAAAACAATTGTAATTCAAACATTTTTCCTTATGTTCTTCTTTAATGGTTTGTCACATGCACTGGATAAAATGCTTAAAATATTCTTTTTTTTTTTTAAATTATTTATTGAATCACCGTGAGAAAAGTTACAAAGCTTTCAGGTTTAAGTCTTGGTCAGATAATGATTAAACACCCCTCCTCTCACCAGTAATTATTTTTCACCACCAATAACCCCAATATACCCCCTCACCCCTCCTAATGGCTGTGAGCAGGTGATTTCCACTTAACTCTCTCTCTATTTTGAATACATTCATTATCTCGACAAAAGATGCACCATTATTGTTTTAATTTACCCCAACAATCAGAACTGCTGAAAAGGCATTGTGAAATAATTTCTTTTTTATTGCTGGTTATGAAAACCATATGATGTCATGCAGCCACAATAGCGGCTGCATGATTTTGGATTTCTGATATTTTATTAATTAAGTCTGGAGGAATTTCTGCCAAGAGCCGGATAATTACGAGATTGGTTTCTGTGCATCTGGTGCTATGGCCGTGCTGGAGATCCGCTAGTGGGGGGCAACTCAGGGCCTCGGTTGGGCGTGAAGGATGAGCCGGTTCTGTCCCCTTTCCCATGAGGCTGCAGTTGCCCCATCACCTCCGGCTCATACCTGGCTTTCCAGTAAGATCTGAGGCAGCGGCCACCATGCTGCTGGGGTGGGGGGGAGGGTGGCCGGGTTAGTAAGGCAGAAGAGACAGACACCCTTTCCGTTCCGGGGGCATGACGCTGGAGTTTAACGCATAGTCCATTCACATTTCTGCTGCAAGCTGCTGGGCTCTGGATTAGGTCCATGTGCCCCTGGTGCCATGGACATGCCGGAGAGTCACTCGGGGGGGGGGGGGAACTCCCCAAATCCTATTATTTGAACTCTTCTAGCATTTATAATAATCTACTTTGTACAGTAACTGGGTTTTAGTCATGCCTCTTCTTTTTTTTTTTTTTAATTTTTTTCCCTTTATTTTATTTTATTTTTTTTAAAGTTGTAGATTTACAATTTTTTGTGCTTTGGTTTCAATTATACAATGATCAGATACCCATCCCTCCACCAGTGCCCATTTTCCACCACCATGGATAATATCCCTCCCACCCCCATCCCCCCATCCCCCCTGTCTCTGTGGCAGGGCAATCCCCTGTGTTCTCTCTCTCCTTTTGGGTGTTGTGGTCTGCAAAAGAGGCATTGAGTGGCAAACATGTTCAGTCCATAGTCTACTTTCGACATGCATCTCCCCTCCTGGGAGGATCCTCCAAACATCCTTTATTTGGTGCTCCCTTCTCTATCTGAACAGCCCTTTCCTCTAGGATACCCGGCTGGCCTCTAAGTTATGGAGTAATCCTCCTGGTGCTGATCTCAGCTATTCTTGGGTATTAATCTCATACTTTGTTACTTTATATCCCCCAGATGAATGCAATCTTTCTATGTCTATCCCTCTCTGACTCATTTCGCTTAGCATGATACTTTCCATATTGTACCACTTGTATGTAAATTTCATGACTTCATCTTTTCTAAGAGCTACATAGTACTCCATTGTGTAGATGTACCAAAGTTTCTTTAACCAGTCATCTGTTCTTGGGCATTCAGCTTTCTTCCAGTTTCTGGCTATTGTAAAGAGTGCTGCAATGAACAAACAAGTGCAGATGTCACTTCGACTATACATTTTTGCCTCTCTGGGATATATTCCCAGGAGTGGTATTGCTGGGTCAAATGGGAGCTCAATTTCTAATTTTTTGAGATTCGTCCATACTGTTTTCCAGAAGGGCTGGACCAGTGGACATTCCCACCAACAGTGAAGGAGTGTCCCTTTCTCGCCACATCCACGCCAGCATCGGTTGCTTTGGTTCTTTTGAATGTGGGCCAGTCTCTGAGGTGTGAGATGGTATCTCATTGTGGTTTTGATCTGCATCTCCCTGATGATTAATGATGTAGAGCATTTTCTCATGTGCTTTTTTGCCATTCGGATTTCTTCTTTGAGAAAGTTTCTGTTCATTTCATTGCCCCATTTTTGGATGGGGTTGGATGTTTTCTTCTTGTGGAGTTTAACCAGTATTTTGTATATCCTGGATATCAACCCCTTGTCAGATGTGTATTCGGTGAATATCCTTTCCCATTCTGTAGACTGTCTTTGTATTTTGGTCACTGTTTCTTTGGAGGTGCAGAAGCTCCTTAGTTTAAGATAGTCCCATTTATCTATCTCTGTTTTCACTTGCTCGGCCAGTGGCGTGGCATCTTTGAAGATACCATTAGCTTCAATGTCATGGAGGGTTTTGCCAACTTTATCTTCAATGTACCTTATGGTTTCTGGTCTGATGTTGAGGTCTTTAATCCATTTTGATCTTACTTTTGTACATGATGTTAGGCAGAGTTCTGAGCCTATTTTTTTGCATGTAGCCGTCCAGTGATGCCAACACAATTTATTAAAAAGGCTTTCCTTACTCCACTTCACATTACTTGCACCTTTATCAAAGATTAGATGAGCATATGATTGAGGAGAGATGTCAGTGTATTCAACCCTGTTCCATTGGTCTGCAGTTCTGCCTTTGTTCCAGTACCATGCTGTTTTAATTATTACTGCTTTGTAGTACAGTTTGAAGTTCGGGAGGTTGATTCCTCCCATTTTCTTTTTCCCAAGAATTGCTTTAGCTATTCGTGGGGGCTTATTTTTCCATATAAATTTCAAGAGTGTTTGCTCCATTTCTTTGAAGAATGTCATGGGTATCCTTATAGGGATTGCATTGAATTTATACAATGCTTTCGGTAGTATTGCCATTTTGACAATGTTAAGTCTCCCGACCCATGAGCAGGGGATATCTTTCCATTTCCTCATGTCCTCTTTTATTTCCTGAAGTAGCGTTTTGTAGTTTTCTTTGTACAGGTCCTTTACTTCCTTAGTTAAGCTGATTCCTAGGTACTTGATTTTCTGGGGCACAATTGTGAATGGGATTGTTTTTTTCATGTTGCTTTCTTTTCTCTCACTGTTTGCGTATAGGAAAGCCATGGACTTTTGGGTATTGATTTTATAACCTGCAACTTTACTATACGAGTCTATTGTTTCTAGGAGTTTTTTGGTGGAAGTTATTGGGTTCTCTAAGTAGAGTATCATATCATCTGCGAATAGTGAGAGCTTGATTTCTTCCTTTCCTACCTGAATGCCCTTAATATCTTTTTCCTGCCTAATCGCTATTGCAAGTACTTCCAGTATTATATTGAACAGCAGTGGAGAGAGTGGGCATCCCTGTCTCGTCCCTGATCTTAGAGGGAAGGCTCTCAGTTTTTCCCCATTGAGGATGATGCTTGCTGTAGGCTTGTGGTAGAAGGCTTTAATTATGTTGAGGAAGGTCCCCTCTATACCCATTTTGGCTAGGGTTTTCATCATAAAGGGGTGCTGGATCTTATCAAATGCTTTCTCTGCATCTATTGATATGATCATATGCTTTTTAATCTTTTCTTTTGTTGATATGGTGGATTATGTTGATTGATTTCCGAATGTTAAACCATCCTTGCATCCCTGGGATGAATCCTACTTGGTCATGGTGTATGATCTTTTTAATGAGTAGTTGGATTCTATTTGCTAGTAGTTTGTTGAGGATCTTTGCATCTGTGTTCATCAGGGATATCGGCCTGTAATTCTCTTTCTTTGTGGTATCTCTGTCTGCTTTTGGTATCAGTGTGATATTTGCTTCGTAGAAACTGTTTGGAAGTGTTTTTGATATTTCAATTTCGTGGAAAAGCTTAAAGAGCATTGGGAGTAAGTCCTCTTTAAAGATTTGGAAGAATTCACTAGTGAATCCATCCGGGCCAGGACTTTTGTGCTTGGGGAGACTTTTTATTACCATTTCAATTTCCTTGATGGTGATAGGTCTGTTCAGGTATTCCAGGTCTTCTTGGTTCAGCCTTGGGAGTCTGTAGGAGTCTAGGAATTTATCCATTTCCTCGAGGTTTTGATGTTCCGTGGCATAAAGCTTCTCAAAGTACTCCCTGAGGATCCTCTGAATTTCTGTGGTTTCTGTTGTAATGACCCCCTTTTCATTTCTGATTCGGTTTATTAGGGTTTTCTCTCTCCCTTTCTTTGTGAGTTTTGCTAGAGGCTTATCGATCTTGTTAATTTTCTCGAAGAACCAGCTCTTGGTTTCATTGATCTTTCGGATTGTTTTTTGGGTTTCCATCTCGTTAATCTCTGCTCTGAGTTTTATTATTTCCTTTCTCCTGTTCGGGTTGTGCTCCTTTTTTTGGTCCTTCTCCAAGCTCTTAAGCTGTGAGGTTAGGTTACTTATGTGTGCTCGCTCCTCCTTCCTGAGGAATGCTTGTAGAGCTATAAACTTTCCTCTTAACACAGCCTTTGCTGTGTCCCATAAGTTCTGGTAACTCGTGTTCTCATTTTCATTCGTTTCTAGGAATCTTTTGATTTCCTCTTTGATTTCCTGTCTAATCCACTCGTTGTTCAATAGTGCACTGTTTAATTTCCAGGTGTTTGATTTAGTTTTCTGTTTTTGTGTGTGATTTACTTCTAATTTCAGCGCATTATGGTCTGAGAAGATTGTTGATACAATCTCTACCTTCTTAATTTTATGGAGGCATGTTTTGTGGCTCAGCATGTGGTCTATCTTGGAGAATGTTCCATGTACGCTTGAGAAGAATGTGTATTCAGCTTTTTGTGGATGAAGTGTCCTGTATATATCTACTAAGTCCCTTTCTTCCATTGTTTCCCTCAAATGAAGTATGTCCTTGCTAAGCTTGAGTCTGGTTGATCTATCAAGAGGTGACAAAGCAGTGTTGAAGTCTCCCACTAGTATTGTGTTGCTATTGAGGTCTTTTTCCAAATCTATGAGTAGTTGTTTTAAGTACTTTGCTGGTCTCTCATTAGGTGCATATACATTTATTATTGTAAGTTCTTCCTGTTGTACAGATCCTCTGATCAATAAGAAATGGCCTTCACTGTCTCTTATGACCTTCCTCACTCTGAAATCGATGTGGTCTGATATAAGGATGGCTACCCCAGCTTTTTTATGGGAGCTGTTTGCCTGTAGGATTGTTTTCCAGCCTTTGACTCTGAGTCTGTGTTTGCTTTGACTATTGAGATGCGTTTCTTGCAGGCAGCAGAATGTTGGGTTCAATTTTCTAATCCATCCTGCCACTCTATGTCTTTTAATTGGTGCGTTTAGCCCATTGACATTGAGAGAGATTATTGTTATGGGATTTTGTCCCATTGTTCTGTTAAAATTTGGTGTATTTGAGGGGCCTTTCTTGCCTTAAAGTAGCCCATTTAGTTGTTCTTGTAACCATGGTTTTGAGTCTATGAAGTTCCTGAGCTGTTGTTTGTCTGTGAAACTGTGTGTTGTTCCTTCTATTATGAATGAGAGTCTTGCTGGGAAAGGTATTTTGGGGGAGGCATTTATTTCATTGAGTTTTTTTACTATGTCCCACCACTGTTTTCGGGCCATGAGGGTTTCATCAGAAAAATCAGCTGTGAATTTTAAGGATGCTCCTTTGTAAGAGATTTCTTTCTTCGATCTTGCTGCTTTCAGAATTTTGTCTCTGTCTAAGGTTTTGGTCATTTTGATCAGAATGTGTCTTGGGGTATTTTTATTCGGATTTCTTCTAGCTGGTACCCTTCGGGCCTCCTGAATGTGGTCACAAGTTTTCTTCAGCTCTGGAAATGTTGTAGCAATGATGTCTTTGACAGTTTCTTCTTTATCGAGGTTTTCTTCCTGTCCCTCTGGGACTCCAATAATTCTTATGTTACCCCTCTTGTCTTCATCATGATCTTCTCTTGCCATCTGTTCCCGAACTGTGAGTCTCTTTTCCATTTTCTGCTCTTTTCTGGAGAGTCTCTGAACTTCATCTTCGAGATCACTGATTCTGTTCTCAGCCGCTCTTACTCTGCTGCTGAGGCCTTCCACTGAGCTTTTCAATTCGCCTACGAGATTTTTCAGGTCTGACATTTCTGATTGCATTTTCCTCATTTCTGCCTTCAGATCCTCTTGTCTTCTATTGGCATTGGTTTCCATTGTTTCTTTTAATTCCCTAAGCATCCTAAGTAGCTCCCTTCTGAATTCCTTGTCAGAGAGGTTGTCTAACACTACAGTACTGTTGGTGTCATCTGGGCTAGACTCTTCAATGTGAATGTTTGGTGGGCTTTTGCGTTGCTTTACCATTGTGAGAGGTGTGGTTTAGTCCTTCACGTTCAGTGTTACTATTCTGCTTGATATGCAGTGTGAGTTAAGATAGGCTTATGAGTTATTGGCAACTGTGTTTCTAGTGGCTGAGCTAAAATAGAGAAGTTTCCATCTAAGAAGTTAGCTTATGGTTCCTATGGCATATGTAGTGGGAAAATATTTCGCGGCCGCTAACGCGGCCGCGGCTCTGGAAAGAGTCCCTGGCACTGGGCGAGGAGTTGGGAATGTCTCCTGTTTGGAATAGGAGCCGTTCAGCTTTGTTGCCCAGAGCTGGGCCTCTGTGCCCGTCCCACGCAGATCAGGGGTTGAAAACCGGCTGTCTAGGGGCTGTTTCTAGCTGCGCGTGCCCAGAGAGGAACCCAGGCCCTTGGGGGCGGGCTGTACCTGTTGGAATTGGAGCCGTTCAGCTTTGTTGCCCAGAGCTGGGCCTCTGTGCCCGTCCCACGCAGATCAGGGGTTGAAAACCGGCTGTCTAGGGGCTGTTTCTAGCTGCGCGTGCCCAGAGAGGAACCCAGGCCCTTGGGGGCGGGCTGTACCTGTTGGAATTGGAGCCGTTCAGCTTTGTTGCCCAGAGCTGGGCCTCTGTGCCCGTCCCACGCAGATCAGGGGTTGAAAACCGGCTGTCTAGGGGCTGTTTCTAGCTGCGCGTGCTTAAAATATTCTTGAAGTAAAATAGTTTTATTTAGAAAAATGTATAAGAATTGCAGTTCGGGATATGGGCAGCAGAGGATGAACCATTGAGCAAAATTTTTGGACTATAAGTCTCCAGGGTTGATTTGATGCATCAATGATTTAGGATTAAGTAAATGAACTTCGAGTTCCCATATCCACTTGCTTAAAACTTTATTTTCTTTTTTAGGCGCGGGGGGAGGGGCAGGTGCTATGACAAGTTGTGCTCAAGCATTACTAAGGTTCTGTGCTCAGAGATCATCTGAGCTGCCTTGGGAGCATATGAGTGATTCAAATTAATGTCAGCTGTGTTCAAGGCAGTATTTTTACATTCTGTATTATCCCCCCTATCCTTTTATTTTTTTTGCTTTATTATTTTGGTTGGAGGGTCACCTCTGGTTATGCTCAGGGCTTACTCCTGGCTCTAAATTCATGAACCACTCCATGTAATCATCAGGGGACCATATGGGATGCTGAGAATCAAACCTGGGTCAGCCATGTGCAAGGCAAGAACCCTACCCACTGCACTATAATTTATTTCCAAATCCTTTAAATGATTTGTTAAGCCCATATATAGAACCTCTTAACAATTTACATCTCCCCTCTCATTCATAATTAGTTTCATTCTCTGTTTAACTTTAAAGAAAATCATTCCACACTGGATGTTATGTCACTTTTGTGTTATATATTTTTCCCTTACCAGGACCTCCATACTCACTGTTCTCTCTAGATTATACTTCCTTTTCCATTTATTTTCTTTTGTTTTCTAAACAGGGCTGGAGCGATAGCACAGCGGGTAGGGCGTTCGCCTTACAAGCGGCCAACATGGCTGACCTGAGTTCGATTCCTCCGCCCCTCTCGGAGAGCCCGGCAAGCTACCGAGAGTATTCGATATGCCAGACACAGTAACAACAAAGTCTCCAATGGAGACGTTACTGGGCCCACTCGAGCAAATCGACGATCAACGGGAGGGCCTTTACCTTTACCTTCTAAATATGCCAGCTCTCTGTCATTCCCAGATGATTGCAAAGATTAAAATGAAATACTTAATTGCAGGCTCAGAACTAACTTTAGTTTGGGAAACTTTTGTTTCTCTGTAAGAGCACATAAAACATCTCTCAGGAAGTAATTGAACACGTGAAGAAAGCAAGAACCACAAGTTTATGATTGAAAAAGGAAACCCATGCTGGGATAGCAATTAACAATATAAAGGCTGGTCAGATGGGTGCAGTAAAGTAAAAGTAAAGGCCCTCCCATTGATCATCGATTTGCTCGAGCGGGCCCAGTAACGTCTCCACTGGAGACTTTGTTGTTACTGTGTCTGGCATATCGAATACGTCACGGGGAGCTTGCCAGGCTCTGCCGTGCGGGCGAGATACTCTTGGTAGCTTGCCGGGCTCTCCGAGAGGGGCAGAGGAATCGAACTCGGGTCGGCCATGTTGGCTGTGTGCAAGGCAAACGCCCTACAGCTGTGCTATCGCTCCAGCCCAAACCTGGAGCTCCAGCTCCAGGTTCCAAAATCTATGATCCTGACAATTAGCTTCCTCAAGCCCCTATTTCCTCACCTGATAAAGTGATAGTTACTTACCTGATTGTGTTTTTACAACGATTATAATCATAAACAAGTAATCAATATTTAATATCTCTGGCATCTTTATTGATGTTATCTGCGATATGCTGAACATAAATGCCAGAGAGATATCCAGTGTATTAGGAAGTTTCTGAACGTCAAGTGAGACCTGAGTGTGGGATTTTTGTGTCGGAGTTTTCAACATATGTACAGAACTCAATATTCTCTGTCCTCTGATCATGAATGAGAGGCCCTAGGGTGAGTATAAAGAATGAGAAATTAGTAGTCTTAAATTTCAATATTTACAGGATGGAAATCAAAAGGAAAGGAAGTGGCTTGATGTCTCAGAAATTTAGATGTCTTATTTGTGAACAATAATGGTCGGTTTTGGGGGGGGGGATGTATCAGAAACTTTGTGACTTGTTCCTGCACTCCAGATTCATCCCGCATGTGAATAAAATTACACTTTAAGGGACAAATGACTACATGTAACAGACCTCCAAGTGTTTCTGACAAAATCAAATCTCTGAATAATATATTTCCAAAAGTCAAGAGTCTCTTGAACTTTCAGGGGCCCCTGATATGATTGGCACAGCTCTTGAAACACAAAACCTAGTCCTCTTTGTGGGCTAGCACTGTTCATGACATCGTTGGCAATTAAACTATCCAGGCATCAAAAATAAATTTAAAAAAATATACTTTTTCTTGACTTATTAGTTCCTGCAGCAGAAAAATATATCCTCTGAATTACAAAGAGTTGTGGATGGTTTCATTAAAAGGCAGTAGTCTATGAATATTACAGAGATAAGAGAACTGCAGCCAAGGGTAAGGACTGTGAAAATGCAAACATAACAAGCAGGAGTATTATCTTCTGGACTGAGTTATTTTTAATATAGTAACTGTAATGCTCCATAAAGCAGCACTCTTAATTTGTAAAGTACAGTTGTATCCTCCTTTGCACCCCTTAAATAGAATTTTGTTCTGACTAAGAGAACTCGTTTTAATTTAATATTTGCATAACAAACACATGATTCATAAGTGATGTTCAGAAAACAGTCACCTGCTAACAAGCATCCATGAGTGGTCTGGCCATTTGATGAAATCTCATGGGTGCACCTAGATTTAATCATAAACATAACAGCAGTGTTTCTGTTCTCAAAGGAAATCGCTGGTCTCTTTGGACCAATAGGAATGATGCTGGCAGTAATTCAGTTACAGATAACAGTCATTTGCAGAGCTTGGGTGGATGGGGTCATTCACTTAGTATTGCCATGCTGCCTCAATATTACCTGGTTGGGATCAAAAACCGGCTTTAGCTTAAAGTAAAATGAGTGAAATGTGAAACAAAAAGCCAAAATCTCTCCCCTCTTGGTCTGCTAACCCTGCTTTCCTAAGCCTGCAGTGTTTTGAAAGCTGCTCTGTCTGGCCTTTGAAATTGCATTCAAATGCTTTTCTGAAAGTCCTCTGACAGTAACCAATCTCGTAAGGCGAGGGCAGCTTGAGACTGTAAAAAGGAACATATAACTGTGATGGGTCTATTGACTATACTAGATGGCATCTTAAAGTGGAATAATACAATCGGTTTCAAAAGCTACACTTCTCCCCAAAAGTCACCAGCAAGGGTAAATTGGATGGGAATGCGTAAAAATTGAGTTTCTTGGGCTCTTTCTGTGACTGGGTACTAGTAAATTTTCCTCAATCTCCGTTATTTCCTGGCTTGCTCTTCTTTCATTCATGGACTAGAATAGAATATAAACAGCTGGTTCATTTGCAATGCATTATGGCATTTATAATACTGCTATACCCACGCAGACAGGGTTTATTGTTAGGGGTACACTATTTCCAGAGCTGATCAACTTGTTTATCTGACAGATTGTATATCCAAATTTTTAATTTATAATTCAACATAAATTGGTCCTCTTGAAACTTACCCCCTCCCCAAAAAATATAAACAGTGATTTTTTTCTTTGCTTTTAATAATAACATTTGAAACATGACAAATTATTTAAAATGTACCTGTTCTATTTTTTGTTTTGGGGTTAAAATATTATTTTTAGCCAGTTCCTTGGTTTATAGAGAGCTTACATTTTGAGTCTGATGCTTTCCTCCTTGTATTTATACTTTGATTCATAAACTTGGAAATTGACAAGGCATTGTAAATAGTCTTTCTAGAATTCCTATTTTAGGAACACTGAAGAGGGTAAGATCAGTTGTTTCCATTTTAAAAGGTTGAAACCTCAGTGATGGTGAGGTGGGGAGGAGTAGATATGTCTCTTTATGTCTTATTAAATAATATCATGTCATCTTAATCATGCTGGTTCTGAATAATTTAGCCTTTATGGGTGTTTCAGAGGAAGTCTATGGCAGTGTGTGTGTGTGTGTGTGTGTGTGTGTGTGTGTGTGTGTGTGTAGGGGATGGGGGAAGATGATTGTGGGAGGGAGTTTATTATTACTTCACTGACAGGAGAGAGCTCTGGCAGGTTAATTGCTACAGCAAGAGTAGATGGGAGTTTGCTGGTGATATATAGAGGCTAAAGGAAGTGAAGGGGATTGACTATGCCTGTTATAGCACAAATATCTTCATGCACCTCAGGTTTCTCAGAAAGATATGAGAAATAAATGTTCACTGTTCATTTTCTGTCTGCACAATACAAATGGTCTTCAGCTGAACATGGTGACTGCAACAGAGACTAAAAAAAAAAAGAGAAAGAGGGAGAGGGGAAATTTTCAAATTAACATTATTAGAAACATTTCTGCCTGAAAGTGCTGAAAATCAATTTCAATATATTTTGCATTTTAATGAATTGCCAAAGAGATAAATCGGCTGTGTTTGAGAAATCCTTGCCTGGCGATGATGTTTTCTTATTGCATCTTGTCTTAACTGATAACATTTAAAATGGAACCAGTGTTAATTGAAGGCGTGGGAAATGTAAGTACTAGTTAATGAAGTAAATATATGCTAGCTGTGATGCAGAATTCAAAATTTATTTTCTGCTATATTATCTCTAGCACTATCTTCTTACTTTTATGGCCAAGTCCAAAGCAATAATGCCAAATATTATAAATGATTGAAAGGCAAAATAACTTTGTTATCCAAACTATGTGTAAAAGCCACTGTGTTTCAATACCCCAATGCAAATACTGTTGTTTGTATTTTACACCATAAGCAACAAATTTCAACTGCTGAACCTTCCGGGAGCCTTGGGGGAAAGCAGAATCTCACACTTCTTTTCTGTTAAGAAAAGAAACAACCTACATTTTCAATTTTATTAACTGCTTGCGCTGTTTAAAATTATCAAGCTAAAAGAGGGATTGAATTTTTGAATGTTATTGGGGGTTTCGATTCTTATTCAAATATTAGTTAATAATGGTTGTCTGTCTGCTTGCCCTCTGATCTCTGAAGAGTCAAGAAAACATCTCACTTCAACAATGTGACCATATATATTTAACAAATAAAACATGTATTTTTATATATACCATTTGCATTGGCATACATAGAATGTACCCATTTTTTTCTGTTGTCTTCTACAAGAATATAACTCATCTTCAACTTTATATTGTTCTTACTAATTGCATTTCTCTTCCCTGATATCTCATGATTATTATTCCTTTCTTGTTTTTCCTTTAAATATGTAAAACAGAAAAGAATAGTGCTTTTCTTGGGAACTAATTTCTTGAGCAGTAACAAATGACATATTATTTGACAAAGTCAAATTAGCCAGAAACAAAGGAGGTAATTTATACTATCTTACACACCTCAATGTTTTTAAGTCTGGAGGTTGCTGAGGTATTTTTCTGCTTTATATCCATGAAGTAGAAAGCCTTATTTAAGAGATAATTTGGCCAATGTTTGATTCACTCTTCTAATGAAATATTTTAAGGTCTTAATTTTTAAATTTCTAATCTCATCATGAGTGTGTCAAATGACTAAACAGCAACATTTTAATGATTAGGAATTCATAATTAATTAGCTGTGTGACAATTAATGAGAAGCACACTTCCTAATGCATAAAAATGTTCCCATTAAATATAAATCATATAAAAACTCTGCAAAGACTAAGGCAGTGTATGATGTGCTAAATAAACTGAACCCTGAAGGTTATCACGGATAACAAGGATTTTAGTCTTTATGACTGAGTATAAAGTGAAAAACAATTTGGATGTGTAATCATGGCCATACAATTTACAACTACTTTTACTTCTGATACAGTTTACAGAAAATTATTACCCCCCAAACTTATTTCAAGCTAGAAAATATCTTTGCTTTTACAAGTTTTTCAGGAACCACCTTCCAACCTATTGATCACCAAGGCAAAGATTACTATGCAACACCCAGGTGAGCTCCAGCTCTCATGCTTCTCTGGAAAGAGAGAAAACAATGAATCCCTGTAGCCATGTGACTTCAGCTATTAGTTAGAAGGCCAATGTCATAAACAGTGAGACTGTTCTCTCTCCACAGAGGCCAAACAAGCTAAGTGATGGCTGCCAAAGAAAGGATGGAAGAAATAAGGTACAATATGCAACTAAGTACTCAATAAATAAAAGGCAAAAAAGATGGAATATTTCCATTTGAAAACACATGGATGAATTTGAAGAGATTATCATAAGTAAAATAAGTCAGAAAGAGAAAGTCAGAAAGAGAAAATTATATGCTCGCACTCATTTATGTGGTAAGAAGAAAGAAAGTGAATGAACAAATAAAACCAAACCCAAAGGAAACTCTTATTCTCTGATCAATGGTGAGTGGTTACCTGGTTACCTGTGACGAGATATGCATGGAATAGATAGACGCTGTTTATCTGTGTTCATAGGAGCGCCAGATGTTTGGCGGAATACATGGTGTGATGCCTAGAGGCTCAGAGGTGAGCTACTGTACCCTTAAATATTACACAGTATTTTCACCCCATGTTACCTCAATTAAAAAATTAGTTTTTTCTTGACATTAGCAGAGTGTGATGAATGCTTTTATTTAAAAACAAACTTTGAGAGAGGGAACAAGAACCTTTTATAGAAGAAAGAACTTGGTGACTTTTACATTTAAGCAAAATAGAAGCAAAGAAATTGAATTAAAAATGAGGCTATGTATTTTAAGGATGCATTGGGTCTTGTGGATTGCTCTTGTTTTTCTCATTGATCTGTCTTTGGTATTGGGGGAAGCAATCTGAGATTCTCAATGCTGGTCTCCATTTCAGCACAGTAAAATCTCTTGGTATTCATTTGGAGTGAGTTTAGTAAATGTAACTGGGGCTATGTAGCATAATTTAATATGTTAGTCAACTACGATTGGGTTATATGAAAAAACTCTGGATTTTTTCTAACTTTGTTGCCTATTATTTGCATAATTCTCAGCAGTGTATTATTGTAGTTTGTATTTTGAGCCACCTTCACTTCTCATAAATAAATTAAATATTCTAAATGTCCCTGAACATAAGTGACAGACCTATTGACCATTTGTAGTTCTTTAAGAAAGTATCTGTTTATCTTGGCTCATTTTTGATAGGGTTGTATTTGTTATTTTATTACTAAGTTTTACAGATGTTTCATATATATATATATATATATATATATCTTAGTATTAACCCTTTGTCACACAAGAGATAAACAAATATGTTCTTTCAGTTTTTTTTATTTTAGTCATCATTTCTTTTGAAGTGCAGAAGATTCTTAATCTGATAGAGTCCCATTTGCTTATTTTTTTGTATGCTTGGAAAGTGGCATGGAGTCATTGAACATGTTTCTAGATTCAGTGTTATAAAGTATTATGCACATATAATTTATGAGCTGAGGACTTATATCAAGTTGTCTAACTCATTTTTGAATTGACTTTTGTACAAATGTAAGGAGTGAGATAGTGGTTTAAGTTCTTTTTCTTAAATGTGACCAACCAACACTATTTCTTGAAGTAGCTTCCTTGTTTTATTCTGGCTCTTTTATTAAGATTAGCTATGTGATTATTCCAGTAACACACTGCCTTAAGTATTATATCTTTCTAGTATAATTTAAAACAAAGGAAAGAAAATTGTCCCATTTCTTCCCATAAGACTATTTTGGCTGTTAAGAGGATTTTAATTTATTTTATTTTATGCTTTTGCTTTTGGGGTCACATCCAGCGACGCACAGGGGTTACTCCTGGCTCTGCACTCAGGAATCACCCTGGCGGTGCTCAGGGGACCATATGGGATGCTGGGAATTGAACCCAGGTTGGCCGCGTGCAAGGTAAACGCCCTACCCACTGTGCTATTGATCCAGCCCAAGAGGGTTTTATTCTAGTAGCATTTGGCCTTTGTCTCTAAAACCTTGTCATAGGTATTTTTTAAGGACTGAGTTGAATCTGTATAGTTTATTAAGAAGTATAATCATTTTGACAATTAGTCCTTCTGATCTATGGATAAAGGATGTGCTTCCATTTCCTTTTGTCTTTATTCCTTCTTTTAGTATTGACTTAATTATTTATTTATTTTTGTATGTCTGCTATCTCATTTGTTAAGCTGATTACCGAGAATTGATTTTATTTTGAAATAATTTTTTAATGGAATTACTTTTTACTTATTTCTCTTCTACTTCATTGTATTCAAACAGAAATGCCATGTATTGTGTTGGTTAATTTTGCACCCTGCTATCTTACTGTACAAGTTTAATATTTCACTGAGATTTATATTTTATAGATTTCTTAGGTTTTTTTAAGTACTATTTATCCTATATGTAGTGATAGTTTGACATTTTATTTTCCAATTTGGGTCCCCTTAACAACTATTTTTTTTATCTAGTATCTATACAAAATCTTCAGTACTGTACTGAATTATAGTGGTGAGAGTTGGCAGACTTGTATATGATGTTAGAGGGAAGATTTTTAATTTTTTTTTAACCACTGAGTATAGTGTTAACTGTTGGTTTTTGGTAAATTTCTTTCTTTACCTATATTTAGGGAAGTTCCTGCTACTCACATTTTATAAAGAGTTTCGTTTTTGTTTCTCTAATGAATATGTGTTGGTTATTTTTAAATGCAGACCAAAACAATGAAATATCATCTCATGCCAGTGAAATTGGCACACATTAAAAAGAAGAAAACATTAATATTGTATGGATGTGAGGAGAAAATCATCCATTGTTACTGGGGATGCCAACTGGTTCATCCTCTTTGAAAACAATATGGACATTTATTAAAAAATAAGAACTGAGCTTCCATACAAGCTAATAGTTTCATTTATTGGCATATGTTCTTAGGGTCCAAAAACACAATTTTGAAAGTGTGTTGCTGCCTTTATGTTTATTTCAGTGCTATCACAATAACCAAGACCTGGTGAGAAAAATCTAATTATCCTATAACAGACAGTTAAAGAAACAATGGTTTGTATTCATAATGGACTTGACTATAAGGAAAAATATAAAAATCGTTCAAGTTGCTGCTACATGCATGAAACTGGAGACTATCCTGGTGAGTGAAGAGTGTCAAATGGAAAGGGACAGATACAGAATATTCACTTGAATTTGTGGTATATAAAGGAATATAATGAGGGAGCAACAAATGACTAAAGGTAAAGAACTGGAGAGTTGATCCACAGAACTCAGCTTAACCTGGGAGGATGGAAGAAATGTGTGTTGAAGGGGTCTTTGGGGCATTGATGGAGAGAAGAAAGTACTCGGGTGATGGATGTTTTGTTGGAACTATGTGTTCATGTAATTATCATAAATATAATATTGTAAATCATAGTACCACAATAAAATGGGGGCAATATATAAAAATAAGCTTAATGACATGTCAACAGTTTTCAAAGTTTGCTAGAATATTATGTGGGATAAAATTGTTCATGTGGATACCATAAATAGTAGAGATAGATATATTGCTTGCCTTGATTTAAAAGAGAGTGGGAATGTTATGCTGAAAATGAAAAGGGGTAGGGTGTGCTATTGAGCTGTAAGTTTGGAGTATGAAAGTTTATCTAATGCTTTTATAAAAAAAATTTATAGCAAATTTTACTTTTTGTTCATTTTTGAACCATACCTGACTATGCTCTGGACCTACTTCTGACTCTCTGCTCATTGCACATAACTGTTCCTTGGACACCATATGCATCTGGGAATCAAACCCAGATTGGGCATGTGCAAGACAAGAACTTTAGATGCTGTACTATCTCCCTGGCCCTTATTGAAAATTTTAGAATTAAATGCGTTGCTTTTATTTGCTTGAATATTTAGACAAAATTATATATAATAGAACTAAATGTCTCTTATTCTTAAGATTCTGACTCTGTTAACTCTTAACCTCATTGTTTTAGGAAGTCATTGTTTTAGTGAGTTAAACAAACCACTCACACAATGACTTCTATAAACAGCATATATAAAACATAAGCTTATTTAATAAGCATGAGGTTTTGAGGTGATGAATTCTTACAGTAAACTAAAGGAGTCTTTAAAAATTAATCTAATTCCTTCTGAAACACTTTTCTAGTGAGATCATGGCATAGTGGGAAGACAATCTAGCTTTGAAAATCCATCAATAGCAGCTATTTTTAATCCGACGGAAATGCCAGTGATAGGTGTCACAAAGTTAATTTGACTAGACGAGATCTGGACTGAAAACCTTATTGCATAAAAGACTAGTGACTTTTTTCTTTTATCAATTAGCATGAGCAATACTTAAGATTAAGTAGCAAAATGAATGATAATCAAATGTCAAGCTTCTCTAGCTAGCACCACCTATCTGTCTAATGAAAGCAATAGGTAGATTATTATTACCTAATCTAATAGACAGCAATAGATTTATTTATGAGTTATTTATACTTTATAAATTTATACTTTATAAATAAAAGTGACTTTATAATGCATTCAGTTTGATGAATTTGCAGATATGGATACACTGGTAAAACATCCACTTCCAAAAATCTTCTTTTGTTTCTTTATTTATCTTTTGTGGTTTATGCTTTTACAAATTTCTTTTTTTTAAATAATGTAGGAGTACTGCTATTTGTTCAGTCATTGATTAAACTGATTGAATTGGGCATGAACTCCACATTACCTTTTTATTTTATTGTATCACCATGAGATAGAGTTACAAAGATTTCATGTTTGAGATTTAGCCATACAATGATGAAACACCCATCCCTCCACCAGTGCACTTTTTCCACCACCAAGTATCACCCCCCACTCACATATATACACATCGCAGTTCTCACCCTGCCTCTATGGCAGACAATTTCCCCAATACTCTCTCTCTAAATTTGGGGCATTAATTTTGCTCGAATTTTCCCACCACCATTCAAGCCTACCTGCCGGGGCAGACACTAAATAAAATATTTTCCATAGCAAATTTTGAATATCATGAGAGCTCACGCAGGCACGATTGTAAATGTAAATTTCTAGATTGTAAATGGTTGGGTTCCAGAGACATCTCTGTATGGCACTAATCCATTGGGGATTCAATTAGGAGCCTCTGGGCCAGGGCTGTTGGTGCGCTAAGATGGCATCTGGAGGTAAATTGTGGGCATGACAGCCAGTCTTCTAGGAAGGTGGTGACCCAGGGAGGGAGAGCCGAGGTTCTCTGCCACCATGTGGCCTGGAGATTTAGTCCTGAACCCACATACCTAGGCCTTGCTTTGAAAGCTCTTGGTCACCAGGATTCTATCTGGAGTAGGTGGGGAGACTGCACCTACTCCTTCTGGGGTGCCCCAGTAATATTGACTCAGTGTGGGGCCTGGAGAGATCTCTGGTGCTGTGGTGTTATCTGGGACTTGCTGCTGTGTCTCTGGTCCAGGTCTGTTGGTGTGCTAAGATGGTGCCTGGAGGATAATTGTGGAGATGACAGCCAGTCTTCTGGGTAGGCGGGGACCTGGGGAGGGACAGCCTGGATCATCTGCCAACATGCGTCCTGGAAGTGTAGTCCTGGAACCCGCATATCTAGGCCTTGCTTGTCGAAGCTCTTGGTCACCAGGATTCCATCTGGAGTAGGCGGGGAGACTGTACCTGCTCCATCTGGGGTGTCCTGGTGATATTGGCTCAGTATGGGGCCCAGAGAGATCTATGGTTCTGTGATGTCTTCTGGGACTTGCTGCTGTGTCACTGGGCCAGGGCTGTTGGTGCCAAGATCCACATTACAAAATTTTCAGATTATACATTGGTGAGGTCCATCCTGAGACAGTGGAGTCAGGCTGGGATATGGTGGAAACTTTAGATTGTGGGAGCAAGTGGCTGCCGGGGACTCTGCTTGAGTGGGCACAGCCTAACCCATCTCCTCCAATTTACTCTGGACTCTTTAGCCATGTATGGGTCTCAGCTTAACTGCAGCTTTCGATCTCTTTCAAGATTTATTTAGGGGTCTCTGAGGCAAAGTCAAGGTGGCACTGGAGTTGGTTCATGGGGGTGCCTGACAGTTCTTCCATGTGTATTGGGAAGTGGGGGAGGTAGCCTATCCCAAATCTGAGTGAGCTTGTATAGCTGAGCCGGAGGTGGTTTGTGGGTGTGACACCCACATAGCTAATTTTTGGCAATTTAATTTCTTGGTAAACTTGTTCCCAAGTTGTTGGGGTCTGGCCAAAGACACAGCAGCAATTTTGGGGTATCAGGAAGCCTGAAGGCAACATCAGCCTGCTGATTCATTCCCCTGCAGGTATAGGTTGACCTGTTGGAGGCACCATACCTCTATATCCTTTTACAAATTTCTTATTGTAATATATTGATTTGTTAACCCTAGCGATAACACAGTGGGTAGAGCATTTGCCTTGCTTATGGCCAGTTGGCTGACCCGAGTTCTATTCCTTCATCCCTCTCGGAGAGCCCGGCAAGCTACCAAGAGTATCTTACCTGCACGGCAAAGCCTGGAAAGCTACCCGTGACATATTTGATATGCCAAACACAGTAACAACAAGTCTCACAATGTTACTGAGCCCCGTTCAAGCAAATCGATGTACAACGGGAGGACAGTATGGTGCAGTGCAGGTACTAGTGGCATATATATATATATATATATATATATATATATATATATATAGTAAAGGCCCTCCCGTTGATCATTGATTTGCTCGAGCGGGCCCAGTAACGTCTCCATTGGAGACTTTGTTGTTACTGTGTCTGGCATATTGAATACTCTCGGTAGCTTGCCGGGCTCTCCCAGAGGGGCGGAGGAATCGAACTCGGGTCAGCCATGTTGGCTGCGTGCAAGGCAGACGCCCTACCCGCTGTGCTATTGCTCCAGTAACAATTAACATTTTAATGATATAGAAAACTTAGAAGGACTTATATATATTGCAGGGGGAGAGGGATGGGCAGGAATTAAGCCTCACCCAGCGATCCTCAGGACTCACTGCTGGCTTTCTGCTCAGGTATTATTCCTTGTGTATTCAAGAGGTCAATAAGGGATGTCAGGGACTGAACTTGGGTTGGTGGCATGCAAGCGAATCACCCTACCCATGTACTATTGCTCTAGCCACTTATATTCTATATTTTTGTCTTCTGTTCCAGTGAAATAAGTGTAGCTTTGGGGTCTTGGTGATATAGTTGTTTGGTACAACCCCTTCCTCTCTAATAGGGTAAAGTTCCATGCCTTAGAGATCTTTTGGGAGTTGCTTTTAGTCCTATGACTGTTTTTTCTTGGCCAGGCTGGGGTCTTTCATTTGTTATGCCCCTTTTCTATTTTAAAAAAGAGTTTCTTATACTATATAAACCACAGATCCAGTAACACTATAAACTTCTACAATGTTCTGATTCTAGTGCTTTTACAACTTTCTCATTTAGTAGTGTAAGTGTGGAAGAAACTGAGAAATGTCTACAGAGATTTTGTGACTGTTCAAGTGTCTCTCCAGGAGGATTTACTTAAGAAAGGACATGTGTAAAAAGACTAAAGAAGAGCCATGCAGCAAAGCAGAAAATGCAAATAAAGGCACAACTCAGAAACACGGAATGAGTTGTATCTTAGGGGAAATGGAAAAGATGAAAGAAAATGGGTTACAAGAGTGAGAACAAAGGTAAGATTTTCAGGTTGTTTGGAGCACCTAACACATAGCTAGTGTACTACCAGGCACTGACCCTGTGTTTTTGGAGGGGCCCTGTCTCATCTGCTTCTTTAAATAAAGAGATCATAGGACTTCCGGGATATGCCTACGTAAGTTAAACCCTTTGTATTGAAATTTCCTGCCCAAAGACCTCTAACCTGCTGTTAATTCCCTTTAGGCTTCTCTGGGTCCATGCTTCCAAGGCCAGATGGCCAATATACAGCAATTTTCAGGGGATAGGACATAGTTTAGATATGTGGTTAAAGTATGCATTAAGGAACACAGATTGTAGCCAGGACTCACAGGAAAATAAGTGAAGTGGGCCCATGGACAACTCAAATCCTTGTGTTTATAAGGACCAGCACAGAAAACTACTCTGTACAATATATATATGCTTCTGTTACTTTTCTGTTATTCTTTAGAATTAAACAAGTAAGCAGACAATATACATTCAAGCTAAGTATGCATTCTTTTCACTACTCATCAGCACCTTAATTTGTGTACCAATATTCATGGGCACCATCAGCCCAGGATTCCATTGGGATTTGATTTATAGGTTTCATGCAAATAGAGGGAAACTTCTTAGATCTATGAATAAGTGAGGGTCTCGCAACCTTGGAAGGCATCGATTTACATCTGAACTAGAATTTTCATGAAGAATGGAAAGAAAGACATTGGGGGTCTAAGAAACACCAGCAACCATGGAGTCCTATATATTATTTCTTATTTGTCACTTTATCTATTTATCTATTTTCTTTTATAATAGTTAAGATCTGGAAACAATTCTAGTGTCCATAAAGAGATGAGTAGATAATGGAAATGTAGTATAGATATACAGTGCAATACTATTTAGCCATGAGAAAAGATAAAATCTTGCCATTCACTGAAACATAAATGGAATTGGAGGGTGTCAGGTAAAGTGAAGTGGGCCAAATTAAAAAATAAATTCCAGATTATTTTGTTCATAGGCAGATTATAAAGAAACAAAGGGATTAAATAATTCTCAGTGAAAAATAAACCCTGTGATATAATCAACAAAATTATGAATTCAATTATATTGTGAACTGTGACATCAAGAAAAAATAATTAAAAATTGTGCCTTTTTATTATTCAATGACTTATCCTAAAAGTGCTGATACGACTTATCCTAAAAGTGATGATACAACTGAAAAGATAATCTACAGTTTCTCTCTTGTCCATTTCCTTACACACCAGGAAGATATGTGAAAGATCTGTACATATGAAAAAGTGAATAAAACACCTACATTAATTTTTCAGTGTCACCATTGTTGTTGAAACACATGGATGAAGATATTGAAAAATATCAATAGTTATTTGGGTGGGCTGGAGCAATAGCACAGCATTAGGGCGTTTGCCATGCATGCGGCCAGTCAGCCAGCCAGGATGTGATTCCTCCACCCCTCTCGGAGAGCACGGCAAACTACTGAGAGTATCTTGCCCACACAGCAAAGCCTGGCAAGCTACCCTTGAAGTATTTGATATGCCAGACAGAGTAACAACAAGTGTGACAATGGAGACATTTCTGGGCCCGTTTGAGCACATCTATGAACAAAGGGAAGACAGGGACAGTAACAGTAACAATTTGGGTATTATGTATATGCATTAAATTCTTTAAATATAAAATATTATAAATGTTTATAAATATTTTTAATATATTGCTATTTGCACTTAAAATTGGTGTGCCTAGTCCAAGAATATGAGTCATGTAACAATTTAATTTTTAAATTTTTCTTTGCTCAGATAGGAAAGAAAACACATCCATATTCTGATAGAAATGAGAGATGATAAAGTTAGGTACAAGGTATAGACGAATTGGCTATTAGGTATAGAATTGCCAGACTTAGGTATATTTTTATTCCAAATATTTACAGTTTATTTTATTATGTATATTATATGTATAATTAAATCATATATATAAATAAATGTGAATGCCTCAATATTTTCATTTGCTCAAGACCTGGACATATTAATGTTCATTCATATTTGTAATCAACTGCTGTGTGAAAACTAAAAATCAAATCATTCAATTTTTGAGTAAAGGGAGAACTTATACAGACTGATGATTGTTTTCAACAAATCTTCTCTGTCAAAGTCAGAGAAAGTAGACAAACTTACATGAATGTGGAGAACAATGAATTTCAGCCCCTAGAGAAATTCTAGGGCTGAGAGAATGGTGATGACTTGCTCTGGGGTCAAAGAAAGTATAGGTGTAGAACCAGAAATCTACATTTTTAGATATTATATGAGAACTCAGGAGTAGCACAGCACCTAAATGAATAGCTTGGTCTGCAGATAACATGTGGGTAGTCATCAAATCTGGTTGAAGTAAAATAAGTCATCTAAACTTTCAGAAACTACCTTCTATTCTACACGCTGAATGTAAAATCATGGAATGGGTCAAGTCCTTGAACAAAAACATTTACTAGGAGTTTTGCTGAAGTTATAAAGGTGCCTGTCAAGAGTGAGTGCTGGAATGGAGGGCGTATGAGGGTGAACCAGAGAGCATTGGTGGAGTGAGGTTGACACTGGTGTGCTGGGGAACACTTTTCCTCCCAATGGTGGCTGGACACGTTGAGCACTGGGTCTGGGCAGATGTGCAGCGAAGGATAATGGACATGTTATCCTTTCTCTGAAGGATAATGGAGAAACACCCTCTGGGAGCAGCTGATGGCTGTTCCCTTTATTGCCAAACACACACACATATTTTACAGGGGGTCTAGGTTTAAGAGGATGGCCCAATCACATAAAATTTATCAGTATCGGCCTATCACCTTTCCAACTCTTCTTTGCCCTGGTCCAATCCCAATCAAGTCTGGATGCTGCAGTTAGGATGACTTGCTAAACATATGTGACATTTCTGTGTCTAAGGCACATGTGACTAGGAGCTGGAGTGAGGCTGAAGGCCGAAAACAGTGCTGGCTGATGCACTGTTTTTGCCAACTTTGTCCAGACACTCCCTCTTTTGAGGCTTTGCTACTGGGTTGCTTCACTAGGTCAGGTCTTATATGCTCAGTGCCTGTCACCATGCTCCACAACACTGGTAGCAATGGTGCTGCGGTATTGTATGTCCAAAACTCAACTATGAAACTTTGTAAGTCATAGTGCTTTAATAAAATTTAAAAATAATTTGAAAAAAACTCCTTAGAAAATATTTGTTAAAAAAATAAGTCAGGAAATGAAGGGCGCAGAGAAATTTTAGAGAGAAGGAGTCTACTTGTTCTGCCGCTGGCCCTGACAATGCCTAGCATAATGTTGTCCTAGGCCTGCTGTGTCCCCAGAAGTCACCAGCACCTCCAGATATGGTTTTGGAAGGTCTTGATGATTAGATCATCCAAAGAATCTTTAGCCCTGTCAGCCTGAAGAGCCCTGCATCCTCAGGCTCTTGAGTTGAACTACAGGACCTTGTTGCTCAAGAATTAGATGGAGAAATGCACACCCCCTTCCAAAAAACAAAAAGCAGGGACCCTTGAAGAGATAGTACAGCAGGCAGGGTTCTCGCCTAGTACATGGTAGACCAGCTTCAATCCCTGGCACCGTAAGAGTGATCCTTACCAGGAGTGATCACTGAATGAAGAGCAAGGAGTAAGCCCTGAGTACTGTCAGTGTGGCACCCAAGCCAAAATAATTATTATTAATCACTTGTATCACTTGTCATCCCACTGATCTTCGATTTGCTCGAGCAGGGGCCAGTAACATCTCCATTCATCCCTGTTACATGCTAGTGTAGCCCAATGGCATCTGTTCACTCCAGGAACACAAAAAGCCTCAAATGGTTTGTTCAGGGTTTTGACGAATAAGTCTGACCATCTCCCAAGTGGGTGGCCATGCATCCTTTTGACGTCCCGTGGAATCCAGTCAGTAACAGCTCTAGTTCAGCAGTTGTCTTAAATCACATTACATATCTGGACCATCTGATTTTCGACGCCTTGGCAAACAAGACCGTGTTCCTGATTCTTGATCAATGGAGGTCATATCTCCAGATTCCTTCTCTCACTTGAGTGAAATGTGACATTCCAAGCACAGCTCTTTTGATTCCTCTTTGGGATATCTGAACAAACTTCTCGTTCTATTTTTGTAGGGCCTAGGTCTCTGAGGCATTTGTTAGTGCAGGAAGAATGGTGGAGTCGAAAAGATGTGCCCGGAGCCGGGGACTCTTCATCCTCTTAACCACTTCTCTGATGCTTTTGAAGGCATACCACACCACCCTCTTCCTCCAGCGCAGTTCTGGAGCCAAGTCTTTCCTCATGTTGAGTTCTCCACCCAGGTACACAAAGTTGCTACATTCGAAGATGTTTGTTCCATTGAGAGCAAATGGAATGTCAGGGACTAGTTCGTTTTTCATGAACATTTTTGTGAGATTCGGCTGCAGTCCGACCTTTTCACACTCATAGTCGAAGTTGGCCAGCATTTGTGCTGCTTGGCTAATATTTGGTGTTATTAGAATGATGTCATCAGCGAAGCAGAGGTCATGTAGCTGCCAAACGTCTATCTTCACTCCCATTCCTTCCCATTTCAGTCGTTGCATGACTTTCTCAAGGGTGGCACTGAAGAGTTTTGTTGAAATGGTATCACTCTGCTGAACCCCTCTCTTTATGTCGATAATCCTTCCTTGTAGAACGGTGAGGGTATGTAATAAAGCTCCTGGAGGATCCTGATGTACTGAGTTTGAATGCCCTGTTTGGCTAGGGCTTCGATAACTGCGTCAGTCTTAACAGAATCAAAGGCCTTCTTTAAATAGTTGAACTTAAGGCAGAGTGGCATCTTGAACTCTCAAGAAACCTCAAAGAGATTGGTCACCATTTGGATATGGTTGATGTGCTGAATCTTTTAAGGAACATGGCTTTCTCACATGGTTGTCCTTCATCTAGTGTTGTCTATTCTATTCAGGATGACTCGAGCGAGCAACTTGTAGACAACAGACAGCAGGCAGATTGGGTAATAATTGCCAATATTGTGGATGTCTCTCTTCTTAGACTACAGAAAAGTCCTGTTGATTTTCCACTGGGACAGAAACTTGCATTCAGACAGAGTATGAAGAGCTGAGGCAGTGTATTGATGACTACTGGTGGGAAATTCTTCAGGTGTTCAGGTCTGACCTTGTCTGGGCTGGGTGCTGTTCACTTCTTTACCAACAAAATGCTGTTTTGTTTTTTTTCCAGAAGGGAGAATGTTGGGAACAACATATCCATCCTGTGGAATTTGGATTGTGGGCAGGTAGACGTGGCTATCAAGGAGATCAAAGTAGAAATAATGGATAATCATCATGGATAATCTTCTCCATTGCTCTTCTGGAAGATGTGATAGATCCATCAGGACATCGGATAGCAGTCATCTTTGTCTTGCAGTTGGTGAAGGACAGGCGAGCATTGTGGAAAATTACAATTGCTCTATTTTCTATTTGTTTTCTAGCAAATTGATTTTATTATAATTTTTATTATTAAATTACTATGGTGTCTTATTATTAAATTATTCCCCAGATGAACACAATCTTTGTATGTCTGTCCCTCTCTTTCTGACTCATTTCACTACTTCATGGTGTTTCACTAATAAAAATTAAAAAAAAAACTCACACAGAAAAAAAAAAGAGTTTCCAAAGACAGGCATCTGTTTATGGCTTTTCCACTCTTGGCATTCCTTGAGCAGTCATGGAGGTGCTGAACCAATTGATCGTATTCCTACTCAATGTCAATGACAACATCTTCCCACATTGCTGCAATAGTGCCAAAGAGCTTCCAGTTGGTGGTTATTTAGGGACTTCTCTTCTTAAATTTTGCAGCTCTTTCTCCCTGCTCCATGAAGTAGAATTTTTCACAAAGAAGACGGTGATCCAATCTCATTTGGAATTTTGGGACAACAGCAACATTGGTCAGGCAAAACCACCGATTAAATATGATGTGGTAAATTTTGTTGTGGAACTGTCCACCAGGAGACTCCCATGTCCAACATTCAGATTCGGCCTTCTGGAACTGTGAGTTACCATGGATGGTCTTGGTCGACATGATTAACTTAGACAGTATCTCACACTATTCATTCCATTCTAGGCCATGGGTCCCGATGTGGAGTTCTTCAGGCGACCTTTTCAGTCCTATCTTGGCATTAAAATCACCAACAAAGATCTAGTAGAAGGTGTGGTCTTCGTTATAGAACTTCTCCAGCTCCATGTAGAACTTCTCAATTTCTTCTTCATCATAGTTGGATATTGGTGTGTAGACAACGAAGATAGAAACTGCCAGCAATGAGCCACACCTATTCGAGCATAATTGTCCAATTCAGGTTGTTAGGCATTTGAATGAATCAATGCTCATAGCAAAGTTCGTATTGACAAGGACACAGACACCACAATAATTTAATAATAAAAATTGTAATAAAATCAATTTGCTAGAAAACAAATAGAAAATAGAGCAATTGTAATTTTTCTTATAAAACTCAAAAATCAGGACAATAAGAATTGTCATACTAATTTAGATCTGAAACTTCTTAGTTAAGTTCAGTGTGCTTGTTTGTGTGAGCAATTAATGAGTAGTAGAAAAATGTTAAATAATGTTATATTATTTTTCTCTTGAAAAATACTTTAGACTGGTATTGGAAATAATCTTAGTCATAAATGACTATATATGTAGACCCTACTGAGCTACATTTATACACCAGAAGGAAAAAGTAGAATGTCTGTAAATTCTCAAACAATGTACAAAATAAGCAAGAGAAATAGAGAAAAATAATGCTGAAAGTGTAAGAAAATGAAAATATTAAGGAAAACAAAGTGAGTGACCAAAGTATCCCAAATTAAGATTAATTGCAGTTAAAATAAACATATGTTGCATTCAACTACTGTATTAAAATTGCATAATCAAACAATGTGTCCTGCAACTCTTTCTTAATAAAACAGAGATAAAATTTGTGATATTTTCTGAATATAGCTATTAACTGGAGCAAAAGATCTTCACTAAAGTTTTTTAAAAATAGATAAAATAACTAGTAAAAGCATGAGATAAATTATATACACAAAACACACAATAGGTCAAAATATATAAAAGATATCACCTGTATGTGAAAGGTGTAAAATATATAATAAAGCAATCATTGGAAGCATTTGGTAAACAAAATATAGAAAAAAATTAAAACTAGCATTTCAGTGCAAGTTTCTTAAGATTAACCAAAAATATATTAGCAGAAACCTGAATAAAATTCTGTTAAGCTCAGACTACGTTATTTTGCAAGCTCACATTAGCCACAACAACAAAAAGTGATTTTTTTAAAGTTATATAACACTTTCACAAAATATTATTAGAAAGAATACATTATTTTAAAGATATAATTAGGACATCATACCTTGAAAATCAATAACTAAAAATATGTAAATTTATTTACAGACCAAAAAGATAACACTGAAGTGAATTTACTTTCCTTAATTTTGGGCTAGAGCAATAGCACAGCGTGTACGGCTTTTGCCTTGCACGCGGCTGACCCAGATTAGATTCCTCCATCCCTCTCAAAGAGTCTGGCAAGCTACCAATACTATCCAGCCCGCACGGCAGAGCCTGGCAAGCTCTCTGTGGCATATTTGATATGCCTAACACAGTAACAGCAAGTCTCACAATGGAGACGTTACTGGTGCCCGCTCAAGCAAAATCAATGAACAATGGGAGGACAGTGCTACAGTGCAGTGCTATATATGGCAGATACCAGTTTTATTTTGGCACCTCATTTGATAAGCAGAGCAGTACCAAGAGTGATACCTGAGCACAGTATAAGGATTATTCCCTGAACAACAAGGCTACAGCCCAGCTTCGACAAAAGTATAAATTAATTTAGCATCTTATTATTCACTTTATCACTGTCATCCCATTATTCATCAATTTGCTCGAGTGAGCACCAGTAACATCTGCATTCGTCCTAGCCCTGAGATTTTAGCAGTCTCTCCTTACTCATCCTTCCCAACGGTGCCACATTAGAGGCTCTTTCAGGGTCAGGGTAATGAGACACATCATTGTTACTGCTTTTGGCATATCGAATATTCCACAGAAGCTTGCCCAGCTTGGCTGTGCAGGTAGGATACTCTCAGTAGCTTGTCTGGTTCTCTGAACAGGAGAGCTAGATTGTAAGAGGTCACACTGCCGCATGTGGGAGCTTTATTTTATAGTCTCTGGATCTTCGCCTTTGATGGGATTTCATGGAGCTGGGGCAGTTTGTGGGTGTGACTGCCAAACCACGGAAAAATGGGGGATCTGGGTGGAGGAGACCCAGTCCCTATCTGAGCAGGCTTGGAGATCTCAGTCCCGGGACCAATGCACCTTTGTTCCTCTGCCAATTCCTTCATGTGTGAGGTTTGTCTCAGCGTGTGGAGAGTGGCCTTGAGCATGGCTGTGGCTGGGTACCGGAGGTCTTCAGTAGCAAGGCTCTGCTCGGGATGGGGAGGGAAACTAAACCTGTCCTTCTCCCCTCGAGGGGCCCTGGTGAAGACAGCCTGGCACGCAGGCAGAAGACTCTTTAATAACATCTTATTATTAAAAATAAAATTTCAAGTTTTGTGTATTTATTATTTAAGAGAAAATCATAGAAAATTCTCAAATACCTAAAATTAAATGCCATTAGAACCACTATAAGTAAAAATTTATGTCTCAAAGTATTTACAACAAATAATCTACTTCTTTTGACATAGAAAGAGAATGTTGAATTACTCTATCCCCTTGACAATTTTCATTGGGGTTTTGATAAGAGTTGCATTTAATAAATGTGATTTTGCTGTAGCTTGGTCATTTTTCAATTTTAATCTTTTAAACTCATAAGCATGGGATATCTCTGCTTTTCCTACTATTTTTTTAAACAGTGACATAGTTCTTGAAGTACAAGCCTTTCACTTTTTCACCTCTTTAGTTAAGTTAAATCCTAGTATTTACTTCTTTTAGATATAATCGTAAGTGGTATTCTAAAAATATTCCTTATCATTTAGTTCAATGTTTACATGACATACATGTGTTGAAGCAGTCTTACATCTCTAGAATAAATTCTATTTGATATATATGATCCCAAGTGGGATCAAATGACACTTTTGATTTATTAACCTTAATATATTGTTGAAATTTTTTGCAAAATATTTTGATCTGGGGTATTGTTCTGCAGTTTAATTTTCTGTGATAGTCTTGCTTACTTTTTGATAAAAGTTCTCAAAAATTTGTTTGAAATAATTCACTTCTCTTCACTTTTTTTAGAAAAGTTTGAGAAGGATGGGTAATGTCATACTTAAAAGCTTGGTAGAATTTATTACTGAAATAATCTGGTCCTGTGATTTTGTTTTGGAGGAAACTTATTTTGGTTTCAATTTCTTTGTCGGTGATTGATTTGTCCAGGTTTTCTATTTATTCTTGATTGAGTCAGAAGAGGTTGTAAGATTCCGAACTTTTGTCCATTTCTTCAATGTTTTCTAACTAAGTTCCTCGTATGATCCTTTATATCTCCGTCATACTCATTTTATTTTCTCTCCTTTTATTTTTATTCTGTTTACTAGGATTTTCACCTTTTTTTCTGAGAGAATGAAGTTAAGGGTTTGTCAGTTTTCTTTATCTCTTGTGAAGAGGAGTAGTCTTGTGGGGTAAGAAGCTGGTTTTGCTCAGGGTTGACTTATGGCTCTGTGCTAAGGAATACCTTTTGATGATTTATTGGGAACCATATGGGTTATTGGTATCAGAAAGTTGACCATGTCCAGTGAAAGACATGTCTTCTCTTTCTCTCCAGCTCCTTGTTTATTTATTTAAATTTTTTGAAGAAACAACTCTTGGTTTCATTATTCCCTTGTTTTATTTCTGAGTTCTATTTTATTTGTGCCATCAATTATTTTGTTATCTTCTTTCTTCTATCTACTTTTGGTTTGATTTATTGCTTGTTTTCTAATTTCTTTAGATATGTGATTAGGTTGTTTATTCGCATCTGTCTTTTTTTTTAAATTTTTAATTAGTGAATCACCGTGAGGTACTGTTACAAACTTGTCACTGTCCTCCTGTTGTTCATTGACTTGCTCGAGCAGGCCCAGTAACATATCCATGGTGATACTTGTTACTGTGTTTGGCATATCGAATACATCACGGGTAGCTTGACAGGCTTTGCTGTGCGGACGAGATACTCTCGGTAGCTTGCCAGGCTCTTCGAGAGGGGTGGAGAAATCAAACTCTGGTCAGCCATGTCGGCTGCATGCAAGGCAAAGGCCCTACTGCTGTGCTATCAAACTTATGAAGATTCTTATTTTAGTCATACAATAATTATTTACCCATTCCTCCACCAGTGCCCATTGTCCTCCACCAATGTTTCCAATATTCTCCACCCCCACCCGATCCCACCTATCCCACCCCGTGTCGCCTCTTGGCAGGGCATTCCCTTTTGTTCTCTCTCATTTTGGGTGTTGTAGTTTGCAATAGAGGTATTGAGTGATCATTGTGTTCGATCCATAATCTACATTTGGTGTGCATCTCCCAAAATGAACAAGTCCTCCAAACATCTTTTACTTGGTGTTCCTTTCTCTATCTGAGCTGCCTTTTCCCCCAGCATGTGAGGCCAGCTTCCAAGCCCTGGAGCATACATCCTGGTCCTTATCTCTACTACCCCTGGGAGTTAATATCCCATTCTGTTACTATATAGTTCACAGATAAGTGCAATATTTCTATGCCTGTCCATCTATTTCTAACTCATGTAAATTAACATGATACTTTCCATCTTGATCCACTTATATGAAAATTTCATGACTTCATCTTTTCTAACAGCTGCATAGTATTCCATTGTGTAGATGTACCAAAGTTTCTTTAACCAGTCATCTGTTCTTGGGCACTAGAGATTTTTCCAGATTTTGGCTATTGTAAACAGTGTAGCAATGAACATACATGTGCAGATTTTCATACAAAACTCAGAAGATTAATAATTAGGGTTTATTGTATGTTTAAAGTAGATGGTTACAAGTCCCTCCCCCGATGTCCCGACCTCTCTTTTACCCGGAATGACATCCTGTCTCTAAAGTTTTCCATCCTGGGAATGAAGTCTGTCTCTCCCCTATTAGTCTCCCATGAACGCTGACCAGTTCCCATCCTTGAGTCACTCTCTCTCCTGTTTTCAAAGCTTTCCTCAGTCTCCAGCCACGGGCCACAAGTGGCTGATGGAGGTCCCTGCTCTCAACCTTTTGCTGTACCCCTGCAGTCTCTGCCATCCCGTTCTGGCTTCCGTAGTCACGGACCATGGCCATGTGCATGTGGGTGAGTCTCCTGCGTGCAGCACCTTGTCACTACCTGGGTGTCTGAGCCCTTCCTGATCCTGAGCATTTCTGGGTGTCCATGTGTGTAAGTCTGTCCCTCTCTGGGTCTACCTGAACTCAGCCATCTGTCTGGGTGTTCTATCATACTACATGATCCCACATTCTGTGAAAAGAGGGAGGGTCAGGGAGGGAGTGAAGAGAAAGAGAGATGGGACTGGGGACTTCCTTTGATCTGCTACCATATTCCACCCCAGCCATTCCCTGATATATTCTGATGGACGACCTGTTCCATGGGTGAGTTTTAAAGTGACCAACTAAATTCACTAGGCCCTCCACCTTTCTCCTTCAACTGTATCACCATATCTCAGTCCCTTTTGGCAATTTTTTTATTCGGTTTATTTTGTCTGGTGTCCTTCAGGACTCTTGGGTCTTTTTGTAAATTTTAATTCAATTTTTATAAAGTTGTTCACAACAATTTATCATATTTAATAATGGTGAGTGGAAAACAATCCCATCACCATTACACCTTTCCTCAACTTATTTTGACTATTTCCAAACCCTGCCCCCAAAGCAGAAATGAAATAATTTATTTTGTATTGCTTATTATGAATAATCCACTAAAAACAATCCAAAACACAGTGTGAATATTGTTGTATTTCACCTGGTGCCATTAAGGCCTTCTACAAGAGATTACTAACATGTTGTTAAAGGTTAAGCCTTTTGTGTGTGTGTACATATATGTCTGTGTGTATATATATATATATATGCATATATATATTTCTTTTCCTCCCCCCTGAGATTGGTTGCCATCTACTTTAAACCCCATTAAATATCTTGTGCTACTATTGGTACATCAGTGGTGTAAAGTATGAGATGTCTCTCAGCTTCGAATATGGTTGTGCACTCCAGGAATTTTAAAATAAAAAATACGGTTATACAGCAAATTCACTCATGGGTCAGAACAGCCGTGAGCATGGCAGCAAAAACTCTTCAAAATATACATCTAAAATTAGTAATTTACAATAATTCTAAATATTTAATATCGGCGTTGAAAGAAACAGTTTCATTTTGGTTCAGTAACTTGCTAAAATAAATGTGATAAGATAAATACTATAAATTAAATAAAGAAGATTCAGAAATTCATGGAAAAACAATATTAAACCTACTATCTTAACACTGATATGGATAAGCTACGTTGTGAGAATATCAAGCTCTCGTGATTATCTACTGTGATGATGATCTGTAATATATGGTAAATGAAGTTCATAAAAGCAGGAACCTCAGCAGTCCCAGAGCTTTTTGTCACTCATTAAACTTTCCAGGTGAGTCTAGGTTTCCAATCGACATTCCTGAAGCCTTTTTTGGAACCAGAAGCAGATTTTCCTCCCTTGTAACTGACAGTGTGCCTGACCTCTGCCATCTAAGTAGACCAAATTTCATATTCCAGACCCTCTACTTTCTCGTCCAAACTCACAGGCTTACAGCTGTACCCTGGACCCATAATTGCATCCCATATTGCTTGTTCCCTGAAGCACAGGCTCGCATGTGTACTGCAGCTGTACTTATTGCATCTCACAGTGCACACATTTGTATCTATTGTCTCTGAGTGAGGAACAGCAAGGAAAGAAAACAACAACACTCAGCTAAACCCTCCCAAACTCACAGAAGGCCTGAGGCAAAGGTTCACCCTCAGAAAATTCAGTGGGAAGCTGCATAGAAGCTCACCAGTCTCAATGAGTGAACATCCTGGAAGGCTGTACCAGTACCAACCAGCAGTTAAAATTCTTAGATACTGACTTTAGAGACATCATGTTAAAGTTGTTTAATGAACTCAAAGAATTGATGGTACAGGTAGTCAGAAAAGCACAAGAAGTTATGAAAGTGGAAATGAAAAACTGCAATCAGAAGTGACAGAAAAAGGGTCAGAAAGCCAGAGCAGCAAAATTATAGCAATCGAGAAAAAGATCAGTGAGCACCAAAATGAGATGCAGAAAAATTATAGTCAACAAACGTAAATGGAGACAATTCTGAAGAAAAATGAATGGATGCCAGCAAAATATGGGATGAATTCTAGAGGAACAATACAAGAATTATTGGAATCTCAGAGAAATAGGAAGATGAACTTGATGTCGTACAATTAGCAAAATAAATTATAGATAATAATTTCCCAGAGAATTGAAGAATATGTGCACCAAGATCCAAGAGTCCCAGTTAATGTCCATGATCCAGAGACTCAGAAATAAAGCCGTCAGAAGAGAGAGCAACATGGATCAACACACCTCAGAAATGTCTCTAGACCCCTTGCCTGTCTGTCTCTTTGAGGCAAACCAGAGGGGCAAGTAAGTTCCCCTCTCTACCCTAACAGAGGCCCCAGAGGAGAAAACCTCCAGCAACTAATTTTGTTTTTCCATTAATTTTTGAATCTTGTTTATTTAAGTTATAGTATATACTTTATAGCATTTATTTTAGCAAGTTATTGAACCGAAATGAAACTGTTTCTTTCAATGACGATATAAAATATTTAGAATTATTGTAAATAACTAATTTTAGATGTATATTTTGAAGAGTTTTGTTTACTTGCATCAATACTAGTTATGGTATTTGCTAAGAAAATTTTGTTTGAAAAGCTGAATGTGTTTATATAGTTATGGTCACTTCTTAAAAGAAAGTTTAAAACAGTTGAAATTTAGTGATGGTAAATCATCATAGATATATCATTTTATATATATATATATATATATATATATATGCTTAGTGTAGTTTGAATTGATCTGAAATGAAGGAAACAAAATTAAAGAAAGTTATAACTTTATTAAAATAAGTCACAATTTGTGAATTTAAATAGAAGAGTAGGTATTTAGAAATCCATATATGTAGATGTAATTGTATATAAATCAGAATAATGGATACTTATAAAATAATCCTTTTTACATTAACAGCTTAAGTAGCCTCTTTGCTTTCTTTCTGTTCATCTTAACAATGATTGTATATAATATCACACAAGTAAGTAAAACTCATTCAGATATTCAAACACTATAAATGAAGATTCTCAATTAGTGAGAGCTGGAGTGTCACTATATTAAAAACAAACAAACAAAATGATGATTATAATGTGACAATGCATACAAAATTTAAAGTCCATACTTAAAATTAAATGTTATTTTCTCATCATTTCACAGCTACAGTGTACGTTGAACTTATAATGTTGAAATTTGATGTCAAATACTCCCTACCTGGGGTGGGGAATCGAACCTGGGTCAGTGGCATGCAAGGCAAACATCATACCCACTGTGCTATCGCTCCAGCCCAAAGAACCTAGAACCTCCAGGGTCCATGATTCAGAGACACAAAAAAAATCTCCAAACCGAGCAGCTCATTGCAGAGTTGTCTCTGGATTTTTAGCCAGCCTAACTCTACCCAGGTGCCTTAGACAGGTGTAGGGGTTGTCCCTCCACCTGTCCCTAAAAGCCCCGGTAGCTCCCAACTTTCAGAACCCAATGAGAAGTGCAGATACGAGAGTTCAGTGATGGCAAACTCCAGGCCTCAAGGGACAGGGAATGAGCCGGTTCCCCTTAGCCCCCATCCCCATGGGACCCTGTCTCCAGGCTAATACATAAGCTCCTTAAGGGCCATGATCCAGAGACACACAAAAGGTCTCCAAAAAAGCAGCTTGCTGTTGAAATTTCTTCAGACACTAATTATCTGAAAATTTGAAGTCAATATAATAGAACATTTAATAAATTTAGTTATAAAGGATAGTGGAATACTTTTGCATGATACAACAAGGATGAAATTTGAAAAGCTGTCCATTGAATAAAAGCAAAAGCGTATGGTCTCATATTGTTTGGTTCCATATACATGAAATGTCCATAATAGAAAAATTCAGAGAGAAATACCTGAAGTTAGGAGGTGTGGTGCAGAAAAAAAGGATTTAATGTTTGTGGTGTTTCCCTGTAGAATGATGAAAATATTGTGGAAGTAGATAGTGATGATACAATGTACTAAATTTCCCTGGAATTCTTAATAAAATAAAACAAAGGATCCCAGTCCCTCTTGATAGCTTTTAGGTGATTCTGCTGTTCTCTTATCGTAGGATGTAAATTTCAGAGAGACGATAACCTAATGAATATAAACATTTTGATAGACTTATAATTTACTTTTTTTTTCCCCCTTGGGTCACACCCAGAGATGCACAGGGGTTATTCCTGGCTCTCCACTCAGGAATTACTCATGGCGGTGCTTGGGGAACTGTACGAAATGCTGGGAATCGAACCCGGGTCGCCCGCATGCAAGCTAAACGCCCTACCCGCTGGGCTATCCCTCCATCGCCAAGCTACCGAGAGTATTCGACATGCCAGACACAGTAACAACAAAGTCTCCAATGGAGACGTTACTGGGCCCGCTCGAGCAAATCGACGATCAACGGGAGGGCCTTTACCTTTTTTTACCTTATAATTTACTTTGGTCTCAGGCTTGATCACATTCTACTTATAGTGGATGGCTTTAGAGGAAATTAATTATATACATGATGATAGTATAATATTTATATGTTCTTGTCATTAACTTTGGGCTGAAGCGATAGCACAGGGGTAGGGCATTTGCCTCGCATGCAGCCAACATGGCCGACCCGAGTTCAATTCCTCCGCCCTTCTCAGAGAGCCAGGCAAGCTACTGAGGGTATCTCGCCCGCACGGCAAAGCCTGGCAAGCTACCCATGACGTATTCAATATGCCAAACACAGTAACAATTGTCACAATGGTGACGTTACTGGGCCCGTTCGAGCAAATCGATGAACGGGAGGACAGTCATTAACTTTAGATATTTATATGAAATCTAAAATATATCTGTAATAAATTTATATAAAATAACATTTATTTGTCACATATAGCCATAAAGTTATATAAAATGTGAGATGTATACAGATATGTAAATATTAATACATATTCACATAACATATTCATATTTACATATCTATTTAAATAATGTACTTGAATGATACATTACTTATAGTATACATAAATGTACTTATAATATACATAAGTATGCACTATTAGATAACATATATAATACATTAATTGCATAATTAATATTCTTATATATTTTATTTGGGATCTATACCAGACAGTGCTCAGTGGTTACCCCTGATTCTTCACTCAGGGATCACTTCTGGTGAGTTGGTGGGAGCATACGGTTTTCTGGGGATTAAACCCAGATCTGTGTGTGCAAGATGTGCCCTACCCACTGCACTCTCTCTCTGGCACCAATATATCGATATATTGCAATTATACATTGCACATATATTTACTATTTTGGGGTGTTTTCACACATAATATTTATGCATGTATAGTCTAAAAAGAATCTGTTAAGGTGCCATGATTAACAACGTTATTCCTGGTTGAATTTTAAGCTCAGCACTAATCCTTCCACTGCTGTTGACTTTCTTTCCCTGGTCCGCTCCCTCCAACACCCTAGTCTGCCCACTGGAAGACACAATTTTAAGTTTGGTTGTTTCAGCTGGTTCTCATGTTTTCAGTGTTGGCGGCTCTGTGGTTTAGATGTATGCATGTAATACAGCTCTACACCACTCATGTGCCCAAATCCCCTTGTTATCTCCCATTTACCTCTTCTTAATCTTCTCGAATTTTTTTTTTCCTTCCCTGGGTTTTCTCATATTATACTGGGTCAAGGTTAATCTAGGTATCCCCCCTTTAATATCTTGTATTCCATGAGCCTGTTATTCTATATACCACTGATACATGAGATTATTCAGTATTTGTTCTTCTTCTGACTCACTTCATCTTAACATGATATCCTCCAGTTCCATCCAAGATGCAGTGAATTGCAATCTTTCATCCTTCCTGCAGCTGTGTAGTATTCTATCATGAGTATACACTACACTTTCATTATTCACTCATCTGTTAGTGAATACCTAGGTTGATTCCACACCCCAGCTATTGTGCTTGTTCAGTGCTTTAATGAATAATGGTGCAGTGAATAATTAGGCAACACATTACATAATGTGTTAACTATGTAATTAATAATATTATTTGTATCATTTTAACTCTGAATATTTTATTTTATATTTGAACCTTCAATAAATAACTTATCTATATCTTAATTTCAAATATATACACATTATATATCTCCATAAGTATATAAAATCTAATTTGTCTTCCATTTCAGTGTATATAAATATAAAAAATACACAGTTTAATACACAGTATATATCTGTGTATGAACAACACCATGATTTAATGTTTATATACATTAATGAATTTCAAATGTATAAAAAATATATCCTAGTCATGTATGTGTAAATAAACATACCTGCATATATACAAAGAAAAGTACTTATTTAAGCAAATGAACAGAGTTCTATATAATAAAAATATTTGTGTCTCACTGTTTTACTAGGTGCAAGTATGTTTAAAACATCTACTTCTTTTAATGGTAGGTTGTTTAAATTTTAAACATTTTTGCCATTATTCGGATCCAAAAGTATATGTCAAATAAGATTCTAGGGAGAAAAACATTTCAATATGTACATTAAATATACAAAATTTATTTTTAAATCCATGAATTATTTCTGAAGTGTGTCATAGAAATTTTGGGATCCATAAATGAATCAACATGAGAAACATGGTAGTCTGACGTGAGAGTGCGCTCCCACTGATTGTAAATTCTGATAGTTAAAACAGCAATTGACTAAATATTATAGGTAAGGTAAAGGTAAAGGTAAAGGTAAAGGCCCTCCCGTTGATCGTCGATTTGCTCGAGCGGGCCCAGTAATGTCTCCATTGGAAACTTTGTTGTTACTGTGTCTGGCACATCGAATACTCTCGGTAGCTTGCCGGGCTCTCCGAGAGGGGCGGAAGAATCGAACTCGGGTCGGCCATGTTGGCCGCTTGTAAGGCAAGCGCCCTACCCGCCATATAGCAATTGACTAAATCTTATAGAGTTAGCCAAAGTGTATATTTTAGTTTATATAAGCAAGTAGCAAAATTTAGCATTTTGGATACATATATGATAACTTTCAATCCCACTCTTAAAAACATGGAAGTCTCACAGGACATAAAGAAAAGGCTATAGAATAGACTGCACTGTTCTCATCCGGGATCTGGATTTTATAGTCTCTGAGTCTTGGCCGCTGATGGGATTACACGGCGCCAGGGGGCCAGGTGGTGGGTGTGACCCCCGCCTACTGGAATTTGGAGGATCTGGGTGGAAGATGCTCGACTCCAATTCGAGTAGGCTTGGAGGTCTCGGCCCCGGAACCCGCGTAGCTTTGTCCCTCTGCCAGTACCTTCATGTGTGCGGAGAGTGGTCTCAGCATGGTGGTGGCTGGTCCTGGAGGTCTTTGGCTGCCGGAGCCCTGGTCGGGGCGGGGAGGAAAGCTCAACCCGCTCCCCTCCGAGGGGCTCCGGGAAGGAACACCCAGGCGCGGGGGCAGAGACTGCACTGTTCTCGTCCGGGATCTGGATTTTATAGTCTCTGAGTCTTGGCCGCTGATGGGATTACACGGCGCCAGGGGGCCAGGTGGTGGGTGTGCTATCCGCACACATGAAGGTACTGGCAGAGGGACAAAGCCACGCGGGTTCCGGGGCCGAGACCTCCAAGCCTACTCGAATTGGAGTCGAGCATCTTCCACCCAGATCCTCCAAATTCCAGTAGGCGGGGGTCACACCCACCACCTGGCCCCCTGACGCCGTGTAATCCCATCAGCGGCCAAGACTCAGAGACTATAAAATCCAGATCCCGGACATCTTAACAGAACTTTTTTTTTATGACATCTTATTGTCTTATTCCTACTTTGGACAAACTTGCAGGCTATCGAATGTAGCCTGCCCACAGGGCAGAGTCTGGCAAACTCCCCGTGGCGTACCAAATATGCCAAATACCAGTAACAATGATGGGTCTCATTCTCCTAAATAGCCTTGAATATAATCTCAGGGCTAGGATGAAAGAGACGTTACTGGGGCCTGCTCGAGGCAATCAACGAATAACAGGATGATGAAATGAAATGAAAAATAGAATAGACTTGACCCCAGGTCATGTTTTGCATACACCTGACAAAGATTTGATTTTAATAACCATGATAAGATAAGAAGCAGAGATCAAACTTATCTGTACAGGATGGGAGTTACACCTAAAACCTTCATATTTAATGAAAGAGTGGATAAGGATAATAACTACTGGTAAAAAAGAACAAGAGAAAATTCTCTTGCTTCTAGTTGGGGTAAGAAAAAGCTAAAGAAATGAGAATTTGGGACTCTGAATCTCCATTCACAGTGATTGGTTGAAAATGTATCCGTCTTTCTGAAGATGGAAATAGAGAAAATAAAGTGAATCATCAAAGTTGTATCTGGATTCAAAATCACAAAAAGTTTTGCCTATGTTTCCCTTAATATAACTTATGGATTCAGTTATGATATTGACATCTTTCATTTATTTTGAATTAACTTTTATGCATGTGTGAGATAGGGGGTCTGAGTTCCTAATGACATTGGATGAAGAAATTTTTCTTGCTCCACTTCATGTGATCTGCTCCTTTGTCATAGGTAGCTCTACATATATCTGATGATCTGTCTTTTGGTTCTCAGGACTATTCCATTAGTCCTTACTTTAGATCCACACTGGTATGAGGGACTAATTTGTTGATGCTGAAATTTGAATTTCCCTGATAAAAAAAATGTACCTAACTTATTATCAGGGAAATTCAATCACAACATTAATGAAATAGAACCTCACACCAGCAAGACTAGCACATATCAAAAAGAATAAAAACAATTAGTGTTAGCAGGAATGTGGGAGGAAAGAAACTGCTGGTGGACATGTCAACTGATTCAACATTTGTTGAAAACAGAAACTAATAATTCAACTTTCATATGACCTAGAAATTTAACTTTGGGGTACCTTCACCAATGGCACAATAACTCTATTCTGAAAAGATCATGTATGCTCTTATGTTCATTGCAGCACTGTTTACAACTGCTAGAATCTGGAAACAACCAAGTGTCCAAGAATGGATGATTGTGTATAAAAAACCTGGTTATATATAGAGTGGAATATATGCTGCTACTTGTCTATAAGAAAAAGATGAAGTCATGCAGTTGGGTGCTAATTTGAAGTATCTGATTCAAATCAAGCTGGTGAATGACCAAAGATTACAAAACCTGATAAAGCAGGGGGAGGGGGAGTGTGAGGAGGAAGAAAGGAAGGAAAGACAGAAGGAAAACAAGGGAGGAAGGGAGGAAGGAAGGAAGGAAGGAAGGAAGGACGGAAGGAAGGAAGGAAGAGGAAAAGAAGGAAAGTTCCCAGAAATTTAGGTCTTAAAACTAAAATTCTTTCTTAAGAAGTATATCTTAAACCTGACTTAGAGGATTTCCACAGATAATGTTTATATAAACATTGTAAAAACAATTATAAAATAAATTATTAAATAAAGCAATACCGGGACTGGAGCGATAGCACAGCAGTAGGGCGTTCGCCTTACAAGCGGCCAACATGGCCGACCCGAGTTCGATTCCTCCGCCCCTCTCGGAGAGCCCAGCAAGCTACCGAGAGTATTCGATATGCCAGACACAGTAGCAACAAACTCTCCAATGGAGACGTTACTGGGCCCGCTCGAGCAAAAAGCAATACCAATCTATAATAAATATCATAATTATATATATATCAGAAAAGGCATCAGATGTTATAATTATCAAATGAGCCATAGCAAAAAAGTACATCTGTGTATAAATATATGTACATATATGTATTTGGAATTTGAGAAAGGAATGATTTTATAAATAACTGGGTAGAATCTTTTAAAATTTAAAGACACATAATTTAAACTCAGTGGTTGGGTAAAATGGCAGATTAAAAATAGAAAAATAATGAAATGATGGTGCTCTTAGCAATGTAGTAGATTTTTTTTTTTTTTGCTATATATAAATAGATTGATTCTGGGGTGAGATGGGTGAGATTGGGGGAAGCAAATTTGTAATGCATTACTTGCCCTGTAGCAAGTACAGGATATTTCAAAGAACGTTTACCCAAAGATAGTAGAAAATAACAAAAGATGACTTGTCAGTGATAAGTGTCAATAACTGATATAGAGTGAATTAAGCTTTGGACCATAAACAAACCTTGGTTTGTTTTTGGCTTTTTGTTTGTTTGGTTGGCTTGGGGTCTACGTTTATTATTGCTCAGGAATTATTCCTGGCTTGGAATTAAGGGATATGGCAGGTCTCAGGGACCATGTGAAGTGCTGAGGAACAAACGCATTTGTACAAGTCAAACATCTTACTGCTATACTCTCTCCGTGTATGTGTGTGTATTTGTGTGTGTATATGTATATATATATATATATACATACACATATATATGTGTGTGTATATATATGCACACAAATATGTGTGTGATCTAATACTTCAATTAAGGTGAAAACTTTAAAGATACTTATATATGTATAAACTAAATGAGAGAAGAAGAGAAGAGATGAACAGAAACTTCCTCAAAGCACTGTACCACTATAGCACTGTCCTCCCGTTTTTCATCGATTTGCTCGAGTGGGCCCAGTAACGTCTCCATTGTGAGACTTCTCGTTACTCTGTTTGGCACATCGACTACATCATGGGTAGCTTGCCAGGCTTTGCTGTGCGGGCAAGATACTCTCGGTAGCTTGCCTGGCTCTCCGAGAGGGGTGGAGGAATCTAACCCGGCTCAGCCGGTCAGCTGCACGCAAGGCAAACGCCCTACCGCTTGTGCTATTCTCCAGCCTCATAAATTTTATTTAAAATTTAAAGTGCTATCAAAATTTAAATGAAAATGTCACTAAATCAAGACAATAAGCAAGAGAACATTTTACAAATGTAGATAACTATAATATTCAGAGAACTGAATAGATCGGAGAAAAAGTATAAAATTAAGGTGACAAGCAGTTCAAACTTGTATTCTTTGAAAACATTTAATAATGAATAAGCACTTTGCTTAAGAAAAAAATGAAAATATACAAGGACAACAAAACAAATAGGACAAAGTTACAGAGGAGATGAAGAAAATATATGAAGGACCAAGAAGATGACACAAAGGGCTGGGGAGCAAAGTATGCATGCTTGTCGAAGCACAAATTTGATCCTAGGCACTGCATGGTCTCATTAGCCCTGCTGGTCTGACCCCAAAACAAAAGCAAACAAAAAATAACATATGACATACTAATGAAGTTGATTCTTTTATTAGAAAACTATTTTAAAATCTATAACTTTCCCTTGCAATTATATCTTTGGAAATAAAACTAAATCTCAGAACATTATGCATCTACCCTTAATGCGCTTGGTCCCTATGTCCTGCTGCTTCTCATCAATCTCTTGCTTTATATTCCTAGATGAGATTGAAGATAAAATGTAGGTAAGTTTTCTGTTTAGAGATTGTAGCATTGTAGCACTGTCCTCCCGTTGTTCATCGATTAGCTCGAGCGGGCCCAGTAACGTCTCCATTGTGAGACTTGTAACTGTGTTTGGCATATCGAATACATCGCAGGTAGCTTGCCAGGCTTTGGCGTGTGGGCAAAATACTCGAGATTGTAGAGATTGTAGAGATAAGTATTGATGAGATAAATATTTGCTAAATGCTAAAACAGAACAGATTTTTTTCAAGCTAATCATATTTTTTTCTTGATTTCATAGTGGATCAACAGTCAAAATACTTTCAATAACACAAGTTAAGTAAAGTTATTTTTATTACAAAACAGAATCTGGTAGTTTTCCTCAGAGAAAAACTGGTAAGCAAATGTGGAAATTTCTGTAGATTTTTAAAGAAAGACAATCTTGTGTTGGAGGATAATTTTTCTTCTCTCATTGTAGAAATGAATGATTCTTGTGCTAAGACAAAATGTGAATGTGAAATGGAGAAAATACCTGATTTGAACTGTAGATTTGGGTAGTATGAGCTATATAATTCAAGATTAGTTGTGTAATATTACTCAATCTCACTTAATGCTTATCTTACAAGATGTTATGCAGATGAATGTTCTGTGTTTCGTCTCTGTTGTGTGCTGTTGCCATTGTTATTATTGAATAAGTTTATGTCCTTAAGTAATTCACCATGAAGAGAGTTACTTTCGTGCTGAGAGAGTCCAGAGGGATCAATAGTATCTATATTGTAGATGTGAGGCTGCAAGTTATGTCCTTGCATCTTCGTACAGCTCTAAGCTTGCTTCACGCTGCACGGCCACTTGAGATCTCTGGTAATGCCACAAAAGGTCTCTCCTCTTCCACAATCTAGTCTGTGTGAACACTGCAATGATAAACTTTGACTCCGATGACCCCCACAGCTAACCCATGTGAGCCTGGGTGACTCACTCACAGCACTGCACCAAGTCTGTGATCCTCAGTGAGCACCTCAGCCAAGCAACCAGCAACCTAATCAAATTGAATACTCATGGTTAGCCACTTCAGTGATGTTAGGAAGGGAGGATAAGTGAATGTTTAAAATAACTCATCTGTCTTGGATGAAATTTGTCCATTGCCTCAAATTTATCTTGAATATTTCAGAACGTGATATATTTGGAGGTAGACTTTTTTGGGGGGTGGGTTGGGTTGGGGGTGGCAGGCTGAGATGCTCAGGCCTTAGTCCTGACTCTGCACTCAGGAATCACTCCTGGTGGGTCTCAGGGAACTGTATGGGGTGCCGAGGATCAAACTTGGACTGGCCAAGTGCAAAAAGCCCCCTACCTACTATCCTATTTCTCTGGCCCTTGGAAGTAATCTTTTTTGTTTGGTTGTTGGTTTTAGTTTTGGGATCACACTTGTCTGTGCTCAGGGCTTACTCCTGGATCTGCTCTCAAGGCTTACTTCTGGCTGGGCTCTGGGGACCTTTGTGGTGCCAGGGATCAAACTCAGGTCAATCACATACAATGCAAATGCAATAACAGCTGTGCTATTTCTCCTATTGTAGAAGTAGTCTTTAAAAAAGCAACTAAGGGGTCCAGAGAGATAGTACATGGGTAGGGTGTTTGCTTTGCATGTAGTGAACACAGGTGTGATCCCCAGAATCCCATATGGTCACCTGAGCACCAGCAATGGTGACTCCTGAGCACAGAAACAGAATTAAGCCCTGTGCACAGCTGGGTGTGGCCTCCAAAACAAAAATAACACAAAATCAAAGAAGTGATTAAGTTTAAAGAAGATCCCCAGGGTGAACGCCAACATAATCTTATTGGAAGAAAAATATCGGACATGAATATACAGAAGGAAGACCATATGAAAATATAATAATTTTCACTTACAAGTCAAGGGAAAAGGCAACAGAAGAAAGTAGCCCAACAGCAACTAATCTTAGATGTCTAACCTCCAGAAGTGAGAAAATATGATTTAACCCACTTGCCGATGATACTTTGTTATGACAGAGCTAACAATTTAATACACCAATATAGTTCAGAATGGCAGGATATGAACAGTTCTGAGAGCATTTCTGGGGCATCAACACAAAGAACACGTCAAATCAGAGTTGAAAGAAATTTCCTACAGTGTGTGATGGGCGGGTTCGCATTGAGGGAATAAAGTTCACCAGAGAACATAGACATCATCACAGGAATTTTCAGTTCTGTGGACCACAGGACCATAGATAACTTGGAGTAGAGTGAGAGAAGAGAAGTAGATGGAGAGAGAAAGAGGGCAGGCAAGACGAAGTCAGATGTAACATGCCAACCAAAGGCAGGAGTGTGCTGAATGCTGTGTTTTCACAGAAATAACTTCAACTTTACACTGAATCAAGAACAATCTAGCGTCCTCTGAAGCCCAGCATTCAGACAGCTACTCCTGGTACAACTAACTTTAAGATAATTTTTCTGAAGGTGAACCTTGCTGAAACTGATACTGGCCACTACAAAAATTCCCTAGGAACAACAAAGGGAGTAGAAAAGCTACTATTGTGGGTACATGTACCCACAATTTTAGTCACTAACCAAATAGTTTGAGCTATTACGCCCCATAACCTACCAGATACCAGCAGATGTGAACCGTTGGCCAGAGCAGGACTTTATAATATCACTAAAAATCACCTGCTTTCATCAGGTGCATTAATATTTCAAAGGCTTAAGATCACCAGAATGTTAGGATGCTAATGTAAGCAGGACTCAAAAAACAGCTACGAAATTTTCCTGCCATTTTAAAGTGGTGTTTTTCTCTGCTTCAGTGTTTGCTTGGTTTCCTGTAAATTTTGGATGTTTTCTAAAGTTGATTTTGACAGTTTCTGCTTGTTTTTCAATGCTTCTGTGGGGAGTTATTTACCATTTTGCTGATGTGACTGTATCAATGGCTCTGAGTGTTTATATTGCAAGTGGTTAAAAATAATTTATTGGGAAATACTATGGAGAATTCTGTCTGTAGAAGTTTAAGACTGAATTAGAGAAAGGGAAAAAAGGATAGAGAGTCCAGGTCTCTTCTTGTGTTTAGAGTAGAGAAAAATTCCAAGAAGAGGGAAGTCTTATACAATGTTATAGATAATAAGATATTAATAAATAATGAATTTTAGAGCATAGAATACAATATGATATGTACAGTATATATTTTTAATGAACTGTGCATATTGCTGGATACTCTCCAGAAAGTGTCCCAATTAACTTCACTGTATTATGCCTTCAGTTCTTGAGTCCTTCTGTAGTTTCCTATTACACCGAATTTTGTCTGACCTATTCTGTTATTAGAATGAAATAAAAGTGATGTTAGATGACCTGTGACTAGATTAAGACTCAACATTAAACCACCTTTTCTTTTTTTTTAATTTTTTTTGCTTTTTGGGTCATACCCAGCGATGCACAGGGGTTACTCCTGGCTCAGTAATCATTTTATGCATATTTCTTAGAATAGGAAATAAAAACAATAAGAAAAATTAACATGGTAATGTACTTCATTGAGTTGGAATAAGAATAGGAGAAAATCAGGTTACTAGAAGGAAAATAAAACTAAGAAGACAAAAAATTCCAAAGCAAGTGAAAAATAAAAGCAAAACTAAAAACTGAAAGCAATGTGAAAAATAAATGTAAAAATTTAGTAATGTGGAGAACAGAAAACCAAGATGCATATTTGAGTGACCTTGGGGGCCACACCCGGAGGTGCTCAAGTCTTACTCCTTGCTTTATCCTAATGTATCACCCCAGGAGGGACTCGGGGGGAATATTAGGTGTCTGAAATTGAACTTGCATTGTCAGCATGGAAAGAAAATGCCTATCAAATCTCAAATATCTCAAATTCTTGAATTTGAGATATAATACATTGGGATATAATACATTGAGATATAATCCAATACATTGAGATATAATACATTGAGATCCATAATCTCAATATAATACATTGAGATATAATATATTCCAGAATTTGAGTGGTTTGAAAGCAGGGAATATTTGCTCTCCCTTCATATTTTTTTGTATTTTGTTTGGGCCACACTCCAGTAGTGCTCAGGGCTTACTCCTCATTCTGCACTAAGGGATCACTCCTGGCATGGCTCAGGGGACCAGATCCAGTGACAGGGATCAAACCTGGATTAGCTTTGTGCAAGGCAAGTACCCTGTCCATTGTAGTATCAATTTGACCCTTTGGTTTCTATTATATCTGGAGCGCTTCCATACTTTTTTTATTTATTTTTTTGAGTATGAGTTTTTAAATTGTCAGAGAAAAAGGTGGTTCTCATTATTTTTAGATAAGGAACCAAGAGCAGCTAAAGTATCTTTGTTCTGATCTCTAGTTGAAGTCATTTCTTGGAAAGAAGAAATGCCCAGTGTAATTTACTTCAAAGTACTTTTGTGGAGGAAATAGAGAAAAAAAGATGCATAATTTTATTCTCTTAAATTAAAAATGCATGCAGTGAGCCAAATTTTTAACATAAAATCTTTTTCATATTTATTAACACTGTAGCTACATCCGTGAGAAGCTGATTATAGAATTCTGAAAAAATTACAGAATTGAGTTAAGAAAGAACAACAAAAGCTTCATGTACACTGTTGAAATAATAGTACACTTGGTTGATTTCATTTACTCTTATAAAACTCTCAGTAATTTTAGTGAAAACTCTATTGAGTATATATAACTGTGGGCTAAGGAAATCTAAGCCTTCTCGGCCGCTCATATTTTCTTGGGTCATTTAATAAAGACTAAACGTCGGGGTACTGGGAAAAGTTGTGGGAAAATCAATCTCTCCCATACAAAGAAATACTCTCAAAAGCATATGAACTGTTGTAGTTACTTTGCTCTCCTAGCCTCTAATATCTTAGTCTTAACCTTGGCCCTACATGGAGCGTAATTCTTTTTCAAGTCGCTACCAATATTATCCCATACATGCTTGTTGAAACGGAGAAAACCAACTCGTTTTCTCTTCTTTCAGCTAGTACCTTTATCCAAAAATCCACTTGGGTTGTTATTGTTTAACCTTGCCTGACAAAGGACTTTCAGAATTTTCTTATTGTTTGAAATTTTGATCGAAGTGTATAAAATAAAAGACGTGATAATCATACATACCGATGTGTATGAGTATGTGGACTAAATATATTAAAGTACGTGAAAAAAATTTCAAAAGATAACATACCAGTTTTCTTGTCATTTTATTTTGGAAGTAAGAAAATAAATTGTCAATTAATTGTTTCTAGTTAGCTTACTGTTCAAAAGCTCCTTTTATTCATATTTATACAAAATAAAACACACTTTACCTTGAATTACTTATAATGATTTTCTTGGCCTACCTTTGAAAGAAATTAAGTGTATTAAAAATTAAGTGTATTAGCAATTTTAAAGTAGTGCATTTTGTTTAACTTTGTGAAATAAATGGTAGGCATGCAAACTGGGAATATGGAAAGGTATTTAAACTATTGTATGATTAAGTCAGGATGAAGTGATCTTAAAAGAGATGGTGAGTATAATGTGAGCAGAAGTGGGAGAACATAGATTAATACAAAGAAGGAAGGAATTTTGTCAAAGGGAGAGAATTCAACAATAGAGTAGGTTTTATTGAAAGAAGCTGGGATGGAACCAGGGCTAGCTACATGCAAGGCAAGCACTTTATCCCCTGTACTATTTCCTTTGACATTTCAGTATACATTTGTTAATATACTCAAAACTACAATCAATAGTTCTTCTTTGTTCTCTATTAGTTCTGATTTTTTTTATTTTTGGGGTCACACCTTGTGATGCTCAGGGGTTACATTTGGCTCTGTACTCAGAAATTGCTCCTGGAGGTGCTCGGAGGACCATATAGGGTGTTTGGAATTGACCCCAGTCGGCTGCGTGCAAGGCAAACACCCTACCTGCTGTACTATTGCTCCAGCCCCCTAGTTTTGACTTTCAACAAAGACTGTTTTACAACTTATAGGTGAATTCCTATAATAAATGGGCCTTTTTAATTAATATCTTAAAATAATTAAAAGCCTTGTTGGTGCTGGATTCATACTGTTCACCTAATAGGACAGATAATTCAAAGGTGACTGTGTTTCCATGGATCCATTCCCAGTATCCAAACAAAAGAATAAATCCTACTTTCATTGCCCTAAAGAATAAAGTGTTCTTTAATGATGAGATTCTAAGATTTAGAAATCACTATTCAAACAAATACATTTGTTCATCTAATATTATTAATTTTTTGGAGGGATGTTGGGTTACACTCTGGCTCTGTTCTCAAGGGTGGAGTTTGGGGAATGAGATGTGGTGCCAAAGATGGTTCCTGTGTTGACCCAAACAAAAAGCCTGTCCTTACCTGGGGTACTGTCTCTCAGTCTCCTCTCCCATTTTATAATTTTTTGTTCAAAATAACCACTAAAAAACTGCATCAAAACAGTTCCTTTGGCTCTGTCCAAAGGAATCGGTTGTAGAGAGTAATTCAAACATAGGCAGTTCACCATCCAAAAAAATGTTTTAGATTCTTCATATGTACTACATTTATGAGTTTTTTTCTGAGTGGTGATTATATATCCATATATATATATATATAACTTATATATCACTTGATCACTTGATACCCCGTTACTCATTGATTTACTCGAGTGGGTGCCAGTAACGTCTCCATTTATCCCTGTTGCGTGCTAGCATAGTCCAGTGGCAACTGCTTGTTCTAGGAACATGCAGATGCAGAGCCTCAAACTGATCATTCAGGGTCTTGACAAAGAAGTGGGAGCATATTTAGGTGGGTGTCCATGTGATCTTTTGATGTCCCGTGGAATTCAGTCAGTAGTGGCTCTAGTCCAATGGTCATCTCTAAACCTTATTACTTGTCCAGCCCATCTGATTTTTGATGCCTTGGCAAATGAGACAGCGTCCCTGATTCTTGAGCATTGACGGAGATCGGAACTCCGGATTCTATCTCTCGTTTGAGTGAAGCATGATACTCCAAGCACAGCTCTTTCGATTCCTCTTTGAGAGACCCAAATAGCGTTCTCATCCTGTTTTCGTAGGGCCCAGGTATCTGAGGCATATGTTAATGCAGGAAGAACAGTGAAATCGAGGAGATGTGCTCTGAGCTAGAGGTTCTTTGTCCTCTTAGTTATTTCTTCAACGCTCTTGAAGGCATTCCAAGCCGCTCTCTTCCTCCTGCATAACTCAGGTGCCAGGTCATTCATCATGTTGATTTCTCGGCCTAGGTATATATAACTGTTGCATTTGGAGATGGTGGTTCCGTTGAGAGCGAATGGAGCGTCAGGAACGAGGCTGTTTCTCATAAACATTGTCTTCGTAAGATTCAGCTGTAGTCCGACCTTTACACTCTCATGGTCCACTGTACTGAATAAAAACTGGAGGAACAGCCAATGCATTCAAAAGTGTGTGTAGTGAGAGACTGTGAGCACAACCTTTTAAATTGTTGAGGCACAAGCATCTAGAAATGTGTTTCGAACATTTAATTTGACCAACCAGAATAATGACAATCACTCTGGAAATGTAGCTAAATCTGAGCAGATAAATGAAGTTGCCAAAAGGGCCTGGGTCCCTTAACATCACAGAAAGCACAGCCCTCAGCTTCCTCTTTTACTGTCCAGTTTAGTCCTTTTCTTTGGACCACAGCTTTTACTAATGTTGTTAGAGCATTTCTTTCTAATGGCAATGTTTCATCTAATCCTTAACAATTTCCCATCATATTGGACCAGGAATAACTTCCCTTCTAGCATTGCCCATTATTTCTCTTTGGAAGTTTTCTTATTAATAAAAAATATTCTTTGAATGTGGTATAAGTTCCATAACTGAACAATATTAAAGGGCGGTCTTTCTAGCTATGGATCCACTTGGTCATTTTCCTTAATTATCTCGTTATTTGCTTTTTGATGGTCCCTGCAGTGCATAAGTACTGTTTCTTTTGTGGTCTGGACTGTTTCCAAGCATTTTAAAATTTCCTCCCTATGCTTTATTGGACAATTTTTATTTGCTAAAAATCCTCCCTCTTTCCAAATATATGCATGTGCTTGAGAACTAACAACATATTTAGAATCAATATAGGTGTTTATTGTAAGTCTTTCTGCCAATTGGCAGGCTTGGGTAAGAACAATTATTTCTTTCTTTTGAGTTGAAGTTCCCATGGCAAGGCTGTGGTTTTCATTATTCATGAAACTAGTGGAAATCCTTTTCTTCTTACTCAATCTGCCCAGCAATGAGGAACTTACCCAAGGGCACTTGTAGCTTGATTTCCAGGATACATTGGTTCTTACTGAAACCTTCACTGAGTGGATAGAAGTGTTCTCTGCAGGTTGAAAAAAAGCAGAGAATATTTAAAATGTTAAGAAAATAATCCCTAGATTTGACTTACTCAAATCTCTGCAGAGTGACAATGGGAATTCTTTCACTTTTAAGTTTTCCAGGATTTAACTTCCGCTTTAAAAATTATCAATTTTTAACACCAAGGTATCTCCAATTATCAGGAATTGTAGACAAATTAAATCACACCCTAAAAGTAATACTGGGGGAGTTATGTCAAAAAACATCTGAGTTGTGGTTCTCACTCTTAACTACAGTCCTACTTGGGTGCAGAATAGCTCTTGGGGTCAAACTTAAACTATCAACTGAAACTTAAAGCTATTGTATGGTAGACACTTTTTAACCACACATTTCTTATTTTACTTAGAAAGTCTAGAATTAACTACTCATGTCATTAACCTAGGACAGGTGCAGAAAGCAATTCAAGAATATGAAAATGCTGTTTAGCATTGTTGGTCCCCTTTGGATCAACAGCTAAGTGGAAATGAACTATCAAGATATTCTGAGAACCTCTCAATACTTCCAGAATAAAATGTTACATATGCCTAAACTGAGGACCAGACTCTGATAGGTAACAGTTAATCTACTCCTGTAAATCAATCTGGGACTTATAAAAGTCATTTTTCAGAAAACCCATATCTCACTCTTCAGCTCTAAAAGCCAAGTTACACGTAATTCTCCTAGTAGGCCAGCAGATGCAGGAGATAGCTGCAAGGAATGATGAAAATACACAATTTACTGCAACATGGTTGAAACTGTGTGTATCTTGTTGAGTGAAGTAAGCCTGAAGAATAATAAGTACAGGGTGATCTCACTTAACTGTGGTATATAGAAAACTGTATGAGGAAATGCACTGTAGGAAAAGGGGGAGGCCTAGATCACCCATTACTCCAGTGTTTGGAGAGTAGAAAGACAGAGAACAAGGGAAATCTGGCAGCGGGTGGAGTGGGGGAGAAGAGAATGGGAGGTAGTGGGTGAATGGACATCAGGGCTTCAGTAGCACTAGTAATATGGGTGAGTGGTATAGCCATATATACAAAACACAGACTTTAGAATACTGCAATGTGAGTTCTAAGTTGCAACCACTGAAATCAAAATGTGCCTGTCAAGTTTATAAGGGGGATGGGATTGGGGTGGGAATGGAGAGGGGATTGGGATGGCGAGGGACTATGGGACACTGGTAAATGGAAATTGACACTGGTATTGAAATATTACTGCCCTGAAACTCAACTATCAAAAATTTTCTGAATCAAAGTTCTTTTACTGTGACAAAAATGAAAACACAATTACAATATATTTTTTAAAGTAAGAGATAGCACTTTCCTTTGGAGAAACTAATCAGAACCAAGCAAGAGGACAATAAATTGTGATATAGTCATTATTTTATTGTTTTCTAAATGTTCTGTTCTCCTTGAGTCAGAGAAAGTCTTTGTTTCTTCTCCACGGCCTAATATTTTATTTGTTTGTTCGTTTGTTTAACCCCTTTTCTCCTCCCCGCCCCCCTCCCCCCCACCCACGCACATCCACAGTGGTGTTCAGGGATTACTCCTGACTCTGCACTCAGGGATCATTCTTGGCAGGGCTTGAGGGATAACATGGGTTTCCAGGGATTGAACCTAGATGAGCTGCATGCAAGGAAAGCACCCTACCCACTGTACTATTTGTCTAGCTTTTATGACTTAATAAACAAAAAACAAACAACACTGTCCTCCTGTTGTTCATCGATTTGCTCGAGCGGGCCCAGTAACGTCTCCATTGTGAGACTTCTTGTTACTGTGTTTGGCATATTGAATTCTCTCGGTAGATTTCCAGGCTCTCCTAGAGGGGCAGAGGAATCGAACCCATCTTGGCCGGGCTGGCTGCGCGCAAGGCAAGCACCCTACCGCTGTGCTATCACTCCAGCCCAAACAAAGACTGTCCTCCCCTAATGTCCTGTAATGTCTCCATTTTGAGACTTGTTGTTACTGTGTTTGGCATATTGAATACGTCACGGATAGCTTGCCAGGCTCTGCTGTGTGGGCAAGAAACTCTTGGTAGCTTGCCGGGATCTCCAAGAGTGGTGGAGGAATGGAACCCAGCTCAGCCAGACTGGCTGCAGGCAAGGCAAATGCCCTACCGCTGTGCTATACCTTCTATATATGCTATACCTTCATATACATACAGAAGGTATATGACTTAATAATGAAAACAAAATGTATTGTCTAATTACTCTGATTTTTATTTCAGACTGAAAACTTTGAAAACCAACAAACTATCACTGGGTTATGTTAAGTTAGCATGAGATTCATTCCCTTACACAGACAGGTCCACACCCTTTGCCCGTAGGAAGCAGATATAGAAGATGGACCTTCAGCCATATGGCCCATACAATTTAAGGGATAAGAATACTAGAGGTAATGTTACAGTCAAAGAGGGAGAACATGGTGATGAGTTTTGGGGGAATAATGGAACTGAGAAGAATCTACCCATACCTGACATATCCCAATGGCACAAAGACCACATCCCTTAGAAATTTAGATATAGAACATTTTGGAGATAGAGAAAATGGGCCACCACCCAGAAACATAGGTTCCACCAAAAGAAGGCTGATACACTCAGAAAAGGAGAAACTTCAAGATAGTCTAAAAGTCGCTATAAGAATGTGGAATGGAAGGGCCATCAAGCATTCAAGGCTTTTTCCATATAACACATTCTTATATGAAGGCAAGTACAGACGAAGACAGTTTGGAAGAAACACTACTATAATACCAACCTTGTAAAGGCATTCTCAATCCTGAAAAAGATGTGTATTTAGGGATTTTTCTTTTGGGAATGACTGTCAGGCCAAAGAAAAATAATTAGATATTTTTATATATAATTAGATATAAAATAATTAGGAAAACAGCAACCATGGATCTAAGAAAAGTCTTTCAAGACACAAGTGTGTTTCCAACATTGATCAGAAGACATACAAATAAGAAGTCACAAACATTTCATTAAAATTTGGAAGCCTGAAGGCCCTAGAGTGCCCACTTTCATCAGTCCCTACTTTCATCACTAAGGACCATCAGGATGAAAAAAAAAACTATCTATTTCTGCAAGAGTCACCCAACAATTAAGAACCTGTCCTTGACTGGATTAGAAAAACTGGGACTCTCCTAACCATGCAATATCCATCATATGCCCCACTGCCAGATCTGTCTAACTTCCATACTCAGGGCCCACCTATCAAAATACTCATGGTATTTTGTAAGGGGATATGGCCAAATCCATCCTTTGATGACCTCAGTATTCCAATTTTCTAGTCACAAGGCAGCACAGGTTTTCATTTGTCACAAAACTTAGAATCTCCCCCATTCATAATGAGCTGCTGGTCACCTCTCCCCTTCCGCGTCCAAGAGTAAATGGAATGATTTGTGAAAAGCTCATAAATTTTCAGGTAAAACTCTGGATGAGAATGCTCAGAGCCTCGTCCAAATTTGGAGGGACCAGCCCTGTGTGTAGAAGTTCCTGAGTCAGATCAACTATGCTCATCCTTGGAAAAGGAAAGTCCTGCCTTGCCTTCATGCCATCTTTATTACCTGTGAAGTACTTCATAGGTGTCGGCAAATATCTTTGAGCAGCAATCTCAGCAAATGAGGGATAAATCTTCCTCTGCAAATTATAACCAAGAACAGACTTCTTTTCAGTGCAAAACTCAATCTTTTATGTGAAACGACATGCCCTTTTCCTATGTGCTATTGTACACATGTGGTGCAATGGACTCTAAGAAGCACCTAAGTCCAAATCATCTGTACAAAAGAGCTTAAAAAGATTCAGTGTGGAGATGCATGCTCATTAACTGTAATATCACTGAATTGACTGACCCTACCTCTTACATGGATCTCAGAACTTGGAATTGGCTGTATGCCAACTACTTCTGATTGTATTGGCTGTTGTTCAACCTACCCATTCTCCAAGTTTTGTTCCTAATTTATGTATTCCTATGCATTAATGTATCAGATATATTTGTATAAAACTTCATTCTTATTAGTCTGCCTCTGTTCCTACGTCTCTACTCTTCAACTTACTTGTGGTGTAGAATCTAACATTCAAACGGACCAAAGCAAACTGCAAAATTTCTTGTGTTCCAGTGCCTGGGCTTGAAAGTAATCATGCAGTTAGCCTGCATGGCTGACTCCTGAGTCCTGTAGAGGATCTAAGGAATGTGTGCACTGAGGAGAAAATCCTAAGGAGGGAGTGTTGGGGTGACGGTGACTCCTCTCTCTATGCTTCCCTCTTCTCTCCTACCTCTCTTAACTCACCCAAAGATAGTTTGGCCCCTTTTAAACACACTTCTATATTTTTGGGGGTTTTATGTATGTATTGCGGTGCTAGAAATCAAACCCAGAATGTCACACACATGAATTATGTGGCAAACTACTGATTCACAGTCCTGGTTCTTTTGACTTTTATTGAAACATAGTCAGAAGCCAGTCATTCTCTCACATTTCAGTATCACAGTATCATCGGAAGAGAATGGATTTGGCATTGAGATTCTTCCATTAGAATTACAGGAAGAAAAACTATGTATCTTCTCTGTAAGTATTGAGAATTTAAGTTTTCTTAGAAGTTATCCTGCTGCTGAAAATTATCCAAGGTGGGGTTCGAGAGATAATACAGTTGGTAGGTCATTTGCCTTGCTCACAATTGAAGTATGAATCAAGGCACCCCATAGTGATCCTCCTATGCAACACCAGCAGTGATCCCTGAGTGCAGGGTGAGATGAATCCTGACTACTATTAAGTGTGACCCCAAAACAAACAAACAAAAAAATAAGAAGCTGGAACTCTGTGCATTAAAATAATATTTCCGGCAAATTCTGAAAACTGAGATACAGACCAGATAGAGAAAAAACATTGGCACCTGAAGATAGTTCCTTGTAAATGAGCAGGACTAGCAACTAAAGGTATTTGTGGCTTCAGTTCCAAACAGGATGGGTGATGGCAATACTGTTTTCTCACACTATGACTGGTCGAAACTGAATGCGTTTTTACTGGGTCATGGTAATAAGTTACAGGTTTTTGATTAGAAGCTGAAATAAGGATATCACAATTGCATTCTGGTATCATCTTAAGCAAATTAGACTTATTATGAAGAAGATTTTGATACTTTCTATCTTAACCACAAGATAGCTCTTGTAAAATATTAAAGTAATACAGGTGTCTTTGTTTCAATCTATTTTTAATATATTTGCACTGGTATTTGTACTGACTTAAAGGAACTCTACAGAATGGGCTACAAAATATTTCATGTCGTGTGTCCACTACTCTTTCACTAAAACTTCTCAAAATATAATAAATAATCTGCCTATATATTGAGGCAGACTACCAGGGAACTCTAAGTATTAGATGTTTATAATTTAATAGTACAATTAATTTTACTTTGTGGAGTGATAGCACAGTGTTAGGGCGTTTGCCTTGTGCACAGCCAGCCTGGCTGAGCCAGGTTCGATTCCTCCGCCCCTCTCGGAGAGCCTGGCAAGCTACCGAGAGTATTCAATGTGCCAAACACAGTAACAAGAAGTTTCACAATGGAGATGCTACTGGGCCCGCTCAAGCAAATCGATGAACAACGGGAGGACAGTGCAATATCAGAGGATTGTGCTACACTGCAGACTGCACACACTTTGTTGTGGAGCCAGGGATTCCAGCCCAAATGGCAGCTGATCACACTCGACCTGTGAGAGAATTCCCAGGTTCAAATTTGTAGCTTTCTGATAGTGATCTACCACTGAGTTCTCCCAGAAACACTTAAAATGTATTCTTGGGGACATAAAGATAGTAAGGGGTTAATGGACTAAATCTCATGCCTTAGGAAACTTATTCCATTTCAAGTCTTGGCCCCAGGTGTTGCCAGGTGGAGCCCTGGGGAGACCCCAAGCACCACTAGATGGGGCCTAGAAGCACATTTCTCCCTGTTCCCCTCTCCCTGCCACTGTACCACTGGAATGATTCAGGTAATTCCCAGGACCACAGCTCCAAGACATAGTACCTTGTTGTGTCCTTGCATGAAACACCAGCCCAGCTGGGCAAGCATCACTGATAAAGACCTCAGGCCTAAGCACTGCTTGGGAGGCACTCCTGCCTCCAAGCTCTTCTTCCCTTTCATGATGAAGACCTGAAACAAAACGGAGACCATAGAATTTTGTCTTAATACTATAAAGGTCATATACAACAAATCCACAGTCAATATCATCCCCAGTGGGGGAAACTGAGTCTTTCCTCTAAAGTCAGGCACAAGACACGATGCCCACTTTTACCATGACTATGCAATGTAGTGTGGGAAGTCCTTACCACAAGGAGGCAAAAAAGAGAAATCAAAGCAATGATAATTAGTAAAGAAGTTGAACAAATACTGTCTACGAATGACATAATATTGTACATAGAAACCCCTAAAGACTCCACTAAAAAAATCCTTGAAAAAAACATAAAAAGTAAAGTAGCAAGTTATAAAATAAATGCACATAAAACTGTTGCATTGTCTTTGGACATTCATTATTTCCCCGTTATGTTTTCCTTAGACTCCACATTGAGAGATCTTTCTGTGTACCTCTTTCTCCCGCTGAAAAACTTCACTCAGGGTGATACTTTCTAAAGACCAAGGAAACAAAGAAAATGAGAGCTAGTATTCAATAGGAAACATACCACTTGAGGAGGCTGGGAGATACGACAGGGAGAGGGCAATTAGTATTGTGAAGGGAAAATCAAATTATTGAAGTCGGATGTAGTGCTCAAAGGTGATAAAGTGTGTTGTATGAAATCCTATCAGCCACAGAACAGTAAACCACAATACAAAAACATATAATTCATGTAACCCAATATATATGCTTATATATACTTTTATATATAACCCAATATATATGATTATATACATGACCAATATATATGTACTCACATATACAGTTACATATACATATACATATACATATACACTTGCACATATACATGCACATAGGTGGTTTGGGAGACATACCTGGCAGTGCTAAAGCCACTTCTGGTTCTGAACTTAGAAATTACTCCTGGTGCTGTTTGAGGGACCACATGGGAGGTCTGAAATTATACCGAGGTCAACTGCATGCAAGGCAATGCCCTACCCACTGTACAATCACGCCGGTACAGCAAAACCACATACTTTTTAAAAAGTGTCTCCAGTATAGACAGACGAGTAGATAGGAGGCAAAGTGGGCAAGTAGTGAAAATTGGCGGAGGGCAGTGGGTACTGGTGAAGAAACTGGTGTTGAAACAATATGTGCCTAAAACCAAATCATACATAATTGGTCATTTCACTGGTGACTAATACAGAAAGAAAGAAATCTGTTGCATTCTTATACATAAACAACAATATAGAAGAAGGAAAAAATCCCTGCCTTTTATTTGGTGTCAGAAACTCCAAATACCTAGAAATCAATTTAGCAAAAAATGTGAAATATCTATTTAGTGAAAAATATTAGTCAATTCTGAATTACGTCATAGAAGGAACAAGAAAATAAAATCACATTCCTTGTTCATGGATTTGATGAAATAATACAATTAAAATGACCGTTTTATCCAAAGCAATTTATAGATGTAATGCAAAACCCACCAAAATTTCCATGGTAATTTTAAAGAAACAGAACTAGTACTCCTAAAATTCAAATGTAATTATAAAACTCCCAGAAAATCCATAAGAAAGCAAAAGAAAAGAAGGGAAGCATTGCATTTCTAGACTTTAGTCTTGACTGCAATACTCCAATAATTAAAACTGCATGATATTAGGGGGTATGTTGCCAATAGCAGGTCAATCTGTACCTGTGAGGCAAGTGTATCAGCAGCCTGATGTCACCTTCAGACTTCCAGATACCTCCAAATTGCTGCTGTGCCTGTGGCCAGACCCCAAAAACTTGGGACAAAGTTTACCAAGAAAGTAAATGGCCAAAAGTTAGGTATGTGAGAGACACACCCACAAACTACCTCCGGCTCAGCTATATAATTGGAGGCAAGTCCTCTCTGGTTCCTGTTCGAACTGCTTAACGTCCAGGATCCCAGAGACTCAGAGACAAATCTCGGAACCCAGCAGCTTTGGGCAGAGATGTGCCCAGTCACCACAATGGATTACTGGCACTGGACAACCCGGGGGGTGGGGGGGTGGGTGTTGTCCCTCCGCCTGCTCCCCCTTGGTGGCTCAGTGGCCACCATCCCGAGAGGCCAATGGACAGTCAGGTTTGGGCCCCAGTGACAGGACACGCAGGGTCTCACAGGATAGGGGTTGAGCTGGCGCTTCCTCCCCCCACCCCAACGAGACCTTGAGTCACCACCCACAATAACTCCAAGATGAGGAAAGTCTAGGAAACAACAGAAAATGGACAATAGCCTGAAGAGAAATAAATAGCATACCGGAGAACTGAGTTGAAGAGGAACAATAGGAGAATCATAGGGGTTCCTGAAAAACAGGAAGGCAAAGGTGATGAAGAAACAATAGTTACAAAATTATCAATAACAATTACTCAGAGTTAAGGTTCAAGGATCCCAGCAACAAAGGATTTTACTAGGAAAATTCAAAGACATATTATACTCAAAATACAAAGGTAGAGAATCTACAGTGTCACAAATGGAAAGTAACCACACACACTCACACACACACACACATACACACACACACACACACACCCCAAAAGATTTACAGCAGAGTATAGGTGGATATAGTATAGAGTATGGAGGAATATAGTACAAAAACTCAACAAAACGAACACCTCACCAATCATATCTTATCCAGCTAGATTAACATTCAGATTTAAAAGAATGATACTGAGCTTCATAGACAGGCAACAACTTAGGGAATTCATAGCCTTGAAACAAGTTTTGCAAGAAGTGCTAAAAGAGCTTCTCTCAAGGACAGGATAAACTTGTGGCATTGAGTATGACACTCACGAATGATGCATATGGTTGCCTGCCACTAGATTAAGAAAGGTTATTTTTGCTTGCTAAGGGATTTGTACATTTTCCATGATGAATGTTCTATTTGTATTGGTTAAAATCAGCAATCCAAAAAAATCAGCAATCATCACAAATGGACTCTTACTGATTTATTTTCTGATAATTCTATTTGCCATTTCTTTGAGTTTTGATGGAGCAGGTAGTATGAAATAAATTTATGATGTGAGTGCCAAGGGGGCATGCTGGGGCTGGTGAGAGGGAACGTGGGACCACTGGTGGGCAGAGGAGGATACTAGTGGTAGGATTGATGTTGGAACATTGTATGCCTGAAAAAACTTGTTGTGCATTATGCTTTCTTAAAAGAAACAAACGACAAGTTGAGGAATAAGGCTTCCTTATGACCCTGAGTTTCCATTTCTCTATGCCTAGAACACAAAAACGTTAATCTGACAGGAGATAATGCACACCTATGTTCCTCATGGTTTATCAACATTAGCCAAGATCTGGTAGGAACTCCTGCCTAAAGATGAGTCAATAAATAAACTGAATTATATTGGGCAAGAGTGACAATGCAATGGGCATGGTAATTGCCTTGCATGTGACTGACCCAGGGTTGATCCTCAGCACCCCATATGGTTTCCGGACCATCACCAGGAGCGATCTGAGCACAGAGTCAGAAGTACGTCGTCAGCACTACAGGATATGTGGCTCAATAATAAAAAAATAAATAAAAGGTAATTGTAATAGATAGAAAGATAGGTAGACACTACTCAGCTATTAGAAAAGAATTAAAAAAAAGTAACCTACTAAAAAATGTGGCATCTACTCAATGATGATCTTGAGCAGGAAGTGGCAAATTAAGGACCCACAGACCCAATAAGATTGTTAGCTTGTATGTCTTTGAACTATGTACTAATAACAGTTTCAAATTATGAAAGGTTTTTGGAGGAGAAGGTGGGAGAAGGTGGAGGAGGAGGAGGGGATGAAGCTACAGAATTTATACATAGACAATAATTGAAAATTTGTAAAATATTTTTCAATCCTTGGTATAGAGCATTGCGCAATCATTTTGAAGAAAGGGTATATGAAAAATTAGTTGCTGCAAATATTGAACCATGCATGGGTGAAGGAGTCAAGAACACCCATGATTTCATCCACAATCAACAATACCATTTCCAATGAGATTTTTAGAATAAAATATTTTAAAATGTCAAAATAGTAAACCAGAAGTCATTTTCTCACATAAAGTCATAAACATCCATCAGGTAAAGTCATTTGTAATAAATGAAATGATATTTTTAGACATAAACCTTACAAAGCATTTTATGTTCATTAACATTTAATTATCATCAACTCCATGTGACATGTATTATTCCCTCTCAAGAAAATATCGCTCCTAAATCCTATAGTAAAGGTTATGAGGCAGAACAGCCAGTGAAAACACAGTGACAAGTCTATTATTAAATGAATCCCACAGATCACTCTATCTGCATCCTTATTATCCATGAATTACAATGAATTACTGTATACAAGAAAATGAGGAATGAGTGAACTAAATTTTGTCAGCTAGTATACCGTCATTACTACAAATTCTAAGTCATGCTGTCACATACATTTGATATGTCTGGAGATTGGTGTTTAAAAATGAATCTTACCTGGCAACAGCATCATGATCACGACCATCCTGTTGTTCGTCGATTGCCTCGAGCAGGCTCCAGTAACGTCTCCTTTGTCCTAGTCCTGAGATTTTTTTTTTTAAAGTGCCATATTCAAGGCCCTTTCAGGGTTAGGAGAATGAGACCCATCATTGTTACTGGTACTTGGCATATTGGGTGTACCACGGGGAGTTTGCCAGACTCTGCCGTGTGGGCAGGTTACATTCGGTAGCCTGCCAGTTTGTCCAAAGTAGGTATGAGATGATAAGATGTCAGTAGCTCAGTCGGTAGAGCATGAGACTCTTAATCTCAGGGTCGTGGGTTCGTACCCCCACATTGGCCAATGCCATGATATCTGTTATTACTAAAATTTTGCTGTTCTTTTGTTTTTTGTTTTAGTGAAGAAAATCTGGATTCTCCCTCTCTAACTCCTGCCTGCCTGCCCAAGCAAACCGTTTGACAGGAAAAATCAGGTGATGGATTTTTCTGGGATACCATTTTTTCAATTCTCTTTTACCATACCAAATCCTCGACACTCATCATACATAGTTTTTCCCAATCTCAGGAAAAAAGATTTTTTTAATTGTAGCAATAAACTTATTAATTTTCTGCACATCATGGTATTTTACAAGTTTCATAGAATAATAAAACAAACACTTTGCATTCTTTAGTACTGTATAATTTTTCATTGTTACGGTTACTCTAGTTTTTCTATCTCAGGTACACTTTTCTGCATGTGGATATTATAATAGTTGACATCATTATAAAGACGTTCTAATTTTTTCTCTTTTTCGTTAGGTAACATCATCTCAAAAAAGTGCACATGATTTTAAGTTAAGGGGTACAATGTTATCATTACATAACTATTTTTTATTAGTGAGACACCATGAGGTACAGTTGTAGACTTACAAATTTTTGTGCTTGTGTTTCAATTATACAGTGATCAAATACCCATCCCTCCACCAGTGCCCATTTCCCACCACCATGGATCCCCGTATCCCTCCCACCCCTCATCCCCCTCATCCCTCTCAAAGATTTTAAAAGCAGCATAATTGATTGTTTTCATGGCAGTTTAGCATATGCAACACTCTTGTATTCAACACTTTGCAGAATTCCTGTGATAAACCTTGCTCATAATAATAACATCAGGACAGTGGTAGAGGGTCTCTGGTACTTTTGTGATGGTGGAGTGCAATCAGAGTCCACCGAAGTATAACATGAAGATGAATGTCAACCATGATACCTCAATAAAATAAAGCAAAACGCAACTTACAATAAGAAATCTTCATTCAAAATTAGTATGAGAGCATGCCATGTGTGTTCATGCAAGTTTAATTAAGAAATTAATTAAATTAAAATTATAATTTATATTTATAATTTTATAAATTATAAAATAAAATTATAATTAAATTTAAAAATTAAGAAATTGGTTCTTATTGAACAATCTCTAATGATAACAAAATTGTAATTTAAATTTATAGTTGTAAATATTTTGTTATCATGGTGAGGTTTCTGTGTCCTATGCTATACCCTACATTTCAAAATCATTCTGAATGTGAGCAAAACCTAATATGATTTACCACGCCTCAAAGTTTGTGTGGAAGTCCACATTTACTCACCAATGCTCTTTTCAAGAAATCTCATGAACAAAGGTCACAAGTTTGTTTCATATATGACCAATATCCAACATTACATAGATTGTCAACTAAAAAGTTTTTTTTCCTGTTTTTGGCTCACATCTGGTGAACAGAGCTATTGAACCCGGATTTCCCATAATTGCAAATGCCCTTACCTGCTGGATTTTGTCTCCATCCACTGAAACGTATTTTTACTGCTCAGTATGATTTTTGGGTCCGTAACTTCTGCTTGCCATATGCCATAATACTCAGCAGCAGCCAGATGAAAGATCCCAGTGAAATAAGCCAGAGAAACAAGCTGCAGAAGAGTATCTAGAGACAGATTTAGTTGCCAATAAGGTCCTGTGAAGATTGCCCCAAGCTGCTTTGTGATCATAATGACAATCTTCAGTGGGAGAATTTTGTTTGGTTGATTTGGGGCCAGATGCCTCTGTACTCAGGGCTACTCCTGGCTCTGTGCTCAGGGATCACTCCTGGCTGGACTCAGTGGACTGTAGGGATGGCAGGGGCTAAACCTGCACTGTCCTCACACATGGCAAGTGCTGTACCCATGTACTCTCTCTCCAGTCTTGTTCCACTACAGTAACTAAATAGACACATAGGATGTGCTTGTGATAGCCACCCCACAGCCCTGACCAGTCAGATAACTCGGACTAAGTTCATATCCTGGGTAGACCAACGACCACCTGGGTTGACCTAGGGGCACAGCTGAAGATGTAATTACATGTTTTCAGTTGATTTAAAATCTGTAAAAGCGCCTGCCAAAGAGGCAGGCAAGGGACGGGGGTTCAGGGGTGGGGTGATGGGAGAGAACCTGGGGATATTGGTGTTGGGAAATGTACACTGGTCGAGGGATCAGTGTTGGAATACTGTCCGACTGATATTCAATCATGAATGGCTTTGAAATGCTCTAAAAAAAGTTACTCACCTGCCCCCCCCCCCCCCCCGAAAAAAAAAGCAACACTGTGTAGAATGAAGTGGAGATGGAGTGAGAGGTTAGGTCTGGGCAACTCATCCATCCTTGGAAATTGGAAACTCAGAGGCCTGAGTGAGCCTGGGAGAATGTCCATGTGACTCCAAGCCAGGCAGAGAAACTGAGGGAGGACAGGATCTGGGGTCTCCTCTCCGGACCGAGGGAGGGGACAGCACCAGGCGCCCAGGGCCTTGCATGCACAGACTCCGGGCGCTGAAACCACACTCTCAGCAACGTGTGCCCCGCGCAGTCCCCAGCAGACCCCTCACGGATTCGATCAGGTGCCAACCCACCCTCCACAGCACAAGTCCCAGGCTCAGGAGAGCCCTGAAGGGGCTGGGCAATGGGGCCTCAGCGCTCTGCCCTTGCACGTGGTCCCTGAGCCGTGTGTGGGTGGTGGAAAAGCTGCTACATTGTTTCCACTGTGACGTGGGCCAGGCAACGTCACAATCACCTCCCTGTATATCCTGACCTCGCAGAGGCCAGGAGTCAGAAGCCTGGTTTCAGCCGAGATTCCAGCGCGGTCCTCTGCACTTTCTGGGACCGTGGCCTGGAAACATGGGCAACGTTCTGAGTCGACTTCGGCTCCTGCTGAGCCATCGCCGACGTCCCCCAGTGGGTCGTCCGGGGCCAATTCCTGTCTCCAGAAACCCCGCTGCTCGCCCTGGCCGGGGCCACCCCGGGGCTCCTGCACCTGCCGACCAACCGCACCAGCCACGGAGGCCCCCGCCCGCATCCTTCACCATCACGCCCAGGAGGCCCTGTCCCCTGCCGCAGACCAACAACTCCCGGGTGGGGATTCTCTCATCATACGGGGCCAGTCGGAAGAAGATGGTCCTCAGTGCCTTCAGGCCAGCGACATGCGGGTATGGGAGCAATGTCAAGATCGCGGCTGCGGGGCCCAACTTCGACATCCTGTGCGTCCCATCCGTTCAGATCATGAAACCGACAAAACTCCCACAATCTGCCAAAGCAGAGACGATCCAAGACCACCCCCCCAAGAGGGCAGGAAACCGGGAAGAGGGTGCAGAGACGCGCCAGGACGACGACGAGGGCACCCACAGCGCCAAGGCCCTTTGTACCAGCGGCCTGCAGTCCAGTGGCACCGACCCCACGTGCTCCCGCCCCCGGCCTCTCCACCTCCAGGCCTTACCAGCAGAAGCAGAGCCAGCCTCGGCTGCATCTCCCGAGCTCTCTGCCCCGCCCCGGGGTGCACATGTCCAGCCTCCTGGAGAGCCTCCGGCCTGCGCGTCGGTGGGGTCCGTGCCCCGCTGCTCACAGCCAGGGACGTCAGCAGCAGGAGAGCAGCCTGCAGACGCCCGGCGCAGCCCTGCCGGTCCACCAACAAGAACCAACGTGGCCGAGAAGAAGCCTCCAGAGCCTGCACCGGGGAGTGCTGCTCCGCAATGTGAAGGCAAGAGGGCCTGCAAAAGGAAACACCCTATGCCAGAGGCACCACAGCTGCCTCCTCCCCAACTGCCCCGGCAGTGGGGCCGCGGTGAGTTTCCCCCTCCTCCCAAACTTCCCTGTGTACTCAACAAAAAGTTCCAGGCAGCCAACCACAGTGAGCGTTCCAAGAGGCTGCGGCACAAAAGGGCCATCCCATCTTTCAGGGCCGGTCGGAAGAAGCTAGCCCTGAGTGCCTTCAGGTCAGCGACATGCGGGGACGGGAGCAATGTCAAGATCGCGGCTGCGGGGCGCAACTTCGACACCCTGAGCGTCCCATCCCTTCAGATCATGGAACTGATAAAACCCGCACCATGGGCAAAAGCTGAGATCATCCAAGACCACCCCCCCAAAAGGGCAGGACACGGGGATGTGGGTGCAGAGACGCGACAGGAGGACGACGAGGGCACCCGCAGCGCCAAGGCCCTTTGTACCAGCGGCCTGCAGTCCAGTGGCACCGGCCCCACGTGCTCCCACCCCCGGCCTCTCCACCTCCAGGCCTTGCCAGCAGAAGCAGAGCCAGCCTCGGCCGCATCTCCCGAGCCCTCTGCCCCGCCCCGGGGTGCACATGTCCAGCCTCCTGGAGAGCCTCCGGCCTGCGCTTCAGTGGGGTCCGTGCCCTGCTGCTCACTGCCACGGATGTCAGCAGCAGGAGAGCAGCCTGCAGACGCCCGGCGCAGCACTCCCGGTCCACCAACAATAACCAACGTGGCCGAGAAGAAGCCTCCAGAGCCTGCACCGGGGAGTGCTGCTCCGCAATGTGAAGGCAAGAGGGCCTGCAAAAGGAAACACCCTATGCCAGAGGTACCACAGCTGCCTCCTCCCCAACTGCCCCGGCAGTGGGGCCGCGGTGAGTTTCCCCCTCCTCCCAAACTTCCCTGTGTACTCAACAAAAAGTTCCAGGCAGCCAACCACAGTGAGTGTTCCAAGAGACTGCGGCACAAAAGGGCCATCCCATCTTTCAGGGCCGGTCGGAAGAAGCTAGCCCTGAGTGCCTTCAGGTCAGCGACATGCGGGGACCGGAGCTCAACCTCTCTGTCTGATATGGCAATGGACATAGATCCAACAATTCCCACTCAGTCCCCTGGAAATGTCCTGTATTCACCTGGGTGGAGAGTTTAGAAGCCACATGCCTCTTTGCCAAGCAAGAAGTGTAGCCCAGAAACAACATGCAGAATTACCATCTGATGCAACCCGTTCTGAGTAAAACTTATCCATGGTCTTCGCCGGTATTTTGAACTATCTGCCGGAAGCATCAGTGTACATACAAACTACAATTCCCAATCAGTCCCATCAAACTGTCCGGTACTCATCTGGGATGAGCGTTAGTAGATACACAGCAGCTTTTTGATAGCAACCGAAATTCAGCTCCAACAGAGTGTACAAAACTTGCATCAGTCCAAGATCATCTATGCAGAGTACTGTCATCACTAATTCGGGGGAAGACCCAGAGAATACCTAGCACTGGAGACCGAAGTGCATCGTCTGCTGCTGCTAGTAAGAAAACATCTGTATTCATAGAGCCCTCAATCCCAATGAGTGGTAGAAACCTCAGGAACAACCTACCCTCTTCAGACCATACTCATCCATGGTCACACAGTTCACTACGGTAAAGAAAGAACAAGGCAACTCTTACTGATCAGGGAGCCAGTCTATCCTTTAGTTTAACAGATGCTGTTTAAAGAAACAGAAGTCCTTCTGACAATGGAAGAACTTCAAGAAACACCTTCATTTGGAACAGCACCAGTTGGAACATCACTTGTCTGTTCTGTGCACACTTTCCACCGTGTTTCCCCTGTCTCCCTTCTTCCCCCAACTGCCTTTACCTTTCCATCTGTCCCCTGTACCGTGGAACCCTATTCTTCCTGTCCCACTGTTCCCACATGTCACCCTTTTCCCATCCTCTGTCCCATTGCCTCACATTTTCCAGCTGCTGTGCACGACCTAAAATTGTGTGATCGATCAAAGGTCCCAGGAACCAACAGGCAAAAGGGAAGTGATTAGACGAAGATGAATGACAAGCACTACTTTAAGAACCATCTTTCAACATATCTGTTTGTGTTCATCTTTGATTATGGGACAGGCAACTCAAAAGTCAAAAGCAGTCCAAACTATTTGAAAGATTGAAGATCCAGGAATGCCCAGTTTCACTGGTGCCACTGAGGACCACCAGGACCAAGAAAACCACCTAACCATCTATGCTTGTATGACTCACTGCAACAAATGAGAAACGTGCCCTTCACTAGATCAGAGAACTTGGGACTCAGCTAACCATGCAGAGGGGGGCAGACAAGTATGAAAATTAGACAGAGCTGACAGTGGGACATACAATGGATATTCCATGGTTAGGTGAGCCCCAGGTTCTCTGATGCAGTCAAGGACACGTTTCTTATTTGTTGTGGTGACTCTTACAAGTGTAGGTGGTTAGGTGGTTTTCTTGATCCTGGTGGTCGTCAGTGGCACCAATGAAACTGGGCATTCTGGGATCTTCAATCTTGCAAATAGTTTTGTAATGTTTTTGACATTTGAGTTGCCTATCCCCTGATCAACGATGGACACAAACAGATGTGGACAGTGCTACAGAGCCTGGCTCCGTTCCCAACATTTGAGGACCACAACATTCCAACATTTTAGCCAGCAAGTGAGTGCATTGGATGTCATGACGCACTGGACTTCAAGTATCAGTACCCTGACTTGTAGATTCACCAGAGTGATGTATTTTCATTGACTGATGTCTGCAATTTGACGGGCTCAAGCTCTGCAGTGGGCTCCTCTCAGACCATGGGTTGTATTTTTGAAGAAGGTCATTCCCAACATCTCAACACCTCAAGAGTCCAACATTCTAACCAGCAAGTGAGTGCATTGTATGTCTAGCAGCACTGGACTTCAAATATCAGTACCCTGACTTGTAGATTCACCAGAGTGATGTATTTTCATGGACTGATGTCTGCAATTTGACGGGCTCAAGCTCTGCAGTGGGCTCCTCTCAGACCATGGGTGGTATTTTTGAAGGTCATTCCCAACATCTCAAGACCTCAAGAGTTCGACATTCTCGCCACCAAGTGAGTGCATTGGATGTCATGGAGCACTGGACTTCAAGTATCAGTAAACTGACTTATAGATTCACCAGAGTGATGTATTTTCATTGACTGATGTCTCTAATTTGACGGGCTCAGGCTCTGCAGTGGGCGCAGAATTAAATTGGCAGGATGACAACTTCTACTACTTATATTGCTTGGCTTTTATTCTTCCCTACCCATTTTCTCAATTTTTGTCCCTAATTGATTTCTGTGCATTTATGTCTTAGATGCACTTGAATAAAAACTCATTCTTATTAACCTCTCTCTGCTCATGTGTCTTTACTCGTCAACTTAGCTGTCTTGGAGATACTGACATTCACATGGTAATATGTTGGACCAAAGTAAACTGCAAAATTGTTGTTCCAGTGCTTAGGCCATGAAAGTAATCATGCATTCTGACTGCATGGCTGACTCCTGATTCCTGTAGAGGATCTAAGGAGTTTGTCAGCTGAGGAGGAAGATGATAAGGAGGAAGAGTTTGGGTGACTCTCCCCTCTATGTTTCTCTCGTCTCTCCTACCACTCTAACCTCACTTGAAACTAGTTTGGTCCCTGATATGCACAGGAAATCAAGTTTTGAAAAACATTTTTAATGTTGTTTTGGGTTTTTATGCATGCTCTTGTGTTGTGGTACCAGGAATCAAACCCAGGATGTCACAAATATGAAGCATGTGATATACCACTGAGCCATATCCCTGGTTCTTGTGGCTTTTAACTTATTCATACGTCCGCATTGTCACTTTCTTGCTTCATTCAGAGAAAATGGATTTGACACTGGGTTTTACATCTGGAGTAACAAGAACATTTTTATATCTTCTCTGTAAGTTTTCAAAATTTAACTATGCTTAAAAGTTATGTTGCCACAATTGTGCCAGAGAGATAGTACAACAGGTAGGGTACTTGCCTTTCAGATTGGCTGACCAGGATTGATCATTGGCACCACTTATGTTTTTCGGAGCCTGTCAAGCATGATCCCTATGTACAGCCAGGAGGAAACCTTTCTATTTCCACCTTTCCTCTATTCCTTTCCTTCTCCTCCCTTTCCCTCCCCTTGTGCCCATCTCCTCCCCTTTCCTCTCCCTTCCCTTTTCTTCTCTTTACCCCCCTTCCACCTTCCTTCCCACTTTTCTCTCTTCCCCTCTCTTCACTCCTTCCCTCCTTTCCCTCTCTCCTCTTCCCTCTCTCCTCTTCCATCCTCCTCTCTCCCTCCCTGCCTCCTTCCCTCCTTGTTTTCTTTCTAGACCACATTCAAGGTACTCAAGGCCCCTCCAAACCCAGCGTCTGGAGTGGGGGTGGAACACCTGGGGTTGCTCTGTGGACCATGTGATGTCAGGGGCTAAAACCTGGCTTTCCACGTGCAACGCATTATGATCACATTCATGATGATCCAATTAATTAAGCATGTGTAGCCTCTGGTGTTCAACACATAAAACAAGGAACATTGACTGTTATTTCTTATTTGATCAACTTGACATCTAACGTCAGGGTTTTTCCTCCACATGTGGGTGCTTCCATAGTTTTCATTTTTTCTTTCCCTTGTCCAATTGGCCATTGGTATGTAGCTGGAGTCCAACCTAAGCTCTTCTTGGATTACTTGGAAAACAACCTGCATGTGAAGCAGACTAAGAGAGCAGAAGAAAGAGGCAGGTAATCAAATTAGTGGATAACAAGTACACAATGGTAGTTACTTCGGTTTTTGTTTTGGGCAATCTCAAGATGTTTTCCTTCAAATGCAAAGTTTCATACAGACTTTTCCCGGAAATACATGCAGTGCCAGTAATACAATACCTACATCAAAGCTCTAGCCTTGGAGCAGAGTCTGGAAAGCACATACCTTGAGACAGATATAAAAAGTGTCTGCCCAGACCCAGCATCTGGCTCAAATGCATGGTCAGATCTGGCATGGGGTGGAGGGGCCTGTGGTGAGTGCCTGTCCACTCCAGAGAGAGTGCAATATTTGGGGACCTACTGGACTTGTACTTGGCACTTTAGAGTTGTGGTCGTGGTGTGGTGATTCAGTGCTGGGGATTAAATTTAGGTCTTGGATCTTGCATGTCAGGCATAGAGCACTGAAGTCACATCCCTAGCCATCGTGCATTCCTTTGATAGCCTTCCTCAGTACATGTCTGCTTTTGTCTATGCGGCTTATTTTTATTTTATTTAATTAACTTATTTATTTATTTTGCTTTTTTTGGTCACACCCAGCGATGCTCAGGGGTTACTCCTGGCTCTTCACTCAGGAATTACTCCTGGCGGTGCTCAGGGGACCATATGGGATCCTGGGATTTGAACCAGGGTTGACCGCGTGCAAGGCAAATACCCTCCCTGCTATGCTATCGCTCCAGCCCCTATGCTGCTTATTTTTACATCATAATAAGCAACGATAGCAAAGTATCCTGTGTTTTATCCAGAGTTTTCCTCAAGATTTTCAACCAATAGATTGTTTTAACTAAGTCTTAGTCTGAAGAGGATTGTATTTTCATTTTTGAAGCAGTATCACCCCTACTGTCTTTAACTTCAACTGTTTAAAACGATCCTATATTTTAGTTTGGTTTTGATTCAACTATTATTTCTTCATATTAATTTTATTGCTTATCCTGATAGTTGAGTAATCATTCTTTTTATAACTGCTCATTATTTGTCCAAAGAGATTTTTTTGGAACCTGCTAATAACGAAAGGCATCTGAGGATCAAGTCGAGAAAACAGATGCTCAGGAGTAAATAGGATTCAGAGTCAATTTATTCCCAAGTTACAAAAGAATAGCATTAACTGTTTTCCTGTGTCTATACAAAAAGGGGCATTGGTCTGAAGTAAACTATGCAAGAGGACATAAGGGAAAGAGAGAAGCAATATTTCACTTAGGTAAAGGTAGGGTAAAGGCCCTCCCGTTGATCTTCGATTTGCTCGAGCGGGCCCAGTAACGTCTCCATTGGAGACTTTGTTGTTACTGTGTTTGGCATATCGAATACGTCACGGGGAGCTTGGCAGGCTCTGCCATGCGGGCGAGATACTCTTAGGAGCTTGCCAGGCTCTCCGAGAGGGGCGGAGGAATCGAACTCGGGTCTGCCATGTTGGCCGCGTGTAAGGCAAACACCCTACCGCTGTGCTATCAGAAATACAAAATCAGAGATTTCTGAGGAATTTGACTTTACAAGTCACAAGGGAGGTCAACTAAGGTTCACCAATCAGATGCAGGTAGGGATGCCCCCTATATAACCCTTCCGTAACTGTAATGCAACACTTATGTAACAGCAACTTATAACCAATCAGCTAAATACAAGTAGTGGAAAGCCTGTTAGACTGCATCCAAAATGGTGGTCCATAGAAAGTTTGTTATATTATGATATGCTATCAAAGTCACTCACTTTTGAGACTTGGGGCCGCTCATTTCCAGAAGGCTGCCACTGTGTGGGTGAGCCAGACGAGGGCCCTAGCTCAGGCTAGCCGAGCTAGTCAATAAAGATTCTTTGCTTATTGCATCACAACTTGTCTTCGTGTGATTCCTCTGGGCACTGATAGAGGGATGGGTACTCAATCATTGTATATGATATGGCAAAAGGGTACGCAAAACAAATGGTGAACATTGCTATCATCAGGGAGATGCAAATCTTTCTCTCTTTCTTTCCTTCTTTTGTTCTTTCCTTCCTTCCTTTCTTCCTTCCTCTTTCTTTCTTTCTTTCTTTCTTTCTTTCTTTCTGTCTTTCTTTCTTTCTTCTCCTTAATCCTCCTCCTGTCCCTCCTTCTCTCCCTCCTTTCTCCTCTTTCTTTCTTTCTTTCTTTCTCTCTTTCTCTTTCTTTCTTTCTTTCTTTCTCCTTCCTCTCTCCTTCTATCTCCTTTCTTTCTTTCTTTCTTTCTTTCTTTCTTTCTTTCTTTCTTTCTTACTTTCTTCTACTTAATCCCTCCTTCTCTCCCTCCTTCTCTCTCTCCTTCTCTTTCTTTCTTTCTTTCTTTCTTTCTTTCTTTCTTTCTTTCTTTCTTTCTCTCTCTCTCTCTGTCTTTCTTTCTTTCTCCTTCCTCCCTCCTTCTCTCTCCCTTCCTTCCTTCCTTCCTTCCTTCCTTCCTTCCTTCCTTCCTTCCTTCCTTCTTTCCTTCTGTTCTTTTTTATTTGCCTTTTCATTTTTGCTTTTGGACCACTCTTGGTAGTGCTCAGGGATCACTCCAGGCTTTTTGCTCAGGTTCACTCCTGGAGGCCATTAGGGGACCATGTGCCATGTCAGGGACCATACGCCGGTCAGCAGCGTGCAAGGTCAACACCCTACCCATTGCACTATTGCTCCAGTTCCTTAGTCCTGTTCTAATTAGTCAGTGGATTAGTCGAAACTATTATATAAGAATTTGGGAACTTCAATTGTGGTGACATACTTAAATTACTCACATGAATAAGTGAAAAGTACTTTTCTGGAGACACATCCACATTACATAGCTGCTGCCATGTAAACTCATCAGCCCAGCTTCCCAGATTCACAATTAATCTAAGAAGACATGTAAACTATGCTGCTAACATTTGCAGGTACATTGGTCATCCAGCTGAAAACTTTTGGGCAGTCTTAGGAGGTGGCTAGGCCCAGACCCCACTCTGCCAAAGCTCCAAAATCCACATCTAATCACCCCATAGCTGCTGTCATGCCAATGGCCAAACTTCACTGTTTGACAACTAATTTCTGTAGAAACACAAAAATGTCAAAACTTCTAGGTACTTCAGTTTTCAGGCTGAAAATCAGGAGTCTTCTCAGGGTAAGGGCAGGCAGCCACCTCCCACGTTCCCCATACTTCCAGAAGCCCCAGCAGCCACAACTCATCCCACAGTCACCACCATGTAAACTGATTTGGACCAGTTCCACAGTTCATGGAGCTCCTGGAGAAGGACACCTCCAAATTCCACAATACTGACACGCCCATAGAAACACACCAAATTACATGAGAAAGTAACATGTCAGTCAACTAAGCTCAACAAACAGAATAACATAGCAGGCTCAGCTAGCAACAAACAACTTAGTCTACCCTGAGACAAAGACTTAATGACTTCATGGTTAGATTAAACAATTTTCACAAATTTTCTTCTCCTGGAGTCTTTTTCAGTAACATCATCAGCCAGCCCTTTAGTTGTAATAAGCAAGATGAAATAATTATGTGCCTGGATAGTGGCCGTCTTGGGCATCTGGGAAACTAGGGACAATGGTGGAGGGAAGGTTACACTGGTGGTGGGATTGGTGTAAAGAATTAAAAAACTTCACAAAATCACAAATCATCCTGTTAGTCTTCGATTGCCTCGAGCAGGCCCCAGTAACGTCTCCTTCATCCTAGCCCTGAGATTATATTCAAGGCTCTTTAGGAGAATGAGACCCATCATTGTTACTGGTATTTGGCATATTGGGTACACCATGGGGAGTTTGCCAAACTTATTTAAAAACTTAATTAAAATTAGTTTTCTGGGTGCCAGAAAGATCATTCAGTGGGCATGGCTCTAACCTTGCATGTGGCAAAACTAGGTTCAGTCCTGGGCACTACATATGGTTCCCTGAACACTACCAGGAGTGATCGTGGAGCAGAGAGCCAGGAATAAGCCCATACAACAGCTTCTCCAAAAAAAATCATTTCTGGATAGAAATATTATTTTTCTTCCTTGAATGTTTTACTTCATCACTCTATCTCAAAGACAGTAGAATCAGTGTCATGCTTAGAATTTACAAATTATTATCAATAGGCACATTTTTAGGGTATACACTTTGATAAACTCCAAATATTTAGTCAATATTAGCTCAGTAATCCTAATAGCAGCATGTAGGTAGATATTTCCTAAATACATATGATATTTCCTAAACACATATGGTATTTCCTAAACACATACACACACATTGTACATGTGTGTATACTTTGGAATTGGAGGCCCAAAATTTAAATAAATTGGTCAGGCTCGTCCTTCACGCCCTACTGAAGTCACGAGTTGCCCCACACGAGCGGCTCTCCAGCACGGCCATGGCTCCAGAAGCACAAGGACTTAATGCAGAGCTCGGCAGCTTGCAGCAGAAAAGTGAATGGACTCTGCGTTAATCCACGCCACCATGCCTGCCCGGGAGGGAAAGGGTGTTGCCCTCTTCTGCCTTTTTCCCTCTGGACAGCAAGATGGCGGCCGCCTTGGAGATTTTTGGAAATCCAGGTATGAGCCGGTCGTGACGGGCAACTGAAACCTCATGGAAAGGGGGACCTTTCCGGCTTGTCCTTCACACCCTACCGAGGTCACAGGTTTGCCCCCCATGAGCGGCTCTCTGACACGGCCCTGGCTCCAGAGCCACAGAAACCAATCTCATAATTATCTGACTTTCGGCAGAAGTACTTCCAGGCTTACTAAGTAAAATATCAGAAATCCAAAATCTTTTGGTTCTTCTTACCAGCTGTAGAAAACACATTATTTCACAATGCCTTTTCAGCAGGTCTGATTTGGGGGTGTAAACTCTAAATAATAATGGTGCATCTTTTGTCGAAACAATGAATCTAATCAAAGTAGATAGAGTGTTAACTAGAATTTATCTGCCTCACAGGCATTGGAAGGGTTGGGAGGGCAGGTATATTGCCGTTCTTGGTGGTAAAAAATAAGTACTGGTGAAGGAAAATGTATTTGATGATTGCACGACTGAGATCTAAACCTGAAAGCTTTGTAACTTTTCCCACAGTGATTCAATAAATAAAAATAAATTAATGAATTCATTTAATTAAAAAACAGATTGGTCAATTTTATACAATGTGAAGGTGTCAAAGACTCAGTATTCAAAAACATGTTGTGTTATCACTTTTAATAAGCTATAACAATAACATAATGAGTCATATTTATAGGAATTAATTCACAAAAAATCTGAACTAAAGGCAGAGAGAAGTACAAGGAGTCATGTTGGAAACTGGGAGTTCTGAAATTTCTAGTGAAGATTCCTAGAAAGAAGGGTAAGAACGTACTTTAATTAAGTTGGTATCACACAAGAATTCATTACAAAATAGCTGTATTCCTACAAGCTCAGACATGAGCGCCCCCCTTCCCATGAGATTTCAGGTGCCCATCACGACCGGCTCATACCTGTTGAATGAGTAGTTTCTTTTCACTTGATCACTTGACATCTGGTTACTCATTCATTTGCTCAAGTGGGCGCCAGTAATGTCTCCATTTGTCCCTGTTGCATGCTAGTGTAGCCCAATGGTGTCTGCTCTCTCCAGAAACATGAAGAGCCTCAAACTGATCGTTCAGGGTCTTGACAAAGAAGTCTGACCATCTCATAGGTGGGCAGCCATGCAATCTTTTGATGTTCCATGGAATCCAGTCAGTAATGGCTCTAGTCCAGCGGTCCTCTTCTAATCGCATTCCGTGTCCAGCCCATCTGATTTTTGACGCCTTGGCAAATGAGACAGCATCCCTGATTCTCGATCTTTGATGGAGGATGGAACTCCATATTCCTTTTCTCACTTGAGTGAAGTGTGATACTCTAAGCATAGCTCTTTAGTTCCTCTTTGGGAGACCCGAATAGCGTTCTCATCCTGTTTTCCTAGGGCCCAGCTCTCTGAGGCATGTTAATGCAGGAAGAATGGTGTAGTTGAAGAGATGTGTCCGGAGCCGGAGGTTCTTCGTCTTCTTAGCTGTTTCTTTGACGCTCTTGAAGGCATTCCAAGCCGCTCTCTTCCTTCTGCACAACTCAGGTGCCAGATCGTTTGTCATGTTGAGTTCTCGGCCCAGGTACACATAACTGCTGCATTTGGAGATGTTCATTCCATTGAGAGCGAATGGAAGGTCAGGAAGGAGACCGTTTCTCATGAACATTGTCTTCATGAGATTCAGCTGCAGTCCAACCTTTCCACAGTCACAGTCAACGTCAGCCAGCATTTGTGCCACTTGGCAAGCTACCAAGAGTATCTCGCCCGCATGGCAGAGCCTGCAAAGCTACTCGTGGCATATTCAATATGCCAAACACAGTAACAATTGTCACAATGAAGACGTTACTGGGCCTGCTCGAGCAAATCGATAAACAACAGGAGGACAGTGACAGTGACAGTGGCTAATGTTTGGTCTTATTAGAACGATGTCATCTGCAAAGCAGAGGTGGTGTAGTTGCCGACCATTTATCTTCACTCCCATTCCTTCCCATTCCAATCATCGCATGATATTCTCGAGGGTGGCACTGAAGAGTTTCGGTGAAATGATGTCATCCTGCTGAACCCCTCTCTTGACATCGATGATCACTTCTTTGTAGAATGGGGAGATCCTGGTAGTGAATCCATAATACAGCTCATGGAGGATCCCGATGTATTGAGTTAGAACCCCCTGTTTGGCTAAGGTTTCAATGACCGCATCAGTCTCAACAGAATCAAAGGCCTTCTTTAAATCAATGAACATTAGACAGTGCAGCATCTTGAACACCCGAGAAACCTCAACGAGCTTGGTTACTGCGTGGATATGGTTGATCATGTCGACCAAGATCATCCACGGTAACTCGAAGTTCCAGAAGGCCAAATCTAAACATTGGACATGGGAGTCACCCGGTGGACAGTTCAACAATGAAACTGACCACATAATATTCGATCAACGGTTTTGCCTGACCGATGTCACTGTAAATTCCAAATGGGATCAGGCCACCTTCTCCTTCGTGCAAAATTCTACTTCACGGAGCAGAGAGAAAGGCCTGCAATGTTTAAGAAGAGAACTCCCAGAATGACCACCAACTGGGAGCTCTTTGGCACTATTTCAGCAACATGGGAACGATGCCCTCGTTGATGACATTGATGAAGAATATGTGTGCGAGGAACGTGGAGGGAGATAAAGCCACCAAAAGACGCCTGTATTCAAAAACTCTCAAGCTCATTCACCAACGTGACTGAGCTCGCAAAGCAGTGCAGAGAAGCAATAAAGGAAGACCTTAAAGAGAGAAGAGAGCGGCTTGGAATGCCTTCCAGAGTGTCGAAGAAATAACTAAGAGGACGAAGAACCTCCAGCTCCAAGCACAGGTCATTCATCAGGTTGACTTCTCAACCTAGGTACACATAACTATTGCATTGGATGAACAGAAAGTAACAAAATAGGAGACTAATACCCAAGAATAGTGGAGAGTAGTACCAGGAGGTTTACTCCATGGCTTGCAGGCCAGCCACACATGCTAGGGGAAAAGACAGCTCAGATAGAGAAGGGAGCACCAATAAAGGGTGTTGGGAGGATCCTCCCAGGATGGGAGAAGCATGCTGAAAGTAGACTATAGACCAAACATGATTGCCACTCAAAGCCTCTCTTGCAAACCACAACACCCAAAAGGAGAGAGAGAACAAAAGGGAATTCCCTGCCACAGAGGCAGGGTGGGATGGGGGGACGGGGGGTGGGAGGGTGCTGGAACACGTGTTGGTGGAAAATGGGCACTGGTGGAGGGATTGGTATTTGATCATTGTATAATTGAAATCCAAGCACAAAAATTTGTAAGTCTACAACTGTACCTCATGGTGATTCACTAATAAAACATATATATATATATATATATATATATATATATATATAAGCAGCAGTTCTGGTTGATGCTGCAAAAGCCAGGAAAAGCATTCGCAACACTCACTTGTCCTTCGCCAATTACAAGACCAAGAATTTCTTTCACAAGGAGAAAAAAATAACAGTTGAAAAGTAGTAGTCTTTTCTCTATGTAACAGCAAAACTTGCCCAGGAATAAGCTAGAATGCTTTCTGTGAGAGGCTGAGGCACTTTTGCCACTGGAACGAATTTTAAAAATCTTACTCCATAGCTTAGATGCAGCCAGGCATTCTAGGGGGAAAGGCAGCTCAGATAGAGAAGGGAGCACCAAATTAAGGGTGTTTGGAGGATCCTCCCAGGAGGGGAGATGATGTTGAAAGTAGACTATGGACTGAACATGTTTGCCACTCAATGCCTCTTTTGCAGACCACAGCACCCAAAAGAAGAGAGAGAACACAAGGGGTTGCCCTGCCACAGAGGCAGGGTGGGATGGGGGGATGGGGGTAGGGGGCATATTATCTATGGTGGTGGAAAATGGGCACTGGTAGAGGGATGGGTATTTGATCATTGTATAATCGAAACCCAAGCAAAAAAAATTGTAAATATACAACTGTACCTCATGGTGTTTCACTAATAAAAATTTAAAAAAAAGAGAAACAGAATAAATCCCCATTGAATGTCATGCATAGGGTCCGGAAAGCTGAAATTTTAAATGAAGTGAAGTACAGCATTTTTTTTTGAGTAATGCTTGGTTCAAAGTTGTCAATGTTTGGCCAAGATCATTTTTCCTCATCAACATTATAATAAAATTAAGCTAAACAAAGCAAAAAAAATCATGGTTTATATTTGTTACCTAGAACATCTCATAAAGAGATGCTCGAGCAAATCGATGACTAACGGGAAGTTGAGTAAGTGATAAGTGACCTAGAACATCACCACAAAGTTAAAACAGAACACCCATTCTTGTACAGTTTTGGATATCAGAAGTCAGAGATCGGTTTCACTGGACTCAAATAAGATGTGGTCAGGCTGTGTTCCCTATGGATAGTCTAAGAGATAATCCATTTCACTGGCTTTGAGTCATGTTAGTCCGATCTCTTTTTTCATCTCTTTGTAGTACACTATTCCTCTGTCTTTCTCAGAAGAATATTTGTAATTAAAGGTAGTTGGAGCTGGAGTGATAGCACAGCGGGTAGGGCATTTGCCTTGCACGTGGCTGGCCTGGGTTCGATTCTCAGCGTCCCATATGGTCCCCCAAACACCGCCTTCCTGAGTGCAGAGCCAGGAGCACTGCTGTTTGTGACCCAAAAAGAAAAAAAATACAAGTAGCACTGTAGCACTGTTCTCCCGTTGTTCATCAATTTGCTTAAGCTGGCACCAGTAATGGCTCCATTTTGAGACTGGTTGTTAATGTTTTTGGCATATCAAACATGCCACGCGGAGCTTGCCAGGCTCTGCCATGCGGGCAGAATACTCTCCGTAGCATTCCAGGCTCTTCTAGAGGGACGGAGGAATCAAACCTGGTTTGGCCGCATGCAAGGCAAACACCCTACCTGCTGGGCTCTCGCTTCAGCCCATACAACTTAAAGGTATGCCCATACAATTCAGGATAAACTTCCCCATCTCAAGGTTACTAATCTGTTTCTAAAATCATATTTTCTACTTAAATGGAAAGGATACAGGAAGTAGGATGTGGATATTTTGGGGCAAGGCATTCAGTCTGCCATAAAGCAGATTATTTTTTTCAGATGCAGGTGATAAGTTATAGGGAAACAATTTGTTCTAGGCCTTTTTATTGATTGATTGATTGATTGATTGATTGCATACACCTGACTATGCTCAGGAATTACTCCTGGCTATGCACTCAGGAATTGTACCTGGCAGTATACACAGGGGGCCATATGGGATTCTGAGGATCGAACCCAGCTCAGCCACATGCAAGGCAAGTGCTCTCTCCTCACTGTACTATTCCTCTGACCCATCCTAGGTCTTAAACAAATTCAGAATGTTTAATGTTCATGAAATTCAACTTTAGGATACTCTGAACCATCCTTAGTCCTCCCTCCCTCCCTTCCTCCCTCCCTTCCTTGCTTCCTCCTTTTTCCCTGAGTCACACTTGGCAATGCCCAGGAGCTACATGCCTGGCTCTGTGCTCAGAGGTTCTTTAACTCCTGGTAGGGCTGAGCAGATCTTATAGGGCTGGGAATAAAACCAGGCCTTCTGCACACATAGCATGTGCTCCTGACTATTGAGTGCGCTCTCTCTCTCTCTCTCTCTCTCTCTCTCACACACACACACACACACACACACACACGCGTGCACGCGCGCACACACACTCTTTTTCTCTCTCTCCATTCCTTCCTCCTTCACTCCCTCCCCCCACACCTGCATTCTTAACCACTACATGCTCTTGGTTAAGAGACCCTCAGGTACCAAGGCCACATTGGATAAATTACTGCATACTCTTTCATCGCTCTGTTCAACTGTTGTATTTATGAAACTCACCCAACCTAAAGAGTTCAGAAAAATGTTTAAAAGGCTTGTTGAGTTTTTACTATTTAGTTTATGCTTCATAATATAGGACTTCCTTAAAGGGTACAACACCAAGTAGTATTAGCACCACTTCATATATTTAAACAAACAACCACCACCAAAAACAGTAGATGAAAAGGTGTCAGGATCCTATCAAGAGCCATTCTGGAAGACTAGGATCAAATACCCGATGCCCCGCTCTGGATTAATCATATCCAGTCCTGGTTAATCAATCACATATTTAGAGGAAGAGTGAGTCTGAGTCACATCAACTGAGACCTGATACCCCAAATTCAGGATCACAGATTCTTGTACTAATCTGCTATTCTCATTTTGTATGAGAAAGTATTTGCTCAGAACTTTTAAAATCCTTTCACACTTTAGAAAGAACGAGCAGCTTTAGTCCTCTGGCTATGGCCTATAATATGTTGGAAAGGTAACTGGCAAGTTCATCTGCAAACCCACCCACTATGTGTATGGAAAATTCATCAAGTTTTTGACCCAATCACTACATTTTTCTGAGGATCAGTAATGATTTGCTGAAAAGATCAGCCGCGCTTTTCATAAGCCTGCTCACAGGGCATGATCTCTTTCTTCCCTTCCCTTACATCTGCGGGCAAGTGTTTGTACAAATATTTGAGACAGGTATAGTTTCCCTAGCTGCCTTTTTTTTGGTGTCACACACAGCAATGCACAGGGGTTACTCCTGGCTCCGCACTCAGGAATTACTCCTGGCGGTGCTCAGAGGACCATATGGGATGCTGGGAATCGTACCTGGTTGGTCGTGTGCAAGGCAAACGCCCTACCCGCTGTGCTATCACTCCAGCCCCACACCAGCTGCTTTTCAATATATCATCTCATCTCTTAACATTTTTCAGATGAGACTATAAAAATTCAACTTGGTGGGTTATCAGAGGCATTCTTTTTTCCCCTGTTCCACATCTTTTGAATTATGATGTCCTTTATGCCCTTTGGGGCTCTAATGTGGGGCTGGAGCACGAACACAGTGGGTAGAGCGTTTGCCTTGCATGCAGCCGACCCAATTCGATTCCCAGCATCCAATATGGTCCCCCATGCACCACCAGGAGTAATTCCTTAGTGCATAAGCCAGAAGTAACCCCTGTGCACTGCCGGGTATGACCCAAGAAGAAAAAAAAGACTCTAATGTGTTTTTAATCGCTAGTACTCATTATTATATTTTCAGGGCTACAAAAAAAGATAGTTGGTACATTCATTAAGTACTCCTGTTGGTTTATGAGTGATTTGCTAACGATGACGTGTTTTGGTGTTTTGCAAAACTCAAGGCAGACACAGTCTTAGGAAAAATTCTCTTCATTGTTCTCCTTGTGTTATTGAACACAAAGTAGATTCATCTAACGTAAGTTTTTTGTTTGTTTTGTTTTGGCCATACCCAAGGTGTTCAAGGCTTTGCTATTCTTTGGGATCACTCCTAGCGAGAGCTCCAGGAACCATAATGGTGCTGGAGATTGAAATGATCAGTCACATGCAAGGCAAGATTTTTAACAATCTCTATACTATTTCTCTGACACCCAGGTTTTGCTATATATATTTGCAAATGAACTGGATCAGATTTGCAGCATTTAATGTTTTCTGATGGGAGGTACTTTGCATTTCATAAAATAAGATTCACTCCATGTGAGGAACTTCGTTTAGTTTTTTATCTGCTATCTCTCAGATTTCTCCTCTGCATATTGCTGTACAGGAAATGTCTGACAAAGTCATTGGTCAAATGACTTATTTTCTAGTTCACCATTTATTCTTTACACTTTGGATTGCACTTGCCTATGTGAAATTAATTTTTTAATATTTGATTTTTCCCCTACATTTAATTATTTATTTTTTGGTTTGGGGGTCAAACCCAGTAGTGCTCAGGACTTACTCCTGGCTCTGCGCTCAGGGATTGCCCCAGGCAGCAGGGAATACCACAAGTAGTGATGGGATTGTACCCAGGTCAGCCCCATAGGAGGCTGTTCACACAAGGTAAGCGCCTTACCTGCACTGTGTACTTTGGCTCCTGCCTCAGAATTCTTGGATTTTTGTGCAGCCCATCCACTGTCTTTTTAACGTTTCACTGACTTAATCATACTTAATCACACCAAGACTATGCTTTCTTATTCTCTTTTGTATTTTTCTAAAGAATATTTTTCTTTCAGCGTATCTTACCAAATGGATTACAGAAAGTCCGCACTTTATCTTTCAGCTCTGCGTGAATTTCAGTTATAACCGTTCGGTTAAGTAACTCCAGTTCTGTCGGGTGCACTCGCGTGCTGGAGCGGGTGGGTGTGGAAGGATCACTGGAGAGGGCTTGCTGCCTGCTCCCCGCCCCCGCCCCGCCCTCCCGCCCCTCTCAGCTCCCCCCTCCCCCTCCCCCGGCTGAGTGGACCCAGGTTCAGTCTCGGTTAAGGAAATTCTCATCTTCGATCAGCACAGGAGGCAGCAATTCTCCACTAGCAATTCTCTACTTCGTGTCCAAGAGATCAAAATGTTTGTAATTTCCTAGAAAGAGGATTATTAATTGGAGGATCTGACCACAAACTGATTTGTGGACATTATGCAATATTATATTTTGCCTTCTGCGTGGATTCTTCAGAAAGTGAACTTGGCATTCTAGACTTAACTCAAGTATTTGGAAACACTAGACACTTGATTTGCAAAATTTTTGTGAACTGGATTTAATTTTCCACGTAATTTCCATTGCATTTTCAAAGATTCACAGTAAAGTTGCAGAAATGGTGAGGATCTTGGAAACTAACACGAATGAGACTGTTACACTAATTAGTGCAGAAAGTAAACTGGAGAAACCTGAGGCTGGAGCTCCAGTCAGTGCTGTATCAGATGTAAAGAATATGAATCTTTTTGAGATCCCCAAAAATATTAACATTGGTGACAGCTGTAGAAGAGTGTCAAACCTGCCTTCTTTTAAATTAAAAAAAAAAAAAACTAAAAAAGGGCGTTTCCAAGTCATGTTCAGGGGGGACAAGTCATCTAAGTTTACCACATAGTTGTTTACCAAAAACAAAGAGCAGAGTCTTAACTTTTGCTCCTAAATCAAGGTACTACATAGAGGTTTTGTAAAATCAGCATAGAAGTTCAATGCTTCTTTTCTAGCTCAGTGGTTTTTAAAGAAATTGAGTAGATCTTGTGTGATTCCCCTCCCCCCCAGAATGCATTCTCATGCCCACCTAAGACATCCCTCAAGGTACAACAGTATTTCTAAAAGTATTTGTTACAAATGTTATAAAATACACCTAAAATTCACTTACTACGAAGTTACCTTGTTGATGTCACTTAACTTTGGGACAGCCCCTTCTTTGTCCCGATTAGTTCCCTTTATGTTGATTTTGTCTTTACTAAGTTCTGTTGTATACATAAATAGTCTTTCTAAGATCTGCATACTCAGCATTACAATGGTCATCATTTTTCCTAAACCCCATTTAAGTTCTATGAGAACTTCACTCCAAGGGCCAGAAGAATAGTGCAGTAACTTTCATTTTTTTCATTTCATCATCCTGTTAATCGTCGATTGCCTCGAGCAGGCCCCAGTAACGTCTCTTTCATCCTAGCCCTGAGATTATATTCACGGCTCTTTAGGAGAATGAGACCCATCATTGTTACTGGTATTTGGCATATTTAGTAGGCCACGGGGAGTTTGCCAGACTCTGCCCTGTGGGCAGGCTACATTCGATAGCCTGCAAGTTTGTCCAAAGTAGGAATGAGATAATAAGATGTTGCGCATCTTAAGGAGCATACCCTGCAAAATAACTGGTTTTTCTGCCCCTGAGCAAGGAATTCAGATACAGGTACTCGAAGGGTGGGGGTCAGACCAGATAACCGGATGTCTCTCACAAGACCCATGTTGCAAGACCCAGGACTGCCTTAAAAACCTGTCAGTTCCTAAGCACCGACGCAAAATGCTGATCTTTAAACTATAGGCTAAGAAGTGATGTACCCTTAACTGGATTGGTTAGGAAAGCATATGTTGCCACAAATCTATTGGCCATGAAATGCGCGGGCTTTGCTGCAACGGCCAGTGCAGTAACTTAGCTAAGCATTTGTGCTATCCCTGTCATCCCCTAAGTCATTTCAATAAGGAAAAGGGATAGGGTGGAATGGAATTTTCGAAAAGAAGAATTTTACTTTTACTATCATCACTTTATTTTGCTGCTTCTTCATCTTTGCTGCTCAGATTTGTGACATCATAGGAGAGTCAGTGCTATGACATCTTACTGTCTGTGTGTGAATAGAAAAACAGTAAAGAAGCACCCACAGCTTTTCTTATGTACCAGTAATGATCACAATCACAATCACAAATCATCCTGTTAATCGTCGATTGCCGCGAGCAGGCCCCAGTAACGTCTCCTTCATCCTAGCCCTGAGATTATATTCAAGGCTCTTTAGGAGAATGAGACCCATCATTGTTACTGGTATTTGGCATATTGGGTACACCACGAGGAGTTTGCCAGACTCTGCCGTGGGGGCAGGCTACATTCAGTACCCTGCCAGTTTGTCCAAAGTAGGAATGAGATAATAAGATGTCATAATAAGATGTCAGGAGACTGCACTGTTCTCTTCCGGGAGCTGGGTTTTATAGTCTCTGAGTCTTGGCCGTTGATGGGATTACAGGGCTCCAGGGGGCCAGTTGGTGGGTGTGACCCCCGCCTACTGGAATTTGGAGGATCTGGGTGGAGGATGCTCGGCCCAAATCCAAGTAGGCTTGGAGATCTCGGCCCGGAACCCGCGTGACTTTGTCCCTCTGCCAGTACCTTCACCAGTACTTGATCACCAGTAATGATACATATCTTTTATTTGCCTGGTGATTTTTAGATGATAGACTAACCTCAACAATTTGTATTTTATGCACTTGTCTTGCTGTTGTAAACAGACATAACCAAAATTGGAATGGTGTTCAAAGGACTGGAACTTTTTTATAATTCCAGTTATCTTGGAGTTTATTTCAACTGAGAGAAAAAGATATCTAGTGATATTCCCCTCATTCATTTCTAATTTTAGTAACTTATTCTATTTCTTCCTCCATTCCCTCTTTTTAGTGATATTGTCTAGGAGTTTTTAAAGTTTATAAACAATTTCATAATATCAACTTTTAGTTTATTGTTTCACTTGTTGTTTTTTCCCTTATTTTCAATTTCATTGATAATTGATTGAACTCTTTCTAACTTTTTTTCTGGCTTATTTTGGATTAATTCTGATTTTCTCTAGTTTTCTAATGTGGGGCTTTCTATTACTGATTTATATATTTCTCCTCTACCTTCATCATCTCTTCTTCCTCTTGCTCTCTCTCAGTTTCCTCTGTTTCCTTTTACCTTTTCCTCCTCCATCTCTTTGTTTACTAACTCAACCTTCTTCTGCTTGCAGGAGACACAATAGGACTTTAATAATAAACACAGGATAAAAATATAAGGTTGAAAAGCAACTGTACAGGTAAAAGGTAGCCTTAAAAAGGGAGGGGCAGTCTTACTCCTTTCAGACAAAATACATTTTAATCTAAAAAAGGTAATAGGAGACAGAGATGAACAGTATGTAACCATCAAATTAGTAACAGAATTCAACACTCAATCACATAATTGCACTAAATAAAGTGACATCAAGCAACAGTTTGATTAACAGGTATTATGATAACTTGCAGGCTATGGAATGTAGTCTTCCCACAGGGCAGAGTCTGGCAAACTCCCCATGGCGTACCCAATATGCCAAATACCAGTAACAATGATGGGTCTCATTCTCCTAAAGAGCCTTGAATATAATCTCAGGGCTAGGATGAAAGAGACGTTACTGGGGCCTGCTCGAGGCAATCGAGGAATAACAGGATGATGAATGAATGAATGAAAAAATGATTAACAGTTTGTATTAACATTTTAACAGGCCAAAAGAAAGACAACAACTGCAACACAAGAGAAAAAGATATCTAGTGATATTCCCCTCTTTCATTTCTAATATTAGTAACTTATTTTATTTCTTCCTCCTTTCCCTCTTTTTAGTGATATTGTCTAGGAGTTTTTAAAGTTTATAAACAGTTTCAAAATATTAACTTTTAGTTTTTTGTTTCACTTGTTGTTTTTTCCCTTATTTTCAATTTCATTGATAATTGCTTGAACTCTTTCTAACTTTTTTTCTGACTTATTTTGGATTAATTCTGGTTTTTCTCTAGTTTTCTAATGTGGGGCTTTCTATTACTGATTTATATATTTCTCCTCTACCTTCATCATCTCTTCTTCTTAAATAGTAGATTTTAAGATCCCACTCTAACCACTGGATAGATCAATCAGATAAAAAATCAATAAGGAAACAGTAGCCTAACATGAAGAATTGGAAGAGTTGGAATGAATATACATGTACCTGGTTCTCCACCCCCAAAAGAAATACACATTCATCTAACAGTATACAAGGAACATTTTATAGGTTAGACAACATTCTTGTTCACAAAACACATGTTCATAAAGTATGAAAATATAAATGAAATAGTTTTATTTCATAGTTCTATGAAGGTAGAAATTAACCATAAATTCAAAGCTGGAAAGAGTCAAATATTTGATGTCTAAATAATGTATTATTGAACAATCATTTAGTCAAGTAGATAATCAAATACTACAAAACTGCCTGAAAATGAATGAGAATTAAGAATAAACTATTAGAACCTATGGGATAGTTAAAATAGTACTAGGAGAGAAATAATAGCAACACAGGCTGATATCAGAGGACAAGGAAAGGAAAAAATAAACACCCTAGCCTCATCTCAAGAAACTAGAAAAAGAACAAATGAAATTCAAAGTCAGTAGAATGAAATAATTTTTATAAAGAGGATAAATAAATGAAATAAACATTTAAGAAGACAATACAGAAGATCAAAGGAACCAAATTGTTTCTTTGAAAGATTATACAAGATTCAGAAACCTTTAGATTCATGAAAAAAGTAAGTTCTAATAAACAAATTAGAAATGAAAGGGAAGAAGTTACAACAGAGACTACAGAAATACAAGAGACTCCTCTGAACAACTTTATGCCACCAACTCTCAAAACCTAAAAAAAAGAAAAAAATTTTAGACTCATCTCAGCCTTCGAAGGTTGAGTCAGGAGGAAATAAAAAACCTGAATATATGAATTACAATCAAAGAAATTAATATAGTCATCAGTAGTCTCATTGAACCAAACGCCAAATGAGTTTATTAGTGAGTTCTAAAAAACTTTTTAAAGATCGCTTATTATTTTTTCAATCTCTTCCAAAATGAAAAAGCTGAGACTCTTCCAAATAGGACCCATAAGACCCACATTACACTGATACCAAAAAGATACAACATCTCTCTCTCTTCTCTATCTCTCTTTCACACACACACACACACACACACACACACACACACACACACACACACGAGAGAAAATTACAGACTTGAATTCCAAATGGACATTGATGACAAAGTCCTCAGCAAAATCTTTGTGAACTAAAATCAACAACATATTGAAAGTACTTCATAGGGGAGTGGAGAAATAGCTCAATTAGTTGAGTGCAGTCTTTGAATGCAAAGAAGGGTCCCCGGAGCAACAACAGGATTACTACCTCAGCACAGAGCTGGAAGTAGCCTCTGAATAATGCTTGGTGTGATGTGAAACAGAAACAACAACAAAAAGTACACAGTGGGACTTGGGAGACAGCACAGTGATCAGGGTCATAAGCTTTGCATGCACAAGAACCAGAGTTTAAATCCCCACACCATGTGGTTCCTCAAGCATCATGGGTATAACTCTACAGACCCACAGCACTGATAGGTGTGACACGGTGGCCTTTGACATCTCTAGGGTTGCCTTACTGGTCTCCAGCATCACTGGGCCTAAGCACTGACCAATGCAGCCTGATTGGTTGAGCATCTCTGAGATTGCTGAGCACTTCTTGGGAGCCCATCCCCCAAAAAAGTACAAAATGACTATGTGGGCTTTATTTCAGGGATGCAAAGATAGTTTAATTAATGTGATTTTCTTTTGTTTATCTTTGCTCTCACTTGCTTGGTCATGCCACTGACCAAACAAGTGGAAGCAAAGATAAACAAAAGGAACTACATCAAGAAGTTTCTGCACCTCAAAGGGAATGGTGACAAGAATACAAAGACGGGCCACAGAGTAGGAGAAATTATTTAACACCACTTATCAGATAAAGGGTTAATATCAAAGGTACAAAGCACTGAGAGAACTTTACAAGAACATAACACTGAACCCTATAGAAAATGGCAAGAAGAGATAAACCGAAACTTCTTCAAAGAAGAAATACAAATGGCCAAAAGGCAAATGAAAAAATGCTCTATATCACTAATCATCAGGGAGATGCAAATCAAATCAACAATGAGACATAACTTCACACTAGAGGGACTGGTATGCACAAAAAAGAATAGGGGCCCTTTGAAGGGATAGTAGTCAGGAGTGATACTTGACCTGCATACAGCTGACCCAGATTTCATCTCAGGCATCCCATATGGTCCCCTGAGCCCCAACAGGAGCGATTCATGAGCAAATCCAGGAGCCAATCTTGAGTCATGTTGGGTGTGACCCCTCCCCCCAAAGAGATACATGAATCAGAGTGATAGTATAGTGGGAAGGCACTTATCTTGCACCCAGGTTTTATTCCCCGAACCACATATCGACCCCCAAGCCCAGCCAGCAGTGATTCTGGAGTGCAGAGCCAGAAGTAAGTTCTGAGCATGGCCAGGTGTGGCCCAAAAACCAGGAAAAAAAAAAAGAACAACAACCACCAGAGTTGGCATGGATGCAGGAGAAAAAGGTGCTCTCCTTTACTGCTGGTGAAAATGTCAACTGGTCCAGACTTTCTGGAAGACAATATGGACATTCCTCAAAAAACTAAGAATTGAGCTTCCATATAACCCAAAAATTCCACTCATGGGAATATACTCCTAGGGCTGAAACGTACAATGCAGAAAAGATATCTGCATGACTATGTTCATTGCAGCATTATTCACAATAGCCAAAATCTGGAAACAACCTCCAATGCCCTCAAACAGATATCTGGATATGCACATATCAACAAAGGATACCAATTGGCATAAAAAATGAAGCCATGCAGTTTGCTGGCACACGGATGGATTTGAAGAGTACCAGGCTGAGTGAAATGAGTCAGGGAGGGACAGGTACAGAATGATCACACTCATAGGAGGGATATAAAGAGATGTAGTAGAGAGAAAACTAATGCCTAAAGGAAATAGGAATGAAAAGGAGAATGGTCCTTAGTAGGAAGCTTACCACTGGGAGTGGGGAGTGGGGATTCTAAAGAGGGGGCATAGGTGAGGAAAGGGCTCATTAAGACAATGAAGGAGGGAAGTGGTCACTCTAGACCAGAAAGCGACTCTGAAAGGAGGTAAAATGATATTCGTGATACCCAATAAGTAGCATTGTAGCACTGTCCTCCCGTTGTTCATCAATTTGCTTGAGTGGGCATCAGTAACATCTCCATTGTGAGACTTGTTGTTACTGTTTTTGGCATATCAAACACGCCACTGGCAGCTTGCCAGGCTTTGACATGCGAGCAGGATACTCTCGGTAGCTTGCCGGGCTCTCCGAGAGGGAACCCAATAAGTAACAGTATTATAAGCCATAGTGCCTTAAAATGGGGGAGGAGGAAGGAAGGAAAAAGGAAATATGAAAAAGTGCTGTTGTAAAGGCAGGTGGGGGGGAGGGAAACTGGGGATATTGGTGGAGGTGCTGGAGGGAAGTGGACACTGGTGAAAAGATTGGTGTTTGACCATTGTAAGCCTGAAACAGTCATAAAGAACTTTGTAACTTTGTACTCATAGTGATTCAATAAAGTGTTATTTTTAAAAAGTTACTACTAATATAATACTCAACAATGTAAGGCAGACTTTTCTCTAAGAGGCAAAAGACAAGACTGTCCACTGTTTTTGTTGTCGCTGTTTTGGGTTTATTTTTTTCTGTTTGTTTGTTTTGGGGTCACATCTGGCGATGCTCAGGAGTTATTCCTACACTTAGGACAGTCCTGGTGGTGCTCAGGGGAACAATTCCAGGGATCAAACCTGGGTTGCCCCAATCTTGTCTGCAGTTGCCACAATTACTCAATACAATACTGGAAGTCCTAGTCACGGCAATTAGGCAATAAAAAAGATACAAATGACAATATTGGAAAAGAAGTTTAACTATTACTGTATAGATGACATAATAATATACATAAAACCCTAAATAACTGACCCAAAAAAATCCCCAAACATTTAAAAACAATAAACCAATACAGTCAAGTGACAGGCTTTCAAATCAACATATACAAATCTGTTTCATTTCTATATGCAATCAAGAAAAATTTAAATTGCATTTATAATTTCATTAAGAATCAATTTCTAAGGTATTGACAAAGAGGGTGACTCATATATCAAAAACTGCAAGTCACTGTTAAAAGAAATGGAGGCACAAGGAAATAAAAATATATTTCACATTCATGAATTAGAAGAATTAGCAGGGGCTGGTGTGATAGTACAATGGGTAGTGTACTGTCTTGAACATACCCACCAGGTTAGATTCTTGGTATCCCATATGGTTCCCTGAGCCTTGCCAAAAGTGATCCCTGAGCACAACTAGCCTGGTGTCTTTCAAACACTTAAAAAAAAAAAAGAACGTTGTTAAAATAACCATCGTAATAAAGCAACAACACAAACCAAAAATGACCATCCTACTCATAGCATTACTCAGACTTAGTGTAATGCCTATTAAAATACTATTGACATACTTCAAGAGTATAGAAAAAATACTACTAAAGTTTACATGAAGGTACAATATCTGCTAAAAATAGTCATAGCAATCTTGAGGGAAAAGAAGATGGAAGGCATTGTGCCCAGGATTGAATACAGGCAGGCTAGATCGGACATGGGCTAATTTTATTAATTAATTAATTTATTTATTGCTTTGGGGGTGACACCGGGCGATGCACAGGGATTATTCCTGGCTTTGCACTCAGGAATTACTCCTGGCGGTGCTCGGGGGACCATATGGGATGCTAGGAATTGAACCTGGGTCGACCGTGTGCAAGGCAAATGCCCTACTTGAACATGGCCAACTTTAAATGAAGCTTTAACTCTATAGTAACCAAATAGTATGGGATTGGGGTATGGTATTTTGGGAGGGGAATGGGTACACCTGGTGATCAGGCTACTCCCAGATCTGCTTGAGGGTCACTCCCAGCAGAAACCGTGGGATTCTGTAGATTGAATGTGGGCCTTTGCACGTGCATGTACTTAACCCTTTGAAATAGTTCTCTGGTCCATAGCACAGTAATGAAATAAAGGTAAGCACAAAGATCAATGGAATAGAATTGAGAGCTCGCAGCTCCCCGACATGGACAGTCAATTTTATAACAAAGGAGCCAAGAATACAGAAATGGAGAAAGAAAAGCTCTTCAGTAAATGAATTTGAGTTAAGTGGTCAGTTACATGAAACAAAACTATCTTACACCAGCAATCAAACATAAATAAAAATGAATTACAGATTTTGATGGCAGACCCAAATTCATAAGAGCGATCATGGCACACTCCACTGCGGAGCTTCCTACACCCCAGTTTGGGTTAGTAGTTGATCCTTTCCTTAAAAGCTCTCCAACATGGGATTGTCTGTATCCTTTAGTACATGAATTTCCTTTACTTTTCCCTTTTCCCCCTTTACTTTTACCTTTCCTTTCACCACCCCCCGGTGTCTGTCTGTCTCTCTCTCATACACACACACACACACACACACACACACACACACACACACATTCTCCATTTTTGTTGTGGTTCTTTGTTTTTTGAATCCTAACCAGAGTTGTGGAGGGCTTACACCCAGTTAGGAGCTTGGGGGTCATTCCTAGAGATACTCTGGGGACCATGCAGTGAAAGGGTTCAAGTCTAGACCTCCTGAATGCAAAGTATGTGCTCCAGTCTTTTCAACCATTTCCCTTGCCTCTCTCCGTATAATTAGTGCCCTTCCCCACCTTGCCTCTCTTGTTATAATTAGTGCCCTTCCCCAAAAGACAATTTTACTTCAAAAGACCAAAACAATGGATAAAAAATATATAGTCAAAACACTCCATAATATTTGCTTCAGTGGTGTCTTCAGGGATTTGACTCCATTGTAACGAAAAAAACAAAAGCAAAAAGAAACAAAGAGGATTACATCAAATGGAGATAAAAGAGTAGCCAGTGTAAATGTGGTATACAACAGATCTAGATGGGGAAAAAAATCAGAACACTTCCCTTGTGCAAAAATGTCAAAGTTTCACAACGGCAACATTCTGTTATGTTCTTATGCAGACAACTATGTGCTTATGTAAGAACTAGCAATGCTTGTGCACTGTGCCTTAATATGTTAGCATCAGTCACCCCCTTTTATCATTGATCACGTCTCTCCTACATAACAGCATACAATCTTTATATGTTCTGCCAAAGCTATTGATGTGTTACAGATGCTGAATACCTCAAAAGGTGAAAGCATTATGTCCAAGGCATGAACCAAGAAAATTCAAAGTGGAGGCCCAAGTGACTAATGAGTTCCAGCTTCATTATAGTTTCATCTTAATTATTTTGCATAGAAAAACCTTCACTCACCAACTCCATGGCAGTTTAAAATTATCATGGGGCCAAATAAAGAGTACAGGAGATAAGGTGCTTACTGTGCATTTGGGCTCTCTACCCCTGGGTCACATCCCTAGCCTGACTTTTTATTGATTTTTAAGGTTTTTCCTTCTTCCAGTTTAATGATAAATTAAAAATTTCAACCTCTTTTTTTTTGTCTTGATAAAAAAAAATAAGTCTTTTTGGGGGTATGGTGTGTCAGCAGGTCACTCTGTACCTGTGAGGCGAGTGCATCAGCAACTTGATGGCGCCTTCAGACTTCCAGATACCCCAAAATTGCTGCTATGCCTTTGGCCAGACCCCAAAAACTTGGGGCAACATTTACCAAGAAAGTAAACAGCCAAAAGTTAGGTATGTGGGAGACACACCCACAAACCACCTCCTGCTCAGCTACATAATTGGAAGCATGGCCTCTCTGGTTTCTGATCAAACTGCTTAATGGCCATGATCCCAGAGACTCAGAAACAAATCTCGAAACCCAATGGCTTTTGGCAGAAATGCGTTCAGTCTCTGCAGTAGGTTACCAGCACTGGGCCACCCCAGGTGGGAACAGGTTTCGTGCCTTGGTCTGATCCCCCTGGTGGCCCTGTGGCTGCCATCCTCCAGTGGCCACTGGACAGTCAGGTTTAGGCCCTTAGTGACGAGACATGTGGGGCCAATAGGATGGAGGTAGAGCTGGCCCTTTCCTCCCCATCCCAACGAGACCCCGAGTTGCCACCCACGAATGTCCTCTCTGGCTCCTGATCAAGCTACTTAATGGCCATGATCCCAGAGACTCAGAAACAAACCTTGAAACCCAGTGGCTTATGGCAGAAATGCGTCTAGACTGCACAGTAGGTTACTGTCGTTGGGTCACCCCAGAGGGGAAAGGGTGCTGTCCTTCCACCTGTTCCCCATGGTGGCTTGGTTGCTGCCATTTGCCAGAGGCCACTGGACAGTCAGGTTTGCGCCTGCAGTGACGAGACACGTGGGGCCTCACGGGATGGGTGTGGAGCTGGCCCTTTCCCCGCCACCCCAACGAGAGCCCGAGTTGCCACCCGTGAATGGCCTCTCTGGCTCCTGATCAAGACTTTTAATGGCCATGATCCGATACTCAGAAACAAATAACGGAACCCAACGGCTTTTGGCAGAAATGCGTCCACTCCCTCCAGTAGGTTACCAGCGCTGGGCCACCCCAGGTGGGAATAGGTTTCGTACCTTGGCCTGTTTGCCCTGGCGGCCTGGTGGCCGCCATCCTCCAGAAGCCACTGAACAGTCAGGTTTGGGCCCACAGTGACGACACACGCGGGGCCTCACGGATGGGGGTGGAGCCGGCCCTTTCCTCCCCATCCCAACAAGACCCCGAGTCATCACCCACGAATGGCCTCCCTGGCTCCTGATCAAGGTGCTTAATGGCCATGATCCCAGAGACTCAGAAACAATCCTTGAAACCCAGCAGCTATGGCAGAATTGCGTCCAGACTGCTCAGTAGGTTACTGTCATTGGGCCTCCCCAGAGGGGAAAGGGTGCTGTCCTTCCGCTTGCTCCCCCTAGGCGGCTCAGTGGCTGCCATCCTCCAGAGGCCATTGGACAGACAGGTTTGGTCCCTCAGTGATGAGACACGCGGGGTCTCAGGGGATGGGGGTTGAGCCGGCCCGTTTCTCCTAGTCCCAACGAGACCCTGAGTCGCCACCCACGAACGGCCTCTCTAGCTCCTGATCAAGCTGCTTAACGGCCATGATCCCAGAGACTCAGGAACAAATCTCGGAACCCAGCAGGTTTTGGCAAGAAATCCCTCCACATTTAATTGTTAAAATTTCAGAACTTCAAAATGGCATGGTCACTACTACAGCCGCGCGACATCATATTTTATTCATAACCAGCAATAGAAAACAAATTGTCTACTGTTGCCTTTTCAGCAGATCTGAGTGTTGGGATAAAATCCCAAATAACAATGTTGGGTCTGGTGTCAAAATATTGAATGTAATCAAAGTAGAGAGAGAGTACTGTGGAAATCACCTGCCCCACAGGTAGGGGGAGGGTGTGGAATGGGGGTATACTGGGGTTTTTGGTGGCGGAGAATGGGCACTGGTGAAGGGACGAGTGTTTCATCATTGTATGATCAAGACTTTTACCCGATAGCTTTGTAACTTCTTTCACAGTGATTCAATAAATAAAATTATAAAAAAATGAAAACAAATTAGTCTTTTGTACTCTATTCTACTACTGAAATAAGCCACATTTCCAGTCTAAGTTTTTGTTTGTTTTGTTTTTTGTAGTGCAGTGAAGGGATGAGGGTGGGAGTGTGTGTAAGCACACAAAAATAAAAAGGCCGGCGGTCAGGCCATTTCCCCACTCCACGGAGGTCGATGGCGATGGTCAGGCGAAGAAAGGAAATGGGGGCCAGGCTGGTTGGTCTTAGCAGCAGTTTATTACATGGAAGAGATGTATGTCATGGAGGCTTCAGGAGTCCTCAAGACATGCACCCTGAGAGAGCCCCCGAAATCTCCCTTATATACATCATGGTACCTCTAAAGGGCCAATATAGTGATGTCATCAAAAAGAGTTATAGAAAGAACATTGAGGCAGCAAACATACATTGTTTCTTTACATCCACATTGTTTCTTTACATCTGCAAGGCCAGTAATCTTGGCCTCACCTTTACAAACTATTTGGATTAACACATCAAAGAGGAGTCTGCTAGAGCTTGGAGCCTACATCTCAAATATCAGCCTGTCCTGAGCCAGGTATCTACATACCCAAGATCAGGCCTGGCTTAGCACCTGAGATTTGCTTACCTAAAACCAGCTAGGCTCCTGTGAGATAAGAGAAACTGCCTCAATATACTGAAATCATTTACTGAAGGCACTTTGGAGGGGGAAAGGTTCAGTCTCATCCAAGCTAGCCAGGACACGTAGGAAAACTGCTTCTAGGACGTGTTTCTTCTCTCCTTGTCCAACCAACATAAGCATACATAATATTAATCATTTGGTATGGACACAGTAAGAAATACTTTGAGCTTATAGAATTGCTCTCCTAGGGCCATCTCGATCTCAGACTGCAGTGCTCAGGCCAGATAGCTTTCCTATTCCTAGCGGCAGGGTCCTAGTCTCGTTGTTACTTTTGGATCGTGACAGCATTTGCCTATGATCAAACTCTTAACTTATAGTTAAGAACCGTGTCATCTTGGCCTGGCCCATCGCGATGCCAGGGTAGCACATAACTTACCGGCTTGCCCTGGTTCCATCCAGTCCCACGTCGGGACCCTGCCCTTGGGGTGCTAGGAAGTGAGGGCAACTGAGGCTTAAGTTGAGAAGGCAGATGCCCAGGAGTGAATAATATTCAAAGCCAATCAATTCCTAAGTTACCGAGCATATTAATTAATTGTCTTCCTGTATCTACACAAAAGGACATTGCATTCAAGTAAACTGCTCCAAAGACATAAGGAGAGAAGAAAGGCGTTATTAACTTACAGTACAGCTTCGGTGTCTAAGAAGGATGAGACCTTACAAATTGGTTGGGTAAGAGAGCATAGAAGTGGTTACAGACTGACAAAGTAATGGGAGTGACTCGGGAGCACTGTGATGGGTACACTCTGATAAACCTAAGCTCCGTGTACTCCAACATCTCACCCTTTTCTGTTTACAAAAACACAAAATTTTGAAATAGAGAGAGTAACAATTCCAATCACAAAACAGTCTCATTTGTAGTAGTACTAAAACTTCAATCCACCCCTGAACCCTGAGCAGTGCTTGTTGTAAAGTGTCCAATAGTCCTGCACTGTTCAAGGGTGATCAGAGTCATTCAGCTGCTTTTTGAAGAAATGAGGTGTCCAGATCACAATTTGAAAAGTTGTTTCTACAACAGCAGCAGTAGTAGTCACAGCAATGAGTTCCAGCAATGAGTCCCAGAGAAACAACTGTTAGAGTCCTGCAAACTTCAGGAAGCACTGGATCAGGCAGGGAGCACTGGAACAGGAGCATCACAACTTCTGTCAGGAGCTCTTCAGCAGGGGAATGCAGCCATTCTCTGTTCAGGTTCACTGGCAGTCATAGATGTGCAACCTAGCTTCTGTTGAAAGAATCCATATTAGGGCATCAAATTTTTGTGTACTTTAGCTAACTTGCTGAAAGAATCCATATTAGGGCATCAAATTTTTGTGTACTTTAGCTAACTTGCAACATTGCTTTCTGTAAAACTGCTTGGCTGCTTTGCACCTGGGGGAGAGGGGACTTGGAAAGTGAACAGGGCATAACTTCTTTTCTAAACCAAGTGTGACAGGATTCAGGTGTATTTACTGTCCCTGAAATGTATTGTCTCAGTAAAGCACCCTGCAGATTTGGGTAAAGGATAACTCAGGATGCTGGTGGTTGGGGGAAATTGCCCTTTCCTGGAATGTATTGTCTCACTAAAGCACCCTGCAGACTTGGGTAACTCAAAACGAGGATGGTCAAGGGAGATTACCTAAGGCTTAATGATTCCAGCTATAACCTAACTTGTGCTGACAATCGATGTACATAAATGCTGATCTTTGAATCTATAGGCTAAGGAGTGAGGTACTTTTAAATGGATTGGTTAAGAAAGGATATGTTGTTACAAATCTATTGGCTATGAAATGAGCGGGCTTTGCTGTAACGGCCAGTGAAGGCCTATATAAGATCCCCTTTGAAGAAGTTCGGGGCTCTCAGCCACTGCCCGTTTTTGGGGTATGCTGCGGAGCCCCAGCATGCTGGTCTAAATAAACCCCGTTTTTACTCCTGCAGGAATTGTGTCTATCTGGTCTCTCCGCGCCTCCCAGGGCTAGGGAACTCCGATCCCAACATTTGGAGGTCCCACCGAGATCACCGAGGACCCTGCCCCAGGGACGCCGGATTGAGCCGCGGGGTAAGTTAAGGCGCCTCTTTCTCTCTCTTTGTTTCTTTGGTACCGTTTTACTGTAGTTACCGATCGGTGACACAAGCACAGTGGTGTGCAGCACAGTGACAGTGGTGTGCAGCACACTGGTGTGTGTGTGAGCCTTGTGTCTGACAGACGTGTCGGGAATAGACACGGGCCGCAGCCCTGGGGGACGCCCCGGAGGTGGATGAGGGCCAGGGACGCCTGGAGGCCTCTTTTGTGGTAGCCTCGGAGAGGCTACATCTGGTGTGTCAGGAATCATCGGCCGCTCTATTACTTCTCTATTCTTCTTTCCTCTCCAAAAGGCCTTGCGCTTGCGTCATTCGTTTTTGTAGGTTGGATCACGCTCATCCTTTTTCTCTTCCGAGACACCGTCTTTGGAACCATGGGACAATCTCCGTCCACTCCTCTCACTCACACTCTCTCCCATTGGTCAGAGGTCTGCTCTCGTGCTCAGAATCTTTTTCTGATTGTTAAAAAGCCTAAATGGCAGACCTTTTGCTCTGCAGGATGGCCAACATTCCAGATTGGTTGGCCCCCCAAGGGATCGTTCCACTCGCTGCTTATCTTCCAGGTCAAGGGAGTTATCTACCAGCCTGCTCCCCGGGGGTACCCGGACCAGGAGCCTTAGGCAGGAGTGCCAGGCCGGGGGGGAGAAGGGGCCCCCACTTACTCTGCTCCTCCTGTGCCCCTGAACCCCGAACTCTCTATTGCCACTCCCGGGCCAGCACTGGCCTTTCCCTACTTCTGATCTCTTCACTTGGAAGAACTAAGCCCTCTGGAGGTGAAAAATCATGTGCATGCCCTTTGGGCATATTTGGGAGTCCCAGGGTGACTGGTGAGTGTGGTGCACACCCGTGTGAAAGAGTGGACCGGTCCGAGCGAGTGCCTAAGTGTGATCTGTGCGTGTATCCATAGTGTGTGTATTTATTATCTTTCTCCTAATTCTGTTTATTAAGATTGTTTAATACGGGTCAGAATTGATCACTTCTCTGAGATCCACAGGAAAGCTCAGGATCTGGGCTTGATGATCAAGAAAGGTAAATTTGATACTTATTGTTCATCAGAATGACCTTCCTTCGGTGTGGATTGGCCCCCACGAGGTTCCTTCTCTCCAAACCTTGTGGCTCAGATAAAGGAGGTAATCTGTGGAAGATCTGCTGTGAAGGTATGCTCCCTTGGAAATCTCTAGGGGGACTGGGGGAGGGATGTGATAACCTCTGTGTGAATGCTTGTGTGTATGAGCACCTTGATAGGTCCTCCTATCGGGCGTCACAATGCTGAACCACTAAGGCTAAGTTCTCCGCCAGGCAAGCATCTGAATGGTCTCTGCAAAGAGGCACCCCTCCTTTGTCTGTCTTGAGTCACCATCCACTATGGGGGGGACACCATCCACTATGGGGGGGATGGGAGGAAAGCCCACTAGTGAGAAGATTCTGGGAAACTAAGGCAGATCAATTTACAGGCAGAAAATCCTTTTCCCCACCCAGTCTCAGCTAGAGGTCAATTCAAATGCGAATGAAGGCAGTCCAGATGTAAGGCAGAAAGAAAAAAAAGGGGGGGTAAAAGGCAGGTAAGAAGCCTAAGAAAAGCAGCAAGTCAGCAAAAAGCAGGGAAGATGTAGCAAGCTGAGAGAAGGCAGAACTGTTTTTTTAAGGAGCAGAGTTTTTAAGACCACAGCACTAAGTTTGGCTCAGGCACACAGCTGTGGGTCTGCCCAAAGCCAGGCCCACCCAGGTGGAGATGAGCCTCTGAATAAAGGCCAATTTAAGGAGGTTAGAGTCCCCTTAGGAGAGGCAAAAGTGATAGACCTGGAGAAAAGTTTTGCCAAGGAACCATCTTTTTCATAGATTATTGCTTGCAATTAGGAAAGCATCTGAGGAGCTTCCAACTAGGTAGTTTTAGATAAGGAGATCTTATTGACCTCTGTAACACCATGTGGCCTGAGTATAGTGGGGAAAGATAGCCAGTGAATGGCAGTTTGCATTACCAGATCATTTTGCAGTCAGATCTTTCAGGTAACAAAAGAAATAGGAGAGTATCAAAGCAGAGGAGGCAGGAAAATGCAAGATCTTATGATTAACTGTTTGACATCAGAAACAAAGAAGCCTATCCCCATGTCTGATAGGAAGGTACTAGCTCCCTGCCTCAGAATTAGCCTTGGCGAAAATATGGTAACATCTTCGTCATAGTTTATTTTGCCGGCTTATATCAACAAAAGCGCTTTCTTGACCCATTTTTAACAAGTGGGAGACTGACTAGTTAGGCTGGGAAATGAGGAGCAGAGTTCCCAATCAGCCGCCCTGGGAACTGTCCCTTCCTTTCTCAGTCCATCAGTTTCTCCCTGCCATTTTTTTTGAAGGGTCAGATTGATCGATCAACTACAGATATGTGCACATGTACATGTGGTGTTTTCGTCAGTTCACTGTCTGTCTGTCTGTGTCCGTCTGTCTGTGTCTGACTGTCTGTCTGTCTGTGTGTCTGTGTGGAACACTTGAGTGTTGGAACCAGGCTGAAATCAGAAGTAGAAATTTTAGAGAAGTTAGTGACATGTAACCCAGTGATTTAAGAAATGCAGTTGTTTTAGGAACCTGTTAGACAAGGGTTAATCCTTATCAGAAGGTTGAGCCTACAGAGAAAGCAGAATTCTCAATCTAAATTTCTTGTTAGAAGAACATTGATGATTATATTATTAACAGTTGAAATCCTTTTTGAACTTAAGAATCTTATACTGTCTAGAAGAGCTATGGAACTAGAGCCTGAAACTAAAGTGAAATAAGAGTTCAGAGAAAGCAAGAACTTGTCTTACAAGCCTCAGCTAACTTTTATGAAAAATTTGTAAGAGGCAGTTTCCCTTTTCTCACAGAACCTAGCAGGTCTCAGATACGGAGATCTCAGGTGCTAGCCAGGCCTGATCTTTGGGTTGCAGATTCCCAGCTCTAGGCAGGCTAGTCTTTGGTACGAGAGTGGAGAGAGGATTGGAATAAACTGCAACTAAGATCAAGCAGCCTGGCCATAAGGTTTCCTTCCTTTTCCTGCCCATCTCCATCTACCTCCCTGGAGTGGGGGAAACTACAGAACGCGGGCGGTGGGAAAGATAGATTGTTGCCATCCTTTTTGTGCTCACACAACAATTCAAATATTTTCTTATGCTGATATCAAAGTTTGGTTAAAAAAAAATCCAAAGGGCTTTTTCTGTATCTGAAAGCATGTTTGTATTTTTGTGGAATTGTTAAAAAGTATCTGGTGTAGAAAGCTCATGATTTTAAATAATTAAGGTACAAGAACTATTGAAATTAAGCCAAAGAAGGTTTTATCATGTTTTATAAAAATTGATTGTTTATAAGTCTTATGCTGTTATGTTAATGTACATATTTGTATCTGCATTGGATTAGAATATTTGACCTAGAATATCTTGTGAGTTGAAATAATGTGGTACATAAAAACAGGTTCATGTTTATTTTAAAATATGAGTTTCTAGAGTTATAAAGTTGGTTGCAAAACTTATCCTACCAGTGGTTTTATTTGATCTCTGAGACTCTTGGTAACTAAAATTTCTAGGGCTACTTAGCAATAAGTTGTATTGAATTAGTCTCAGATGTCAGCCTGACAATTAGAAGCCATAGCATTGCTTGTCTAGTGCTTGAAAGTATATGCTATTATTTTGATAATTTTATTTTATGCCAAGCTTTGTCTCCAGGTATCAACCTAGTCCTGACCTTCAGAGAGCTTTGTCCTCAAGTGTGAAATCCTTTGTTTCATGGTAATCTATGAGTGTTTTAATCTTTATATCTGTGTTTTCCTAGAAATCAGAATTCTAAGATGTCTCTTGGTTAATTTCTAATGTAAAGTAAACTTTTGCCCATTAAATATATGTTGTAAGAACTTTAGTTGTGAGCATCTCTAAAGCCTTTTAAGTATAGAACTGATGCTTTTGGAATGGTACTGCAGAGTACAGTTTTGTCATGTTAAGTGAGATTATTGGAAGTTGTGTCTAAACTTGGGAGATCATGTTGCACTAATATGGATGTATGTCATAAGTCAGAAAGATAATGGATGGAAATATCAGAGGGAAAAAAAAAGGAAAGGAGTTCTGTTAAAGTGAAGTTGATTTTTAAATGAATGAAAGTTACAGAATGTATGTAAAGGAATGTGTAGAAGGTTTGAGGTTGTTCTAAAGAAAAGGAACTGGTCAAACTGTTATAAGAAACGCTTTAAATCACATGCAGAATTCTTCTAGCATCTTTGTGGTAAGATCTATGGAAAAGATGATTGATGGATTATCTGGACTCCTGTTACAGTGCTCTTAAGATCATTGAATTTTTCAAAAGTTGCAGGAAATCAAGGGTTTTGACATGGGATTAAAAACATGTTAAACGGTATGCTTTATCTCTACAGATTTTAGCTTCTCTGACTAGGACCCACAGCAAACAGGTGTATTACATCTCTGTGAGTAAAGTGAAATACTTGCTTTTCTCTTCTTTTGTACCTTCAGTATGTTTTTTGATGTTTCATGGCACTATGTTGGTTTGCATAAATCCAGATAAGTCTTTCCTCTCTGTAATAGGGTCTACCCCTCATGCAGACAGGAAAAACCAGCCATGGGACCCCAAAGCCCTCTTCCAGGGAAACAGTCAGGGGATCTGTCTAAATGACAGGAGCAGGGATTTAACAGGTACTGTTTCAAGAACCCTACAAACCTCAGGGCGACCCTAGAGGCAGGCTGGCTCGAGAAAAGACTGGAAACCATCACTGCTATGGAGAATGAGGAATCTAGGACTCTGCAATGACTAACTCAGTCTGGGCCTACTCTCAGCGTCAAGGAGAAACCTAGAAACCAGGATTTCTCCCAGCCCTGAAGAAGGGATGGGATGGATTCCTTTCTGCCAGGACATCTCTGTGGAAAACGAGGACCAAAGCCACAACCCGAAGGCTCGAGACATCGCGAGACATCTTCTGGCCAGGCCTGGGTAGCTCTGACGTGCCAGATAAGATTAATGAAGATTAATGCCACTATTGTTGTGTCTCCTGTCTTTAGCTGATCCCCAGGACTTCTCAGTAAATAATTGGGTATCCCAAATGGAGAGTTCTCTAATCTTACTGTGTTTATGCAAAAGAACAAGCCAGGTTTGTTAAACTATCTTGCAACGTTTTAAAATGAAGGTGGAGAGAAAACCATGTTTCTGTAACTTGCTTTTTGTAAGAATCAGATTCTAATTCTACAGAGGTGATTGAATAAATGTATTCTAATCTTGATCTAAAAGGTACCCCCTTTGGGGAAATTTAGATAAAACTTAGTTTACTGTCTGTAGGTAAAACAGCCTAATCTGTAAAGGGAACTCAATATTATACATGCTGTCACTAGTCTGATACGAGCATTGAAAGCCAGAGCTTTACTAGGGTGAAGCTCATCTCAAAGTGCAGAATTGCTTTCCCCTGGTCTGAATTGGCCAAAGTGTCGAGAAAGGCATCTAAACTGGTTAAATTAGAGTAGATTAATATCTAGTTCTAAAATACTGTGAATTTTCTTTCTATACTTTATTGCATCTCATTTTCTGTGAACAGTCATTTGGAGAGAACAAGAATATTATCAGCTCTTAATTTCTGTTGCATCATGGGATTAACAACTCCTGGACCAATGCAATGGAATATTATTAAAGGGTTATGTTTTAACACTAGTGAGAACCATCTTCCATGGGGAAGAACTGAACAGCAAGTAAGACAGAAGTAATTCAGAACTGTGCTTTCTGTGCCATTAATGAACCTAGTGGAAATCCTGAGCCTCCTTTCCTAACACCTGTTCAGCATCAAGGAACTTAGAGGTGAATCGGCAGCTTGACCTTATACAAATGATCAAATGTTCATATGTTCAAGGTATAAATATCTGTTGGTTCTCATTGATAGCTTCAGTATATGGGCAGAAGCTTTTCCAATCTGTACTGAGAAAGCCAGAGAATGGCTTGGTGTTTCTGTGACCATTAGAAAAATCTGAACATAGGAAGTTATATTATCAACCAAACCTGTTTGTAGAGTTAATCCTTTTCATTGTTTTAATGATAGAGATGGGTATGGCATTATGTTGCTTTGGTTTCTGTTGCTTTAACTCTTTTTAAGACCTCATCAAGAAATCTCTCACATCCCTGTTCGAGAGAGTCTCCCAAAACCTGAGAGGACTCGACCTTCGACCTGTTGTTCCTCAAGAACAGAGGGCTTTGCTCTGATCTGGTGGAGGGATGCTGTTTCTACGCAGACCACACTGAGGTTGTCAGAGACTCTATAGCCAAGCTACGGGAAGGCCTTGAATGACGTCGGAGAAGCCTGGGAGAATTGGTTTGAGTCTTGAAGATCCTCCTAATTCTGGGCAACAATACTGGACTCTACCCACTGAGGAAAGCTACTCTTAACCATGGGTCCTCGAATTAGGCCCCGACCCCCCCACGATCTCTAGGATTAGAGATGCTCATGAAAAGAAGTGGGGAATGAAAGAATCCATATTAGGGCATCAAATTTTTGTGTACTTTAGCTAACTTGCAACATTGCTTTCTGTAAAACTGCTTGGCTGCTTTGCACCTGGGGGAGAGGGGACTTGGAAAGTGATTTACTGTCCCTGAAATGTATTGTCTCAGTAAAGCACCCTGCAGATTTGGGTAAAGGATAACTCAGGATGCTGGTGGTTGGGGGAAATTGCCCTTTCCTGGAATGTATTGTCTCACTAAAGCACCCTGCAGACTTGGGTAACTCAAAAGAGGATGGTCAAGGGAGATTACCTAAGGCTTAATGATTCCAGCTATAACCTTGCTTGTGCTGACAATCCATGTACGTAAATGCTGATCTTTGAATCTATAGGCTAAGGAGTGAGGTACTTTTAAATGGATTGGTTAAGAAAGTATATGTTGTTACAAATCTATTGGCTATGAAATGCGCGGGCTTTGCTGTAACGGCCAGTGAAGGCCTATATAAGATTCCCTTTGAAGAAGTTCGGGGCTCTCAGCCACTGCCCATTTTTGGGGTATGCTGTGGAGCCCCAGCATGCTGGTCTAAATAAACCCCGTTTTTACTCCTGCAGGAATTGTGTCTATCTGGTCTCTCTGCGCCTCCCAGGGCTAGGGAACTCCCGATCCCAACAATACAAGAGACCTTCAGGACAGTTTAACTTAAGCTTTTCCTGTCCCTTAAAGTCTTGTCACTTGTTACCTTTGGGTCAGAATCTGTTCCATGATTGTGCTCTTGACAAATTGTATTACTTCGGCAGACAAGTGTTCAGAAGACAAGAGTTCTCATGACAGACAACGAAGCAGTAGTAGAGGGAGAATCAACTATTAGTTATCTGGGTATAAAAATAATTGAGTCACTTGGGAAGAAAAATATCTCCACTTTCATCAGCCACTGCCAGATCGAAAGGCTGCTTCTCCCGAAAAGAGCATAACTTGAGACCCCCATTACCATGCCACTGGACTCCGCACCAGGCTGTTTCACACAGAGCACTTCAGAGGGGGGCAGGTGAGAGCCCTCCCCACCCCAAAAGAACCAGCTCTGACAGCCAAAATCTCCACAACCCTACCACCCTACTGCCACGACGCTGTGGGGTCATTCCCCACGTGCTCAAGCTGAGTCTCACACATGACTGAACATATTCCTGGAAACAGCATAAAACACCCCGTGCCCAGTCTCCATAATTACCACACCACATTTGATGGGGTTCAGATAGTAGCAACAAATCATCGAGGGAAATATATATGCATATATATATTTCTTCACAGTTTCCTATATGAATAATGTTTGTAAGCATTTTCAGCAGTACTACGTAACAGACAATATGAAATATATTATTTCTGTTGTGTTTGGGACAGGGGTTGGGGCATGGAATGGAAATATCCTGAATTTGGTGGTGGTAAGATGTAATGGTGGTGGGATGGGTGTTTGAATATTCATGATCACAATCATCCTGTTGTTCATAGATTGCCTCGAGCAGGCACCAATAACTTCTCCTTTGTCCTAGCCCTGAGATTCGAAAAAGTGCCACATTCAAGGCCCTTTCAGGTTTAGGGGAATGAGGCCCATCATTCTTACTGGTATTTGGCATATTCGGTATGCCACCTGGAGTTTGCCAGTTTGAATATTAAATGTAATCAAATATTGTGAACAAACATATAAAATAAAAAAATATCTCCTCTTTCTTACTGAACACACTTAGCAAGGGCTAAATTATGTACCATTGTATTTCTAACATAAAAAGCTCTGCTTTAGTTTTTTAATTTTTTATCTGTTTAAACTGTTTTAGCAAGTATAAAACTACAAGTACCATAAGAATGATCTTTGAAGATATTTGTAAGAATCTCTTTTGGCTCTGTAAAAATACTTGCCGTTGCTAAGGTTTCTTGTGCTCTACACTACATAGATGTTCTACACTAGAACTTTGTAGAAAAAAATTTATTTCTTGTGGGTGAGTAGGTCATCTAATGTCGAAGACAGGGTAGCAGAATGCTTGCCACAGGACAATGTTGTGTCCCCTTCTACTCATGCAGTGCAACTCCTTCCACATGAGCGCATGCAATGCTGTTATGAAATAACATGAAAACCTGGTCATGTTATGACCAGGCACTTTAAGGTCTCTCATGCCATTTACCATATATTTGCAACATAGTTCTAGTAGTAAAATAGTAAAGGTATTTAGAAACCTGATTTAAAAACCACCTTTTCTCAATTTCTAACACTTGCGCAGACAAGACAACATTGTGGTAAAGCAAAAGAGACAAAACCAGGTTTCCAATGTGACAAATCTTAAATCTGAAACACAGGTACAATAAATTTTGCAAAGGATCAACGATTTTACTTACAATTAAATATCTTATGATACAGAGTAAACGAGGCAGAAAGTCTGCTCTGTACTGCAAATTAACTGGGATACACTCTCCAGCCTTCAAAATTTAATTTCTAAGAAGACAAATATTAAAGGGTTTAATAAATCATTCACTTAGATGATTATAAACAAGCAAGACTTTGGGACCAGAGCTATAGTACAGCAGCAGGACATTTGCCTTGCATGTGGGTGCCCCAGGTTGAATCTTTGGCACCTCATGTGGTCCCCTGAGCAATGCCAGCAGTAATTCCTGAGTGCAGAGTCAGGAGTAACCCTGAGCAATGCCAGGTGATCCAAAAAGCTCGGAAAAACAAAACCAAAAGCACATTTAAAAAAACCACAAAAGAAAACAAAATAAAAAACTAAGACTAGTTTGGGACATGGTAACAAAGCTGACACATAATAAAATCATCTTCATATATTGCACTTTCAGGTACTTTGCAAAATAATTAGCAATATCATCTTTAACACTGATTAAAATATGTTCCCACAGTTCTTGCTCAATTATTTTTAAAAATTTTTATATTTATAAAGTTGTTCACAATACTTTATTACATACATTCACTATTTCAACACCAATCCCACCACAATTATACCTTCCCAGCATCATTATTTCGAATTTTCCTACCCCTACCCAAGCCTGCCCCAAAGGCAGAGGCTAAATAATTGATTTTGTATTGCTTATTATATATAATAGACTTAAAATTATCCAAAAAGACTTCCTTAGAGGAAAGTGTGTGAAATTTGTTGTATCTCACCAGCAGCCATTAAGCCCCGTGTAGGAAATCACTAACATGTTGTTACAGGTTGAGCCTTGTATATATATATATATATATATATATATATATATATACAGATCAGTTGCCTTCTACCTTACATCCCATCAAATGTAAATCTCTGACTTCTTTATTTATTGTGACGATATCTGATGCTACTTGGCTCAGTGTTTGGGTAACTCCCAGCAGTGGTTGTGGAATCATGTGTTGCTAAGGACAGAACTGAGGGCTCACATATGTAAAACATGCACAACAGTCCTCTTAGCCATCTCCCTGATGTTCCTTCTTTATATTTATGGAAGATGACTTGTACTAAATTTTGAGAATGGGGCGAGGTTTAGGTAGGCTTCCCAGTTCAGTGGGTATTTTGAGTATTAGAAATGATGCTTTCTGAAATGCTCTCATTCTTTTTCTTCATATAGTTTGTTGTGGGCCTTCTCTTTGTCTTTATTTCCCCCATGCTATTCAATTTTTTTTTTATCCTTAGCACTTTTACTTTGCATGTGGGCTCTGGTCTGGGAAGGGATCTTTGGTAGGTCACTTTTGACTCTTCATGAGCTAGACTAGACCAACTCTTTCGAGTCTTTCTAATCCTGCCTATTTCTTATGTCATCATGAGATGGGTACACTTGTTCCAGTGCCAATAACTATTCTCTAATTTGCTGGTTGTATTTTTCATTAAAGTTTCTTTTTTGAAAGGAGTGGCAGACCCTATCAGATGCAGCCTTTTATTCTCTTTGGATTCTCCTTTATTGAGACCTCTATTTACATGCAGGTTTTGTGGCCATTGGTGATTTGCTAGTATTCATTTGTAGTTTGTTTTCCTTTTGTTATGAACGTTGCCCCAGTTTCCTTATTTCTCTAGTTCCTTTAGATAGAATAAATGCTTTAATTTAAATGCACAAGGAAATTAATCTACAAAAGGCAAAATAACTTTGTGAAAGATATAGGTAGGGCTGGTGATAACCAGTTTCTTTATGGGGACTGTCCCTGGCATTGCCCAGGTACCTAGTGGTACTCAAGCCCTGTGCTGGAGACACCTGTTGGCCCTGCAGTGTGTGGTGTCAGGAGGTGTTGGAATGAGCCTAGGCCTACCACGTGCAAGGCAAGTTCTCTACTACTAGATCCATTTCTCCAACGCAAGAACTCATTTTTGTATTTAACCTGTTAGTCAACATTTTTTTGACAGTGGTTGGGGTGGTATTTGGGTTTGGTGATCATATCCAGTATTGATTAAGGTTTTCCACTATGAATTTTAAATTAAATCACCATGAGATACACTGTTATAAAGCGGTTCATGATCCAATTTCAGTCATACAATGTTCTGAACCCCATCCCTCCACCAGTGCACATTTCCACCACCAGTGTCCCCCAGTTTCTTCCTACCGCCACCAACTACCAGCCTACCTCTATTGTAGACAGTTTTACTCTCTCTCTTTCTCTCTCTCTCTCTCTCTCTCTCACACACACACACACACACATTGTGGTTTGCAGTATACATATTGAGAGGTTATCGAATTTGTTCCTTTTCCTACTTTTAGCACTCAGTTCTTATCCGAGTAATCATTTAAAACTATTGCTGTCATAGTGGATCCTTCTCTATCCCAACTCTAGGTACTTTCCTCAAGGGATCACTCCTAGCAGTGTGCACAATGTTGTGCTTCCATATATGGTGCTAGGGATCAAACTGGGGTTGGTTGTGTTCAAGGCAAGTGCCCTAACACTTTTTTTTAAATATGTCTGGCCCCTCAACTTTTTTTGCATATTATTTTATTTTATTTTTTTTACAGTTGTAGATTTACAATTTTTTGTGCTTGGGTTTCAATTATACAATGATCAGATACCCATCCCTCCACCAGTGCCCATTTTCCACCACCATGGAAAATATCCCTCCCACCCCCATCTCCCCATCCCCCCTGTCTCTGTGGCAGGGCAATCCCCTGTGTTCTCTCTCTCCTTTTGGGTGTTGTGGTCTGCAAAAGAGGCATTGAGTGGCAAACATGTTCAGTCCATAGTCTACTTTCGACAAGCATCTTCCCTCCTGGGAGGATCCTCCAAACATCCTTTATTTGGTGCTTCCTTCTCTATCTGAACTGCCCTTTCCTCTAGGATACCCGGCTGGACTCTAAGTTATGGAGTAATCCTCCTGGTGCTGATCTCAGCTATTCTTGGGTATTAATCTCATACTTTGTTACTTTATATCCCCCAGATAAATGCAATCTTTCTATGTCTATCCCTCTCTTTCTGACTCATTTCGCTTAGCATGATACTTTCCATATTGTACCACTTGTATGTAAATTTCATGACTTCATCTTTTCTAAGAGCTACATAGTACTCCATTGTGTAGATGTACCAAAGTTTCTTTAACCAGTCATCTGTTCGTGGGCATTCAGGTTTCTTCCAGTTTCTGGCTATTGTAAAGAGTGCTGCAATGAACAAACAAGTGCAGATGTCACTTCGACTATACATTTTTGCCTCTCTGGGATATATTCCCAGGAGTGGTATTGCTGGGTCAAATGGGAGCTCAATTTCTAATTTTTTGAGAATCGTCCATACTGTTTTCCAGAAGGGCTGAACCAGTGGACATTCCCACCAACAGTGAAGAAGTGTCCCTTTTTCGCCATATCCACTGCATCATCGGTTGCTTTTGTTCTTTTGAATGTGGGCCAGTCTCTGAGGTGTGAGATGGTATCTCATTGTGGTTTTGATCTGCATCTCCCTGATGATTAATGATGTAGAGCATTTTCTCAAGTGCTTTTTTGCCCTAACACTTTTTTTTTAAATACGTCTGGCCCCTCAACTTTTTAATTAATTATTTTTTGAGAGAAGGTGGGATTGCCAATGATAGAACTCCGTACCTCTACACTGCAAGCATGTATATCATGCATATATACTCATGTATATCACTGAGTATCAAGTAGGCTGGTAGTACAATATGAGGACCTGAGATAATTCAGCCTTGCTTTGGGGACCGTGTGGTATCAGGGTTCGAACGGGGGTTGGGCACATATAAGGCATGCACCTTAATGTCTACTGTCCCTCTGGCCCCCATCTAATCTTTTAAATAGCAATAAAATACAGCTTTACAAAATTCTAGCATATACCTATTTCTTATATAACAATTAAAAACTACAAATTAGTCAAAGGCATATCATGTTTTGTTTTTTTTTCTTTTTGGGTAACACCTGGTGATGATCAGGGATTACTCCTGGCTCATGAACTCAGGAATTACCCATACGGGGGACCATATGGGTTGCTGGGAATCGAACCCGGGTAGGCCATGTTCGCTACATACAACGCAAATGCCCTACCCGCTGTGCTATTGCTCCAGGCCCAAACATTTTTAAAAAGGAAAAGAATTTCTCAGTGTTCCATGTAGAAACCTGTCAGTTAACAAGTTTCAGAGAAATGACCAAAGCAACTTGGATGATGCCAAGAGAGAGGAGGAGTTCTGTTTCTCTTGCCACTAAAAAACATACTGTCAGGGACCCCTTATGCTTTCTTTTAGGGAAGCTATTAACCCCTTGCTTCCTGGGGAATGGAAATCTTGGTAAAATAACGGTGAGTTTCTGAGGATAGATAAGAAAGACGAGTAACTCCAAAATATTTCCTCCCAGCCGTCTAAGAGAGAAAAGTTGCTCACTCCTCCACATGCAGAGTAATACGAAAAGAAAGTCTCAGCTCACCAGATGAAGAGGGGTAACAGGAAAGAGAAAAAGATGGTAAGCAGGAAAATGAATACCAGATCCTTGGGAATTCCCCAAAAGAAAAAGACAAACACTACACATGGGTGACTCATTAACCCTTCCCCACACTGAGTAGGTAGGTGATCAGTCTCTCCCAGGCCCCTGAGTGAGAACCATTGTGAAAGCAATGTTCAGAACAGGCAGCACTCTGTGGGCCACTTGGGACCAGTCCTGGCACCTGAGAATCAACTCCATCCAGAAGGGAAACTCACTCCCCACATTCTGAAAAGGACTCAGAATCCAAACTCTGCCTGGGAGAGGAGCTAAGGGCTTTCCTGGAAGTCTGTCCAGGTAAGAAGGTGTTAAGGAAGGTACCTGTTGTCAGTGAATCTCATTGATCCCTCGCCCGCCTGGCCAACTTCTCCTGGAGTCTGTGGGCTGCTAAGGAAGGCTGGTACCCTCAGGCACCTTCTATTAGGATCCAGTTTTCATTTCAGCCACAAAGCCAGGAATTCCAAGTTGTCTTAGTATCATACCAGGGCCTTCAAATGTAACAGTTCGATTAATCCATCACAGCAAAACAAACTTTAGGACATTAAGCAATGAGAGTGAATATTTCATGTCAAGACTGACCGCAAACAGGCAATCTTCTGGAAGTGTAGCCAGACAGGGGCACCGAGCACTTGACATAGGAACATTCCTGAAACCACTCACTGGGAGGAAAAAGAAAAGGAGCAAATAAATGGGGCTTCTCAATTGGTTGTGTTGTGAGAATACACTAAGTTACACTGAAGCAGGAGGGGTCTTATTTGTGGTTCCTGTTGCTCGAAATCTTTGTTACGGACACATTGTTTTAGGTCCCATAGAGACATCTATGAATTGACTAATTGTTTCTGTGACCCTTGCCTACTTCTCCACCTGGGTAACAGGTGGGTTTGGGTCCTGCTGCTCCATTCTGAACCAAGACTTATTACTGATGACCTATTCTTCTCTGCTAGGTTCCTAGAATGAGCCACTCAGAGTTCCTGCCTCTGGCTGTCTCCTGGTTCCCTTTGCTTAGCTCCCGCTCACATTTCTAACTTTGCTGTCACTATAGCAATACATCATGAGAAGGTATTTCTTAATTCAAGTGGTACAGCAGAAACAGAGCAAAAGTACAATTTAACCCTTACATATCAAAGCAGCCTGAGACACCAATGGGAACAGTACATCACTGCTCAGACCACCTTGAACCCAGAGGTAAACCAAAAACTCACATGAAGCACTAGTAATAATGAAAAAAATTAAGAAATTTCACCATTCTTTGGCAGAAGCCCAGAACACTTCTCAAGTGCTTCATAAATTCTGACACAGACTGACATGACCTAAAGCAACAAAATGCTCTTTATAACCACTGAACTACTAAAGCATCACAAGTGTCAATGACCCTACAAAAGACTGTGGGGAGAAACAATAAGTAATTGAACAGAAGAGGTAAAGAATACAATAGTAGGACTCAGCATTAGAATGGAACAAGCCAAAATTGAATCAGTGACACACATGGCAGTGGGTGGGGGGAGTATGATTCTGCCAGAAGTTCAACCTGTACCTTCAGGGAGAAAGCATCAGCAGTCTGCTGGTGTCTTCAATGCTGCTGTGCCCTTGGTTGGACCCCAACAACTTGGGGCCAAGTTTACCCGGAAAGTAAACCGACAAAAGTTACATATGTGGGAGCCACACAGACAAACCACCGCTGGCTCAGCTATACAGACTCATTTCTTGGCCTTATTTTCAGAGACCCATAAATTTCGAAAGAGAACAAAAGCTATATTTAAGGCCAGTGATGCACTGTGGGAGAGCAGTTGTGCCCTGTATGGCATATGCCAATTTCTCTGGAAAAGATGGAAAGAAGGGCCATGATCCAGAGACACAAAAGAGTCTCGAACAGAGCAGCTCACTGCAGAGATGCCTCCAGAATTCAAGCAGACCAACTTCACTGACATGCCCTGATTTGGTGGGGGTGGAAGGCATTGTCCCTCCACCTGCCCCCTAACCCCCACCTCCCTGGAGGTTGCCAACTTTCAGAACACAGAGAGAAGTGCAGGTAAGCGGGTTCAGAGACAACAAACTCCTTGTGTCATGGGATAGGGGATGATAGGGTCCCTCTCTTCCCCCATCCCCATAGGACCCTGGATGTCATGCCCACAAACTGCCTCTGGCTGCTACTTAAGCTTCTTAATGGCCATGATTCAGACACACATAAGAATCTCGAATCGAGCAGTTTGCTGCAGAGATTTTACACACCCTACTTATCTAGAATGTTAGAATTCCAAGAGAACGCTAAGGCTCTTGTGACCAGGAGACATCTTATGTGAATCACAACAAGGAATTTAAAAAGGAGCATAGGGGAGACTGTCTGCCATACAGGCAGGGGGAGGGGTGGGACGGTAGGGATACTGGGGACATTGGTGGTGGAAGATGTGCATTGGTGGAGGGATGGATGTTTGATCCTTGTATGACTGAAACTCAAACAGGGAAGCTTTGTAACTGTCTCAGAGTGATTCAATAATTTTTTTTTAAAAGACAGTACACATGTCCTCATCAATAAGCAAGAGATAGAGGCCAGAAAGATAGCAAACCAGGTAGGGCACTTCCTTGCACATGACTGATCTGTTAGATCCCTTGTTCCCCATGTGGTCTGCTTAGCCAGCCAGGATTGTTCTCTGCATGCAGAGCCAGGATAAGTCCAGAGCACCAGTGGATGTGGCCCACAAACAAATAAAAAAGAGGTCTAGAAAAGAAAATTTTTAAATAAATAATGTAAGCTATTTAAGTGACAACAGAAGAGAAAAATCACTGAATTATAGAATTTCTAGAAGGGCAGTAAAGAAACAAATGCAATAGTGTACTGGGTAAGGTACTTTCTTGCATGAGGCTGACTTGGATCCAATATTCAATATTACCCAGAATCCTCCAAGTCCCACCAGGAGTGATCTCTGTGTATAGAGCCAGGAGTAAGCCCTGAGCACTGCTGGTGTAGACCCCAAACAAAAATGAAAATGAAAAAAAAAATCAGTAAAAAACCTACCCAAGCAAAAGTACAGATCCAAAATGGATTCACTAACACACAGCCAAGCCAAATTAGATCCTCAGCACCCACATGTTTTCCCAAGCCCCCTGGGTGTCACTCACAATCACTGAGCCAGCAGTAAGACCTGAGCTCCTCTGGGAGTGATGCAGAAAAACAATAACCTAGAAATCAAGCTAATATTCACAACAAATGTAAAAAACTACATGAGTTTTATCAGTCATTTTACAAAGGAAAAGGAAAGGAACCCCAGAAATGGGAAAATACTACATGTTTATGGGCATGAAAAATTAACATTGCCCAAATGATAATACCCAAATTATACATATTTTAATGCAGTTGTTCAAGATTCTGATGACATTCATCAACAATTTAGAAAAACTTTTAGTGAAATTAATACAGAATCATAAAACTCCCTGAGAACTAAAAGCAATTTTAAGAAAAAAGGAGGGAAGTATTGCATTTCCTGGCTTAATATTGTACTATAGTAAATTTTCTCGTTGTAGGATCTATGGTTGTCAGTGAGACCCCAGAAATACCCAAAAGGGCCATGGGTGAAAACTAGTTAACTGGAGGTGGTGGTGGTGGGAATAGGCTAAGACTAAATGGTTAACCAATAAGATAGGAAGATATTGGAAGAATCAAGATTCGAAGGGGGCACATTAAAGATAAGGTCAGAAGCAACATTGCACAATATAGAAATCAAAATTATGATCTATTGAAAAAAAGCAAACTCTCAGGGCCATGGGGTAGAATTGACAGCACACAGATATAACGCACATATTTATTGAAAAATCTGACAAAGTTGCTAGGTACATAAAGTGGAGCAGGCAAGTCCTCTTCAACTAACATGTGAGGAAAACTGGAAAATAAAATGTAAAAAAGAGAAGGAAATACGTATCTCATATCCACCCAAAGTTAATTCAAAGTGGATTATAGACTTGATATTGGACCTTAATCCATACAATACATTTTTGAAAGCATATACAGACCTGTCTAGGAAGGGAACCTCATAGGTGTATGCAATGGTTTGATTTCACTGGTAAAAGAAATAAAAATACAAAGGGGATTAAAACAAATGTACAAATGACTACAGAACAAATGAAACTTGAGATAAAATTTTAAAACTGCCCTACTGCGTGGGAGAAAATATTTTCAAACATATAACCAATAAAGGACCAATATCAAGATGTATAAAGCATGCAAAAGCTCAACACAACCCAAATCATCACATCAAATAGGAGAGAAGTGAGACTCATCCACAAAGAGGACATACAAATGATCAATAAGTGTATGAAAACATGTTCAGTATCAACTATTACGAGGATATTGCAAATCAAAACAATGAGATATTATCACCCACCAGTGAAAATGGCATATGTCACAAAGAGTAGAAACAACTACTGTTGGCAGGAATGTAAAAAAGGATCCCTCACTGGGAAACTGAACTTGTTCAACTTCTAGGGAAAACACTCCAAAGATTTCACCAAAACAATAAAAATATAATTTCCATATGTTTCAGAGATTTCACTTGTTGGCATTGCCCCACTAAAAACAGAAAATATTAATTTGAAAAAATATATGAATACCTGTGTTCATCGAAGCACTAATTAGAATAGCCAGGATATGGAGACAACCCAAACATCAATGATGGATGAATAAAGAAGTTAGGACACACGTGCACACATGCAGATGTACACAATGGAATTTTACTAAGCTATTACAAAATAATGAAATCTCTGACTGGAGTTGGAATAAGTCAGAGGGATTAAGACAAAAGCCTTAATTTCAATAAGTAAGTTAGTTGAAATAAGTAAGAGAGATTAAGACAAAACTCACACAATCTCTCTCGTGTGTGATATTGGGAGTCAGAAAACAAGGAAAGAGAGAGTGTCAAATATGGCAACCCCGTAACCTTGAATTCCAAGCCTGAGATTACCATGCACTTGGGGGAGGAGTGGGATAAAACAAGACGTGAAGCTGGAAGTAGCACATGGATAGTGGTGGAGAGTCTTGTGCATTTTGGTGGGATGAACTGCAATAACTGTAATAATAAATACTGTTCCCCCACCAAAGCAGTGGTTAGAACTGTTGCTTATTAATTCTAAGTTAACAGGGAAGGCACACATGACTTGCAAAGATTAACCTTAGACCTGTCACTCATCATCCTCATTTAGGAGAACTTGAAATGCTACCGACTGACGTAGTGATGGTTTGCAATGAGAAAAATTCTCTCTTGCTTTCACATGACTCAAACTATGCACACAGGTTTATTATTTTAACCATCTTAGACATCCATAAAGCCCTTTGGTGTTCAACCCACTTGGGAGCTAGATGGCAATGGGTGCTGGTCTCCTGGTGTATTTAGGGCTCATTCAAGCCCGGAAGGGGAGGAAGAGAACACAACAATCTATCTGGGGTCTCCACCTATAGAGTCGGAGTGCAAACAACCCAAAGCACAACCAACACAGCAGAGTCAGGGAATCAGAAGTCAAATTTAAAGCAATGAAGGAAAAATATACATGCATACTTATTTACTATACATATATAAAGCAATCAATGCATCACAATCTTCCTAAGTGCACATGGGATATTTGCTAGGACTGATCATTTGTTAGACAACAAAAATTTTCTTAGCAATTTCAAGAAGATCTAAAACATGCCAAGTAACGAATGTGAACACAATTGCAAGAAAGTGAAAATTAATCATAAAGAAAAATTAGAACTACATATATGCAGGAAAATAAAAAAAACTCTGAACAGCCAATGGTAGGAGAATGAAAGTTAAGTGGAAATTAGAGGGGGAAAAATGAGACAAATAAAAAAGGAAACACATCTTTCTAAAACACGTGACATGCTGCAGAGTTAAGAGAAATTTCACAGCACTGAAGGCCTACGTCAAGGCCTGGCAGCCAAAACCCTCCAGAATTCAACCACTGCCATGGTCACGGCTGCTCTTCACATGTTCAGGCAGAGCCTCACCCATGACTGAACCTATTCCTTGACCCTGCGCCTGCATTTCATACCTGACACAACCCATCTTCCAAGAGTGTCACACCACATTTGATGAAGGCAACCAATTCTCGAGGGAAATATACCTTTACATATATATATATATATATATATATATATATATATGTATATCACTGTTACTGTCCTCCCACTGTTCATGGATTTGCTTGAGCAGCCCAGTAACGTCTCCATTTTGTGACTTGTTGTTACTTTCTTTGGCATATCGAAGAAATCACGGGTAGCTTGCCAGGCTTTGCCTTGCGGGCGAGATACTCTCAGTAGCTTGCAGGGTCTTTGAGAGGGATGAAGGAATTGAACTCGGGTCGGCCGCATGCAAGGCAAGCGCCCTAGGGCTGTGCTATTGCTCCAGCCCAATATCTATGCACAAAGGACTGAACCTTTAACAACATGCTCATAATCTCTTATAGAAGGGTTTAGTGGTTAATGCGTGACATACAACAATCTTCACACACTTTTCTCTAAAGAAACATTTTGGAGCATTTTTAGCATTTTATTCATAACAAATAATGCAAAATAAATTATTTTCATTCTGCTACAGGGCAGGGGTTGGGGTTTGGGATGAAAACATCCGAAATACGGTAGTGGGAATGTGTAATGGTGTTGGGATTGGCGATGAAATATAAAATGTAATCAAATATTGTGAACTACTATATAAAAATAAAATTAAAACTGAGAAATAAGAAAATTCTCAAATGAAAGGAAAAATTAGCCAATTCACCACTTAGTTCTGGAAGAATAAACAAAATTGACAAGAAAAAAATATCCAAAGATGAATAGCCTAAGTTGGAGTGTGGGCAGGATACTCTCAGTAGATTACCGGACTCTCTGAATTATATAAATATAATACATATTTATATAATATATAAATGTAATATATGTAATATTTTTATATATTTACTTGTGGGCTGGAGCGATAGCACAGCGGTAGGGTGTTTGCCTTGCAGGCAGCCAACATGGCCGACCCGAGTTCGATTCCTCCACCCCTCTCAGAGAGTCCGGCAAGCTACCGAGTGTATCTCGCCTGAATGGCAGAGCCTGGCAAGTTACCCGGGATGTATTCGATATGCCAAACACAGTAACAACAAAGTGTCCAATGGAGACGTTACTGGGCCCGCTCGAGCAAATCGATGATCAACGGGAGGGCCTTTATTACTTTACTTATCATTTGTTGCTTACTGTCTGAAACCCATCAAATATGGTGTGGTAATGATGGATAGGGATGTGGCCAGGAATATGTTTGCTCGTATGTGAGGCTCAGCCTAAGTGTGTGGAAAGCAGCATGGAGTGTGGCGGCAGTTGAGTAGTGGAGCAAGAATATAGGTTCCAAAAGACCTAGTGATTTCACATTTGCATGTTCCCACCAAAACCCCTTAATAGAAAAATCAAAATGATATATGCACTCCTATATTCACTGCCATGCTAAGTACAATAATCAGGAAAACCCCAAATGGACACATAAACAGATAAAGTTGTAGTATAAACATGCACAACAGAACACTACTCAGCTACAAGAAAAGGTAAAATCTTGCAGACTCCTGCAAATTGGGTGGATGGAGGGCATCCTGACAAACAAAATAATTCAGAGAAAGGACAAATCTTGTAGGATCTCAGCGTGCTATATAAACAAAGGAAAGTAATTAAAAACTCCTGAATGAAAAGATGTCTTGACTTTTGATTACAAAACAAAACCTCAGTCAAGGAAGAAGCAGACTGAAAGTGATCTGAGGACAATGGTGGGGAAAGGCACCCAGGTGGAGAGTTCCTGATGACAACATATATGACCTTATTTGTGCGATGCACATATAACATGCAGAAAACCACATCCCATGACCACTACACATGTGCCTAACTTTGCAAACACATCAACACTGGACCTTCACATCTCAGGGTGAAGAACACCCCTCATTCTGTGCCCTGGGAAAGAATCCATAAGAGCTTCCATGACTCGCTACTCCCAGGAGAGATTGGACACACTCAATAAGCTGCTGCCTTGTCTGCCCAGTACACCATCCTCCTTCGCTCTGGAATTTCTTAAGATTCTTTCCAATTGCTCTTTGCTCTCCCCTTTCTAAAGCAGATATTTCTCATCCTAACAAATTCTTCGTGGGATGAAGGAAACTGAATTAGTGTAACCATGACACCAGAATCACCACTACCAACATCACAGGTTCCTCATATTTAATGGGTCATCAAGCTCAGCTTGCTCTGCTGGGCCCAAAATTTCACTAGATGATTCCTGAAGTAAACAATCTGAAATCCCTGTATCTGTCATCTGGCCATCCTACTGCTTTCTTGGAACTGGTAATCACCATGGTTAAACTCAAAGAGATCTGGGATTGCAGCATTACACCCATGTACTTGTGAGCTGACAATGGCTGGACACCTCTACCTGGTCTCTATAAATGAAGTGTCTTGTCCTAAAATACTACAGATGATGAACACACATTTAAGAGGTTTTTAAGGCATTACAATATACAAAAACATAGTTTCACTGTCAGTTTTGTAAGCTCAACTGCACCTTACATATGTCTGTCGATATTTGCTTAATTCTTGCATCTTCTGCCAACCAGGCTACCAATTGCACAACAATTGGATGTCAGATTATGATTGTTTCAATATTTTAAGTCAAGAAAACTTTCATTTATTGACGAGGGAATAGAGATGGAACCTAATTATTGGTTTCTAAAACGTTTTGGGAAACAAAGGTGAAGCTTTTCTATGTATGTATTTTCTATGTATGTCAGAGCTTCCCATTTTCCCCATTTAGAAGTGACCTGATTTTTTCATGTTCAAGGGCTAAAGTTTTCAATAAGGAAAAACTTTGTGTTTGCTTTTGCATCCTACACAAAAGGTCCACATGGTAGTAGGGCTTTCTTTGCTCTTGCTGTTTTATTGCTGTTGTATTTTGGGATTCTTTTGTTTTGGTTTGAAGCCACACTGGCTGTGCTGAGGAATTCCTTTGCACTCAGGAATTACTCTGGCGGTACTCAGGGTACCATCTGGGATGAAGAGGATGGAAGCCAGGTTGGCCATATGCAAGGCAATGGCCCTCCCCCGCTGCACATTCGCTCCGACCCCAAGTAGCAGTCTGAATGGTCCAAGGAGTCCTTTACCACCCTAGCTCTCAGCGTCCAGATCCGGAACCGATCTGGCACAGGTTTGCGGCGCTGCCAGAGCCTGGAGGAGACGCGCCCCCGAGACAGATGGAAAGTGCCACATACCCCTCTGTTGAGCCTGACATAGGCATGGGTGCGACTATCCCAAAGAGGAGTCATTACACCCATAGCTTGTAGGACGTTGGCAGTTGCAGACCCCGCGAGAGATGCAGGTGCGCGTGCGTGTCCGTTACCTCTAACTGTTTAGAACTGAGCCAGGACAGCCCCAATGCGCGCGCACCTACAGGCTGCAGTGGTGCAAATGTTGGCCAGTCATGCACGAGATTGGTGGCTTTTCAGGCATAATAAGGATTCAATTAGGGACTGCAGAAGTTCATGCTGTGTGGATGGAGTCTCCTGAACAAGAGAGAAGTCGTTTGACCAATATAAAGAAATCAATACACATGCCAGCTGGTAGAAAGTACATGTACTTTTAACCAGAGTGGAAATCAGTTATGAGTTCATAAAAATCAGATCCTTAGGGGTTTCAGTTCATAGTACATGTCTAGAAATATGTTAACAACAGAAAACCAGTTTGGTGTGGGAGAGAGCATTATATTACAAGGCGAAGTTGAAGGGAACACCCAGCCATGCATTAAAAACACAACATTGAGCCTCTGGCAAAACTTAGCTTTGAACCACTAAAGATATTCCTCAGTTCAACATTATATTTAGGAGGCAAATCATCCATAAAATGTATTGCAAATGCAAAGAAGTAAGTTTGAGATTCGTAGCTGTTTTAACATGAAACTTCATGGCTATTCCAGGAAGGATAAGAGCTTCCAGTAGAAAGAAACTTTGAAAAAGCTAGTCAAACATGTTAGACAAATCTACATTACTTTCAGTCCTAGGGATAGGACCCTAATGAAGGATCAGCAAAACAAACAAACAACAAAGCAAAACCCACTGCATTTGCTTGGGAAAACTCCTTTTAATTTTTGACCTCCATGGGTTCACAAGTCACAAATGACTGAATATTGCAAAGAAAGCGTAGACTCTGTTGAAGGAGGTCCACAGGAAGAGAGGAAGGAGAGAGATTTGAGGGGCACACAACTAGACTGGTGGATAAAGTATTGAGATACAGCGAAGACCAAGCCAACCTGTGTGCTGGGAAACTTTGTCTAAGTGGCTGGAAGAGGCCATGTGAGCTGCTCTGCCATTGAGCAGTTTGAAGGAAAGTTCTGGTTCTGGCCGTCCAATCAGAGCCCTTCATGGAATGTTTCCCCAGCCAGGCCCTCCTGGCCCTTCCCTCCCCCACTGCAGAATGTCTTGAGCCCAAGATTCTGAGGTTTGAATTCAAACTTCACCCTCACCCACTCGGATCCTGAGCGTCTGCGTGAGCAGTTCACTCTCTGATCCTAGTCCTGAGTTTTGCTGTTGTGAAGGCTGATAAACTGCAGTAGCCTCTGGCCTCGTCTATGGCGATGGCGTCAGGAGGAGGTAAGCCTGTGAGGGTGTCTGTGTATGTGATAAAGTCTCTGTCACACTGAAATCATTTGGGTTCATAGTTACCCTGACTGGGAACACCATGTTTTGAGTGGGTGAATGAGGAGAAAGACCTGGGCTCCATAGATAGCTCACCTGTACAGCAAAGGGAGCCCAGGAGAACCTGAGGGGTCTGGGAGGGCATCCTTGGAGTTGTGTCAAATTACCTGGGGGAAGGTCATTGGTATGGACAGAGGGAGGCAACAGGCATATGGCTTCTTTATATGTGAGTGTCCTGCTGGTGGATGGAGGAACAGGGCCATTTGTCATGTGTCTGGAGGGACTGTTTTGTGGTGGCACAGGAAAGACCCAGGCATGCTGAGTCCATGTCTCCTCCTGTGCTCTAGAATAAATTTAGAAGTAATTAGACTTGGGCTGAGCTCAACCTGAGGTGGACAGCTCAGCACAGATGGTTCAGCCTGAACCTTGTTGAGTGAGGCTGTCTGTATGTAATTTTGCCATGATGAGTCCTCCACAGAGCTGGGCTGCAAGTGACTAACTGCCACAGTCAGAGCCTGACACTTCTGCAGACTTAAACTCTCTGCTGGCTGAGCCCAGCAGCTGCCTTGGGTCAGCAGGTTGGGAGACATGTGACTTCAGCGTACTTATGACTCAGATTCCTGAGTTATTCTGGATTGTTCTCATTTTGGTGAAGTTTGTTCTTCCATGGTCTGGCATCTCATGGTGCAGCCCCAGCAAGCATTTCAGCTCTGAGGTGAAGATTGATTGAGAATTGGATACTTCCCTCACAGACAAGGAATAAATGGATGTGTGAATCTATGTGTGAGTTTGTGAGAATGAGTGTGTGTTTCTGTGTGTGTGTGTGTGTGATATGTGGGGTTTTCCTGAGAAAAGTCTGTGAAGGTCTGTTCCTTGAGGAGAGGTGGAGTGTACTGAGGCAGAAAGAGCATCGTCAGAGCAGTTGGAGACATCAGGGCCTCTGTCCTGAGCATGATGCACACAGGCTCTGGGTCGTCTCTAGTGCGAGTCTCTGTGTGAATTCCACCTGAGTAACGATGGTGGCAGACAATTTTCTTTCCTGGCACCTGGTTTGTGCCTGATGTTAATTATCCTGTATCTGTCTCTGGGATAAAGTCTTAGATTATTTAGAAGATGTTACCAATTTTCAATCTAACATGATCAGCAGCTCCAGAACTCTGGAAACATCCCCAAGTGTCTGACTGGTGAAATCTCTGGCCATTTCCACACCTGCTGCCATCCCTGATGGAACTCTCCCAGAACACAAGAACCCTAGCCTTAGGATCTCCACGAAGTACAACCCAGCTGGAGGGGAGGGATGGCCTGTGCCCGGGACTCAGGGCTGAGACAGGGCACACCACCTCATTCCTTTCAAAGGGCCTGATCTAGAGATGATTGGGCCAGTGAGGCCCCCCACACCGTCTCCCTCTCACTCCCCTCCCTCCTCTCCACAGTGTCTCCTGTGCTGCTCCCAGAGATGACCATGAACCTTGGGGTCTCCGGCTCTGCTTTCCGGGTCTTGCCCTTTCTCAATCCAGGGCTCCCCCAGCCACCACCCTGGGAGCCCATCCAGATGCCCCCTCTGGTGACCTCGGCCATTGCTCCTGGCAACCCTCTGGTACTGTCACCTTTCCCCATGGTGCCTGAGATGACAGGAGCTGCAAGCCATGGTCCCTGCATTCCTGAACCTTGCAAGGTCATCATCCAGGTCAGCCCTGAGGTGGGGCTTGTGGAATCAGCCCAGAACCAGCCTGTCATCCTGACACAGGCTTCACTCAACTGGGGGGGCCCAGAAGTTCCATCTGCCGTGAATGGGCATCCTGCACCCGTCTACTTGGTGTCATCTGTGCCAGAGACCGTTATGCCGACCCCAGCTACTACTGTCACCCAGGCTGGGACAGGAGACCATCCTCCTCAGGCTCCACTGCCGGTGGCCCAGGTGGTTCCCATCATCCTCCCATCCAGTGGTGGATCACTGCCCCAGTGGGTTTGTGGGGAGACTGGTCCAGCCACCACCCGGAACCAGGCATCACCTGAAACCTCCAGCAGCCCCAGTAGCGTCTACGAGAACTTTCGGCGCTGGCAGAAATTCAAGGCCCTGACCCGGAGGTACCTTCCTCAAACTCCGGACACTGAGGCTGTTTCCTGCTTCCTCATGTAAGTCCATTGGGTGTCCTAGACCTAATGGGAGCTTCACAGGAAGGGACAGGGGTGACCCCCAGGGTAGGGTCCATGACAGCGTGACCTCAGGAATGTCACCCCGGGGTTTCGGCTCAAATCCCATAGTGACCAGTCATGCCCTAAAGCTTCAACTCAGTCTGCTCATCAGGTTTGGACCTGACCTGTGGTCGGTAGGACAGACATTCTGTTCCTAATACCAGACACAGCACAGATACACCAGGGTTCAGACAGGCCATGGCTGCTCGGCCTTGGCATCTCATGACGTATCCCCAGAGCTGAGGGATCACACCAGCATGGCCACTGAGCAGGGGTGTGGGAGGTAGAGTCAACTCTGCGCGGGGAGACCAGGCCGCCATCGGGGGTCTAGGCATGGGTGTAGGGCAGCGGGGGCTCCCGGCAGATACAGACCCTGACCGAGCCTGTCCTTGCAGCCCGGTTCTGCGCACCCTGGCCCGCCTGAAGCCCACCATGAGCCTGGAGGAAGGCCTGCGCCGGGCCCTGCGGGAATGGGAGGGCACGAGCAATTTTGACCGCATGATCTACTACGACATGGCTGCCAAGTAAGTCAGTCCTGGGCAGAGAGTGGGGGTTGTGGCTGGCTGCGGGACTGGGCTTCACGGGCTGCTCCCAGATGGCCAAGGCGTCCTTGGCATCCCCGGGAGGCCCTTCCCCTGTGGAAGCTTGTCCCTCCTGGGGCCGGGACACTTCTCCCCACCCCACTCTGGGGTTCCTGACCACAGTCTGAGGGTCACAGTCCCTTATTTTCTGTGACCCTCAAAATGATGATATGGGGAATCACTGGGGGAGCTAGGGTCTATGCCCACCAATTCTCCACCCTCCTGAGGGCTTGGCGGTGTGTGTTCCCTGTCCCTGCCTCATCCAGTATGGTCCAGGCCAGCCCATCTCAATGGGGTCTGTGCTCCCCATACCAGGTTCATGGAGTTTGAGGCTGAGGAAGCGATGGAAGCGCAGAAGCTGCAGTGGATGAATGGAGTACAGGGCCTGCCAACCACTGCTCCACCCAGGCCTGAGCCTCAGGGGGCTCCAGGCCCACCACTAGGCCAGCAGCCAGGTACCGAGCCTGTTCCCCAGCTAATTTTCATAGGCCCAGGAAGGTGCTAGGGTTCCTGCCCTGCCAGGGAGCCTTCACTCTCCTGGGGACACCCAGGCCTATGCTCAGCGGCCCCCTGTTCCTGGGTTTCTCCCTCTCCCTGAACACAGCACACTGCCTGAGGGCATCAGACTCACCTTTGAAGTGGGGTTGGAGACCCTGGGGACACGGTTGACCCCTCCTCCCTTTGAAGACCCCCTCATCCCTCACGCAGTTATGGGATTCTATTACACACAGATGTAGACACACACCTGACCTGACCCATCCCACAGGTATCCGTCCCCATTTCTGTGCTCAGTGCTGTGTGTCTAAGGGCAATGGACGCGGGGTCCACTCATGTCCCTCTCCCCTTCTTCCTCCTCAGCCTGTGTCCCTAAGAAATCCAGACCCCGGGCTCGGGCAGCCTGCCCCAAGACGCACAAACCACAGCGGGCCCCCAAAACCAAGGCCCCCAAGGAGATCCCCCCTGAGACCGTGCAGAACATGGATATCATGGATGAGCAGCTAAAGGCCCCCGATACAGTCTGTGGGGCGCCCCTTGGCCGAAGGGCAGCGGGCAGGAAGATGCAGCAGGAGGAGGCCGGGACCTGCCCTGACCCGGGGCTCCTGAGCTATGTGTACGAGCTGTGCTCCCAGGAGGCCTTTGTCACCAAGGTGGGTTTTGGGTGCTGCTGTAGGGAGGGGAGGGCACAGGGTTGCTTCTGTCCAGGGCTTGGTAGTGACATATTTCTATTTGTGTTTGTGTGTATGTGTGCACATGTGTCTCCCTGTGTACAAACATTGGCCCTATTTTGAGAATTTCTGGGTTTGGTCAATGTGTGAACATCTCTGTGTGTCTCCATCTGTGTATACTGTGTGGTCTCTGTGCAGAAACGTGTGGATACATGTACATGTGCCTAGAGGTGGAAGAGTGTGTGTCTTTGTGTCATGTGTGTACATGACAGAGACTTTGTGCAACCGTCCAAGACCCTGCACTGTGCTGAGAACGGGTGAGTTTGCATCTTAATTCCTTCCTAGTCCATAGGAGAACCCTCACACCCGCTTCCCCCTCCCAGGTCGAGGCAGTCATTCACCCCAGCTTCCTGGCGCACCTGCTTTCCCCAGAATCCCAGCTGGATCTCCTGGACCTGGCTGAGGAGCTCGAGGAGGAGGAAGGACTCACCCCCACACAGGTGAGGCACATAGGTCTCTGGGGTCCATGCAGGACCCAGGGGAATAATGTGAGGGTTTCCTGGAAGGCAATGGGTAGCGGCCCACGGCAAACAGGAGGTATTTTGCATGTGATTGCTGGGAAAGAGTCCCTGCAGGGGACACAGGGGACAGGTACCAGGGCACTCAGAGCAGCAGGTGGGTCATGAGTCAGGGAGGGGCGCCCAGCACTGGGGCCTAGTCACTTGGTGCCCTCCCTGCCCAGGCCATGGCCAGAGGCCTCCCTTTGAGTCCTCAGGGAAGATGAGGACGTGAATATGGGGTGAGGGAAGGGTTGGCGGGGGTGAGGGCCCTTAGTGGGACAGAGATCTTGGTTTTCTACTCTGGGAGGAGTCGCGGTAACTCTCTGTCCCACCCTGCACCTGCACCCCCACATGCCCACACTCTCCTTCCTCCCTTCAGATTGTGGAAAAGCGTCTACGGACTGTGCTGGACAAGGAGGTCCAGACAAGGCTTGTCCCCAACACCAGCTGACTCCAAAAGACTCAAGTCCATCTGAGAGTGCAGGAGGTCACTGCAAGCCAACCCCTACCTGGGGCCATAAGCCAGGGGCCAGCGCTGAATCCTGCCCCCCTGAGACTGACTTTGGACATGCCTCAAGGCCTGTGCAGGCTGAGGCCACTGGGATGGCACCTCGAGCCTCTGTCCTCTCTTTGGGGAGCCTGGAATCCCCATCCCTTCAGGCAGAACAGGCCCCCTGTCCGGGCCTCGCTGCCCCTACTCTGGACAACAGGGTCTCCCTCATGCTGGGAGAGGCCCCTCCTGGCCAGGGGCCACATGGGGCAGCAGAGGGCTCCAGTGAGGAGGAGGAGGAGGAGCTGCCCAGCCTGGCCTTCCTCCAGGCCTCTCAACACAGCCTTCTGCCCTGGGGCTTCCCCATGAGACCTGGCTCAGACACTGGCCCCTGCTGCCCGAGGGCCTGGGGGGCTTCTCGGCCCCAACCCACTCACAGAAGGGCCTGCAATCCTGCTGCCCCTGCTACTGCCCCTTCCAGGAAGCGGCCTCTGTGTGGGAGCGCAGGACTGGGCATTACTGAGAAGACCCCCTTCCCTGGGGAGCACGCCAGGGTGTCTGGGGGCTCAGCCTTGACTGTGGAGCTGGTGGGCCCTTCCCTGCCCCCAAAGAGAAGGTTCCAGCCTGCTCTAGCCCAGAGGAGTACAATACAGAATGGGTACAGCATCCAGTAGGAGACCAGGGGCCTCCCTCCTGAGCCTGGCTGCCCCTAACAACCTTGTCTTCCACCTGATCTTCATCCAGCTAGGACTTCTCTGTATTGTTTGGCGGGCCCAGTGGTGGGGTTTTGCTGGAGCAGCCCCTTTGTGTCATTGTGTAAATAGTTAATAAATTTCATTTCATTGAAAATGCTCTTGGTATCTCCTGTCGCTCATGCTCCTTGGACAATCCTGAGATGAAAACAGGTAAGGGCGTTACAGGGTTTGGGTCCTGTGAGACATTGTACTCCCTGGAGCAGGGATGAGTCCTCCCCACCCTTAGGGAGATGTGCTCAGTTTCAGCAGACCCACCCAATTCTGTGGACATAGGCGAGGCTCACGTTTGCTGTCTTTTCCTTGGAATGCATCAAAAAGCACATCAAAGATTGAGGGCATCACGCTGGGAAAAATCACAGCATGGGAGAGAGCAACACAAAGGAGCTTTCACAGATGTGGGAGACAGACTGTTTCCATTTCTTCCCTGAGTTCGTGGCTCACACCCAACAGTGACTGCTCTACAGAGCTCCTTGTTCTAGGACTCACTCCTGGTATAGCTCAGGGGACAACGTGGTGCTAGACATCAGTAGAACGAGGGCTGTGCACATGCAACACAAGCACCTTAATGTGTATACAATTTTCCCAATTCTCAGCATTCCATTTGTTTTAGTGTCACACAAAATGGTTCCTGGAGCTTACTCTGGCTCTGCCCAGGACGTACTCCTTTCTGTACTCAGGGGACCATATGGAGTACCAGGAATCAAATCCAGGTTGGCCATGTTCAAAGCAACTGCCCCATCAGCTGTACTACTTCTTCAGTTCCAAAATACCTTTTAAAACAATTTCACCACACTTTAAAATAGAGCTCGTATCCTCAGAAGGTGTCCATAACCTCTTCCACTCAGACATCACACTTTCTCTTCCCATTAATCCTTGAGTCTTGAACCCCATATTCCTTTCTTTCTCTAGATTGCCACACTCTGGCTATCTAGCTTTATGTGGCCTCTTTCACTGAGAACAGCTTTTCCTGGTCCACCTACATCAGCTCATGTCCACAGTTCAAAGGTTAACTACAAAATCATATTCCATGTGCAGAAGGGCTACATCTGGCAATTCCTTCAATGGTTGATGAACAATGAGCTTCTTTCTACTCCCTTGTACTAGCTAACAGCAGATGCGCAGAATTAAAATGAGCTTCTCAAAGAATTTTATTGAGAACGCAAGCCTGGGAAAAACCCTCTCACTGCTGGCAGAGAACCCCAAATTTGGGATTGTGGGGTAGGGATTTTATGCACTGTGTAATGCACCCTAAGCACGAAGGTTCTGATAACTGTATTAGGGATGCAACGATTTTTGTTATCCAGAGAACATGTGTCCTCTCTTGGTGTTTTCTTTACACTAAGACAAACAGCAAGGTCCTTAATCTTTCCTTGTCTGTCCTGTCTCGACTTCTGGAACTGAGCATGGTGTCCTGAACCTGTAGTTTTCTTTATCCCTGATAGTTCAGGATCTATATTGCCTTTGGTGCTCTGTTACTTTCTGCCTATTTGGAGACAGTTCAAAATCACAGGTAGTTCCTGTCAGGAATGGGTTTTTTTTTGGTACGCAAAATAATTTTTTAAATTTTATTTTCATAAAGTTATTCACAATAATGGATTACATTCAATATTTCAATCCCACCACCATTACACCATCCCAACACAATTATTTCTAAGTTTACCACCACCACCACTCAAGCCTGCCTAAGAGACAGATACTTTATTTTGTATAGCTTATTATGAATAGCATGAGAAGTCACATGGCCACAAAAGTGGCTGCACGCCCTGGAATTCTACAATTTTAAATAATTAGTGTCCGAAGAAATCTCGATTCTGAGATTCATTTTTAAATCTCTGGATCATGGCCATTACTGAGCTTAAATGGCACAAGGAGGAAGGCAGTTCATGAGCGTGACATAGAGGCGAGGAGATGGGAAGGAGCAGCTGTCCCTGATCCCTTGAGGACTAGAGTTAGCAGTCACTGGTCTCACATACGTGGGTTTTCCATTGGGTTCTGGATTCGTCAGGGGCAGGTGGAGGGACAACACCTGCCCCTGTCTGAGGCACCCTGGTGAAATCGGCCTGCTGCAACATCAGCAAGCTGATCTCTTCATCACTTCAGCAAGCTTCCTGGATCCGAAATTCATTTCTTGTTGGAAATGTTTTAGGGTAACCTTGAGGCTCCTCCACAGCACCAGTAGCTTCTGGTTTGAAGTGGCTCAACATGCCTGATCATGCATTTGGTCCCCAGAAGCAAGAACAGTTCTTGGGCACCACACCAGTTTTGTTCTACACTCTCTAAAACTGTGATCACTGTGGAAGAAATGAAGTATGTCCAGACTCTATGGCACAGCTGAAACAAGGTGGTCAGACTTTCTACTGTTCCTGCATGCTCCTTTATGGGCACACAAAGTCCAGCATTCAGACTTCAGAGCAGATCAGCTGCCCTGAAGGGGACCCAGATACAGCAGCGGGGCCTGTGCTCATTCCCATAGACTAGCCCATAACCTCCAGGTTGTTCCTGTTGGCGAGCTCCTTGCCACCTGGTCCCACTTCAGCAAGCACTGGGAGTTTAAACAACACTGACCTTTCTGGAGAAAGCACTGCTCTCCACTGGGGAGCACTGAGGAAGCCCTGCAGTCACAGTCAGGGAGCTGAGGGGTCCCTGGGCTCTTCCTCCGTCATGGAGCAGACCCTAGAGGGGCAGCTGGGCTGTGGAGCTGGGTTGGATGGAGGAGACTCTGAGGTGCTGATGCTGATGAAGTACCTGAAAAGTTGGATCAAGCATCTGAAAAGCCCTGGGGACCTGGCTTTTACCTGTTAGAGCAGGGATGGCAGCTTGCTGAGACCAGCTCTTCATTCCTCTGAAGTAGAAGGGGTGTGAGGGTGGAAAAGGGTCTATGTGGGGCTTGGGAGGTATTAACACAGTCAGCTCCCAAGAAAATGCACATCTCAAAATCCCTGGAGAGGGGGCCATGTTTTATGTGACCAGGATAAAGACTGAGGGGTGCATTTTCATGGGATAGGTGGAAAACAAAGGTCTCATTATCAGGCCTTGAGGATCCTGGAGCCCCAGAAGAGTCTCGCTGTTTGTGTCAAGTTCTTGCGATTGGGTTGTGTCAGACTAAAGCCATCCCAGAGCACATACAGGTACACCTGTGACCGAGCCTGAAAAACACTTGCAGGTGTTCCTTGCATTGTTCGTGCTTTGGCAGGCTTTGGTGCCCTCTTTGCCCAGGTCCTGTGCTCTCTGTATGTATTGTCTCCAAAAGGGGCCACCTGGGATAGGCTCCGGAAATGGGAGCAGCCTCTGCAGTGGCCAAAGGCCCATGTTCCACACCCCACAGTTGGAACAGCTCTGGTGAGGGTCCAAACTGCACATCCAGTTGTGGTCTAGGTAAGGGCTCAGGCACTGGATCATGGAAGGGAAAACAAAACCCACACCAGAGCTAGGTGAGAAGAGTTTCTGCAAACCTGTGTAGGCAGGTTCAAGCTGTGCAGGGGCTAGGGACTTACATGAGTAGATGGTCCTCAACTCTGTGCCAGAGGAGAGCTCCTGTCGAACCCTTACTTGATGGGGCTGGATCAAACCCAGGTTCTAGTAGAAACTTGGTATGTGGATGACTCTAGTTATGGCCAGCCAGATGGAGGCCAGTGTTAATCCAGCCTTCTACAGAGAGGATTTGCTGTGGTCCCAAGAGGAGGTAATGCGTGCCCTTTGGCGGGACATGCATTCTTGGCCTCCCTGCGAGTTGCCAGGCTGGGCTCTGCTGAGGGACCTGTGACTCAATGCTGCCCAGGAGACACAGGGACTGGATACATGCCACCCGGTGGCTGCCTGCCAGGCTGCTGCATGCTGGCTCCAGAGCTCTATGGGCGGTAAATCGGGCTTGGTTTGACCCCTCCACCCTGGAGAAGGAAGCAGTGCTATGGGCCTCAAAGGTGTTTCCAATGATCAGACCCATTGACAGGGACAGCTCAAACAAAAATACACAAATGGGACTTCATAAAATTAAAAAGCTTCTGCCTAGCTAACAACATGGTCTACAACGAAAGGACACCAGACTGAATTGGAGATAATATTCATGTGCAACACATCAGGTAAATATGAATATCCAAGATCTATAAAGTACTCAAGAGGACTCACCCCCCTCCCCCAATTCACAAACCTTATTTAAAAATTGTGAGAGGAAAGAAATAGATGCATCTTCAAAGTAGACTGATGGCCATGAAATAACACATGAAAAAGGGTTCATTATCACGTTTTGCCGGTCTTCACTGGGCTGGAGCAATAGCACAAGAGGTAGGGTGTTTGCCTTGTAAGTGGCTCACCTGGGTTTGATTCCTATGTCCCTCTCAGAGAGCCCAGCAAGCGATTGAGAGTATCCCGCCATCTTGGCAGAGCCTGGCACTCTACCGTGGCATATTCGATATGCCAAAAACAGTACTAACAAGTCTCACAATGTACAAGTTACTGGTGTCCACTCAAGCAAATTGATGAACACCGGGAGGACAGTTTTACAGTGCTATCACTTACTCTCAGTGAAATCAAAATCAAAGTGTCATATCACACAAAGGAGAATGACAACTGTCAGGGAAAAAATGTGGGCACAATCTCTGGTGTTGTTGGGATGTGGCGGAAAAGGAATCCTTACCTGCTGTTGTTGGGAATGTTGTCTGGCTTAGCTCCTGTGGAAAACAGTTTGGAGGTTTCTCAGAAAAGTAAGAACAGAGCTGCCATATGATCCAGCAATGCTGCAGTTTGATATTACCCCCAAGACACAAAAACATTCATACAAACGAACAAATGCACACCATTATTCATTGCAATACTCAACACTATAGTTAGACATGGAACCCAACTTAGGTATCCAACATCGGATAAACAATTCATGAGAGTATGATATGCAAATACAGTGCAGCTATAACGGAAGGTGAAGTCATACAATTTGCCACAACCTGAATGGAACTGAGTGAGTCGGAAAGAGGACAAATGCCACAGACAAATGTCACTTCTCTGTGGTATACAGAAGAACAGGGTAAGGAATGCAAGGTAACAAATGGGATACCTATATGACCCTTGACCCCTGATGACAAAAGTAAGGAATAAAGGGAAGGAAAGAAACTGAAGGGAGTGAGAAGAAAATGATGGAGGGTAACTGCGGTAGCGGGTATGCACAGTAGTATAGAGGGGAGAGTTTTATCTGTATATTATGTCTGAATAATACAGTTAACAACAGTCTAAGCATAAGACTCAAACTACATCAGCTAAACAAAAAAATGTGCTTCTCCAGGGGTATGGTGCTGCCATGAGTCAACCTGCATCTGCGGGGAGAGTGCATCAGCAGCCAGACTTTCTCAGTGTCTGGATGGGCTAACTGCCTCCACCTCCCTGTACTTTTGCAAGCCTCAGCAGTTACATCCACACTGCAAAGCTGCCACACAGTTAAAAAGTTACTCCAGCCTTACCAAGTCAATAAAAATACTGAATTCTCTGAACAAACTCCATGCCCTCTTAGCACCTGTATTGTAAACCATTATGCACAAAAGGAAAAGGAGAGAGAGAATAAGAAGAAAAGTGCCTCCCATAGAGGGAGGCTAGGGATGTGGGATGGGGCGTTGGGGGATGGTGGGAAGGAAACAGGGGACACTGGTGGTGGCAAATGTACACTGGTAGAGAGTAGTCATGTGCTGGATCATGATATGACTAAAACCCAACTATGAAGAGCTTTGTATTGGTCCATCTCATGGACATTCAATTAAAAAAAATTTGTAAAGTAATGTGGAGTTCATGCCAATTCAATGAGCTTAATCAATGGCTGAATAAATAGCAGTACTCCTACATTAAATATAATGGTAAAAACAAAATATACCTGTCACGGAGAAAGGCTGGGTTTGGGAGGAAGCTTTGGGAAACTGGTGGAGAGAGGTCAACACAAGGGGTGACATTGTATTGGAACATTGTATACCTCAAAGTCAGCTATGAATAACTATGTAAGTAACAACTCCTTAATGCTTAACAAACTTTTTCTACATTTAAAAAGGAAAGAATAACTGTAACACTGAGAGGATCAAAGAACAAATATGATTTCATCATCATGGGGAATGAGCAGCTACTGCCAAATATCACCCTTAAAGTAGGGCCAGAAGGGTCCATGATTCTCTCACCATACTCAGTGGTTCATCATCTGAGGATGCCTGAGGACCACATACCTGTTTTTCTGAAGGGTAGGAGGGAGAGGCACATGGAGTTGATGGAGCCCCGTGAGTGGAGCCATAGGTGTCAGCTGACCTGACTGGAGAGGTAGAGCTTCACCCCCCACCCTTAGAAAACTCCACAGAGAAAGGATAGGTTTGGGCTAACTATCAAGACTGGACATTGTACACAGCCCCTTGGCTCTGGACACTTGGCTGTGACAGGTGTGTTCTTTCCCCCACTTCCCTCCCCTCTTCCCTGGGGATTCAGAGTCTTAGGTCAGAGGGAAACCCAGATGCTGTACTCTGACACCATAGAGAGCGGATGGGATGGGGAGAACTGTGAACTCTGTGCTCAGGTTTGCCCTCCCTGCCCAGGGCTGTGGGTGGCTAAGGAAGTTGTCTCTGGCCTGCCTTTTCCCTCCTCCAAAAAGGACCCCAAAGAAACTCAGATGTGAGGTCACAGCATCACTTGCTGGTATTGGAAGAAGAGGCGATTGAGATATCACAAGCTTGCAGGCTTCAAGAGAATGAACCTGTGAGGAAGCATTCACATTCTTCTCAGTGCATGTGGAAGGTTGTCCAGTTCAAATCAATCATAGACCTCTACAAAAGTATCAATAATCATATAAATATTTAAATGAAATTAAGCATCTTTTCCCACTACAAAGTGATGAAGGAAAAAAAATCAACCCAAAGCAAACAGTAAGAATCACACTATACAGACACAGAACAAGATTCTTCTGAAAAACTCTGAAAAATGAGGAAATAAATGAGATATATGAATATTAACAAGAGACACAGCAAAAAGAAACTAGGGTATGAGGCAAAGAAAGTGTTGGGAATGAGGGAAGATCAAAGAAATACAGGCCTACCTTTCAAAAAAGAAAAGAACAAGTAAGAAAATCTCAAATAATCAATTTGAGCTCACATGTGAAGACTATGGAGATGGATAGATCAAAAAATTAGCAGAAGGAAATGATAAAAACGTGATCATAAAAAAACCCATAATTTAAATGACATAGGAGCCCATATTATTTGAATCTCCTTCCTACAGAGCCTGGTGGATGTGATGGCAGAAAGGAATTATTATCTCATGCATGCTTCTTTTTCTAGAAACTCATAAATGACAAAGTAAGGGCCTTTGATTGTAGATTTCTGAGATATTCTCTCTTTATTTTTTAAATTTTTTTTCTTGTCCCTTTTTGTTTTTGGAACATACCCAAAGGTGCTCAGGGCCTACTCTGGGTTCAGAAGTCATTCCTGGCATTGCTCAGAGGACCATCAATGTTTACTGCATCAAAGCAGGATTTAGTCACATGCAAGCAAGTGCCTTTACCCCAGTACCTAGCTCTGGCCTTTCTTTCCTTTTTTCTTTTTTTTCTTTTGAGGTCACACCCAGCGATGCACAGGGTTTACTCCTGGTTTATACACTGAGGAATTACTCCTGGTGGTGCTCAGGGAACCATATGGGATGCTGGGAATAGAACCCGGGTCAGCCAGGTGTAATGCAAATGCCCTTGCCACTGTGCTATTGCTCCAGCCTAGCTTCTTTGCATTTTAACATAGGTTTCGGCACAGAAGATGAAAGACAGGGTCTTCAGCTGCCTCTGATCTCACCTGTAGATTCGTCTGACAGAAGAGACATTTCACAGCAGAGGGAAATGTGAATTTCATTTTCTTGTGTCTTGTTCACTAGTGTGATAATGGGTCTCAGGGATCTGAGAGCTCAGATGGACACAGGGAGGACATGAAGTAAAGAACTGAAACATCACTGACCACTCACGACAAGGAAGAAGCTTTGCGACAGAAAATCAAGAACAAATTGGAAAACTCTCCAAATCAGCATATATATTATTGTAGATTTCAAAAGGGGAGGAAAAAATTACTACAGTAAGCCAAGAAAAGCAGGAGAAAGAATCTAATTTCCAGACTTAGCAATTCATAAGAAATTTCCACCAATCCCAGACACATAAAGAGAAAAACAAAATTGGTTTTGACAAAGGTGCAAAAGTAAAATTCTTAGCTATGATAGAAAACACAAAATTAATCGCTTAAAAATGAATAAACTGAACTTCATCAACATTTAAAACTCATATTTGGAGCAAGATGGTTTTCATGGCAAGTGATCACCACGCCACAGTTTTCCATCTTTACAACTTCGTCTTATTGAGAATTATATTATCCAAACGGGAGTATACATGCTATGAAAATGAAATGTTATAGAAATGACTATTCACTAAATGACTAAGCAAAATCCACTTGACATGCAGTTATAGAATCAATATTTCTTATATTGGATTTTAGTATTTGATACAATGGATTCTACTATTTCCCCTGATGATTCACTCCCTGAGGATCTTTGAGATTATTTCCAATGAAAGTCATTACTGAAAAATTCCAAATTATACTGAAAATTTTGGAATTGTCCCTTCTAATGGGTGAATTTTATGACATGAAATATATCTCTGTAACAAGCTAAGAAGCGTATCCCTTATCTAGCAACGTTGCTTGCCCTTCCTGTGTTTAAGCATGCCCAGTACAATCCTGCCTTCCTGAGTCCCTCATCTCTGCTGGCTCCTTGGGTCTCCCGTTCTGCTCCAAAGTTCTCATCTAAGGACGAATTCACTCCCCCAGCTCCAGCTGCGCCTTCGGCCCTTACTCAACTCTGATGTAGACGTCTCCAGCCCAAATCACTTCCAAAAGCCAAGTGGAGTTCCTAGGTCCCTCTCTTGAGTGAGTTGAAGCACTCAGCTGCTCTGTGGACCCTGCTCCAACTCTCCAAGGCCTGACCTGGTCAGAGTGCAGCCAAGGTAGTGTGTGAGACCTGAGGTCAGAGGGGGTTAGGGCGGGGTCAGAGAGGGGTCAGGAGAGGGATAACACAGGGGCAGGTCCAAAGTCAAGGAGGGCTCACGAGAGAGCTGTGACCAGTGGGGAGGATGGGATTAGAGAGGTCATATTTTAGGGGACAGAGGTCAGAGGGGTGCAGCCAGGGCAGAAGGCACTCTGGCCATGGGCATGGAGACTTGAAGCCCCTGGCAGGAAGTCCCAGCCCCGCAGCCCTCGTCTCAGCAGGTGCTTGGGGCACCCTGGGCTCAGGTGAGCATATGGGCTGTGGGCGGGGAACAGCCTGGGTGGACTGGCCCATCAGTCTCCTCTTTTTTCCTCTCTGTGTTCCCCAGTCTTCGAGCGGGCAGCCGGCCACGGCGTCCACATGGTTGGGGCACCCGGCCCACCCTGTCCAGGTCACATGGCCCACTGCCCCTCCCGGGATAGTGGGGAGGTGGAGACAGGACACTAGTACAGCCCCACACACAAAGCTAGTGTCTGGGCCGGGGGTGGGGGTGGGGGCTGCTGCGGGCAAGTGGTCTCCTGGATGCAGCTGTGACCATCTGTGGTCACCACATCCCTTCTGAGGCTTCCCATGGGGCTTGCTCAGTGTGCGCTCTGCTGTTCAAGTTCCTGCTGCCCAGGCAGCAGACAGGGATATCAGACACCAAGCTGCCCTGTCACTCTGGGACTGGTTGACCCCTGCTTCTGCTTTCCCACTGAGAAGTGGTCAAGGGTCTACCAGAGAAGAAAGAGGGACCTCCTGTTTACCACATGGCATCGGAGTGGTCATCACAGTGTGTGGGAAGCCCAGGGGGTATGGATGATCTCTAGTGGCCACGAGGCCTTGGAAGGCCAGTGACCATGGCAGGCCAGCCTGCAGTACAAGAGCATTCATCCCTGTGCAGCTGTGCTCATTCATTCCCACTGGGCGTTCTCTACCGCCCACTGCTTTACAAAGTGAGTTGTTTCTCAGGTCCTAGCAGCCGGGCTGGTAGGGGGAGAGGGTTAAAAGATTAGAACCCCTGCGTCCTCAAGACTGTGTGCTGGGACAATCTGTGTCCTTCTAGTCCAAGTTTTTTGGCCTGTGACCTGTCCTCTCCTGTATTGTCCTCTCTCCTCACCTGATTTTGCTCATCTTCTATCCTCATTCCTGTGCCTTTCCCCAACACAGGTCTGCCCCCGAGATGGCAGTGTTCATCCTGCCTCCCAGGTGCAATGCCAGCTGGCTCTGTGTCACCTCACACCACAGCTTCTCTCAATGTCATTGCAATCCTGGTTCTCAGAGGGAGGCTGGAACCTGGGATGCAGTGGCAGATGCTGGTGTTCTGTACATCTCTGGCCTGGGGTCTCTGCTCAACACATGTGTATTGGTCAGCTGCGTGGACACTAGATATGGAGTCCCTGACCTTGAAGAAGAACAGAGCTGCTCTCTGTCCTGGGTCAGGTTGGGTGTTCCCAGTGGTTTGGGAGGGGCAGTAACCTGGAGTTGGATCTTTGGTACATACAGAGGACCACAAGCATCTGCTTTGTGCTGTGTCCCACTGGAGACCCACTGTGGATTAGGTTGGCTTGACCCACCTCACTGTGTCTCCATTTAATTAGAGCAGAAGTTCCCCCTGTGAGAGAGCAGGGATGACAACAGTGGAGTGGAGAACTCAGATGGGCAGGCTCCAGTGGGCATGGGTCAGTTTGTGGATGCGAGAGTTTGGTCACCGGCTGTATGGGGAGGAATTTCCAGGTGAGTGAGTGGGAAGGTGGAATGTTTCATCCCTCATGGTCAGAACACAGGACATCCTGCACGCATGGTCTCCTTTGACCAATGATTTTGTGCAGTTTCAGAACAGGGGAGTACCAAGAAGGAGTGAGAGAAAGGAGTGTTGCGAGAGCAGTTTGGTCATAAGGCGGGTCAAGAGCCAAGATGGAGCCAGGGCGCTCTGCTTGTGCCCAAGGAAGGTCAGGATTGTCCAGCCCCATGGGACCTGCAGCCCTCCGTGATCCTTTCCAATAGTGGGTGTGTGCTGACTTGTGATTAAAACTGCCCTGATTGCTAGAGAGAAGGTCAGACAGAAAGGGACAGTTCTGCGCGGTGGTTCAGACAAGGCAGTGCTGGGGGTCAGATGATGGTGGAGAGGCACAAGCTGCCATATGCAGAAGATCATGACTGTCACCTTCCCTCCTGCAGGAAGTCTCATGCCCCCGAGGATTACTGGGTGTGTTGGGGAAGTACCCATCTCTACCAGGACACCCAGTAGGCCAGGAGGGTGGCTGTGAGCTGCATTATCATCCATCCAGACTTTTAGAAGCTCCACCATTTTGCAGCGGTGTTACAACTGCACCAACCTGTGAACTTCAGCTCCTATATCATCCCTGTCTGCCTTCCAACCCCTGGCATGGAGCTGCTTCTTGGCACATCTGGTTCGATAAATGGCTGGGGAAAGCTCACTGAGGACAGTGAGTGGTTATGGTGTGGGTGTGGATGAGAGACAGGGACTAGGATTCTAGCTCATCAAAATCTCTAGTTAGCAAGGAGGCCTATGGACCTTGTGCCTCTGTGCCTTATTTCCTGAGAAATGGACTCTTCTCATTCCTCTTGTGAAAGATGTGTCCTTCTGAAAGCTTCAAGTTACTCAGGTCAAAGACAATGAAATTCTGGGTCATTTGCTTTAGGGAGTCAGGAATCTGGAAATCAAAGATTTTCTGTCTTGGGTGCAAAAACTTAACTAATAATCGAATTGATGTAGGGTTTCTTAAAAATGCTGTTTAGGTGGCCTGAGAACTCCTCTCAGTGATGTATGGCCCACCTTCTCAGTTTGAGGATGCAGTGTTGTTAGGTTCTGCAGTGACAGGGTTAACCAGGCCACCTCAGTGATGCTGGGGAAACATCTAGGCCACATCTGCTTGTGCTCAAGGGCCTGTAGGACTTTATCTTGATGCTCAAGGAACATGTCCTGCCAGAGATATAACTAGCAACGATTTTGGGAGAAGCATGTATTTCACACTTCTGTTCTCTTCTAGCCCCTTGGTTCTAATATTTCAATTTGATGTAGATCAGACATGACTTTGTCAACTCAATTTGTCTGAGTGTTCCTCTTTCTACTGTGAAATACCTTAATTTTTCCATGGCCATAGTAGGAACATGTAAAAGTAAGAAAAAAGCTCTTGGAGAACCTTGGGGAAGAATGATCACGACCTAAAATCATCTCAGTTCCATCACCTAAGTTTTGTTCTTCTCCTAACCTGTGTCTCCTATCTGCCTCTTGGATTTGTCAGGTGAATGGAGTAATAGGGTGAATACAGGGCAAAACTTTGTGGAGGTTTTCAGTAAAATGAGGAGAAGTATAAACATTGAGTATAAACATGAACTTGTTCAGAGAAGTGTGTTTATACTTTAGTGAGATATTGATGCAGAATGATTAAGGAAAAGGAAATATTTATTTGCCTTTTCAATTTTTTATATTTATAAAGTTTTTCACAATAATTTATTACGTTAAATGTTTCAACACCAATCCCACCACCATGTACCTTCCCGCCACCATTGTTTTGAATTAAATCTTTAAATTTATATTTTAATATCTTTATATCTTTATGGGCTGGAGCGATAGCACAGTGGGTAGGGCGTTTGCCTTGCACGCAGCCAATATGGCCGACCCGAGTTCGATTCCTCTGCCCCTCTCGGAGAGCCCGGCAAGCTACCGAGTGTATCTTACCCGCATGGCAAAGCCTGGTAAGCTTCCTGTGACATATTCGAAATGCCATACACAGTAACAAGTTTCACAATGAAGGCATTACTGGGCCCGCTCAAGCAAATCGATGAACAACCGGAGGCCCGTGAACTGTGATATCTTTATATTTATCTTTCTTTTTTTCTGTTTGTCTGTCTTTTTCTCTTTTGGTCTCACCCAGCAATGCTCAGGGGGTTGCTACTGGCTCAGCACTCAGGAATTATTTCTGGGGATGCTCGGGGGACCATATGGGATTCTGGGAATCGAACGTGGGTCGGCCGCATGCAAGACAAATGCCTTACCTGCTGTGCTTTTGCTCCAGCTCCCCAACTGCCTTTATTTGGTACACCACTTCTCTTCAAAGGTGCTACATGCATTTCAGACAGACCATATCTTACAGAAATGGGGTACAAAAGCATTCCAGATTCTTGCCTGAATCAGTGGCAGGAACACTTCCTTCCTCATAACCAGCCCCCAACTATACATGCACATGCACGCACGCACACACACACACACACACACACACAAACACACACCCATGCTCGCAGACACACTCGTACTCTCACTCAGTCATAGAAGCTTATGCTGCGTTTGTCTTGAGGTCCAGGACCATGCCACAGACTTATCATTAGTCAGCCTATAGAATTTCAGACAATCAGCTTCTGACAATGGGCTTAGATGTGACCAGGTGGCCTCACCTCCAGTGCTCCCATGCCAGCCCGCCATCACAAACATCCTTCTGCCCATTACTTCCTCTCCCCTTCTCCTTTCTCGATAGAAGCTTCTTTGTTTTCACTGGGTCTGCAAGTTAGAGTTGTCATTTCTTCGTGATTGCTTGCCTTAGGAAATCATCTTCTACATTTGAGCAAAATCTGTTAATTGTCTTTGGATAACTAATTAGTAGTGGTACTTTAGAATCATATGGAATTTCCGTATTAATTTTTTAAGGACTGCATATCGTTATCCCTAGCAACTACACTAGTTTCATTCCCAGTACCTGAGCCCTTTTCTCCACATCCTTGCCAACAATCATTTCTTCTTGTTCCATTTTCCCAACTATGAGCCATTTCCCTAGTTATAAGTAATTTTGAATTTTTTAATGTGTCTGTGCACCATCTTTGAGGAAGTGTCTGTTTATGTCTTTTGAATAATTTTTATTGTATTTTTTTCTGTTTTTTGGTTATATGAGTTAATATATTCTGGGTATTAATCCCTCGTTAGCCATGATGATCAAACAGCTTTTGCCTATTGCTCAGGTGCTTTTATTTGTTTGTTTATTTGTTTCCATTGTAGTTTCCTTTTCTTTGTAAATGCGTTTTAGTTTTATGTTGTCCCATTCTATTGGATAACATTGGGTGTCCTTGCTCTTCCCGCAGAGAGCTTAGGTTTTTTGAGCTGCTCCCACAACAGTGCCCCTGAGGCACACCCAATTCCATCAAGCACCAATAATCCTATATTACTTTTCTCTTTCCTTCATGCCATTTGCAAGGATTATTTAGCAATGTCCATTTTGTATAGACACAGAAAGACAGTTGATGGCTATGCTTTGTAACATGGAAGTTAATTGGCTCCAAAATAATATTTACTCCTGGTCATCCATATTTACTTAACTTCAGCCTCAGTTTCGCTTGGTTCCTAGCTCTCCAAAAGCAGCATCTTGACGAAGGGACTGGATGGGCCCAGGGTAAGCTGAAAACTACCCTGGCATTGGAAAGGGACAAGCTAAGTGTATGAAGTATAATAAGTTAAGAGCATCATCATGGAACAGACTCTGTTATGACCCAAGAAGAAGTTACTGAATAAGGACCCTGCTGAGGTTAGGATCAACTAGCCTGGCTTGAGGACTGTGGTTTGTAATATATAGCAAGATGTCCCAGGAAGAGTCAACCTTTAAGCTTAATATAGTTCTTACTGTGTTCATACAAAACTGACTAGAAATTTTATAAGAAGTTACTATGGTTGTTTAAATGGATTACTTACTAGCTGAGGAAAGGAGAAAGCAATACACCCTAAATGCAATCCCGCCCCTGTACAGATCTCCTAGTAATCTGGAGTGCTCCTAGTTATCTGGAGTGCTGAACCCTCAGATGAGATTTTGTCCTTGAGTTACTCTCCTAGAACCTCCCCTGAATAACTAGCTTTATCTCTGTTTGATGTTCTGATATTGTTCAACCCCACCTATGTGTACCCCCACCCTTCATGATTTCTATATTACTATACTGTAAGGGGCCGTGAGCAATAGCACAGTGGTAGGGCGTTGGCCTTGCACGCAGCCAACATGGCCGACCCGAGTTCGATTCCTCCGCCCCTCTCGGAGAGCCCGCAAGCTACCGAGAGTATCTTGCCCGCACGGCAGAGCCTGGCAAGCCACCCATGATGTATTTGATATGCCAAACACAGTAACAACAAAGTCTCCAATGGGGACGTTACTGGGCCCGCTCGAGCAAATCGATGATCAACGGGAGGGCCTTTACTTTACTTACTTTATACTGTAAGGGGAAAGAGGGGACTAGGAGGATGACAAAGAATCCAAGGACGATGACTGGAAATAGAGGACTTTGAGATCTATGAGGAGACTAGGATGATGGAAGTATGATGACTGGGACTACGAGTAAAAGTACAACGATGGTTGTGCAGTAAGGAGAGAGAATAAACTACATTGGGGAGGAGAGAGAAATAAACTGGCTACTGACAAGTCTGGGGCCCAGTTCCCCTGTTCCCGCAATCCTTTGTCCATCTCTTACTGTCATCTAGCCTGAAAGGTGGCTCTCGGCCACCAAACACTTGAGTCCCACATGTGTGCCCACTCGTTTTTTTGGAAACTTGCACCGTTCATGTATTCTTGATTGCTTTTTCCTCCCCATTGGAGATGTGTCTGAATGTACCACTAATGTTGAAATCCCAGAATATACCCGCTAATTTTTCTTCTGTGTGTTTTATGATTTTATAGACAACATTTCTCTGTATGTGTTTCTCTGTGTGCTTTGGCCATTTCTCAGAAATTTCTGGGAAATTTCTGACTCTGGGGGTGAGGGTTTCACTCCTTTAGCTTTAAGGGGACCTGCAGGGTTGGATAGTGACCTTTACTCCTGCATGCAGAACATATGCTCAGCACTTTGACCCAACAATCTCTCTGACTCAAGATCCTTATGTCCAGGCAATATCTCCAGACAGTTCTCCCAGTCCCATGCTGTATATGATTTAGTGTCCACACAACTTTATGAGGGTTTGCTGTAAGACTTCAATGCATCATGGTCTGAAAAGTCAGTGGATACAATTTCTATCTTCCTGATTCTATTGAGGTGTGTTTGGGGACCTAGCACGTAGTCTATCTTGGAAAATGTTCCATGTGCACATTTGCAGAAAAGAATGTGTATTCACATTTTGGTGGATGGAAAGGCCTGTATACATCTATTAGCCCTCTCTCTTCCAGTTCTTCCTTCAAAGCCATTATTCAATGCCATTCTTCATCCAATGGCATTCTTCCATGTCTTCCTTCTGAGTTTTAATCTTGTTGATCTATCCAGAGGAGATAAGATGGTGTTGAATTCTCTAGCTACTATTGTTTTTCTACCAATATCCTCCTTAAAGTTTCTTAGAAGTTGTTTTCAGTGTTTTGGTGGTCCCTCATTGGATGCGTATGTGTTTAGGAGCATGATTTTCTTCCTTCTGTACATATTCCTTGATTATTAAAAAAATGGCCTTTGTTGTCCCCTATAATCTTTTTCAGCCTAAAATCTTTGTTGTTGGATATTAGTATGGCCACCCTGGCTTCTTTGAGGGATTTGTTTGCTTGAAGGATTCTTTTCTATCTTTTGATTTTTGAGTCTGTGTTTGCTCTGGCTGTTTAGATATGTTTCCTGTAGGTAGCAGAATGTTTGGTTCAGGTTTTTAATTCATTTTGCCACTCTGTGTCTCTTAGTTGACATTGAGAGAGATTATGGTATGGGGTTTTGTGCCATCTTTCTGTAGAGGTTTGTTGTGCTTGTAGTGATTTGTCTTGTCTTACAGTTGCCCATTCCACTACCCAGCCGTCGCCACACTCCAGGATGCTTTCCGGACCCGCGTGGCCGCAAGCGGCCGCGCGACACATCATAAGACACTAAATACCCATCTTCTGGAATTGTCGTACCATATTTGATAGGGTTCAAATATGGTAACACCTACAAGGGTGATTAGAGGTCACCCCAAAAGCCTCTATACCTCTCGGAAAGACTGGCAAGCTACCGAGAGTATTCCGCCCGCACGGAAGAGCCTGGCAAGCTATCCGCTGTGTATTCGATATGCCAAAACCAGTAACTACAACTGGTCTCATTCACCTGACCCTGAATGAGAAAGGAGAGGCCGACAAAATCTCAAGGCCGACCTAGGCTGCCACAACGAAGGAAGACAAAAATGATCGTCTGTACTTTCAATGCACGTACGCTAGCATCAGATGCATCCATCGAGGACCTGATGGTACAAGCGCGAATGATCAAGTACGACATCATTGGTCTGACCGAGACAAGAAGGCACGAATCTCACCATGCCGTTTTCGACACTGGAGAAGAATTGTTCCTCGGAACATGCGATAAAAGAGGTGTTGGAGGCGTCGGTGTCCTTGTCAACACAAACTTGGCCAAGAGCATTGATTCATTCGAATGCCTAACAACCGGAATCGGACGTTTACATTTGAATAGATGTGGCTCACTGCCTGCAGTTTCTATCTTCGTTGTCTACGCACCAACATCTCATTATGATGAAAGAGAAATCGAGAAGTTCTACATGGAGCTAGAGAAGTTCTATAAAGAAGACCACACCTTCTACAAGATCATTGTGGGTGATTTTAATGCCAAGATAGGACCAAGAAGATCAGCTGAAGAACTTCACATCGGGACCCATGGCCTAGAATGGAACAAACAGGGTGAGAGACTGTCTGAGTTCATCATGTCGACCAAGACCATTCATGGTAATTCACAGTTCCAGAAGGCAGAATCTAAACGATGGACATGGGAGTCTCCCGGTGGACGATTCCACAACGAAATAGACCACATCATATTCAATCGACGGTTTTGCCTGACTGATGTCGCTGTTGTCCCAAAATTTCGAACGGGATCAGACCACCGTCTCCTTCGTGCAAAATTCTACTTCACAGAGCGGGGAGAAAGGGCTGCAAAGTTCAAAAAGAGAACTCCCAGAATGACCACCAACTGGGAACTCTTTGGTACTATTGCGGCAACATGGGAAGATGCCATTGTTGACAACATTGACGAGGAATACGATCGACTGGTTCAGCACCTCCATGAATGTGCGAGGAACGCCAAGAGAGAGATAGCCACAAAAAGTCGCCTATCTTCGAAAACTCTTGAGCTAATTCGCCAGCGTGGTTTGGCGCATGCCTCAGGCAACCGCAAGCTAACGTCCGAGCTCGCAAAGCAGTGCAGAGATGCGATCAAGGAAGACCTCAAAGAGAGAAGAGCAGAAGTACTGGTAGATGCGGCAGAAGCCGGGAAAAGTATTCGTAACGCCCGCCTGTCCTTCGCCAACTATAAGACCAAGATGACTGCCCTCCGACGTCCTGATGGATCCATCACATCCTCCAGAACGGCAATGGAGAAGATTATCCATGACTTCTACTCAAATCTCTTCGATAGCCATGTCCACTTGCCGACATACCAAATTCCACAGGATGGGTATGTCGTTCCTAACGTTCTCCCTTCCGAAATCCGACACGCCATTTCGTAGGTAAAGAAGCAAACAGCACCCGGCCCAGACAAGGTCAGACCTGAACACCTGAAGAACCTGCCGTCAGTACTCATCAATACACTGGCTCGGCTCTTCACTCGCTACCTGTCTGAATGCAAGGTTCCGTCCCAATGGAAAACCAGCAGGACCGTACTACTGTTCAAGAAGGGAGACATCCATGACATTGGCAACTATCGCCCGATCTGCCTATTGTCTGTCATCTACAAGCTGTTCACTCGAGTCATCCTGAATAGGATTGGCAGAACACTAGATGAAGGACAACCATGCGAGCAAGCAGGGTCCGCAAAGGATTCAGCACCATCGACCATATCCACACGGTAACCAAGCTCATTGAGGTTTCTCGGGAGTTCAAGATGCCGCTCTGCTTAACGTTCATTGATTTAAAGAAGGCCTTTGATTCTGTTAAGACAGAAGCGGTCATTGAAGCCTTAGCCAATCAGGGCATTCAAGCCCAATACATCAGGATCCTCCGTGAGCTGTATTGCGGATTCACTACCAGGATCTCACCATTCTACAAAGAAGTGATCGTTGATGTCAAGAGAGGGGTGCGGCAGGGTGATACCATTTCACCGAAACTCTTCAGTGCCACCCTCGAGAACATCATGCGACGACTGGAATGGGAAGGAATGGGAGTGAAGATAGATGGTCGGCAACTACACCACCTCCGCTTTGCTGATGACATTGTTTTAATAACACCAAACATCAGCCAAGCGGCACAAATGCTGGCCGACTTTGACCGTGAGTGTGGAAAGGTAGGACTACAGCTGAATCTTACGAAGACAATGTTTATGAGAAACAGCCTTGTTCCTGACGCCCCATTCGCTCTCAATGGAACGACCATCTCCGAATGCAACAGCTATGTGTACCTAGGTCGAGAGGTCAACATGAGAAATGACCTGGCACCCGAGCTGCGCAGGAGGAAGAGAGCAGCTTGGAACGCCTTCAAGAACGTCGAAGAAATAGCTAAGAGGATGAAGAACCTCTGGCTCTGGGCACATCTCTGTGATTCCACTGTTCTTCCTGCATTAACATATGCCTCAGAGACCTGGGCCCTACGCAAACAAGATGAGAACGCCATTCAGGTCTCCCAAAGAAGAATAGAAAGAGCTATGCTTGGAATATCACGTTTCACTCAAATGAGAGAACGAATCCGGAGTTCTGACATCCGTCGACGATCAAGGATCAGGGACGCTGTCTCATATGCCAAGGTGTCGAAAATCAGATGGACTGGTCACGTAATGAGATTTAAAGACGACCGTTGGACTAGAGCTGTTACTGATTGGATTCCACGGGATGTCAAGAGACCGCATGGCCGCCCACCTACCAGATGGTCAGACTTCTTTGTCAAAATCATGAACGATCGGTTTGAGGCCCTCCATGTTCCCGGAGCGAAGAGATGCCATTGGGCTACACTAGCACGCGACAGGGACAAATGGAGACGTTACTGGCGCCCGCTCGAGCAAATCGACGACTAACGGGAAGTTAAGTGATTAAGTGAAGTGACAGTTGCCCCTTTAGTCCTTCTTTTAAGATTGGTTTTGAGTCTACGATGTTCCTGAGTTATTGTTTATTCATGAAATAGTTCATTTTTCCTTTGACTTTATCATTTTCCTCCTTTCCTGAGGGGCTTGAATTTTGGTATCAGATAAATAAATTCTCCTTATAATTTCATCTCCCTACTGAATTTTCTTCACATTATTTTCTAGGTTTAGCTATAAAATAATTCTTTTTCTTTTGCTTCCTTTTTATCTCTGAACTAAATATATTCTCCTGTATTTTTGTTGCCTAAAGGTATTAATGAGATGGCAGATGAGTACTGGAAGCCAGGTGGGAGGGTAATAGGGAAGATGGTGGGTCTGTCACTGGATGGTGGAAAGGGAAGATATATTGACTGATCGGGGATTTCTATGAGAATGATGGGAGAATGGATGGATAGATGGACAAAGGTGAATGGATAACCAAGGGATAGGAGGGTGTGTGAGTGAATGTACACAAGGAGAGTGAGGCCAAAGGAAGGGTGACTGCTGATCTGGAAGGACAGGGGAAAACTGACTCATGGAGAATGAATGGATCCTGAAAGGGGAGTTGTGCTGGTTATTGGTTCTGCTCTGTGTGTTGCATGCATTGGTGGGGGAATTTGACATTTTTTGTGTTTAATAACAGGGTTGGGTATTTATTTATGGGAGAGACATGAGCAAAGTAAGATAAGTTAGGAGGCATAGGGAAATAAGAGGAGGCTTTTCTTGCTGGTGGGTAGGGGGCTGAGGCAGTGCTGAGGCTCAGCTGGGCTGAAAAATCTTGTTCTTTGGGAGTGCTAGAGAGTGGCAGAGTGAGGTAGGGGTAACTGAAATTCTGAAAACCTCCTTTGTCCTTTAAGAGCCAGAGACTGGTAGCGAGTTGGAGGCTACAAGGACTCCTGGTGGGATTTTTAGGGAAAAGGATGATTGTCACATTCCCACTCTCCAAGATTAGCCCAGCTCTCAGGCACCAGGGAAGCTGTGACAGCTCACCTCAAAGTAGGTGACTAACTTAGTGGAACTCTGTTATGATTTTTGGGTCACACCCAGCGATGAATAGGGTTTACTCCTGGCTCATGCACTCAGGAATTACTCCTGGCAGTGTTCCGGGGACCATATGGGATGTGGGAATCAAATCCGGATTGGCCACATGCCAGGCTAATGCCCTATCCGCTATACTATTGCTCTGGCCCCGGAAATGCATTATGATGTCGCTGGAAGTGAAAGTCTGAAATCCAGGTGCAGCCTCTGCTTCCTTTGGATGGTGTATGGCACATGGTCGCTTTGGCTATTCCAGCTTCCAGATGCTGCCCCCATTCCTGGCCCAGTACCCCTTCTGGCATACTCAGGGAACAAATCTGAGTCTTCCTCTCTCACCGCATCTGTTCGCTCACCTAAGTCTCCTGCCTCCTTCAGCTGAAGGACCCTGTGATGATATAGATCGGACTGACATGATCCAGGAACATTTCCAATTTCCCGGTCCTCAATTCCATCATGGAGTCCCTTTGCCAGTATGTGTCCCTTGTTGCAGAGATGGGGATGCTTACATTGTCACATTGTTTGCACCATCTTATTCAGGTTCTGTGCTCCGTCAAGACTGACACCCAAGGAGAGTAGACACAAGGGCCAGGAAGGATTGCTCCACAGTTAGAAACCTGCTTTGTGAGCTGGGGGAGAAGGCAATTGGAATAGAGGAGGGATCAGTAGGTCAATGATGGGTGGAGTGGTCGACCGGGATGCTGAAAGTAGATAAAGGACCGAATGTGATAGCCTCTCAGTATTTATATTTTAAACCATAATGCCCAGAACTAGAGAGAGAGTATGGGGGAAATTGTCTGTCAAAGAGGCAGGGGGAGGCTAGGCTCAGGGAATAATGGGTAAATTGGTGGTGGAAAATGTGCACTGCTGGATGGATGGTTGTTCGATCATTGTATGACTGAAACTCAAATATGAAAGTTTTATAACTGTATCTCATGGTGATTCCACTTAGAAAAGAGGCACATCCACTTCCTCCTCTCCCTTTCATCTGGAGAGCTTGCTGCCTCTTCTTGAGAACACAGAGCAGTGGGATGGCAGCCACTGATGTTCATGTCCTCATCTCCGCTCCCCTCACCCCTGCATCTTCATCTCTCCACGCCTCTACAGTGCCCCACAGCTGTGGTCTGCTCTGGGTGAACAAAGGCTCTCCACCTCAGTTTTCACAACACGCTTTCCTTGCCAAGAACAGATGCGCAGGGACAGTGTCTGGTCTGCTACCGCCTTCCCTCTGTCTACCTTTTTTGGGTCTCCTCCTCCTCACCCTTTGTTTCTTCAATCCCCACACCCAGTTGTGTCTCCATTCTGCCCCCATCACCCTGTGGTCAGTTCCTCGACAGCTGTAATCTTGCCACTGATGAAGTTTACATAGGTGTGCATAGATCTATCCCTCATATGTGGCACATAAAGAGACATAATAAGGAGATAATAAATGCCAGACACTATAAAAACAAGAACTGACTTACAGAGTGGAGTATCCTGAGTGGCAGGGGAAGAGAATCGGGGGGAGAGGAACTGGCTGGGGAGAGCGGACTGGAGCCATGGCTGGGGTGGGCAGTGGGCCCTCTGGTGCTGGTGTGGTGGAGGGACAAAGTGTCCCTGGACCGCTACCACTGTAGCAGTGGGCAGTGCTGAAAGGAGGTAAAGGGATACGCATGATACCCTTCCAGTAACAGTATTGCAAACCATACTGCCTAAAAGGGAAATGAGAGGGGGTGGGGGGAAAGAGACAGACAGACAGACAGACAGGCGCTCTGCTCTGGTGTGTAGGACACTGTGTCCATGGTCCCCTATCTCAGTAGCAGTGGACAGTGAGCAGTGGGTAGTGGGTGCTCTGGAGCTGCTGTGTAGGACTCTATGTCTATGGGCCCCTATCACTATAGCAGAGGGCAGTGGGCACTCCATATTCAGTGCTCTTTCAGGGGTAGGAGAATGAGACCTATCATTGTTTCTGGTATTTGGCATATTGAGTATGACATGGGAAGTTTGCCAGACTCTACCATGCGAACTATCGCTCCAGCCTTGGGCTGGAGCGATAGCACAGCGGGTAGGGCGTTCGCCTTACAAGCGGCCAACATGGCCGACCCGAGTTCGATTCCTCCGCCCCTCTCGGAGAGCCCGGCAAGCTACCGAGAGTATTGGATATGCCAGACACAGTAACAACAAAGTCTCCAATGGAGACGTTACTGGGCCCGCTCGAGCAAATCGACGATCAACGGGAGGGCCTTTACCTTTACCATGCGAACAAGACACCCTCAGTAGCCTGTCGGGTTCTCCAAAGTAAGAACGAGATAATAAGATTAGTGGCCACGCGCTTCAGGGAGCTGGGTTTTTATAGTCTCTGGGTCTTAGTCATTGATGTTTTTTCATACATGATTATATTAGGATTCTTTATTTCCTCAGAAGGTCTTTGCTGCCTCCTTGCAGAGAGCCCTTCCTCACCAAGCACACACCTTTAAACACTGATGATTCAGCCTGCTGGAGCATGCCTACTCAGGGCTGTTAGGGAACTTCCCCCTGGAAGCAGCCCCATCAGCTGCCTGATTTAGAAAACAGTTTCTCAAGAGACCCCAGAAGTAGTGGCTCGAGCCAGGCCCCACCAAGAATGAAAGCCTTGCCCTGAGTGCAGATTCAGCCTCTCACATAAATGGCGATTTCTTACTGTTTGTTTTGTTTTGGAGTCACACTCAGTTGTGCCCAGAGGTTCGTCCTGGCTCAGAGATAACTCCTGACAGTGCTCAGGGAGCCACATAGGATACCTGAAGTGGAGCCTGGGTTCACCATGTGCACGGTAAGTGTCCTACGTGCTATACTATTTCTTCAGGTCCCCACTTAGGTATTTAAAATAAACAGTTCCTTCTGCTGTTTTGTACTCCAGACAGCATCCTAAATTGCCTGTTGGCTCTCGAAGAGAGATGTGTGTGCACACAGGACAGGAGACGCCGCAGGGCTAGGGACTCAGGAAGAGGGCGTCCATCAAAATCCTAGTTTCAAGGTATCTTATCCACACCAATAATTCGGCATTGATTACAGTCAGGTGATCTATGCTTATTTAACAGTCTGTATCCAAAGGGGTTTTGCTGAGGGGGTTTAATGTTCCTTTCTTTATACATGTTTTTATCCTCCATTGTCAGACATAAATTAAGGGGCTGACTCAGATCTGGCTATTTCATGCTTGAAGAAGATCACAATGAAAGAAGTGTGAACAGAATTAATTGATCTGGTGAGGAAAATATCCCTTCAACTGTAAACTACATTCTATCTTCAGAATCCCTGCCATGAAATTCACCTTCAGTCCAAGACATATTTTGCTTTTGCTCTTTCATTTTGGAGGGGCCACACTGGCTTATTTTCAGGGCTTACTCCTGGTGAGACCAGATGGGGTTCTGGCGACTGAACCCAGATCAGCTCTACCATCTCTCCAGAAACTCCAAGACATAGTGGCAAATTTTTGTTTCTCTACTGTCATATCTTTTTAAATTCTTGAGAAGCTCCATAACTCAAAGCTGTTTCGTCCAATTATTTTTAGAAAATCCTTTTAACAGCCCATACCAACGGTTTAATCTAATCTTTCCTAATAGTCTCAACTGAACAATCGCCACCTACTTAACTTCAATTTTCAACATTAAACATAGCCAAACCTATACCTTCACTATAACAGAACACTAGTCATAAGCCTAACCAAAGGCTTGACCTAACCTTATCTATTAGCCTTAAGCGAACAATCTCCCTATACTTTACTCTCATCATTGTGGGTGGAGTGATAGCACAGTAGATAGGGCGTTAGCAATGCACGTGGCTGACCCATGTTCGATACCTCCGTCCCTCACAAAAGCCCAGCAAGGTACTGAGAGTATCCTACCCGCATGGCAAAGCTTGGCAAGCTACCCATGGCGTATTCTATTTTCCCAAAACAGTAACAAGTCTCACAATGGAGATGTTATTTGTGCCCTCTTGAGTGATGAATAACGGGAGGACAGTGCTACAATGCTTGTACTTGTACAAGTAGCCCAGTCCTTATCCTTACTCAAACAGAACCCAAACCCTAACAGCAGTAAACCAAAAACAGCAAAGCCACATTCTTATAATACCCAACCTAAAGGCTGGGCATTAATTTACCTATTATCCTCAACTGAACAATCTTCCTAGACTTTACTTCGTTTTCAGTTTTAAAAGCAGTCAAACGCTTATCAAACAAAACTTTAATCCAAACCCAAACCTGAATGCAATCCACATTCTTTTAGTAACCCACACCAAAGGCTCTGCCTAATTAGCGTCAAATGAACCAACACTCTTTCTCTAATAACCCAAACCCCGTCCTAATTCACATTGTTATAATATCCCATACCAAATACATGGCCTAAACTTACCTGTTGTCCTCAGATGAACAGTTGTCCTATGTATTATTTTCTCTTTTCAACTTTAAACATAGTCAAACCAATACTTACTTTACAGAACCCTACCCTACCCAATTCACATTGCTTTATTCTTTTTTTGGGGGGATCACCATTAGATATAGGTAAAAATCTGTTCATGATTTGGTTTCAGTCATACAACGTTCCACACCCATCCCTTCACCAGTGCACATTTCCGACAACCAATGTCCCCAATTTCTCTCCTGTAGGAGAACATTGGTTTGCCTTTCCTTCCCAGCCACAGAGAGCTTGGGGTTGTTGATTGCTCCCCCAACCTGTCAATTACCTTTTCCTCCTGATCAGACTCTGCTGACTTGTAAATATTGTTTTTCTGTCTTAATGTCCTTTGCATAGTTAGCTACCTCAGAGCAATTGCTTTTTGTATGGACAGAGGAAGACAGTTAAAAAGACATGCTTCTGTAACTTGGGAGTTGATTGACTCCAGATAATATTACTTCCTAGACATCTGCTCTCTCAACTTATGCCTCAGTTGCCCTTACTGCCTTGATCCCCCAAATCAGGGCCCTAATAAGGTACTGGATGGAACCAGGGCAAGCGGTGAGCACCCCGGCATCAAAATGGGCCTGGCCAAAGTTGCCTAATACTAAACTATAAGTTAAGAACATGGTCATGGACAAATTCTGTCATGATCCAAAAGTAATAACTAGATTTGGGTACTGCTGGGGTTACGAATGATTGATCCAGCCTGAGCACTGTAGTCTGAGTCTATGGTGAGATGTCCCCAGGAGAGTTGTCCTACAAGCCTAATTGTGTCTATTACTATGTCCACACAGAATGGTAATTATTAGGAAGTTGAATTAAGATGTTAATTAACTTTCTGGTCTAAGGAGAGGAGAAACACACCTTAATTGCTGTTTTGCCCTGGTGAGCTGAAGGTGGTCAGAAAGGCGTGAAGAACATGTTGATTGTACCTGGGTGGGGGGAGGCACGGTTTGGGAGGCTTGGTTTGAGAAGAGGTGGTAAAAAATGTGGTTGCAGAGAGTTGGTGAAAAATGAAAGAGAGGTAGAGTCGGAGAGAGGCAGAGTTGGAGATGTGGGCAGAGCAAGAGACAGAGTGAGCGAGTGAGGGTTGGAGAGAGAATTGTCGAGTGTGTTAAAGAGAGGTTGGAGAGAGCTGGAGAGAGTTGGGAGCAAGTTGGGGAGTGAGTCATGGCTAGATAGGGAGAACGTGTTGGAGAGAATTTGGGAGAGACAAGAGATGGATTAAGGCAACTGATTATCAACCAGCTTGGCCCTCGTTTTTCCTCTGTCGGCCTCAGTCAAAGTTCATCCCAGGTGGGGAAGCGGTTCAAGAACACTGTACAGCCAGCGAGAGCCACCAGGAGAGGCCATGAACACCCGCTAATCTGTGATCATTCCTAGAGACACCAGGGTAAAAGTTGTTGCAACAGTTAGGGAAAGGAGCTTAGGAAGGAGCCCAGGAGAGGAATGCACAGGGAGGAGTCCAGGGCAGGAAAGCACATTGGAGCCCTGAGTGACAGCAGGGCAGGCTGCCCACCAGGTGCGGGCTAGCCTGGGAAGCAACCCACTGCTCACTGCCTACCTGAGGACGGGCAGCAGGGTCTGCACCAATAACCGGCGTCTGCACAGTGAACGTGATCTGCACCGTGACTGGAGTCTACACTGGGCAACTGGGGTCTGCACCTAGAGACCCGCGGCTGGAGCCGGACAGGAGGGAGCAGCGCTGGGACCCCTGAGTTCGACCCGGCAGGGCCTCCTCACTCAGGGCCGCACCCTCGGCTCCCCTACTGCGACGCCCAGGTGCCTGGGGTCTTGCAGAGACCCCCGCAGGATGTGCACACACCGGAGGCTGGTCATACTCAGTCGGGAGCCAGCGGAGTCAGAGCGACACAGCCTGGCTCGCCCTGCGCCAGCAGCGGGACTGGACTTGGCGCTGAGGGCGCTGTACGTGCACTGCGCCTGAGCACTCGGAACATCCCTATCAGTGCGTCAAGCCCAACACGTGATCCCCCAAGCACCACCAGGGGGCGATGCGGAGCCAGGATAATCCAGACCTCCACTAGGGATTTCCCAAAATGTCACATATTTCCACTCATATTAAATTGCCTGTATTGGGGGGCGGTGGTTGGGGGGCCGAATTTCCCCTCCAGCACTACATTCTAAAGTCAGAATGTATTTTAATGACTTTTGCCACTATCGTCTAAAGCAACAGATTTCAGGACTGGACAAATAGTTCAATGGGTAGGGATCTTCCCTTGCACATGCGGACCCGAGGTCCATGTGGACCCGAGATCCATGCCTGGAATCCCATATGGTCGCTGAGTCCACCAAGAGTAATCCCTGAGCAAAGCCAGGTGTGAACCAAAATCCAAACTGTAAAGAGCAGGAAGTAGGATGCTTGCCTTCATGCTGCAGATCCAGTTCAGATCCACAGTACCACATGTGTTCCATGAGAGCCAGAAAAATAGGAGCACTGTTGGACGTGGTCAAATTGACCCCCACCCAAATACTATTGATGCAGGTGCAGCAGAAGTGGCGGCAGTGGGTTTCTATGTTCATTCGTGAATCCAGGTTCTTAAATATTTTCAAGAATGAAAATACTAAATACTAAAGATTCTCAGGCTGGAGTGATACCACAGTGGGTAGGGCATTTGCCTTACACGCAGCCAACATGGCTCACCGGAGTTTGATTCCTCCACCCCTCTCCAGAGCCCGGCAAGCTACTAAGAGTATCTCGCCCGCCCGACAGAGCCTGGCAAGCTAACAGTGGCATATTCAATATGCCAAACACAGTAACAACAAGTCTCATGATGGAGATGTTATTGGGCCCGCTAGAGCAAATCAATGAACAACGGGAGGACCATGACCGTGAAAGATTGTCAGATTTAGAAAGTAGAAAAATTTATTGATAAGTAGAAGAGAAAGGAATAGGAGATTCCCAAAGTGGGAGGGAACTTAGTGTGGGCCTATTGCTCTTTTTGTGAGACTTTTAGAGAAAAACCAGGTCTTTGTGTGACAGAGAATGCAGGGAATCTACAGGGTGGTCAGGCTGATTTATCTTTTGGGTCATCTGCCTCAGGTATTGTTCATTATCTTAGCCTTGTGACTACTAATTCTAGGACACGAGAATACGGTCCTGGGGAGCTCCAGGAATGTTTAAGATTTGGCCTTGCAGATGAGGTGGAGTAGATCAATGGGGGAAATGGAACTGCTGGTGAGGGGAAACAGTGGACACGCCTCTTGTTGGCAAGGGGAAACTGAGGCTTTCTCTTTTACTAATAAATGATGATATATTCATGAAGGTGTTTCTTGGTTACATGAAACACGTTATTAAGTTTTTCAAATTTGTTTATATCTAAGTTACAGGATATATCAGTTTGAACTCATTAGTGAGTGAGAAGCAGACTTTCACTATGTATTCGGTGAATGAAAGTTCAATTGAGTCACTTAACACTCTTCTATTCTACTAGAATTTATCTGTTTTTTCTTTAACGTTTTATCGTTTATTGGTCATTATTTATCTATACAACCTCTGAAATGTAATTAATGAAAGAAACATTATCGGAGGGCTGGAGCAATAGTACAATGGGTTGAGCACTTGTCTTATATGCAACTGAACCAGGTTCGATCCCTGGTACTCCATATATTCCCTTCAACCAGGCCAAGAGTGATATGTGAGCACATATCTGAGAGTAATTCCTGAGTACTCCCAGGTGTGGCCCTCAAAACAAAACAAACAAAGAAAATTTTTATGGAACAGTGATATAATGGACTGAGTGCATGCAAGAGTCTCAAGTTTAGTCCCTGAAGAGATCCCAGGCCCCCCCAAGCGCTACCAGGAATAATGTTGAAAAACAAAACAAAAAAATTTCATCAAACTCAAAATTATTTATTATGATGTGGATTCTGTCTTATCTGGAATGAGAGGCTATATTTTAGATGACATCCTAGGGATCCTCCAATGGGTGGAGTTATCACTGCACCATAGTAGAACTCTAGCCAGAGTCAGTAGAGATTTGCTTAAACAAAGGATTATTTTGTAGACATGTGAAACGGTGATATTTCTGAACAATTTCTCAGAGTGGAGCTTAATTTATCTGAGTTAGATGACCAGATACGTAAAATTTAACACAGAGCAAGGTGAAACTTACCATCTCCTTTTCAAGTTCACTGCCTTAGCAGTGGTAGGTTGCTGTGTGGGTTTGAAGTAGAGCATTAATCACCTTTTGGGTAACTAATTGCTTTTTTCCGTCTTTAGTATTTTGCCTTTCTGACCTTGGCTAATCTGAGTTGGATTTACTAATGTGATTGTGTAGTTTCCCCATTTTAGGGGAACATTTGCTCTTGTTTCAATATCTCAGCTGTGCTCCTGTTCTTTCCTCCACCTAAATATTTTCTAAGAAGTGTAACTTCACCATTGGAATGAAGCGTTAGTAAACTCTCTCATCCTTCTAGAGGCTTTTCAATTTCTCTGACTCCTTGTAATCCGTAAGTACCCATTTGCAGTGCATCCACATAAGATATAGTTCTGAACTCTGGAGTACTGTTTGTGACTCACTTTACAGCCATATAGCTCTGTATCAGGTGAACTTGAAATGGCACCATTTAATAATTTCTAAGTCATTTTGGGGGTTTGATGGTGGTGGAAGGTAGTACAGTAACTTTATACACGCTAAACATGACCACCCTGAACGCGCCAACAATTATAAAAAGCAATAATCAAATAATAATACCCATATTTGGGGTGTGTGTGTGTGTGTGTGTGTGTGTGTGTGTGTGTGTGTGTGTATGCTGATGCCTAGGCATTGTTTTAGCAGAAGAGAAGTGTTTCATTTCTGGCTGCATTTTCTCCCAGTAGCCAGAGTGAACGTGAACAAATATGGGAGTACAACTTAGCTTTCAGGATGATATGTTCATGGTTTTATCCTGTTTTAACTTTTTAAAATGAGTCGCACTCAGTATTGTGAAAAAATCAAGTTTCTCTGATGAACTCATTCTAAGGATATTTCTTGGGGATATGGGGGCATGTTTGTTGCTACTACCTCCCAAATGGTGCTCTGAAGATCTGGGACCCTTCTTGGCATTTCCTGGACAGCTGAACATGAAGTTCATTTCAGTCTGCTGCTTGTGCCCCGAGAGTTTGGCCAGGCAACCATGTTGGTTGTCAAGGGCCTCCGAGACCAGAATTTACAGTTCCCAGGGATGAAGCTGGAGATGGTTGGGGGACTTTGTGATGTCAGTGATCAAACCAAGTTTGCTTTCATGCAGGCTTGCACCTTAATCCATGTACTGTACCCTAAAGCCTATTCTAAGAATCCTTAGATTTAATTATATGATTTAAATCATAGTTTTAATTATTCAAAGTACCCTTCCCCCCACAAACTTCTGAAAGTCTTATATACTGATTGGAAAAGCTAGAACATATTGAAAATTATATGAAAGAAAAAAAAGATCTATAAATCACCTAGATAATTGCTGTTAATTGAACTTTTATTTCTAACAAGTCTTCCATATTTTTGCACTTTGTAACTTTAAAGTGTTTAAAGAGAGACGCCTGCAGAAAAGTAGCTCTGAGACTCAGTCTTTCTCTCTTCACCGCTCACACTGCAGTGATCTTGTCCCAAACCCAGCAACATGAAGAAACAACGCAAATCCCCACCACATAGGGAGGACAACAAAAAGAATGCAGAAGAATCTGTCAATACTGTTCACCTAAGGGACCTCTCAGACAAAGAATTCAGATATGAAGTCATGAATATGTTCAATCAACTCAACCAGACAGTTAGACCGATATCCATTAACATGACAGAAAAAAATGACAAATTACACTAGGAAATGAGAGCAGAAATGTCACGAATAAAAGATTCCGTAGATGAAGTGAAAAACTCAGTCTCTTCTCTCAACAATAGAATGACCGCAGATGAAGAGAGAATCAGTGAGCTGGAAGATCAGCTGCACCAAGCCAACAGGCAACAAAACACAGTGGCAAGGCACCTCAAGTTAGCTCTACAGAGAATCAGTGTCCTAGGAGATGATTCCAAGAGGAACAACATTAGAAACATTGGACTACCAGAAGCTCAGGGAAACAATCCCAATGTAAAAAACACGGTGAAACAAATCATTGCTGAAGTATTCCCAGAGCTCCACAATGCAGCCATTCAGGTTCAAGGAGCCCGAAGGGTACCAGATAAAAGAGACCCTAACAAAAACACTCCAAAACATATCATAGTTAGAATGATTGATGTTCCTGATAGAGATACAATACTGCAAACAGCAAAGTAAAAGAAGAATATCACATACAAGGAGAACCCCTTAGATTCACAGCAGATCCATCAGAGGAGACCCTCCAAGCCCTAAGGCAGTGGCAAGATATAGTGAAAAAAACCTCACTGAAATGAATGCTTCACCAAGAATACTCTATACGGCCAAACTCTGACTCAAAATTCAAGGAGTGGTACAGTATTTTCTTGACAAACAGCAGCTCAGGAACTTCATAGGCTCAAAACCAAACCTAAAATAATGGCTAAAGGGGCTACTATAAGACAAGACAAACCCTACAACCACAACACACCCTTACAGAAAGGTGACACAGAAGTCCATAACAATGATCTCTCTCAATGTCAACAGTCTAAATTCACCACTTAAGAGACACAGAGTGGCAAAATGGATTCAGAGACAAAACCCAACATTCTGCTGCCTACAAGAAACTCATCTCCACAGCCAGAGCAAACACAGACTCAATGTCAAAGGATGGAAAACAATCCTGCAAGCAAACAGCTACCTCAGATAAGCTGGGGTGGCCATACTAGTATCCGATAGCATTAATTTTGCGTTGAAAAAGATTCGAAGAGACAACGGAGGCTATTTTCTCTTCATCAAGGGACAAGGACAACAGGAAGAAATCACGCTCTTCAATGCATATGCACCTAATGAGGGAACAGCTAAATATTTTAAACAAGTGCTAACAGATTTTAAGGAGGACATTTCTAGCAACACAATAGTAGCTGGAGATTTCAACATCATCTTTTCAGCTCTGGATAGATCAACAAGAACAAAACTCAGCAAGGAAACGTTGGCTTTGAAAGAAGAAATAGAAGAGAGAGGGCGTATAGACCTGCACAGGGCTTTCTACCCGAAAAAGAAAGAATACACATTTTTCTCCAGTGCGCATGGAACATTTTCAAAATAGACCATGTCCTAGGCCACAAAACATACCTAAATAGAATTAGGAAGATAGAAATAGTATCAAAAATCTTTTCAGACCACGATGCACTGAGAATAGGAGTGAATCACACACAGATAAGGAGAACCAAATCAAACACCCAGAAACTAAAAAACGCAATGCTTCAAAACGAGTGGATCAGGAGGGAAGTCAAGGATGAAATCAAAAGATACTTGGAAACAAATGAGAATGAAGACACGAGCTACCAAAACTTATGGGATGCAGCAAAAACCATTTGAAGGGGAAAATTTATAGCTTTGTAAGCATATCTCAGGACAGAAGAAAAGATGCACATAAACAACCTGACTTCACAGCTCAAGATCTTAGAAAAGGTTCAACAGAAGTAGCGCAAATTGTGCAGAAGGAAAGAGACTATAAAACTTGGAGCAGAAATCAACGGCGTGGAATCCAAAAAAAAAAAAAACCAATTAGAAAGATCAATAAAACCAAGAGCTGGTTATTCAAGAAAATAAGTAAGATAGAAAAACCACTAGCTACACTCACAAAGAAACAGAGAGAGAACCCTAATAAATTGAATCAGAAATAAGAATGGGGATATCACAACAGAAACCAAAGAAATTCAAAAGATCATCAGAGACTACTTTGAAAGTCTGTATGCCACGAAACAAGAGAACCTAGAAGAAATGTATATATTCCTGGATTCCTATTATCCCCGAAGACTGAATCAAGAAGATATGGTGTACCAGAATAGACCTACTCACATAACGAAATAGGAAACTGTAATCAAAAGTCTTCCCAAAAACAAAAGCCCAGGTCCAGATGGATTCACTAGCCAATTTTTCCAAACATTTAAAGAGGAACTATTGTAGGTTCTTCTCAAGATTTCCCAGGAAATTGAAAAAACAGAAACTCTCCCAAACAGTTTCTATGAAGCCCATATCTCTCTAATACCAAAAGGAAACAAAGAGACCACAAGAAAAAAAACTCAGGCCGATATTCCTGATGAACATGGATACGAAGATACTCAACAAAATAGTAGCAAATAGCATTCAAGAACTCATCAAAAAGATCATACACCATGACCAAGTGGGATTCATCCCAGGGATGCAAGGATGATTCAACGTTCGGAAATCCGTCAACATAATCCATCATATCAATAAAAGAAAAGATGAAAATCATATGATCATATCAATAGATGCAGAGAAAGCATTTGACAAGATCCAGCAACCGTTTATGAGGAAAACCCTCACCAAAATGGGGATAGCGGGGACTTTACTTAATATAGTTAATGCCATCTACCACAAACCTACAGGAAACATCATCCTCAATGGGGAAAAACTGAGAACCTTCCCCCTAAGATCAGGGACGAGACAAAGATGCCCACTCTCATCACTATTGTTCAATATAGTACTGGAACTACTTGCAATATCAATTAATCAAGAAAAAGATATTAAGGGCATCCAGGTAGGGAAGGAAGAAATCAAGCTCTCACTATTCACAGCTGATATGATAATATACTTAGAGAATCCTAACACCTCTACCAAGAAACTCCTTGAAACAATAGACTTGTATAGTAAAGTTGGAGGCTATAAAGTCAATACACAAAATTTTATGCTTTCCTATACGCAAATAGTGAAAGAGAAGAAAGTGACATAAAGAAAACAATCCCATTCACAATTGTACCCCAGAAAATCAAGTACCTAGGAATCAGGTTAACTAGGGAAGTAAAGGACCTGTACAAAGAAAACTACAAAATGCTTCTTCAGGAAATAAAAGAGGGCATGAGGAAATGGAAAAATATCCCCTGCTCCTCTTTACAATAGCCAGAAACTGGAAGAAACCTGAGTGCCCAAGAACAGATGACTGGTTAAAGAAACTTTGGTACATCTACACAATAGAGTACTATGTAGCTGATAGAAAAGATGAAGTCATGAAATTTACATACGTGGTACAACATGGAAAGTATCATGCTAAGCGAAATGAGTCAGAAAGAGAGGGATAGACATAGAAAGATTGCATTCATCTGGGGGATATAAAGTAACAAAATATGAGATTAATACCCATGAATAGCTGAGATCAGCACCAGGAGGATTACTCCATAGCTTAGAGGCCAGCCAGGTATTCTAGGGCAAAGGGCAATTCAGATAGAGAAGGGAGCACCAAATAAAGGGTGTTTGGAGGATCCTCCCAGGAGGGGAGATGCATGTTGAAAGTAGACTATGGACTGAACATGTTTGCCACTCAATGCCTCTTCTGCAGACCACAACACCCAAAAGGAGAGAGAGAAATAAAGGGAATGCCCTGCTAAAGAGGCAGTGTGGGATGGGGGGGATGGGGGTGGGAGGGATATTATCCATGGTGGTGGAAAATGGGCACTGGTGGAGGGATGTGTATTTGATCATTGTGTAATCGAAACCCAAGCACAAAAGTTTGTAAATCTACAACTGTACCTCATGGCGTTTCACTAATAAAAATTTAAAAAAAATCCCCTGCTCATGGATGGGGAGAATTAACATTGTCAAAATGGCAATATTTACCAAAGGACTGTAAAAATTCAATGCGATCCCTATAAGGATATCCATGACATTCTTCCAAAAAATGGAGGAAACAATCCTGATATTTATATGGAACAATAAGGCCCCATGAATAGCTTGGGAAAAAGAAAATGGGAGGAATCGACATCCCTAACTTCAAACTCTACTACAAAGCTGTAATAATTAAGACAGCATGGTACTGGAACAAAGGCAGAGCTGTAGACCAATGGAACAAAGTTGAATAGACTGACATCTTCCCCTGTGTAAACACACAAAAAATAATAAGGCCAGCAGTCAGACCGTTTCCCCACTCCTGGCAGGTCGATGGCGATTGTCAGGCGAAGGAAGGAAACGAGGGCCAGGCTGGGTGGTCTTAGCAGCGGTTTATTACATGGAAGAGATGTATGTCATGGAGGCCCCAGGATCTCTCAAGCACGTGCGCCTTTGTTCTCTCAGCCCCATCTGTCCTCAGCCCCATCTTCCCAGGTTCTCTGATGCAGTGTCCCCCAGAGAGCCCTGAAATCTCCCTTATATAGATCATAGTACCTCTAAAGTGCACAATATAGTGATGTCATCAAAAGGAGTTACAGAAAGAATATTGAGGTAGCAAAACGTACATTGTTTCTTTACATCTGCAGGCCAGTAAACCTGGCCTCACCTTTTACAGGCTACAAGCACTGGTATTAGCACATCAAAGAGGAGTCTGCTAGAGCTTAGAATCTACATCTCCAAAATCAGCCAGCCTGCAGCCAGGCATCTACATCCCAAAGATTAGGCCTAGCTTAGCACCTGGGATCTGCATACCTAAGGCCAGCTAGGTTCCTGTGAGATAAGAGAAACTGCCTCAATATACTGAAATCATTTACTGAAGGCAGTTTGAAGGGGAGAAAGTTCAGTCTCATCCAAAGCTAGTCAGAACACAAAGGAAAGCTGCTTCTAGGGAAGATTCTCATTTAGCAGATCAACTCCCCTAGAACAGACTTCCCTGGATGTGTTTCTCCTCTCCTTGTCCGACCAACATATAAGCATACATGATATAAATCATTTTGTACGAACACAGTAAGAAATACTTTGAGCATATAGAATTGCTCTCCTAGGACCATCTCAGTCTCAGACTGCAGTGCTCAGGCCAGGTAGCTATCCTATTCCTAGCAGCAGGGTCCTAGTCTCGTCGTTACTTTTGGATCATGATAGCATTTGCCTATGATCAAACTCTTACGTTATAGTTAAGAATCGTGGCACCTTGGCCTGGCCCATCTTGATGCCAGGGTAGCACATAACTTACCGGCTTGCCCTTAGTTCCATCCAGTCCCACGTCCGGACCCTGCCCTTGGAGTGCTAGGAAGTGAGGGCAACTGAGGCTTAAGTTGAGAAGGCAGATGCCCAGGAGTGAATAATATTCAAGGCCAATTAACTCCTAAGTTACAAAGCATAATATTAATGGTCTTCCTGTATCTATACAAAAAGGACATTATATTAAAGTAAACTATTCAAAAGCCATAAGGAGAGGAGAAAGGTAATATTAACTTACATTACAAGTTCAGTGTCCTAGAAGGATGAGACCTTAAAAAGTGCTTGGGGGAGAGAGCATGGAAGTGATTACAGACAGACAAAATAATGGGAGTGACTCAGGAGCACTGTGATGGGTGCAACCTGATAAACCTAATCTCCTTGTACTCCAACATTCCCCCAAGCATATTATGATCTAATTTTTAATAAGGGGACAAGGAATGTGAAGTGGAGCAAGGAAAGCCTCTAAAACAAATTGTGCTGGCAAAACTGGATGGCTACATGCAAAACAGTGGGCTCAGAACTCTACCTAACGCCATGCACAAAAATAAGATCAAAATGGATTAATGACCTCAATATCAGACCGGAATCAATAAAGTTCATTGAAGACAAAGTTGGCAAAACCCTCCATTATATGGAAGCTAATGGTATCTTCAAAGATGTCACACCACTGGCCAAGCAAGTGAAAACAGAGATAGACAAATGGGACTATCTTAAACTAAGAAGCTTCTGCACCTCAAAAAAAAAACAGTAACCAAAATAAAAAGACAGTCTACAGAATGCGAAAGGATATTTGCCAAATACACATCCTTCAAGGGTTTGATATCAAGAATATACAAGGTACTGATTGAACAACACAAGAAAAAAACACAACCCCTTCAAAAAATGGGGCGAGGAAATGAACAGAAACTTTCTCAAACAAGAAATCTGAATGGCTAAAAGGCACATGAGAAAATGCTCTACATCATTAATCATCAGGGAGATGCAGATCAAAACCACAATGAGATATCATTTCACACCACAGAGACTGGCCCACATCTAAAAGAACAAAAGCAACTGATGTTGGCTCAGATGCGTCTAGAAAGGGACCATCCTTCATTGTTGGTGGGAATGCTGAATGGTTCATCCCTTTTGGAAAACTGTATGGATGATTCTCCAAAAATTAGATTGAGCTCCCATTTGACCCAGCAATACCATTCCTGGGCATATATCCCAGAGAGGACAAAAGTACAGTCGAAGTGATGTCTGCACTTGTTTGTTCATTCCAGCTACTGTTTACATTACTAGAATCTGGAAAAAAAACCTGAGTGCTGGAGAATATGACTGGTTAAAGATACTTTGGTACATCTACATATGGGAGTACTATGTAGATTTTAGAAAAGATGAAGTCATGGCATTTACAGGAGACTAAAACACAAGAATAGCCGAGATTGGTACCAGGAGGTTCACTCCATGGCTTGGAGGCCAGCCGCACATGCTAGAGGAAAAGGCAGCTCAGATATAGAAGGGAGCACCAAGTAAAGGGTGTTGGGAGGATCCTCCCAGGATGGGAGATGCATGCTGAAAATAGATTATAGACCCAATATGATTTCCACTCAATGCCTCTTTTGTTGCAAACCACAGCACCCAAAGGAGAGATAGAACAAAAGGGAATGCCCTGCCAGAGGCTGGGTGGGATGGGGGTGGTGGGTGGGAGGAATACTGGGATCAGTGATGGTGGAAAATGAGCACTGGTAGAGGGATGGGTACTCGAACATTGTATAACTGAAACCCAAGTACAAAAGTTTGTAAGTCTACAATTGTACCTCATGGTGTTTCACTAACAAATTTTTTAAAAATTAAATAAAAAAGGTATTCCAACCTTACCTTCCCAATAAAAATACCAAATGCGCTGAAAGAACACGATGACCTCAGTACATGTATTGCAAACCATAGTGCACAAAAGGAGAGGGAGAGAGAGAAGAAAAGTGTCTGCCATAGAGGGAGGCTGGAGGGCTGGAGGGGGTATATATTGGCAGATAGTGGGAGGAAAACAGGGCACATTGGCGGTGGAAATGTAAAATGGTAGAGGGATGGGTGTTATATCATTGTATGACTAAAATCCAATCATGAACAGCTTTGTAATGTCTGTCTCACTAATATTAAACAAAAAACTGAAAAAGAGAAATGAAGAAAATGAGACATTATGGGGGGGAATGTGTTGATATGGGTTAGAATTTTCTATGTATGAAACATTGTTGTTGAAAATTATTGTAAAATTATCAAACAGTGGCTAAAATAAAATTTAACACTAAATATTTAAAAAAAATTTTAATATTGAATTTGCTGTCTAAAATAATTGGCCATTTTACAACATGCCAACTTAACTATACCTAGTAGTATTCCTTGTATTGAATTCCACTGTATCTAGTTCATTTTTTTTAGGGAGGTGGTGTTGGGTCCACTCCCACCTTGCTTAGGTGGTGCTCCTAGCTCTGTGCTTGGGAGCAATCTGCAGGGAGCATATGTGGTGCCTGGGAATCAACTGTAGCTGGTGACATGCCAGGCAAATGTCTAAACCCTCGTGTGACATTCCAGCCTGCCTTCGGGGATTTGAAACACAGTGTTTGCTTTTTCCACGTCCTAGTGCAGAGCTGTTCAGTCTTTATGGTGCTGGGGACCACCAGGCCACCCAGAGAGTGCTCTACTGCTCTTGGGGCCTCCAGCATCTCACCTTGAGGTGGCCAGGGGACTCTTAATTCTATTTAGCTCCCAGTGTTGAGGGAGGGGCGAAGTAGTGCCCACATCAAAGTCAGGTTCAGCACCTGCGAAATTTGTACCACTGACCAAAGAACTGGCATTGATTAAGAACCTAAAAAATAAGGGTCGTGCTAATCCAGTCAACACCTATTGAAAATTAGGGTACGAAATAAATAAGGCCTCTAATAAAAAATTTTCTGTCCAGTCCCAGTCCTCAGGAGCAGTGGCCACCAGCTCTGTGCTAGCAGCAGGGCTAATACAACAGCCAAAGTCAGTGTCAGCTCACTGCACAGAGGTAACAGACTTCGACCTCTGGTCAACACGGCATTCCTCGGCTTCGGCACTGCTGGCCAGATAGTTCCCAGGATGTGACTGGGGTAGCGCTAGATCTTTTCGGTCCCTGGAAATCCTCAGGAGTAGCTTTCTCAATCTGAGTGGTGAGTCTTCTGGTTTCCTTGAAGTAAACCTACTAAGACACACTCACACACTTGATGAATGCAAGCTCTAAATATGACAAAGGGGGGAATTACTGAAACATTGTTTTCTCTTCACCTCTACTAGTAATTCATGAAATAATTCACAAAGTAATGGGTTACCTTTACTTCTGATAAATAGTGCCACTTATTTGCATCAATACATTAAGAAATACACAAATTCCTTTCATCTAAAACTTAGTTTCTTTGGACTCAGCGTAAAAGTTTAGAGCAGGGTGATTTTTTCTGGGGACATCCAGTCATATTCCCATACAAGAGACCTTCAGGACCGTTTAACTTAAGCTTTTCCTGTCCCTTAAATTCTTGTCACTTGTTTCCTTTGGGTCAGAATCTGTTCCATGATTGTGCTCTTGACGAATTATATTACTTCGCCAGACAAGTGTTCAGAAGACAAGAGTTCTCATGACAGACAACGAAGCAGTAGTAGAGGGAGAATCAACTATTAGTTATCTGGGTATAAAAATAACTGAGTTACTTGGGAAGAAAAATATCTCCACTTTCATCAGCCACTGCCAGATCGAAAGGCTGCTTCTCCCGAAAAGAGCATAACTTGAGACCCCCATAACCATGCCACTGGACTCCGCACCAGGCTGTTTCACACAGAGCACTTCAGAGGGGGGCAGGTGAGAGCCCTCCCCGCCCCAAAAGACCCAGCTCTGACAGCCAAAATCTCCACAACCCTACCACCCTACTGCCACGACGCTGTGGGGTCATTCCCCACGTGCTCAAGCTGAGTCTCACACATGACTGAACATATTCCTGGAAACAGCATAAAACACCCCCTGCCCAGTCTCCATAATTACCACACCACATTTGATGGGGTTCAGATAGTAGCAACAAATCATCGAGGCAAATATATATGCATTTATATTTCTTCACAGTTTCCTATATGAATAATGTTTGTAAGCATTTTCAGCAGTACTACGTAACAGACAATATGAAATATATTATTTCTGTTGTGTTTGGGACAGGGATTAGGGCATGGAATGGAAATATCCTTAATTTGGTGGTGGTAAGATGTAATGGTGGTGGGATGGGTGTTTGAATATTCACGATCACGATCATCCTGTTGTTCATAGATTGCCTCGAGCAGGCACCAGTAACTTTTCCTTTGTCCTAGCCCTGAGATTGGAAAAAGTGCCACATTCAAGACCCTTTCAGATTTAGGGGAATGAGACCCCTCATTCTTACTGGTATTTGGCATATTGGGTATGCCACCTGGAGTTTGCCATTTTGAATATTAAATGTAATCAAATATTGTGAACTAACATATAAAATAAAAAAAAATCTCCACTTTCTTACTGAACACATTTAGCAAGGGCTAAATTATGTACCATTGTATTTCTAACATAAAAAGCTCTGCTTTAGTTTTTTAATTTTTTATCTGTTTAAACTGTTTTATCAAGTATAAAACTACAAGTACCATAAGAATGATCTTTGTAGATATTTGTAAGAATCTCTTTTGGCTCTGTAAAAATACTTGCCGTTGCTAAGGTTTCTTGTGCTCTACACTACATAGATGTTCTACACTAGAACTTTGTAGAAAAAAATTTATTTCTTGTGGGTGAGTAGGCCATCTAATGTCGAAGACAGGGTAGCAGAATGCTTGCCACAGGACAATGTTGTGTCCCCTTCTACTCATGCAGTGCAACTCCTTCCACATGAGCGCATGCAATGCTGTTATGAAATAACATGAAAACCTGGTCATGTTACGACCAGGCAATTTAAGGTCTCTCATGCCATTTACCATATATTTGCAACATAGTTCTAATAGTAAAATAGTAAAGGTATTTAGAAACCTGCTTTAAAAACCACCTTTTCTCAAATTCTAACACATGCACAGACAAGACAACATTGTGGTAAAGCAAAAGAGACAAAACCAGGTTTCCAATGTGACAAATCTTAAATCTGAAACACAGGTACAATAAATTTTGCAAAGGATCAACGATTTTACTTACAATTAAATATCTTATGATACAGAGTAAACTAGGCAGAAAGTCTGCTCTGTATTGCAAATTAACCGGGATACACTCTCCAGCCTTCAGAATTTAATTTCTAGGAAGACAAATGTTAAAGGGTTTAATAAAGCATTCACTTAGATGATTATGAACAGGGAAGACTTTTGGGCCGGAGCTATAGTACAGCAGCAGGACATTTGCCTTGCATGTGGCTGCCCGGGTTGGATCTTTGGCATCCCATATGGTCCCGTGAGCAATGCCAGGAGTAATTCCTGAGTGCAGAGTCAGGAGTAACCCTGAGCAATGCCAGGTGATCCAAAAAGCTAGGAAAAAGAAAACCAAAACACATAAAAAAAAACCACAAAGGAAAACAAAAAAAAAAACCAAGACTAGTTTTGGACATGGTAACAAAGCTGACACATAAAAAAATCATCTTCATATATTGCACTTTTAGGTACTTTGCAAAATAATTAGCAATATCATTTAACACTGATTACAATAGTTTCCAACAGTTCTTGCTCAATTATTTTAAAAAAATATATATTTATAAAGTTGTTCGCAATACTTTATTACATACATTCACTATTTCAACACCAATCCCACCACCATTACACCTTCCCACCATCATTATTTCGAATTTTCCTACCCCTACCCAAGCCTGCCCCAAAGGCAGAGGCTAAATAATTGATTTTGTATTGCTTATTATAAATAATAGACTTAAAATGATCCAAAAAGACTTCCTTAGAGGAAAGTGTGTGAAATTTGTTGTATCTCACCAGCAGCCATTAAGCCCCTGTGTAGGAAATCACTAACATGTTGTTACAGGTTGAGCCCTGTATATATATATATATATATATATATATATATATATATATATATGTATATATATATACACACACACAGATCAGTTGCCTTCTACCTTACATCCCATCAAATGTAAATTTCTGACTTCTTTATTTATTGGGATGATAACTGATGCTACTTGGCTCAGTGTTCGGGTAACTCCCAGCACTGTTTGGGGAACCATGTGTTGCTAAGGACAGAACCGAGGGCTCACATATGTAAAACATGCACAACAGTCCTCTGAGCCATCTCCCTTATGTTCCTTCCTTATATTTATTGGAGGTGACTTGCACTAAATTTTGAGAATGGGGCGAGGTTTAGGTAATCTTCCCAGTTTAGTGGGGTTTTTTTAGTATTAGAAATGATGCTTTCTGAAATGCTCTCATTCTTTTTCTTCATATAGTTTGTTGTGGGCCTTCTCTTTGTCTTTATTCCCCCCATCCTATTCAATTTTTTTTATCCTTAGCACTTTTACTTTGCATGTGGGCTCTGGTCTGGGAAGGGATCTTTGGTAGGTCACTTTTGACTCTTCATAAGCTAGACTAGACCAACTCTTTCGAGTCTTTCTAATCCTGCCTATTTCTTATGTCATCATGAGATGGGTACACTTGTTCTAGTGCCAATAACTATTCTCAAATTGGCTGGTTGTATTTTTCATTAAAGTTCCTTTTTTGAAGGGGTGGCAGACCCTATCAGATGCAGCTTTTTATTCTCTCTGGCTTCTCCTTTATTGAGACCTCTATTTACATGCAGGTTTTGTGGCCATTCGTGATTTGCTAGTATTCATTTGTAGTTTGTGGTTCCTTGTTATGAACTTTGGCCCGTTTCCTTATTTTTCTAGTTCCTTTAGATAGAATAAATGCTTTAATTTAAATACACAAGGAATTTAATCTACAGAAGGCAAAATAACTTTGTAAAAGATATAGGTAGGGCTGGTGATAGCCAGTTTCTTTGTGGGGACCGTCCCGGGCATTGCCCAAGTACCTATTGGTAATCAAGCCCTGTGCTGGAGGTACCTGTTGACCCTGCAGTGTGTGGTGTCAGGAGGTGTTGGAATGAGCCCAGGCCTCCCACGTGCAAGGCATGTTCTCTACTACTGGATCCATTTCTCCAACGCAAGAACTCATTTTTGTATTTTACCTGTTAGTCAACATTTTTTTTGACAGTGGTTGGGGTGGTATTTGGGTTTTGGGATCATATCGAGTAGTGCTTAAGATTTACTACTATGATTTTTAAATTCAATCACTATGAGATACAAAGTTACAAAGTGGTTCATGATCCAGTTTCAGTCATACAATGTTCTGACCCCCATCCCTCCACCAGTGTAGATTTCCCAACACCAGTGTCCCCCAGTTTTTTTTACCACACCATCAACTCCCAGCCTATTGTAGATAGTCTATTGTAGACAGTCTCTCTCTCTCTCTCTCTCTCTCTCTCTCTCTCTCTCTCTCACACACACACACACATATTATGGTTTGCAATATAAATATTGAGAGGTTATCGTATTTGTTCCTTTTCCTACTTTTAGCACTCAGTTCTTATCCGAGTACTCATTTACAACTATCGTTGTCATAGTGGATCCTCCTCTATCCAAACTCTAGGTACTTTCCTCAAGGGATCACTCCTGGCAGTGCTCATGATGTTGTGCTTCCATATATGGTGTTAGGGATCAAACTGGGGTTGGTTGTGTTCAACGTAAATGCCCTATCTACTTTTTTTAATATGCCTGACCGGCCCCTCAACTTCTTAATTAATTATTTTTTGAGAGAAGCTGGGATTGCCAAGGATAGAACTCAGTACATCATACATTGCAAGCATGTATATCATTCATATATACTCATGTATATCACTGAGTAACAAGTAGGCTGGTAGTACAATATGAGGACCTGAGATAATTCAGCCCTGTTTTGGGGACCATGTGGTATCGGGGATCGAACTGGGGTTGGGCACATATAAGGCATGCACCTTAACGTCTACTGTTCATCTGTCCCCCATCTAATCTTTTAAATTGCAATAAAATACAGCTTTAAAAACTTGCAGAATATACCTATTTCTTATATAGTAATTAAAAAATACAAATTAGTCAAATTCATATCACCCATAGTTTCACGAATCACATATATACCACTGATATCTATTTATATCTCTATCTATCTATCTATCTATCTATCTATTTCTCTTCTTGCACATTTCTTCCCAGCTAACTGATTTCCAGACATCTTGGAAAATTTTAATTATCAACAACAAAGTATATTTTGAAAAAGTTGGAAGACTGACCAAAAGTTTAAACACTTCTATTCATGCCAGTAGTCAAAGGTAAGACTTCCGGGTCTTCTCTTAGTTGAGGGATGTTTTTGGTTTCAGGGAACCAGGGGAAGAAACGTAAGTGAATTTTGGGTAAGTGGATATCAGGTTGACTATACGGATTCTCCTGGTAAGAAAAGCAGAGAAGTCCTGGAACTGGAGGAAGCATTCAGAGAACTAGGACTAGACCCAGACTCTGCACCTTTTTGTGAACTCAGTCCACAGTAATGTGTTTATTTTCTTCTTAAACTGACTTAATCTTTCTTTCCTAGTGACTCAAATCTTTTCTTCCTGATATTTCTGCTTACCTTTCTAGGTTCCCTATTAGAGAGCCTGGCAAGCTACCGAGATTATCCTGACCACATGGAAGAGCCTAGGAAACTCCGCGAGGTGTATTTGATAAGCCAAAAACAGTAACAATTAGTCTCACAATGGAGACATTACTGGCGCCCGCTTGAGAAAATTCTCTGCTTGGGAGGACAGTGCTACAATGCTGTAGTAGATCAGTAACATGTTGTTACAGGTTGAGCATTGTGTGCTAATATATATATATAATTATTTTTTTATGAATATCGATTGCCTTCTACCTGAAATTCATCAAATGTGGTGTGCTACTATTGGTATATCAGTGGCATACAGTATGAAATGTCCAGGAATTCTAAAATTTTAAATATGGCACTAGAGCTGAAGTTAAATTTTTAACTGGATGGTGGTTTGCAGTTCGGAAGCATCTCTGTATCATGTTGGCTCTCTTCCAAAATTTATTTGTGAGTCTCTGGATCCTGGTCATTAATGAGCTAAAAAGGTCACTACTTTTTTTCTGTTTTAATTAGCAAACAATGAATTCCTGAGCTGGAGACTTCCTCCAGTCAGAAGGGGAGAGAAGTACAGAACAGAACTACTTCTAAATTTACTCAATAACACTAAAATTTAAACAACAAGAAAATCTCAAAAAGAAACTATTCCTAAGTGTGGTCAATTTTGGTGTAGACATTTGCCTTTCAACTAAGTAAACTGACTGAAATTAGTTAACACATAACTATATTTTATAGCTATATAATTCTAAACTCTTCCCCAAAAGGCAATGCCTCCCATGAAACTCCAAGCAGGTCTGAATTTATAAATAGCAAATTTCATGGATTGTGCTAGAAAATCTTCTCAGACTCTCACCCCCTTTTATTTTCTTCCAATTCAAATTTTTCTTCAGAGTTTAGTTCTGGAAGCCCTGTTTTCCAAAAGTTACCACAAAATAATAACTACTTATTTATTTCAACACAGAAGTCCTCAGAGTATATATTTTTCTCCATTAGAACACTAAACATTAAAGTTGAGTCTTAATCCAGTAAAACTGGAATCATTAAAGTTTAAGTTGCTAAAAACCTGACGTGATTCTAAATATTTTAAACATTTTGGTCTACTTTCCTTTCTTCAATCTAAATTAGAAGCTACTGATACTCATGTCTTCACAGGCTGAGCTTTATTAATGATGCACCTTTCCTTGAGGGCTTCTACTGCTTTCAATCTCGCTCTAACTTTCAAGACTTTTACAAACAGACAGTTGGACAAACTGACTGCAAACATGTGCAAACTAACATGCACACACATGCATACTCACAGTCCATTGAATGAGTTTGCTATTTCTCTGATCCCTCCTCCCCCCCCTCCCCAAATGGCCAGAGGACTTCAGGGTAGACCAAGAAAGACAGGGTGTTCCCCAGGGCAAATGGAGCCCTATTGGCCTACTGAGATCATCCAGTGTCCCTTCAGACACCCTCCACCTACAAATGTCCCTCTGCCCTGTCTGTCTCTTAGAGAAACAGTTCAGAAAAGAGCTATCTTGGCATCAAATTGGAAAAGAGAAATTATGAATAAGTGACTACCGCTACAGTGGTACATAAGCATTCTCAGCTTTTCTAGTTCTGAGAGAGGCATTTTCTCAGCAAACAAGGAGACTCCAGGTGGCGGTCTTTCTGCAGCTTAAGTGCAAAGGTGGAGGGGCTGCAGCCTGCTGAAAAGGAAGGAGGGCGGTGGGCACCACCGACACCATGGAGGCAGGGAGAGGGTGGGAAGGGGTGTATACCAGGGATATTGGTGCTGGGAAATGTGCACTCGTGGAGAAATGGGTGTTTGATCATTGTGTGATTGTAATCCAAACATAAAAGCTTGTACCTTTCTCATGGTCATTCAATAAAATTTAAAGAAAAAAGGCACCTCTCTCTTCAGAGAGAGAAAGCCAAAAAGTAGTTCTCTTATCTCATGTCTCAGATTAGCTCATTTTTACCCTATTTCTTGGGTCTGTATCAGTCTTTTAAACAAAATAAACTCAAAAGCTCACAAGCTCATGTGTTGGAATCTTCTGTTTTAGCCCTTTATGTCCATATATTTTGAGAATAAGAAGTGTAAAGTAAGAATTTCTCAATGTTCCTTGGGCAGGGAGGGCTTTCACCCGCCCCCCTTGGGGCGTCTGGAGTGAAGGAGTCTGGCGCAGAGTCTGGTGGCTTGGCTATGTCAGGCGTCATGTTACTCCCTTCCGGGAGAAAAAGCTGGACCCAAGCCCCGGCAACTGAAAGCCTCCAACCCAACTGCCACCACACTCAAGGCTGATCCCCACATGCTCAGGCCGACTAGTGAATGTATTCCTGGACGAGCGACACATCATAAGACATTCCCTACCCGTTCTCCGTAAGTACGACACCACATTTGATGGGGTACAAATAGGAAACAAAATCATAGAGGGAAATATATACGCATATATACATATTTTCAGATATATAAACGAAAGCTCATATCACTGAACCTCTAATAACATGTTAGTGATATCCTAAAGTATGTTTTAATGGCCCCTGACAAAATAGAACAATCTTCACACTGTTTCCTCTTTGGAGACTTATTTTTTTGTAGCATTTTCAGTGGTTTTTCAAAACAGACAATACAAAATATATTATTTCAGTTGTGTTTTGGGCTGGAGAGATAGCACAGCAGGTAGGGCGTTTGCCTTGCACACAGCCGGCCCAGCCAAGCAGGGTTCGATTTCTCTGCCCCTCTCGGAGAGGCTGGCAAGCTACCAAGAGTATCTTGCCCACAGGGGAAGATGGTGGAATATAATATATATTCAATATTCTAGACAAAGTAACAATAACTCTCACGATGGAGACGTTACTGGGCCCTCCGCTTGAGCAAATCAATGAAAAACTGGAGGACCGTGACCCTGTTTTGGGACAGGGACTGGGGCTTGGGATGGAAACATCCCAAATTGGGTGGCGGGAAGGTGTAACGGTGGTAGAATTGGTGTTTGAATATTAAATATAATCATTTATTGTGAACTACCTTACAAAATTAAAAAAATTGTTTGTTTTTTGTTTTTTTTTTATTTTTGGGTCACACCTGGCAATGTTCAGGGATTACTCCTGGCTCATGCACTCAGGAATTACTCCTGACAGTGCTCGGGGGACCATATGGGATGCTGGGAATCGAACCCGGGTTGGCCATGTTGGCTGCGTACAAGGAAAAGGCCCTACCCGCTGTGCTATCGCTCCAGGCCCAAACATTTTTAAAAAGGAAAAGAATTTCTCAGTGTTCCGTGTAGGAACCTGTCAGCTAACAAGTTTCAGAGAAATGACTAAAGCAACTTGGATGATGCCAACAGAGAGGAGGAGTTCTGGTTCCCTTGCCACTGAAAAACAAACTGTCAGGGACCCCTTATGCCTTCTTCCAGGGAAGCTATTAACCCCTTGCTTCCTGGGGAATGGAAATCTTGGTAAAATAATGGTGAGTTTCTGAGGATAGAAAAGAAAGACGAGTAACTCCAAAATATTTCCTCCCACCGTCCTAAGACAGAAAAGTTGCTCACTCCTCCACACGCAGAGTAATACGAAAAGAAAGTCTCAGCTCACCAGATAAAGAGGGGTAAAAGGAAAGAGAAAAAGATGGTGAGCAGGTAAATAAATACAGGATCCTTGGGAATTCCCCAAAAGAAAAAAGACAAACACAACACATGAGTGGCTAATTAACCCTTCCTCACACTGAGTAGGTAGGTAATCAATCTCTCCCAGGCTTTTGAGTGAGAACCATTGTCAAGGCACTGTTCAAACCAGGCAGCACTCTATGGGCCGCTTGGGGCCAGTCCTGGCACCTGAGAATCAAACTCCATCCAGAAGGGAAACTCACTCCCCACATTCTGAAAAGGACTCAGAATCCAAACTCTCCCTGAGAGAGGAGCTAAGGGCTTTCCTGTAAGTCTCTCCAGGTAAGAAGGTGTTAGGGTAGGTACCTGTTGTCAGTGAATCCCATTGTTCCCTAGCCTGCCTGCCCAACTTCTCCTGGAGTCTGTGGGCTGCTAAGGAAGGCTGGTACCCTCAGGCACCTTCTATAAGGACCCAGATCTCCTTTCACCCACCAAGCCGGGAATTTCAAGTTGTCTTATTATTGTACCAGGGCCTCCAAATGTAACAGTTCAATTAATCCATCACAGCAAAACAAACTTTAGGACATTAAGCAATGAGGGTGAATTATTTCATGTCAAAACTGACCGCAACCAGGCAATCTGCTGGAACTGTAGCCAGACAGGGGCACTGAGCACTTGACATAGGAACATTCCTGAAACCACTCACTGGGGGCAAAGAGAAGAGGAGCAAATAAATGGGGCTTCACAATTGGTTGTGTTGTGACAATACACTAAGTTACACTGAAGCAGGAGGGGTCTTAGTTGTGGTTCCTGTTGCTGGAAATCTTTGTTATGGATACATTGTTTTAGGTTCCATAGAGACATTTATTAATTGACTAATTGTTTCTGTGACCCTTCCCTACTTCTCCACCCAGGTAACAGGTGGGTTTGGGTCCTTCTGCTCCATTCTGAACCAAGACTTATTATTGATGACCTATTCTTCTCTGCTAGGTTCCTAGAATGAGCCACTCAGAGTTCCTGCCTCTGGCTGTCTCCTGGTTGCCTTTGCTTAGCTCCCGCTCACATTTCTAACTTTGCTGTCACTATAGCAATACATCATGAGAAGGTATTTCTTAATTCAAGAGGTACAGCAGAAGTAGAGCAAAAGTACAATTTAACCCTTACATATCAAAGTAGCCTGATACACCAATGGGAACAGTACTTCACTGCTCAGACCACCTTGAACCCAGGGTTAAACCCAAAAGTCACATGAAGCACTAGTAATAATGAAAAAATTAAGAAATTTCACCATTCTTTGGACAGGGACAGAAGCCCAGAACACTTCTCAAGTGCACCATAAATTCTGACACTGACTGACATGACCTAAAGCAACAAAATGCTCTTTATAACCACTGAACTACTAAAGTATCACAAGAGTCAATGAACCTACAATAAGACCGAGGGGAGAAACAATAAGTAATTGAACAGAAGAGGTAAAGAATAAAATAGTAGGACTCAGCATTAGAATGTAACAAGCCAAAATTGAATCAGTGACACACTTGGTGGTGGGTGGGGGGAGTATGTTTCTGACAGCAGGTCAACCTGTTCCTTCAGGGCAAGCACATCAGCAGCCTGCTGGTATCTTCAATGCTGCTGTGCCTTTGGTAGGACCCCAACAACTTGGGTCCAAGTTTACCAGGAAAGTAAACCGACAAAAGTTACATATGTGGGAGCCACACAGACAAACCCCCGCTGGCTCAGCTATACAGGCTCATTTATTGGCCTTATTTTCAGAGACTCATAAATTTCGAAAGAGAACAAAAGCCATAGTTAAGGCCGGTGGTGCACTGTTGGAGAGCAGGCATGCCCTGCATGGCATATGCCAATTTCTCTAGAAAAGATGGAACCAAGGGCCATGATCCAGTGACACAAAAGAGTCTCGAACAGAGCAGCTCACTGCAGAGATGCCTCCAGAATTCAAGTCAGACCAACTTTACCGACATGCCCAGATATTGGGGGCGGGGAAGGCATTGTCCCTCCACCTGCCCCCTAAACCCCACCTCCCTGGTGGTTGCCAACTTTCAGAACCCAGAGAGAAGTGCAGGTAAGCGGGTTCAGAGACAACAAACTCCTGGCATCAATGGATAGGGGATGGGATGGTGCCTCTCTTCCCCTATCTCCAAGGGACCCTGGATGTCACGCCCAGAAACTGCCTCTGACTCCTACTTAAGCTCCATAATGGCCATGATCCAGATACACGCAAAAGAATTTCTGAATCGAGCAACTTGCTGCAGAGATTTCTACACACCCTACTTATGTAGAATTTTAGAATTCCAGGAGCACGCTGCCGCTCCTTGACCACGCGACATCTTATTCGAATCATAACAAGCAATACAAAAGAGTATAGGGGAGATTGTCTGCCATAGAGGCAGGGGGAAGGGTGGGACGGTAGGGATACTGGGGACATTGGTGGTGGAAGACGTGCATTGGTGGAGGGATGGGTGTTTGATCATTGTATAACTGAAACACAAATAGGGTAGTTTTGTAATTATCTCACAGTGATTCAATAAATTTTTTTTTTAAAAAAGACAGTACACATGTCCTTATCAATAAGCAAGAGATGGAGGCCAGAAAGCTAGCAAACCAGGTAGGGTACTTACTTGCACATGACTGATCTGTTTGATCCCTTGTTCCCCATGTGGTCTGCTTAGCCAGCCAGGATTGTTCTCTGCATGCAGATCCAGGGTAAGCCCAGAGCACCAGTGGATGTGACCCACAAACAAATAAAAAAGAGGTCTAGAAAAGAAAATTTTTAAATAAATAATGTAAGCTATTTAACTGACATCAGAAGAGAAAAATCACTGGATTATAGAATAGAGAGAAGGGCAGTAAAGAAACAAATGCAATAGTGTAATGGGAAAGGTACTTTCTTGCATGAGGCTGACTTGGATCCAATATTCAATATCACCCAGAATCCTCCAACTCCCACCAGGGGTGACCTCTGTGTACAGAGCCAGGAGTAAGCCCTGAGCACTGCTAGTGTAGACCACCAAAAAAATTAAAATGAAAAAAAAATCAGTAAAAAATCTCCCCAAGCAAAAGTACAGATCCAAAATGGATTCACTAACACTCAGCCAATCCAAATTAGATCCTCAGCACTCCTATGTTTTACCAAGCCCCGTGGGTGTCACTCATGATCACTGAGCCAGCAGTAAGACCTGAGCTCCTATGGGAGTGATGCAAAAAAAACAATAACCTAAAAATCAAACTAATATTCACAACAAATGTAAAAAATTACATGAGTATTATCAGTCATTTTACAAAGAAAAATAAAAGGACTCTGGAAATGGGAAACACTACATGTTTGTGGATATAAAAAATTAACATTTCCCAAATGATAATAACCAAATTATACATATTTCATGCAGTTGTTCAAGATTCTGATGACATTCATCAACAATTTAGAAAATTTTTTAGTGAAATTAATACAGAATCATAAAACTCCCTGAGAACTAAAAGCAATTGCAAGAAAAAGAGGGAAGGAATGCATTTCCTGACTTAATATTTTGCTATAGTAAATTTTCCCATTATAAGGATGTATGGTTGTCAGTGAGACCCCAGAAATATTCAAAGGGGGCATGGGTGAAAATTAGTTAAGTGGAGGTGGTGGTGGTGGTGGGCATAGCATGAGAGTATAGGGTTAACCAATAAGATAGGGAGATATAGGAAGAATCAAGATTGGAAGGGGGGCACATTAAAGGAACGGTCAAGAACAATGTTGCAAAACATAGTATTCAAAATTATGATCTATTGAAAGAAAAGCAAACTCTCAGGGCCATGGGGTAGAATTGACAGCACACAGATATAACACAGATATATACACAGATATTTATTGAAAGTCTATGACAGAGTTTCTGGGTACATAAAGTGGGGCAGGCAAGTCCTCTTCAACTAACATGTTGGGAAAACTGGAAAATAAAATGTAAAAAAAGAGAAATATGTATCTCATATCCCCCCAAATGTAATTCAAAGTGGATTATAGACATTGAACTTGGTCCATAATCCATACAATACATTTATGAAAGCATATGCAGACCAGTCTAGGAAAGGAACCTCATAGGTGTGTGCAATGTTTGACTTCTCTGGTAAAAGAAATAAAAATACAAAGAGGATTAAAGCAAATGTACAAGTGTTTACAGAACAAAAGAAACTTGGGATAAAATTTTCAATCTGCCCTACTTAGTGGGAGAAAATATTTTCAAACATATAACAAATAAAGAACAAATATCAAGATGTATAAAGCATGCAAAAGCTCAAAAAAACACAAATCATCACATAAAAAAAGGAGAGAAGTGAGACCCATCCACAAAGAGGACATACAAATTACCAATAAGTGTATGAAAACATGTTTAGTATCAACTATTACCAGGTAATTGCAAATCAAAACAATGAGATATTATCACACACCAGTGAGAATGGCATATGTCACAAAGAATAGAAACAACCACTATTGGCAGGAATGTTAATAAGGTTCCCTCACGGGGGAAACGATCTGGTTCAACTTCTAGGGAAAACACTCCAGAGATTTCACCAAAACAATAAAAATATAATTTCCATATGATTCAGAGATTTCACTTGTTGGCATTTTCCCCCTAAAAACAAAAAAAATATGAATTTGAAAAAATATCGAGAGTATTCGATATGCCAGACACAGTAACAACAAAGTCTCCAATGGAGACGTTACTGGGCCCGCTCGAGCAAATCGACGATCAACGGGAGGGCCTTTACCTTACCTTACCTTACCTTGAAAAAATATATGTATACCTGTGTTCATATGTTCATGGAAGCATTGATTAGAATAGCCAAGATATGGAGACAACGCAAACATCAACGATGGGTGAATAAAGAAGTTAGGACACACGTGCACACATGCAGATGTACACAATGGAATTTTACTAAGCTATTACAAAAAAATGAAATCTCTGACTGGAGCTGGAATAAGTAACATGGGTTAAGACAAAAACCTTAATTTCAATAAGTAAGTTAGTTGAAATAAGTAAGATGTATTAAGACAAAACTCACAGGATCTCACTCATCTGTGATAATTGGGAGTCAGAAAACAAGGAAATAGAGAGTGTCAAATATGGCAACCCCTTGGCTTGAATTGCAAACCTGAGATTACCATGCACTTGAGGGTGGAGTGGGATATAACAAGAGGTAGCACATGGATAGAGGTGGAAAATCTTGGGCACTTGAGTGGGGTGAACTGCAATGACTGTTACAATAAACACTGTTCCCCATGAAAGCAATGGTAAGAACTGTTGGTTATTAATTCTATGTTAACAGGGAAGGCACACATGACCTGCAAAGATTAACCTTAGACCTGTCACTCATCATCCTCATTTAGGAGGACTTGAAATGTTATTGACTGAAGTAGTGATGGTTTCCAATGAGAAAAATTCTCTCTTGCTTTCACATGACTCAAACTTTGCACACAGCCTTAATATTTTAACCATCTTAGACATCCATAAACTCCTTTGGTGTTGAACCCACTTGGGAGCTAGATGGCAGTGGGTGCTGGTCTCCTGGTGTATTTAGGGCTCATTCAAGCCCGGAATGGGTGGAAGGGAACACAACAATCTATCTGGGGTCTCCACCTATAGAGTTGGAGTGCAAATAACCCAGAGCACTATCAACACAGCAGAGCCAGAGAATGAGAAATCAAATTCAAAGCAATGAAGGAAAAATATACACGCATACATATTTGTTACATATATATATAGCATTCAATGCATCACAATCTTTTCAAGTGCACATGGTTACATTTGCTAGGACTGATCATTTGTTAGACTACAAAAATTTTCTTAGCAATATCAAGAAGATCTAAAACATGCCAAATAACCAATGTGAACACAATAACAAGAAAGTAGAAATTAATCATAAAGAAAACTTAGAACTACATATATGCATGGAAATAAAACAACTCTGAACAGCCAATGGTACAAGAAAGAAAGTTAACTGGAAATTAGAGGAGAAAAAATGAGACAAATGAAAATGGAAACACAACTTTCTAAAACAAGTGACATGCTGCAGAGTTAAGAGAAATTTCACAGCATTGAAGGCCTGCGTTATCCCCTGATGTAGGATAACATTCTTTTGTCCTTCCTCAGGTAGCTTAGGTTTGTCAGGTCACACCCATCTAAGGACACTGAACTTGTATTGTAAGCAATGTCCTTTCTGTGTGGACACAGGAAGACAGTTAATATTATGCTTTTTAACTTGGGAGTTGATTGACTCCAAATAATATTTACTCCTGGGCATCTGATTTCTTGACTTAGTTGCCCTTAGTTCCTAGCACCCCAAGAGCAGGGTCCCGATGAGGGATTGAATGGACCTAGGGCAAGCGGTGAGCTACCCTGGCACCGAAATGGGCCAGGCCAAAGCGCCACGATACTCAACTATAAGTTGAGGGCATGATCATGGACAAATGCTGTCATGATCCAAAAGTAAGTAACGACGAGACTAGGACCCTGCTGGAGCTAGGAAGATTAACCTGGCCTGAGGACTGCAGAATGTATAGTGAGATGTTCTCAGGAAGAACCAAACTAAGTTTATATCTCTTACTGTGCTCATACAGAATGACATTGCTAGAAATAGTAGAAATAGATTTATTACAACTATTTAAGTAGATTACTAACTGAGGGAAGAACACACCCTTGTTGGGATCCCACCCTTGAGCAGATCTCCTAGTAATCTGGAGTAATCTCTTTAGATGAGATTTTATCCTCAATCTCCTGGACCAGTGGTCTTACCTCTCTTTGTTGATTTGTCAGTATTCAACCCACCTTTATGTCACCGGCTTACGTGATTGCTATATAAACTAAGACCATAAACTCAGAGAGGAGAGTCAGAGCAAGAGGGGCTCAAGCTTGAGAGAAAGAACAGCCATCCTGATCCAGGCACACACAGGACTCAAGAGCACTGAACGAAGGCAGTGAGAAAGGGCCATCCAGTGAGCCCGTGAACACACAACTTTCAGCGTGATAAGATTTTACACCCTGGCAGCCAAAATCCTCCAGAACTCAACTGCTGCCATGTTCACAGCCATTCTTCACATGTTCAGGCCGAGGCTCACCTATGAGTGAACGTATTCCTGGACCATGCGGCTGCGTCTCATACCTGACCCCACCCATCTTCAAAGAGTGGCACACCACATTTGATGGGGTTTAAAGGAGAAGGCAACCAATCCTATGCCTCCTGTTCATTGATATCGACTGGCTCCAGCAGGCCCAATAACGACTCCATTTTGAGACTTGTTGTTACTGTGTTTGGCATATTAAAACGTCACGGGTAATTTGCCAGGGTTTTCAGTGCCGGCGAGATACTCTGGGTAGCTTGCCGGGCTCCCTGAGAGGGACGGAGGAATTGAACCCAGGTTGGCCTTGTCGGCCACATGCAAGGCAAACGCCCTACCACTGTGCTATCACTCCAGCCCAATATATATGCACACAAGGTTCAACCTTTTACAATATGCTCATAATCTCTTATAGAAGGGCTTAGTGGGTCCTGCGTGAAATGCAACAATCTTCACACACTTTTCTCTAAGGAAACATTTTCGAGCATTTTCATCATTTTATTCAGAACAAACAATACAAAAGAAATCATGTTGGTTCTGCTTTGGGGCAGGGGTTGGGGTTTGGGGTGAAAACATCTGAAATATGGTAGTGGGAAGGTGTAATGATATTGGGATTGGTGATCAAATATTAAATGTAATCAAATATCGCCTTACAAGCGGCCAACATGGCCGACCCGAGTTCGATTCCTCCGCCCCTCTCAGAGAGCCCGGCAAGCTACCGAGAGTATTTGATATGCCAGACACAGTATCAACAAAGTCTCCAATGGAGACGTTACTGGGCCCGCTCAAGCATTGTGAACTACTTTATAAAAATAAAATTTAAAAAAAGAAATAAGAAAATTCTCAAATGAAAGGGAAAATTAGTCAAGCCACCAATTGATTCTGGTATAGTAAATAAAATTGACAAAAAAATAAGTAGCCTACAATGCTACAACTTGAAAAGTAAACATTTAAACCAACATTAAAATACAAAGAAGAACACAGCTACTGTGAACAATGGTACACCAACAAATCTAAACAAGATTGACTCAGGATAAAAATACATAAAATAAAACCAGAAATAAACAAATGGGCCTACATCTGAAAGCTTATGCATGGCAAAAAAAAATCAGACTTCTTAAAAATCCAAATCAGACTTTCTTAAAATTGAAACGCTTCCTACGAAATGGGAGAAAACATTTGCAAACCATGCTTTTGGTAAAGGCTTAAATATTACATATACATAAAGCGTTATAAAGCTCAACCAGAAAAACTCAATAATTACATAAAATTGGAGATGAGCATCCATTTTCCCAAAATGGCTAAGTAAAACCAGCAGACATCTGAAAAGATATTACTAGTCACTTGTTATCTGAGAAATGCAAAGCAAAAATTAAAAAGCAATGAATTTCAAGTCACAGGAGTCAGAAAGATATATATATCTTAGCTAAATATATATCTAAAAATAACTGATATATATACATATATGTGTGTGAGTGTATATATATACATATATATGTGTGTGTGTGTGTGTGTATATATATATATATATATATCTGGAAACAACCAGTACTGAGAAGGGGTGGTGTAAAAGGGGTGCTATTTCATTCACAGTCTGTGGGAACAACATTTGGCTGAACCTCTGTGGAAAAGTTTGGAAACTTCTCTAAAAGCAAGAATCACTCTATCACAGTCATCCTGTTGTTCAACAATTTACTTGATGAGCTCAATGAAGTCAGGTGCCAGCAATGTCTCCATTCATCCAAGCCCTGAGATTTTAGCAGCCTTTCCTCACTTGTCTTTCCCAATGATTGGAGGTTCTTTCAGGGTCAGGGAAATAAGACTCATTATTTTAATAATTTTGGCATATAGAATACACCATGAGTAGTTTGCCAGGCTGTCTAGTATGGGGAGAATACTCTCGGTAGATTGCTGGACTGTCTGAGATATATATACATATATATATATATATTTCCTCTATGATTTGTTACCTATTGTCTGAAACTATATATAAATATATATTTTTATATATAAATATATATATATTTCCTCTATGATTTGTTACCTACTGTCTGAAACCCATCATATTGGTGCTGTAATTATGGAAAATGGGTAGGGATCTGGCCAGGAATATGTTCACTCAGATGTGAGGCTCGGCCCAAGCGTGTGGAAAGCGGCCTGGAGTTGGGTAGTGGAGCAAGAATATAGGTTCCAAAAGACCTAGTGATTTCACATTTGCATGTTACCACCAAAACCCCTTAATAGAAAAGTCAAAATGATATATGCACTCCTATATTCACTGCAGTGCTAAGTACAATACTCAGAAAAACCCCAAATGGACACATAAACGGATAAAGTTGTAGTATAAACACAAACAACAGAACCCTACTCAGCTACAAGAAAAGGTAAAATCTTGCAGACTCCTGCAATTTGGATGGATGGAGGGCATCCTGACGAGCAAAATAATTCAGAGCAAGGACAAATACTGTATGATCTCAGCGTGCTATTTAAACAAAAGAAGGTAATTTAAAAATCCTGAATGAAGAGAAAGTCTTGACTTTTGATTACACTAAGAAATCCTCAGTCAAGGAAGAAGCAGACTGAAGGTGATCTGAGGACAATGGTGGGGAAAGGCACCCACGTCGAGAGTTACTGATGACAACATATATGACCTTAGTTGTGCCATGCACGTATAACATGCTGAAAACCACATGCCATGACCACTACATATGTGCCTAACTTTGCAAACACACCAACACTGGACCTTCACTCCTCAGGTACACAAAGCAACTTAAACTCCCGAAGTTGCTCATGGGGAAAATGAAGGACACCCCTCATTCTGTGTCCTTGGGAAAGAATTCATAAGAGCTTCCATGACTGGCTACTCCCAGGACAGAGTGGAAACACTCAGTGAGCTGCTGCCTTGTCTGCCCAGTACACCGTCTTCCTTCCCTCTGGGATTTCTCAACATTCTTTCCAATTGCATTTGCCCTTTCTCCAGCAGATATTTATCATCCTAACAAATTCTTTGTGGGATGAAGGAAACTGAATTAGTGTTGCCATAATACCAGAACCACCACCACCACAGGTCCCTCATATTTAATGGGTCACCATGTTCAGCTTGCTCTGCTGGGCCCAAAATTTCACTGGCTGCTTACTGAAGTAAACAACCTGAAATGCGTGTTTCTGCCATTTGGCCATCCTACTGGTTTCTTGGAACTGGTTATCACGATGCTTCAACTCAAACAGATCTGGGATGGCAGCATTACACCCATGTACTTGTGAGTTGACAATGGCTGGAACACTTCTACCTGTTCTCTGTAAATGAAGTGTCTGTGTCCAAAAGTACTACAGATAATGAACACACATTTTAAATATTTTAAGGCAATAAAATGTACAAAAATAAAGTTTCACTGTCAATTTTGTAAGCTAAACTGAGCCTTTACCTATCTTTGTTGATATTTGCTTTGTTCTTGCATCTCCTGCTAACCTGGCTATCAATTGCACAACAATTGGACGTCATATTATGATTGATGCATTATTTTAAGTCATGAAAACTGTTTCATTTATTAACGAGGGTATAGTGATGGAAACTAATTGCTGGTTCCTAAAACGTTTTGGGAAACAAAGGAAAAGCTTTTCTATGTATTCATTTTCTATTTGTGTTAGAGATTTTCCCCATTTACGACTGACCTGACTTTCTTCAAGTTCAAGGGCTAATGTTTTCAATAAGAAAAAACTTCGTTTGCTTTTGTATCATACAAAAAAGGTCCACAAAGTAGTAGGGTTAGTTTGCTTCTGCTGTTTTATTGCTGTTGTGTTTTGGCATTCTTTTGTTTTGGTTTTAAGCTACACTGGCTGTGCTCAGTAATTGCTCTGCACTCAGGAATTACTCTGGCAGTACTCAGGGTACCATCTGGGATTACGGGGATGGAAGCCATGTTGGTCATATGCAAGGCAATGGCCCTGCCCACTGCACTATCGCTCCGACCCCAAGTAGCAGTTTGAATGGTCCCAGGATTCCTTTACCTCCCTCGCGCTCAGCATCCGGATCCGGAAAGGACATGGCGCAGGTGTGCGATGGTGCCCACAGCCTGGGGGAGACGCGCCCCTGCAGACAGCTGGACAGGGCCACACACCTCTCTGTTGAATCTGATAGAGGCATGGGTGCAAATATCCCAAAGGGGAATCATTACACCCATAGCTTGTGGGACGTTGGCAGCTGCAGACCCCGCGCGAGATGCAGGTGCGCGTGCGTGTCCGTTACCTCTAACTGCTTAGAACTGACCCAGGACAGCCCCAGTGCGCGCGCACCTACGGGCCGTGGTGGGTGCAAACTTAAGCAAGTCACGCACGCACAAGAGCCTCCAGAATTATAGGTGGCTTTTCAGGACACAGCAAGGAAGCAAACATAAAGTCTTGCCTGAAGCCTGAGGACAAAGTTCAAGCTCAAAATCCATCTCATGAGAAATCCCTGGCTGAAAATCAAGTATAGCTTCTTCATGACCGAATTGGAAGTTTCAAGAAATTTCTCGAGTCCTCGTTCCCTGTGTCCAACATTGTTTGGGGAAGGATGTTCTTGATTTTGATAGAATTCTTATGACCTGGATACCGCTGTTGAACCAATGTACAGTGACAGAGCAGCTGCTGGGAAGCGTCCGGAGATTGGTGTCTGCAAAGGCAGCTTGCCACGCTGCTTAGGATGGAATGATCTGACGGCTACTGGCTGAGCAGGTCATTCCCTCCATAGAGGCCAAACAGTGCAATGAATGTTGTATATAAATGCATATTCCCAAATCCTTTCAGACTGAGATTTTGGGGAGATCTTATAAATCGTTCCAAAACTAGACTGAAAAATTATTTTCTTATAAACACTGAAGGAAAGAGTGTAGAGGAAATTTGAATCAGGTTTTCCCAACCACGGATGAAAATATGCAGAAGGTAACTTTGTTGCTGATCTGAACATTGAAGTCAGTTGCACTTCCATTCTGCTCCACTTCCTAATTCAGACCTCCCTATTCCATTCACCACTGAATTGCCAGACACTGTAAGGATTTAGTTAGGGTCTGCAGATTTTCATGCTGTGGGGATGGAGTCTCCTGAAAAAGAGAGAAGCCGTTTGACGAATATAAAAAAATCACTACACATGCCAGCTGGTAGAACATACATGTGCTTTTAACCAGAGTGGAAACCAATAATGAGTTGATAAAAATGAGATTCTTTGGGGTTTCAGTACATAGTACATATCTAGAATTATGTTAGCAACAGGAAACTACTTTGGTGTGGGAGAGAATTGTACTGACCAGAGAAAGTAGAAGGGAACACCCAACACTGCATTAAACACACATCATTGACTTTTGTCAAAGCTTAGATTTGAAACATTAAAGATATTCCTCGATCCAACGTTTTATTTAGGAGGCAAATCATCCATAAAATATATTGCAAATGCAAAGAAAGTAAGTTTGAGTTTGGTAGCTGTTCCAACTTGAGGTTTCGTGGCTATTCTAGGAAGGATAAGAGCTTCCAGGAGAACAAAACTTTGAAAAAGCTAGTCAAACATGTTAGACAAATCTACATTACTTTCAGTCCTAGGGGCTGGACCCTAAGAAGAATCAGCAAAACAAACAAACAAAAAAGCAAAACCCACAGCATTTGCTGAGGAAAACTCCGTTCAAATTGTGACCTACAGGGGTTCACAGGTCACTAATGACTGAATTTTCCAAAGAAAGAGTAGACTCTGTTGAAGGAGGTCATCAGGGAGAGAGGAAGGAGAAAGATTTGAGGGGCACACAACTAGACTGGTGGATAAAGTATTGAGATACAGCGAAGACTATGCCAACCTGTGTGCTGAGAATCGGGAAACTGTCTAAATTGCTGGAAGAGGCCATGTGAGCTGTGCTGCCACGGACAAGTTTGAAGGAAAGTTCTTGTTCTGATCCTCCAGTGAGATCCCTTCATGGAATGTTGCCCCAGCCAGGCCCTCCTGGCCCTCCCCCTGCACCATCTCCCTCTGACTCCCCCTCCCTCCTGTCCGCAGTGTCTCCTGTGCTGCTCCCAGAGATGACCATGAATCTTGGGGTCTTCGGCTCTGCTTTCAGGGTCTCGCCCTTTCTCAATCCAGGGCTCCCCCAGCCACCACCCTGGGAGCCCATCCAGATGCCCCCTCTGGTGACCTCGGCCATTGCTCCTGGCAACCCTCTGGTGCTATCACCTTTCCCCATGATGCCCGTGGTGGCAGGAGCTGCTGGCCATGGACCCCATGTCCCTGGACCTTGCAAGGTCATCATCTAGGTCAGCCCTGAGGCAGGGCTTGTGGAGTCAGCCCAGAACCAGCCTGTCATCCTGACACAGGCTCCACTCAACTGTGGGGCCGCAGAGGCTCCATCTGCCATGGCCGGTCATCCTGCACCCCTCTACTTGGTATCGTCTGTGCTGGAGACCGTTATTCCAACTCCAACTACTATTGTCACCCAGGCTGGAACGAGAGACCATCCTCCTCAGGCTCCACTGCCAGTGGCCCAGGTGGCTCCCATCATGCTCCCATGCAGCGGTGGACCACTGTCCCAGTGGGTTTGTGGGTAGAGTGGTCTGGCCACCACCCGAAACCAGGCATTGCCAAAAACCTCCAGCAGTCCCAATAGCGTCTATGAGAACTTCCGGCGCTGGCAGAGCTTCAAGGCCCTGACCCGGCAGTACATTCCTCAGACTCCGGACACTGAGGCCCTTTCCTGCTTCCTCATGTGAGTCCCTCAGGTGTTCTAGAACTAATGGTAGCTTCCCAGAAGGTACTGGTGTGACCCCCAGCGTAGGGTCCATGGGAGAGAATGTCCTCAGGAATGCCATCCCAGGGTTCTGGCTCAAAAGCCTGTAGTGACCAGCCATGCCTTAAAGCCTCAGCTCAGTCCCCTATCAGGGTTGGTCCTGACCTATGGAATGAAGGACAGACATTCTGTTCCTAAGACCAGACACAGCACAGATGCACCAAGGTTCAGACAGGCATGACTGCTCGGCCTTGGTGTCTCATGACTTATCCCCAGAGCTGAGGCTTGACACTAGAATAGCCACCGGTCTGGGGTGTAGGAGGCGAGTCAACTCTGGGAGGGGAGGGGAGACCAGGCCGTCATCGGGGGTCAAGGAATGGGTGTGGGGCAGCGGGGGCTCCCACCAGACGCAGACCCTGACCAAGCCTGTCCTTGCAGCCCGGTGCTGCGCACCTTGGCCTGCCTGAAGCCCACCATGGGCCTGGAGGAAGGCCTGCGCCGTGCCCTGCGGGAATGGCATGGCACGAGCAACTTTGACCGCATAATCTACTACGACGTGGCTGCCAAGTGAGTCAGTTCTGGGCAGTGAGTGGGAGTTGGGGCTGGCTGCGGGCCGGGGCTTCAGGGGCTACTCCCAGATGGCCAGGGGGGCCCTGGTATCCCCGGAAGGCCCGTCCCCTGCAGAAACTTGTCCTACCCGGGGCTGGGACAATTCTGCCCACCATGCTCTGGGGCTCCTGACCACAGTCTAAGGGTCACAGTCCCTTATTTTCTATGACCCTCAAAGGGCTGATATGGGGAATCACTGGAGGTGCTGGGGTTTGTGCCCATCCATTCTCCATCCTCCTGAGGGCTTTTCCATGAGCATCCCCTGTCCTGCCTCATCCCACGTGCTCCAAGCCAACCCGACTCAGTGGGGCCTGTACTCCCCACACCAGGTTCATGGAGTTTGAGGCTGAGGAAGAAACGGAGGCACAGAAGCTGCAGTCGAAGAATGGAGTGCAGGGCAAGCCACCCCCTGCCCCACCCAGGCCTGAGCCTCAGGGTGCTACAGGTCAACCACTAGGCCAGCAGCCAGATACAGACCCTGTTCCCCAGCTAATGGTCACAGGCCTGGGAAGGCCCTAGGGTTCCTGCCCTTCCAGGGAGCCTTCGCTCTCCCATGTACCCCTAGGCCTATGCTCAGCGGCTCCCTGTCCCTGGCTTTCTCCCTCTTCCTGCACACCCCATGCTGCCTGAGGGTGTCGGACTCACTTTTGAAGTGGGGTTGGAGACCCTGGGGACACTGTGGGCCTCTCCTCCCATTGAGGTTATCCTCATCCCTCACGCAGTCACGGGATTATAGTACAACAGATGTAGGCACTCACCTGACCCAGCCCACAGGTACCCATCCGCAACTCTGTGCTCAGTGCTATGTGCCTGAGGGCATGAACCTGGGTTCCCTCACATCCCTCTCTTCTTCCTTCCTCCTCAGCCTGTGTCCCTAAGAAGGCTGTAACCCGAGCTCCGGCAGCCCAACCCAAGACACACAAACCACAGCGGGCCCCAAAGACCAAGGCCCCCAAGGAGATCCCCCCTGAGGCCGTGCAGGAGTACATGGACATCATGGACGAGCTGCTGAAGGCCCCCGACACAGTCAGGAGGGCACCCCTCGGGCGATGGGCAGTGGGCAGGAAGGAGCAGCAGGAGGAGGCCAGAACCTGCCCTAAGCCGTGACTCCTGAGCTACGTGGACGAGCTGTGCTCCAGGAGGCCTTTGTCACCAAGGTGGGGGACTGGGCTCTGCTGTGGGGTGGGGAGAGCGCAGGACTGCTTCTGTCCAGGGCTTGGTAGTGACGTGTGCTCTTTGCTTTGAGACCACCTGTGCTTGCATTTTTCTACTTGTGTTTGTGTGCATATGTGCACGTGTGTCTCTCTGTACAAACATTGGCCCTTGTTTGTGAATTTCTGGGTTTGGCCGATGTGTGAACATCTCTGTGTGTCTCCATCTGTGTGTAATGTGTGAGCTCTGTGCAGAAACGTAAGAGGATACATGTACATGTTCCTAGAGGTCGAAGAGTGTGTGTCTTTGTGTCATGTGTGTATATGCATCCATGTGTATTTGCATGTGCTTCTCTGTGAGAGTAGGTGAATAGTCCATGTGCCTTTGTGAGTGCGGATTGTCTGGGCCTGTGTGTGTGAGAGTGTGAGCGCTCCCGGCTTGTGTCTGTGTGAGAATTTGTGCAGCCGTCCAAGCCCCTGCACTGTGCTGGGAACGGGTGTGTTTGCTTCCTCATTCCCATTGGTCCTTATGAGGACCCTCACTTCCACTTCCCCCTTCCAGGTCGAGGCGGTCATTCATCCAAGCTTCCTAGAGCACCTGCTCTCCCCAGAATCCCAGCTGGATCTCCTGGCCCTGGTTGAGGAGTTGGAGGAGGAGGAAGGTCTCACCCACAGACAGGTGAGGCAGATGCGTCTCTGGGGTCCATGCAGGGACCAGGGGAAAAAATGTGAGGGTTTCCTGCAAGGCAGTGGGCAGCTACCAAGGGCAAGGTCCTTAATCTTTCCTTGTCTGTCCCGTCTCGACTTCTGGAACTGAGCATGGTGTCCTGAAACCTGCAGTTTTCTTTATCACTGATAGTTCAGGATCTATATTGCCTTTGGTGCTCTGTTACTTTCTGCCTATTTGGAGAGAGTTCAAAATCACAGGTAGTTCCTGTCAGGAATGGGTTTCTTTTTTTTAAATAATAATTTAAATAATTAATAATTATTTAAATAATTTTTTAAATTTTATTTTCATAAAGTTATTCACAATAATGGATTACATTCAATATTTCAATCCCACCACCATTACACCATCCCAACACCATTATTTCTAAGCTTACCACCACCACCACTCAAGCGTGCCTAAGAGACTGATACTTTATTTTGTATAGCTTATTATGAATAGCATGAGAAGTCACATGGCCACAAAAGTGGCTGCACGCCCTGGAATTCTAAAATATTAAATAATTAGTGTCCGAAGAAATCTCTGCAGCTGCTGCTGGATTCTGAGATTCATTTTTGAGTCTCTGGATCATGACCATTACTGAGCTTAAATGGCACAAGGAGAAAGGCAGTTCATGGGCGTGATATAGAGGCTAGGAGAAGGGAAGGAGCAGCTGTCCCTGATCCCTTGAGGACTAGAGTCAGCAGTCACTGGACTCACATACCTGGGTTTTCCATTGGGCTCTGGATTCATCAGGGGCAGGTGGAGGGACAACACCTGCCCCTGTCTGGGGCACCCCAGTGAAATCGGCCTGCTGCAAGATCAGGAGACATCCCTTCAGCAAGCTTCCTGGTTCCGAGATTCATTTCTTGTTGGGAATGTTTTAGGGGAACCTTGAGGCTCCTCCACAGCACCAGTAGCTTCTGGTGTGAAGTGGCTCAACATGCCTGATGATGCATTTGGTCCCCAGAAGCAAGAACAGTTCCTGGGCACCACACCAGTTTTGTTCTACTCTCTCTAAAACTGTGATCAGTGTGGTAGAAATGAAGTATGTCCAGACTCTATGGCACAGCTGAAACAAGGTGGTCAGACCTTTCTACTGTTCCTGCATGCTCCTTTATGGGCACACAAAGTCCAGCATCCAGACTTCAGAGCAGATCAGCTGCCCTGCAGGGGACCCAGATACAGCAGCGGGGCCTGTGCTGATTCCCATAGACTAGACCATAAACTCCAGGTTGTTCCTATTGGCGAGCTCCTTGACACCTGGCCCCACCCCAGCAAGCGCTGGGAGTTTAAACAACACTGACCTGTCTGGAGAAAGCTCTGCTCTCCACTGGGGAGCACTGAGGAAGCCCTGCAGTCACAGTCAGGGAGCTGAGGGGTCCCTGGGCTCTTCCTCCTCCATGGAGCAGACACTAGAGGGGCAGCCAAGCTGTGGAGCTGGGTTGGATGGAGGAGACTCTGGGATGGTGGTGCTGATAAAGGACCTGAAAAGTTGGATCAAGCATCTGGAAAGCCCCGGGGACCTGGCTTTTACCTGTTAGAGCAGGGATGGCAGCTTGCTGAGACCAGCTCTTCATTCCTCTGAAGTGGGACAGGAGTGAGGGTGGAAAAGGGTCTATCTGGGGTTTGGGAGGTATTAACACAGTCTGCTCCCAAGAAAATGCACATCACAAAATCCCTGGAGAGGGGACCATGTTTTATGTGACCAGGATAAAGATTGAGGGGTGCATTTTCATGGGATAGGTGGAAAACAAAGGTCTCATTATCAGGCCTTGAGGATCCTGGAGCCCCAGAAGAGTCTCGCTGTTCGTGTCAAGTTCTTGGGATTGGGTTGTGTCAGACTAAAGCCATCCCAGAGCACATACAGGCACACCTGTGGCCGTGCCTGGAAAACACTTGCAGGTGTTCCTTGCATTGTTGGTGCTTCGACAGGCTTTGGTGCCCTCTTTGCCCAGGTCCTGTTCTCTCTGTATGTGTTGTCTCCAAAAGGGGCCACCTGGGATAGGCTCCGGAAACGGCAGCAGTCTCTGCACTGGCCAAAGGGCCATGTTCCAAACCCCACAGTTGGAACAGCTCTGGTGAGGGTCCAAACTGCACATCCAGTTGTGGGCTAGGTAAGGGCTCAGGCACTGGATCATGGAAGGGAAAACAAAACCCGCACCAGAGCTAGGTGAGAAGAGTTTCTGCAAACCTGTGTAGGCAGGTTCAAGCTGTGCAGGGGCTAGGGACTTACATGAGGAGATAGTCCACAACTCAGGGCCAGAGGGCTCAGGACAGGGATAGCACAGGGGCAGGTCCAAAGTCAAGTAGGGCTCAGGAGAGAGCTGAGTCCAGTGGGGAGGATGGGATTAGAGAGGTCATATTTTAGGGGTCAGAGGTCAGAGGGGTGCAGCCAGGGCTGAAGCCACTCTGGCCATGGGCATGGAGACTGGAAGCCCCTGGCAGGAAGTCCCAGCCCCGCAGCCCTCGGCTCAGCAGGTGCTTGGGGCACCCGGGGCTCAGGTGAGCAGATGGGCTGTGGGCGGGGAACAGCCTGGCTGGACTGGCCCATCAGTCTCCTCTTTTTTCCTCTCTGTGTTCCCCAGTCTTCGAGCGGGCAGCCGGCCACGGCGTCCATACAGTTGGTGCACCCGGAACACCCTGTCCAGGTCACATGGCCCACTGCCCCTCCCGGAGACAGTGGGGAGGTGGAGGCAGGACACTAGTACAGCCCCGCACACAAAGCTAGTGTCTGGGCCGGGAGTGGGGGTGAGGGGTGCTGAGGGCATGGGTTTTTCCGGGATGCAGTTGTGACCAGCTGTGGCCACCACATCCCTTCCACGGCTTCCTACGGAGCTTGCTCACTGTGTGCTCTGCAGTCCACGTTCCTGTTGCCCAGGAAGCAGACAGGGATATCAGACACCAAGCTGCCCTCTCACTCTGGGACTGGTTGACCCCTGCTTCTGCTTTCCCACTGAGAAGTGGTCAAGGGTCTACTGGAGAGGAAATGGGGACCTCCTGTTTACCACATGGCATCGGGATGGTCATCACAGTGTGCGGGAAGCCCAGGGGGTATGGATGATCTCTGGTGGCCACGAGGCTGTGGAAGGCCAGTGGCCATGGCAGGCCAGCCTGCAGTACCAGAGCATTCATCCCTGTGGAGCTGTGCTCATTCATTCCCACTGGGTGTTCTCTACCGCCCCCTGCTTTACAAAGTGAGTTGTTTCTCAGGTCCTAGAGCCAGGCTGGCAGTGGGAGAGGGTTAAAATATTAGAGCCCCTGCATCTTCAAGGCTGTGTGCTGGGACAATCTGTGTCCTTCTAGTCCAAGTCTTTCTGCCTGTGACCTGTCCTCTCCTGTATTGTCCTCTCTCCTCACCTGATTTTGCTCATCTTCTTATCCTCATCCCTGTGCCTTATCCTGACACAGGTCTGCCCCGAGACGGCAGTGTTCATCCTGCCTCCCAGGTGCAATGCCATCTGGCTCTGTGTCACCTCACACCACGGTTTCTCTCAATGTCCCTGCAATCCTGGTTGTCAGAGTGAGGCTGGAACCTGGGATGTAGTGGCAGATGCTGGTATTCTGTACGTTTCTGGCCTGGGGTCTCTGCTCACCACATGTCTATTGGTCAGCTACATGGACACTAGATATGGAGTCCCTGACCTTGAAGAAGAACAGAGCTGCTCTCTGTTCTGGGTCTGGTTGGGTGTTCCCAGTGGTTTGGGGGGGCAGTAACCAGGAGCTGGATCTTTGGTACGTACAGAGGCCCACAAGCACCTGCTCTGTGCTGTGTACCACTGGAGACCCACTGTGGATAAGGTTGGCTTGACCCACCTCACTGTGTCTCCATTTAGTCAGAGAAGAAGTTCCCCCTGTGGGTGAGCAGGGCTGACACTATTGGAGTGGAGAACTCAGATGGGCAGGCTCCAGTGGGCATGGGTCAGTTTGTGGATGCGAGAGTTTGGTCATCAGCTGTGTGGGAAGGAATTTCCAGGTGAGTGAGTGGGAAGGTGGAATGTTTCGTCTCTCATGGTCAGAACACAGGACATCCTGCACGCATGGTCTCCTTTGACCAATGATTTTGTGCAGTTTCAGAACAGGTGAGTACCAAGAAGGAGTGAAAGAAAGGAGTGGTGCGAGAGCAGTTTGGTCATAAGGCGGGTCAAGAGCCAAGATGGAGCCAGGGCGCTCTGCATGTGCCCAAGGAAGGTCAGGATTGTCCAGCTCCATGGGACCTGCAGCCCTCCGTGATCCTTTCCAATAGTGGGTGTGTGCTGACTTGTGATTAAAACCGCCCTGATTGCTAGAGAGAAGGTCTGACAGAAAGGGTGGGTTCTGTGCGGTGGTTCAGACAAGGCAGTGCTGGGGGTCAGATGATGGTGAAGAGGCACAAGCTGCCATATGCAGAAGATGATGACTGTTACCTTCCCTCCTGCAGGAAGTCTCATGCCCCTGAGGATTACTGGGTGTTTGGGGGAAGTACCCAGCTCTACCAGGACACCCAATAGGCCAGGAGGGTGGCTGTGAGCTGCATTATCATACATCCAGACTTTAAGAAGCTCCACCGTTTTGCAGCGGTGTTACAACTGCAACAACCTGTGAACTTCAGCTCCTATATCATCCCTGTCTACTTTCCAACCCCTGGCATGGAGCTTCCCCTTGGCACATCTTGTTGGATAACTGGTTGGCGAAAGCTCATTGAGGACTGCGAGTGGCTATGGTGTGGGTGTGGGTGGGAGACGGGGAATGGGATTCTAGCTCATCAAAATCTCTAGTTAGCGTGGAGGCCTATGGACCTTGTGCCTCTGTGCCTTATTTCCAGAGAACTGGACTCTTCTAGCTTCTCTTGTGAAAAAATGTGTCCTTCTGAAAGCTTCAAAGTAACTCAAGTCAAAGACACTGAAATTCTGGGGTCGTTTGCTTTTTGGAGTCAGGAATCTGGATCTCAAAGTTTCTCTGTCTTGGGTGTAAAAATTTAACTACTAAGTGAATTGATGTAGGGTTTCTCAAAAATGCTGTTTAGGTGGCCTGAGAACTCCTCTCAGTGAAGTATGGCTCACCTGCTCAGTTTGAGGATACAGTGTTGTTAGGTCCTGCAGTGACAGGGTTAACCATGCCACCCCAGTGCTGCTGGGGAAACCTCTAGGCCACATCTGGTTGTGCTCAAGGGCCTGTAGGTCTTTATCTTGATGCTTAGGGAACATGTCATGACAGAGATATAACTGGCAACGATTTTGTGAGAAGCATGTATTTCACACTTCTGTTCTCTTCTAACCTCTTGGTTCTAATATTTCAATTTGATGTAGATCAGACATGACTTTGTCAACTCAATTTGTCTGAGTGTTTCTCTTTCTACTTTGAAATACCTTGATTTTTCCATGGCCATAGAAGGAACATGTAAAAGAAAGAAAAACGCTCTTGGAGAACCCTGGGGAAGAATGATCATGGCCTAAAATTATCTCAGCTCCATCACCTAAGTTTTGTTTTTCTCCTAACCTGTGTCTCCTATCTACCTCTTGGATTTGTTAAGTGAATGGAGTAATAGGGTGAATACAGGGCAAAACTTTGTGGATGTTTTCAGTAAAATGAGTATAAACATTGAGTATAAACATGAACTTGTTCAGAGAAGTGTGTTTATACTTTAGTGAAATGTTGATGGCATAATGATTAGGGAAAAGAAAATATTTATTTTCCTTTAATTTTTTTTATTTTTATAAAGTTGTTCACAATAATTTATTACATTTAGTATTCCAACACTTGAGTCTCCTGCTCCCGTGTCTGACCGTCCTCACCGGGGCCCCTTGGAGGGTGGCGGATTGAGATTTTCTCTCCACCCTGAGCAGAGTCCCAACAGCTGAAGACCTCCGGGACCCATCCAAATCCATGCTGAGACCACTCTCCACACGCTTGGATGAGGAACCGGCAGAGAAACCCAGGTATGCGGGACCCGGGGCTGAGATCTCCAAGCCTGCTCAGTTCGGGACTGGGCTTCCTACACCCAGCTCCCCCACCTTCCAGTAGCTAGACAGTTGACAGCCACCAACTGCCATGTAACCCCATCAATGGCCAGGATCCAGAGACTCTCAAACCAAGCTCCCAGCTGCACGACCTCTTATTCTCTAGTTCTCACTCTCAGAGAACCTGGCAGGCTACTGAGAATATCATACCTGCCTATATGCCTGACTAGGAACACATGTAAAAGTGATTAGAGGCTGCCCCCAAAGCTTCCACCCTCTTGGAGAGCCCGGCAAGCTACTGAGAGTATCCTGCCACATGGCAGAGCCTGACAAGCTAATCGTGGTGTACTCAATATGTCAAAAACAGTAACAATGAATTGTCCTCATTCCCCTGATCTGGAAAGAGTCCCCAATATGTCATCGGGCTACACTAGCACGTGACAGGGACAAATGGAGATGTTACTGGGTCCACTCGAGCGAATCGATGAACAAAGGGGTGATAGTGATAGTGATTCCAACACCAATCCCACCACCATACACCTTCCCACTACCATTATTTTGAATTTTCCCAACTTCCTTCCTTCCTTCCTTCCTTCCTTCCTTCCTTCCTTCCTTCTTTTCCTCCTTCCTTCCTTCCTTCCTCCCTTCCTTCCTCCCTTCCTTCCTGTCTTTCTGTCTTTTTCTCTTACTTTCTTACTTTTTTTGGTTTTTGCTTTTTGGGTCGCACCCAGCAATTCTCAGGGGGCTGTTCCTGGCTCTGCACTCAGGAATTATTCCTGGCGATGCCCGGGGACCATATGGGATGCTGGGAATCCTACGTGGGTTGGCCACATGGAAGATAAACGCCTTACCTGCTGTGCTATTGCTCCAGCCCCCCAACTGCCTTTATTTCTAAGGTCATTATTTGGTACACTGTTTCTCTTCAAAGGTGCTACAGGCATTTCAGAGAGACCATATCTTCTGGAAATGGGGTACAGCAGCATTCCATATTCTTGCCTGACTCAGTGTCAGGAACACTTCCTTCCTCATAACCAGCCCCCAACTATACATGCACATGCACACATAAACACACACAAACACACACGCACAGACACACTCATACAAGCTTATACTGTGTTTGTCTTGAGGTCCAGGAGCAGACTTATCATTAGTCACCCTATAGAATTTCAGACAATCATCTTCTGACTTTTATGGGCTTAGATGTGACCAGTGCTCCCATGCCAGTTCGCCTCCACAAACATCCTTCTGCCCATTACTTCCTCTCCCCTTCTCCTTTCTCTCTAGAAGCTTCCTTGTTTTCACTGGGTCTACAAGTTAGTGTTGTCATTCCTTGGTGATTGCTTGCTTTAATAAATCATCTCGTACATCTGAGCAAAATTTGTTGTCTTTGGATAACTAATTAGTAGTGGTACTTTTGAATCATATAGAATTTCCGTAAATTTTTTTAAGGACTGCATATCATTATCCCTAGCAACTACACTAATTTCATTCCCACTAACAGAGCCCTTTTATCCACATCCTTGCCAACACTCATTTCTTCTTGAACCATTTTCCCAACTATGAGCCATTTCCCTAATTATAAGTAATTTTGACTTTTTTAATGTGTCTGTGCGCCATCTTTGAGGAAGTGTCTGTTTATGTATTTTGAATAATTTTTATTGTGTTGTTTTTTCCTTTTTTTGTTTTATGAGTTAATATATTCTGGATATTAATCCTTCCTTTTGAAAGATGATCAAATAGCTTTTGCCTGTTACTCAGTTGCGTTTGTTTGTTTGCTTCCATGGTGGTTTCCTTTTCTTTGTAAATGCATTTTAATTTTATGTTGTCCCAATCCGTTGGATAACAATGGGTTGTCCTTGCAGTTCCTGCAGGGAGCTTAGGTTTATTGAGTTGCTCCCACAACAGTGCCCCTGAAGCACACCCAATTCCATCAAGCACTAATAATCCTATATTATTTTCCTATTTCCTTTATGTCATTTGCATAGCTTATTTAGCATTGTCCTTTTTGTATAGACAAAGAAAGACAGTTGATGTTATGCTTTGTAACATGGAAGTTAATTCGCTCCAAAATAATATTTACTCCTGGGCATCCATATTTACTTGACTTAAGCCTCAGTTTCCCTTAGTTCCTAGCTCTCCAAAAGCAGGGTCCTGACGAAGGGACTGAATAGGCCCAGGGTAAGCTGAAAACTATCCTGGCATCGGAAAGGGACAAGCTAAGTGTATGAAGTATAATAAGTTAAGACCATCATCATGGAACAGACTCTGTCATGACCCAAGAAGAAGTTACTGAATAAGGACCCTGCTGAGGTTAGGATCAACTAGCCTGGCCTGAGGACTGTGGTTTGGAATATATAGCAAGATGTCCCAGAAAGAGCCAACCTTTAAGCTTAATATAGTTCTTACTGTGTTCATACAAAAATGACTAGAAATTGTATAAGAAGTTACTATGATTGTTCAAATGGATTACTTACTAGCTGAGGAAAGGAGAAAGCAATACACCCTAGATGCAATCCCGCCCTTGTACGGATCTCCTAGTAATCTGGAGTGCTCCTAGTTATCTGGAGTGCTGAACCCTCAGATGAGATTTTGTCCTTGAGTTAATCTCCTAGAACTTCCCCTGAATGACTAGCTTTATCTCTGTTTGTTGTTCTGATATTGTTCAACCCCACCTATGTGTACCCCCACCCTTCATGATTTCTATATTACTATACTGTAAGGGGAAAGAGGGGACTAGGAGGATGACAAGGAATATAAGAACAATGCCTGGAAGTAGAGGACTTTGAGATCTATGACAAGACTAGGATGACGGAACTATGATGACTGGGACTACGAGCAAAAGTACAACGATGGTTGTGCAGTAAGGAGAGAGATCAGACTACATTGGGGAGGAGAGAGAAACTGGCTACTGACAAGTTTGGGGTCCAGTTCTCCTGTTCCCTCAATCCTTTGTCCATCTCTTGCTGTTATCTAGCCTGAAAGGTGGCTCTCGGCCACCAAACACTTGAGTCCCATATGTGTGCCCACTCCTTTATTTGGAAACTCACACTATTCATGTATTCTTGATTGCTTTTCCCTCCCCATTGGACATGTGTCTGAATGTATCCCTAATGTTGAAATCCCAGAACATACCCCCTAAATTTTCTTCTGTGTGTTTTATGATGTTATAGACAACATCTCTCTGTATGTGTTTCTCTGTGTTTGGGCCACACCAAGAGGTGTTCAGGGAAACTTCTGACTCTGGGGGTGAGGGTGTCACTCCTTCAGCATTAAGGGGACCTGCAGTGTCGGATAGTGACATTTACTCCTGCATGCAGAACATATGCTCAGCTCTTTGACCGAACAATCTCTCTGACCCAAGATCCTTATGAACAGGCAATATCTCCAGACAGTTCTCCCAGCCCCATGCTGTATATGATTTAGTGTCCACACAACTTTATGAAGGTTTGCTGTAAGACTTCAATGCATCATGGTCTGAAAAGTTAGTGGATACAATTTTATCTTCCTGATTCTATTGAGGTATGTTTTGGGACCCAGCACATAGTCTATCTTGAAAAATGTTCCATGTGCACATTTGCAGAAAAGTATGTGTATTCATATTTTGGGGGATGGAAAGGCCTGTATACATTTATCTATCTTCCTGATTCTATTGAGGTATGTTTTGGGACCCAGCACATAGTCTATCTTGAAAAATGTTCCATGTTCACATTTGCAGAGAAGTATGTGTATTCACATTTTGGGGGGATGGAAAGGCCTGTATACATCTATTAGATCTCTCTTTTCCATTTCTTCCTTCAAAGCCATTCTTCAAAGCCATTCTTCTTCCAAAGACATTCTTCCATGACTTCCTTCTAAGTTTTAATTTTGTTGATCTATCCAGAGGTGATAAGATGGTGTTGAATTCTCTAACTAGTATTGTTTTGCTACCAATATCCTCCTCAAAGTTTCTTAGAATTTGTTTTAAGTGTTTTGGTGGTCCCTCATTGGGTGCGTATATGTTTAGGAGTGTGATTTTCTTCCTGCTGTACATATCCCTTGATTATTTAAAAAATGTCCTTTGTTGGCCCCTATAATCTTTTTCAGCCTAAAATCTTTGTTGTTGGATATTAGTATGGCCACCGTGGCTTCTTTGAGGGATTTGTTTGCTTGAAGGATTGTTTTCTATCTTTTGACTTTGAGTCTGTGTTTGCTCTGGCTGTTCAGATATGTTTCCTGTAGGTAGCAGAATGATTGGTTCAGGTTTTTAATTCATTTTGTCACTCTGTGTCTCTTAATTGACATTGAGAGAGATTATTGTATGGGGTTTTGTGCCATCTTTCTGTAGAGGTGTGTTGTGCTTGTAGGGATTTGTCTTGTCTTACAGTAGCCCCTTTAGTCCTTTTAAGATTGGTTTTGAGTCTACGAAGTTCCTGAGTTGTTGTTTATTCAAGAAATAGTGCATCATTCCTTTGAGTTTGTCATTTTCCTCCTTTCCTAAGAAGCTTGAATTTTCACATCAGCTAAATATATTCCCCCCTATAATTTCATCTCCCTACTGAGTTTTCTTCACATTACTTATTAGGTCTAGCTATAAATTAATTCTCTTTATTTCACTTACCGTTTTATCACTGAACTAAAAATATTCTCCTGAATTTTTGTTGTCTAAAGGTATTAATGCGATGGCAGATGGGTACTGGAAGCCAGGTGGGAGGGTAACAGGAAAGATGGTGGGTCTGTCATTGGATGGTGGAACGGGAAGATATATTGGCTGATCGGGGATTTCTATGAGAATGATGGGAGAATGGATGAATAGATGGACAAAGGTGAATGGATAATCAAGGGATAGGAGGGTGTGTGAGTGAATGTACACGAGGAGAGAGAGGCCAACGGAAGGGTGACTGCTGATCTGGAAGAATGGGAGAAAACTGACTCTTGGAGAATGAATGGATCCTGAAAGGGGATATCTGCTGGTGAGTGGTTCTGCCCTGTGTGTTGAATGCGTTGGTGGGGGAATTTGCCTTTTTGTGTGTGTAATAAGAGGGTTGAATATTTATTTATGGGAGAGAGATAGACAAAGTAAGATAATTTAGGAGGCATAGGGAAATAGGAGGAGGCTTTTCTTGCTGGTGGGTAGGGGACTGAGGCAGTGCTTGAGGCTCAGCTGGGCTGAAAAACCTTGTTCTTTGGGAGTGCTAGAGAGTGGCAGAGTGAGGTGGGGAGTAACTGAAATGCCGAAAACCTCCTCTGTCCTTTGAGAGCCGGAGACTGGTAGTGAGTTGGAGGTTACAAGGACTCCTGGTGGGATTTTTAGGGAAAAGTATGATTGGCACATTCCCACTCTCCAAGATTAGCCCAGCTCTCAGGCACCAGGGAAGGTGTGACAGCTCACTTCAAATTAGGTGACTAACATAGTGGAAATTCATTATGTTTTTTGGGTCACACCCAGCGATGCACTGGGGATACTCTTGGCTAATGCACTCAGGAATTACTCCTGGCAGTGTTCAGGGGACCATATGGTATGTGGGAATCGAACCCGGATTGGCCACATGCAAGGCAAAAGCCCTACCTGCTGTACTATCGCTCCAGCCCCTGGAAGAGCATTATGATGTTGCTGGAAGTGAAAGTCTGAAATTGAGGTGCAGCCTCTGGTTCCTTTGGATGGTGTATGGCACATGATCGCTTTGGCTATTCCAGCTTCCAGATGCTGCCCCCATTGCTGGCCCTGTACCCCTTCTGGCACACTCAGGGAACATATCTGAGTCTTCCTCTCACCACATCTGTTCTCTCACCTAAATCCCCTGTCTCCTTCCAGTCGAAGGACCCTTTGATGATACAGGACCCACTGACATGATCCAGGAACATCTCAAATTTCCCGGTCCTCACTTCCATGATGGAGTCCCTTTGCCATGATAAGTATGTGTCCCTTGTTGCAGGGATGGGGATGCTTACATTGTCACATTGTTTGCACCATGTTATTCAGGTTCTGTGCTCCGTCAAGACTGACACCCAAGGAGAGTAGACACAAGGGCCAGGAATGATTGCTCCACAGTTGGAAACCTGCCATGTGAGTTGGGGGAGAAGGCAGTTGGAATAGAGGAGGGATCAGTAGGTCAATGATGGTTGGAGAGGTCGACCAGGATGCTGAAAGTAGATAAAGGACCGAATGCGATAGCCTCTCAGTATTTATATTTTAAACCATAATGCCCAGAACTAGAGAGAGAGACTGGGGGAAATATTTTGCCAAAGAGGCAGGGGGAGGCTGGGCTCGGGGAATAATGGGGACATTGGTAGTGGAAAATGTGCACTGCTGGAGGGATGGGTGTTCAATTATTGTATGACTGAAACTCAAATATAAAAGTTTTGTAACTGTATCTCATGGTGATTCCATTTAGAAAAGAGGCACATCCACTTCCTCCTCTCCCTTTCATCTGGAGAGCTTGCTGCCTCTTCTTGAGAACACAGAGCAGTGGGATGGCAGCCACTGATGTTCATGTCCTCATCTCCGCTCCCCTCACCCCTGCATCTTCATCTCTCCAAGCCCCTACAGTGCCACATTGTTGTGGTCTGATTTGGGTGCACAAAGGCTCTCCACCTCAGTCTTCACAACACTCTTTCCTTGCCAAGAGCAGATCCGCAGGTACAGTGTCTGGTCTGCTGCCGCCTTCCCTCTGTCTAACTTTTTTGGGTCTCCTCCTCCTCACCCGTTGTTTCTTCGATCCCCACACCCAGTTGTGTCTCCATTGTGCCCCCATCCCCCTGTGGTCGGTTCCTCGACAGCTGTAATCTTGCCACTGATGAACTTTACGTAGGTGTGCATAGATCTATCCCTCATATGTGACATATAAAGAGACATAATAAGGAAATAATAAATGCCAGGCACTATAAAAACTAAGAACTAACCTACAGAGTGGAGTTTCCTTGGTTGAAGGGGAAGAGAATATGGGGGAGAGGAACTGGCTGGGGGGAGGGGACTGGAGTCAAGGCTGGGGTGGGCAGTGGACCCTCTGGTGCTGGTGTGGTGGAGGGACACTGTGTCCATGGACCGCTACCACTGTAGCAGTGGGCAGTGCTGAAAGGAGGTAAAGGGATATGTATGATACCCTTTCAGTAACAGTATTGCAAACCACACTGCCTACAAGGGAAATGAGAGGGGGTGGGGTAGACAGATAGACAGACAGACAGACAGACAGACAGACAGGCGCTCTGCTCTGGTGTGTAGGACACTGTGTCCATTTTCCCTTATCACTGTAGCAGTGGACAGTGAGCAGTGGGCAGTGTGTGCTCTGGTGCTGGTGTGTAGGACTCTGTGTCTATGGGCCCCTATCACTATAGCAGAGGGCAGTGGATACTCTGGTGCTGGTGTGCTAGAGGGACACTTTGTCCATGGAAACCTATCGCAATAGCATTAGAAATCATGGTACCAAATCTTTTAGAAATATAAAGAATCACTCATGGTGCCCCAGATCTCCTGGACATCCCATGGGGGAGTGTCCCCAACTTCAAGAGAGACGCTGGAACCAGCCCAGTGGTCGCACATGCGTTCTGAGGGGCGCAAAGGCCATGTGCTGCCAGACACACGCCCAGTCCAGCACCACTGCCAGGGGGTGTCCTGTCCTCTTGCAGGCCCAGCAGCCAACATAGCCTTCCTGGGGAACATAGACGAGGTGCCCCGGGCCTCTGCCCAGGTGCAGCACCCCAGAGGGGCAGTCCTGTATGGGGCAGCAGACAGGCACCTTCTGAGGCAATAAGGCCCCAGGAGGCTCCATATGTCTCCCAGGGTTTAGCAGCAGTGTAGGTAAACTCACAGGCTTGGTCCCCGGCACAGTGTACGTTCACTGGAGCAGTCAAGAGTAACTCCTCAGTACAGAGCCATGAGGAGCCCAAGCACTTCTGGGCGTGACTCAACTGCCCCCAAATTGTTTTAATATTTCTGCTATGGGGGTATATGTTATTCACTTGCATCTCCACTAATGTGTCCAAACACCTCCGCCACTGATTTTTGTCCTGTCTCGTCTGTCCCTTCCCTCTTTGCAATGTAATTTTATATAAATTTAAATTCACTATTTTAAGAAACACATTTTATGCTTAACTTTTCATAAATAGTAGCACTATAGCACTGTCCTCCCGTTGTTCATTGATTTGCTCGAGTGGGCACCAGTAATGTCTCATAACAAATTGTGAGGCTAGTTGTTACTGTTTTTGGCATATTGAACACATCACGGGTAGCTTTCCAGGCTTTGCCGTGAGGGCGAGATACTCTCGGTAGCTTGTTGGGCTCTCCTAGAGGGGCAGAGGAATCAAACCTGGGTCGGCCACATGCAAGGCAAACACCCTACCCGCTGTGCTATCGCTCCAGCCCTCAATAATAGTAATAAGTGCAAATAATTAAAATGTTTAACACTGAAGAGTTGTTTTCCTACTGTTTCTCAATTATTAGAGTTGTAAGTAGTTTTGAAAAACTATGTAGTAGTCTGGTCTGGAGTGATAGCACAGCGGTAGGGCATTTGCCTTGCACGCAGTCAACATGGCCGACCCGAGTTCGATTCCTGTGCCCCTCTCCGAGAGCCTGGCAAGCTACCGAGAGCATCTCGCCCGCGCTCAGAGCCTGGCAAGCTACCCGTGATGTACTGTACTGATATGCCAAACACAGTAACAACAAAGTCTCCAATGGAGACATTACTGGGCCCGCTTGAGCAAATTGATGAAGAACGGGAGGACAGTGATACAGTGATGTAGTAGTCTAATTCCCTGATAATCTATAAGATCCTGAGTTTCAAATATCTTGTCACTGAAAATAAAGAATGGCTTTCAGACACCCGTTCTACAGGTACCAGGACTATCATGATTAGGATCACGATCAGCCTGTTGCTCAACGATTGCCTCGAGCAGGCACCAGTAATGTCTCCTTCTTTCTAGCCCTGAGATTTTAAAAGAGCCATATTCAATGCTCTTTCAGGGTTAGGAGAATGAGACCTATCATTGTTACTGGGATTTGGCATATTGAGTATGACACGGGAAGTTTGCCAGACTCTGCCTTGCGAGCAGGACACCCTCAGTAGCCTGCCAGGTTCTCAGAAGTAAGAACGAGACAATAAGATTGTGGCATATGTGCTTCTGGGAGCTGGGTTTTTATAGTCTCTGGGTCTTAGCCGTTGATGTTTTTTCATACATGATTATATTAGGATTCTTTATTTCCTCAGAAGGTCTTTGCTGTCTCCTTGCAGAGAGCCCTTCCTCACCAAGCACACACCTTTAAACACTGATGATTCAGCCTGCTGGAGCATGCCTACTCAGAGCTGTTAGGGAACTTCCCCCTGGAAGCAGCCCCATCACCTGCCTGATTTAGAACACAGTTTCTCAAGAGACTCCAGAAGCAGTGGCTCAAGCCAGGCCCCACCAAGAATGAAAGTCTTGCCCTGAGTGCAGATTCAGACTCACATAAATGGCGATTTCTTACTGTTTGTTTTGTTTTGGAGTCACACTCAGTTGTTCTCAGAGTTTACTCCTGGCTCAGAGGTCACTCCTGACAGTGCTCAGGGAGCCACATAGGATACCTGGAGTGGAGCCTGGGTTGACCATGTGCACGGTAAGTGTCCTAAGTGCTGTACTATTTCTTCAGGCCCCCACTTAGGTATTTAAAATAAACAGTTCCTTCTGCTGTTTTATACTCCAGACAGCATCTTAATGCCTGTTGGCTCTCGAAGAGAAATATGTGTGCACACAGGACGGGAGACGCTGCAGGGCTAGAGACTCAGGAAGAGGGCCTCCATCAAAATCCTAGTTTCAAGGTATCTTATCCACACCAATAATTCTGCATTCATTGCAGTCAGGTGATCTATGCTTATTTAACAGTCTGCATCCATAGGAGTTTTGCTGGGGTAGGGGTTTTTTATATTTCTTTTTTATGCATGTTTTTGTCCTCCATTGTCAGATATGAATTAAGGGGCTGACTTAGATCTGGCTTATTTCATGCTGAAGATCACCATGAAAGAAGTGTGAACAGAATTATTTGATCTGGTGAGGAAAATATCCCTTCAACTGTAAACTACATTCTATCTTCAGAATCCCTGCCATGAAGTTCACCTTCAGTCCAAGACATATTTTGCTTTTGCTTTTTCATTTTGGAGGGGCCACACTGGTTTATGTTCAGGGCTTACTCCTGGTGAGACCAGATGGGGTTCTGGCGACTGAACCCAGATCAGTCTTTCTGCTCTACCAACCCTCCAGACACTCCAAGACATAATTTGGGGTGGCAAGTTTTTGAATCTCTACAGTTATATATTTGAATATTCTTGAGAAGCTCCATAACTCAAAAGTTGTTTTGTTCAATTATTTTAGAAAATCCTTTTAATAATCCATACCAAAGGTTTAGTCTAATCTTACTTGATAATCTCAACTGAACAATCACCACATACTTCACTTTAATTTTCAACATTAAATATAGCGATAGCACAGCGGTAGGGCATTTGCCTTGCACGCAGCCAACATGGCTGACCCGAGTTCGATTCCTCCGCCCCTCTCGGAGAGCCCGGCAAGCTACTGAGAGTATCTCACCCGCACGGCAGAGCCTGGCAAGCCACCCGTGATATGTTCGATATGCCAAACACAGTAACAACAAAATCTCCAATGGAGACGTTACTAGGCCCGCTCGAGCAAATCGATGAACAACGGGAGGGACTTTACCTTTACCTTTACCTTTAAACATAGCCCAAACTATACCTTTACTATAACAGAACACTAGTCCTAAGCCAAAATTATCCTTGAGTAACCCTAACCGAAGGCTTGACCTAACCTTATCTATTAGCCTTTAGCGAACAATCTCCCTATGCTTTACTTGCATCTTGTACTTGTGGGTGGAGTGATAGCACAGTGGGTAGGGCGTTTGCCTTGCACGTGGCTGACCTGGGTTCGATTCCTCCGTCCCTCTCGGAGAGCCCAGCAAGTACCGAGAGTATCCTGCCTGCATGGAAGAGCTTGGCAAGCTACCCGTGGCATATTCGATTTTCCCAAAACAGTAACAAGTCTCACAATGGAGACGTTACTGGTGTCCTCTCGAGCGATGAACAACTGGAGGATAGTGCTACAGTGCTTGTACTTGTACAAGTAGCCCAGTCTATATCCTTACTCTAACAGAACCCAAACCCTAATAACAGTAAACCAAAAACAGCAAAGCCACATTCTTATAATCCCCAACCTAAAGGCTGGGCATAAACTTACCTATTAGCCTCAACCACACAATCTCCCTAGACTTTACTTCATTTTCAGTTTTAAAAGCAGTCAAACCCTTATCAAACAAAATTTTAATCCAAACCCAAACCTGAATGCAATCCACATTCTTTTAGTAACCCACACCAAAGGCTCTGCCTAATTAGCCTCAAATGAACCAACACTCTTTCTCTAATAACCCCAACCACGTGCTAATTCACATTGTTATAATATCCCATACCAAATACTTGGCCTAAACTTACCTGTTGTCCTCAGATGAAAAATTGCCCTATGTATTATTTTCTCTTTTCAACTTTAAACATAGTCAAACCAATACTTACTTTACAGAACCCTACCCCTACGTCAATTCACATTGTTTTATTCTTTATTTTTTAATTGGATCACCATTAGATATAGGTACAAAGCTGTTCATGATCTGGTTTTAGTCAAACAATGTTCCACACCCATCCCTTCATCAGTGCACATTTCCGACAACCAATGCCCCCAATTTCTCTCCTGTAGGAGAACATTGGTTTGCCTTTCCTTTCCAGCCACAGGGAGCTTGGGGTTGTTGATTGCTCCCTTAACCTGTCAATTACCTTTGCCTCCTGATCAGACTCTGCTGACTTGTAAATATTGTTTTTCTCTCTTAATGTCCTTTGCATAGTTAGCTACCTCAGAGCAATTGCTTTTTGTATGGACAGAGGATGACAGTTAAAAAGACATGCTTTTATAACTTGGGAGTTGATTGACTCCAGATAATATTACCTCGTAGACATCTGCTCTCTCAACTTAAGCCTCAGTTGCCCTTACTGCCTACATCCCCCAAATGAGGGCCCCGATGATGGACTGGATGGACCCAGGGCAAGCGCTGAACTACCCTGGCATCAAAATGGGCCTGGCCAAAGTCCCCTAATACTGAACTATAAGTTAAGAGCAAGGTCATAGAAAATTCCGTCATGACCCAAAAGCAATAACTAGATTTGGGCCCTACTGCGGTTAGGAATGATAGATCTGGCCTGAGCACTGTAGTCTGAGTCTGTGGTGAGATGTCCCTAGGAGAGTTGTCCTACAAGTCTAATTGTGTCTATTCCTGTGTCCATACAGAATGGCAATTATTAGGAAGTTGAATTAAGACGTTAATTAACTTTCTGGTCTAAGGAGGGGAGAAACACACCTGAAGTGCTGTTTTGCCCTGGTGGGCTGCAGGTGGTCAGAAAGGCGTGAAGAACACGTTGATTGTACCTGGGTGGGGGGAGGCACGGTTTGGGAGGCTTGGTTTGAGAAGAGGTGGTAAAAAATGTGGTTGCAGAGAGTTGGTGAAAAAAGAAAGAGAGGTAGAGTCGGAGAGAGGCAGAGTTGGAGATGTGGGCAGAGCAAGAGACAGAGTTAGCGAGTGAGGGTTCGAGAGAGAATTGTGGAGTGTGTTAAAGAGAGGTTGGAGAGAGCTGGAGAGAGTTGGGAGCAAGTTGGGGAGTGAGTCATGGCTAGATGGGGAGAAAGTGTTGGAGAGAGTTTGGGAGAGACAAGAGATGGAATAAGGCAACTGATTATCAACCAGCTTGACCCTCGTTTCTCCTCTGTTGGCCTCAGGCAATGGTCATCCCAGGTGGGGAAGCGGTTCAAGAGCACTGAACAGTGAGAGAGAGCCACGAGGAGAGCCCATGAACATCCGTTAATCTGTGATCATTCCTAGCGACACCTGGGTAAAAGGAGTTTCAACAGTCAGGGAAAGAAGCTTAGGGAGGAGCCCAGGAGAGGAGAGCACAGAGAGGAGCCCAGGAGAGCCCAGGGAGGAGTCCAGGGCAGGAGAGCATATTGGAGCCCTGAGAGACAGCAGGGCAGGCCACCCACCAGGCACGCACTGCCTGCCGGAGGATGGACAGCGGGGTCTGCACCAGTGACCGGGGTCTGCATGGTGACTGGGATCTGCACCGTGACTGGAGTCTACACTGGGTGACCGGGGTCTGCACAGGGAGACCCGCGGCTGGAGCCGGACAGGAGGGAGCCGCGTTCGGACCCCCCAGTTCGCACCAGGCACAGCCTCCTCACTCAGGGGCGCACCCTCGGCTCCCCTCCTGCGAGCGCCCGCGTGCCTGGGGTCTCGCGCAGATCCCCACAGGATGTGCGGACACCGGAGGCCGGTCACACTCAGTCGGGAGCGAGTGTAGCCAGAGCGACAGAGCCTGCTTGCCCTGCAACAGCTGCGGGACTGGAGGAGTAGGTGAGGGTGGGTACCGCACTGCGCCTGCGCACTCGGAAAGTCGCCCTCAGCGCGTCAAGCCCAGCACGCGATCCCCCTATGTACCACCAGGTGGCGGTGCTGAGCCAGGAGTAACAGAGACATCCACCAAGGATGACCCCAGAAGTCACTTATTTCAACTCATATTAAAGTTGCCTGTATTGGGTGGCGGCGGTTGGGGGCTAGAATTTCCCTTCCAGCACTACATTCTAAAGTCAGAGAATGTATTTTAATTGCTTTTGCCACTATCCTCTAAAGCAACAGGATTCAGTACTGCATAGACAGTTCAATGGGTAGGGCGCTTCCCTTGCACATAGGGATCCGAAATCCATGCCTGGAATCCCATATGGTCGCTTGAGTCCACCAAGAGTAATCCTTGAGCAAAGCCAGGTGTGAACCAAAATCCAAAATATAAAGAGCAGGAGGTAGGATGCTTGCCTTCATTCTGCAGATCCTGTTCAGATCCACAGCAGCACGAGTGTTCCATGAGAGGCAGAAAAATCAGAGCACCGCTGGACGTGGTCAAATTGAACCCCGCCCCCCGAATACTATTGATGCAGGTGCGGGAGAAGTGGGGGCAGAGGGTTTCTATGTTCAATCGCGAATCCCTGGTTCTTCAATATTTTCAAGAATGAAAATATTAAATAATAAAGATTCTCAGAGTTAGAAAGTAGAAAAGTTTATGATAAGTAGAAGAGAAAAATAGGAGATTCCCAAAACGGGAAGGAACTTAGTGTGGGCCTATGGCTCTTTTTGCGAGACTTTGACAGGAAAACCAGGTCTTTGTGTGACAGAGAATGCAGGGAATCTACAGGGTGGTCATGCTGGTTTATCTTTCTGGTCGTCTACCTCAGGTATGTTCATTATCTTAGCCTTGTGACTCCCAATTCTAGGACAACCTCTGAAATGTAATTAATGAAAGAAACATTATGGGAGGGCTGGAGCAATAGTACAATGGGTTGAGCACTTGTCTTATATGCAACCGAACCAGGTTCGATCCCTGGCACTACATATGGTCCCTTCAACCTGGCCAAGACTGATTTGTGAGCACAGATCTGGGGAACTTCGGGAATGTTTAAGATTTGGCCTTGAACATGAGGTGTAGTAGATCAATGGGGGAAATGGAACTGCTTGTGAGGGGGAAGAGTGGACACCCCTCTTGTTGGCGAGGGGAAACTGAGGCTTCCTCTTTCACTATCAAATGATGACATTCATGAAGGTGTTACTTGGTTACATAAAACACTTTATTAAGGTTTTCAATTTTGTTTATATCTAAGTTACAGGACATATCAGTTTGGACTCATGAGTGAGTGAGAAGCAGATTCTCACTATGTATTTGGTGAATGAAAGCTCAATTGAATCACTTAACGCTTTTCTATTCTACTAGATTTTATCAGTTTTTCCTTTAACATTTTCTCGTTTATTGGTTATTATTTATCTATACAACCTCTGAAATGTAATTAATGAAAGAAACATTATGGGAGGGCTGGAGCAATAGTACAATGGGTTGAGCACTTGTCTTATATGCAACCGAACCAGGTTCGATCCCTGGCACTACATATAGTCCCTTCAACCTGGCCAAGATTGATTTGTGAACACAGATCTGACAATAATTCCTGAGTACTCCCAGGTGTGGTCCCCAAAACAAACCAAACAAAAAGTACTTTTATGGATCAGTAATATAATGGACTGAGTGCATGCAAGAGTCTCAAGTTTAGTCCATGAACAGATCCCAGGCCCCCCAAGCACTACCAGGAATAACGTTGAAAATCAAAAAAAAATTCCATCAAACTCAAAAGTATTTATTATGATGTGGATTCTGTCTCATCTGGAATGAGAGGCTATGTGTTAGATGACATCCAGGGGATCTTCCACTGGGTGGAGTTATCACTGCACCATAGTAGAGCTCTAGCCAGAGGCAGTAGAGATTTGCTTAAACAAAGGATTATTTTGTAGACATGTGAAACTTTGATATTTCTGAACAATTTCTCAGAGTGGAGCTTAATTTATCTGAGTTAGATGACCAGATACGTAAAATTTAACACAGAGCAAGGTGAAACTTACCATCACCTTTTCAAGTTCACTGCCTTAGCAGTGGTAGGTTGGTGTGTGGGTTTGAAGTAGAGCATTAATAACCTTTTGGGTTACTAATTTTTTTTTTCCATCTTTAGTGTTTTGCCATTCTGGCCCCGGCTAATTTGAGTTGTATTTACTAATGTGATTGTGTAGTTTCCCCATCTTAGGGGAACATTTGCTTTTGTTTCAATATTTCAGCTGTGCTCCTGTTCTTTCCTCCACCTAAACATTTTCTAAGAAGTGTAACTTCACCATTAGAATGAAGCGTTAATTAACTCTCTCAGCCTTCTAGAGGCTTTCCAATTTCTCTGACTCCTTGTAATCCATAAGTATCCCTTTGCAGTGCATCCACATAAGATATAGTTCTGAACTCTGGAGTACTGTTTGTGGCTGGCTTTACAGCCATATAGCTCTGTGTCAGGTGAACTTGATCTGGCACCATTTAATAATTTCTAAGCCATTTGGGGGGTTTGATGGTGGTGGAAGGAAGTACAGTAACTTTATACAAGCTAAACATGAACATTAACAATTATAAAAAGCAATACTCAAATAATAATACCCATATTTGTTGTGTGTGTGTATGTGTGTATGCTGATACCCAGGCATTGTTTTAGCCGAAGAGTAGTGTTTCATTTCTGGCTGCATTTTCTCCCAGTAGCCAGAGTGAAAGTGAACAAAAAGTGGGAGTACAACATAGCTTTCAGGATGATATGTTCTTGTTTTTTTCCTCTTTTAACTGCTCTAAAATGAGTCTCACTCAGTATTGTGAAAAATCAAGTTTCTCTGATGAACTCATTCTAAGGATATTTCTTAGATATATTTCTTAGATATGGGGGGGATGTATGTTGGTACTACCTCCTAAATGGTGCTCTGAAGGTCTGGGACCCTTCTTGGCATTTCCTGGACAGCTGTGCATGAAGTTCATTTCAGGATGCTGCTTGGGCCCTGAGAGTTTGGCCAGGCATCCCTATTGGTTGTCAAGTGCCTCCGAGACCAGAATTAACAGGTCCCAGGGCTGCAGCTGGAGATGCTTGGGGGGCTATGTGATGTCAGGGATCAAACCAAGGTTGGCTTCATGCAAGGCTTGCACCTTAATCCATGTACTGTACCCTAAACCCTATTCTAAGAATCCTTAGATTTATTAATATGATTTAAATCATAGTTTTAATTATTCAAAGTACCCTTTCCCCCCTAACTTCTGAAAGTCTTATATACTCAATGGAAAAGCTAGAAAATACTAAAATTATATGAAACACAAAAAAGATATATAATTCACCTAGGGAATTGCTGTTAATTGAACTTTTATTTATAACTAGTCTTCCATATTTTTGCACTTTGTATCTTTGTATCTTTAAATTGTTTAAAGAGAGACGCATGCAGAAAAGTAGCTCTGAGACTCTGTCTTTCCCTCTTCACCGCTCACACTGCACTGATCACAAATCAAGGAGCCCAAAGAGTACCAGATAAAAGAGACCCTAACAAAAACACTGCAAGACATATCATAGTTAGAATGATTGATGCTGCCAATAGAGATTACTGCAAGCAGCAAGGTCAAAGAAGGAAATCGCATACAAAGGAGCTCCCCTTAGATTCACAGCAGATCTATCAGAGGAAACCCTCCAAGCCCTAAGGCAGTGGCAAGATATAGTGAAAAAAAACTCACTGAAATGAATGCTTCACCAAGAATACTCTATCCAGCTAAACTCTCACTCAAATTCGAAGGAACGGTACACTATTTTCTAGACAAACAGCAGCTCAGGAATTTCATAGACTCAAAAACAAACCTAAAATAAGGGCTAAAGGGGCTACTGTAAGACAGGACAAACCTTACAACCACAACACACCCTTACAGAAAGATGACACAAAACTTCATAACAAGAATCTCTCTGAATGTCAACAGTCTAAATTCAGCAATTAAGAGACACAGAGTGGCAAAATGGATTCAGAGACAGAACCCAACATTCTGCTGCCTACAAGAAACTCATCTCAACAGCCAAAGCAAACACAGACTCAAAGTCAAAGGATGGAAAACAATCATGCAAGCTAAGAGCTCCCTCAAAAAAGTTGGGGTGGCCATACTAGTATCCGACAGCATTAATTTCCTGTCGAAAAAGATTAGAATGGACAGCAAAGGCTATTTTCTCTTCATCAAGGGACACATACAACGGGAAGAAATCACACTCTTAAATGTATACACACCTAATGAGCGAACAGCTAAATATTTAAAACAACTGCTAACAGATTTTAAGGAGAACATTGCTAGCAACACAATAGTAGCTGGAGATTTCAACATCACCTTATGATCTCTGGATAGATCAACAAGAACAAAACTCAGCAAGGAAACCTTGACTTTGAAAGAAGAAATAGAAGACAGAGGGCTTATAAACCTATACAGGGCTTTCACAAGATCACAAGCATCCTGTTGTTCGTGGATCTCCTCTAGCAGGCACCAGTAATGTCTCCTTCTTCCTAGCCCTGAGATTTTAAAAGAGCCATTTCAATGCTCTTTCAGGGTTAGAAGAATGAGTCCCATCATTGTTACTGGTATTTGGCATATTGAGTACGACACGGGAAGTTTGCCAGACTCTTCCATGCGGGCAGGATTCTTTTGGTGCCTGCCAGGTTCTCCAAAAGCATTTGCGGCTGCGCGCTTCCAGGAGCTGGGTTTTATAGTCTCTGCATCTTGGCCGTTGATGGGACCAACCTGGTGCTGGCAGCAGCTGATGGGTATGATGCCTAACTACTGGAAGATGAGGGGTCTGGTTGGAGAAGGCCCAGTCCCAATCCAAGTAGGCTTGGAGACCTCAGCCCCAGGACCTGCATGCCTGGGTTCCTCTGCCAGTTCCTTCATGCATGAGGCTTGTCCGGACATGTGGAGAGTGGTCTCAGCATGGCTTTGGCTGGCTTCAGAGGTCCTCAGCTGCTGGGGCTCTGCTCGGGGAAGGGGGGCAGAGAGAAACTCAACCATCACCCCTACAAGGGGCCCGGTGAGGACAGCCAGGCATGGGGGCTGGAGACTCTGTAAGAAATACTACTGTTAAAAAATATTGTAAAATTATCAAACAGTGGCTAAAATGAAATTTAACACTAAATATTTAAAATTTTTTTAATATTCAAATTGCTGTCTCCAATAATTGGTTATTTTACAACATGCCAACTTAACTATACCTAGTATTATTCCTTGTACTGAAATCCACTGTATCTATTTCAGTTTTTTTAGGTGGGTGGTGTTGGGTCCACTCCCACCTTGCTTAGGTGTTACTCCTGGCTTTGTGCTCGGGAGCACTCTCCAGGGAGCATATGTGGTGCCTGGGAATAAATTGCAGCTGGTGACAAGCCAGGCAAATGTCTAAACAATTGTGTGCCTTCCCTGCCTCTCTTCAGGAATTTGAAACACAGTGTTTGCTTTTTCCACCCCCAAGTGCAGAGCTGTTCAGTCTTTATGGTGCTGGGGACAACCAGGCCACACAGAGAGTGCTCTAGTGCTCTTGGGGTCTCCAGTATCTAACCTTGAGGTGGTCAGGGGACTCTTAAGTCTATTTAACTCCCAGTGTTGAGGGAGGGGCGATGTAGTGCCCATATCAAAGTCAGGTTCAGCACCTGCGAAATATGCACCACTGACTAATGAGCTATCATTGATTAAGAACCTAAAAATAAGAGTCATGCTAATCCAGTCAAGACCTGTTGAAAATTAGGGTACCAAATAAATAAGCCCTCTAATAAAGTGTTTTCTGTCCAGTCCCAATCCTCAGAAGCAGTGGCCACCAGTTCTGTGCTAGCAGCAGGGCTAATGCAACAGCCAAAGTCAGTGTCAGCTCACTGCACAGAGGTAACAGACTTCGACCTCTGGTCAACGCGGCATTCCTCAGCTTCTGCACTGCTGGCCAGATAGTTCCCAGGATGTTACTGGGTAGCACTAGAACTTCTCGGTCACCTGGAAATCCTCAGGAGTAGCTTTCTCAACCTGACTGGTGAGTCTGCTGGGTTTCCTTGAAGTAAACATACTAAAACACACTCACACACTTGGTGAATGCAAGCTCTAAATAAGACAAAAGAGAATGTCTGAAACATTGCTTTCTCTTCTCCTCTGCTAGTAATTCACCAAATAATCCACAAAGTAATGGGTTACGTTTACTTCTGATAAGTAGTGCCACTTATTTTGCATCAACACATTAAGAAATACACAAATTCCTTTCATCTAAAATGTAAAGAGTTTCTTTGAACTCAGTGTAAAAGTTTAGAGCAGGGTGATTTTTTCTGGGGACATCCCATCATATTCCCATACTAGAGACCTTCAGGTCGGTTTTGTTTAAGCTTTTCCTGTCCTATAATGTCTTGTCAGTTGTTTCCTCTGGGTCAGAATCTGTCCCATGATTGTGCTCTTCACAAATTATATTACTTCGGCATTCAAGTGTTCAGAAACAAGAGTTCTCATGACAGACAACAAAGCAGTAGTAGACAGAGAATCAATTCAATAATAGAGAGAGAATCAACTAATAGTTATCTGGGAATAAAAATAACTGAGTGACTTGGGAAGAAAAATCAGCCACTGCCAGATCGAAAGTTTGCTTCTCCCGAAAAGGAGCATAACTTGAGACCCCCATAACCATGCCACTGGACTCCGCACCAGGCTGTTTCACATGGAGCACTTCAGAGGGGGGCAGGTGAGAGCCCTCCCTGCCCCAAGAGACCCAGCTCTGACAGCCAAAATCTCCACAACCCTACCACCCTACTGCCACGACGCTCTGGGGTCATTCCCCACGTGCTCAAGCGGAGTCTCACACGTGAGTGAACATATTCCTGGAAAGAGCATAAAACACCCCCTGCCCAATCTCCATAATTACCACACCACATTTGATGTGGTTCAGATAGTAGGAACAAATCATAGAGGGAAATATATATGCATATATCTATTTCTTCACAGTTTCCTATATGAATAATGTTTGTAAGCATTTTCAGCAGTACTACGTAACAGACAATATGAAATATATTATTTCTGTTGTGTTTGGGACAGGGATTGGGGCTTGGGTTGGAAACATCCTGAATTTGGTGGTGGTAATATGTAATGATGGTGGGATGGGTGTTTGAATATTCACGATCACAATCATCCTGTTGATCATAGATTGCCTTGAGCAGGCACCAGTAACTTTTCCTTCGTCCTAGCCCCGAGATTCGAAAAAGTGCCACATTCAAGGCTCTTTCAGGTTTAGGGGAATGAGACCCAACATTTTTAGTGGCATTTGGCATATTGGGTATGCAACGGGGAGTTTGTGAGTTTGAATATTAAATGTAATCAAATATTGTGAACTAAATTATAAAATAAAAAAAATCTTGACTTTCTTACTGAATACATTTAGCAAGGGCTAAATTATATACGATTGCATTTCTAACATAAAAGCTCTGCTTTAATTTTTTAATTTTTTATCTCTGTAAAATGTTTTATCAAGTATAAAACTACAAGTGCCATAAGAATTATCTTTGCAGATATTTGTAAGAATCTATTTTGGCTCTGTAAAAATACTTGATGTTGCTGAGGTTTCTTGTGCTCTACACTACATAGATGTTCTACACTAGAAATTTGTAGAAAAAAATTTATTTCTTGTGGGTGAGGAGGCCATCTCATGTGGAAGACAGGGTAGCAGAATGCTTGCCACAGGACAATGTTGTGTCCCGTTCTACTCATGCAGTGCAACTCCTTCCACATGAGCGCATGCAATGGTGTTATGAAATAACATGAAAACCTGGTCACAAGGTCTCTCATGCCATTTACCAGATATTTGCAACATAGTTCTAATAATAAAATAGTAAAGGTATTTAGAAACCTGTTTTAAAAACCACTTTTTCTCAAATTCTAACACATGAACAGACAAGACAACATTGTGGTAAAGCAAAAGAGACAAAACCAAGTTTCCAGTGTGACAAAGTTTAAATGTGAAACACAGGTACAATAAATTTTGCAAAGGATCAACGATTTTACATACAATTAAATATCCTATGATACAGAGTAAACTAGGCAGAAAGTCTGCTCTGTATTGCAAATTAACCGGGATACACTCTTCAGCCTTCAGAATTTAATTTCTAGGAAGACAAATGTTAAAGGGTTTAATAAAGCATTCACTTAGATGATTATGAACAAGCAAGACTTTTGGGCCGGACCTATAGTACAGCAGCAGGACATTTGCCTTGCATGTGGCTGCCCGGGTTGGATCTTTGGCATCCCATATGGTCCCCTGAGTAATGCCAGGAGTAATTCCTGAGTGCAGAGTCAGGAGTAACCCTGCGCAATGCCAGGTGATCCAAAAAGCTCGGAAAAACAAAACCAAAAACACATAAAAAAAAACCACAAAAGAAAACAAAAAACCAAGACTAGTTTTGGACATGGTAACAAAGCTGACACATAATAAAATCATCTTCATATATTGCACTTTCAGGTACTTTGCAAAATAATTAGCAATATCATCTTTAACACTGATTACAATAGTTTCCCACAGTTCTTGCTCAATTATTTTAAAGAAATTTTGTATTTATAAAGTTGTTCACAATACTTTATTACATACATTCACTATTTCAACACCAATCCCACCACCATTACACCTTCCCACCATCATTATTTCGAATTTTCCCACCCCCACCCAAGCCTGACCCAAAGGCAGAGGCTAAATAATTGATTTTGTATTACTTATTATAAATAATAGACTTAAAATTATCCAAAAAGACTTCCTTAGAGGAAAGTGTGTGAAATTTGTTGTATCTCAACATTAAGCCCCTCTATAGGAAATGACTAACATGTTGTTACAGGTTGAGCCATATATATATATATATATATATATATATATATATATATATATATACAGATCAGTTGCCTTCTACCTTACATCTCATCAAATGTAAATCTCTGACTTCTTTATTTATTATGATGATAACTGATGCTACTTGGCTCAGTGTTTGGGTAACTCCCAGCATTATTTGGGGAACAATGTGTTGCTAAGGACAGAACCGAGGGCTCACATATGTAAAGCATGCACAACAGTCCTCTTAGCCATCTCCCTGATGATCCTTCCTTATATTTATGGGAGGTGACTTGCACTAAATTTTGAGAATGGGGCGAGGTTTAGGTAAGCTTCCCAGTTTAGTGGGGATTTTTTAGTATTAGAAATGATGCTTTCTGAAATGCTCTCATTCTTTTTCTTCTTATAGTTTGTTGTGGGACTTCTCTTTGTCTTTATTCTCCCCATCCTATTCAATTTTGTTTTTATCCTTAGGACTTTTACTTTGCATGTGGGCCCTGGTCTGGGAAGGGATCTCTGGTAGGTCACTTTCGACTGTTCATGAGGCTAGACTAGACCAACTCTTTCGAGTCTTTCCCATCCTGCCTATTTCTTATGTCATCATGACATGGGTACCCTTGTTCTAGTGCCAATAACTATTCTCAAATTGGCTGGTTGTATTTTTCATTAGAGTTCCTTTTTTGAAGGGGTGGCAGACCCTATCAGATGCAGCCTTTTATTCTCCCTGGCTTCTCCTTTATTGAGACCTCCATTTACATGCAGGTTTTGTGGCCATTGGTGATTTGCTAGTATTCATTTGTAGTTTGTGATTCCTTTTGTTATGAACTTTGCCCGAGTTTTCTTATTTCTCTAGTTCCTTTAGATAGAATAAATGCTTTTCTTTGAATGCACAAGGATATTAAACTACAAAGGGCAAAATATCATTGTGAAAGATATAGATAGGGCTGGTGATAACCAATTTCTATATGGGAACAGTCCCTGGCATTGCCCAGGTACCTAGTGGTACTCAAGCCCTGTGCTGGAGGCCCCTGTTGGCCCTGCAGTGTGTGGTGTCAGGAAGTGTTGGGAATGAGCCCAGGCCTCCCACGTGCAAGGCATGTTCTCTGCTACTGGATCCATTTCTCCAACGCAAGAACCCATTTTTTTATTTTACCTGTTAGTCAACATTTTTTTGACAGGGGTTGGGGTGGTATTTAGGTTTGGGGATCATATCCAGTATTGATTAAGGTTTATTACTACGATTTTTAAATTAAATCACCATGAGATACACCGTTAGAAAGCTGTTCATGGTCCAGTTTCAGTCATACAATGTTCTGACCCCCATCCCTCCACCAGTGTAGATTTCCCACCACCAGTGTCCTCCAGTTTCTTACTGCCACCCTCAACTCCCAGCCTACCTCTATTGTAGACAGTTTTCCTCTATCTCTCTCTCTCACACACACACTATAGTTTGCAATATAAATATTAAAAGGTAATCGTATTTGTTCCTTTACCTACTTTTAGGACTCAGTTATTATCCGAGTAATCATTTACAACTATCCTTGTCATAGTGCATTCTTCTCTATCCCAACTCTAAGTACTTTCCTAAAGGGATCACTCCTAGCAGTGCTCACGATGTTGTGCTTCCATATATGGTGCTAGAGATCAAACTGGGGTTGGTTGTGTTCAAGGCCACTTTTTTTTTAATATTTCTTGACCCTCAACTTTTTAATTAATTATTTTTTGAGAGAAGGTGGGATTGCCAAGAATAGAAATCATTACCTCATACATTGCAAGCATGTATATCATGCATATATACACATGTATATCACTGAGTAACAACTAGGCTGGTAGTACAATATGAGGACCTGAGATAATTCAGACCTGTTTTGTGGACCATGTGGTATCAGGGATTGAACTGGGGTTGGGCACATATAAGGCATGCACCTTAACATCTACTGTCCATCTGTCCCCCATCTAATCTTTTAAATTGCAATAAAATACAGCTTTAAAAACTTGCAGAATATACCTATTTCTTATATAGTAATTAAAAAGTACAAATTAGTCAAATTCATATCACCCATAGTTTCAGGAATCACATATATACCACTGATATCTATTTATATCTCTATCTATCTATCTATCTATCTATCTATCTATTACTCTTCTTACACATTTCATCCCATCTAACTTATTTCCAGACATCTTGGAAAATTTTAATTATCAATAACAAAATATATTTTGAAAAAGTTGGAAGACTGACCAAAAGTTTAAACGCTTCTATTCATGCCAGTAGTCAAAGGTAAGACTTCCGGGTCTTCTCTTAGTTGAGGGATGTTTTTGGTTTCAGGGAACCAGGGGAAGAAACGTAAGTGAATTTTGGGTAAGTGGATATCAGGTTGACTATACGGATTCTCCTGGTAAGAGAAGCAGAGAACTCCTGGAACTGGAGGAAGCATTCAGGGAACTAGGACTAGACCCAGACTCTGCACCTTTTTGTGAACTCAGTCCACAGTAATGTGTTTATTTTCTTCTTAAACTGACTTAATCTTTCTTTCCTAGTGACTCAAATCTTTTCTTCCTGATATTTCTGCTTACCTTTTTAGGTTCCCTATTAGAGAGCCTGGCAAGCTACGGAGAGTATCCTGACCACATGGAAGAGCCTAGGAAAATCCCCGAAGTGTATTTGATAAGCCAAAAACAGTAACAACAAGCCTCACAATGGAGACATTACTGGCGCCTGCTTGAGAAAATTCTCTGCTTGGGAGGACAGTGCTACAATGCTGTAGTAGATCATTAACATGTTGTTACAGGTTGAGCATTGTGTGCTAATATATATATATATGTATATATATATATATATACATATAATTTTTTTTTATCAAGTTCGGTTGCCTTCTACCTTACATCCGTCAAATGTGGTGTGCTACTCTTGGTATATCAGTGGCACACAGTATGAAATGCCCAGGAATTCTAAAATCTTAAATATGGCGCTAGAGCTGAAGTTAAATTTTTAACTGGATGGTGGTTTGCAGTTCGGAAGCATCTCTGTATCATGTTGGCTCTCTTCCAAAATTTATTTGTGAGTCTCTGGATCATGGTCATTAATGAGCTTAAAAAGGTCACTACTTTTTTTCTATTTTAAGGAGCAAACAATGAATTCCTAAGCTGGAGACTTCCTCCAGTCAGGAAGTGAGAGAAGTACAGAACAGAGCTACTTCTAAATTTACTCAATAACACTAAAATTTATACCACAAGAAAATCTCAAAAATAAACTATTCCTAAGTGTAGTCTATTTTGGTGTATAACTTTGCCTTTCAACTAAGTGAAACTGACTGAAATTAGTTAACACATAACTTTATTTTACAGCTATATAAGTCTAAACTCTCCTTCCCGCCACCCCCCCCCCCCCACCATTTTTTAAATGACAATGCCGCCCATGAAACTCCAAACAGGCTTGAGTTTATAAATAGCAAATTTCATGAATTGTGCTAGAAGCTCTTCTCAGACTGTCATCCCCTTTTATTTTCTTCGAATTCAAGTTTTTCTGTAGAGTTTAGTTCTGGGAAGCCCTTTTTTTCCAAAAGTTACCACAAAATAATTTACTTATGTATTTCAACAGAGAATTCCTCAGAGTATATATTTTTCTCCATTAGAACACTAAACATCAAAATTGAGTCTTAATCCAGTAAAGCTGGAATCATTAAAGTTTCGTCGATTCGTAGATTGCCTCGAGCAGGCCCCAGTAACGTCTCCTTCATCCTGGCCCTGAGGTTATATTCAAGGCTCTTTAGGAGAATGAGACCCATCATTGTTACTGGTATTTGGCATATTGGGTGCACCACGGGGAGTTTGCCAGACTCTGCCGTGTGGGCAGGCTACATTCGGTAGCCTGCCAGTTTGTCAAGTAGGAATGAGATGTCATAATAAGATGTCGAGCGGCCGCGAATGAGGCCGCGCGGTTCCGGCAGCTGGTTTTTATAGTCTCAGAGTCTTGGCCGCTGATGGGATTACACGGCGCCAGGGGGCCAGTTGGTGGGTGTGACCCCCGCCTACTGGAATTTGGAGGATCTGGGTGGAGGATGCTCGACTCCAATCCGAGTAGGCTTGGAGATCTCGGCCCCGGAACCCACGTGGCTTTGTCTCTCTGCCGGTACCTTCAGGTGTGCGGAGAGTGGTCTCAGCATGGTGGTGGCTGGTCCTGGAGGTCTTCGGCTGCCGGGGCCCTGGCCAGGGCAGGGAGGAAAGCTCAACCCGCTCCCCTCCAAGGGGCTCCGGCGAGGAATAGCCAGGCGCGGGGGCAGGAGACTGCGCTCTTCTCCTCCGGGAGCTGGTTTTTATAGTCTCAGAGTCTTGGCCGCTGATGGGATTACACGGCGCCAGGGGGCTAGTTGGTGGGTGTTGGTTTAAGTTGCCAAAAAAGGTTAAGTTGCCAAAAACCTGACGTGATTCTAAATATTTTAAACATTTTGGTCTACTTTCCTTTCTTCAATCTAAATTAGAAGCTACTGATATTCATGACTTCACAGTCTGAGCTTTATTAATGATGCAGCTTTCCTTGAGGGCTTCTACTTCTGCTTTCAATCTCGCTCTAACTTTCTAGCCTTTACACACAGAAAATTGGACAAACTGACGGCACACATGTGCAAACTCACATACACACACATGCATACTCACAGTCTGTTGATTGAGTTTGCTGCTTCTCTGATCCCTCCCCACTCCAAATGGCCAGAAGATTTCAGGGTAGACCAAGAAAGATAGGGTGTTCCCCAGGGCAAGTGGAGCCCTATTGGCCTACTGAGACCATCCAGTGTCCCTTCAGACTCCCCCCCACAACTTCAAATGCCCCTCTGCCCTGTCTGTCTCTTAGGGAAACAGGTCATGAAAGAGCTCTCTTGGCATCAAGTTGGCAAAGATAAATCATGAACAAGTAATTACTAAACCAAGACAGTGGTACATAAGCATTCTCAGCTTTTCTAGTTCTGAGCGAGGCATTTTCTCAGCAAACCAGGAGTCTCAAGGTGGCGGTCTTTCTGCAGCTTAAGTTGCAAAGGTGGAGGGGCTGCAGCCTGCTGAAGAGGAAGGAGGGCGGTGGGCACCACCGACAATAGGGAGGCAGGGAGAAGGTGGGAAGGGGGAGTATACCAGGGATATTGGTGCTTGGAGATGTGCACTGGTGGAGGGATGGGTGTTTGATCATTGTGTGATTCTAACCCAAACATGAAAGCTTGTACCTATCTCATGGTGATTCAATAAAATTTAAAAAAAGACACCTCTCTCTTTAGAGAGAGAAAGCCTAAAAGTATTTCTCTTATCTCATGTCTCAGATTAGCTCATTTTTACCCTATTTCTTGGGTCTAAATCAGTGTTTCAAAAAAACAAACTCAAAATCTCAAAAGCCCAAGTGTTGGAATTTTCTGTATTAGCCCTTTAAGTCCATATATTTTGAGAATAAGAAGTGTAAAGTAAGAATTTCTCAATGTTCCTTGGGCAGGGAGGGCTTTCACCCGCCCCCCTTGGGGTGCCCCGAGTGAAACAGCCTGGCTCAGAGTCTGGTGGCATGGCTATGTCAGGTGTCATGTTACTCCCTTCCAGGAGAAAAAGCTGGGACCAAGCCCTGGTAATTGAAAGCCTCCAACCCAACTGCCACCACACTCAAGGCTGCTCCCCACATGCTCAGGCTGACTAGTGAACATATTCCTGGACCACGCGACACATCATAAGACACTCCCTACCCATTCTCCATAAGTACCACACCACATTTGATGGGTGCCTACAAATAGTAGGCAAAAAATCATTTTGGGAAATATATATATGCATATATACATATTTTCTGATATATAAACGAAAGCTCATATCACTGAACCTTTAATAACATGTTAGTGATATCCTAAAGTATGTTTTAATGGCCCCTGCCAAAATAGAACAATCTTCACACTGTTTCCTCTTTGGAGACATTCTTGTAGCATTTTCAGTGGTTTTTCAAAACAGACAATAGGTAAAGGTAAAGGCCCTCCCGTTGATCATCGATTTGTTCGCGCGTGCCCAGTAACGTCTCCATTGGAGACTTTGTTGTTACTGTGTCTGGCATATCGAATACGTCACGGGGACGTTGCCAGGCTCTGCCGTGAGGGCGAGATACTCTCGGTAGCTTGCCGGGCTCTCGGAGAGGGGCGAAGGAATCGAACTCGGGTCGGCCATGTTGGCTGCGTGCAAGGCAAACGCCCTACCACTGTGCTATCGCTCCAGACAGACAATACAAAATATATTATTTCAGTTGTGTTTTGGGCTGGAGCAATAGCAAAGCAGTTAGGACATTTGCCTTGCATACAACTGGCCCGGCCAAGCAGGGTTCGATTCCTTCGGCCCTCTCGGAGAGGCTGGCAAGTTACCGAGAGTATCTCACCCACAAGGGTGAGATTGAATATAATATATATTCAATATGCCAGACACAGTCACAACAAGTCTCATGATGGAGACGTTACTGGGCCTGCCGCTTGAGCAAATCCATGAACAACTGGAGGACCGTGACACTGTTTTGGGACAGGGACTGGGGCTTGGGATGGAAACATCCCAAATTGGGTTGTGGGAAGGTGTAATGGTGCTAGAATTGGTGTTTGAATATTATATATAATCATTTGTTGTGAACTACCTTATAAAATTTTAAAAAAGTGATTGTTTTTTGCTTTTATTTTTTTTTCTTTTTAGGTCACACCCGGCGATGCTCAGGGATTACTCCTGGCTCATGCACTCAGGAATTACTCCTGGCGGTGTTCGGGGGACTATATGAGATGCTGGGAATCGAACCCGGGTAGGCTATGTTGGCTGCGTACAAGGCAAACACACTACCTGCTGTGCTATCGCTCCAGGCCCAAACATTTTAAAAAATAAGAATTTCTCAGCGTTCTGTGTAGGAGCCTGTCCGCTAACAAGTTTCAGAGAAATGACTAAAGCAACTTGGATGATGCCAACAGAGAGGAGGAGTTCTGGTTCTCTTGCCACTAAAAAACAAACTGTCAGGGACCCCTTATGCTCTCTTCCACGGAATCTATTAACCCCTTGCTTCCTGGGGAATGGAAATCTTGGTAAAATAACGGTGAGTTTCTGAGGATAGATAAGAAAGACGAGTAACTCCAAAACATTTCCTCCCAGCCTCCTAAGACAGAAAAGTTGCTCACTCCTCCAAGCAGAGTAATACGAAAAGAAAGCCCCAGCTCACCAGATGAAGTGTGGTAACAGGAAAGAGAAAAAGATGGTGAGCAGGGAAATGAATACCAGATCCTTGGGAATTCCCTAAAAGAAAAAGACAAACACTACACATGGGTGACTCATTAACCCTTCCCCACACTGAGTAGGTAGGTGATCAGTCTCTCCCAGGCCCCTGAGTGAGAACCATTGTGAAAGCAATGTTCAGAACAGGCAGCACTCTGTGGGCCGCTTGGGGCCAGTCCTGGCATGTGAGAATCAACTCCATCCAGAAGGGAAACTCACTCCCCACATCCTGAAAAGGACTCAGAATCCAAACCCTCCCTGGGAGAGGAGCTAGGGGATTTCCTGGAAGTCTGTCCAGGTAAGAAGCTGTTAGGGAAGGTACCTGTTTTCAGTGAATCCCATTGATCCCTCGCCCGCCTGGCCAACTTCTCCTGGAGTCTGTGGGCTTCTAAGGAAGGCTGGTACCCTCAGGCACCTTCTATAAGGACCCAGGTCTCCTTTCACCCACCAAGCCAGGAATTCCATGTTGTGTTAACATCATACCAGGGCCTCCAAATGTAACAGTTCGATTAATCCATCACAGCAAAACAAACTTTAGGACATTAAGCAATGAGAGTTAATTATTTCATGTCAAGACTGACCGCAACCAGGCAATCTTCTGGAACTGTAGCCAGACAGGGGCACTGAGCACTTGACATAGGAACATTCCTGAAACCACTCACTGGGGGCAAAGAGAAGAGGAGCAAATAAATGGGGCTTCTCAACTGGTTGTGTTGTGACAATACACTAAGTTACACTGAAGCAGGAGGGGTCTTAGTTGTGGTTCCTGTTGCTGGAAATCTTTGTTATGGACATATTCTTTTAGGTCCCATAGAGACATATATGAATTGACTAATTGTGTCTGTGACCCTTCCCTACTTCTCCATCTGGGTAACAGGTGGGTGTGGGTCCTTATGCTCCATTCTGAACCAAGACTTATTACTGATGACCTATTCTTCTCTGCTAGGTTCCTAGAATGAGCCACTCAGAGTTCCTGCCTCTGGCTGTCTCCTGGTTGCCTTTGCTTAGATCCCCTTCACATTTCTAACTTTGCTGTCACTATAGCAATACACCATGAGAAGGTATTTCTTAATTCAAGAGGTACAGCAGAATCAGAGCAAAAGTACAATTTAACCCTTACATATCAAAGCAGCCTGAGACATCAATGGGAACAGTACATCACTGCTCAGACCACCTTGAACCCAGAGTTAAACCAAAAACTCACATGAAGCACTAGTAATAATGAAAAAAATTAAGAAATTTCACCATTCTTTGGACAGGGACTGAAGCCCAGAACACTTCTCAAGTGCTTCATAAATTCTGACACAGACTGACATGACCTAAAGCAACAAAATGCTCTTCATAACCACTGAACTACTAAAGCATCACAAGTGTCAATGAACATATAAAAAGACTGAGGGGAGAAACAATAAGTAATTGAACAGAAGAGGTAAAGAATACAATAGTAGTACTCAGCATTAGAATGGAAGAAGCCAAAATTGAATCAGTGACACATGTGGCGGGGGGTGGGGGGAGTATGATACAGCCAGAAGTTCAACCTGTACCTTCTGGGCGAGTGCATCAGCAGCCTGCTGTTGTCTTCATTGCTGCTGTGCCTTTGGTCGGACCCCAACAACTTTGGACCAAGTTTGCCAGGAAAGTAAACCGCCAAAATTTACGTATGTGGGAGCCATACAGACGAACCACCGCTGGCTCAGCTATACAGGCTCATTTATTGGCCTTATTTTCAGAGACCCATAAATTTCGAAAGAGAACAAAAACCATAGTTAAGGGCGGTGCTGCACTGTTGGGTTGCAGGCGTGCCCTGCATGGCATATGCCAATTTCTCTGGAAAAGATGGAAAGAAGGGCCATGATCCAGAGACACAAAAGAGTCTCGAACAGAGCAGCTCACTGCAGAGATGCCTCCAGAATTCAAGCCAGACCAACTTCACTGACATGCCCAGATTGGGGGGGGGGGGGGTTGGCAGGCATTGTCCCTCCACCTTCCCCCTAAACCCCACTTCCCTGGCGGTTGCCAACTTTCAGAACCCAGAGAGAAGTGTAGGTAAGCGGGTTCAGAGACAACAAACTCCTGGCATCAAGGGATAGGGGATGGGCCGGTCCCTCTCTTACCCCATCCCCATGGGACCCTGGATGTCATGCCCACAAACTGCCTCTGGCTGCTACTAAAGCTTCTTAATGGCCATGATCCGGAGACACACAAAAGAATCTCGAATTGAGCAGCTTGCTGCAAAGATTTCTACACACCCTACTTATCTAGAATGTTAGAATTCCAAGAGCACGCTAAGGCCCTTGTGACCACGAGACATCTTATGTGAATCATAACAAGAAATTCAAAAGGGAGCATAGGGGAGATTGTCTGCCATAGAGGCAGGGGGAGGGGTGAGAAGGTGGGGATACTGGGGACATTGGTGGTGGAAGATGTGCATTGGTGGAGGGATGGGTGTTTGATCCTTGTATGACTGAAACACAAATAGGGTAGTTTTGTAATTATCTCACAGTGATTCAATAACTTTTTTTAAAAAGACAGTACACATGTCCTCATCAATAAGCAAGAGATGGAGGCCAGAAAGATAGCAAACCAGGTAGGGCACTTACTTGCACATGAGTGATCTGTTTGATCCCTTGTTCCCCATGTGGTCTGCTTAGCCAGCCAGGATTGTTCTCTGCATGCAGAGCCAGGGTAAGCCCAGAGCACCAGTGGATGTGGCCCACAAACAATTAAAAAAGAGGTCTAGAAAAGAAAAATTTTAAATAAATAATGTAAGCTATTTAACTGACAACAGAAGAGAAAAATCAGTGAATTATAGAATTTCTAGAAGGACAGTAAAGAAACAAATGCAATAGTGTAGTGGGTAAGGTACTTTCTTGCATGACGCTGACTTGGATCCAATATTCAATATCACCCAGGATCCTCCAAGTCCCACCAGGAGTGACCTCTGTGTACAGAGCCAGAGCACTTAATAGCCCTGAGCACTGCTAGTGTAGACCCCAAACAAAAATTAAAATGAAAAAAATCAATAAAAAACCTCCCCAAGCAAAAGTACAGATCCAAAATTGATTCATTAACACAGAAGCAAGCCAAATTAGATCCTCAGCACCCACATGTTTTCCCAAGGCCCCTGGGTGTCACTCACAATCACTGAGCCAGCTGTAAGATCTGAGCTCCTCTGGGACTGATGCAAAAAAACAATAACCTAGAAATCAAACTAATATTCACAACAAATGCAAAAAACTACATGAGTCTTATCAGTCATTTTACAAAGGAAAAGGAAAGGAACCCCGGAAATGGGAAAATACTACATGTTTATGGGTATGAAAAATTAACATTGCCCAAATGATAATGCACAAATTATACATATTTAATGCAGTTGTTTAAGATTATGATGACATTCATCAACAATTTAGAAAAACTTTCAGTGAAATTAATACAGAATCATAAAACTCCCTAAGAACTAAAAGCAATTCTAAGAAAAAAGGAGGGAAGTATTGCTTTTCCTGGCTTAATATTGTACTATAGTAAATTTTCTCGTTATAGGGTGTATGGTTGTTAGTGAGACCCCAGAAATACCCAAAGGGGCCATGGGTGAATATTAGTTAACTGCAGGTGGTGGTGGTGGGGATAGGCTAAGACTATAGGGTTAACCAGTAAGATAGGAAGATATAGGAAGAATCAAGATTGAAAGGGGGCACATTAAAGATAAGGTCAGAAGCAACGTTGCAAAATATAGTAATCAAAATTGTGATCTATTGAAAAAAAAGCGAACTCTCCGGCCATGGGGTAGAATTGACAGCACACAGATATAACTCACATATTTATTGAAAAATCTACGACAAAGTTGCTAGGTACATAAAGTCGGGCAGGCAACTCCTCTTCAACTAACATGTGGGGAAAACTGGAAAATAAAATGTAAAAAAAGAGAAAGAAATACATATCTCGTATCCACCCAAACTTAACTCAAAGTGGATTATAGACTTTGAAATTGGACCATAATCCATACAATACATTTTTGAAAGCATATACAGACCTGTCTAGGAAAGGAACCTCATAGGTGTGTGCAATGGTTTGATTTTACTGGTAAAAGAAATAAAAATACAAAGGGGATTAAAACAAATGTACAAGTGATTACAGAACAAATGAAACTTGAGATAAAATTTTAAAACTGCCCTACTGAGTGGGAGAAAATATTTTCAAACAAATAACAAATAAAGGACCAATATCAAGATGTATAAAGCATGCAAAAGCTCAACAAAACGCAAATCATCACATCAAATAGGAGAGAAGTGAGAACCATCCACAAAGAAGACATACAAATGATCAATAAGTGTATGAAAACATGTTCGGTATCAACTATTACCAGGATATTGCAAATCAAAACAATGAGATATTATCACCCACCAGTGAAAATATCATATGTCACAAAGAGTAAAAACAACCACTGTAGGCAGGAATGTAAAAAAGGTTCCCTCACCTCACTGGGAAACTGAACTCGTTCAACTTCTAGTTAAAACACGCCAGAGATTTCACCAAAACAATAAAAATATAATTTCCATATGTTTCAGAGATTTCACTTTTTGGCATTGACCCACTAAAAACAAAAAATATTAATTTGAAAAAATATATGTATACCTGTGTTCATCGAAGCACTAATTAGAATAGCCAGGATATGGAGACAACCCAAACATCAATGAAGGATGAATAAAGAAGTTTGGACACACGTGCACACATGCAGATGTACACAATGGAATTTTACTAAGCTATTACAAAATAATGAAATCTCTGACTGGAGCTGGAATAAGTCAGAGGGATTAAGACAAAAGCCTTAATTTCAATAAGTAAGTTAGTTGAAATAAGTAAGAGAGATTAAGACAAAACTCACACAATCTCTCTCGTGTGTGATATTGGGAGTCAGAAAACAAGGAAAGAGAGAGTGTCAAATATGGCAACCCCTTAACCTTGAATTCCAAACCTGAGATTACCATGCACTTGGGGGAGGAGTGGGATAAAACAAGACGTGAAGCTGGAAGTAGCACATGGATAGTGGTGGAAAGTCTTGTGCATTTTGGTGGGATGAACTGCAATAACTGTAATAATAAATACTGTTCCCCCAACAAAGCAGTGGTTAGAACTGTTGGTTATTAATTATTTGTTAACAGGGAAGGCACACATGACTTGCAAAGATTAACGTTAGACCTGTCACTCATCATCCTCATTTAGGAGGACTTGAAATGCTACCGACTGAAGTAGTGATGGTTCGCAATGAGAAAAATTCTCTCTAGCTTTCACATGACTCAAACTATGCACACAGGCTTATTATTTTAACCATCTTAGTCATTCATCCTAGCCAATCAGGGCGTACAAACTCAATACATCAGGATCCTTCATGAGCTCTATTGCGCATTCACTACCAAGATCTCACCACTCTACAAAGAAGTAATCATCCATATCAAGAGAGGGGTTTGGCAGGGTGATACCATTTCACCAAAACTCTTCAGTGCCACCCTCGAGAACATCATGCGACGACTGGAATGGGACAGCATGGGAGTGAAGATAGATGGTCGGCAACTACACCACCTCCGCTTTGCTGATGACATCGTTCTAATAACACCAAACATCAGCCAAGCGGCACAAATGCTGAACGACTTTGACCGTGAATGTGGAAAGGTCGGACTACAGCTGAATCTTATGAAGACAATGTTTATGAGAAACAGCCTTGTTCCTGACGCTCCATTCGCTCTCAACAGAACCACCATCTCTGAATGCAACAGTTATATATACCTAGGTCGAGAAATCAACATGTTGAATGACCTGGCACCTGAGTTGCGCAGGAGGAAGAGAGAGGCTTGGAATGCCTTCAAGAGCATTGAAGAAATAACTAAAAGGACAAAGAACCTCCAGCTACGAGCACATCTCTTTGATTCCACTATTCTTCCTGCATTAACATATGCCTCAGAGACCTGGACCCTACAAAAACAAGTTGAGAACGCTATTCGGGTCTCTCAAAGAGGAATCGAAAGAACTATGCTTGGAATATCACGATTCACTCAAATGAGAGATAGGATCCGGAGTTCTGATCTTCGTCAACGCTCAAGAATCATGGATGCTGTCTCATTTGCCAAGACATCAAAAATCAGATGGGCTGGACACGTAATGAGGTTTACAGACAACCGCTGGACTAGAGCCATTACTGATTGGATTCCACGGGACATCAAAAGATCACGTGGACGCCCACCTATAAGATGGTCAGACTTCTTCGTCAAGACCCTAAATGATCGGTTTGAGACTCTGCATGTTCCTAGAACGAACAGATACCATTGGGCTACGCTAGCACGCAACAGGGATGAATGGAGACGTTACTGGCACCCGCTCGAATAAAGTGATGAATAACGGGGATTAAGTGATTAAGTGATTAAGTGATTCATAACAAATAATGCAAAATAAATTATTTTGGTTCTGCTATGGGGCAGGGATTGGGGTTTGGGGTGAAAACATCCGAAATATGGTAGTGGGAATGTATAATGGTGTTGGGATTGGCGATCAAATATAAAATCTAATCAAATATTGTGAACTAATTTTTAAAAATAAAATTAAAAATAAGAAATAAGAAAATTCTCAAATGAAAGGAAAAGTTAGCCAATTCACCAGTTGGTTCTGGAAGAATAAACAAAATTGACAAGAAAAAAATATCCAAAGATGAATAGCCTAAGATGCAGTGTGGGCAGGATACTCTCAGTAGATTATCGGACTCTCTGAAATATATAAATATATGTAATATTTATATATTTATTTATGGGCTGGAGCGATAGCACAGCAGTAGGGTATTTGCCTTGCACGCAGCCAACATGGCCGACCCGAGTCCGATTCCTCCACCCCTCTCAGAGAGCCCGGCAAGCTACTGAGAGTATCTCGCCTGAATGGCAGAGCCTGGCAAGCTACCTTGTATTTGATGTGCCAAACACCGTAACAACAAAGTGTCCAATGGAGACGTTACTGGGCCCGCTCAAGCAAATCGATGAACAATGGGAGGACAGTGATAAAATATTTATATATTTACATATAAATATATATTTCCTCTATCATTTGTTGCCTACTGTTTGAAACCCATCAAATATGGTGTGGTAATGATGGAAAATGAGTAGGGATGTGACCAGGAATATCTTCACTCGTATGTGAGGCTCGGCCCAAGCATGTGGAAAGCGGCCTGGAGTGTGGTGGCAGTTGGGTAGTGGAGCAAGAATATAGGTTCCAAAAGACCTAGTGATTTCACATTTGCATGTTCCTACCAAAACCCCTTAATAGAAAAGTCAAAATGATATATGCACTCCTATGTTCACTGCCGTGCTAAGTACAATACTCAGAAAAACCCCAAATGGACACATAAACAGATAAAGTTGTAGTATAAACATGCACAACAGAACACTACTCAGCTACAAGAAAAGGTAAAATCTTGCAGACTCCTGCAATTTGGATGGATGGAGGGCATCCTGACAAGCAAAAGAATTCAGAGAAAGGACAAATATTGTAGGATCTCAGTGCTATATAAACAAAAGAAAGTAATTAAAAACTCCTGAATGAAAAGATGTCTTTACTTTTGATTACAAAAGAAAACCTCAGTCAAGGAAGAAGCAGACTGAAAGTGATCTGAGGACAATGGTGGGGAAAGGCACCCAGGTCGAGAGTTACTGATGACAACATGTATGACCTTAGTTGTGCAATGCACATATAACATGCAGAAAACCACATCCCATGACCGATACACAGGTGCCTAAGTTTTCAAACACACCAACACTGGACCTTCACAACTCAGGTTGAAGAACACCCCTCATTCTGTGCCCTGGGAAAGAATCCATAAGAGTTTCCATGACTCGCTACTCCCAGGAGAGATTGGACACACTCAATAAGCTTCTGCCTTGTCTGCCCAGTTCACCATCAACCTTCCCTCTGGAATTTCTCAAGATTCTTTCCAATTGCTCTTTGCTCTCCCCTTTCTACAGCATATATTTCTCATCCTAACAAATTCTTCGTGGGATGAAGGAAACTGAATTAGTGTAACCATGATACCAGAATCACCACCACCACCACCACCACAGGTTCCTCGTATTTAATGGGTCATCAAGCTCAGCTTGCTCTGCTGGGCCCAAAATTTCACTAGCTGCTTCCTGAAGTAAACAATCTGAAATCCCTGTCTCTGTCATCTGGCCATCCTACTTCTTTCTTGGAACTGGTAATCACCATGCTTAAACTCAAACAGATCTGGGATTGCAGCATTACACCCATGTACTTGTGAGCTGACAATGGCTGGACACCTCTAGCTGTTCTCTATAAATGAAGTGTCTGTGTCCAAAAATACTACAGATGATGAACACACATTTAAGAGGTTTTTAAGGCATTACAATATACAAAAACATAGTTTCACCGTCAGTTTTGTAAGCTCAACTGAACCTTACATATCTCTGTCGATATTTGCTTAATTCTTGCGTCTCCTGCCAACCAGGCTACCAATTGCACAACAATTGGATGTCAGATTATGATTGTTTCAATATTTTAAGTCAAGAAAACTGTTTCATTTATTGATGAGGGAATAGTGATGGAACCTAATTATTGGTTTCTAAAACGCTTTGGGAAACAAAGGTGAAGCTTTTCTATGTATGTATTTTCTATGTATGTCAGAGCTTCCCATTTTTCCCATTTAGGAGTGACCTGACTTTTTTCATGTTCAAGGGCTGAAGTTTTCAATAAGGAAAAACTTTGTGTTTGCTTTTGCATCCTACACAAAAGGTCCACATGGTAGTAGGGCTTTGTTTGCTCCTGCTGTTTTATTGCTGTTGTATTTTGGGATTCTTTTGTTTTGGTTTGAAGCCACACTGGCTGTGCTGAGGAATTCCTTTGCACTCAGGAATTACTCTGGCGGGACTCAGGGTACCATCTGGGATGAAGAGGATGGAAGCCAGGTTGGCCATATGCAAGGCAATGGCCCTACCCCGCTGCATATTCGCTCCGACCCCAAGTAGCAGACTGAATGGTCCCAGGAGTCCTTTACCACCCTAGCTCTCAGCGTCCAGATCCGGAACCGATCTGGCACAGGTGTGCGGCGCTGCCACAGCCTGGGGGATACGCGCCCCCGAGACAGCTGGACAGTGCCACATACCCCTCTGTTGAGCCCGACATAGGCATGGGTGCGACTATCCCAAAGAGGAGTCATTACACCCATAGCTTGTAGGACGTTGGCAGTTGCAGACCCCGCGAGAGATGCAGGTGCACGTGCGTGTCCGTTACCTCTAACTGCTTAGAACTGAGCCAGGACAGCCCCAGTGCACGCGCACCTACAGGCTGCAGTGGTGCAAATGTCAGCCAGTCATGCACGAGATTGGTGGCTTTTCAGGCATAACAAGGATTCAGTTAGGGACTGCAGAAGTTCATGCTGTGTGGATGGAGTCTCCTGAACAAGAGAGAAGCCGTTTGACCAATATAAAGAAATCAATACACATGCCAGCTGGTAGAACGTACATGTACTTTTAACCAGAGTGGAAATCAGTTATGAGTTCATAAAAAGGAGATCCTTAGGGGTATCAGTTCATAGTACATGTCTAGAAATATGTTAACAACAGAAAACCAGTTTGGAGTGGGAGAGAACATTGTACTTACAAACACATCATTGAGCCTCTGGCAAAACTTAGCTTTGAACCACTAAAGATATTCCTCGACTCAACATTATATTTAGGAGGTAAATCATCCATAAAATGTATTGCAAATGCAAAGAAGGAAGTTTGAGCTTCGTAGCTGTTTTAACATGAAACTTCATGGCTATTCCAGGAGGGATAAGAGCTTCCAGTAGAAAGAAACTTTGAAAAAGCTAGTCAAACATGTTAGACAATTCTACATTACTTTCATTCCTAGGGATTGGACCCTAATGAAGGATTAGCAAAACAAACAAACAAAAAAGCAAAACCCACTGCGTTTGCTTGGGAAAACTCCTTTTAATTTTTGACCTCCATGGGTTCACAAGTCACAAATGACTGAATATTGCAAACACAGAGTAGACCCTGTTGAAGGAGGTCAATAGGAAGAGAGGAAGGAGAGAGATTTGAGGGGCACACAACTAGACTGGTGGATAAAGTATTGAGATACAGCGAAGACCAAGCCAACCTGTGTGGTGAGAATCGGGAAACTTTGTCTTAGTGGCTGGAAGAGGCCATGTGAGCTGCTCTGCCATTGAGCAGTTTGAAGGAAAGTTATGGTTCTGGCCGTCCAATCAGAGCCCTTCATGGAATGTTCCCCCAGCCAGGCCCTCCTGGCCCTCCCCTCCCCCACTGCAGAATGTCTTGGGCTCAAGATTCTGAGGTTTGAATTCAAACTTCACCCTCACCCACTGGGATCCTGAGCGTCTGCGTGAGCAGTTCACTCTCTGATCCTGGTCCTGATTTTTGCCGTTGTGAAGGCTGATAAACTGCAGTGGTCTCTGGCCACGTCTATGGCGATGGCGTCAGGAGGAGGTAAGCCTGTGAGGGTGTCTGTGTATGTGAGAAAGTCTCTGTCACCCTGAAATCCGTTGGGTTCATAGTCACCCTGACTGGGAACACCATGTTTTGAGTGGGTGAAAGAGGAGAAAGACCTGGGCTCCATAGATATCTCACGGGTACAGCAAAGGGAGCCCAGGAGAACCTGAGGGGTCTGGGAGGGCATCGTTGGAGGTGTGTCAAATTACCTGGGGGTAGGTCATTGGTATGGACAGAGGGAGGCAGCAGGCATATGGCTGCTTTATATTTGAGTGTCCTGCTGGTGGATGGGGGAACAGGGCCATTTGTCACGTGTCTGGAGGGACTGTTTTGTGGTGGCACAGGAAAGACCCAGGCATGCTGAGTCCATGTCTCCTCCTGTGCTCTAGAATAAGTTTAGAAGTAATTAGACTTGGGCTGAGTTCAACCTGATTTGGACAGCTCAGCACAGATGGTCCAGCCTGAACCTTGTTGAGTGAGGCTGTCTGTGTGTACTTCTGCCATGATGTGTCCTCCCCAGAGCTGGGCTGCAAGTGACTAACTGCCACAGTCAGAGCCTGACACTTCTGCAGACTTAAACTCTCTGCTGGCTGAGCCCAGCAGCTTCCTTGGGTCAGCAGGTTGGGAGACAGGTGACTTCAGCGTAGTTACGACTCAGCTTCCTGGGTTGTTCTGGATTGTTCTATTTTTGGTGAAGTTTGTTCTTCCATGATCTGGCATCTCATGGTGCAGCCCCAGCAAGCATTTCAGCTCTGAGGTGAAGATTGATTGAGAATTGCATACATCCCTCACAGACAAGGGATAAATGGATGTGTGAGTCTATGTGTGAGTTTGTGAGAATGAGTGTGTGTTTCTGTGTGTGTTTCTGTGTGTGTGTGTGTGTGTGTGTGTGATATGTGGGGTTTTCCTGAGAAAAGTCTGTGAAGGTCTGTTCCTTGAGGAGAGGTGGAGTGTACTGAGGCAGAAAGAGCATCGTCAGAGCAGTTGGAGACATCAGGGCCTCTGTCCTGAGCATGATGCGCATAGGCTCTCGGTCGTCTCTAGTGCGAGTCTCTGTGTGAATTCCACCTGAGTTAAGATGGTGGCAGACAATTTTCTTTCCTGGCACCTGGTTTGTGCCTGATGTTAATTATCCTGTATCTGTCTCTGGGATAAAGTCTTAGATTATTTAGAAGATGTTACCAATTTTCAATCTAACATGATCAGCAGCTCCAGAACTCTGGAAACATCCCCAAGTGTCTTACTGGTGAAATCTCTGGCCATTTCCACACCTGCTGCCATCCCTGATGGAACTCTCCCAGAACACAAGAACCCTAGCCTTAGGATCTCCACGAAGTTTAACCCAGCTGGAGGGGAGGGATGGCCTGTGCCAGGGACTCAGGGCTGAGACAGGGCACACCACCTCATTCCTTTCAAAGGGCCTGATCTAGAGATGGTTGGGCCAGTGAGGCCTTTCTCCCCCCCAACACTGTCTCCCTCTCACTCCCCTCCCTCCTCTCCACAGTGTCTCCTGTGCTGCTCCCAGAGATGACCATGAACATTGGGGTCTCCGGCTCTGCTTTCCGGGTCTTGCCCTTTCTCAATCCAGGGCTCCCCCAGCCACCACCCTGGGAGCCCATCCAGATGCCCCCTCTGGTGACCTCGGCCATTGCTCCTGGCAACCCTCTGGTACTGTCACCTTTCCCCATGATGCCTGTGGTGGCAGGAGCTGCCAGCCATGGTCCCCGCGTTCCTGAACCTTGCAAGGTCATCATCCAGGTCAGCCCTGAGGTGGGGCTTGTGGAATCAGCCCAGAACCAGCCTGTCATCCTGACACAGGCTTCACTCAACTGGGGGGGCCCAGAAGTTCCATCTGCCGTGAATGGGCATCCTGCCCCCGTCTACTTGGTGTCATCTGTGCCGGAGACCGTTATGCCTACCCCAGCTACTACTGTCACCCAGGCTGGGACAGGAGACCATCCTCCTCAGGCTCCACTGCCAGTGGCACAGGTGGTTCCCATCATCCTCCCATCCAGTGGTGGACCACTGCCCCAGTGGGTTTGTGGGGAGAGTGGTCCCACCAACACCCGGAACCAGGCATCACCTGAAACCTCCAGCAGGCCCAGTAGCGTCTACGAGAACTTTCGGCGCTGGCAGAACTTCAAGGCCCTGACCCTGAGGTACCTTCCTCAGACTCCGGACACTGAGGCCGTTTCCTGCTTCCTCATGTAAGTCCCTCGGGTGTCCTAGACCTAATGGGAGCTTCACAGGAAGGGACTGGGGTGACCCCCAGGGTAGGGTCCATGACAGCATGACCTCAGGAATGCCACCCCGGGGTTTCGGCTCAAATCCCATAGTGACCAATCATGCCCTTAAAGCTTCAACTCAGTCTGCTCATCAGGGTTGGTCCCAACCTGTGGTCGGTAGGACAGACATTATGTTCCTAAGACCAGACACAGCACAGATGCACCAGGGTTCAGACAGGCCATGGCTGCTCGGCCTTGGCATCTCATGACGTATCCCCAGAGCTGAGGGATCACACCAGCATGGCCACTGAGATGGGGTGTGGGAGGTAGAGTCAACTCTGCGCGGGGAGACCAGGCCGCCATCGGGGGTCTAGGCATGGGTGTAGGGCAGCGGGGGCTCCCGGCAGATACAGACCCTGACCGAGCCTGTCCTTGCAGCCCGGTTCTGCGCACCCTGGCCCGCCTGAAGCCCACCATGAGCCTGGAGGAAGGCCTGTGCCGGGCCCTGCGGGAATGGGAGGGCATGAGCAATTTTGACCGCATGATCTACTACGACATGGCTGCCAAGTAAGTCAGTCCTGGGCAGAGAGTGGCGGTTGGGGCTGGCTGCGGGACTGGTCTTCAGGGGCTGCTCCCAGATGGCCAAGGGGTCCTTGGCATCCCCGGGAGGCCCTTCCCCTGTGGAAGCTTGTCCCTCCTGGGGCCGGGTCACTTCTCCCCACCCCACTCTGGGGCTCCTGACCACAGTCTGAGGGTCACAGTCCCTTATTTTCTGTGACCCTCAAAAGGCTGATATGGGGAATCACTGGGGGCGCCAGGGTCTGGGCCCACCCATTCTCCACCCTCCTGAGGTCTTGGCCGTGAGTGTTCCCTGTCCCTGCCTCATCCAGTGTGGTCCAGGCCAGCCCAACTCAATGGGGTCTGTGCTACCCATACCAGGTTCATGGAGTTTGAGGCTGAGGAAGAGATGGAAGCGCAGAAGCTGCAGTGGATGAACGGAGTACAGGGCCTGCCAACCACTGCCCCACCCAGGCCTGAGCCTCAGGGGGCTCCAGGCCCACCGCTAGGCCAGCAGCCAGGTACCGACCCTGTTCCCCAGCTAATTTTCATAGGTCCAGGAAGGTGCTAGGGTTCCTGCCCTGCCAGGGAGCCTTCACTCTCCCGGGGACACCCAGGCCTATACTCAGCGGCCCCCTGTTCCTGGGTTTCTCCCTCTCCCTGAACACAGCACACTGCCTGAGGGCGTCAGACTCACCTTTGAAGTGGGTTTGGAGACCCTGGGGACACGGTTGACCCCTCCTCCCTTTGAGGGTCCCCTCATCCCTCACGCAGTTATGGGATTCTATTACACACAGATGTAGACACACACCTGACCTGACACTTCCCACAGGTATCCGTCCCCATTTCTGTGCTCAGTGCTGTGTGTCTAAGGGCAATGGACGCGGGGTCCCCTCACGTCCCACTCCCCTTCTTCCTCCTCAGCCTGTGTCCCTAAGAAATCCAGACCCCGGGCTCGGGCAGCCTGCCCCAAGACGCACAAACCACAGCGGGCCCCCAAAACCAAGGCCCCCAAGGAGATCCCCCCTGAGACCATGCAGGAGAACATGGATATCATGGACGAGCAGCTAAAGGCCCCCGATACAGTCTGCGGGGCGCCCCTTGGCCGAAGGGCAGCGGGCAGTAAGGAGCAGCAGGTGGAGGCCGGGACCTGCCCTGACCCGGGGCTCCTGAGCTATGTGTACGAGCTGTGCTCCCAGGAGGCCTTTGTCACCAAGGTGGGTTTTGGGCGCTGCTGTAGGGTGGGGAGGGCGCAGGGTTGCTTCTGTCCAGGGCTTGGTAGTGACATATTTCTACTTGTGTTTGTGTGTATGTGTGCACATGTGTCTCCCTGTGTACAAACATTGGCCCTAGTTTGTGAATTTCTGGGTTTGGTGGATGTGTGAACATCTGTGTGTTTCCATCTGTGTACTGTGTGGGCTCTGCGCAGAAACGTGTGGATACATGTACATGTGCCTAGAGGTGGAAGAGTGTGTGTCTTTGTGTCATGTGTGTACATGACAGAGACTATGTGAAACCGTCCAAGACCCTGCACTGTGCTGAGAACGGGTGAGTTTGCATCTTAATTCCTTCCTAGTCCATAGGAGAACCCTCACACCCGCTTCCCCCTCCCAGGTCGAAGCAGTCATTCACCCCAGCTTCCTGGCGCACCTGCTCTCCCCAGAATCCCAGCTGGATCTCCTGGACCTGGCTGAGGAGCTCGAGGAGGAGGAAGGACTCACCCCCACACAGGTGAGGCACATAGGTCTCTGGGATCCATGCAGGACCCAGGGGAATTATGTGAGGGTTTCCTGTAAGGCAATGGGTAGCGGCCCACGGAGGCATTTTGCATGTGATTGCTGGAAAAGAGTCCCTGCAGGGGACACAGGGGACAGGTCCCAGGGCACTCAGAGCAGCAGGTGGGTCATGAGTCAGGGAGGGGCGCCTAGCACTGGGGCCTAGTCACTTGATGCCCTCCCTGCCCAGGACATGGCCAGAGGCCACCCTTTGAATCCTCAGGGAAGATGAGTACGTGAATATGGGGCGAGGGAAGGGTTGGTGGGGGTGAGGGCCCTTAGTGGGACAGAGATCTGGGTTTTCTACTCTGGGAGGAGTCGCGGTCACTCTCTGTCCCTCCCTGCACCCCCACATGCCCACACTCTCCTTCCTCCCTTCAGATTGTGGAAAAGCGTCTACAGACTGCGCTGGACAAGGAGGTCCAGAAGGCTTGTCCCCAACACCAGCTGACTCCAAAGGACTCAAGTCCATCTGAGAGTGCCACAGGTCACTGCAACCCAACTACTACCTGGGGCCATAAGCCAGGGGCCAGCGCTGAATCCTGTCCCCCTGAGACTGACTTTGGATACGCCTCAAGGCCTGCGCAGGCTGAGGCCACTGGGATGGCACCTCGAGCCTCTGTCCTCTCTTTGGGGAGCCTGGAATCCCCATCCCTTCAGGCAGAACAGGCCCCCTGTCCCGCCCTCGCTGCCCCTACTCTGGACAGCAGGGTCTCCCTCAGTCTGGGAGAGGCCCCTCCTGGCCAGGGGCCACATGTGGCAGCAGAGGGCTCCAGTGAGGAGGAGGAGGAGGAGCTGCCCTGCCTGGCCTTCCTCCAGGACTCTCAACACAGCCTTCTGCCCTGGGGCTTCCCCATGAGCCCTGGCTCAGACACTGGCCCCTGCTGCCCGAGGGCCTGGGGGGTTTCTCAGACCCAACCCACTCAAAGAAGGGCCTGCAATCCTGCTGCCCCTGCTACTGCCCCTTCCAGGAAGCGTCCTCTGTGTGGGAGCGCAGGACTGGGCACTAGTGAGAAGAACCCCTTCCCTGGGGAGCACCCCAGGCTGTCTGGGGACTCAGCCTTGACTGTAGAGCTGGTGGGCCCTTCCCTGCCCCCAAAGAGAAGGTTCCAGCCTGCTGTAGCCCAGAGGAGTACAGTACAGGATGGGTACAGCATCCAGTAGGTCACCGGGGGGCCCCCTCCGGAGCCTGGCTGCCCCTAGCAGACTTGTCTTCCACCTGATCTTCATCCAATTAGGACTTCTCTGTATAATTTGGCGGGCCCAGTGGTGGGGTTGTGCTGGAGAAGCCCCTTTGTGTCATTGTGTAAATAGTTAATAAATTTCATTTCATTGAAAACACTGTTGGTATCTCCTGTCGCTCATGCTCCTTGGACAATCCTGAGAAGAAAACAGGTAAGGGCGTTACAGGGTTGGGGTCCTGTGAGACATTGTGCTCCCTGGAGCAGGGAGGAGTCCTCCCCACCCATTGGGAGATGTGCTCAGTTTCAGCAGACCCACCCAATTCTGTGGACATAGCCGTGGCTCACGTTTGCTGCCTTTTCCTTGGAATGCATCAAAAAGCACATCAAAGTTTGAGGGCAACACGCTGGGGAAAATCACAGCATGGGAGAGAGCAAAAAAAGGAGCTCTCACTGATGTGGGAGACAGACTGTTTCTATTTCTTCCCTGAGTCCGTGGGTCACACCCAACAGTGACTGCTCTACAGAGCTCCTTGCTCTAGGACTCACTCCTGGTATAGCTCAGGGGACAACGTGGTGCTAGACATCAGTAGAACGAGGGCTGTGCACATGCAACACAAGCACCTTAATGTGTATACAATTTTCCCAATTCTCAGCATTCCATTTGTTTTAGTGTCACACAAAATGGTTCCTGGAGCTTACTCTGGCTCTGCCCAGGAAGTACTCCTTTCTGGGCTCAGGGGACCATATGGAGTGCCAGGAATCAAATCCAGGTTGGCCATGTTCAAAGCAACTGCCCCATCATCTGTACTCCTTCTTCAGCTCCAAAATACCTTTTAAAACAATTTCACCACACTTTAAAATAGAGCTCGTATCCTCAGAAGGTGTCCATAACCTCCTCCACTCAGCCATCACCCTTTCCCTTCCGATTGATCCTTGAGTCTTGAACCCCATATTCCTTTCTTCCTCTAGATTCCCAGAACCTGGCCATCTAACGTTCTGTGGTCTCTTTCACTGAGAACAGCTTTTCCTGGTCCACCTACATCAGCTCATGTCCACAGTTCAAACGTTAAATACAGAATCATATTCCATGTGCAAAAGGGCTACATCTGGCAATTCCTTCAATGGTTGATGAACAATGAGCTTCTTTCTACTCCCTTGTACTAGCTAACAGCAGATACGCAGATTTTAAGTGAGGTTCTCAAAGAATTTTATTGAGAACGCAAGCCTGGAAAAAACCCTCTCACTGCTGGCAGAGAACCCCAAATTTGGGATTGTGGAGTAGAGATTTGATGCACTGTGTAATGCAACCCAAGCAGGAAGGTTCTGATAACTGTATTAGGGATGCAACGATTTGTGTTATCCAGAGAACATGTGTCCTCTCTTGGTGTTTTTTTTACACTAAGACAAACAGCAAGGTCCTTAACCTTTCCTGGTCTGTCCTGTCTCGACTTCTGGAACTGAGCATGGTGTCCTGAACCTGCAGTTTTCTTTATCCCTGATAGTTCAGGATCTATATAGCTTTGGTGCTCTGTTACTTTCTGCCTATTTGGAGAGAGTTCAAAATCACAGGTAGTTCCTGTCAGGAATGGGGTGGTTTTTTTGGGTACGCAAAATAATGTTTTAAATTTTATTTGGTACGCAAAATAATTTTTTAAATTTTATTTTCATAAAGTTATTCACAATAATGGATTACTTTCAATATTTCAATCCCACCACCATTACACCATCCCAACACCATTATTTCTAAGCTTACCACCACCACCTCTCAAGCCTGCCTAACAGACTGATACTTTATTTTGTATAGCTTATTATGAATAGCATGAGAAGTCACATGGCCACAGAAGTGGCTGCATGCCCTGGAATTCTAAAATTTTAAACAGTGTCTGAAGTAATCTCTGCAGCTAGCTGCTCGATTCTGAGATTCATTTTTGAGTCTCTGGATCATGGCCATTACTGAGCTTAAATGGCACAAGGAGGAAGGCAGTTCATGGGCATGACATAGAGGCGAGGAGAAGGGAAGGAGCAGCTGTCCCTGATCCCTTGAGGACTAGAGTTAGCAGTCACTGGTCTCACATACCTGGGTTTTCCATTGGGCTCTGGATTCATCAGGGGCAGGTGGAGGGACAACACCTGCCCCTGTCTGGGGCACCCCGGTGAAATCGGCCTGCTGCAAGATCAGGAGACATCCCTTCAGCAAGCTTCCTGGTTCCGAGATTCATTTCTTGTTGGGAATGTTTTAGGGGAACCTTGAGGCTCCTCCACAGCACCAGTAGCTTCTGGTTTGAAGTGGCTCAACATGCCTGATCATGCATTTGGTCCCCAGAAGCAAGAACAGTTCCTGGGCACCACACAGTTTCTCTCTAAAACTGTGATCATTGTGGTAGAAATGAAGTATGTCCAGACTCTATGGCACAGCTGAAACAAGGTGGTCAGACCTTTCTACTGTTCCTGCATGCTCCTTTATGGACACACAAAGTCCAGCATCCAGACTTCAGGGCAGATCAGCTGCCCTGCAGGGAACCCAGATACAGCAGCGGGGCCTGTGCTCATTCCCATAGACTAGCCCATAACCTCCATGTTGTTCCTGTTGGCGAGCTCCTTGCCACCTGGCCCCACCCCAGCAAGCGCTGGGAGTTTAAACAACACTGACCTGTCAGGAGAAAGCTCTGCTCTCCACTGGGGAGCACTGAGGAAGCCCTCCAGTCACAGTCAGGGAGCTGAGGGGTCCCTAGTCTCTTCCTCCTCCTTGGAGCAGACCCTAGAGGGGCAGCCGGGCTGTGGAGCTGGGTTGGATGGAGGAGACTCTGAGGTGGGGGTGCTGATAAAGTACCTGAAAAGTTGGATCAAGCATCTGGAAAGCCCTGGGGACCTAGCTTTTACCTGTTAGAGCAGGGATGGCAGCTTGCTGAGACCAGCTCTTCATTCCTCTGAAGTGGGACGGGAGTGAGGGTGGAAAAGGGTCTATCTGGGACTTGGGAGGTATTAACACAGTCTGCTCCCAAGAAAATGCACATCTCAAAATCCCTGGAGAGGGGACCATGTTTTATGTGACCAGGATAAAGTCTGAGGGGTGCATTTTCATGGGATAGGTGGAAAACAAAGGTCTCATTATCAGACCTTGAGGATCCTGGAGCCCTAGAAGAGTCTCGCTGTTTGTGTCAAGTTCTTGGGATTGGGTTATGTCAGACTAAAGCCATCCCAGAGCACATGCAGGTACACCTGTGGCCGTGCCTGGAAAACACTTGCAGGTGTTCCTTGAATTGTTGTTGCTTCGACAGGCTTTGGTGCCCAGTTTTCCCAGGTCCTGTGCTCTCTGTGTGTGTTGTCTCCAAAAGGGGCCACCTGGGATAGGCTCTGGAAATGACAGCAGCCTCTGCAGTGGCCAAAGGGCCATGTTCCACACCCCGCAATTGGAACAGCTCTGGTGAGGGTCCAAACTGCACATCCAGTTGTGGGCTAGGTAAGGGCTCATGCACTGGATCATGGAAGGGAAAACAAAACCCGCACCAGAGCTAGGTGAGAAGAGTTTCTGCAAACCTGTGTAGGCAGGTTCAAGCTGTGCAGGAGCTAGGGACTTACATGAGTAGATGGTCCACAACTCTGGGCCAGAGGGGTCAGGACAGGGATAGCACAGGGGCAGTTCCAAAGTCAAGGAGGGCTCAGGAGAGAGCTGTGTCCAATGGGGAGGATGGGATTAGAGAGGTCATATTTTAGGGGTCAGAGGTCAGAGGGGTGCAGTCAGGGCTGAAGCCACTCTGGCCATGGGTATGGAGACTGGAAGCCCCTGGCAGGAAGTCCCAGCCCCGCCACCCTCGGCTCAGCAGGTGCTTGGGGCACCCAGGGCTCAGGTGAGCAGATGGGCTGTGGGCGGGGAACAGCTGGTTTGGACTGGCCCATCAGTCTCCTCTTTTTTCCTCTCTGTGTTCCCCAGTCTTCGAGCGGGCAGCCGGCCACGGCGTCCACACAGTTGGGGCACCCGGCCCACCCTGTCCAGGTCACATGGCCCACTGCCCCTCCCGGAGACAGTGGGAAGGTGGAGGCAGGACACTAGTACAGCCCCGCACACAAAGCTAGTGTCTGGGCCGGGGGTGGGGGTGGGGGGTGCTGAGGGCATGGGGTCTCCGGGATGCAGCTGTGACCATCTGTGGCTACCACATCCCTTCCGCGGCTTCCCACGGGGCTTGCTCACTGTGCGCTCTGCTGTTCACATTCCTGTTGCCCAGGCAGCAGATAGGGATATCAGACACCAAGCTGCCCTGTCACTCTGGGACTGGTTGACCCCTGCTTCTGCTTTCCCACTGAGAAGTGGTCAAGGGTCTACCGGAGAGGAAACGGGGACCTCCTGTTTACCACATGGCATTGGGATGGTCATCACAGTGTGCGGGAAGCCCAGGGGGTATGGATGATCTCTGGTGGCCACGAGGCTGTGGAAGGCCAGTGGCCATGGCAGGCCAGCCTGCAGTACAAGAGCATTCATCCCTGTGGAGCTGTGCTCATTCATTCCCACTGGGTGTTCTCTACCGCCCACTGCTTTACAAAGTGAGTTGTTTCTCAGGTCCTAGCAGCCAGGCTGGCAGTGGGAGAGGGTTAAAATATTAGAGCCCCTGCATCTTCAAGGCTGTGTACTGGGACAATCTGTGTCCTTCTAGTCCAAGTCTTTCTGCCTGTGACCTGTCCTCTCCTGTATTGTCCTCTCTCCTCACCTGATTTTGCTCATCTTCTATCCTCATCCCTGTGCCTTACCCCGACACAGGTCTGCCCCCGAGATGGCAGTGTTCATCCTGCCTCCCAGGAGCAATGTCAGCTGTCTCTGTGTCACCTCACACCACGGCTTATCTCAATGTCCCTGCAATCCTGGTTGTCAGAGGGAGGCTGGAACCTGGGATGCAGTGGCAGATGCTGTTGTTCTGAACGTCTCTGGCCTGGGGTCTCTGCTCACCACATGTCTATTGGTCAGCTGCATGGACACTAGATATGGAGTCCCTAACCTTGAAGAAGAACAGAGCTGCTCTCTGTCCTGGGTCTGGTTGGGTGTTCCCAGTGCTTTGGGGGGGCAGTAACCAGGAGCTGGATCTTTGGTAGGTACAGAGGCCCACAAGCACCTGCTCTGTGCTGTTTACCACAGGAGACCCACTGTGGATAAGGTTGGCTTAACCCACCTCACTGTGTCTCCATTTAGTCAGAGAAGAAGTTCCCCCTGTGGGTGAGCAGGGCTGACATCATTGGAGTGGAGATCTCAGATGGGCAGGCTCCAGTGGGCATGGGTCAGTTTGGGGATGCGAGTGTTTGGTCACCAGCTGTGTGGGAAGGAATTTCCAGGTGAGTGAGTGGGAAGGTGGAATGTTTTGTTCCTCATGGTAAGAACACAGGATATCCTGCACGCATGGTCTCCTTTGACCAATGATTTTGTGCAGTTTCAGAACAGGTGAGTACCAAGAAAGAGTGAGAGAAAGGAGTGGTGCGAGAGCAGTTTGGTCATAAGGCGGGTCAAGAGCCAAGATGGAGCCAGGGCGTTCTGCATGTGCCCAAGGAAGGTCAGGATTGTCCAGCCCCATGGAACCTGCAGCCCTCCGTGATCCTTTCCAATAGTGGGTGTGTGCTGACTTGTGATTAAAACCGCCCTGATTGCTAGAGAGAAGGTCTGACAGAAAGGGAGAGTTCTGTGCGGTGGTGCAGACAAGGCAGTGCTGGGGGTCAGATGATGGTGGAGAGGCACAAGCTGCCATATGCAGAAGATGATGACTGTCACCATCCCTCCTACAGGAAGTCTCATGCCCCTGAGGATTACTGGGTGTGTTGGGGAAGTACCCAGCTCTACCAGGACACCCAATAGGCCAGGAGGGTGGCTGTGAGCTGCATTATCATCCATCCAGACTTTTAGAAGCTCCACCATTTTGCAGCGGTTTTACATTTGCACCAACCTGTGAACTTCAGCTCCTATATCATCCCTGTCTGCCTTCCAACCCCTGGCATGGAGCTGCTTCTTGGCACATCTTGTTGGATAAATGCCTGGGGAAAGCTTACTGAGGACAGTGAGTGGTTATGGTGTGGGTGTGAATGGGACTAGGATTCTAGCTCATCAAAATCTCTAGTTAGCATGGAGGCCTATGGACCTTATGCCTCTCTGTGCCTTATTTCCTGAGAACTGGACTCTTCTCATTCCTCTTGTGAAAAATGTATCCTTCTGAAAGGAGGACAAGTTACTTCAAGTTACTCAGGTCGAAGACACTGAAGTTCTGGGTCCTTTGCTTTTGGGAGTCAGGAATCTGGAAATCAAAGTTTCTCTGTCTTGGGTGTAAAATCTTAACTAATAAGTGAATTGATGTAGGGTTTCTCCAAAATGCTGTTTAGGTGGCCTGAGAACTCCTCTCAGTGATGTATGGCCCACCTTCTCAGTTTGAGGGTACAGTGTTTTTAGGTTCTGCAGTGACAGGGTTAACCAGGCCACCTCAGTGAAAATTGGGCGAAACTTCTAGGCCACATCTGGTTGTGCTCAAGGGCCTGTAGGGCTTTATCTTGATGCTCAAGGAACATGTCATGCTAGAGATATAACTAGCAACGATTTTGGGAGAAGCATGTATTTCACACTTCCGTTCTCTTCTAGCCCCTTGGTTCTAGTATTTCAATTTGATGTAGATCAGACATGAGTTTATCAACTCAATTTGTCTGAGTGTTCCTCTTTCTACTGTGAAATACCTTTATTTTTCCATGGCCATAGAAGGAACATGTAAAAGTAAGAAAAAAGCTCTTGGAGAACCTCGAGGAAGAACGATCACGAACTAAAATCATCTCAGTTCCATCACCTAAGTTTTGTTCTTCTCCTTACCTGTGTCTCCTATCTGCATCTTGGATTTGTCAGGTGAATGGAGTAATAGGGTGAATACAGGTCAAAACTTTGTGGAGGTTTTCAGTAAAATGAGGAGAAGTATAAAAATTTTCATAAACTTGAACTTGTTCAGAGAAGTGTGTTTATACTTTAGTGAAATATTGATGCATAATGATTAGGGAAAAGGAAATATTGATTTATCTATTCAATTTTTTATATTTATAAAGTTGTTCACAATAATTTATTACATTAAATATTTCAACACCAATCCCACCACCATGTACCTTCCCGCCACCATTATTTTGAATTATATCTTTAACTTTATATTTTTATATCTTTATATCTTTATGGGCTGAAGCAATAGCACAGCGGGTAGGGCGTTTGCCTTGCACACAGCCAATATGGCCGACCCGAGTTCGATTCCTCTGCCCCTCTCAGAGAGCCGGACAAGCTACCGAAAGTATCTTGCCCACATGGCAAAGCCTGGCAAGCTTCCTGTGATGTTTTCGATATGCCAAACACAGTAACAAGTTTCACAATGAAGGCGTTACTGGGGCGCTCAAGCAAATCGATGAACAACCGGAGGACCGTGGACCGTGATATCTTTATATTTATCTTTCTTTTTTTCTGTCTGTCTGTCTTTTTCTCTTTCTGTCTCACCCAGCAATGCTCAGGGGGTTGCTACTGGCTCTGCACTCAGGAATTATTTCTTGGGATGCTCGGGGGACCATATGGGATGCTGGGAATCGAACGTGGGTCGGCCGCGTGAAAGACAAACGCCTTACCTGCTGTGCTATTGCTCCAGCTCCCCAACTGCCTTAATTTCTAAGGTCATTATTTGGTACACTGCTTCTCTTCAAAGGTGCTACAGGCATTTCAGACAGACCATATCATCCGGAAATGGGGTACAAAAGCATTCCAGATTCTTGCCTGAATCAGTGGCAGGAACACTTCCTTCCTCGTAACCAGCCCCCAACTATTCATGCACATGCATGCACACGCACACACACACACAAACACACACACATGCTCGCAGACACACTCATACTCTCACTCTTTCATAGAAGCTTATGCTGCGTTTGTCTTGAGGTCCAGGACCATGCCACAGACTTATCATTAGTCAGCCTATAGAATTTCAGACAATCAGCTTCTGACTTTTATGGGCTTAGCTGTGACCAGTGCTCCCATGCCAGCCCGCCATCACAAACATCCTTCTGCCCATTACTTCCTCTCCCCTTCTCCTTTCTCTCTAGAAACTTCTTTGTTTTCACTGGGTCTGCAAGGTAGAGTTGTCATTTCTTCGTTATTGCTTGCCTTAGGAAATCACTTTTACATTTGAGCAAAATCTGTTAATTGTCTTTGGATAACTAATTAGTAGTGGTACTTTAGAATCATATGGAGTTTCTGTATTAATTTTTTAAGGACTGCATATCATTATCCCTAGCAACTACACTAATTTCATACCCAGTACCAGAGCCCTTTTCTCCACATCCTTGCCAACAATCATTTCTTCTTGAACCATTTTCCCAACTATGAGCCATTTCCCTAGTTCAAAAAAAATTTTGAATTTTTTAATGTGTCTGTGCGCCATCTTTGAGGAAGGGTCTGTTTATGTCTTTTGAATAATTTTTACTGTATTTTTTTCTGCTTTTTGGTTATATGAGTTAATATATTCTGGATATTAATCCTTCCTTAGGCATGATGATCAAAGAGCTTTTGCCTATTGCTCAGTTGCTTTTATTTGTTTGTTTGTATATTTGTTTCCATTGTAGTTTCCTTTTCTTTATAAATGCGTTTAGTTTTATGTTGTCCCATTCTATTGGATAACATTGGGTGTCCTTGCTCCTCCTGCAGAGAGATTAGGTTTTTTGAGCTGCTCCCACAACAGTGCCCCTGAGGCATACCCAATTCCATCAAGCACCAATAATCCTATATTACTTTTCTGTTTCCTTCATGCCATTTGCCAGGATTATTTAGCAATGTCCATTTTGTATAGACACAGAAAGACAGTTGATGGCTATGCTTTGTAACAAGGAAGTTAATTGGCTCCAAAATAATATTTACTCCTGGTCATCCATATTTACTTGACTTAAGCCTCAGTTTCACTTGGTTCCTAGCTCTCCAAAAGCAGGATCCTGACGAAGGGATTGGATGGGCCCAGGGTAAGCTGAAAACTACCCTGGCATTGGAAAGAGAAAGGCTAAGTGTATGAAGTATAATAAGTTAAGAGCATCATCAGGGAAAAGACTCTGTCATGACCCAAGAAGAAGTTACTGAATAAGGACCCTGCTGAGGTTAGGATCAACTAGCCTGGCCTGAGGACTGTGGTTTGGAATATATAGCAAGATGTCCCAGGAAGATCCAACCTTTAAGCTTAATATAGTTCTTACTGTGTTCATACAAAACTGACTAGAAATTTTATAAGAAGTTACTATGGTTGTTTAAATGGATTACTTACTAGCTGAGGAAAGGAGAAAGCAATATACCCTAAATGCAATCCCGCCCTTGTACAGCTCTCCTAGTAATCTGGAGTGCTCCTAGTTATCTGGAGTGCTGAACCCTCAGATGAGATTTTGTCCTTGAGTTTATCTCCTAGAACTTCCCCTGAATGACTAGCTTTATCTCTGTTTGATGTTCCGATATTGCTCAACGCCACCTATGTGTACCCCCACCCTTCATGATTTCTATATTACTATACTGTAAGGGGAAAGGAGGGTCTAGGAGGATGACAAGGAATCCAAGGACGATGACCGGATGTAGAGGACTTTGAGATCTATGAGGAGACTAGGATGACAGAACTATGATGACTGGGACTACGGGCAAAAGTACAACGGTGGTTTTGCAGTAAGGAAAGAGATCAGACTACACTGGGGAGGAGAGAGAAATAAACTGGCTACTGACAAGTCTGGGGCCCAGTTTCCCTGTTCCCGCAATCCTTTGTCCATCTCTTGCTGTCACCTAGCCTGAAAGGTGGCTCTCGGCCACCAAACACTTGAGTCCCACATGTGTGCCCACTCCTTTATTTGGAAACTCACACTATTCATGTATTCTTGATTGCTTTTCCCTCCCCACTGGAGATGTGTCTGAATGTATCCCTAATGTTGAAATCCCAGAATATACCCCCTAATTATTCTTCTGTGTGTTTTATGATTTTATAGACAACATTTGTCTGTATGTGTTTCTCTGTGTGTTTGGGCCATTTCTCAGAAATTTCAGGGAAATTTCTGACTCTGGGGATGAGGGTTTCACTCCTTTAGCTTTAAGGGGACCTGCAGTGTTGGATAGTGACCTTACTCCTGCATGCAGAACATATGCTCAGCACTTTGACCCAAGAATCTCTCTGACCCAAGATCCTTATGTCCAGGCAATATCTCCAGACAGTTCTCCCTGCCCCATGCTCTATATGATGTAGTGTCCATACAACTTTATGAGGGTTTGCTGTAAGACTTCAATGCATCATGGTCTGAAAAGTTAGTGGATACAATTTCTATCTTCCTGATTCTATTGAGGTGTGTTTTGGGACCCAGCACATAGTCTATCTTGGAAAATGTTCCATGTGCACATTTGCAGAAAAGAATGTGTATTTACATTTTGGGGGATGGAAAGACCTGTATACATCTATTAGCCCTCTCTCTTCCATTTCTTCCTTCAAAGCCTTTCTTCAAAGCCATTCTTCCTCCAGGGAGAGCGAGGACCCCCAGCGAGCCCAAGCCCCAGCGCGCGTCCAGAGCCGGAGCCCCGCGCGGCAGCGCACCGGCCCCTCCCATCCAGGTGGGTCGGAGGACCCGAGCAGAGCCCCGCCCCTGAACCCGGACGCGCGGCCCGCGGAGCGAGCCCAGCAGGAGAAGGGAGGGAGGAGAGCGAGGACCCCCAGCGAGCCCAAGCCCCAGCGCTCGTCCAGAGCCGGAGCCCCGCGCGGCAGCACACCGGCCCCTCCCATCCAGGTGGGTCGGAGGACCCGAGCGGAGCCCCGCCCCTGAACCCGGACGCGCGGCCCGCGGAGCGAGCCCAGCAGGAGAAGGGAGGGAGGAGAGCGAGGACCCCCAGCGAGCCCAAGCCCCAGCGCTCGTCCAGAGCCGGAGCCCCGCGCGGCAGCGCACCGGCCCCTCCCATCCAGGTGGGTCGGAGGACCCGAGCGGAGCCCCGCCCCTGAACCCGGACGCGCGGCCCGCGGAGCAAGCCCAGCAGGAGAAGGGAGGGAGGAGAGCGAGGACCCCCAGCGAGCCCAAGCCCCAGCGCTCGTCCAGAGCCGGAGCCCCGCGCGGCAGCACACCGGCCCCTCCCATCCAGGTGGGTCGGAGGACCCGAGCGGAGCCCCGCCCCTGAACCCGGACGCGCGGCCCGCGGAGCGAGCCCTGCCAGAGAACAGCGCGGATCCCAGGATCCTGGGAGGGAGTGGCCTGGGATTATCTAGGGGCGTGGCCTCTAAAAAGGGGGCGTGGCCTAAAAGTGGGCGTGGCCTATTTCCGGGCGGGTGGCCGCTTACGCGGCCGCAGGTATATCACTCACTTCAATCAACTTGGACCTGCATCCTTTCATCCTTTACATCAACTTGTTACCTAATACCAAACAAAATTTCTCACCTCTTCCACTACAATTCAACAAAATCCCACTCGCCTACTCCATTTCCAACAAAAGTTCAGTTCGAAAACAGCTATACAAGTTCAGTAATAAATAGTAACGCCTCTAAAAGTTTCACTCAATGTCAGTTATAAAACAAAGAATAACGCCTGATTGAGAAGAAGGTCAGACTCAGAAAGGTAAAGAGGCGCATCTAGCAGCAACAAAGCTGGATGGCTCCTGGCAGCCTCTCCTCACTCAACTAGAACAGTAGCAGCGAGTGTGACGGACCAAACCACACTGGTCACAATGGTAAAGCAACGCAAAAGTCCACCAAACTTTCTTATTCACGAGGCTAGCCCAGACGACACCAACAGTACTATAGCGATAGACAACCTCTCTGACAAGGAATTCAGAATGGAGCTACTCAGGATGCTTAGGGAACTAAAAGAAACAATGGAAACCAATGCCAATAAAAGACAAGAGGATTTGAAGGCAGAAATGAGGAAAATGCAATCGGAAATGTCGGACCTGAAAAACCTGGTAGCCGAATTGAAAAGCTCAGTGGAAGGCCTCAGCAGCAGAGTAACAGCGGCTGAGAACAGAATCAGTGAGCTCGAAGATCAAGTTCAGAGTCTTGTCAGAAAAGAGCAGAAAATGGAAAAGAGACTCACAGTTCGAGAACAGATGGCAAGAGAAGATCGTGATGAAGCCAAGAGGGGTAACATAAGAATTATTGGAGTCCCAGAGGGACGGGAAGAAAACCTTGATGAAGAAGAAACTGTCAAAGAAATCATTGCTACAGCGTTTCCAGAGCTGAAGAAAACTTGTGACCACATCCAGGAGGCCCGAAGGGTACCGGCTAGAAGAAATCCGAATAAAAATACCCCAAGACACATCCTGATCAAAATGACCAAAACTTTAGACAGAGACAAAATTCTGAAAGCAGCAAGATCGAAGAAAGAAATCTCTTACAAAGGAGCATCCTTAAAATTCACTGCTGATTTTTCTGATGAAACCCTCAGGGCCCGAAAACAGTGGTGGGACATAGTGAAAAAACTCAATGAAATAAATGCTTCTCCAAAAATACTTTACCCAGCGAGACTCTCATTCATAATAGAAGGAACAACACACAGTTTCACGGACAAACAACAGCTCAGGAACTTCATAGACTCAAAACCATGGTTACAAATACAACTAAATGGGCTACTTTAAGGCAAGACAGACCTCTCAAATACACCAAATTTCAACAGAACAATGGGACAAAATCCCATAACAATAATCTCTCTCAATGTCAATGGGCTAAACGCACCAATTAAAAGACATAGAGTGGCAGGATGGATTAGAAAATTGAACCCAACATTCTGCTGCCTGCAAGAAACGCATCTCAATAGTCAAAGCAAACACAGACTCAGAGTCAAAGGCTGGAAAACAATCCTACAGGCAAACAGCTCCCAGAAAAAAGCTGGGGTAGCTATCCTAATATCAGACCACATCGATTTCAGAGTGAAGAAGGTCATAAGAGACAGTGAAGGCCATTTCCTATTGACCAAAGGATCTGTACAACAGGAAGAACTTACAATAATAAATGTATATGCACCTAATGAGAGACCAGCAAAGTACTTAAAACAATTACTCATAGATTTGGAAAAAGACATCGAAAGCAACACAATACTAGTGGGAGACCTCAACACCGCTTTGTCACCTCTTGATAGATCAACCAGACTCAATCTTAGCAAGGACATACTTCATCTGAGGGAAACAATGGAAGAAAGGGGCTTAGTAGATATATACAGGACACTTCATCCACAAAAAGCTCAATACACATTCTTTTCAAGCGTACATGGAACGTTCTCCAAGATAGACCACATGCTGAGCCACAAAACATGCCTCCATAAAATTAAGAAGATAGAGATTATATCAACAATCTTCTCAGACCATAATGCGCTGAAATTAGAAGTAAATCACACACAAAAACAGAAAACTAAATTAAACACATGGAAATTAAACAGTGCGCTATTAAACAACGAGTGGCTTAGACAGGAAATTAAAGAGGAAATCAAAAGATTCCTAGAAACGAATGAAAATGAGGACACGAGTTACCAAAACCTATGGGACACAGCAAAAGCAGTCTTAAGAGGAAAATTTATAGCTCTACAAGCATTCCTCAGGAAGGAGGAGCGAGCCCACATAAATAAACTAACCTCACAGCTTAAGAACTTGGAGAAGGACCAACAAAAGGAGCACAACCCTAACAGGAGGAAGGAAATAATAAAACTCAGAGCAGAGATCAACGAGATGGAAACCCAGAAAACAATCCGAAAGATCAATGAAACCAAGAGCTGGTTCTTTGAGAAAATTAACAAAATCGATAAGCCCCTAGCAAAACTCACAAAGAAAGGGAGAGAGAAAACCCTAATAAACCGAATCAGAAATGAAAAGGGGGTCATTACAACAGAAACCACAGAAATTCATAGGATCCTCAGGGAGTACTTTGAAAAGCTTTATGCCACAGAACATCAAAACCTCGAGGAAATGGATAAATTCCTAGACTCCTACAGACTCCCAAGGCTGAACCAAGAAGACCTGGAATACCTGAACAGACCTATCACCATCAAGGAAATTGAAATGGTAATAAAAAGTCTCCCCAAGCACAAAAGCCCTGGCCCGGATGGATTCACCAGTGAATTCTTCCAAATCTTTAAAGAAGACTTACTCCCAATCCTCTTTAAGCTTTTCCATGAAATTGAAATATCAAACACACTTCCGAACAGCTTCTATGAAGCAAATATCACACTGATACCAAAAGCAGACAGAGATAACACAAAGAAAGAGAACTACAGGCCGATATCCCTGATGAACACAGATGCAAAGATCCTCAACAAACTACTAGCAAATAGAATCCAACTACTCATCAAAAAGATCATACACCATGACCAAGTAGGATTCATCCCAGGGATGCAAGGATGGTTCAACATTCGGAAATCAATCAACATAATCCATCATATCAACAAAAGAAAAGATAAAAAGCATATGATCATATCAATAGATGCAGAGAAAGCATTTGACAAGATCCAGCACCCCTTTATGATGAAAACCCTAGCCAAAATGGGCATAGAGGGGACTTTCCTCAACATAGTTAAAGCCATCTACCACAAGCCTACAGCAAGCATCATCCTCAATGGGGAAAAACTGAGAGCCTTCCCTCTAAGATCAGGGACGAGACAAGGATGCCCACTCTCTCCACTGCTGTTCAATATAGTACTGGAAGTACTTGCAATAGCAATTAGGCAAGAAAAAGACATTAAGGGCATTCAGGTAGGAAAGGAAGAAATAAAGCTCTCACTATTCGCAGATGATATGATACTATACTTAGAGAACCCAATAACCTCCACCAAAAAACTCCTAGAAACAATAGACTTGTATAGTAAAGTTGCAGGTTATAAAATCAATACCCAAAAGTCCATGGCTTTCCTATATGCAAACAGTGAGAGAGAGGAAAGCTACATGAAAAAATCAATCCCGTTCACAATTGTGCCCCAGAAAATCAAGTACCTAGGAATCAGCCTAACCAAGGAAGTAAAGGACCTGTACAAAGAAAACTACAAAACGCTACTTCAGGAAATAAAAGAGGACATGAGGAAATGGAAAGACATCCCCTGCTCATGGGTCGGAAGACTGAACATTGTCAAAATGGCAATACTACCGAAAGCACTGTACAAATTCAATGCAATCCCTATAAGGATACCCATGACGTTCTTCAAAGAAATGGAGAAAACACTCCTGAAATTTATATGGAACAATAAACCCCCACGAATAGCTAAAGCAATTCTGGGGAAAAAGAAAATGGGTGGAATCAACCTCCCGAACTTCAAACTTTACTACAAAGCGGTAATAATCAAAACAGCATGGTACTGGAACAAAGGCAGAACTACAGACCAATGGAACAGAGTTGAATACACTGACATCACCCCCCAATCATATGATCATCTAATCTTTGATAAAGGTGCAAGAAATGTGAAGTGGAGTAAGGAAAGCCTCTTTAACAAATTGTGCTGGCATCACTGGACGGCTACATGCAAAAAAATGGGCTCAGAACTCTGCCTAACACCATGTACAAAGGTAAGATCAAAATGGATGAAAGACCTCAACATCAGACCAGAAACCATAAGATACATTGAAGACAAAGTTGGCAAAACCCTCCATGACATTGAGGCTAATGGTATGTTCAAAGATGACACGCCACTGGCTGAGCAAGTGAAAACAGAGATAGATAAATGGGACTATCTTAAACTAAGAAGCTTCTGTACCTCCAAAGAAACAGTGACCAAAATACAAAGACGGCCTACAGAATGGGAAAGAATATTCGCCGAATACACATCTGACAAGGGATTGATATCAAGGATATACAAAATACTGGTTGAACTCCACAAGAAGAAAACATCCAACCCCATCAAAAAATGGGGCAATGAAATGAACAGAAACTTTCTCAAAGAAGAAATCCGAATGGCAAAAAAGCACATGAGAAAATGCTCTACATCATTAATCATCAGGGAGATGCAGATCAAAACCACAATGAGATACCATCTCACACCTCAGAGACTGGCCCACATTCAAAAGAACAAAAGCAACCATTGCTGGCGCGGATGTGGCGAGAAAGGGACACTCCTTCACTGTTGGTGGGAATGTCCACTGGTTCAGCCCTTCTGGAAAACAGTATGGACGTTCCTCAAAAAATTAGAAATTGAGCTCCCATTTGACCCAGTGATACCACTCCTGGGAATATATCCCAGAGAGGCAAAAACGTGTAGCCGAAGTGACATCTGCACTTGTTTGTTCATTGCAGCACTCTTTACAGTAGCCAGAAACTGGAAGAGACCTGAGTGCCCAAGAACAGATGACTGGTTAAAGAAACTTTGGTACATCTACACAATGGAGTACTATGTGGCTCTTAGAAAAAATGAAGTCATGAACTTTACATACAAGTGGTACAATATGGAAAGTATCATGCTAAGCGAAATGAGTCAGAAAGAGAGGGATAGACATAGAAAGATAGCATTCATCTGGGGGATATAAAATAATAAAATATGAGATTAATACCCAAGAATAGCTGAGAGCAACACCAGGAGAATTACTCCATAACTTAGAGGCCAGCTGGGTATTCTAGGGGAAAGGACAATTCAGATAGAAAGGGGAACACCAAGTGGAGGGTGTTTGGAGGATCCTCCCAGGAGGGGAGATGCAGGTTGAAAGTAGACTGGGCTGAACATGTTCGCCACTCAATGCCTCTTTGGCTGATCACAGCGCCCAGGAGGAGAGAGAGAACAGGGGGGAATGCCCTGCCACAGTGGCAGGGGGGGATGGGGGGATGGGAGGATGGGGGGGGAGGGATATTATCCTGGTGGTGGAAAATGGGCACTGGTGGAGGGATGGGTATTTGATCGGGGTATGACCGAGATCCAAGCACAAAAATTTGTAAATCTACAACTGTACCTCATGTCGTTTCACTAATAAAAAAGAAAAAAAAAAATAAAACAAAGCCATTCTTCCTCCAAAGGCATTCTTCCATGTCTTCCTTCTGAGTTTTAATCTTGTTGATCTATCCAGAGGTGATAAGATGGTGTTGAATTCTCTAGCTACTATTGTTTTGCTACCAATATCCTCCTTAAAGTTTCTTAGAAGTTGTTTTAAGTGTTTTGGTGGTCCCTCATTGGATGCGTATATGTTTAGGAGCATGATTTTCTTCCTGCTGTACATATTCCTTGATTATTAAAAAAATGGCCTTTGCTGTCCCCTAAAATCTTTTTCAGCCTAAAATCTTTGTTGTTGGATATTAGTATGGCCACCCTGGATTCTTTGAGGGAGTTGTTTGCTTGAAGGATTGTTTTCTATCTTTTGACTTTGAGTCTGTGTTTGCTCTGGCTGTTCAGATACGTTTCCTGTAGGCAGCAGAATGTTTGGTTCAGTTTCTTAATTCATTTTGCCACTCTGTGTCTCTTAGTTGACATTGAGAAAGATTATTGTATGGGGTTTTGTGCCATCTTTCTGTAGAGGTTTGTTGTGCTTGTAGGGATTTTTCTTGTCTTACAGTAGCCCCTTTAATCCTTCTTTTAAGATTGGTTTTGAGTCTACGAAGTTCCTGAGTTGTTGTTTATTCATGAAATAGTGCATTATTCCTTTGAGTATCATTTTCCTCCTTTCCTGAGGGGCTTGAATTTTGGTGTCAGCTAAATAAATTCTCCCTATAATTTCATCTCCCTACTGAATTTTCTTCACATTATTTTCTAGGTTTAGCTCTAAAATAATTCTTTTTATTTTACTTACCTTTTTATCTCTGAACTAAATATATTCTCCTGTATTTTTGTTGTCTAAAGGTATTAATGCGATGGAAGATGAGTGCTGGAAGCCAGGTGGGAGGGTAACAGGGAAGATGGTGGGTCTGTCATTGGATGGTGGAAAGGGAAGATATATTGGCTGATCGGGGATTTCTATGAGAATGATGGGAGAATGGATGGATAGATGGACAAAGGTGAATGGATAACCAAGGGATAGGAGGGTGTGTGAATGAATGTACACGAGGAGAGAGAGGCCAAAGGAAGGGTGACTGCTGATCTGGAAGGACGGGAGAAAACTGACACATGGAGAATGAATGGATCTTGAAAGGGGAGTTGTGCTAGTGATTGGTTCTGCTCTGTGTGTTGTATGCATTGGTGGGGGAATTTGACATTTTTTATGTTTAATAACAGGGCTGGGTATTTATTTATGGGAGAGAGATGAACAAAGTAAGATAAGTTAGGAGGCCTAGGGAAACAGGAGGAGGCTTTTCTTGCTGGTGGGTAGGGGGCTGAGGCAGTGCTGAGGCTCAGCTGGGCTGAGAAATCTTGTTCTTTGGGAGTGCTAGAGAGTGGCAGAGTGAGGTGGGGGTAACTGAAATGCCAAAAGCCTCCTCTGTCCTTTGAGAGCCGGAGACTGGTAGTGAGTTGGAGGCTACAAGGACTCCTGGTGGGATTTTAAGGGAAAAGGATAATTGGCACATTCCCACTCTCCAAGATTAGCCCAGCTCTCAGGCACCAGGGAAGCTGTGACAGCTCACCTCAAAGTAGGTGACTAATATAGTGGAACTGTGTTATGATTTTTGGGTCACACCCAGCGATTAACAGGGGTTACTCCTGGCTCATGCACTCAGGAATCACTCCTGGCAGTGTTCAGGGGACCATATGGGATGTGGGAATCAAACCCGGATTGGCCACATGCCAGGCAAATGCCCTACCCGCTATACTATCGCTCCAGCCCCTGGAAATGCATTATGATGTCGCTGGAAGTGAAAGTCTGAAATCGAGGTGCAGCCTCTGGTTCCTTTGGATGGTGTATGACACATGGTCGCCTTGGCTATTCCAGCTTCCAGATGCTGGACCCATTCCTGGCCAAGTACCCCTTCTGGCATACTCAGGGAACAAATCTGAGTCTTCCTCTGTCACCACATCTGTTCTCTCACCTAAAGCTGCTGCCTCCTTTAGCTGAAAGACGCTTAAAGAGTGGAGTATCCTGAGTGGCAAGGGAAGAGAAACTGGGGGAGAGGAACTGGCTGGGGAGAGGGGACTGGAGCCATGGCTGGGGTGGGCAATGGACCCTCTGGTGCTGGTGTGGTGGAGGGACACTGTGTCCATGGACCGCTACCACTGTAGCAGTGGGCAGTGCTGAAAGGAGGTAAAAGAATACGCATGATACCCTTTCAGTAACAGTATTGCAAACCATCCTGACTAAAAAGGAAATGAGAGGGGGTGGGGGGAGACAGGCAGACAGACAGACAGACATGCGCTCTGGTCTGGTGTGTAGGACACTGTGTCCATGGTCCCCTATCACTGTAGCAGTGGACAGTGAGCAGTGGGCAGTGTGTGGTCTGGTGCTGGTGTGTAGGACTCTGTGTCTATGGGCCCCTATCACTATAGCAGAGGGCAGTGGGCACTCTGGTGCTGGTGTGCTAGAGGGACACTTTGTCGATGGAACCCTATCGCAATAGCATTAGAAATCATGGTACCAAATATTTTAGAAATATAAAGAATTGCTCATGGCGCCCCCAGATCTCCTGAGCATCATATGGGTAGTCTCCCCAACTCCAAGAGAGGAACCAGTCCAGTGGTTGCACATGCATACTGAGGGGCGCAAAGGCAATGTGCTGCCAGACACACGCCCAGCCCAGCACCACTGCCAGGGTGTGTCCTGTCCTCTTGCAGGCCCAGCAGCCAACATAGCCTTCCTTGGGAACATAGCCAAGGTGCCCCGGGCCTCTGCCCAGGCGCAGCACCCACAGAGGGGTCAGTCCTGTATGGGGCAGCAGACAGGCACCTTCTGAGGCAATAAGGCCCCAGGAGGCCCCAGGTGTCTCCCAGGGTTTAGCAGCACTGTAGGGTAAACTCACAGGCTTGGTCCCCGGCACAGTGTACGTTCACTGGAGCATTCAAGAGTGACTCCTCAGTACAGAGCCAAGAGGAGCCCAAGCACTTCTGGGTGTGACTCAACTGCCCCCAAATTGTTTTAATATTTCTTTGTTTTAATATTGCTTTGGGGGTATATGTTATTCACTGCCATCTCCACTAATGTGTCCAAACACCAACCGCCACTGATTTTTGTCATGTCTAGTCTGTCCCTTTCCTCTCTACAATGTAATTTTATATAAATTTAAATTCACTAAATATTTTAAGAAACACATTTTATGCTTAACTTTTCATAAATAGTAGCACTATAGCACTGTCCTCCTGTTGTTCATCGATTGGCTTGAGCGGGCACTAGTAATGTCTCACAACAAATTGTGAGGCTTGTTGTTACTGTTTTTGGCATATGGAATACATCACGGGTAGCTTGCCAGGCTATGCCGTGCAGGCGAGATACTCTCGGTAGCTTGCCGGGCTCTCCTAGAGGGGCAGAGGAATCAAACCTAGGTCGCCCGCATGCAAGGCAAACACCGTACCCGCTGTGCTATTGCTCCAGTCCTCATTAGTAGTAATAAGTGCAAATAATTAAAATGTTTAACACTGAAGAGTTGTTTTCCTACTGTTTCTCAATTATTAGAGTTGTAAGTAGTTTTGAAAAACTATGTAGTAGTCTAATTCCCTGGGAATCTATAAGATCCTGAGTTTCAAATATCTTGTCACTGAAAATAAAGAATGGCTTTCAGACACCGGTTCTACAGGTACCTGGACCATCACGATCACAATCACCATCAGCCTGTTGTTTGTCGATTGCCTTGAGCAGGCACCAGTAATGTCTCCTTTCTAGCCCTGAGATTTTAAAAGAGCCATATTCAGTGCTCTTTCAGGGGTAGGAGAATGAGACCTATCATTGTTTCTGGTATTTGGCATATTGAGTATGACACGGGAAGTTTGCCAGACTCTATCATGCGAGCAGGACACCCTCAGTAGCCTGCCCGGTTCTCCAAAGTAAGAACGAGATAATAAGATTAGTGGCCACGCGCTTCCGGGAGCTGGGTTTTTATAGTCTCTGGGTCTAAGCCGTTGATGTTTTTTCATATATGATTATATTAGGATTCTTTATTTCCTCAGAAGGTCTTTGCTGCCTCCTTGCAGAGAGCCCTTCCTCACCAAGCACACACCTTTAAACACTGATGATTCAGCCTGCTGGAGCATGCCTACTCAGGGCTGTAAGGTAACTTCCCCCTGGAAGCAGCCCCATCACCTGCCTGATTTAGAAAACAGTTTCTCAAGAGACCCCAGAAACAGTGGCTCAAGTGAGGCCTCACCAAGAATGAAAGCCTTGCCCTGAGTGCAGATTCATCCTCTCACATAAATGGTGATCTCTTACGGTTTGTTTTGTTTTGAAGTCACACTCAGTCGTGCCCAGAGCTTCGTCCTTGCTCAGAGATAACTCCTGACAGTGCTCAGGGAGCCACATAGGATACCTGAAGTGGAGCCTGGGTTCACCATGTGCACGGTAAGTGTCCTACGTGCTATACTATTTCTTCAGGTCCCCACTTAGGTATTTAAAATAAACAGTTCCTTCTGCTGTTTTGTACTCCAGACAGCATCCTAATGCCTGTTGGCTCTCGAAGAGAAATGTGTGTGCACACAGGACAGGAGACGTCGCAGGGCTAGAGACTCAGTAAGAGAGCGTCCATCGAAATCCTAGTTTTAAGGTATCTTATCCACACCAATAATTCGGCATTGATTACAGTCAGGTGATCTATGCTTATTTAACAGTCTGTATCCAAAGGGGTTTTGCTGACGGGGTTTAATGTTCCTTTTTTATACATGTTTTTATCCTCCATTGTCAGATATAAATTAAGGGGCTGACTCAGATCTGGCTATTTCATGCTTGAAGAAGATCACAATGAAAGAAGTGTGAACAGAATTAATTGATCTGGTGAGGAAAATATCCCTTCAACTGTAAACTACATTCTATCTTCAGAATCCCTGCCATGAAATTCACCTTCTGCCCAAGACATATTTTGCTTTTGCTCTTTCATTTTGGAGGGACCACACTGGTTGATGTTCAGGGCTTACTCCTGGTGAGACCAGATGGGGTTCTGGCGACTGAACCCAGATCAGCTCTACCATCTCTCCAGAAACTCCAAGATATAGTGGCAAGTTTTTGTTTCTCTACTGTCATATCTTTTTAAATTCTTGAGAAGCTCCATAACTCAAATCTGTTTCGTCCAATTATTTTTAGAAAATCCTTTCAACAGCCCATACCAACGGTTTAATCTCATCTTTCCTAATAGTCTCAACTGAACAATCGCCACCTACTTAACTTCCATTTTCAACATTAAACATAGCCAAACCTATACCTTCACTATAACAGAACACTAGTCATAAGCCTAACCAAAGGCTTGACCTAACCTTATCTATTAGCTTTAAGCGAACAATCTCCCTATACTTTACTCTCATCAAGTACTTGTGGGTGGAGTGATAGCACGTAGATAGGGCGTTTGCCATGCACGTGGCTGACCCATGTTCAATACCTCCGTCCCTCACAAAAGCCCAGCGAGGTACTGAGGGTATCCTACCCGCATGGCAGAGCTTGGCAAGCTACCCATGGCGTATTCTATTTTCCCAAAACTGTAACAAGTCTCACAATGGAGATGTTACTTGTGCCCTCTTGAGCGATGAATAACGGGAGGACAGTGCTACAATGCTTGTACTTGTACAAGTAGCCCAGTCCTTATCCTTACTCAAACAGAACCCAAACCCTAATAACAGTAAACCAAAAACAGCAAAGCCACGTTCTTATAATCCCCAACCTAAAGCCTGGGCATTAATTTACCTATTATCCTCAACTGAACAATCTTCCTAGACTTTACTTAATTTTCAGTTTTAAAAGCAGTCAAACCCTTATCAAACAAAACTTTAATCTAAACCCAAACCTGAATGCAATCCACATTCTTTTAGTAACCCACACCAAAGGATCTGCCTAATTAGCGTCAAATGAACCAACACTCTTTCTCTAATAACCCCAACCCCGTCCTAATTCACATTGTTATAATATCCCATAACAAATACATGGCCTAAACTTACCTGTTGTCCTCAGATGAACAATTGCCCTATGTATTATTTTCTCTTTTCAACTTTAAACATAGTCAAACCAAAACTTACTTTACAGAATCCTACCCTACCCAATTCACATTGTTTTATTCTTTTTTTGGGGGGGATCACCATTAAATATAGATAAAAATCTGTTCATGATTTGGTTTCAGTCATACAACGTTCCACACCCATCCCTTCACCAGTGCACATTTCCGACAACCAATGTCCCCAATTTCTCTCCTGTAGGAGAACATTGGTTTGCCTTTCCTTCCCAGCCACAGAGAGCTTGGGGTTGTTGATTGCTCCCCCAACCTGTCAATTACCTTTTCCTCCTGATCAGACTCTGCTGACTTGTAAATATTGTTTTTCTGTCTTAATGTCCTTTGCATAGTTAGCTACCTCAGAGCAAATGCTTTTTGTATGGACAGAGGAAGACAGTTAAAAAGATATGCTTTTGTAACTTGGGAGTTGATTGACTCCAGATAATATTACTTCCTAGACATCTGCTCTCTCAACTTATGCCTTAGTTGCCCTTACTGCCTAGATCCCCCAAATCAGGGCCCTAATAAGGTACTGGATGGAACCAGGGCAAGCGGTGAGCACCCTGGCATCAAAATGGACCTGGCCAAAGTTGCCTAATACTAAAATATAAGTTAAGAACATGGTCATGGACAAATTCTGTCATGATCCAAAAGTAATAACTAGATTTGGGTCCTACTGGGGTTACGAATGATTGATCCAGCCTGAGCACTGTAGTCTGAGTCTATGGTGAGATGTACCTAGGAGAGTTGTCCTACAAGCCTAATTGTGTCTATTACTATGTCCATACAGAATGGTAATTATTAGGAAGTTGAATTAAGATGTTAATTAACTTTCTGGTCTAAGGAGAGGAGAAACACACCTTAATTGCTGTTTTGCCCTGGTGCGCTGCAGGTGGTCAGAAAGGCGTGAAGAACACGTTGATTGTACCTGGGTGGGGGGAGGCACGGTTTGGGAGGCTTGGTTGGAGAAGAGGTGGTAAAAAATGTGGTTGCAGAGAGTTGGTGAAAAAAAAAGAGAGGTAGAGTCGGAGAGAGGCAGAGTTGGAGATGTAGGCAGAGCAAGAGACAGAGTGAGCGAGTGAGGGTTGGAGAGAGAATTTTGGAGTGTGTTAAAGAGAGGTTGGAGAGAGCTGGAGAGAGTTGGGAGCAAGTTGGGGAGTGAGTCATGGCTAGATGGGGAGTACGTGGTGGAGAGAATTTGGGAGAGACAAGAGATGGATTAAGGCACCTGATTATCAACCAGCTTGGCCCTCGTTTTTCCTCTGTCGGCCTCAGTCAAAGGTCATCCCAGGTGGGGAAGCAGTTCAAGAGCACTGTACAGCCAGGGAGAGCCACCAGGAGAGCCCATGAACACCCACTAATCTGTGATCATTCCTAGAGACACAAGGGTAAAAGTTATTGCAACAGTTAGGGAAAGGAGCTTAGGAAGGAGCCCAGGAGAGGAATGCACAGGGAGGAGTCCAGGGCAGGAAAGCACATTGGAGCCCTGAGTGACAGCAGGGCAGGCCACCCACCAGGTGCGGGGTAGCCTGGGAAGCAACCCACTGCTCACTGCCTGCCTGAGGACGGGCAGCAAGGTCTGCACCAATAACCGGCGTCTGCACAGTGAACGGGATCTGCACCGTGACTGGAGTCTACACTGGGCAACTGGGTTCTGCACTTGGAGACCCGCGGCTGGAGCCGGACAGGAGGGAGCTGCGCTGGGACCCCTGAGTTCCACCCGGCAGGGCCTCCTCACTCAGGGCTGCACCCTCGGCTCCCCTACTGCGACCGCCCAGGTGCCTGGGGTCTTGCAGAGACCCCCGCAGGATGTGCACACACCAGAGGCTGCTCATACTCAGTCGGGAGCCAGCGGAGTCAGAGCGACACAGCCCGGCCCGCCCTGCGCCAGCAGCGGGACTAGACTTGGCGCTGAGGGCGCTGTACGTGCACTGCGCCTGCGCACTCTGAACTTCGCGCTCAGTGTGTCAAGCCGAACACATGATCCCCCAAGCACCACCAGAGGGCGCTGCGGAGCCAGGAGTAATCCAGACCTCCACCAGGGATTTCCCCAAATGTCACATATTTCCACTCATATTAAATTGCTTGTATTGGGAAGCTGCGGTTGGGGGGGTCGAATTTCCCTTCTAGCACTACATTCTAAAGTCAGAATGTATTTTAAATACTTTTGCCACTATCGTCTAAAGCAACAGGGTTCAGGACTGGACAGATAGTTCGATGGGTAGGGATCTTCCCTTGTACATGCGGACCCGAGGTCCATGTGGACCCGAGATCCATGCCTGGAATCCCATATGGTCGCTGAGTCCACCAAGAGTAATCCCTGAGCAAAGCCAGGTGTGAACCAATATCCAAACTGTAAAGAGCAGGAAGTAGGATGCTTGCCTTCATGCTGCAGATCCAGTTCAGATCCACAGCACCACATGTGTTCCATGAGAGCCAGAAAAATAGGAGCAGTGTTGGACGAGGTCAAATTGACCCCCACCCAAATACTATTGATGCAGGTGCAGCAGAAGTGGCGGCAGTGGGTTTCTAAGTTCATTTGTGAATCTAGGTTCTTAAATATTTTCAAGAATGAAAATACTAAATACTAAAGATTCTCAGGCTGGAGTGATACCACAGTGGGTAGGGCATTTGCCTTACACGCAGCCAACATGGCTCGCCGGAGTTCGATTCCTCCACCCCTCTCCAGAGCCCGGCAAGCTACTAAGAGTATCTCGCCCGCCAGACAGAGCCTGGCAAGCTAACAGTGGCATATTCAATATGCCAAACACAGTAACAACAAGTCTCATGATGGAGATGTTACTGGGCCCGCTAGAGCAAATCAATGAACAACGGGAGGACCATGACCGTGAAAGATTGTCAGATTTAGAAAGTAGAAAAATTTATTGATAAGTAGAAGAGAAAGGAATAGGAGATTCCCAAAGTGGGAGGGAACTTAGTGTGGGCCTATGGCTCTTTTTGTGAGACTTTTAAGAGAAAAACCAGGTCTTTGTGTGACAGAGAATGCAGGGAATCTACAGGGTGGTCAGGCTGATTTATCTTTCGGGTCATCTGCCTCAGGTATTGTTCATTATCTTAGCCTTGTGACTACTAATTCTAGGACACGAGAATACGGTCCTGGGGAGCTCCAGGAATGTTTAAGATTTGGCCTTGCAGATGAGGTGGAGTAGATCAATGGGGGAAATGGAACTGCTGGTGAAGGGAAACAGTGGACACGCCTCTTGTTGGCAAGGGGAAACTGAGGCTTCCTCTTTTACTATCAAATGATGATATATTCATGAAGGTGTTTCTTGGTTAAATGAAACACGTTATTAAGTTTTTCAAATTTGTTTATATCTAAGTTACAGGATATATCAGTTTGAACTCATTAGTGAGTGAGAAGCAGACTGTCACTATGTATTCGGTGAATGAAAGCTCAATTGAGTCACTTAACACTCTTCTATTCTACTAGAATTTATCAGTTTTTTCTTTAATGTTTTATCGTTTATTGGTCATTATTTATCTATACAACCTCTGAAATGTAATTAATGAAAGAAACATTATCGGAGGGCTGGAGCAATAGTACAATGGGTTGAGCACTTGTCTTATATGCAACTGAACCAGGTTCGATCCCTGGTACTCCATAGGTTCCCTTCAACCTGGCCAAGAGTGATATGTGAGCACATATCTGAGAGCAATACCTGAGTACTCCCAGGTGTGGCCCTCAAAACAAAACAAACAAAAAGAATTTTTATGGATCAGTAATATAATGGACTGAGTGCATGCAAGAGTCTCAAGTTTAATCCCTGAACAGATCCCAGGCCCCACAAGCACTACCAGGAATAATGTTGAAAAACAAAACAAAAAATTCCATTAAACTCAAAATTATTCATTATCATGTGGATTCTGTCTTATCTGGAATGAGAGACTATGTTTTAGATGACATCCTAGGGATCCTCCAATGGGTGGAGTTATCACGGCACCATAGTAGAACTCTAGCCAGAGTCAGTAGAGATTTGCTTAAACAAAGGATTATTTTGTAGACATGTGAAATGGTGATATTTCTGAACAATTTCTCAGAGTGGAGCTTAATTTATCTGAGTTAGATGACCAGATACGTAAAATTTAACACAGAGCAAGGTGAAACTTACCATCTCCTTTTCAAGTTCACTGCCTTAGCAGTGGTAGGTTGCTGAGTGGGTTTGAAGTAGAGCATTAATCACCTTTTGGGTAACTAATTGCTTTTTTCCGTCTTTAGTGTTTTGCCTTTCTGACCTTGGCTAATCTGAGTTGTATTTACTAAGGTGATTGTGTAGTTTCCCCATCTTAGGGGAACATTTGCTCTTGTTTAAATATCTCAGCTGTGCTCCTGTTCTTTCCTCCACCTAAATATTTTCTAAGAAGTGTAACTTCACCATTGGAATGAAGCGTTAGTTAACTCTCTCATCCTTCCAAAGGCTTTTCAATTTCTCTGACTCCTTGTAATCCATAAGTACCCCATAACAGTGCATCCACATAAGATATAGTTCTGAACTCTGGAGTACTGTTTGTGACTGACTTTACAGCCATATAGCTCTGTGTCAGGTGAACTTGATCTGGCACCATTTAATAATTTCTAAGCCATTTTGGGGGTTTGATGGTGGTGGAAGGAAGTACAGTAACTTTATACACGCTAAACATGACCACCCTGAACGCGCCAACAATTATCAAAAGCAATAATCAAATAATAATACCCATATTTGGGGTGTGTGTGTGTGTGTGTGTGTGTGTGTGTGTGTGTATGCTGATGCCCAGGCATTGTTTTAGCAGAAGAGAAGTGTTTCATTTCTGGCTGCATTTTCTCCCAGTAGCCAGAGTGAACGTGAACAAATGTGGGAGTACAACTTAGCTTTCAGGATGATATGTTCATGGTTATATCCTGTTTTAACTTTTTAAAATGAGTCGCACTCAGTATTGTGAAAAAATCAAGTTTCTCTGATGAACTCATTCTAAGGATATTTCTTGGGGATATGGGGGCATGTATGTTGCTACGACCACCCAAATGGTTCTCTGAAGATCTGGGACCCTTCTTGGCATTTCCTGGACAGCTGGACATGAAGTTCATTTCAGGATGCTGCTTGTGCCCTGAGAGTTTGGCCAGGCAACCATGTTGGTTGTCAAGGGCCTCCGTTCCCAGGGATGAAGCTGGAGATGGTTGGGGGACTTTGTGATGTCAGTGATCAAACCAAGTTTGCTTTCATGCAGGCTTGCACCTTAATCCATGTACTGTACCCTAAAGCCTATTCTAAGAATCCTTAGATTTATTTATATGATTTAAATCATAGTTTTAATTATTCAAAGTACCCTTCCCCCCACAAACTTCTGAAAGTCTTATATACTGATTGGAAAAGCTAGAACATATTGAAAATTATATGAAAGACAAAAAAGATCTATAAATCACCTAGATAATTGCTGTTAATTGAACTTTTATTTCTAACAAGTCTTCCATATTTTTGCACTTTGTAACTTTAAAGTGTTTAAAGAGAGACGCCTGCAGAAAAGTAGCTCTGAGACTCAGTCTTTCTCTCTTCACTGCTCACACTGCAGTGATCTTGTCCCAAACCCAGCAACATGAAGAAACAACGCAAATCCCCACCACATAGGGAGGACAACAAAAAGAATGCAGAAGAATCTGTCAATACTGTTCACCTAAGGGACCTCTCAGACAAAGAATTCAGATATGAAGTCATGAATATGTTCAATCAACTCAACCAGACAGTTAGACCGATATCCATTAACATGACAGAAAAAAATGACAAATTACACTAGGAAATGAGAGCAGAAATGTCACGAATAAAAGATTCCGTAGATGAAGTGAAAAACTCAGTCTCTTCTCTCAACAATAGAATGACCGCAGATGAAGAGAGAATCAGTGAGCTGGAAGATCAGCTGCACCAAGCCAACAGGCAACAAAACACAGTGGCAAGGCACCTCAAGTTAGCTCTACAGAGAATCAGTGTCCTAGGAGATGATTCCAAGAGGAACAACATTAGATACATTGGACTACCAGAAGCTCAGGGAAACAATCCCAATGTAAAAAACACGGTGAAACAAATCATTGCTGAAGTATTCCCAGAGCTCCACAATGCAGCCATTCAGGTTCAAGGAGCCCGAAGGGTACCAGATAAAAGAGACCCTAACAAAAACACTCCAAGACATATCATAGTTAGAATGATTGATGTTCCTGATAGAGATACAATACTGCAAACAGCAAGGTCAAAGAAGAAAATCACATACAAGGAGAACCTTTAGATTCACAGCACATCCATCAGAGGAGACCCTCCAAGCCCTAAGGCAGTGGCAAGATATAGTGAAAAAAAAACCTCACTGAAATGAATGCTTCACCAAGAATACTCTATACGGCCAAACTCTGACTCAAAATTCAAGGAGTGGTACAGTATTTTCTTGACAAACAGCAGCTCAGGAACTTCATAGGCTCAAAACCAAACCTAAAATAATGGCTAAAGGGGCTACTATAAGACAAGACAAACCCTACAACCACAACACACCCTTACAGAAAGGTGACAAAAATGTCCATAACAATGATCTCTCTCAATGTCAACAGTCTAAATTCACCACTTAAGAGACACAGAGTGGCAAAATGGATTCAGAGACAAAACCCAACATTCTGCTGCCTACAAGAAACTCATCTCCACAGCCAGAGCAAACACAGACTCAATGTCAAAGGATGGAAAACAATCCTGCAAGCAAACAGCTACCTCAGATAAGCTGGGGTGGCCATACTAGTATCTGATAGCATTACTTTTGCATTGAAAAATATTAGAAGAGACAACGGAGGCTATTTTCTCTTCATCAAGGGACAGGGACAACAGGAAGAAATCACACTCTTAAATGCATATGCACCTAATGAGGGAACAGCTAAATATTTTAAACAACTGCTAACACATTTTAAAGAGGAAATTTCTAGCAACACAATAGTAGCTGGAGATTTCAACATCATCTTTTCAGCTCTGGATAGATCAACAAGAACAAAACTCAGCAAGGAAACGTTGACTTTGAAAGAAGAAATAGAAGAGAGAGGGCGTATAGACCTGCACAGGGCTTTCTACCCAAAAAAGAAAGAATACACATTTTTCTCCAGTGCGCATGGAACATTTTCAAAATAGACCATGTCCTAGGCCACAAAACATACCTAAATAGAATCAGGAAGATAGAAATAGTATCAAAAATCTTTTCAGACCACGATGCACTGAGAATAGGAGTGAATCACACACAGATACGGAGAACCAAATCAAACACCCGGAAACTAAAAAACTCAATGCTTCAAAACGAGTGGATCAGGAGGGAAGTCAAGGATGAAATCAAAAGATACTTGGAAACAAATGAGAATGAAGACACGAGCTAACAAAACTTATGGGATGCAGCAAAAACCATTTGAAGGGGAAAATTTATAACTCTGTAAGCATATCTCAGGACAGAAGAAAAGATGCACATAAACAACCTGACTTCACAGCTCAAGATCTGAGAAAAGGTTCAACAGAAGGAGCGCAAATTGTGCAGAAGGAAAGAGACTATAAAACTTGGAGCAGAAATCAACGGCGTGGAATCCAAAAAAAAAAAAAAACAATTAGAAAGATCAATAAAACCAAGAGCTGGTTATTCAAGAAAATAAATAAGATAGAAAAACCACGATCTACACTCACAAAGAAACAGAGAGAGAACCCTAATAAATTGAATCAGAAATAAGAATGGGGATATCACAACAGAAACCAAAGAAATTCAAAAGATCATCAGAGACTACTTTGAAAGTCTGTATGCCACGAAACAAGAGAACCTAGAAGAAATGGATAAATTCCTGGATTCCTATTATCCCCCAAGACTGAATCAAGAAGATACAGTGTACCAGAATAGACCTACTCACATAAGGAAATAGGAAACTGTAATCAAAAGTCTTCCCAAAAACAAAAGCCCAGGTCCAGATGGATTCACTAGCCAATTTTTCCAAACATTTAAAGAGGAACTATTGTAGGTTCTTCTCAAGATTTCCCAGGAAATTGAAAAAACAGAAACTCTCTCAAACAGTTTCTATGAAGCCCATATCTCTCTAATACCAAAAGGAAACAAAGACACCACAAGAAAAAAAACTCAGGCCGATATTCCTGATGAACACGGATACGAAGATGCTCAACAAAATAGAAGCAAATAGCATTCAAGAACTCATCAAAAAGATCATACAAATGACCAAGTGGGATTCATCCCAGGGATGCAAGGATGATTCAACGTTCGGAAATCCGTCAACATAATCCATCATATCAATAAAAGAAAAGATGAAAATCATATGATCATATCAATAGATGCAGAGAAAGCATTTGACAAGATCCAGCAACCGTTTATGACGAGAACCCTCACCAAAATGGGGATAGCGGGGACTTTACTTAATATAGTTAATGCCATCTACCACAAACCTACAGGAAACATCATCCTCAATGGGGAAAAATTGAGAACCTTCCCCCTAAGATCAGGGACGAGACAAAGATGCCCACTCTCATCACTATTGTTCAATATAGTACTGGAACTACTTGAAATATCAATTAATCAAGAAAAAGATATTAAGGGCATCCAGGTAGGGAAGGAAGAAATCAAGCTCTCACTATTCACAGCTGATATGATACTATACTTAGAGAATCCTAAAACCTCTACCAAGAAACTCCTTGAAACAATAGACTTGTATAGTAAAGTTGGAGGCTATAAAATCAATACACAAAATTTTATGCTTTCCTATACGCAAATACTGAAAGAGAAGAAAGTGACATAAAGAAAACAATCCCATTCACAACTGTACCCCAGAAAATCAAGTACCTAGGAATCAGGTTAACTAGGGAAGTAAAGGACCTGTACAAAGAAAACTACAAAATGCTTCTTCAGGAAATAAAAGAGGGCATGAGGAAATGGAAAAATATCCCCTGCTCCTCTTTACAATAGCCAGAAACTGGAAGAAACCTGAGTGCCCAAGAACAGATGACTGGTTAAAGAAACTTTGGTACATCTACACAATGGAGTACTATGTAGCTGATAGAAAAGATGAAGTCATGAAATTTACATACGTGGTACAACATGGAAAGTATCATGCTAAGCGAAATGAGTCAGAAAGAGAGGGATAGACATAGAAAGATTGCATTCATCTGGGGGATATAAAGTAACAAAATATGAGATTAATACCGATGAATAGCTGAGATCAGCACCAGGAGGATTACTCCATAGCTTAGAGGCCAGCCAGGTATTCTAGGGCAAAGGGCAGTTCAGATAGAGAAGGGAGCACCAAATAAAGGGTGTCTGGAGGATCCTCCCAGGAGGGGAGATGCATGTTGAAAGTAGACTATGGACTGAACATGTTTGCCACTCAATGCCTCTTCTGCAGACCACAACACCCAAAAGGAGAGAGAGAAATAAAGGGAATGCCCTGCCAAAGAGGCAGTGTGGGATGGGGGGGATGGGGGTGGGAGGGATATTATCCATGGTGGTGGAAAATGGGCACTGGTGGAGGGATGTGTATTTGATCATTGTGTAATCGAAACCCAAGCACAAAAGTTTGTAAATCTACAACTATACCTCATGGCGTTTCACTAATAAAAATTTAAAAAAAAATCCCCTGCTCATGGATGGGGAGAATTAACATTGTCAAAATGGCAATATTTACCAAAGGACTGTAAAAATTCAATGCGATCCCTATAAGGATATCCATGACATTCTTCAAAAAAATGGAGGAAACAATCCTGATATTTATATGGAACAATAAGGCCCCACGAATAGCTAAAGCATTTCTTGGGAAAAAGAAAATGGGAGGAATCAACATCCCTAACTTCAAACTCTACTACAAAGCAGTAATAATTAAGACAGCATGGTACTGGAACAAAGGCAGAGCTGTAGACCAATGGAACAAAGTTGAATAGACTCACATCTTCCCCTGTGTAAACACACAAAAAATAATAAGGCCAGCGGTCAGACCGTTTCCCCACTCCTGGGAGGTCGATGGCCATTGTCAGGCGAAGGAAGGAAACGAGGGCCAGGCTGGGTGGTCTTAGCAGCGGTTTATTACATGGAAGAGATGTATGTCATGGAGGCCCCAGAATCTCTCGAGCATGTGCGCCTTTGTTCTCTCAGCATCTGTCCTCAGCCCCATCTTCCCAGGTTCTCTGATGCAGTGTCCCCCAGAGAGCCCTGAAATCTCCCTTATATAGATCATAGTACCTCTAAAGGGCACAATATAGTGATGTCATCAAAAGGAGTTACAGAAAGAACATTGAGGTAGCAAAACATACATTGCTTCTTTATATCTGCAGGCCAGTAAACCTGGCCTCACCTTTTATAGGCTACAAGCACTGGTATTAGCACATCAAAGAGGAGTCTGCTAGAGCTTAGAATCTACATTTCCAAAATCAGCCAGCCTGCAGCCAGGCATCTATATCCCAAAGATCAGGCCTAGCTTAGCACCTGGGATCTGCATACCTAAGGCCAGCTAGGTTCCTGTGAGATAAGAGAAACTGCCTCAATATACTGAAATCATTTACTGAAGGCATTTTGAAGGGGAGAAAGTTCAGTCTCATCCAAAGCTAGTCAGAACACAAAGGAAAGCTGCTTCTAGGGAAGATTCTCATTTAGCAGATCAACTCCCCTAGAACAGATTTCCCTGGATGTGTTTCTCCTCTCCTTGTCCGACCAACATATAAGCATACATGATATAAATCATTTTGTACGGACACAGTAAGAAATACTTTGAGCATATAGAATTGCTCTCCTAGGACCATCTCAGTCTCAGACTGCAGTGCTCAGGCCAGGTAGCTATCCTATTCCTAGCAGCAGGGTCCTAGTCTCGTCGTTACTTTTGGATCATGATAGCATTTGCCTATGATCAAACTCTTACGTTATAGTTAAGAATCGTGGCACCTTGGCCTGGCCCATCTCGATGCCAGGGTAGCACATAACTTACCGACTTGCCCTTGGTTCCATCCAGTCCCACGTCGGGACCCTGCCATTGGGGTGCTAGGAAGTGAGGGCAACTGAGGCTTGAGTTGAGAAGGCAGATGCCCAGGAGTGAATAATATTCAAGGCCAATTAACTCCTAAGTTACAAAGCATAATATTAACGGTCTTCCTGTATCTATACAAAAAGGACATTATATTAAAGTAAACTATTCAAAAGCCATAAGGAGAGGAGAAAGGTAATATTAACTTACGGTACAAATTCAGTGTCCTAGAAGGATGAGACCTTAAAAAGTGCTTGGGGGAGAGAGCATAGAAGTGATTACAGACAGACAAAATAATGGGAGTGACTCAGGAGCACTGTGATGGGTGCAACCTGATAAACCTAATCTCCTAGTACTCCAACATTCCCCAAGCATATTATGATCTAATTTTTAATAAGTGGGCAAGGAATGTGAAGTGGAGCAAGGAAAGCCTCTTTAACAAATTGTGCTGGCAAAACTGGATGGCTACATGCAAAACAGTGGGCTCAGAACTCTACCTAACGCCATACACAAAAATAAGATCAAAATGGATTAATGACCTCAATATCAGACCGGAATCAATAAAGTTCATTGAAGACAAAGTTGGCAAAACCCTCCATTATATGGAAGCTAATGGTATCTTCAAAGATGTCACACCACTGGCCAAGCAAGTGAAAACAGAGATAGACAAATGGGACTATCTTAAACTAAGAAGCTTCTGCACCTCAAAAAAAAAAAAAAAAAAAAAACAGTGACCAAAATACAAAGACAGTCTACAGAATGGGAAAGGATATTTGCCAAATACACATCCTTCAAGGGTTTGATATCAAGAATATACAAGGTACTGATTGAACAACACAAGAAAAAAACACCCAACCCCATCAGAAAATGGGGCGAGGAAATGAACAGAAACTTTCTCAAACAAGAAATCTGAATGGCTAAAAGGCACATGAGAAAATGCTCTACATCATTAATCATCAGGGAGATGCAGATCAAAACCACAATGAGATATCATTTCACACCACAGAGACTGGCCCACATCTAAAAGAACAAAAGCAACTGATGTTGGCTCAGATGCGGCTAGAAAGGGACCATCCTTCATTGTTGGTGGGAATGCTGAATGGTTCATCCCTTTTGGAAAACTGTATGGACGATTCTCCAAAAATTAGATTGAGCTCCCATTTGACCCAGCAATACCATTCCTGGGCATATATCCCAGAGAGGACAAAAGTATAGTCGAAGTGATGTCTGCACTTGTTTGTTCATTCCAGCTACTGTTTACAATAATAGAATCTGGAAAAAAACCTGAGTACTGCAGAATATGACTGGTTAAAGATACTTTGGTACATCTACATATGGGAGTACTATGTAGATTTTAGAAAAGATGAAGTCATGAAATTTACAGGAGACTAAAACACAAGAATAGCCGAGATTGGTACCAGGAGGTTCACTCCATGGCTTGGAGGCCAGCCGCACATGCTAGAGGAAAATGCCGCTCAGATATAGAAGGGAGCACCAAGTAAAGGGTGTTGGGAGGATCCTCCCAGGATGGGAGATGCATGCTGAAAAGAGATTATAGACCCAATATGATTTCCACTCAATGCCTCTTTTGTTGCAAACCACAGCACCCAAAGGAGAGATAGAACAAAAGGCAATGCCCTGCCAGAGTCTGGGTGGGATGGGGGGATGGTGGGTGGGAGGAATACTGGGATCAGTGATGGTGGAAAATGAGCACTGGTAGAGGGATGGGTACTCGAACATTGTATAACTGAAACCCAAGTACAAAATTTTGTAAGTCTACAACTGTACCTCATGGTGTTTCACTAACAAATTTTTTAAAAATTAAATAAAAAAGCTACTCCAGCCTTACCTTCCCAATAAAAATATCAAATGCACTGATCAAACACGATGACCTCAGTACATGTATTGCAAACCATAGTGCACAAAAGGAGAGGGAGAGAGAGAAGAAAAGTGTCTGCCATAGAGGGAGGCTGGAGGGCTGGAGGGGGTATATATTGGCAGATAGTGGGAGGAAAACAGGGCACATTGGCGGTGGAAATGTAAAATGGTAGAGGGATGGGTGTTATATCATTGTATGACTAAAATCCAATCATGAACAGCTTTGTAATGTCTGTCTCACTAATATTAAACAAAAAACTGAAAAAGAGAAATGAAGAAAATGAGACATTATGGGGGGAATGTGTTGATATGGGTTAGAGTTTTCTATGTATGAAACATTGCTGTTGTAAAATATTGTAAAATTATCAAACAGTGGCTAAAATAAAATTTAACACTAAATATTTTTAAAAAAATTTAATATTGAATTTGCTGTCTGAAATAATTGGCCATTTTACAACATGCCAACTTAACTATAAGGTAAAGGTAAGGTAAAGACCCTCCCGTTGATCGTCGATTTGATCGAGCGGGCCCAGTAACGTCTCCATTGGAGACTTTGTTGTTACTGTGTCTGGCATATCGAATACTCTCGGTAGCTTGCCGGGCTCTCCGAGAGGGGCGGAGGAATCGAACTCGGGTCGGCCATGTTGGCCGCGTGTAAGGCGAACGCCCTACCCGCTGTGCTAGTATTATTCCTTGTATTGAATTCCACTGTATCTAGTTCATTTTTTTTAGGGAGGTGGTGTTGGGTCCACTCCCACCTTGCTTAGGTGGTGCTCCTAGCTCTGTGCTTCGGAGCAATCTCCAGGGAGCATATGTGGTGCCTGGGAATCAACTGCAGCTGGTGACATGCCAGGGAAATGTCTAAACCCTTGTGTGACATTCCAGCCTGCCTTCAGGGATTTGAAACACAGTGTTTGCTTTTTCCACGTCCAAGTGCAGAGCTGTTCAGTCTTTATGGTGCTGGGGACCACCAGGCCACCCAGAGAGTGCTCTAGTGCTCTTGGGGCCTCCAGCATCTCACCTTGAGGTGGCCAGGGGACTCTTAAGTCTATTTAGCTCCCAGTGTTGAGGGAGGGGCGAAGTAGTGCCCACATCAAAGTCAGGTTCAGCACCTGCGAAATTTGTACCACTGACCAAAGAGCTGGCATTGATTAAGAACCTAAGAAATAAGGGTCCTGCTAATCCAGTCAACACCTATTGAAAATTAGGGTACCAAATAAATAAGGCCTCTAATAAAAAATTTTCTGTCCAGTCCCAGTCCTCAGGAGCAGTGGCCACCAGCTCTGTGCTAGCAGCAGGGCTAATGCAACAGCCAAAGTCAGTGTCAGCTCACTGCACAGAGGTAACAGACTACGACCTCTGGTCAACACGGCATTCCTCGGCTTTGGCACTGCTGGCCAGATAGTTCCCAGGATGTGACTGGGGTAGCGCTACATCTTTTCGGTCCCTGGAAATCCTCAGGAGTAGCTTTCTCAATCTGAGTGGTGAGTCTGCTGGTTTCCTTGAAGTAAACCTACTAAGACACACTCACACACTTGGTGAATGCAAGCTCTAAATATGACAAAAGGGGGAATTACTGAAACATTGTTTTCTCTTCGCCTCTACTAGTAATTCATGAAATAATTCACAAAGTAATGGGTTACCTTTACTTCTGATAAATACTGCCACTTATTTGCATCAATACATTAAGAAATACACAAATTCCTTTCATCTAAAACTTAGTTTCTTTGGACTCAGCGTAAAAGTTTAGAGCAGGGTGATTTTTTATGGGAACATCCAGTCATATTCCCATACAAGAGACCTTCAGGAACGTTTAACTTAAGCTTTTCCTGTCCCTTAAATTCTTGTCACTTGTTTCCTTTGGGTCAGAATCTGTTCCATGATTGTGCTCTTGACAAATTATATTACTTCGGCAGACAAGTGTTCAGAAAACAAGAGTTCTCATGACAGACAACGAAGCAGTAGTAGAGGGAGAATCAACTATTAGTTATCTGGGTATAAAAATAACTGAGTCACTTGGGAAGAAAAATATCTCCACTTTCATCAGCCACTGCCAGATCGAAAGGCTGCTTCTCCCGAAAAGAGCATAACTTGAGACCCCCATAACCATGCCACTGGACTCCGCACCAGGCTGTTTCACACAGAGCTCTTCAGAGGGGGGCAGGTGAGAGACCTCCCTGCCCCAAAAGACCCAGCTCTGACAGCCAAAATCTCCACAACCCTACCACCCTACCACCACAACGCTGTGGGGTCGTTCCCCACGTGCTCAAGCTGAGTCTCACACATGACTGAACATATTCCTGGAAACAGCATAAAACACCCCCTGCCCAGTCTCCATAATTACCACACCACATTTGATGGGGCTCAGATGGTAGCAACAAATCATCGAGGGAGACATATATGCATATATATTTCTTCACAGTTTCCTATATGAATAATGTTTGTAAGCATTTTCAGCAATACTACGTAACAGACAATATGAAATATATTATTTCTGTTGTGTTTGGGACAGGGATTAGGGCATGGAATGGAAATATCCTGAATTTGGTGGTGGTAAGATGTAATGGTGGTGGGATGGGTGTTTGAATATTCACGATCACGATCATCCTGTTGTTCATAGATTGCCTCGAGCAGGCACCAGTAACTTTTCCTTTGTCTTAGCCCTGAGATTGGAAAAAGTGCCACATTCAAGGCCCTTTCAGGTTTAGGGGAATGAGACCCATCATTCTTACTGGTATTTGGCATATTGGGTATGCCACCTTGAGTTTGCCATTTTGAATATTAAATGTAATCAAATATTGTGAACTAACATATAAAATAAAAAAAAAATCTCCACTTTCTTACTGAACACATTTAGCAAGGGCTAAATTATGTACCATTGTATTTCTAACATAAAAAGCTCTGCTTTAGTTTTTTAATTTTTTATCTGTTTAAACTGTTTTATCAAGTATAAAACTACAAGTACCATAAGAATGATCTTTGTAGATATTTGTAAGAATCTCTTTTGGCTCTGTAAAAATACTTGCCGTTGCTAAGGTTTCTTGTGCTCTACACTACATAGATGTTCTACGCTAGAACTTTGTAGAAAAAAAATTTATTTCTTGTGGGTGAGTAGGCCATCTAATGTTGAAGACAGGGTAGCAGAATGCTTGCCACAGGACAATGTTGTGTCCCCTTCTACTCATGCAGTGCAACTCCTTCCACATGAGCGCATGCAATGCTGTTATGAAATAACATGAAAATCTGGTCATGAGCAGAGCTTTTTATGTTAGAAATACAATGGTACATAATTTAGCCCTTGCTAAATGTGTTCAGTAAGAAAGTGGAGATTTTTTTTTATTTTATATGTTAGTTCACAATATTTGATTACATTTAATATTCAAAATGGCAAACTCAAGGTGGCATACCCAATATGCCAAATACCAGTAAGAATGATGGGTCTCATTCCCCTAAACCTGAAAGGGCCTTGACCAGGCACTTTAAGGTCTCTCATGCACTTTACCATATATTTGCAACATAGTTCTAATAGTAAAATAGTAAAGGTATTTAGAAACCTGCTTTAAAAACCACCTTTTCTCAAATTCTAACACATGCACAGACAAGACAACATTGTGGTAAAGCAAAAGAGACAAAACCAGGTTTCCAATGTGACAAATCTTAAATCTGAAACACAGGTACAATAAATTTTGCAAAGGATCAACGATTTTACTCACAATTAAATATCTTATGATACAGAGTAAACTAGGCAGAAAGTCTGCTCTGTATTGCAAATTAACCGGGATACACTCTCCAGCCTTCAGAATTTAATTTCTAGGAAGACAAACGTTAAAGGGTTTAATAAAGCATTCACTTAGATGATTATGAACAAGCAAGACTTTTGGGCCGGAGCTATAGTACAGCAGCAGGACATTTGCCTTGCATGTGGCTGCCCGGGTTGGATCTTTGGCATCCCATATGGTCCCGTGAGCAATGCCAGGAGTAATTCCTGAGTGCAGAGTCAGGAGTAACCCTGAGCAATGCCAGGTGATCCAAAAAGCTAGGAAAAACAAAACCAAAAACACATAAAAAAAAAAACCACAAAGGAAAACAAAATAAAAAACCAAGACTAGTTTTGGACATGGTAACAAAGCTGACACATAATAAAATCATCTTCATATATTGCACTTTTAGGTACTTTGCAAAATAATTAGCAATATCATTTAACACTGATTACAATAGTTTCCCACAGTTCTTGCTCAATTATTTTAAAAAAAATTATATTTATAAAGTTGTTCGCAATACTTTATTACATACATTCACTATTTCAACACCAATCCCACCACCATTACACCTTCCCACCATCATTATTTAGAATTTTCCTACCCCTACCCAAGCCTTCCCCAAAGGCAGAGGCTAAATAATTGATTTTGTATTGCCTATTATAAATAATAGACTTAAAATTATCCAAAAAGACTTCCTTAGAGGAAAGTGTGTGAAATTTGTTGTATCTCACCAGCAGCCATTAAGCCCCTGTGTAGGAAATCACTAACATGTTGTTACAGGTTGAGCCTTCTGTATATATATATATATATATATATATATATATATATATACACACACACACACACACACACACACACAGATCAGTTGCCTTCTACCTTACATCCCATCAAATGTAAATTTCTGACTTCTTTATTTATTGGGACGATAACTGATGCTACTTGGCTCAGTGTTCGGGTAACTCCCAGCACTGTTTGGGGAACCATGTGTTGCTATGGACAGAACCGAGGGCTCACATATGTAAAACATGCACAACAGTCCTCTGAGCCATCTCCCTTATGTTCCTTCCTTATATTTATTGGAGGTGACTTGCACTAAATTTTGAGAATGGGGCAAGGTTTAGGTAAGCTTCCCAGTTTAGTGGGGTTTTTTTTAGTATTAGAAATGATGCTTTCTGAAATGCTCTCATTCTTTTTCTTCATATAGTTTGTTGTGGGCCTTCTCTTTGTCTTTATTCCCCCCATCCTATTCAATTTTTTTTTATCCTTAGCACTTTTACTTTGCATGTGGGCTCTGGTCTGGGAAGGGATCTTTGGTAGATCACTTTTGACTGTTCATGAGCTAGACTAGACCAACTCTTTCTAGTCTTTCCAATCCTGCCTATTTCTTATGTCATCGTGAGATGGGTACACTTGTTCCAGGGCCAATAACCTTTCTCTAATTTGCTGGTTGTATTTTTCATTAAAGTTCCTTTTTTGAAGGGGTGGCAGGCCCTATCAGATGCAGCCTTTTATTCTCTCTGGCTTCTCCTTTATTGAGACCTCTATTTACATGCAGGTTTTGTGGCCATTCATGATTTGCTAGTATTCATTTGTAGTTTGTGGTTCCTTTTGTTATGAACTTTGGCCCGTTTCCTTATTTTTCTAGTTCCTTTAGATAGAATAAATGTTTTTCTTTAAATGTACAAAGAAATTAAACTACAAAAGGCAAAATAACTTTGTGAAAGATATAAGTAGGGCTGGTGATAGCCAGTTTCTTTATGGGGACCGTCCCTGGCATTGCCCAAGTACCTATTGGTAATCAAGCCCTGTGCTGGAGGTACCTGTTGGCCCTGCAGTGTGTGGTGTCAGGAGGTGTTGGAATGAGCCCAGGCCTCCCACGTGCAAGGCATGTTCTCTACTACTGGATCCATTTCTCCAATGCAAGAACTCATTTTTGTATTTTACCTGTTAGTCAACATTTTTTTGACAGTGGTTGGGGTGGTATTTGGGTTTTGGGATCATATGAAAGAATCCATATTAGGGCATCAAATTTTTGTGTACTTTAGCTAACTTGCAACATTGCTTTCTGTAAAACTGCTTGGCTGCTTTGCACCTGGGGGAGAGGGGACTTGGAAAGTGATTTACTGTCCCTAAAATGTATTGTCTCAGTAAAGCACCCTGCAGATTTGGGTAAAGGATAACTCAGGATGTGGGTGGTTGGGGGAAATTGCCCTTTCCTGGAATGTATTGTCTCACTAAAGCACCCTGCAGACTTGGGTAACTCAAAATGAGGATGGTCAAGGGAGATTACCTAAGGCTTAATGATTCCAGCTATAACCTTGCTTGTGCTGACAATTGATATACATAAATGCTGATCTTTGAATCTATAGGCTAAGGAGTTGAGATACTTTTAAATGGATTGGTTAAGAAAGTATATGTTGTTACAAATCTATTGGCTATGAAATGCGCGGGCTTTGCTGTAACGGCCAGTGAAGGCCTATATAAGATCCCCTTTGAAGAAGTTCGGGGCTCTCAGCCACTGCCCATTTTTGGGGTATGCTGCGGAGCCCCAGCATGCTGGTCTAAATAAACCCCGTTTTTACTCCTCCAGGAATTGTGTCTATCTGGTCTCTCCGCGCCTCCCAGGGCTAGGGAACTCCCGATCCCAACACATATCGAGTAGTGCTTAAGATTTACTACTATGATTTTTAAATTCAATCACCATGAGATACAAAGTTACAAAGCAGTTCATGATCCAGTTTCAGTCATACAATGTTCTGACCCCCATCCCTCCACCAGTGTAAATTTCCCACCACCAGTGTCCCCCAGTTTTTTTACCACACCATCAACTCCCAGCCTATTGTAGACAGTCTATTGTAGACAGTCTCTCCCTCTCTCTCTCTCTCTCTCTCTCTCTCTCTCTCTCTCTCTCTCTCTCTCTCACACACACACACACACACACACACATTATGGTTTGCAATATAAATATTGAGAGGTTATCGTATTTGTTCCTTTTCCTACTTTTAGCACTCAGTTCTTATCCGAGTACTCATTTACAACTATCGTTGTCATAGTGGATCCTCCTCTATCCCAACTCTAGGTACTTTCCTCAAGGGATCACTCCTGGCAGTGCTCACGATGTTGTGCTTCCATATATGGTGTTAGGGATCAAACTGGGGTTGGTTGTGTTCAACGTAAATGCCCTATCTACTTTTTTTAATATGCCTGACTGGCCCCTCCACTTCTTAATTAATTGTTTTTTGAGAGAAGCTGGGATTGCCAAGGATAGAACTCAGTACATCATACATTGCAAGCATGTATATCATTCATATATACTCATGTATATCACTGAGTAACAAGTAGGCTGGTAGTACAATATGAGGACCTGAGATAATTCAGCCCTGTTTTGGGGACCATGTGGTATCGGGGATCGAACTGGGGTTGGGCACATATAAGGCATGCACCTTAACGTCTACTGTTCATCTGTCCCCCATCTAATCTTTTAAATTGCAATAAAATACAGCTTTAAAAACTTGCAGAATATACCTATTTCTTATATAGTAATTAAAAAGTACAAATTAGTCAAATTCATATCACCCATAGTTTCAGGAATCACATATATACCACTGATATCTATTTATATCTCTATCTATCTATCTATCTATCTATCTATTTCTCTTCTTGCACATTTCTTCCCAGCTAACTGATTTCCAGACATCTTGGAAAATTTTAATTATCAATAACAAAGTATAATTTGAAAAAATTGGAAGACTGACCAAAAGTTTAAACGCTTCTATTCATGCCAGTAGTCAAATGTAAGACTTCCGGGTCTTCTCTTAGTTGAGGGATGTTTTTGGTTTCAGGGAACCAGGGGAAGAAACGTAAATGAATTTTGGGTAAGTGGATATCAGGTTGACTATACGGATTCTCCTGGTAAGAAAAGCAGAGAAGTCCTGGAACTGGAGGAAGCATTCAGGGAACTAGGACTAGACCCAGACTCTGCACCTTTTTGTGAACTCAGTCCACAGTAATGTGTTTATTTTCTTCTTAAACTGAGTTAATCTTTCTTTCCTAGTGACTCAAATCTTTTCTTCCTGATATTTCTGCTTACCTTTCTAGGTTCCCTATTAGAGAGACTGGCAAGCTACCGAGATTATCCTGACCACATGGAAGAGCCTAGGAAACTCCGCGAGGTGTATTTGATAAGCCAAAAACAGTAACAATTAGTCTCACAATGGAGACATTACTGGCGCCCGCTTGAGAAAATTCTCTGCTTGGGAGGACAGTGCTACAATGCTGTAGTAGATCAGTAACATGTTCTTACAGGTTGAGCATTGTGTGCTAATATATATATATATATATATATATATATAATTATTTTTTTTTATGAATATCGATTGCCTTCTACCTGAAATTCATCAAATGTGGTGTGCTACTATTCGTATATCAGTGGCATACAGTATGAAATGTCCAGGAATTCTAAAATTTTAAATATCGCACTAGAGCTGAAGTTAAATTTTTAACTGGATGGTGGTTTGCAGTTCGGAAGCATCTCTGTATCATGTTGGCTCTCTTCCAAAATTTATTTGTGAGTCTCTGGATCCTGGTCATTAATGAGCTAAAAAGGTCACTACTTTTTTTCTGTTTTAATTAGCAAACAATGAATTCCTGAGCTGGAGACTTCCTCCAGTCAGGAGGGGAGAGAAGTACAGAACAGAACTACTTCTAAATTTACTCAATAACACTAAAATTTAAACAGCAAGAAAATCTCAAAAAGAAACTATTCCTAAGTGTGGTCAATTTTGGTGTAGACATTTGCCTTTCAACTAAGTAAAACTGACTGAAATTAGTTAACACATAACTATATTTTATAGCTATATAATTCTACACTCTCCCCCAAAAGGCAATGCCTCCCATGAAACTCCAAGCAGGTCTGAATTTATAAATAGCAAATTTCATGGATTGTGCTAGAAAATCTTCTCAGACTCTCACCCCCTTTTATTTTCTTCCAATTCAAATTTTTCTTCAGAGTTTAGTTCTGGAAGCCCTGTTTTCCAAAAGTTACCACAAAATAATAACTACTTATTTATTTCAACACAGAAGTCCTCAGAGTCTATATTTTTCTCCATTAGAACACTAAACATCAAAGTTGAGTCTTAATCCAGTAAAACTGGAATCATTAAAGTTTAAGTTGCCAAAAACCTGACGTGATTCTAAATATTTTAAACATTTTGGTCTACTTTCCTTTCTTCAATCTAAATTAGAAGCTACTGATACTCATGTCTTCACAGGCTGAGCTTTATTAATGATGCAGCTTTCCTTGAGGGCTTCTACTTCTGCTTTCAATCTCACTCTAACTTTCAAGCCTTTTACAAACAGACAGTTGGACAAACTGACTGCAAACATGTGCAAACTAACATGCACACACATGCATACTCACAGTCCATTGAATGAGTTTGCTATTTCTCTGATCCCTCCTCCCCCCCCTCCCCAAATGGCCAGAGGCCTTCAGGGTAGACCAAGAAAGACAGGGTGTTCCCCAGGGCAAATGGAGCCCTATTGGCCTACTGAGATCATCCAGTGTCCCTTCAGACACCCTCCACCTACAAATGCCCCTCTGCCCTGTCTGTCTCTTAGAGAAACAGTTCAGAAAAGAGCTCTCTTGGCATCAAATTGGCAAAGAGAAATTATGAATAAGTGACTACCACTACAGTGGTACATAAGCATTCTCAGCTTTTCTAGTTCTGAGAGAGGCATTTTCTCAGCAAACAAGGAGACTCCAGGTGGCTGTCTTTCTGCAGCTTAAGTGCAAAGGCGGAGGTGCTGCAGCCTGCTGAAAAGGAAGGAGGGCGGTGGGCACCACCTACACCATGGAGGCAGGGAGAGGGTGGGAAGGGGTGTATACCAGGGATATTGGTACTGGGAAATGTGCACTCGTGGAGAGATGGGTGTTTGATCATTGTGTGATTGTAATCCAAACATGAAAGCTTGTACCTTTCTCATGGTCATTCAATAAAATTTAAAGAAAAAAGGCACCTCTCTCTTCAGAGAGAGAAAGCCAAAAAGTAGTTCTCTTATCTCATGTCTCAGATTAGCTCATTTTTACCCTATTTCTTGGGTCTGTATCAGTCTTTTAAACAAAACAAACTCAAAAGCTCACAAGCTCATGTGTTGGAATCTTCTGTTTTAGCCCTTTATGTCCATATATTTTGAGAATAAGAAGTGTAAAGTAAGAATTTCTCAATGTTCCTTGGGCAGGGAGGGCTTTCACCCGCCCCCCTTGGGGCGTCTGGAGTGAAGCAGTCTGGCGCAGAGTCTGGTGGCTTGGCTATGTCAGGCGTCATGTTACTCCCTTCTGGGAGAAAAAGCTGGACCCAAGCCCTGGCAACTGAAAGCCTCCAACCCAACTGCCACCACACTCAAGGCTGATCCCCACATGCTCAGGCCGACTAGTGAATGTATTCCTGGATGAGCGACACATCATAAGACATTCCCTACCCGTTCTCCATAAGTACCACACCACATTTGATGGGGTACAAATAGGAAACAAAATCATAGAGGGAAATATATACGCATATATACATATTTTCAGATATATAAACAAAAGCTCATATCACTGAACCTCTAATAACATGTTAGTGATATCCTAAAGTATGTTTTAATGGCCCCTGACAAAATAGAACAATCTTCACACTGTTTCCTCTTTGGAGACTTTTTTTTTTGTAGCATTTTCAGTGGTTTTTCAAAACAGACAATACAAAATATATTATTTCAGTTGTGTTTTGGGCTGGAGAGATAGCACAGCAGGTAGGGCGTTTGCCTTGCACACAGCCGGCCCAGCCAAGCAGGGTTCGATTTCTCTGCCCCTCTCGGAGAGGCTGGCAAGCTACCAAGAGTATCTTGCCCACAGGGGAAGATGGTGGAATATAATATATATTCAATATTCCAGACACAGTAACAATAACTCTCACGATGGAGACGTTACTGGGCCCTCCGCTTGAGCAAATCAATGAACAACTGGAGGACCGTGATCCCGTTTTGGGACAGGGACTGGGGCTTGGGATGGAAACATCCCAAATTGGGTGGCGGGAAGGTGTAAAGGTGGTAGAATTGGTGTTTGAATATTAAATATAATCATTTATTGTGAACTACCTTACAAAATTAAAAAAATTGTTTGTTTTTTGTTTTTTTTTTCTTTTTGGGTCACACCTGGCAATGCTCAGGGATTACTCCTGGCTCATGCACTCAGGAATTACTCCTGACAGTGCTCGGGGGACCATATGGGATGCTGGGAATCGAACCCGGGTTGGCCATGTTGGCTGCGTACAAGGCAAAGGCCCTACCCGCTGTGCTATCGCTCCAGGCCCAAACATTTTTAAAAAGGAAAAGAATTTCTCAGTGTTCCGTGTAGGAACCTGTCAGCTAACAAGTTTCAGAGAAATGACTAAAGCAACTTGGATGATGCCAACAGAGAGGAGGAGTTCTGGTTCCCTTGCCACTGAAAAACAAACTGTCAGGGACCCCTTATGCTTTCTTCCAGGGAAGCTATTAACCCCTTGCTTCCTGGGGAATGGAAATCTTGGTAAAATAACGGTGAGTTTCTGAGGATAGATAAGAAAGACGAGTAACTCCAAAATATTTTCTCCCACCCTCCTAAGACAGAAAAGTTGCTCACTCCTCCACACGCAGAGTAATACGAAAGAAAGTCTCAGCTCACCAGATAAAGAGGGGTAAAAGGAAAGAGAAAAAGATGGTGAGCAGGGAAATAAATACAGGATCCTTGGGAATTCCCCAAAAGAAAAAAGACAAACACAACACATGAGTGGCTAATTAACCCTTCCTCACACTGAGTAGGTAGGTAATCAATCTCTCCCAGGCCCCTGAGTGAGAACCATTGTGAAAGCAATGTTCAAACCAGGCAGCACTCTATGGGCCACTTGGGGCCAGTCCTGGCACCCGAGAATCAAACTCCATCCAGAAGGGAAACTCACTCCCCACATTCTGAAAAGGACTCAGAATCCAAACTCTCCCTGAGAGAGGAGCTAAGGGCTTTCCTGTAAGTCTGTCCAGGTAAGAAGGTGTTAGGGAAGGTACCTGTTGTCAGTGAATCCCATTGTTCCCTAGCCCGCCTGCCCAACTTCTCCTGGAGTCTGTGGGCTGCTAAGGAAGGCTGGTACCCTCAGGCACCTTCTATAAGGACCCAGATCTCCTTTCACCCACCAAGCCGGGAATTTCAAGTTGTCTTAGTATCATACCAGAGCCACCAAATGTAACAGTTCGATTAATCCATCACAGCAAAACAAACTTTAGGACATTAAGCAATGAGGGTGAATTATTTCATGTCAAAACTGACCGCAACCAGGCAATCTGCTGGAACTGTAGCCAGACAGGGGCACTGAGCACTTGACATAGGAACATTCCTGAAACCACTTACTGGGGGCAAAGAGAAGAGGAGCAAATAAATGGGGCTTCACAATTGGTTGTGTTGTGACAATACACTAAGTTACACTGAAGCAGGAGGGGTCTTAGTTGTGGTTCCTGTTGCTGGAAATCTTTGTTATGGACACATTCTTTTAGGTCCCATAGAGACATCTATTAATTGACTAATTATTTCTGTGACCCTTCCCTACTTCTCCACCCAGGTAACAGGTGGGTTTGGGTCCTTCTGCTCCATTCTGAACCAAGACTTATTACTGATGACCTATTCTTCTCTGCTAGGTTCCTAGAATGAGCCACTCAGAGTTCCTGCCTCTGGCTGTCTCCTGGTTGCCTTTGCTTAGCTCCCGCTCACATTTCTAACTTTGCTGTCACTATAGCAATACATCATGAGAAGGTATTTCTTTTTTTTTTTTTTTTTATTTATTGAATCACTGTGGGAAAGGTTACAAAGCTTTCAGGTTTATGTCTCAGTCATGCAAATATCAAACACATTTCCCTTTACCAATACTTATTTTTTACCATGAAGAACCCCAATAAAACCCCACCCCCCACCCCTCCCCGTCCCTGTGAGGCAGATGAATTCTAGTTAACACTCTATCTGCTTTGATTAGATTCATTGTTTCAATAAAAGATTCACAACTATTATTTAGAGTTTACCCCCCCCCCCAAATCAGACATGTTGAAAAAGCATTGTGAAGTGATTTGCTTTCTACGGCTGGGTTCAAGAATTAAACGTTGGTTTTGGATTTCTGCTCTTTTACCTATTGACCCTGGAAGTATTTCTACTGAAAGTCAGATAGTTAAGAAATTGGTTTCTGTGTTCTGGAGTCCTGGCCGTGCTGGAGAGCCGCTCGCGGGGGGGCAACCGGTGGCCTCGGTAGGGCATGAAGGGCGGAGCGAAACGCCCCCCTTCCCATGAGATTTTAGTCGCCCCCACACTCCCGGCTCATACCTGCTGTCCACAAGGCTCCCATGTGGCTGCCATCTTTCTTTCCAGAGAGGAGAGGGCGAATGGGGCAACACCCTTTCCCCTCCGGCAGACTTGATGGCCTGGATCAATGCATAGTCCGTTCACTTTTCTGCTCCAAGCTGCTGGGTTCTGCATTAAGTCCTTGTGCTTCTGGGGCCGTGGCCGTGCTGGAGAGCCGCTCGCGGGGGGCAACTGGTGACCTCGGTAGGGCGTGAAGGGCGGACCAGAACGCCCCCCTTCCCATGAGGTTTTAGTCGCCCCCACACTCCCGGCTCATACCTGCTGTCCACAAGGCTCCCATGTGGCCGCCATCTTTCTTTCCAGAGGGAGGAGGGCGAAGGGGAGCAACACCCTTTCCCCTCTGGGCAGAAATGATTGCCTGGATTAACGCATAGTCCTTTCACTTTTCTGCTCCAAGCTGCTGGGTTCTGCATTAGGTCATTGTGCTTCTGGGGCTGTGGCCGTGCTGGAGAGCCGCTCGTGGGGGCAACTGGTGGCCTCGGTAGGGCATGAAGGGCGGACCGAAACGCCCCCCTTCCCATGAGGTTTTAGTCGCCCCCACACTCCCGGCTCATACCTGCTGTCCACAAGGCTCCCATGTGGCCGCCATCTTTCTTTCCAGAGAGGAGAGGGCGAATGGGGCAACACCCTTTCCCCTCCAGCAGACTTGATGGCCTGGATCAATGCATAGTCCGTTCACTTTTCTGCTCCAAGCTGCTGGGTTCTGCATTAAGCCCTTGTGCTTCTGGGGCTGTGGCTGTGCTGGAGGGCCGCTCGTGAGGGGCGACTGGTGACCTCGGTAGGGCGTGAAGGACGGACCGGAACGCCCCCCTTCCCATGAGGTTTTAGTCGCCCCCACACTCCCGGCTCATACCTGCTGTCCACAAGGCTCCCATGTGGCCGCCATCTTTCTTTCCAGGGAGGAGAGGGCGAATGGGGCAACACCCTTTCCCCTCCGGCAGACTTGATGGCCTGGATCAATGCATAGTCCGTTCACTTTTCTGCTCCAAGCTGCTGGGTTCTGCATTAAGTCCTTGTGCTTCTGGGGCCGTGGCCGTGCTGGAGAGCCGCTCGTGAGGGGCGACTGGTGACCTCGGTAGGGCGTGAAGGACGGACTGGAACGCCCCCCTTCCCATGTGGTTTTAGTCGCCCCCACACCCCCGGCTCATACCTGCTGTCCACAAGGCTCCCATGTGGCCGCCATCTTTCTTTCCAGAGGGAGGAGGCGGAAGGGAGCAAGACCCTTTCCCCTCTGGGCAGAAATGATTGCCTGGATTAACGCATAGTCCTTTCACTTTTCTGCTCCAAGCTGCTGGGTTCTGCATTAAGCCCTTGTGCTTCTGGGGCTGTGGCCGTGCTGGAGAGCCGCTCGTGGGGGGCAACTGGTGACCTCGGTAGGGCGTGAAGGACGGACCGGAACGCCCCCCTTCCCATGAGGTTTTAGTCGCCCCCACACCCCCGGCTCATACCTGCTGTCCACAAGGCTCCCATGCGGCCGCCATCCTTCTTTCCAGAGAAGAGAGGGCGAATGGGGCAACACCCTTTCCCCTCCGGCAGACTTGATGGCCTGGATTAACGCATACTCCTTTCACTTTTCTGCTCCAAGCTGCCGGGTTCTGCATGAAGTCCTTCAAGAGGTACAGCAGAAGTAGAGCAAAAGTACAATTTAACCCTTACATATCAAAGTAGCCTGATACACCAATGGGAACAGTACATCACTGCTCAGACCACCTTGAACCCAGGGTTAAACCAAAAACTCACATGAAGCACTAGTAATAATGAAAAAATTAAGAAATTTCACCATTCTCTGGACAGGGACAGAAGCCCAGAACACTTCTCAAGTGCTTCATAAATTCTGACACTGACTTACATGACCTATAGCAACAAAATGCTCTATATAACCACTGAACTACTAAAGCATCACAAGAGTCAATGAACCTACAATAAGACCGAGGGGAGAAACAATAAGTAATTGAACAGAAGAGGTAAAGAATAAAATAGTAGGACTCAGCATTAGAATGGAACAAGCCAAAATTGAATCAGTGACACACTTGGCGGTGGGTGGAGGGAGTATGATTCTGACAACAGGTCAACCTGTTCCTTCAGGGCAAGCACATCAGCAGCCTGCTGGTGTCTTCAATGCTGCTGTGCCTTTGGTCGGACCCCAACAAATTGGGTCCAAGTTTACCAGGAAAGTAAACTGACAAAAGATACATATGTGGGAGCCACATAGACAAACCACCGCTGGCTCAGCTATACAGGCTCACTTATTGGCCTTATTTTCAGAGACTCATAAATTTCGAAAGAGAACAAAAGCCATAGTTAAGGCCAGTGGTGCACTGTGGGAGAGCAGGCGTGCCCTGCATGGCATATGCCAATTTCTCTGGAAAAGATGGAAAGAAGGGCCATGATCTAGCGACACAAAAGAGTCTCGAACAGAGCAGCTCACTGCAGAGAGATGCCTCCAGAATTCAAGCCAGACCAACTTCACCGACATGCCCAGATTTTGGGGGCGGGGAAGGCATTGTCCCTCCACCTGCCCCCTAAACCCCACCTCCCTGGTTGTTGCCAACTTTCAGAACCCAGAGAGAAGTGCAGGTAAGCGGGTTCAGAGACAACAAACTCCTGGCATCAATGGATAGGGGATGGGATGGTGCCTCTCTTCCCCTATCCCCAAGGGACCCTGGATGTCACGCCCAGAAACTGCCTCTGGCTCCTACTTAAGCTCCATAATGGCCATGATCCAGAGACACACAAAAGAATTTCTGAATCGAGCAACTTGCTACAGAGATTTCTACACACCCTACTTATGTAGAATTTTAGAATTCCAGGAGCACGCTGCCGCTCCTTGACCACGCAACATCTTATTCGAATCATAACAAACAATACAAAAGAGAGTATAGGGGAGATTGTCTGCCATAGAGGCAGGGGGAAGGGTGGGACGGTAGGGATACTGGGGACATTGGTGGTGGAAGACGTGCATTGGTGGAGGGATGGGTATTTGATCATTGTATAACTGAAACACAAATAGGGTAGTTTTGTAATTATCTCACAGTGATTCAATAAAAATTTTTTTAAAAAAGACAGTACACATGTCCTCATCAATAAGCAAGAGATGGAGGCCAGAAAGATAGCAAACCAGGTAGGGTACTTACTTGCACATGACTGATCTGTTTGATCCCTTGTTCCCCATGTGGTCTGCTTAGCCAGCCAGGATTGTTCTCTGCATGCAGATCCAGGGTAAGCCCAGAGCACCAGTGGATGTGACCCACAAACAAATAAAAAAGAGGTCTAGAAAAGTAAATTTTTAAATAAATAATGTAAGTTATTTAACTGACATCAGAAGAGAAAAATCACTGAATTATAGAATTGAGAGAAGGGCAGTAAAGAAACAAATGCAATAGTGTAATGGGAAAGGTACTTTCTTGCATGAGGCTGACTTGGATCCAATATTCAATATCACCCAGAATCCTCCAACTCCCACCAGGGGTGACCTCTGTGTACAGAGCCAGGAGTAAGCCCTGAGCACTGCTAGTGTAGACCACCAAAAAAATTAAAATGAAAAAAAAAAACAGTAAAAAACCTCCCCAAGCAAAAGTACAGATCCAAAATGGATTCACTAACACTCAGCCAATCCAAATTAGATCCTCAGCACTCCTATGTTTTACCAAGCCCCGTGGGTGTCACTCATGATCACTGAGCCAGCAGTAAGACCTGAGCTCCTATGGGAGTGATGCAAAAAAAATAAATAACCTAAAAATCAAACTGATATTCACAACAAATGTAAAAAATTACATGAGTATTATCAGTCATTTTACAAAGAAAAATAAAAGGACTCTGGAAATGGGAAAACACTACATGTTTGTGGATATAAAAAATTAACATTTCCCAAATGATAATAACCAAATTATACATATTTCATGCAGTTGTTCAAGATTCTAATGACATTCATCAACAATTTAGAAAATTTTTTAGTGAAATTAATCCAGAATCATAAAACTCCCTGAGAACTAAAAGCAATTGCAAGAAAAAGGAGGGAAGGAATGCATTTCCTGACTTAATATTTTGTATAGTAAATTTTCCCATTATAAGGATGTATGGTTGTCAGTGAGACCCCAGAAATATTCAAAGGGGGCATCGGTGAAAATTAGATAAGTGGAGGTGGTGGTGGTGTTGGGCATAGCATGAGAGTATAGGGTTAACCAATAAGATAGGGAGATATAGGAAGAATCAAGATTGGAAGGGGGGCACATTAAAGGAACGGTCAAGAACAATGTTGCAAAACATAGTATTCAAAATTATGATCTATTGAAAGAAAAGCAAACTCTCAGGGCCATGGGGTAGAATTGACAGCACACAGATATAACACAGATATATACACATATATTTATTGAAAGTCTATGACAGAGCTTCTGGGTACATAAAGTGGGGCAGGCAAGTCCTCTTCAACTAACATGTTGGGAAAACTGGAAAATAAAATGTAAAAAAAGAGAAATATGTATCTCATATCCCCCCAAATGTAATTCAAAGTGGATTATAGACATTGAACTTGGTCCATAATCCATACAATACATTTATGAAAGCATATGCAGACCTGTCTAGGAAAGGAACCTCATAGGTGTGTGCAATGTTTGACTTCTCTGGTAAAAGAAATAAAAATACAAAGAGGATTAAAGCAAATGTACAAGTGTTTACAGAACAAAAGAACCTTGGGATAAAATTTTCAATCTGCCCTACTTAGTGGGAGAAAATATTTTCAAACATATAACAAATGATGGACCAATATCAAGATGTATAAAGCATGCAAAAGCTCAAAAAAACACAAATCATCACATCAAAACAGGAGAGAAGTGAGACCCATCCACAAAGAGGACATACAAATTATCAATAAGTGTATGAAAACATGTTTAGTATCAACTATTACCAGGAAATTGCAAATCAAAACAATGAGATATTATCACACACCAGTGTGAATGGCATATGTCACAAAGAGTAGAAACAACCACTATTGGCAGGAATGTTAAAAAGGTTCCCTCATGGGGAAAACAATCTGGTTCAACTTCTAGGGAAAACACTCCAGAGATTTCACCAAAACAATGAAAATATAATTTCCATATGATTCAGAGATTTCACTTGTTGGCATTGTCCCCCTAAAAACAAAAAAAATATGAATTTGAAAAAATATATGTATACCTATGTTCATGGAAGCACTGATTAGAATAGCCAAGATATGGAGACAACGCAAACATCAATGATGGGTGAATAAAGAAGTTAGGACACACGTGCACACATACAGATGTACACAACGGAATTTTACTAAGGTATTACAAAATAATGAAATCTCTGACTGGAGCTGCAATAAGTAACATGGATTAAGACAAAAACCTTAATTTCAATAAGTAAGTTAGTTGAAATAAGTAAGAGAGATTAAGACAAAACTCACACAATCTCTCTCGTGTGTGATATTGGGAGTCAGAAAACTAGGAAAGAGAGAGTGTCAAATATGGCAACCCCTTGGCCTTGAATTGCAAACCTGAGATTACCATGCACTTGGGGGAGGAGTGGGATAAAACAAGACGTGAAGCTGGAAGTAGCACATGGATAGTGGTGGAAAGTCTTGTGCATTTTGGTGGGATGAACTGCAATAACTGTAATAATAAATACTGTTCCCCCAACAAAGCAGTGGTTAGAACTGTTGGTTATTAATTATTTGTTACCAGGGAAGGCACACATGACCTGCAAAGATTAACCTTAGACCTGTCACTCATCATCCTCATTTAGGAGGACTTGAAATGTTCTTGACTGAAGTAGTGATGGTTTCCAATGAGAAAAATTCTCTCTTGCTTTCACATGACTCAAACTTTGCACACAGCCTTATTATTTTAACCATCTTAGACATCCATAAACTCCTTTGGTGTTCAACCCACTTGGGAGCTAGATGGCAGTGGGTGCTGGTCTCCTGGTGTATTTAGGGCTCATTCAAGCCCGGAATGGGTGGAAGGGAACACAACAATCTATCTGGGGTCTCCACCTATAGAGTTGGAGTGCAAATAACCCAGAGCACTATCAACACAGCAGAGCCAGAGAATGAGAAATCAAATTCAAAGCAATGAAGGAAAAATATACATGCATACATATTTACTACATATATATATGTATATATATAGCATTCAATGCATCACAATCTTTTCAAGTGTACATGGTTACATTTGCTAGGACTGATCATTTGTTAGACTACAAAAATTTTCTTAGCAATATCAAGAAGACCTAAAACATGCCAAGTAACCAATGTGAACACAATGGCAAGAAAGTAGAAATTAATCATAAAGAAAACTTAGAACTACATATATGCATGGAAATAAAACAACTCTGAACAGCCAATGGTACAAGAAAGAAAGTTAACTGGAAATTAGAGGAGAAAAAATGAGACAAATGAAAATGGAAACACAACTTTCTAAAACAAGTGACAAGCTGCAGAGTTAAGAGAAATTTCACAGCATTAAAGGCCTGCGTCATCCCCTGATGTAGGATAACACTCTTTTGTCCTTCCTCAGGTAGCTTAGGTTTGTCAGGTCACACCCATCTAAGGACACTGAACTTGTTTTGTAAGCAATGTCCTTTCTGTGTGGACACAGGAAGACAGTTAATATTATGCTTTGTAACTTGGGAGTTGATTGACTCCAAATAATATTTACTCCTGGGCATCTGATTTCTTGACTCAGTTGCCCTTAGTTCCTAGCACCCCAAGAGCAGGGTCCCGATGAGGGATTGAATGGACCTAGGGCAAGCGGTGAGCTACCCTGGCACCGAAATGGGCCAGGCCAAAGCACCACGATACTCAACTATAAGTTGAGGGCATGATCATGGACAAATGCTGTCATGATCCTAAAGTAAGTAACGATGAGACTAGGACCCTGCTGGAGCTAGGAAGATTAACCTGGCCTGAGGACTGCAGAATGTATAGTGAGATGTTCTCAGGAAGAACCAAACTAAGTTTATATCTCTTACTGTGCTCATACAGAATGACATTGCTAGAAATATTAGAAATAGATTTATTACAACTATGTAAGTAGATTACTAACTGAGGGAAGAACACACCCTTGTTGGGATCCCACCCTTGAGCAGATCTCCTAGTAATCTGGAGTAATCTCTTTAGATGAGATTTTATCCTTAATCTCCTGGAGCAGTGGTTTTACCTCTCTTTGTTGATTTGTCAATATTCAACCCACCTTTATGTCACCGCCTTACGTTATTGCTATATAAACTAAGACCGTAAACTCATAGAGGAGAGTCAGAGCAAGAGGGGCTCAAGCTTGAGAGAAAGAACAGCCATCCTGATCCAGGCACACACAGGACTCAAGAGCACTGAACGAAGGCAGTGAGAAAGGGCCATCCAGTGAGCCCGTGAACACACAACCTTCAGCGTGATAAGATTTTACACCCTGGCAGCCAAAATCCTCCAGAACTCAACTGCTGCCATGTTCACAGCCGTTCTTCACATCTTCAGGCCGAGGCTCACCTATGAGTGAACATATTCCTGGACCATGCGGCTGCGTCTCATACCTGACCCCACCCATCTTCCAAGAGTGGCACACCACATTTGATGGGGTTTAAAGGAGAAGGCAACCAATCCTATGCCTCCTGTTCATTGATATCGACTTGCTCCAGCAGGCCCAATAACGACTCCATTTTGAGACTTGTTGTTACTGTGTTTGGCATATTAAGACGTCACGGGTAGCTTGCCAGGCTTTTCAGTGCAGGCGAGATACTCTGGGTAGCTTGCCGGGCTCCCTGAGAGGGACGGAGGAATTGAACCCAGGTTGGCCTTGTCGGCCACTTGCAAGGCAAACGCCCTACCGCTGTGCTATCACTCCAGCCCAATATATATGCACACAAGGTTCAACCTTTTACAATATGCTCATAATCTCTTATAGAAGGGCTTAGTGGGTCCTGCGTGAAATGCAACAATCTTCACACACTTTTCTCTAAGGAAACATTTTCGAGCATTTTCATCATTTTATTCAGAACAAACAATACAAAAGAAATCATGTTGGTTCTGCTTTGGGGCAGGGGTTGGGGTTTGGGGTGAAAACATCTGAAATATGGTAGTGGGAAGGTGTAATGATATTGGGATTGGTGATCAAATATTAAATGTAATCAAAGATCGCCTTACAAGCGTCCAACATGGCCGACCCGAGTTCGATTCCTCCGCCCCTCTCGGAGAGCCCGGCAAGCTACCGAAAGTATTTGATATGCCAGACACAGTAACAACAAAGTCTCCAATGGAGACGTTACTGGGCCCACTCAAGCATTGTGAACTACTTTATAAAAATAAAATTTAAAAAAAGAAATAAGAAAATTCTCAAATGAAAGGGAAAATTAGCCAAGCCACCAATTGATTCTGGTATAGTAAATAAAATTGACAAAAAAATAAGTAGCCTACAATGCTACAACTTGAAAAGTAAACATTTAAACCAACATTAAAATACAAAGAAGAACACAGCTACTGTGAACAATGGTACACCAACAAATCTAAACAAGATTGACTCAGGATAAAAATACATAAAATAAAACCAGAAATAAACAAATGGGCCTACATCTGAAAGCTTATGTATGGCAAAAAAAATCAGACTTCTTAAAAATCCAAATCAGACTTTCTTAAAATTGAAACGCTTCCTACGAAATGGGAGAAAACATTTGCAAACCATGCTTTTGGTAAAGGCTTAAATATTACATATGCATAAAGCGTTATAAAGCTCAACCAGAAAAACTCAATAATTACATAAAATTGGAGATGAGCATCCATTTTCCCAAAATGGCTAAGTAAAACCAGCAGACATCTAAAAAGATATTACTAGTCACTTGTTATCTGAGAAATGCAAAGCAAAAATTAAAAAGCAATGAATTTCAAGTCACAAGAGTCAGAAAGATATATATATCTTAGCTAAATATATATCTAAAAATAACTGATATATATACATATATGTGTGTGAGTGTATATATATACATATATATGTGTGTGTGTGTGTGTATATATATATATATATATATATATATATATATCTGGAAACAACCAGTAGTGAGAAGGGGTGGTGTAAAAGGGGTGCTATTTCATTCACAGTCTGTGGGAACAACATTTGGCTGAACCTCTGTGGAAAAGTTTGGAAACCTCTCTAAAAGCAAGAATCACTCTATCACTGTCATCCTGTTGTTCAACAATTTACTTGATGAGCTCAATGAAGTCAGGTGCCAGCAATGTCTCCATTCATCCAAGCCCTGAGATTTTAGCAGCCTTTCCTTACTTGTCTTTCCCAATGATTGGAGGTTCTTTCAGGGTCAGGGAAATAAGACTCATTATTTTAATAATTTTGGCATATCGAATACACCATGAGTAGTTTGCCAGGCTGTCCAGTATGGGGAGAATACTCTCGGTAGATTGCTGGACTGTCTGAGATATATATATATATATATATATATATATATATATATATTTATATATAAATTTCCTCTATGATTTGTTACCTATTGTCTGAAACTATATATAAATATATATATTTTTATATATAAATATATATATTTCCTCTATGATTTGTTAACTACTGTCTGAAACCCATCATATTGGTGCTGTAATTATGGAAAATGGGTAGGGATGTGGCCAGGAATATGTTCACTCAGATGTGAGGCTCGGCCCAAGCGTGTGGAAAGCGGCCTGGAGTTGGGTAGTGGAGCAAGAATATAGGTTCCAAAAGACCTAGTGATTTCACATTTGCATGTTACCACCAAAACCCCTTAATAGAAAAGTCAAAATGATATATGCACTCCTGTATTCACTGCAGTGCTAAGTACAATACTCAGAAAAACCCCAAATGGACACATAAACGGATAAAGTTATAGTATAAACACAAACAACAGAACCCTACTCAGCTACAAGAAAAGGTAAAATCTTGCAGACTCCTGCAATTTGGATGAATGGAGGGCATCCTGATGAGCAAAATAATTCAGAGCAAGGACAAATACTGTATGATCTCAGCGTGCTATTTAAACAAAAGAAGGTAATTTAAAAATCCTGAATGAAGAGAAAGTCTTGACTTTTGATTACACTAAGAAATCCTCAGTCAAGGAAGAAGCAGACTGAAGGTGATCTGAGGACAATGGTGCGGAAAGGCACCCACGTCGAGAGTTACTGATGACAACATATATGACCTTAGTTGTGCGATGCACGTATAACATGCTGAAAATCACATGCCATGACCACTACATATGTGCCTATCTTTGCAAACACACCAACACTGGATCTTCACTCCTCAGGTACACAAAGCAACTTAAACTTCCGAAGCTGCTCATGGGGAAAATGAAGGACACCCTTCATTCTGTGTCCTTGGGAAAGAATTCATAAGAGCTTCCATGACTGGCTACTCCCAGGACAGAGTGGAAACACTCAGTGAGCTGCTGCCTTGTCTGCCCAGTACACCGTCTTCCTTCCCTCTGGGATTTCTCAAGATTCTTTCCAATTGCATTTGTCCTTTCTCCAGCAGATATTTATCATCCTAACAAATTCTTTGTGGGATGAAGGAAACTGAATTAGTGTTGCCATAATACCAGAACCACCACCACCACAGGTCCCTCATATTTAATGGGTCACCATGTTCAGCTTGCTCTGCTGGGCCCAAAATTTCACTGGCTGCTTACTGAAGTAAACAACCTGAAATGCGTTTTTCTGCCACTTGGCCATCCTACTGGTTTCTTGGAACTGGTTATCACGATGCTTCAACTCAAACAGATCTGGGATTGCAGCATTACACCCATGTACTTGTGAGCTGACAATGGCTGGAACACTTCTACCTGTTCTCTGTAAATGAAGTGTCTGTGTCCAAAAGTACTACAGATAATGAACACACATTTTAAATATTTTAAGGCATTAAAATGTACAAAAATAAAGTTTCACTGTCAATTTTGTAAGCTAAACTGAGCCTTTACCTATCTTTGTTGATATTTGCTTTGTTCTTGCATCTCCTGCTAACCTGGCTATCAATTGCACAACAATTGGACGTCATATTATAATTGATGCATTATTTTAAGTCATGAAAACTGTTTCATTTATTAACGAGGGTATAGTGACGGAAACTAATTGCTGGTTCCTAAAACGTTTTGGGAAACAAAGGAAAAACTTTTCTATGTATTCATTTTCTATTTGTGTTAGAGATTTTCCCCATTTACGACGGACCTGACTTTCTTCAAGTTCAAGGGCTAATGTTTTCAATAAGAAAAAACTTCGTTTGCTTTTGTATCATACAAAAAAGGTCCACAAAATAGTAGGGTTAGTTTGCTTCTGCTGTTTTATTGCTGTTGTGTTTTGGGATTCTTTTGTTTTGGTTTTAAACTACACTGACTGAGCTCAGTAATTGCTCTGCACTCAGGAATTAATCTAGCAGTACTCAGGGTACCATCTGGTATTACGGGGATGGAAGCCATGTTGGTCATATGCAAGGCAATGGCCCTGCCTACTGCACTATCGCTCCGACCCCAAGTAGCAGTTTGAATGGTCCCAGGAGTCTTTTACCTCCCTCGCGCTCAGCATCCGGATCCGGAAACGACATGGTGCAGGTGTGCGGTGGGAACCACAGCCTGGGGGAGACGCGCTCCTGCAGACAGCTGGACAGGGCCACACACCTCTCTGTTGAATCTGATAGAGGCATGGGTGCAAATATCCCAAAGGGGAATCATTACACCCATAGCCTGTGGGACGTTGGCAGCTGCAGACCCCGCACGAGATGCAAGTGCGCGTGCCTGTCCGTTACCTCTAACTGCTTAGAACTGACCCAGGACAGCCCCAGTGCGCGCGCACCTATGGGCCGTGGTGGGTGCAAACTTCCGCCAGTCGTGCACGCACAGGAGTCTCCAGAATTATAGGTGGCTTTTCAGGACACAGCAAGGAAGCAAACATAAAGTCTTGCCTGAAGCCTGAGGACAAAGTTCAAGCTCAAAATCCATCTCATGAGAAATCCCTGGCTGAAAATCAAGTATAGCTTCTTCATGACCGAATTGGAAGTTTCAAGAAATTTCTCGAGTCCTCGTTCCCTGTGTCCAACATTGTTTGGGGAAGGATGTTCTTGATTTTGATAGAATTCTTATGACCTGGATATCCCTGTTGAACCAACGTACAGTGACATAGCAGCTGCTGGGAAGCGTCCGGAAATTAGTGTCTGCAAAGGCAGCTTGCCACGCTGCATAGGATGGAATGATCTGACGGCTACTGGTTGAGCAGGTCATTCCCTCATAGAGGCCAAACAGTGCAATGAGTGATGTATATAAATGCATATTCCCAAATCCTTTCAGACTGAGATTTTGGGGAGATCTTATAAATCGTTCCAAAACTAGACTGAAAAATCATTTTCTTATAAACACTGAAGAAGAGAGTGTAGAGGAAATTTGAATCAGGTTTTCCCCACCACAGATGAAAATATGCAGAAGCTAACTTTGTTGCTGATCTGAACATTGAAGGCAGTTGCACTTCCATTCTGCTCCACTTCCTAATTCAGACCTCCCTATTCCATTCACCACTGAATTGCCAGACACTGTAAGGATTTAGTTAGGGTCTGCAGAATTTCATGCTGTGGGGATGGAGTCTCCTGAAAAAGAGAGAAGCCGTTTGACGAATATAAAAAAATCACTACACATGCCAGCTAGTAGAACATACATGTGCTTTTAACCAGAGTAGAAACCAATAATGAGTTCATAAAAAATGAGATTCTTTGGGTTTTCAGTACATAGTACATATCTAGAATTCTGTTAACAACAGAAAACTACTTTGGTGTGGGAGAGAATTGTACTGACCAGAGAAAGTAGAAGGGAACACCCAGCACTGCATTAAACACACATCATTGACTTTTGTCAAAGCTTAGCTTTGAACCATTAAAGATATCCTCGATCCAACGTTTTATTTAGGAGGCAAATCATCCATAAAATATATTTCAAATACAAAGAAAGTAAGTTTGAGTTTGGTAGCTGTTCCAACTTGAGGTTTCGTGGCTATTCTAGGAAGGATAAGAGCTTCCAGTAGAACAAAACTTTGAAAAAGCTAGTCAAACATGTTAGACAAATCTACATTACTTTCAGTCCTAGGGACTGGACCCTAAGAAGGATCAGCAAAACAAACAAACAAAAAAGCAAAACCCACAGCATTTGCTGAGGAAAACTCTGTTTAAATTGTGGCCTACAGGGGTTCACAGGTCACTAATGACTGAATTTTCCAAAGAAAGAGTAGACTCTGTTGAAGGAAGTCATCAGGGAGAGAGGAAGGAGAAAGATTTGAGGGGCACACAACTAGACTGGTGGATAAAGTATTGAGATACAGCAAAGACCATGCCAACCTGTGTGCTGAGAATCGGGAAACTGTCTAAATTGCTGGAAGAGGCCATGTGAGCTGTGCTGCCACTGACAAGTTTGAAGGAAAGTTCTTGTTCTGATCCTCCAATGAGATCCTTTCATGGAATGTTGCCCCAGCCAGGCCCTCCTGGCCCTCCCCCTGTACCATCTCCCTCTCACTCCTCCTCCCTCCTGTCCGCAGTGTCTCCTGTGCTGCTCCCAGAGTTGACCATGAATCTTGGGGTCTTCGGCTCTGCTTTCAGGGTCTCGCCCTTTCTCAATCCAGGGCTCCCCCAGCCACCACCCTGGGAACCGATCCAGATGCCCCCTCTGGTGACCTCGGCCATTGCTCCTGGCAACCCTCTGGTGCTGTCACCTTTCCCCATGATGCCCGTGGTGGCAGGAGCTGCTGGCCATGGACCCCATGTCCCTGGACCTTGCAAGGTCATCCTCTAGGTCAGCCCTGAGGCAGGGCTTGTGGAGTCAGCCCAGAACCAGCCTGTCATCCTGACACAGGCTCCACTCAACTGTGGGGCCGCAGAGGCTCCATCTTCCATGGCCAGTCATCCTGCACCCCTCTACTTGGTATCGTCTGTGCTGGAGACCGTTATTCCAACTCCAGCTACTATTGTCACCCAGGCTGGAAGGAGAGACTATCCTCCTCAGGCTCCGCTGCCAGTGGCCCATGTGGCTCCCATCATGCTCCCATGCAGTGGTGGACCAATGTCCCAGTGGGTTTGTGGGTAGAGTGGTCTGGCCACCACCCGAAATCAGGCATTGCCAAAAACCTCCAGCAGTCCCAATAGCGTCTATGAGAACTTCCGGCGCTGGCAGAGCTTCAAGGCCCTTACCCAGCAGTACATTCCTTAGACTCCGGACACTGAGGCCCTTTCCTGCTTCCTTATGTGAGTCCCTCAGGTGATCTAGAACTAATGGTAGCTTCCCAGAAGGTACTGGTGTGACCCCCAGCGTAGGGTCCATGGGAGAGAATGTCCTCAGGAATGCCATCCCAGGGTTCTGGCTCAAAAGCCTGTAGTGACCAGCCATGCCTTAAAGCCTCAGCTCAGTCCCCTATCCGGGTTGGTCCTGACCTATGGAATGAAGGACAGACATTCTGTTCCTAAGACCAGACACAGCACAGATGCACCAAGGTTCAGACAGGCATGACTGCTCGGCCTTGGCGTCTCATGACTTATCCCCAGAGCTGAGGCTTGACACTAGAATAGCCACCGGTCTGGGGTGTAGGAGGTGAGTCAACTCTGGGAGGGGAGGGGAGACCAGGCCGTCATCGGGGCTCAAGGAATGGGTGTGGGGCAGCGGGGGCTCCCAGCAGACGCAGACCCTGACCAAGCCTGTCCTTGCAGCCCAGTGCTGCGCACCCTGGCCTGCCTGAAGCCCACCATGGGCCTGGAGGAAGGCCTGTGCCGCGCCCTGCGGGAATGGCATGGCATGAGCAACTTTGACCGCATGATCTACTACGACATGGCTGCCAAGTGAGTCAGTCCTGGGCAGAGAGTGGGAGTTGGGGCTGGCTGCGGGCCGGGGCTTCCGGGGCTACTCCCAGATGGCCAAGGGGGCCCTGGTATCCCCGGAAGGCCCGTCCCCTGCAGAAACTTGTCCTACCCGGGGCTGGGACAATTCTGCCCACCATGCTCTGGGGCTCTTGACCACAGTCTAAGGGTCACAGTCCCTTATTTTCTGTGACCCTCAAAGGGCTGATATGGGGAATCACTGGAGGTGCTGGGGTTTGTGCCCATCCATTCTCCATCCTCCTGAGGGCTTTTCCATGAGCATCCCCTGTCCTGCCTCATCCTGCGTGCTCCAAGCCAACCCGACTCAGTGGGGCCTGTACTCCCCACACCAGGTTCATGGAGTTTGAGGCTGAGGAAGAAACGGAGGCACAGAAGCTGCAGTCGAAGAATGGAGTGCAGGGCAAGCCACCCCCTGTCCCACCCAGGCCTGAGCCTCAGGGTGCTCCAGGTCAACCACTAGGCCAGCAGCCAGGTACAGACCCTGTTCCCCAGCTAATGGTCACAGGCCTGGGAAGGCCCTAGGGTTCCTGCCCTTCCAGGGAGCCTTCGCTCTCCCATGTACCCCTAGGCCTATGCTCAGCGGCTCCCTGTCCCTGGCTTTCTCCCTCTTCCTGCACACCCCATGCTGCCTGAGGGTGTCGGACTCACTTTTGAAGTGGGATTGGAGACCCTGGGGACACTGTGGGCCCCTCCTCCCATTGAGGTTATCCTCATCTCTCACGCAGTCACGGGATTATAGTACAACAGATGTAGGCACACACCTGACCCAGCCCACAGGTACCCATCCGCAACTCTGTGCTCAGTGCTATGTGTCTGAAGGCATGGACCTGGGTTCCCTCACATCCCTCTCTTCTTCCTTCCTCCTTAGCCTGTGTCCCTATGAAGGCCGTAACCCAGGCTCCGGCAGCCCAACCCAAGACACACAAACCACAGCGGGCCCCCAAGACCAAGTTCCCCAAGGAGATCCCCCCTGAGGCCGTGCAGGAGTACATGGACATCATGGACGAGCTGCTGAAGGCCCCCGACACAGTCAGGAGGGCACCCCTCAGGCGACGGGCAGTGGGCAGGAAGGAGCAGCAGGAGGAGGCCAGAACCTGCCCTGAGCCGGGACTCCTGAGCTACGTGGAGGAGCTGTGCTCCAGGAGGCCTTTGTCACCAAGGTGGGGGACTGGGCTCTGCTGTGGGGTGGGGAGGGCACAGGACTGCTTCTGTCCAGGGCTTGGTAGTGACGTGTGCTCTTTGCTTTGAGATCACCTGTGCTTGCATTTTTCTACTTGTGTTTGTGTGCATGTGTGCACGTGTGTCTCTCTGTACAAACATTGGCCCTTGTTTGTGCATTTCTGGGTTTGACTGATGTGTGAACATCTCTGTGTGTCTCCATCTGTGTGTACTGTGTGAGCTCTGTGCAGGAACGTAAGAGGATACATACACATGTTCCTAGACGTCGAAGAGTGTGTGTCTTTGTGTCATGTGTGTATATGTATCCATGTGTATTTACATGTGCTTCTCTGTGAGAGTAGGTGAATAGTCCATGTGCCTTTGTGAGTGCAGATTGTCTGGGCCTGTGTGTGTGAGCGCTCCCGGCTTGTGTCTGTGTGCAAATTTGTGCAGCCGTCCAAGCCCCTGCACTGTGCTGGGAACGGGTGTGTTTGCTTCCTCATTCCCATTGGTCCTTATGAGGACCCTCACTTCCGCTTCCCCCTTCCAGGTCGAGGCGGTCATTCATCCCAGCTTCCTGGAGCACCTGCTCTCCCCAGAATCCCAGCTGGATCTCCTGGCCCTGGCTGAGGAGTTGGAGGAGGTGGAAGGTCTCACCCACACACAGGTGAGGCAGATGCGTCTCTGGGGTCCATGCATGGCCTAGGGGAAAAAATGTGAGGGTTTCCTGCAAGGCAGTGGGCAGCTACCCAGGACAAATAGGAGGCATTTTGCACGTGGTTCCTGGGAAAGAGACCCTGAAGGGGACATAGGGGACAGGGCCCAGGGCACTCAGAGCAGCAGGTGGGTTGTGAGTCAGGAAGGGGTTTCCCAGCAGTGGGGCCTAGTCACTTGGTGCCCTCCCTGCTCAGGTCAAGTCCAGGGGCCTCCCTCTGACTCCTCAGGGGCGAGGAGGATGTGAATATGGGGTGAGGGGACGATTTGCGGCGGTAAGGGCCCTTAGTGTGACAGAGATCTGGGTTTTCTGCTCTGGGATGAGTCGGGTTCACTCTCTGTCCCACCCTGCACCCCAAATGCCCACAGTGTCCCTCCTCCCCACAGATTGTGGAAAAGAGTCTGCGGCCCGCGCAGGACAAGGAGGTCATGAAGGCTCGTCTCGAACACCAGCTAACCCGGAAGGAATCAAATCTAGCTGAGAGTGCAGCAGGCCACAGCACACCAACACCTACCTGGGGCCATAGGTCAGTGGCCAGCGCTGAATCCTGTCCCCCTGAGACTGACTTTGGACACGCCTCAAGGCCTGGGCAGGCTGAGGTCACTGCGATGGCACCTCGAGCCTCTGACCTCTCTTTGGGGAGCTTGGAATCCCCATCCCTTCAGGCAGAACAGGCCCCCTGTCCCGGCCTCGCTGCCCCTATTCTGGGCAGCAGGGTCTCCCTCATGCTGGGAGAGGCCCCTCCTGGTGAGGGGCCACATAGGGCAGCAGAGGGCTCCAGTGAGGAGGAGGAGCTGCCCAGCCTGGCCTTCCTCCAGGCCTCTCAACACAGCCTTCTGCCCTGGGGCTTCCCCATGAGCCTTGGCTCAGACACTGGCCCCCGCTGCCCGAGGGCCTGGGGGGCTTCTCGGCCCCAACCCACTCACAGAAGGGCCTGCAATCCTGCTGCCCCTGCTACTGCCCCTTCCAGGAAGCGTCCTCTGTGTGGGAGCGCAGGACTGGGCACTACTGAGAAGACCCCCTTCCCTGGAGAGCACCCCAGGGTGTCTGGGGACTCAGCCTTGACTGTGGAGCTGGTGGGCCCTTCCCTGCTCCCAAAGAGAAGGTTCCAGCCTGCTGTAGCCCAGAGGAGTACAGTACAGGATGGGTACAGCATCCAGTAGGACACCGGGGGGCTCCCTCCTAGCCTGGCTGCCCCTAGCAGCCTTGTCTTCCACCCGATCTTCATCCAGCTAGGACTTCTCTGTATTGTCTGGCAGGCCCAGTGGTGGGGTTGTGCTGGAGCAGCCCCTTTGTGTCATTGTGTAAATAGTTAATATATTTCATTTCATTGAAAACACTCTTGGTATCTCCTGTCGCTCATGCTCCTTGGACAATCCTGAGATGAAAACAGGTAAGGGCGTTGCAGGAGTTGGGTCTTGTGAGACATTGTGCTCCCAGAGCAGGGAGAAGTCCTCTCCACCCGTAGGGAAATGTGCTCAGTTTCACCAGACCCACCCAATTCTGTGGATATAGGCGAGGCTCACGTTTGCTGCCTTTTCCTTGGAATGCATCAAAAAGCACATCGAAGATTGAGGGCATCACGCTGGGAAAAATCACAGCATGGGAGAGAGCAACACAAAGGAGCTCTCACAGATGTGGAAGACAGACTCTTTGTATTTCTTCCCTGAGTTCGTGGGTCACACCCAACAGTGACTGCTCTACAGAGCTCCTTGCTCTAGGACTCACTCCTGGTATAGCTCAGGGGACAACGTGGTGCTAGACATCAGTAGAACGATGCACATGCAACACAAGCACCTTAATGTGTATACAATTTTCCCAATTCTCAACATTCAATTTGATTTGTTTTAGCGTCACACAAAATGGTTCCTGGAGTTTACTCTGGCTCTGCCCAGGAAGTACTCCTTTCTGAGCTCAGGGGACCATATGGAGTGCCAGGAATCAAATCCAGGTTGGCCATGTTCAAAGCAACTGCCCCATCAGCTGTACTACTTCTTCAGTTCCAAAATACCTTTTAAAACAATTTCACCACACTTTAAAATAGAGCTCATATCCTCAGAAGGTGTCCATAACCTCCTCCACTCAGCCATCACCCTTTCTCTCCCCATTGATCCTTGAGTCTTGAACCTCATATTCTTTTCTTTCTCTAGATTCCCACACTCTGGCCATCTAGCTTTCTGTGGCCTCTTTCACTGAGAAGAGCTTTTCCTGGTCCACCTACATGAGCACATGTCCACAGCTCAAACTTTAACTACAGAATCATATTCCATGTGCAGAAGGGCTACATCTGGCAATTCCTTCAATAGTTGATGAACAATGAGCTTCTTTCTACTCCCTTGTACTAGCTAACAGCAGATCACAAATCAAATCACAAATCATCCTGTTATTCGTCGATTGCCTCGAGCAGGCCCCAGTAATGTCTCCTTCATCCTAGCCCTGAGATTATACTCAAGGCTCTTTAGGAGAATGACCCCATCATTATTACTGGTATTTGGCATATTGGGTACTCCATGGGGTGTTTGCCAGACTCTGTCGTGTGGGCAGGGTACATTCGGTAGCCTGCCAGTTTGTCCAAAGTAGGAATGAGATGTCGGTTCCGGGAGCTGGTTTTTATAGTCTCTGAGTCTTGGCCGCTGATGGGATTACACGGCGCCAGGGGGCCAGTTGGTGGGTGTGACCCCCACCTACTGGAATTTGGAGGATCTGGGTGGAGGATGCTCGGCCCCAATCAGAGTAGGCTTGGAGATCTTGGCCCCGGAACCCGCGTGGCTTTGTCCCTCTGCTGGTAAATTCAGGTGTGCAGAGAGTGGTCTCAGCTTGGTGGTGTCTGGTCCTGGAGGTCTTTGACTGCCGGAGCCCTGGTCGGGGCGGGGAGAAAAGCTCAACCCGCTCCCCTCCAATGGGCCCCAGCGAGGACAGCCAGGCGAGGGGGCAGGAGACTGCACTCTTCTCTTCCAGGAGCTGGTTTTTATAGTCTCTGAGTCTTGGCCGCTGATTGGATTACACGGCGCCAGGGGGCCAGTTGGTGGGTGTGACCCCCGCCTACTGGAATTTGGAGGATCTGGGTGGAGGATGCTCAGTCCCAATCCGAGTAGGCTTGGATATCTCGGCCCCGGAACCCGATATGCAGATTTTAAGTGAGGTTCTCAAAGAATTTTATTGAGAACGCAAGCCTGAGAAAACTCTCTCACTGCTGGCAGAGAACCCCAAATTTGGGATTGTGGAGTAGAGATTTGATGCACTGTATAATGCAACCCAAGCACGAAGGTTCTGATAACTGTATTAGGGATGCAATGATTTGTGATATCCAGAAAACATGTGTACTTTCTTGGTGTTTTCTTTACACTAAGACAAACAGCAAGGTCCTTAATCTTTCCTTGTCTGTCCCATCTTGACTTCTGGAACTGAGCATGGTGTCCTGAACCTGCAGTTTTCTTTATACCTGATAGTTCAGGATCTCTATTGCCTTTGGTGCTCTGTTACTTTCTGCCTATTTGGAGAGAGTTCAAAATCACAGGTAGTTCCTGTAAGGAATGGGTTTCTTTTATTTTTTTGGAACGCAAAATAATTTTTTAAAATTTATTTTCATAAAGTTATTCACAATAATGGATTACATTCAATATTTCAACCCCACCACCATTACACCATCCCAACACCATTATTTCTAAGCTTACCACCACCACCACCACTCAAGCCTGCCTAACAGACTGATACTTTATTTTGTATAACTTATTAAGAATAGCATGAGAAGTCACATGGCCACAAAAGTGGCTGCATGCCCTGGAATTCTAAAATTTTAAATAATTAGTGTCCGAAGAAATCTCTGCAGCTAGCTGCTCGATTCTGAGATTCATTTTTGAGTCTCTGGATCATGGCCATTACTAAGCTTAAATGATACAAGGAGGAAGGCAGTTCATGGGGTGACATAGAGGCGAGGAGATGGGAAGGAGCAGCTGTCCCTGATCCCTTGAGGACTAGAGTTAGCAGTCACTGGTCTCACATACCTGGGTTTTCCATTGGGCTCTGGATTCGTAAGGGACAGGTAGAGGGACAGCACCTGCCCCTGTCTGAGGCACCCCGGTGAAATCTGCCTGCTGCAAGATCAGGAGACATCTCTTCAGCAAGCTTCCTGGTTCCGAGATTCATTTCTTGTTGGGAATGTTTTAGGGTAACCTTGAGGCTCCTCCACAGCACCAGCAGCTTCTGGTGTGAAGTGGCTCAACATGCTTGATCATGCATTTGGTCCCTAGAAGCAAGAACAGTTCCTGGGCACCACACCAGTTTTGTTCTACTCTCTCTAAAACTGTGATCACTGTGGAAGAAATGAAGTGTGTCCAGACTCTATGGCACAGCTGAAACAAGGTGGTCAGACCTTTCTACTGTTCCTGCATGCTCCTTTACGGGCATACAAAGTCCAGCATCCAGACTTCAGAGCAGATCAGGTGCCCTGCAGGGTACCCAGATACAGCAGGGGGGCCTGTGCTCATTCCCATAGACTAGCCCATAACCTCCAGGTTGTTCCTGTTGGCGAGCTCCTTGCCACCTGGCCCCAACCCAGCAAGCGCTGGGAGTTCAAACAACACTAACCTGTCTGGAGAAAGCTCTGCTCTCCACTGGGGAAGCACTGAGGAAGCCCTGCAGTCACAGTCAGGGAGCTGAGGGGTCCCTGGGCTCTTCCTCCTCCATGGAGCAGACCCCAGAGGGGCAGCCGGGCTGTGGAGCTGGGTTGGATGGAGGAGACTCTGAGGTGGTGGTGCTGATAGAGGACTTGAAAAGTTGGATCAAGCATCTGGAAAGCCCTGGGGACCTGGCTTTTACCTGTTAGAGCAGGGATGGCAGCTTGCTGAGACCAGCTCTTCATTCCTCTGAAGTGGGAGGGGAGTCAGGGTGGAAAAGGGTCTATCTGGGGCTTGGGAGGTATTAACACAGTCTGCTCCCAAGAAAATGCACATCTCAAAATTCCTGGAGAGGGGGCCATGTTTTATGTGACCAGGATAAAGACTGAGGGGTGCATTTTCATGGGATAGGTGGAAAACAAAGGTCTCATTATCACACCTTGAGGATCCTGGAGCCCCAGAAGAGTCCTGCTGTTTGTGTCAAGTTCTTGGGGTTGGGTTGTGTCAGACTAAAGCCATCCCAGAGCACATACAGGCACACCTGTGGCCGTGCCTGGAAAACACTTGCAGGTGTTCCTTGCATTGTTGGTGCTTCGACAGGCTTTGGTGCCCTCTTTGCCCAGGTACTGTGCTCTCTGAATGTGTTGTCGCCAAAAGGGGCCACCTCGGATAGGCTCTGGAAATGGCAGCAGCCTCTGCAGTGGCCAAAGGGCCATGTTCCACACCCCACAGTTGGAAAAGGTCTGGTGTGGGTCCAAACTGCACATCCAGTTGTGGGCTAGGTAAGGGCTCAGGCACTGGATCATGGAAGGGAAAACAAAACCCGCACCAGAGCTAGGTGAGAAGAGTTTCTGTAAACCTGTGTAAGCAGGTTCAAACTGTGCAGGGGCTAGGGACTTACATGAGTAGATGATCCTTAACTCTGTGCCAGAGGCGAGCTCCTTGCGTCCTCTTACTTGATGGGGCTGGATCAATCCCAGGTTCTAGTAGAAACTTGGTATGTGGATGACTCTAGTTATGGCCGGCCAGATGGAGACCAGTGTTAATCCAGCCTTCTACAGAGGGGATTTGGTGTGGTCCCAAGAGGAGGTAATGCGTGCCCTCTGGCGGGACATGCACTCTTGGCCTCCCTACCAGTTGCCAGGCTGGACTTTGCTGAGGGACCTGTGGCTCAATGCTACCCAGGAGACACAGGGCCTGGATACATGCCACCCGGTGGCTGCCTGCCAGGCTGCTGCATGCTGGCTCCAGAGCTCTATGGGCGGTAAATCGGGCTTGGTTTGACACCTCCACCCTGGAGAAAGAAGCAGTGCTATGGGCCTCAAAGGTGTTTCCAACGATCAGACCCATTAACAGGGACAGCTCAAACAAAAATACACTAATGGGACTTCATAAAATCAAAAAGCTTCTGCCTGGCTAACAACATGGTGTACAATGAAAGGACACCAGACTGAATTGGAGATAATATTCATGTTCAACACATCAGGTAAATATGAATATCCAAGATCTATAAATTACTCAAGAGGACACACCCCCCTCCCCCAATTCACAAACCCTATTTAAAAATTGTGAGAGGAAAGAAATAGACGCATCTTCAAAGTAGACTGATGGCCATGAAATAACACATGAAAAAGGGTTCCTTATCACGTGTTGCTGGTCTTCACTGTGCTGGAGCAATAGTACAAGAGGTAGGGTGTTTTCCTTGTACGTGGCTCACCTGGGTTTGATTCCTCTGTCCCTCTCAGAGAGCCCAGCAAGCTATTGAGAGTATCCCGCCATCTTGGCAGAGCCTGGCACTCTACCGTGGCATATTCGACATGCCAAATATAGTACTAACAAGTCTCACAATGTACACGTAACTGGTGCCCACTCAAGCAAATTGATGAACACCGGGAGGACAGTTTTACAGTGCTATCACTTACTCTCAGTGAAATCCAAATCAAAATGATAATAAAGTATCATATCACACAAAGGAGAATGACAACTGTCAGGGAAAAAAAGTGGGCTCAATCTGTGATGCTGTTGGAATGTGGTGGAAAAGGAATCCTTACTTGCTGTTGTTGGGAATGCTGTATGGCTTAGCTCCTGTGGAAAACTGTTTGGAGGTTTCTCAGAAAAGTAAGAACAGAGCTGCCATATGATCCAGCAATGCTGCATTTTGATATTACCCCCAAGACACAAAAACATTCATTCAAACGAACAAATGCACACCATTATTCATTGCAATACTCAACACTATAGCTAGACATGGAACCAACTTAGGTATCCAACATCGGATAAACAATTCATGAGAGTATGATATGCAAACACAGTGCAGCTATAACGGAAGGTGAAGTCATACAATTTGCCACAACCTGAATGGAACTGAGTGAGTCAGAAGGAGGACAAATGCCACAGACAAAATGTCACTTTTCTGTGGTACATAGAATAACAGGGTAAGGAATGCAAGATAACAAATGGGATACCTATATGACCCTTGAACCCTGATTACAGAAGTAAGGAATAAAGGGAAGGAAAGAAACTGAAGGGAGTGAGAAGAAAATGATGGAGGGTAACTGGGGTAGCGGGTATGCACAGTAGTACAGAGGGGAGAGTTTTATCTGTATATTATGTCTGAATAATACAGTTAACAACAGTCTAAGCATAAGACTCAAACTACATCAGCTAAACAAAAAAATGTGCTTGTCCAGGGGTATGGTGCTGCCATGAGTCAACCTGCATCTGTGGGGAGAGTGCATCAGCAGCCAGACTTTCTCAGTGTCTGGATGGGCTACCTGCCTCCACCTCTCTGTACTTGTGGAAGCCTCAGCAGTTACATCCACACTGCAAAGCTGCCACACAGTTAAAAAGCTACTCCAGCCTTACCGAGTCAATAAAAATACTGAATTCTCTGAACAAACTCCATGACCTCTTAGCACCTGTATTGTAAACCATTATGCACAAAAGGAAAATGAGAGAGAGAATAAGAAGAAAAGTGCCTCCCATAGAGGGAGGCTAGGGATGAGGGATGGGGCGTTGGGGGATGGTGGGAAGGAAACAGGGGACACTGGTGGTGGCAAATGTACACTGGTAGAGAGTAGTCATGTGCTGGATCATGATATGACTAAAACCCAACTACGAAGAGCTTTGTATTGGTCCATCTCATGTACATTCAATTAAAAAAAATTTTAAAAAGTAATGTGGAGTTCATGCCAATTCAATCTGCTTAATCAATGGCTGAATAAATAGCAGTACTCCTACATTAAATATAATGGTAATAACAAAATATACCTGTCAAGGAGACAGGCTGGGTGTGGGAGGAAACTTTGGGAAACTGGTGGAGAGAGGTCAACACAAGGGGTGAGATTGTATTGGAACATTGTATACCTCAAAGTCAGCTATGAATAACTATCACCACGCCACAGTTTTCCATCTTTACAACTTCGTCTTATTGAGAATGTTATTATCCGAACGGGACTATACATGCTATGAAAAAGAAATGTTATAAAAATGACTACTCACTAAATGACTAAGCAAAATCCACTTGACATGCAGTTATAGAATCAATGTTTCTTATATTGGACTTTAGTATTTGGTACAATGGATTATACTACTTTCCCTGATGATTCACTCACTGAGGATCTTTCAGGTTATTTCCAATGAAAATCATTACTGAAAAATTCCAAATTATAATGAAAATTTTGGAATTGTCCCTTCTAAAGGGTGAATTTTATGACATGAATTATATCTCTGTAACAAGCGTATCCCTTATCTAGTGGCGTGGCTTGCCCTTCCTGGGTTTAAGCATGCCCCGTACAATCCGGCCTTCCTGAGTCCCTCCTCTCTGCTGGCTCCTTGGGTCTCCCGTTCTGCTCCAACGTTCTCATCTAAGGACGAATTCACTCCCCCAGCTCCAGCTGCGCCACCGGCCCTTACTCAACTCTGATGTAGACCTCTCCAGACCAAATCTCTTCCAAAAGCCAAGTGGAGTTCCTAGGTCCCTCTCTTGAGTGAGTCGAAGCACTCAGCTGCTCTGTGGACCCTGCTCCAACTCTCCAAGGCCTGAGCAGGTCAGAGTGCAGCCAAGGTAGGGTGTGATAGCTGGGGTTAGAAGGAGTTAGGGTGGGGTCAGGGAGGGGTCAGGACAGGGATAGCACAGGGGCAGGTCCAAAGTCAAGGAGGGCTCATGAGAGAGCTGTGTCCAATGGGGAGGATGGGATTAGAGAGGTCATATTTTAGGGGTCAGAGGTCACAGGGGTGCAGCCAGGGCTGAAGCCACTCTGGCCATGGGCATGGAGACTGGAAGCCCCTGGCAGGAAGTCCCAGCCCTTCAGCCCTCGTCTCAGCAGGTGCTTGGGGCGCCCTGGGCTCAGGTGAGCAGATGGGCTGTGGGCGTGGAACAGCCAGGGTGGACTGGCCCATCAGTGTCCTCTTTTTTCCTCTCTGTGTTCCCCAGTCTTCGAGCGGGCAGCCGGCCACGGCGTCCACACGGTTGAGACACCCGGCCCACCCTGTCCAGGTCACATGGCCCACTGCCCCTCCCTGAGACAGCGGGGAGGTGGAGGCAGGACACTAGTACAGCCCCGCACACAAAGCTAGGGTGGGGGTGGGGGGGTGCTGCGGGCATGGGGTCTCCGGGATGCAGCTGTGACCAGCTGTGGCCACCACATCACTTCCGTGGCTTCCCACAGGGCTTGCTCTCTGTGCGCTCTGCTGTCCACGTTTCTGCTGCCCAGGCAGCAGACAGGGATATCAGACACCAAGCTGCCCTGTCACTCTGGGACTGGTTGACCCCTGCTTCTGCTTTCCCACTGAGAAGTGGTCAAGGGTCTACCAGAGAGGAAACGGGGACCTCCTGTTTACCACATGGCATCGGGCTGGTCATCACAGTTTGCGGGAAGCCCAGGGGGTATGGATGATCTCTGGTGGCTACGAGACCGTGGAAGGCCAGTGGCCATGGCAGGCCAGCCTGCAGTACCAGAGCATTCATCCCTGTGAAGCTGTGCTCATTCATTCCCACTGGGTGTTCTCTACTGCCCACTGCTTTACAAAGGGAGTTGTTTCTCAGGTCCTAGCAGCCTGGCTGGCAGGGGGAGAGGGTTAAAAGATTAGAGCCCCTGCGTCCTCAAGGCTGTGTGCTGGGACAATCTGTGTCCTTCTAGTCCAAGTATTTTTTGCCTCTGACCTGTCCTCTCCTGTATTGTCCTCTCTCCTCACCTGATTTTGCTCATCTTCTATCCTCATCCCTGTGCCTTTCCCCAACACAGGTCTGCCTCCGAGATGGCAGTGTTCATCCTGCCTCCCAGGTGCAATGTCAGCTGGCTCTGTGTCACCTCGCACCACGGCTTCTCTCAATGTCCCTGCAATCCTGGTTGTCAGAGGGAGGCTGGAACCTGGGATGCAGTGGCAGATGCTGGTGTTCTGTACGTCTCTGGCCTGGGGTCTCTGCTCACCACATGTCTATTGGTCAGCTGCATGGACACTAGATATGGAGTCCCTGACCTTGAAGAAGTACAGAGCTGCTCTCTGTCCTGAGCAGGCCCAGTAATGTCTCCATTGGAGACTTTTTTGTTGTTACTATGCTTGGGTTTGGGCTGGAGCGATAGCACAGCGGGTAGGGCGTCCGCCTTACAAGCGGCCAACATAGCCGACCCGAGTTCGATTCCTCCGCCCCTCTCGGAGAGCCCGGCAAGCTACCGAGAGTATTCGATATGCCAGACACAGTAACAACAAAGTCTCCAATGGAGACGTTACTGGGCCCGCTCGAGCAAATCGACGATCAACGGGAGGGCCTTTACCTTACCTTTACTATGTTTGGCATATTGAATACATCACGGGTAGCTTTCTATGCTCTGCCTGCCGTGCGGGCGAGATACTCTTGGTAACTTGCCGGGCTCTCCAAGAGGGGCAAAGGAATCGAACCCGGGTCCGTCATGTTGGCTGCATGCAAGGCAAATGCCCTACCGCTGTGCTATCGCTCCAGCCCATTTTGGTCTTCAGATGCTGATGATAAATCAAGATGTGACTCTAGGAAGATAGCTGCTGCTAATATGAAGATTACTAGTTTCCATTAAACGGATTGTAAAACAAAAAAAAAATCAAAGTGCTCTTCCTTTTCTCCCTTCTCATCGTTATTTTAAAAATACACTCTTAGGGTTGTGGCGTGGTAACACAGTGGGTAGGGTTTTTGCCTTGATGGGCCAATCCTGGTTCAATACCCAGCATCCCATTTGGTCCCCTCAGATGCCAGGAATAGTAATACTCTTTGAGCCACTCTTGCCAGGAGCAAGCCTTGAGCACCACTAGGTGTGGCCCTCAAATAAAAACAAATCAAAGAAAACTCTAAACAATCAAAACAAACCAAGAAAAAAACCCCACGCAGATAAATTCTTAGAAGAAATAGAAAAGTATAAGAAATAAATAGAATTTTCTTGCCACACAAAGCCAATACTTGAATTCTATCACTTTGACTTAGACTCTGTTACTATCAAATTTGCACTAGCAAAATATCAATAGCAAAATAAATACCAAACTATCACCCTGATTCTATCATTAAAAGGTTATATTATTTTGATGTAAAATTTACAAAGATAGATTTTGATGTTGGTACATTATTTTAGCAGAAGATTTTGCAATAGTAAACTTAGTTGCTCACTTGATTTTGCTCATGCCTATTGATTCTTATAACATTATAAATAATTCATGGGGTACTAAGCTAATTCTGAGATGAAATAACACATTAAAAATTGTATTTTTCAAACTTTACTTTTCTTTTGTTTTTGGTCCACACCTAGCAGTTTTATTTCTATACTCAGGAATTACTCCTCGTGGGACTCTCTCTGGTTGCCATACTTGGTGCAAGGGATCAAACCCAGCTCAACTGTATGCAAAGCAAACACCCAGCTAGCTGAATTCTTGATTTGGTCCCAAATTTCTGTATTTTCTTATGGAAAGATATGATTATTTACCTAAGAGGTGTTCCCCATCACCTCTTAGGAACCCATGAACCTCAGCCACTAGCTCTATGTGTCTTCTAGTCTTATCTTCATTCCTTCAGTACATTCTTTCATGGCCTGATAATCAGTTTTGCAATCCAAGGCCAAAGGTACATCATCACTTGTTGCTGTCTATTTTCTTGTTCTGTTTCTCTATATCCCGTAGAATGAGGTCATGTTGTATTATTCCTTCTCTCTCTTACTTCATTTAACATGATTTAACATGATGCCTCTCTCCCAGTTCCATCCAAATTGCAAGAGAAACTGCAACATTATGTCTTTCTAACAACTACATAGAATTTTTCTGTGTATATGTTTCATAGCTTCTTTATCAGCTCACCTGTTACTGGACATTTGGGCTTCTTTCCATACTCTGGATATTATCTAAGCATTGCAATGATGATAGATGTTCTTATATCTACTTAAATTAATGTTTTCTTGTTTGGGGAATAAGTGCCAAGATTGAACTCGCTGGATTATATGGGAGCTCTACTCTTGCTTTTTTGAGGAATATCCATACTATTTTCTATAGAGGCTGAACTAGATAATATTTACACTAATAGTGAAAGAGTGTTCCTTATCTTTTAAACCATATTATGGCTAACACTCATTATTTTCAGTCTTTTGATATATGTGGGCAATTTTACATATTGCTCTATACTACTGTTTTTGTTTATATACAAATAATATATACATATACATTGTTGTTACTACTGTATAGTATATATAAATGAAGATAGAAGTAAAATGAAATAAATGAAGTGATCCAGAATAGTAATTGCTACAAGTCAGCGTTATTTTGCTTAGTTCTGATAAAAATCCTATGGAATTAAGATAGAAAATATTTTAGCATAGATTATTCTCAATGTCACAGGATATGCACATTTGTACCTTTTAAGTGGTAACTGAACCTGATCTCAGTATGAATTACAAATATTTGGGGGGTTTTGAAATATGTCATTTTTCAGAACTGACTGAATAAAAGTCCTTTCTACTACTTGAGAAGTCTCTTTCTAAGTCTCTATTTTATCTGCATTATATATGTCAGTAATATATTTAAAGGTATTAAATGATATGAGGATGACCATGAAGATTGAATAGGGGGCAGTTTTAAACTAATCTTGTGTTTTCTATCACAAATTGTTCTCCTGCTTTTCACTGTTGCTATTGTACTCATATTTCCATAGTTATAAAAGTTTTCAATAATCATCTTTCTCTATATCTAAAATATATAAAAAGGAAAGAAAAGGTAGGCATTATATTTAGGTGAAGACAAAGAAAGACATACCTTTTTGCTTAATATGCCAAACACTAATGTCTGATGTAGGTGTTCTACAAATATTCATTTTCAGAAGAGAACTCTGATAATATATTCCTCTGGTAAAAGACCATTGAGAATATTTTATATTGATTAAAATGTGTCTTTAATCTAAGAATATAGGGCACAAAGTACTTCTGCCCTAGAAAGTGGAACTCAGTTAGAATGCCTTTGGAAGTAAAGTTCTTGAATTAGAATTAAGATAATTTTTGTTATTATTTTATTTCACTTTTCAAGCAATACTCAGGGATCCCTGGGGCCATACCTGACTATTCTTGACAACTGTGGCAGAGGTTCAACACAAGATCTTGAGGATGCCCTGTTGACAGCACCTTGATGCTCTAGGCCCTCCAGTGTTATAATTGGTGATACTCAGGGAAGCTATATTTTGGCATCTAGTACATGTAATATGCCCTAACCTCTGTAGTATCTTTCCAGAACTTGGCTATTAATTTTAAGGTAATTTCATTTGATGACCATACTCAGCAGAGCTCTGAGGACCATGTATTGTTAGAGATGGAACTAGGACTCCAGGTCTTTGAGCTATCTTCTGGCCTAAATTTAATATCTTTGAAGAGAATCTAGATAATCTTATTTCTTTTTTTATCTTCAAAGTGGATTTTTTAAAAATAATTTTCAATAATGCATTCTTAGTTTGGTAGCAAGTAGTAGGGCATGTTGACTTTAGTTTTAGACCTAAAGCAAGTCTTGTGTGAGGCTGACCCAGGTTTGATCCCCGACATTCCTTATGGTTTGGGGAGTCTGTCAGGCATGGTTCCACAGAGCCTGTAGTAACTCCAGAACACCACCAGGTGTGGACCCTCTCCTCCCCCCCCCCCCCCCACATTACACACAAACACACACACACACACACACACACATATTACCTTTTAGAGACAAAGAAAAGATCTCATCATATCAGTCATGGTAATGGACATGGAGAGTTTGTACCAACTTATCCAAAGATTTTGTTTACTAGTTTAACCTGTGGGAAAGCTCTGGTCATAAAATTCCTCCTGTGAACTCCAGCCCAACATTCCCCTTGCTAATGCAGCAGGGAGGTCCCAATCTATGCCACAAAGAGGAGGGGATATAAATAGGTCAATGGTGCTAGACCATGTGCCATTACTAGCAGCTGAGCCTTCTTCTTCTCCATCACAGCGTTGACAGTGTTGATCGCTGCTTGAGGGACTGGTGATTGCTTGGTGGGGGACATTCCCACTGCCAGGTGCTTCCTTATTGATCAATAGTCTCCAATTCTTCTCTTGCCTTGTCTCTGGTCTAAACTTGGGAGTCAGCTTAAGCAAGTGAGTGGCTGTTTGGGGGCACAAGGCTAGGTGTCTTGGCTGATGGTGGGAGGCCCCTCAGCTGCTTACAGGGGTGGCCTTTTGCAGCCAGATAAGATATGGGGAGGTTTTTAGACAAAGCAGGTGAGATCACATTGTACTGGATGTCTGGTTCAGAATCAGTCATTGGGCCTCTTCTAAAGCAGAGGTGTCAGGGCCAGGGCGATAGTACAACCATATTGCCTTGTATGTGGTTGACTACGGTTTGATCCCTGGAATTCCATATAGTCCCCTCAGTACTACCAGGAGTAATTCCTAAGTGCAGAGCCAGATGCAAAACCCAAGCATCTCTGGGGGTGACTCAAAAAGCAAAAAAAAAATCCTAAAAATCCTAAAATAAAACAGAAGTGTCACCACTTTCTTGGTCACCTGATTCTTCACCTTAACAGGAGCATATCTTTGAGACTCTGTCCTTCTTTACTTTCAACATTTTTGAGAGACTGCAAGAAGAGAGCTAGACTATTTTATTTCTTGCCACATATTATCAGCAATAATTACTTTCTCTTGTAGTTTATAGTAGTCAGGATTATAACATGATCCGGTGTGATTGAGTACTTTGCCTATGGCTCATTTGGTGCCAGGGCAATCAATTGGTTGGGTTTTATTTATTTAGAAACATCACTGCAGAACTTGGTAACCATGTCATTGTCTACCTGTGAAAGGCTGATGCAATTATCAAAGCAAATGAATAAGCCAGGGATAACCCCCCACACACACACACATACACACGCACACACACACACATCTTTTTCCTTGGTGTTAGCACAGGATATTCAATCTGACTCCTTAGATAACAAGATAGGAGCTTGTTCACAAAATCCATATCTCTCCAGAATTTGTGGCTTTACAAATGAGAAACGAATTATAATGTGGAGCATGGTGATTTTTTTAAAAACTCTACAGCCAACAGAGGCATTTAGCTCATTTTGTTTCTGGAAGAACTGTAAAAGTCAGGGGAAGGAGGGGTAATGCTCCTGAACAAAAAAACAATCATCAGGCGACATCTCCAGCACTAACATTTAGTCACTGATAATTGCTGTAACTAGGGCCATTGAGCTTTGCAAATATTATCCAGTAAATTTTAATTATCACCTGGGGTATTGAAGAGTTTTGGAATAAGCTCTTGAGAGGAGCTTCCCCAGCCACTGGCGATGTGTGCTGAGTAATTTTAGATCCGTCGGCCTGTCAGAGAGGATCAGTGTCATAGCACCACTTATCCTGAGGAAAATGCACCTGCTTCTACATGGAAATAAGGAGCATTATCTGCCAATTTGTGCTGCTTATTCCTCTTGCTCCCCAGGTTTGACAAGTGGGGAGTATAAAACCAAGTCAGGAGTTTGACAGAAAGAAAGGAGAGTTTCAGTCTCCTTCAAGGGCACACAGTTGTTACAGGCCCTCAGTGATTCCTTTTTGTTGCATTGTGATGTCTCAGAACTATATCAAAATATGATCTATTTGTCTATGAGAACCATTTCTGCTATTTGCAATGAAAAAAGAAATTTCTTTTGTTAGTGTGTGTGTGTGTATGTGTGTATGTGGAGACTTTTAGTTGTAGTCTTAAGAGTAGGAGGAGAAAATTAGGTTTGGAGGGACACTAATCACCGGTAATCTTGTAAAGGCTAGGCCAAAGGATGGACTAAGCATTTTTAGAAACAAATACATGTGAAAATAAAATGTTCAATTCCTTAATTTTTTAGTTACAAAGTATATGACATATGTTTTAATTATAAAACAACAAATGAATATAAAATATTAAGTCAGTTTTGATACACTATATAAAGGTGCTATGCTATTCTGAGACATACTTTTGCACATGTGCAAGTACACATGCATGTAAAATGTGCAAAACCTGCCTGACCACATCTGCACACACATTTACAACAGCTGGGTAATTACATTCCACTTCTTTCTCTCAGTAATTTTAAATGGCTTTAGATGAAAGATTTTAATAATCACAAACGCTTAAGATGCACTTATTTTGTTTTAACATTTTTTCTGCATTATCCATCTGCACACTGAGGAATTCATACTTTATCAAAGAGAAATAATTTACTCTCCACTTTAAAATAGACAAAAATGAAGCGATTATACAAATCAGTACTAAACCGGAAAGAAAAGTGAGTTTTTCTGGCTTTGAAAAAAATCAAACCTTCTTAATATAAATAGTGCCATTGCTACCTGCATTCAAAAGATATTTATGTGTATATAAGTGGTATGGTTTATTTTAGATGAAGTTCTGATATAAAACTGAAATACAAAAATAGCACATTTTACTTTCACTCGTACTGAAAACACCAAAATTGTACCATCTCAATAAGTATCTAATCTGTATACGTAAGTATATGTAAGTATCTAACAGTATCTAATCTGTTGAGCATCTAAATATGTCGTATAGATTTTATCAAATCTGCTTCAGAAATCAATTTACTTTTAAATTTCTCATTCTTGTGTGTCAGTTGTTGACTTGACTGAAGCAAATTATTTATTTTATCTGTGAAATTAAATCTGTAATCTTAAAAAGATCACAGAAGAAAGTTAAAGATGCATCTTCATCTCAAACTATTAACTGTAGTTGCAGAGACCAAGAAATGCTGTAAGTAAATGGAAACCGTAGGTCAGAATACGTGCCTTTTTGGGGGCCATTTTTCAAATAAAAAATTTTAGATACTCTAAGCAGGAGGAAAGCTTGAAGTTTGAGAAGATTAGTGCTGATAATCTTGTTCCAGTAGAAGTTTTGTGTAGTTATGATATACATTATATAGTGCAGTTACTTTTTTCTTTTCATGATTTACTCCTTTTTCCTCTGATCATCAGTCACTTCTTTTCTTCTCTTTCATAAATTGAAGTAGCATTATACTGTAACATTATATAAGCAACTGTTAAATAATGTTATCTGCTAAAGGCCGATTGTTATTCATCATTAGAGTTGTCCCTTTTAATACCATTTACTTATCCCCTCTTCTACTCTGAATAACCACTAATTGATCTTTAAAATTTTACGTTTATGTTTTTTGTTCTTGGGTCATTCTTGGCCATGCTTAGGGCGTACTCCTGTCTCTGTGCTCAGGGGCCACTCTGGCCATATGAGATCAATTCTGGTTAATCACTCTGGCCTGGGATCAATTCAGGCTCCGCTTACAATGCAAGTGCCCTACCTTCTTCAGCTCAAAATTTTAAACTTATTTTAACATTTTTTTGTTTCTTTTTTTTCTTGAGGATTTGCTGTGTATCAATTCTAAAACTGTTTATTATTCATTTAAATTGAAGCTTGGGGTATGTGTGGTTGTTTGCATGCTTCAGATCATTTGCAGGTGTATACCTTTATCTCCATTACCTACAGGCAGACATTCTGTGAGTTTAATTACTTTAATAACTGCATTTAAATATCTACTTCTACTTCACTCAGGTTATATTTAACATATTAACTAATCTTTGAATAGCACTAAAAAGTTTACCTAGATTTCCCACAAATTATCTCATTTGATCTCATAATTATCATGTCAAGTAATTTCTAATTAGTTCATTTTGCATGCAACATACCAAGAGTTAGAAAGAATAGAAATTTTCCTGAGATTACTTAGTGACAAAATTAGCAACTCCAAGGTCCTAACTATACTTTAAACACTAGAATATATTTGCATAAAAGAAAAATGTGTAATGTATATTATAATGAAATGGCATTTTTCTATTATCTGGGAATTTCAGACAAAGTTCTAAAACTGTGTAAGGTGTAATGTGTGGAAAAGTTTTCCAATATATGAAAAATGTGATAAACCTAACTGTAGATTTGCTGGTTGATCTGCCTTTCCCATTGCAAGGCAGGTAATGGATAGGTATATTATACGGTCACGGTCACGGTTCTCCCGTTTTTCATCGATTTGCTCGAGAGAGCCCAGTAACGTCTCCATCATGAGACTTGTTGTTACTGTGTTTGGCAAATCGAATACGTCATGGGTAGCTCGCCAGGCTCTGCCGTGTGGGCAAGATACTCTTGGTAGCTTGCCGGGCTCTCCGAGAGGGGAGGAGGAATCGAACTCGGGTCGGCCACGTTGGCCGCTTGTAAGGCGAATGCCCTACCGCTGTGCTATCAGTAAGCATTCAAAATTGTATTCAATTAGTTAAATTTCTTTTGAATATATCAGGTAGCAATATCTTCTCTTTGTTAGGGAAATCAGGGGGTATTTCCTTCCTCTACGCTAAGTAAAGACACAAATATTTTTGTTCCTACTAGTGGGAAACTGCCTTTGACTCTGGTTTGAAGAGTCCCTCTAGAGCGTTTTTTACAATGAAAGACCTAATTCTTGAGTGAATTTCAAATGTGTCTCCTTATGTCTGAGAATAGAGTCTAATGGAAAAAATAGGTGCCGGGAAAAGGAGATAGGCAATGAATTAAGTTACACTCCCTAGATATGTGAGAGCCTACATATATGCTTTCCACTGAACACTATAAATTAAGCCAGACTTTGGGTATCATGAATGAATCTCTCCTTACAAGGGCATGTATCTAGGGTTCTCCAGAAGTCAACTCATACTTTATTCTGCAGAGCAATATGTTGATTATCACTGTGATGATAGAAATAATCATGTGTCAATTAATGACTTTTAATTACTAACAGCACATATGACAATGACTCCAATAAGCATATACATATCACCTATTATACCATCTAGACTTCAATAATTACTCTTTAAAATATGCACGACGAAATTTTTAACAATGTATTTCTCAGATTGTTTCCCAATCATTAAATGATGCGTGACTATATTTATTATCCCAAAAGGTACTTGAAGTGCCAGAGCTAGTAGAAAAGTATAAAGACTAAGTATGGTGAAAAGAAAACCAGAAGAATTATTAAATAGCATTTCACAAATAATGGGGTGCACTTGTACTAAAAAATCAGTTAGGGCCGATATGTACTGAAGAATATCAGACTCTCCTTTCTCATTTCTACTCTTCAAACTGAAGATTGAATGTAGGGAACAAGGAACATGTAATATTAAACTTCAGGTTAAGATTGAAGGGGGCCAGAGTGATAATACTATGGGTGCACATTTGCCTTGCAAGTGACTAATCCAGGTTTTATCCCTGACAAACCAGATGGCCCCACGGGCACTGCCAGGAGTAATTGCTGAGTGCAAAGCCAAGAGTAACGCCTAAGCACTGCTGGATCTGGTCCAAAGAGCCAAAAAAATTATAAAACCTCCAAATCTCAACATTTAAGTAAGCATTTACTGAAAATGAACATTTCCAAAGCTATAAGACCTATTGGAGATGTTCTCTGAATTAGCAAATATTCTACAAGAAACAATGGGAGAAAACTAAAGTTAATGCATATTATACTTGCCTAGTTAAGCAAGCTTGCAAAATGTTTCTTTATTTTATAATTTTTATACATTTTATTTTCATAAAGTAGTTCACAACACTCACCCAACCAGCAAGCATCTTCCCACCACAATAAGAGGAAAGTGTGTGAAGTTTGTTGTATTTCATTCTGGGGCCATTCAAACATGTATATACAAGAATACAAGCAAATATGTTAAAACCAAACACACATATGCTACTTTTAATACAGTGGGATTTGCGGCTATACTCTTCAGGAAATACTGCATTGATCTCTTCCAGGAGCTTTATTTTATAGTTTCTGGATCTTGTCTCTTGTTGAGATTAAATGGTGCCGGGGGTGGGGGGTGGGGGGTGATTGTGGGTGTCACTGCCAAGCTACTGGAAAACTTTGGACCTGGGTGGATGAGGCCGAGTCCCAATCTGAGCAGGCTTGGAGATCTCAGCCACGGGTCCTGCATACCTGGGTTCCTCTGCCAGTTTCTTCATGGGTGAGGCTCATCTTAGCATGTGGAGAGTGGGCTTGAGCATGACTGTGGCTGGGTTCTGGACTGCCAGGCTCTGCTTGGGGTGGGGAGAGAAACTCAACCCGCCCCCCTCCGAGGTGCCCCAGAGAAGACAGCCTGACACGTGGGTCGAAAGATTCTCAAGCTTGCAAAATGGTTTGTATTCAACTAATTTGTTTTTGTAAAAACAATCATGATCTATGGAGAGGAATTCTGATATATTTGACAGCACTTTATATGTGAAATTTAGAACTCTGGTGCATGCTTATGAAGATGTTTTGCTAAAGTCAGACACACACATTTCAGTAGGTAAAACATTCATAAAAAAACACTGAATCAAATCCTGGGTTTGAGGGGCAAGGTTGGAGTTTCCCTTTCTAGGGAAGTGACATATTGATCTGCTCAAAGTTGCACTGTACAGATATGATTTCTCCTGTAACCAGTGGGGCAATATAGGTAAAGGTAAAGGTAAAGGCCCTCCCGTTGATCGTCGATTTGCTTGAGCGGGCCCAGTAACGTCTCTATTGGAGACTTTGTTGTTACTGTGTCTGGCATATCGAATACGTCACGGGGAGCTTGCCAGGCTCTGGCGTGCGGGCGAGATACTCTTGGTAGCTTGCCGGGCTCTCTGAGAGGGGCGCAGGAATCGAACTCGGGTCGGCCATGTTGGCCGCTTGTAAGGCGAACACCCTACCGCTGTGCTATCGCTCCAGCCCTATGGAAAAGATAATTTGTTGTAGCCCCTAGGAATGAACAAGAGTTTTGGTAGAACTCTAAAGAAAGTAAAAGATAAAGAAGGAAGAGCATTGTCTTATATTGTTACAAGTTCACTTAGTTTTGGAGCAAATGCTTAAGGCTAGCAAAGAGCTGGCAGAGTCCAATTATTAAAGAATGAAACCAGCACAATCCCAAAGAATTAAAGTCAAGTTAGAGTAACAGTGATCTCCAAGGGATAGCCAGAAAATAGGTTCTGCAGGATTCGGTGGAATGGGAAACAAGCATTTTAGTCAAAGTTAACGTATGCTAAAGAATACCTCATGCATGGAAAATGCTATTACTATTTTTCCTTTTTAAATTTATTGATTTGAAAGCTTTTACTTGCTTTAAGTTTGCATTTTTTTTCCTATGGTGCTGAACTTTAATTCTTAACTTAATCTCTTTTGGTTAAAAATAAATTCTTGTTTTAGGGGTAATTTATCTGTTTTGGATAAGTTTAGGAAGAAAATTCAACATGAACTAATTGTAATTTAGAGCCACTATTATAGAGCTCATGTTCTAACATAAATATAGCATTGAATAAGAGTATTTAAGTAAACCACTGTGCAAAAAATCCCATAGAGATCAAGAAAGGGATACTTGGGGTTTTTCTGTGATACGGAATAAGAAAGGTAGTGATTTTTCAGAGGGCACACCTGGCAATGCTTATGAGTTACTCCAGGCTTTGCACTCGGGAATCAATACTATCAGTGCTCAGGGAACATAGGGGATGCCAGGGATTGATCCAGGGCAGCCTATTGCAAGGCAAGCACCCTTCCCTCTGTAATATCTGTCTAGACCCTGAAACGTAGGTATTTTAAGGGTTGCATCAATGACTTGGAAAAAAATATGTCATATCTTTGATAAAAGTTTGTTTCCAGGTCTTGACTGTTATAAATGGTGCTGTGATGAATATAAGTTTGTATATACACTTCTAAATTAGTGTTTTTGTCTTCTTATACACAAATAAGTAGATGAAGAAGGTATATAAATTCACTGGATTACAATGTAGAAATAAGAAAACCTGAAATCTTATAGCTTGATTAAAAATTCACAGAGAAGATCAATGTATTAAGCCTCTAGGATTGTCCAGATTTCCAGTATGTATGTGTAGGATTTCCAGTCAAAGAGTGGGTAGAGGAGGTGAACAGATACTTTTCTGAAGAAGACATGCAGGTGTCCAGTAGTGATATGTGAAAGTATTCATTGTCATTTATTATCAGAGAAATGCAAACCAAAACAATTGTTCGATATTATTTCACACCTGTGAGAGTTCTATCATCAATAAGACTGTAAACAAGCAATGTTGGCAGGAATGTGGTTAAAAAGAGCCCTTCACTCACTGCTGGTGATCTTATGTAATTCAACCTTTTTGGAAACAGAACGGTCATTTCTCAAAATCATAAAGATAGTGCTTCCATGGGACCAAGTGTTCCCACTTCTTTTTATGTTTTTCAGGGCACACAAATATTCACTCAGAAAATACATTTCTATTGAAGCACTTAGTACATTGTAAAGGATATGAGAGATACATAAATGACCAATGACAGATGAATGAATAAAGAAGTTGTGGTAAGGATTGGTGTGATAGTACAGTGACAGGGCATTTGCCTTGCATGCAGCCAATCCAGGTTCAATCGCCAGCATGTCATATGGTATATGGTACCTTGAGCACTGCTAGAAGTAATTCCTGAGTACAGAGTCAGAAGTATGCCCTGAGAAAAGGTGGTGTGGTCCCAAAAGTATATATGTCTATCTATCTATCTATCTATCTATCTATCTATCTATCTATCATCTATCTATGTGTGTATACACACACATATATATATACATATACATATATGTGTGTGTATAAAATATGAAGTGAAACAAGGACGTGGTTCAGGAAAGGGGCCATAATGACAATGAAGTTACCACAGGGAAGTGGTAACTCTGAAGAAGGACTGGATGCTGGAAGGAGACCAAATGACACGTGTGATCCCTATTATTAATAGTATTGTAAACCACAATGCTGAAAAGGGGAGAAAAGTTAAAAGAAAGTAAAAATAGCCTGTCTTAGAGGCACACTGAGGATGGGAGGGAATCTGAGGACATTGGAGGGAAGTGAACACTGGTGAAGTAATTGGTATTGGAACATTGTACATCTGAAACTCAATCATGAATGACTTTGTATTGTAATTTGCAGTGATTCAATAAAGAACATTTTTAAAAAATGAAATTTGGAAGGAACTGGTTGGTATCATGTTGCACGAAATAAGTCAGAGAGGAGGAGAAACACTGAATAATTTCACTCATTTGTGGAATATAGAAAGACGAGAAAGGGAATAGATAGTGCTTAACAAAGCTAGACCCTTGGCCTTATCTCAAACCTAACTACCAATCAGTGGAGATGGAAGGGATGTAAATAAAGTCAGGGATAAAAATGAAGATCCGGTTAGTGGTAACAAAAGAAAGTACTGATGGTCTTGGGCACTTTGGTAGCATCAGAATACAGAAACTTTTGACACCAATAATCACTTGTATCACTTGTCATCCTGTTGAACATTGATTTGCTCAAGCGGGCACCAGTAATGTCTCCATTCATCCCTGTCATGTGCTAGTGTAGCCCAATGGCATCTGCTCGTTCCAGGAACACAAAGATGAAGAGCCTCAAACCATTTGCTCAGAGTTTTGATGAAGAAGTCTGACCATCTTGTAGGTAGGCAGCCACGCAATTTTTTGACGTCCCTTGGAATCCAGACGGTCACAGGTCTAGTCCAGTGTTTGTCTCTAAATCAAATTATGTGTCTGGTCCAACTGATTTTCGACACCTTGGCAAAGGAGACAGAGTCCCTGATTCTCGATCATCAATGGAGGTCAGAACTCCGGATTCCTTCTCTTACTTGAGTGAAACGTGGTATTCTAAGCAAGGCTCTTTTGATTTCTTTTTGGGATACCCAAATAGCATTTTCATCCTGTTTTCATAGGGCCAAGTGACACCAAAGAAAGAAAATTCAATAATATTATTACTATGTATTTGCTTGAGCGGGCCCAGTAACGTCTCCATTGGAGACTTTGTTGTTACTATGTTTGGCATATCGAATACTCTCGGTAGCTTGCCGGGCTCTCCGAGAGGGGAGGAGGAATCCAACTCGGGTCGGCCATGTTGGCCGCTTGTAAGGCGAACACCCTACCGCTGTGCTATCGCTCAAGTATAATAAATAAATACTACAGATCTCCTCTTGAACCTTAAATAAAAGATTAGGAAGAGAAATATAATATATTTTTGTAATATACAAAGAAACAAAGCGAAGGAATAGAAAATGACTAATGAAAAAAAACTGTTGGACAACAAATTTTCTTCTTTTAGAAGTTCCTTCCTCTTATTCCTCTTCCTAATCTTCCCTTAAAATATTGCATGTATCTACCACACACAGACATGCCCATAAGCTAAAAAGCAAATGGCCATGTCTAAGCAGATCAGTTTATACAACTCTTGCTTTTTGAACAAAACTCTGTGAGGAACACAGATGCCTCAACAAATCATTGCTATGTTTCCTTGCTCATGGATCCTACAAGACTATTGGATTCTTCATCAGTGAATGTTGGTGCTCTTAACATCTGGAAAAGAGATCCTGATTGAGAGCTAGTTCTAGGTTTTGAACTCTACTTACACAGGGAGGTTTGACAATGCAGATGCGAGGACTTAGAGTCAGTAATGCTGATTTAACTGGGGCCAGTTATTGGTAGTTTTAGATATTGTCCTGCGATGCTGGAATGCAGTCAGGACAGGGTCCCAAAGGAGTGCCATGCAGTCTGCAGATTTGTGTATCTGATTTCATTTTACAGCACTGTGAAAGAAGCATCGGGAATTCTCATTTTGCAGAGAAGAATTTCCGAGAGATGCAATAATTTTCCCAGAGCCATACCACTAGTGTATAGAGGGGTGTATTTCATTTCTGACATCGTATTTCAAAATTGTGGGTTGGAGAAAGCTAATTTAGTTCCACTTGAATAAAACGGTTTACTTGTGAAACGTTTTTCCCTCCATCTGCGCCTCTGAAAATAGAGTGCAAGTTCCATTATAGAACTATAGAAAGTTTGACCTCAAATGAACAAGTGACAAAAAGTGAAATTAAATAACATACCTGATTTTAGAAAAGAGATACTAAAACAAGTATCCTGAAATTATTTCAATTGTTTGTCTGTATGTTTATGTATTTCAAAGGAGAGGTTTAGCAAATCTTTTAAAAATGTTTAAAACAGCATTTTCTCATTATTTCTGAGCAAGATAAACAAGAAAGACTTAGACATTTTATGCGATAGATTTTCATTCCTGATAATAACGGTTAAAAATTTGAAAAAGATAATAATGGTTGAGGAGTGCTAAATATTAAAAAACAAAACTTACCTTTGTTAAGTAATTTTAAATTATTATGCTAGTTAAAAAATAAACTCTAAATATAAAAGCTACTATTACACAGCTTATTAAAATATGACCGCATCCCAAATTATGAACGCATTATAAACCTCTCTCTATATATACATGTGAAACATTGACCAAAAATAAAACTTTTACATGTTCTAAGAATGAAATCAAATAAAGATAATAAAGAGAAGATACAACTCACAGTTAACCTCCTTGTCTGTTTGAAGGCGAAATGAGTCAGAAGGGAAAATGGTAAGCAGTGGATGATATTACCTACATGTGCACCATAAAGTTATAAAATTCATCAATAGAAAACCAAATGAAAATGCAAACCAGTGTCCACTGATAATAGAATTAAAGTTATCTGAGAAGGGATATACTGTGTAAAGTGGAAGTATTAAAAGAAAATATGATTTCTTATTTTTTATGTTCTATTCATTTCTATTTTAAAAGTAATTTCTATTTATTTTATTGTAAGCTGCCTTAGTTGGCTTTTATATCTAGGAAGAACATGAAGATAAATGACTTTAAAACCATATTTATCCACGATTCACCCAACTCCCTGTGCTTTGCTTTGGGGCCACACTCTGTGGAGCTTAAAACTTACTCCTGGGTCTATGCTCAGAGATCACTCCTGGAAGACTTAGAGGATCTCTTGGGATTCAGGGCATCAAACCCAGGTCAATTCTGTGCAAGACAAGCTCCTATCCACGTAGTATTTTGCCCCCCAATTCCTCACTGGCTTTACTTGTATAAAATACCCTTTATGTAGAATTCCTTGCTGATAGTTCCTGTTTTTTTAACCACTTGAAGGTAATAATCACAAAATTATGTCTTTTGAAATTGTTCTTAATAATTTTAATGATCTGACTAAAACTCTAAATATTAGATGATTTAATTTTACATACTTTTAAAGTTTTACTTACAGAATCATTTTATATGTATATATTTATGACTTGATATTTTTCACTTGAAGTGTTTGTATAAGATTTATCCAATTCAATACCTGTGTTTTTGTGTTTTATGTGTTCTAAGCATTCTTAGATGTTATTCTTTCAAATTTTATGTTGTACATTTTATAATTTTTTAATCTCCATTTGTTTTAAAGTTTTCAATGCTCAATTTATATTGCATTTTAAATACAAGTATACCTGTTTTTCTAACATACTTTCTACTTAATCTGCCTTATAATTTATGTTTAAAAATTATGGTGACTGAAAAGATAAATAGTACCATGGGTCAGATGCTTGCCTTGCATTTGGACACTAGGTTGCATATACAACAACCCACAAGGTCCCCTGAGTCCACCAGGAGTGTTCTTGAGCACCAAACCAGGAATAAGCACTGAGCACTGCTAGGTGTGACTCAAAAAGTAAAAAAAAAATACATATACATTTACATTTTTCTTTTAGAATTTGTTTTTGTTTCTTTCTAATACATCAAGTCCTTTTAAATTTATAATCTCTCCTTATATTTAAAGTCTTTTGAAAAAAGAAATGCAGAATTAAAGTACCTTTATAATTCTCATTTGATAATTCTGATACTTAAAATCATACGGAACTCTCTCTTTTTTATGGTCTTTCGTTTATGATTTGTGGTACCTTAAAATATGATAGTATGAATATTCGCTTTTTGTGAGTAACAATTCTAATTGTTATTTACACATACTAATACACAATTAATACTTTAGGCACTAATTTTTATTCAGTGTCCTTGATAAAATAATTATAATTTTTGATTATGCATTCTGTTTTTCCACATGTGAAATCCTTAGTAAATAAAAACAATTTTTCAATATTCCTTGATTTTTTAATTTATTTATAAATTTCATTCTTTCTTGTTCACCAAAACTAATTACTATCTTTAGGATAGCATTTAATAAAAATAGTGGCAGAGTCTCCTGCCCCCACGCCTGGCTGTCCTCACCATGGCCCCTTGGAGGGGGGCGGGTTGAGTTTCCCTTCCCACCCTGAGCAGAGCCCCAGCAGCCAAAGACCTCCAGAACCAGCCACAGCCATCCTGAGATCACTCTCCACACATCTGGACAAGCCTCATGCATGAAGGAACCGGCAGAGGAACCCAGGCATGCGGGTCCTGGGCCTGAGATCTCCAAGCCTGCTCGGATCGGGGCTAGGCCTTCTCCACCCAGATCCCCCATCTTCCAGTAGGTAGGCATTACATCCACCAGCTGCCACCGGTGCTAGGTGGTTCCATAAATGGCCAAGACCCAGAGACTATAATACCCAGTTCACGGATGCACATGGCCACGTGACATCTTATTATCACATTTTCACTTTGGAGAGCTCGGCAGGCAGGCTACCGAAAGTGTTCTGCCCACATGGCAGAGTCTGGCAAAAGTTCTGTGTTGTTCTCAATATGCCAAATATCAGTAACAATCATAGGTCTCATTCTCCTAGCCCTGAAAGAGCACTGAATATGGCTCTTTTAAAAATCTTGGGGCTAGGAAGAAGGAGAAGTTACTGGTGCCTGCTTGAGGCAATCGATGATCAACAGAATGATCGTGATCATGATCATGAGTGGTGCATGAACTAGAATGATAGTATAGCAAGTAGTGGGCTTTTCCTGTACCTGGTCAACCTGGGTTCAATCCCTAGAACCCAGTATGGCCCTGCAAGCACTGGTAGGACTGATCCTTGAGTAAGTCCTGAGTACAATCAGGTGTGGCCCCCAAATAGGAACAAAATGGTAACACTGGGCACAATCATCTTTCTAATAGTTTGCTCTTTTACTGCTAAATAGTATTTCATAACTTGAAACTACCTCTTATTGTTTGTCTAATCACATATGATGGTCATTATATATTTCCAATTTTTTACTATAATTATATTTTATTAAGATTTAAGGATAGATCTCTATACATATGCTTTCATTTCTAGAAGTGAAATTGAAACATCATAAGGTATAACTAAGCTGAAAATTGATCTTAAATTTTTTAAATTAAATTTAAAATTTTTTCTGAGACTGTTATTTTTATAAAATTGCATATATTTTATGGTTACTATTTTATAATTCTTCACCATTTATGGACCAAAATACACCAATGTATCACCTCTACCACAAACAAACACACAAACACTGTCCTCACATTGTTCATTGATTTGCTCGAGTGGGCCCAGTAATGTCTCCATTTTTCAGACTTGTTACCGTGTTTAGAGTATTATATATGTCATGGGTAGATTGCCATGCTTTGCTGTGTGGGCGAGGTAATCTCGGTAGTTTGCCAGGCTCTCCTACAAGGGAGGAGGAATCGAACCCGGCTCAGCCGGGCAGGCTGCATGCAAGGCAAATGCCCTACAGCTATGCTATCGCTCCAGCCCATTAAATATCTTTTCTTTTTCAATCCGACTCGTCACCTCCCACTTTGGTGACCTCAGGTACTCAAATACCCCAAATAGCTAACTTTTGTCTTATTTTATCTGTTTTCTTGTTTAGATTAGCTTTTTTTCACATATGACAAAAATAATCTGGCATTTAATATTCTATTTCTCATTTACTCAGTTAATTAATAACAAAGTCATTATTCTTACATATGAAAATTTAATTCTAGACTTAATTCTATTTTATTGAGTTATAAAAATTGTCTTTGGGATTGCACTTAATATGCATAATACATCTGATAGATGTCTATCTTTTATATTATTCTTTCTATTGTAAGCACAAAACATAAAAAGGGTTTTATTAACATGAAAATTTATATCCAAATCAAAATATAAAATACAATGAGTATAAAGTCATGACTGTGAGTTAAGAAACTCAGTTTGGGTGTTTGACTCCCATCTGTTACTTTATATTCCCCAGATGAGTGCAGTCTTTCTATGTCTGTCCCTCTCTTTCTGGCTCATTTCACTTAGCATGATACTTTCCATGTAGAACCACTTGTATGGAAATATCATGTCAACCCTAAGGGCTGGGTGAGAACCCATTTTACAGAAAAAGAAATGCATCACAGTGATCAAATAACTTGTTTGAGATCACACGGCCAGAATGAAGCAACACTGGATGATAATGATAACAGCAATAATAACAAATATCTTATATTTAAACTTAAAAAAAAGAAAATCAGTTTGATGTATCTATTTTAAAATGTTTTGTTAGTTGAGTTATCCTGTAGGAATAAAATAACCCATAATTCAAAGGAGATAGTTATTTACTCGTTCATTTCTGGTGTCAAATTATTTTAATCTATGATTCATCATTTAAAGGATATATTTTTGTGGGGTGAAACCCAGCTGCTCGTGGATTATTCCTGGCTCTGCCCTTAGGAATTACTCCAGGCGGTGCACACATGATCATATAGGATGCCGAGAATTATATAGGATGCTGAGAATTGAACCTGTAAGCAATCTCCTTACCCACTGTATTATCTCTCCAGCCACAAAACAAGAAGTTGCTTGAGTTCTTGTCTGTAGACAGGATCGAAGGCCACAAAATCAAATAATGCATTGTTTCATGATAAATGTGGACTTTACACAAAATAAATTAAAACCTATAGACACCTGTTTTTATTATTAAAATATTAAGCTTTTGAAAGATTCTCTTTATAAATCTTTAGAGCTAATGTTTCCACTCACTTTATTTTTTACATGTAAAGATTTTTATCGAGATCCCACAGCTACTTTTCCCAAAAGGGAGCATAACATGAGGCTCCCATAACCATGCCACCGGACTCCACATCAGGCTGTTTCACACAGGGCACCCCAGAGGAGTGTTGGTGAGAGGTCTGCCCACCCCAAAGGACCCAGCTCCAGCAGCCAAAAAACTCCACAACCCAACTGTTGCCATGCTCAAGACTGCTCCCTATGTGCTCAGGCTGAGCCTCATGCATGAGTGAAGTCCCATGGAACCCAGGAAATATGGAATGAGCTCTTGTTTCCTTCTGTAAGAGCACGTAGAAAGAAAATAGGGAAATAAAACAGACCAACAAGCTTCTTCCCAAGAAAAATCAAGCTGTGTATTTGCACAGCCTTTACTTTGCAGAAACTACCCATTCATTCCTCTGCATGATTTTCAGTGCCAAAGAACTACTACAGGGGCTAACGCCCAGGGTGTGCATGTGTTCAAACCTGGTTATATCTTCAGTATTACAACTCATATTGAATATTCTAGGTCCTGTGGGAGACCCTACACAACTGCAGGATAATCCAGGTAATCCCTAGCACCGGAAGATCTGTGTAGTGCCACATCCTGTGTTCTTGTGTTAAACTGTCAAGTTGTTTGGCTGACAATTGCCAAGAAGGGCAGGGGTTCCCTAAGCACAGCCTGGGAGGCCTGGAAAAATATATTTTATCTATTAAAACTAAGGAGTTAAAAAAACCTTTTATTTTAACAAAAATAGTGAAATTTATTCATTTTTAATTCAAAGATGTGGAGAATGGAAGGTGCTCACTGGAAATTGTGACTCTGAAGAGTATCTATCTATCTATCTGTCTATCTATCTATCTATCTATCTATCTATCTATAATAGGCTTGGGGATTGAGTGTATGGGAGAGATCTCAGATCTTATAATAAATTCTTAATTACTACCCTCGCGTATGTATTTATTTTTTTCTCAAAAACAAATGTCATTTATTCCAAAACTGGACAGCTGGGTTTGTAAAATATCTGAATTATTGGTTGATTTGGAAACATTTCAGATAGCAAATATTATCACAGGAACTTTGGCAATACAGTATCGTGGATAGGGCATTTTTATTGCACATGGCTGACCCAGGTTCAATCTTCAGAATCCCATATGGTCCCCTGAGCCCCACCAGGAGTGATCCCTGAATACTACTGGGTGTTGTCCCAAAACAACAAAAAATATTGTCACACAATTTATTCACTAAGCAAATGTTTAGAAATTGAGCAGGTACTATAAATAGCTTTGTCTTTATAATTTTGAAAAATAAACATATCTGAAAACAGTTAATATATGATTAATTTATAACCATGCTCTTAGATATTGGACTGGAGCGATAACACAGTGGGTAGGGCGTTTGCCCTGCATATGGCCGACCTGGGTTCAATTCCTTCGTCGATCTTGGAGAGCCTGGCAAACTACTGGGATTATCTCGCCTCCATGGCCGAGACTGTGGTGTATTCCATATGCCAAAAAGAGTAAAAAGTCTCACAATGGAGACATTACTGGTGCCCACGTGAGCAAATCGGTTAACAAAAGGAGGACAGTGCTACAATACTCTTAGATATTATTCATTCAAGACAAAACTTTATTGGTTCATGGTGTTTCACTAACAAAAAAAAAACTTAATTGGAAGGTATTCTTTTAAAACCTGATTGGTAATAGGCTAAATGAATAGTAAGATTCAGCAAAGGGTCCTGGACATTTTGGTGTTGGTGAAGATGCAGTAACTTGACATCAAAAGCATAAACATTGACACTTTTAGTCTTGTCACTTGTCACCATCACTGTCACTGTCCTCCCGTTGTTCATCGATTTGTTTGAGCAAGCCCAGTAACGTCTCCATTGTGACAATTGTTACTGTGTTTGGCATATTGAATACATCACGGGTAGCTTGCCAGGCTTTGCCGTGTGGGAGAGATACTCTTGGTAGCTTGCCAGGCTCTTTGAGAGGGGCGGAGGAATTGAACCCAACTCAGCCAGGCTAACTGCTTGCAAGGCAAGCACCCTACTTGCTGGGCTATCGCTCCAGCCCATGTCACTTGAAATATAATAAAAATGAAAAATTATCTCAACTTGGAAAACAAGAATTTAGCCCATCAGAAAGAAATACACCAAACAGGAAAGGATTGAAGTAACACAATTCAAAGGATGGCAGGAGTTAGACAGAGGTGAGATTATGTGTAGTGTTTTGTAGTGCATCTTAGAAACCCTCAGTTGAATTGGAACCCATTTATTAAACTAAGTGATGGCTTGAGTTCAAGTTCAGTGGTCCATTGAAGCATAGCAAGGCAGAAGATAAGAGAAAGGAGGAAAATTAGATGCCACTTCATTTAGGTTTATGAGACAATTTTACGAGATGCCTATCACAATTGGCATTACATCTAAATGGGGAAGAATATATGCATTGACTTTGTATCACACAAAATCTCAGCAAGAAAGGAAAGATGCACTTTATATGGGTAACTTCAGGGGAGCTTGCTGAATGCATCGTTTACATAGTCGTACACTTGACAGGGTTTTTAAAAAATTAACAAGGGAAAGTTCTGGGCTCTGCGATTAGTCCTATTGGGAAACTTAAAACTTCAATTGTAGGATAAGCCTTGCAAATAGCTATTTGACAGGAAATGTACATTGGGATTGACCATGATGGTTAAGTATATAGCGGTAAAAGTTTTTATCTTATTTTATTTCTCGCCCTCAGTCTCATTGGCATATCTCCCATTGGCATACCCATTACCCACCTGTGTGTGGTATAGTAAAAATGATCTTGACCTATAGTTCACATAGGTCAGTCTCTTAGGGAAGACGTAAGAGTAGAGAAGGACAAAGAGAGATAGTGTAGTTGACAGAAGGAAGAGAACCATTTGATTTTCTCTTGTAGAACTTCACATTATGACAGGAGCTCTGAGCTTAAGGATATTTTCCTTCTGCAGAGAACACTTAGTTATGTCTGGTGACATGTTTTAATAGTCACTATACATGGGGAGGGGTATTACTCTTATGTTCTGGAGAGGCTAGGAACGCTGGTAAATACCATGTAAGGACAGTGTGTGAGTTCAACTGTATGAATGCACAAGCACACGTGTTTCAATAGTGCTGAGATTGATGAACCTGGTTTTAGATTTTGTAGTTTTAGTGTGCAGGAAAAATATGCTTGTCACTCACATTAATGAATTAAAAATTACAAACTTTACAACATCCTTTAAATGAAACCCTTCTGATATAAAAATACTCGAAAAATGTTGCGGTAAGTAAAACTAATTAAACTAACATTTCTTATGAGTCAGAGGTGAATCTACCAATGACAGATGAAGAATAATAAGAGCAGAGGAAGCATATTCAAATGCATAAGCAATGAGTGGCTTGGTCGCTGTCAGGAAAATAAGATGGAGGAAAACGCAAGAGAGAAAAACATAGGGTATAAAACTAATTGGCTAAGTTGGGGGCAGAGATACAGCAGAAAATAAGGGAAGTAGTGTCTCTAAGTGTATACATAACAACACAATGAAGTAGAACCAAATGGTCTACTTAATTCTTTCCCTTTCAATATAAAAGGGAAGTCAGGATCCCACAATTGACCACTGTTAGAATGGTGGCCATTTAGGGCAAGATATTAATGAATAGATTATTAATGCGCCCTCAAACTTCACATTCCTTTCACTCAGGAGGCAGTATGGCACAGTGCTTAAGCACATTCAATCTCTGCAGTCAAATTTTTTTTTCTTTTTGGGTCACACCTGGCGATGCACATGGGTTACTCCTGGCTCTGGCTCTGTACTCAGGAGTTATTCCTGGCGGTGCTCAGGAGACTATATGGGATGTTGGGAATCGAACCCAGGTCGGCTGTGTGCAAGGCAAACGCCCTACCCGCTGAACTATTGCTCCAGCCCCTGCAGCCAAATTTCTTGAGAATAAATTCTGTTTGACACAGATTATCTGTGTGACTATAGTTAACTAAACGCTTAGCTTTTCTTCCATTGGAAAAAAAGAGGAATAGTGATACATGTTCCTCACAGTATTCTAAGAAAATTTATTTAAGTCTTACTATTTTGACACAGTAAATATTTAATTAATAATAATTAATAAAGGGCAATAACAAGTGACTAATGATATTATTGTTTTTATGATAGAGAAGTCAGAAAATTGTTGATAGCTGGTCAAATTCAGGGAATGCCCATTTATTACACATATGTTTCCACTGGAAAATATGCAGGCTTATTGACTTGCTTATCATCCATGTCTTATTTTACATTATAACAATAGTTTAGCAGAGGATCATAGACTGTTTGGCCCTCAGTTGAAATAATTTATCTCTGATTTTTTTATGAAATATATTTACAGACGTCTTCTCTAGAGTATATAAGCCCTCCTTGCCCCGTAAACATCATCTTAGAATCCTTCAACAATTTTTCAATGAAATTATAGCATTTCTCTTTAGAGATTCTCCGTCTTTATTACACTTTCCAAAATGTACTGACTCTTAACTCTCAACTAACCTTTATTATTCAAGCTCTTCACTTTAGTTATTTCTTAATCAAAGAGCTTCTTATAGAAAACTCTTAACTCTTCTGAGTTAAGTCACTGCTTAGTTCAAAACAAAACTCGTTTTTGCCTCTGCTGAAGTTATTTAAAATAACAATGCTATAGTCTTAGATTTTGTTAACTACAGATAGGATACCACCACCTATGAAATTGAAAGACCTGTTCTCTCGTGGAATTCACCAGAACTGTGCCATGTCATTTTGCCTTGATGTTTCCCCACCAAAGAACTGGTACAAAATACAACATCTAGAGGTAGAGTGCAATCACTATGTGCATTACTCTAAGTAATTTATCTCACTTAAATCTTACTCTCATTACCCCCAATTTGTAGGCTAGGAATTTGGGACTAAAAGATAGTTTCTCCAGTGACCAAAGAGATAGTCCAGTGGGTAAGGTATTTGCTTTGCACATGTTGATCTGGATTTGATCCCAGGTACCTCATACGGTCTCCTGAGCCCTGAAGAAGTGAGTCAGGAGTGTACAGTGAGGATTAATCCCCGAGCAGTGTGCCCTCTCCCACACCTACACCTAAATAAAATAATAAAATAAGAGATAGTTTGTACAAGGTCTCTCCTGATTAGAAACCTGATCCCAGGATGTGTCATATGATATATGGGACCTCTGCTTTTCACACTGAAAGTTTTGACAGTCGCATTCTGGGTGCCAGTCTGGGATCAGGACCTCATTTAGAGTGTTGGAGACAGAGTGTACCAAGAATAATAGTGGAAGCCCTGCAACACACACAAGCAGACCAGCCCCCTCCAGTTTAAATCCTCATGTAGAGAGAAGTCTGGGTAGCTAGAAAATCCATCTAGTTTGCATATTAAGGGAACAACATCAAGAGGACTCTCAAAATGGAGGCAAAATATAGCCTTAGCGGGAGAGATTTTTACAAACTTTTAGGAAAAAGATCTGAGAATAACTAGGAAGTGGGTCAGAACTTAGCAAATATAATTGCAGGTATTTGTCTGCACTGAGGAGCGCACGTGCATGTGAGCATGTGTGCACATACACACATAGAGAAAGCAATGCAAATTCTAATAATTTGTTTGAAATATGATAAAAAGGATGACATTCAATATTTTTTTCATTTCTGCTAGAGAACCACATATATTACTGGGAGCAGAGAAACTCATTTGATCTAGTCAAATAAAGGACAATGAATCTTCCCACTTCTGTTTCCTGTCATACCTATTGATGGTTGTTTGTACAGAGGTTCATCCCACACAGTGCAGAGAGATCTATTGGCACTTGTGCATTACTTTTTCATAGGAGGAAACTCTAGGAACAGTTCTGTTTGTTTGTTTGTTTGTTTGCTTGTTTGTTTGCTTCCTTGAAATTGAAGATGAGGGTGAATACTTTTAGAACATTTTCATTCTTTTCTTCTGGTAAGCCTGTAATGCCTTCCTTAAAATAATGTCTTTCTAGGTAACAATTATGTGTACACATGTTTGTCCAAATAAATCTAATCAGTGATGCTAAGAACTGATCTCCAGCAGTTTGTTCACTAGGCACAATGGGAAGTTTAAATACAGCACATGGCACCTCTTTGAGGTCCTCACAACATAGCTGGAGATGAAATAGCACCCATAATATAAAACTGAGAACTATCAAGTGCAAATCAGAATGTCGCTATGTTTAAAGGCAGTATGACTCCAGAGAAAAAATAAATAACATGAGTTTTATTTTTAATGTTTGTGGAGTCTGTAATCATAAACAGCAATCATTTGCAGAGAGGAGAAATCCCAGGGAATAGGAATATACATCGAATTTGGAAAATTGTAGTAAATGTGTCTGCTATTACACTCGTGAATCCATAAAAATTTCCTGAATTACAATGAAAAGTTTCTAAGTGTTTTCACTAATAATTTCAACAGCTATAATTAGCAGTTACAAGCCTTACATTGAATGTTAACTTTTTTTTTAAATGTTCAGTCTCTTCAAATCATAACATTAGAATTATGTGCTTTCTATGTAGATATTTTATAAAAGTAGACTTCTGGCACAGTCAGAGTTTTTCACTTAAGCAGGCTATATCAAAGTAGAAGACATGAGCCTACAGGACTATCCAATTCAATCAAGTTAATCATAGGTGTGCAGGAAGTTGTAAGACCATTTGTTAAGGTGCAAAGGGCAGTTTAAGTGATAACTGGAGCTATGAAAGAGATTTCTCTGTGACATAGAATATTGCAAACCTTATTGATTTCAGTAGAGCCATGTAGCTGGGAAAATGGATGCTATTAGATTAAAGATCTCATGTACCAGGGACCACAAAGACCCTTGAGGTGACCACTGCTTTGAAAACTAAAAGAAAACCAGGAGGGGAAAAAATCCTATTAGAATCATATTAATCACAGACCTTGCAAAAATAAGAATGGAAGTTGGCTCACGTGTTCTAGGTGAAAATAATTACAAGAATTTTATAATGAAAAACCCCCAAGGGCACTTATTTCTAAAAAGACAACACAACTATATTCTACATTTGTAATTACTTAAAATTATACTCATTCATTTCCTTGTAAAAAATGGTAAAATGCAATTAAGCACTGATACAGAAGAAAACTTGATATGTTTTGCAATCTAATTTTTTTAGTATAAAACACACTAATTTGAAAATAATTTAAATATGAATGATTGGGTTTAGATTTTAAAAGAATTTTTAAACCCAAAGAGCTATTATAAATCAAGAAATAAGTAATAAATAAACCCACTGGAAAGAATAATGGAATGACCTGAGTACTTTGAAAAAAAGAGAAAACATAAGTAGCACATGGACGTTCGTATAGGTTTATACATGCATCATATTTAAAACAGCTGCAGATCTACTTTCACTTACATATTAGCAACAAAAAATAGAAATATGCATTGTTGATAAAAATGTAGAGACATAGTTTTTAACAATTTTTGAATATATCAATAAAATCTCTTTAAAATTATTACATTTCATAATTGTAGCTTTATAATCTTAAATTCAATTACTATTTTAACTGGAAACTGTATCTCTAGATATTAATCCTATAACTATATCCAACATCTAGAGAAATATAAGAGTTCTTTGTTATTAATAATTGAGGCTAAATATACTAAAATATCCATTAAGAGAAAATTCTTAATGAATTGGGGTACATTCATGTAATGAATTATACAACAGACACTTTTTAAAAGGAGGCACCACTCTCAGTCCTGACACCGTGATACAATTTAAGATGCATCAAGAGAAAACAAAGAAAACTGTAGATGAGTGTAAATGCATAGTAAAAAGGAAATCTGCAAAGAATTCTCCAGAACATTTCAAAATGACCTTTAAACAGTGGCTTTTCATAGGAATATGGGACAAAAGGGATAACTATTTTCACCCTTCACTTGTTCTATGTTGGAAGATCCCAAGCAATGATGAACAGGTGGTGGCGGGTGGCGACTCATGATTCTCTTGTCACTGAGGATGGCAGATCATTGCTGGGGCCATGAGCACAACACTGGTCACACCTCTTGATGACTGGGCTGTTGAGGTTAACCTGGTGGTGCTTGGGGCACTTCCAAAGCTGCCTATGTTCCATATGGTAGCAGGAACTGAACTCTGGAGGGGACCCTGCCTAGTACCCTGATCTCTGTAATATCTTCTGGCCCTGACTTGTTCTATTTTGCACATACACTTCCCACTTCAGTTGCAACAGCTAATGTTTAGTTCAATAAAATACACCGTTCTGTAGGCCTTTTAAGTGAATATCCCCTTGTTAAAAAGTTTGGAAAAAAATCCCATATAATTTACTTAAATAGAAGGAACTTGCCAAAGTAAATGAACAGCTAGAAAAATATCAAGGAGTTATATCACTTTCAAATATAGAAATAGAGACTGTTTCATCAATAATCTCCAGACAGGCAATCTGTTTCCCAGTATCACCTGTTCATAAGACTTTTACTGGGATTTATGCAAACTCCTCACATCAATTTTAAGAAAACAATTTTTGCTAACAAATTAATAGAAATAATCTTCATATTTTGAGACTATAGAAAGAAGATGCATCATATTTCCTGTATTTATAAAGTATTCTTTATGCCTTGTTTAAATAAATTCTTAGCAATCTACCCAACTGCCATCAATTGCAATTGCTTTATTGTGATAAGAAATAAAGGATTATTTGCTAAGATTTTCATAATGAAGACTTAATAGATGTTAGGTGCTTGATTTAGTTGACATTTTGCCTAAGATGTTGATTGGTGTGATTGTTTTTCAGAGGTAGCAGATTCTCAGGAATGTTAACATTCCTGTTGCTTCCTTGTTTTCAGTTTCTTGTTCACTGTTTTTCCCACTGAGTTCATTAGAACCAGACTTGAAAAGTCAGGATTGTAAACATGAAATTTCACTGGCTGCAGACTCTTAAGAGTCCTATATTAAAATGAGATGCATTTAAAATTCTTCCAAATGAACTAATATAGCTTTGATACATTTCACTTGTTTTCCTCTCAGAATTAACTTGTAAATTAGCTTAACTTAGTTTCCAGAGTATAAAGTGAAAATACTCTGAATCCATATTCTGGTCCTCTTAAATTTTTTTGGAGTAGGGATGGGACATGGGTATCAAGGTGTTCCAAGCCATGCTCATGGTCCCAAGAGGACCGCTCCCAGAAATACTCAGTCAGTTGGGGCAGCAGTTCCATGCAGGCTGAGGATTTGTGCTACTCAAATCCAGTGGTGCTTAGTATTACCTATGTCCACTCCAGAGTCACGGGTCTCCAGAATTACACCCCACAGCACTTAGGGGTACACATGATGATGGCAACCACCACAGGCAAGGCAGACAGCTTTCTTTTATTTCTCTGGTCTCTTTATTCTGCTTTATTTTCCCTACTTTTTTCAGAAGAACCACAAAAATTAATGTTTGGTCCTGTTGTATGGAATAGATAGATATCTCCAGGCTACAGAATGTGCTCTCATTCTCACTTTTAATCCAACTAGAAGTCAGCCACCCAAGATGAGTTTCCTGTACAGAATATCATGCATGCTATGAATACCAAAAAACAAAATACCACCCCCAACTCTTTCTTGCCCCCAAAGGACCTTTGGTTTTCCAGCTGAACTTTTATTCTCTCTCCCACTTGGAATACATTATACTATCACTGCCGCTGTCCTCCTTTTGTTCATTGATTTGCTCAAGCGGACCCAGTAACGTCTCCATTGCGAGACTTATTGTTCCTGTGTTTGGCATATCGAATATGTCACAGGTAGCCTGCCAGGCTTTGCTGCGCAGGCAAGAATACTCTCAGTAGCTTGCAGGGCTCTCCGAGAGGGGCAGAGGAATTGAATCCGGGTCACCCCAGTTGGCTGTGTGCAAGGCAAACACTCTACCCGCTACTTAGCATTCTCTGTCTGGAAATCTTAAATATGTAATATGCTATCATAATATGTCATCAACTTTCACCAAAATAAAACTACTGATCTTGGGAGAGTCAACTAAAATAAAAAATCTGCCAATTCTAAGTAGAATTCTGGTTGCAGTCCCAAGTGTGAAAAGTGAAATCATATATTGAAAGCAAATTCTTCATTGTTTAAACAAGCCTAGAGATAAGGAGATGATTTTATAGGCCTTTATTTCTTGATATTCTTTCAGAATGGGGGCAATCCATGCATGGTTTTGTGACTGCCACAGAGATAAAAGAAAATAAAGGTGTTAAAGATATACAATGAGCACGGGTTAAATCAAGTAATTCTTTCCACAAGTGAGTCCTTTGTTGGCAGTTTTGGCAAAGAAGTCCACTACGGAATATTCTTCATGAACACATCTCTCACCAGAAGAAGTAGCTAGGAAAATTGACACCAGGCCTTATCCTGAGAGCATCAGGAGGGCTACAAGGCCAGTGTCCACTGTGAATTTGTTGTGTGAAACTCTGATGTTCTTAATATAAAATATCTAGTGTTTCATAATCATACAAGTTGAAGGTGAAATTTTAAAAGGAAAGATAGAAAACATAAAAACAAAAAACAACAAACACTGTCCTCCCATTGTTCATTGATTTGCTCAAGCGGGCCCAGTAATGTCTACATTTTAAGACTTGTTGTTACTGTGTTTGGCATATTGAATACATTATGGTTAGCTTGCCACGCTTTGCCGTGCGGGCAAGATACTCTCTGTAGCTTGCTGTCTCTCCGAGAGGGTCAGAGGAATCAAACCCGGCTCGGCCGGGCTGCCTGCGCACAAGGCAAATGCCCTACTACTGTGCTATTGCTCCAACCCGAAAACATAAAATAAAATTATAATACTATAGATAATAAGCACAGCAACGTCTGTTAAGGGAAAAAGTCTGAATGAATGGACCACATAATAGTAATTGCTTATTTAAACAGAGACAACATATGTAATTGCTTTCTTTCTACAGTCTGAGAAAATACATGTGTTTTGCTTTGCTTTGGTTTGATAGTACCTCTCTAAAATGTGTTGGGTCAGTTGAATATTAGTTGTCATATTTTTAGGTTTTATGATAACAAATTTTTGTAAGATGAACCTCCGCTCCAGGATGCTGTCTGGACTGTGGGGTGCAAAGTCACTTTATAAGACGCTTCCTATTCATTTATGCTTCTCAAAGAGCTGGCGAGCTACTGAGGGTATCCCACCCACACAGGCAGAGCCTGGCAAGCTCCCCGTGGTGTATTAGATATCCAAATACAGTAACGACAATAGTTCTCATTCTCCTGACCCTGGAAGAACCTCCAATTGTTGGGAAGAGAAGAGTAAGAAAAGGCTGCTAAAATCTCAGGACTGGGAGGAATAGAGATGTTACTGGCACCCACGCTTGAGGAAATCGAAGATCAACAGGATGACAGTGACAATGACAGTGAACCTCAGTGAAGTCTAAGAATCTTTATGAAACATTAAGATTTCAAGAGTGATAAACATAGATATTAAAATTAAGACAGTAACTAGCACAATTTTTTAAAAATAGTCTTATACCAGTTCAAGTTGTGTTTTATCATTAAATAAATTTTCTGCTATTTCTTTTAAAAAGGAACTTAGTTTTCCATGTTTTTTTATTTTACCATAACAGATAAGAGATAATTAATGGAGTTCTATTTCACTGGCATTTCAAAGCATGCATGATTATATGGAAACCTTTTTCAACAAAATGACTTACAGTTCACTACCAATACAATGAATCAGAGGTATTGGCACCAAAACTCAAGCGGATTCTCTTTTCTAGAAGCTGCAAGAAAAAAAAATCAAAACAAAACAAAAACATGGGGTTGGAAATCTGTATCATCTGATTTGACTTAAGTACCATTTCTAATACATCTCTATGGGGTGAACAAGTTAAACCCCATTATTCTCACTGAATTGGTGAGCTTTGACTGATGTGATTTCATTTGATCCTAAGGGTTAAAGTGTGACCAAGACGTTGGGGGTTATGTCATCTAGGTGCTGCTCATCTGACATTATTACAAATGATCAGGGTGTACACGGTCACGGTCACAGTCTCCCGTTGTTCATCGATTTGCTCGAGCGGGCCCAGTAACATTGTGAGACTTGTTACTGTGTTTGGCATATCTAATATGACATGGGTAGCTTGCCAGGCTTTGCCGTGCGGGCGAGATACTCTTGGTAGCTTGCCGGGCTCTCCTAGGGGGCGGAGGAATCGAACTCAGGTCAGCCATGTTGGCTGTGTGTAAGGCAAACACCCTATCCGCTGTGCTATTGCTCCAGCCCAGGGTGTACAATGGTGTGATTTGTTTTGATGAATTAATGGAATCAGCTACTTGATACACTCATAACTGATTGACCAAATATTTTTAAAAGAGATGCAAGCTTAGTGGATAGAAAATTTAAAAAAAATTATATTAAAATGACTGGCTTAAGAATAGAAGAAAAGAGAAGTTCTCACTTGCCCAACTCTTTCTGTAATTTTCTCTTGATGATTGGAATATATTGACTGTTATTTTTTAATAGTGAACAAAATTCTTGGATCTCAGTGTAAAGTTCTGTTAGAATACAGAGTGCTTTTAATCTGTAGGAAATGTGGGGAACTTCCCAGGTAAATGTGCTTGGTATGTTCCTGAATGTTTGTCTGTATGGTTAGACCAATGGACCCTGTTAGAGAAGCTTATCTTCTTTTTTTCAAATAATGTGTAATTGCACATGTTTTGCAAAAGGCATTGTTCCTAGATATTCTTTTAGACTTTCATGACAAACACTATCTCTTTGTGATACTCAAACTTTTGCTTTGTTTTCTATATAGAATGTCCAGTTCCTGTCCTCCTCCCCGAATCCAAACATAGCTTGATCAGTTTATAGGGTATTGGCTCGCATTAAACTTACTTCTGCTTAGGTCAACATTTAAGTTCCTGCTCATTTCTAGATTCTTTCTCATTCTTCCCAAATATCTGTATTAATTGTTATATAAAATCAAAATAAACAAGATCAAGATTCTTTAAGCTGCTGGGTGAACATCTTGGAAATAAGAGATTAGGAGAAAGGCAAAAGTAAGAGAACTCTTGGCCCAGAGTAGACTCTTGTTACAAAGCCTGTTTTTTCTTTCTTTGTTATTGGCCAATGACAATGGTTCTCACATCCCTTTTTCAAAACTTGAGTTTCCTTTCTGCTAAAGAATATAGAATTAAAGAGTCAACAAGGATTTCTTTATCTGTAAAGTCTTCGGACACCTGCATTCTTCTGATTGGGGCAGGCCTCTTATTGGTCCATTGACCTCCAATGCCTGATCTGCCTGTTGTCCGTCATCTACAAGCTGTTCACTCGAGTCATCCTGAATAGGGTTGGCAGAACACTAGATAAAGGACAACCATGCAAGCAAGCTGGGTCCCAAAAAGGATTCAGCAGGATCGACCATATCCACATGGTAACCAAGATCATTGAGGTTTCTCAGGAGTTCAAGATACCACTCTGTCTCATGCTCATCAATTTAAAGAAGGCATTTGATTCTGTTGAGACAGAAGTGGTCATCGAAACCCTAGCCAAGCAGAGCGTTCAAACTCAATGCATCAGGATCCTTCATGAGCTGTATTAAGGATTCACTACCAGATCTCACCATTCTACAATGAAGTGATCATCGAAGTCAAGAGAGAGGTTCAGCAGGGTGATACCATTTCACCAAAAATTTTCAGTGCCACCCTCAAGAATATCATGCAACAATGGAATGGGAAGGAATGGGAGTGAAGATATATGATTGGCAACTACCACCTCTGTTTCACTGATGACATCATTCTAATAACAACAAATATTAGCCAAGTGGTACAAATGCTGGCCAACTTTGATCATGAGTGTGGAAAGGTCGGATTACAGCTGAATCTCACGAAGACAATGTTCATGAGAAAAGGACTCATTCCTGATGTTCCATTCAGTATCAATGAATAAACATCTTCAAATGAAGCGGTTATGTGTACCTAGGTCGAGAACTCAACATGATGAATAACCTGGCACCTGAGTTGCACAGGAGGGAGAGAGTGGTGTGGAAAGCCTTCAAGAGTGTCAAAGAAATAGCTAAGAGGACGAAAAACCTCTGACTCCAGGCACATCTCTTCAACTCCACCATTCTGCCTGCATTAACATATGCCTCAGAGACCTGGGCCCCACAAAAACAGAATGAGAATGCTATTTGGGTCTTCCAAAGAGGAATTGAAAGTTATGCTTGGAGTATCATGCTTCACTCAAGTGAGAGAAGGAGTCCAAATTTCCGACCTCCATTGACTATCGAGAATCAGGATGCTGTCTCATTTGCCAAGGTGTCGAAAATCAGATGGATTGGACACATAATGCGATTTGGAGATGAATGCTGGACTAGAGCCATTACCGACTGGATTCCACAGAACTTCAAAAGATCGTGTGACCACCCACCTATGAGATGGTAAGACTTCTTCGTCAAGACCCTGAACGAACTCTTTGAGGCTCTTCATGTTCCTGGAGCGAGCAGACACCATTGGACTACACTAACACTCGACAGGGATGAATGTAGACATTACTGGTGCCTGCTCGAGCAAATCGATGAGTAACGAGATGTCAAGTGATCAACTGATCAAGTGACTTCCATTTCTTTGTGTTAATAAAGCACACATTCATGAAGAAAACAAACTGCTTTCCTTTCTGATCAAGTTATTTTATACTTTATCCTTGATGCTTGCTCTTAGAGCTTCCTTCCTTGACCTTTTCCCTATACTTTAAATCAATGTTGTTTGAATGTGATTCAATGTGGAAAACATATGTGTGTAAACATATATATATATATATACACACATACATATATACATATATATATTCTTCCTCTAAACTGGAAGTTCAAGCAATAACAGTTACTTGATTGTTATATGCTCTTGAGAAATGGCCAAAGAATTATTTACATGAAAAAGCCGTAACTAAATAGCAAATTTATTTACTTAAAAGCTATCTAAAAATATGTATCTCACTTCTCAGTTCTTAATAGCATAGTTTTGTTTCTCTGATTCCTCCTATGAGAGTAATTACTAATGCTTGACAGATTTACCTTTACAAAAAATGAATGTAAGGGAAAAATAAATGTTTTTAGATAGGTACCTTGTTCCCTATTATTATCAAAAAGTATGACAACTTAAAGCTTATTATTATTTGTTTGTGATTTATTCTTTATTTTTTTCCTGTCTGATGTAACTATCATGTACATTAGAATGGAAAGGAAATAAGTCAATTGCCTTAAATAAATCAATTTAAAAACATTGCTGATATTTGACTGTTTATTTAATGCAAGCTTCATGTAAAATGTTAGACATTATTTGCAAAAATATGTCCCAAATAGCATTAGGATCTGCTATTTTTGTTCTGAGATTTTTTATGAATAATAAATATTAGAGTTTTCTTATAATTTATTATAATTTAGCATTTTATACTGTTTTAAAAAGAAAACAATTGTGATACTTTAGAAGATATATATTTTATTTTTAAACCAAGATGTGCTAATAGATTCTAAACAATATTTAAAAATATTATTTAATATATAATTTCTAAAAGAAAATATTCAACTAAAGATAGAGAATATTTATTATGTACTTGTTTGAGTCTCTGGCAGTACTTAGGGTGGGGGTGGGGTGCATCTAGCCATCACTTCCAGTAGTACTTGGCCAACCAGGATGAATGGTCTAATGCTCTGGCCCAGTGATGTGGTGCTTCTCAAGGCCACTCGGTCCATCCTGTCAGGGTTCAGGGGCCACTAGAGTATACCCCTTGGTGCTTGGAAGCCATGTGGTATAAGGATCAAACTCAGGTTCTTGCACATGCAAGACATATATTCCACATCTCTGAGGTAACTCTCCCACTTAGGCTTTATGCTTATGGGTCATTTCTGGTGGTACTCAGGGGACATCAGGCAGTCCCCTGAGGGGACTCAAACCAGGATCAAGGGCATTCAAACCAGGATCAGCTGAGTTCAAGAAAAATGCTTTATCTTCTGTAGCATTCTGAGATAGATAACTTTAGAGAGGGGCACACTTACTGGTGCTCAGGGCTTTTTCCTAGCTTTGTGCTCAGAAATTACTCAAGGCAAGGCTTGGAGGCCCATGTGTGTACCAGGAATTCAACCCATAAAGCCATGCTCAAGGTAAAGATTCTACATGCATTCCAGCACCTGTCATGCAATTTTAAAATTATCAGATATTTACCAGCACAATTTATAGAAATTTCCAAACTTCCTGTAGAGGGAGGCAAAGTAATCTTTGCTATTGAATGAGACATTTTCTAATACATCAAAAATCTTCCACAAACATAATTAGATATTTTAGTACCCTTTAAGTATTTGCTGACAAAGAAGTATGTTGCTATTCAAATAACTTAGAAAAATATAGATTAATATTATGCATGTCCTTAAGAAAGAGCCAACTGAGAATAAGTTATAGAGAAGTCACAGCTTCTGTAAATTCTCCCTCTGTAGAATTTAGGTATTGTAGGACTGATGCTTTGAAGTTAAGCTCGAATGACTTTGGGGTCGCAGACTAGTAATCAATAAAACAACACATGACTTGACCTAATTAAATGTGGCTTAATAATGGGGCTTAAGAGTTTTTGTGGATGAAACTTTAGTCTTCATTCATACAGTTGCGTGCAGCCAGCCCGGCCAAGCTGGGTTCTATTCCTCCGCCCCTCTCAGAGAGCCTGACAAGCTACCTGTAACATATTTGATATGCCAAATACAGTAACAAGAAGTCTCAAAATGAAGACATTACTGGACCTGCTCGAGCAAAATCGATGAACAACGAGAGGACAGTGTTTGTTTGTTTGTTTTGATGACCAAAAAATTCTGGAAAAGGAGGGTTAGGCTATACATATTTCCCTTAGAACATATTCAATTTTGCCTCCAATGTTAATATAACACATCTTCTTACTTTTAAGAAAGCAAGAACCTTGGTTTTCATTTTATCTTTTTTTCTTTTTTTTCTGTATCAAATCTATATTGATAGTTCATGGTTTTTATGACTTTGTTTTATTCCTTAATTCTCTAGCAATCTCATTTACTTTCAAAGTTTTCAAATGTGTCAGTTTGCTACTTATTTCCTATTGTGCATCTCTGGAATCTCTCTAAAATAAAGGTAGTTTTGAGAAATGGGAATGGTATTATAAATGGTTAAGTATCAGTACCTAGGTTATTATCTAGTATTTAGATTCCTAATTAGTATCTAGTATCTAGATTACTAATCTATTATGATAGCAGAGTCACTGGAATTCTCAGTTGCTGTGAGAAAAGTTTAAGTGTCACAAATAGTGTTGAGGTCTTTTGGTTTTGAGATTTGAGCAAATGTTAAAGAACTTATTGAGAATAGGGAGGGTGGATTTTTGATAGGGCAGCTGTGTTGGAGAGTTTCAGGAAATCAGTTTGAGAGGTATATGCATCATGCAAGAGACATCAAAAAAAAAGTTCTCTATTGAAGTGAGATCTTGGGAAAGTGTTTTGGAAATAGCAAGTAATTCACAGAATAAGTCACATTTATCAGAATAATGGCATAAACACATAAACTATATATGTATGCTATATGTAATAAAATATTTTATATTATATATAATAAACTCAGATATAGAAATGTTCGTGTAAATTAATAATGAATATTATGTCCTCATGTAATATATAATGGTTTCCAAAACTTTTGTTCACATGATGCTCTTACTTTAAAAATGTTTATACAGAGGCTGGAGTGATAGCACAGTGGGTAGGGTGTTTGTCTTCCATTCAGCCAACATGGATTTGATTCCCAGCATCCAATATCATCCCCTGAGCACCACCAGGAGTAATTCTTGAGTACAGAGCTAGGAGTAACCTCTGTGCATTGATCGGTGTGACTCCCAAACACACACAAAAAAAAAATGGTGCAATTTGCATTCACTTCCTCTGTGGAGGCATCATATTCCAACTAGGCAGAAAATAAACAAGAAGTGGTGGGGTATTATGTTTATCCTCTGGGTGAAATATGGTTCTTTTTCAATAGTATTAGCAGTTCAGAGACATTAAGACTCATAAGTACAAAGATAAATTAAGGGATTCTGAACTTCAGCTTAGAAGACTAACTCTGAGGGAATGGCCTAATTCAAATAGCCAATGACTATGAAAATCTGATGGAGATTGAGATGACTGATGCTTCTTGAGGAGAAGTGATGAGTATCAGTATCCCTGAGTTGTTATGTGCCAAACTGAGTTGTATTTTTAGAGCAGTAAGAAAAGCAGAAAAGTGAAATGCTGTTAAGTAACAAGTGTTCCCTTAACGAATAGACCATGTATGACATTTTTCTGAGTTCATTTTTTTTTCTTTTGAGATCACTTCCAGCTGTGTTCAGGCCTTACTACTGCTTCTGCATTCAAGGATATCTACTCAGGGGATCATGTGTGGTGATGGGGAATCAAATCCAGGTTGGCCACATGCAAGGCAAGGCTCTATCCCCTGTACTGCTTCTTTGGCGATTGTTTTGTTGTTATTATACCAACAATGTTGGTATAACTATAAAACTATAAAACCCAGCTCCTGGAAGCGCGCGGCCACATTTGCCAAATACCAGTAACAATGATGGGTCTCATTCTCCTAAAGAGCCTTGAATATGGCACTTTCTTAAAAATCTCAGGGCTAGGATGAAGGAGACGTTACTGGTGCCTGCTCGAGGCAATCAACGAATAACAGGATGGTCGTGATTGTGATCGTGATACCAACAATTGATAAATCTATGAATGTGTTATATATATTATATATATATTTGTATGTATATATGTATGTGTGTATATATATGCACAGATATATTTTTGAACATACATAAGTACATTGATTATATTTGTAGTGATAAACATGGTATGACCAGTAGCTCATCTTAAGTAGCAAACCACCTTGAATTAATTGCACTTTATGTTTTAAGGAGTAAATTGAAAGAAAATTTTTGTTTTCATGAAGTTCCTAGCAAATATTGCTCATGGAGTTCCTAGCAAATATTGGTGTCAGGAATTTAAGTTCTGATGATTGATTAATGGTTTTTCTTGTGTTGGCACCATCACTGTCACTGTCACTGTCCTCCTGTTGTTCATTGATTTGCTCAAGCAGGCCCAGTAATGTCTCTATTATGACACTTGTTACTATGTTTGGCATATCAAATATGCCACAGGGAGCTTGCCAGGTTCTGCCGTGTGAGTGAGATACTCTTGGTAGCTTGCCAGGCTCTCTGAGAGGGGCAGAGGAATTGAACCTGGGTCGACCAGGTCAGCTGCATGCAAGGCAAACGTATTACCCGCTGTGCTCTCACTCCAGCCCTATTAAAAATATATATTCAGTGTTGATATTAAGTGATGATAAGATGATACTTTCTGTTCTAGGACATTAGAGTGTTTTTTTTTATGGAAAGACAGAAAGTGCTGGGACACCCTAAAAAATCAGCGAATGTTACCTAGTAAACAAACAAACAAACAAACAAACAAACACTGTCCTCCCATTGTTCATCGATTTGCTCGAGCGGGCCAAGTAACGTCTCCATTTTTTTGAGACTTGTTGTTACTGTGTTTAGCATATTGAATATGTCACGGGTAGCTTGCCAGGCTTTGCCGTGAGGACGAGATACTCTCAGCAGCTTGTTGGGCTCTCCAAGCGGGGCGAAGGAATCGAACCCAGCTCTGCTGGGATGGCTGCGAGCAAGGCAAATGCCCTACCGCTGTGTTAAAGGACTTCATTGTATGTGTCTTGCTACACAGAATACTTAGCCCACACTTGGTTAAGATAGGTTATGCCCTACACTATACTCCTAGAGCATAAAAGGAAAGCCAGCTACAAGATGCAGGCTAGAGCAACTGCCAAGCTCAGAAAGATTGGGTAATAGAGGGAGGTGAGTGACTAGTTACCATTGGTGAAGGGATTTTATTGTCTCACTAAGGAAATTAGGCAGGATTCCAGATGTCACAGATGTGGGTTCTAGCCTTTGAGGGATTTTCAAATTATCCCTCTTAATTCTGCTTTCTTCAAAACCAGGAAGGAAAACTGAAGAAATTGAATAAAGCAATCTAGGAAACAGGGTTCTTATATAAGCAATAAAAATTTAAAAACCTATGTTTTTCAACATGTCTGGCTTTCGTTCACTGCCAGTGACACATAATGATTTTAGTCGTTTTTAATGCATGTGGTATCATTCTTCCAAAATATTCAGCATTTCCTTTATTCATATACTCAAAATGTCTGGAGGCATTTTCTACAAACCCTCTAAAAAGACAGAAGTATATTAACACTCTTTAGGGCTTCATTCTATTAGGCGTATGTTGACATGGACACACAATTATTCTTTGATGAAATCATTATGAATTCAAAGTTGTGTACGTTGTATTGAGCAACATGGACACAGGGCCCACGGCTCTACTGTAGGTCAGTGGGGAACTCAGGAGGTGTGCTCTGTGCTGTCATATCTTAAGGAAAGACTCTGCTTTTTGCAGCAAAGAATGAACAACCCCAGGAGGGAGCTAGAGTTGTTTGTTTTAGAAGTTGAAGAGTTAGAGTTACTTGGGGAAAGTGAAACATATTTCCATGTTGATAGTCAACTGGATATACTGGGTGTATATCCAGGAGGGGGAGGGGCTAGATAATTGGGATCATGGTGGAGAGAGTGAACTCCATGCTACCAGACAAAACACTATGCTTATTTAGTATTATGAAATCTATTTAATGAAGTGGAACGATAGCACAGAGGGTAGGGCGTTTGCCTTGCACGCAGCCCACACAGCTGACCTGAGTTTGATTCCTCCACCCCTCTCGGAGAGCCCGCGAGCTACCGAGAGTATCTCGCCCACACAGCAAAGCCTGGCAAGCTCCCCGTGACGTATTCGATATGCCAAACACAGTAACAACAAGTCTCATGATGGAGACGTTACTGGGCCTGTTCAAACAGATCGATAAACAGTGGGAGGACAGTGCAGTGCAGTGTAGTTCAATGAAGTGGATAAAGGTAAGGAAGATGTTGGAGGCAGTAGTGAGGGAGAAATTAAAAAAAAAATCATAAAACACAAACAGTTTCTAGGCCACTTTTGGGCTGGCATCATCTAGCATTTACTTTGTAGAAACCTCACACACAATCCGGGTTGTAGCAATAATTACTTTTACATTCCAGATGGAGAACTGAGTCTTATCAGGGTTATTTAAAACTTGCCTCTATTACCAAGTTCACAAATAACTGGTGGAGAACTCAAACTCCAGGATATCTGAGGTGAAAGGCCTTGCTCTCCTTTCTTTCTAACTTCTTGCCTCAGGAGAACACTACTTCAGGACCGGATTTCACAGGATTTGAAAAGATGATGATGAGAAACTGTCAGTAACTGAATAGAAGGATTGAAACAACCAGGTGAAATAGAGTCTAACGGCAGCCATAGAATAAGAACTTGAATCTTAATCTTCCCGTCACAAAAGACAGCTAAGAATGGTCAGGATTAACACAGCTGGCAATCTCAGCAACCTGCCATCAGCAGTACACTCCGAGCACACCTGGAATAGCAGTTGCTTCTGCCTGAGCTATTGTGACTGACAAGAGAAGCGCTCAGTCCCCTGAACGTGCAGAACACGGACAATTTTTATAAATGAATTATTCATTCAGAGCTTTTAACAAAAAAAAATAATGCACCGCTTTTCATTCATTGAAGGGGGGTTATATGGACGGGAATTAGAAGTACCGAGGTGACAGAAAGAACGTTGACCCTATTTAACAGACAGAGGTGTTATGATAATAAGCTTTAGGGCAACAGTGGCTAAATAAAGGCAAGCCTCGTGAAATATGCAATTAAAAAACAGAAATTGGTGTTAACAAAAATCATAATTAAAAGTTATTTTGGTACCTAAGTTCTGAACATTATATAAAATGTGTTTTTTATATAGGATTTTAAAGTCAAGTTATTGTTAGAGACTCCATTTAACTTAATAACTACTGAAACAGACACACTAATATTATTATAGGAAAAATACTTGCCACAGATAATGTTCTATTTTATTTTTAATGAACTTTAGATTATTGATTAAAATTGTATTATGTTCTTGAGGTGTTGTAGTTTACAATGCTATTATCTATAGTCTCATAAATGAATCCTTTCTATCAGACTCATCACCAGAGACCCAGCTTCCCTTCACCAGAGTTCCAACAGTACCTCCAGCGGCCCACTGCTCTTTCCTCCAGTTCATTTCTGTGGGATCAGCTCTCTAGTTTTGTCATCTTGACTCATTTTCAATTTACATTCCTCTGGAGAACAGGGGAATTTCAGCACAACTGTCCAGGCATATCCTTAGCACACATGTAAAAAGGAAAGAAAAACATGAATTAGAAAAAAAAAGGGCATTAGAGTCAAAGGTGTTTGGAATACTCACAAAGATAAGAAACACAAACATCACATTATAAAATGGTATAGCTTGCTCTTGGGGCCCGCGTTCTCCCTGGAACACATATCTCCTTTGCATGCCTCTGTATTTTTTTCCTTTCATATCTCTACTCAGGAGCAGCCTATGCTCTTTCTTAAATGCATACTTTGCTCTTCCTTCCCCCTCACTTCTTCCTAAATAAATTTCAATGAAAGCAATCTTACTTCACCAAAAAAAAGGGGGAGGTGTATATAGATACAAACAGGAAATAAGAAAAAAAATAATGCATAAGAAAAAAATGAAGTCAGGCAATTTGCTAACATCCATGGAAACAGAGGATATCATGCCAAGTGATGTCAGGCAGAAGAATAGCAACAAATCAAGAATAATCTGACTCATATGTGGGATAAAGAAGCATAGTAAAAGAATAGCAAATGGTCAGAGACAACAGAACTTGAGAACTAGTCTACAGCACTTAGATTATAAAGGTCGGGGGACAGCGTGGATTGGAAGGGAGCCTGAGACAATGGTGGAGGGAAGCAGGCACTCTGGTGGAGGCTGTGGGTGTGGAACATTGCATGCATTTACTTCTATCGTTAATAGTAATATAAATCATGGTGCCAATAATAATTACAGGGTCAAGGGGTTTGTCTAGCATACAGGAGTCCCTGTGTTTGAACTCCCATGGATGGTCATGTTGGCCCTGGAGTCATCTAAGCACCACATCATGGCCCTGAGCCCTGAAACCATCAGGTCTGTATCATCATGTATGGTGACAGGTCACTGGGAGGAACACATGGACCCCATGCAACTCTCAGGAGTCCCCACTCCTCTCTGCAAAACAACAATAATTACTCTTGTATTGAGGAAGGGAAGAACTTTATTTTTCAGAGACAAGGGCTGCCTCAGGGAAGCAGAATTGACACCAAGAGAGAACTCTGGTTAACTGCTCGATGCCCCGACTTTCCCCTATGCCAGTCAGGCTAATCTCAGTAGGAAAATACATTCAGTCAATTACTCATTGAGGCTACACAGCATCCATTTTAATAAGCATATGCCAATGCTGGAGCGATAGCACAGCGTGTAGGGCGTTCGCCTTACAAGCGGCCAACATGGCCGACCCGAGTTCGATTCCTCCGCCCCTCTCGGAGAGCCCGGCAAGCTACCGAGAGTATTCGATATGCCAGACACAGTAACAACAAAGTCTCCAATGGAGACGTTACTGGGCCCGCTTGAGCAAATCGACGATCAACGGGAGGGCCTTTACCTTTTTTATGCCAATGCTCTAATACTCAAGTAGAATAAGAAATGTATAAGTAACTTGTGGCACAGTCATCTTAATAGCAGAAGCTGGGTAAATGTAAGGAAATGAAAACTTTGGGATAAAACCAATCCAGATCTTTTCCCTTAGATAACTATAGCTCTACTATTCACAGATTTAGTCCATTCTGTACACTTCTGCTGTAACTGCAAGTAAAATTTCTATTAAAAATGGGGTAAATATATCAGCAAGAAATTTATATGATTCACAATTTAAATATTCACTATTCTATCCAAATATATTCTCCAAGTGTCATCTTAGAAATTCAAAAAGGGGGCTGGAGAGATAGTATAGTGGGTAAGGCACGTGCCTTGCATGTGAACCAACCTGGTTTCAATCCTCAGCATGCCCTATGGTCTCCTGAGCAATGACAGGAGTGATTCCTGAATACAGAGCCAGGAATATCCTTTGAGCACTGGCCATTGTGGCCCCCCAAAACCCAAACTAAACAGAATTCAAAAGAAAAGAACAATGTTAGACACTCTATTTAATCACGATCATGATCATGACCATCCTGTTGTTCATCAATTGCCTCGAGCAGGCCCCAGTAACGTCTCCTTCATCCTAGCCCTCAGAATTTTTTAAAAAGTGCCATATTCAAGGCTCTTTCAGGGTTAGGAGAATGAGACCCATCATTGTTACTGGTATATGGCATATTGGGTACGCCATGGGGAGTTTGCCAGACTCTGTCATGTGGACAGGTTACATTTGGTACCCTGCCAGTTTGTCCAAAGTAAGAGTGAGATAATTAAATGTCGTGAGGCCACAAATGCGGCTCTATTTAATATCACATCTTTTGTTTGTTTTGGGGCCATGACTGGCAGTGTTTGAGGCTTAGTCCCGGCTCTGCACTCATAGATCACTCTTGGCAGTGCTCAAGACATCATATGGGGTGACCGGAATTGAATCCATGTTATGTGTGTTCTAGGAAAATGTTTTTCAGACTGTACAATATCTCAGGACCTCTTTATGTTTTTATTTGTGCAACCTTACTGGTGATATTTAAATACTAAGTAATCTTGGCAATTTGTTAAGGGAGTGAGTATCCTCTACTAATTACACACTGTAATTAGTATAGAATGATGTATATTTCTGGAATGTATTTTGGTGTAATTTTATATAAAAATTGAGAAATTTGTGAATGCAGTTCTTCAGAACTTTGTTTCTAGGATTTATTTGAAGGAGTCATGGTAGTATTATGTAAATATTTATCATGGACACTCTTTATCCAATGAAGACATCTACCTGCACAATCTCCTTTTATATTTACTTTAGTGCTTTGTTTGTTTCAATATAGGTAGAATTATGATACTCATTTGACAACAAAACAAGCAGAACTGATCTTTTGATATATAATTTATGATATATAATTTATTATATATTGATATTATTAATTTATTCAGAGTATCCAAATTTTGAACCTGAATGATATTAAAGTGATCAGGGTTCTTGTCTGGCATGCAGCTGATCTGGATTTAATTCCCGGCATCCTATACACTCCCCTGACCCCACCCCCAATCCACCAGCGATGATTTCTGAGGACAAAGTTAGAATTAAGTCATATGGCACTGGGTAAAATCCAGCCCCCCCACAAAAAAAATTACCCAGTTTATAAACTTAAGAGAGAAGAAATCTGAATACAAGTTCAGGCTCAGAGCATATATTCTACTGTAGGTTAGAAAACGGAATCTTTAAAAACTTTCACTCAACTAGTGTACAGCAGATTAATTGTCAATCTTTATTCTCTCTGGAGAACACACAGATGGGTATTCACTACCTGCTGCGTATCTGTCACTGGCATTCACTCCTTCACCGAGCCCAAACACCTCTGCTTCTCCCACTGAGCTCAGTGTTTACCAACAATCATGTTTCTCCCATGTGTTTATCCAGGTATAATTAGGTTGCCATTCTATAATTCAATTAAAGATTGTATAAACTGTAGACTCCATATAAGTGAGAAGACATGTGGAGTTTGGTTTCTATGAAACAAAGTTATATACTATGAAAGTTAAGCTAAACCCTTTCAATTAAATTCCTGTTTGGGGGATGCTAGAGAAAACATTTTTGTTCTGAGGCAAGTGCATTGGGAGGGGCAAGCCAAGTTTTACCAAAGCCCTGACCATCTCACTCACATTCCAACAGCTGCCACTATGCCTTTGGCTAGACTCCACCAACTCAAAAATGAGTTCCACTGAGATGCTAACCTGCTGTAAATCTCAGGTACACTAAATTCTTTAGGCTGAATACTCTGGGCCTTCTCGGAGTCAGGATGGATGACCTTCCACACAGCTCCTCTCCTCTTACTTTCAGAAGCCCCCATAGTCACACCCACGTCCTACAGTCACTATCACAGTCACTATTACATCTGCTGGCCCTGTTTTAGAGATTCATAATTAAATCTCCAAAAAGATAAACTAGCCATAAAAATTTCTCAGATACCGGGCCCTGGCTGAGAACTCTGGAACAACCTCAAGAGAGGGACTGCTCAGTTAAGTATTCTAGATTTTCTGAACTGCCAAATTTGCAACCTGTGACATCTCCAAACTTTGTAATACTAGGTTCCTGGTATAAGAACAGATGGTATATAAGTAGAAGTCAACTAATCTCCACTAGCAAAAGCATTACCACAGGATGCATCAATAGCAACAACAGCTTAGGAAATCCTCAGACAAGGACTTAATGTCTCCATGGTAAGATACAATACCTTCCACAAATTTTCATTTACTGATATCTTTTTAAATCATTCCACTAGTCATTTAGTGGAAACAAGCAATATAAAATCAATTATTGTGCACAGGCTTGAGGGATAGTTGGAAAAATGGAAACATTGGTGGAGGGAAGGTGACAGTGGTGGTGGGATTGATGTTGTAATACTGAATGCCTGTAATAAATCATCACGTACAAATAAATAATCATGTACAAATAAAAAACGGTTTTTAAATAAAGAGTGTTTGTGTGTAGAGAAAATTGTTTATGTCAAATTAAACAAATAAAACAGTTGGAGAATATCAGAAATACTCTACTAACTCAGAATAAATTATTTAATAACTATTGGCCTCATGTTCTTTAATTTCTTCATTTAAAAAACTAGTAGATCAAATACCCCAAGCACAAAAATTTGTAAGTCTACAACTGTACCTCATGGTGTCTCACTAATAAAAATTAAAAAAAAAACTAATAGATACTAATTTTGACGGAGGTCTATACTAGGCAGAATAATGAACCCCCACAGTTGTTCATTTCAGAATGTCTGAAACCTGTAAATATGTCAGATTACATGACAAAGGTTAAGTAAAATTGAAAACAGGTTTTCATGAAATAGGCATATTATCTTTGATTATAATCAGACAATCCTTAAAAGTAGGAGATAGGAGAATATGGTGTCATAGAGTCATGAAATAAAAGTATGCTGTCATGTAAGAAAGTTTCATCTTAGAGGAAGAGGAGGGCCACAGTTGAAGATGAGAACAACAGAGGAAGAATTTCACCCCTGGAATTTCCAGAAGGGAGTATGGCTCAGCTGACACTCTGCATTAGTCCAGTGGTAATTCACTGCAGTCAATACATGATTTTTTAAGCCTTTGTATGTGACACTTTAATTATATGATCCTTTTCAATTTTTCTCTTAATTTGTTGATTTGGGGGGGTAAAGTTCCCTTTCTATGCATCTTATTTCTTACAAAATCAAATAATGTCAGTATTATAAATGAGAAAATTGAAATTCAGGGAAATTAATTTAATCCTTTAAACTTTAGCTGCTAATCACAGAATAACATTTCAATCACATTTTTATATGATTCTGAACTCGGACCTACAGTAAGCACCATTTAATTTTCTTTATTTAAATTTGTTTTTATTTAAGTATCTTAGTTTAAAATTGTATTAAATTGTATTATAATTGAAGTTGCTGAGTTCTGAAGTGGTGAAGCTATATTAGATTTAAGGGTAAGATTTCAAAACATCGAAGTAAAATTTGACAGATCCATAACAGACACTAATATTGACTAAAAAGACACAGAAAAAATGTTAATTTGAAGCTCTGTTGTGGGAAATGAACAGAGTTCTGTGGTTGTGAGACAGAGATCTGGACTCAGAAACACTATCATATAATAGGCTCTACAACTCTGTACATAAAAACACACGGAAAAGTGCCTGGTACCTCACAAAATCTCAGTTGGTATATCTCCAATAGAAGTGCAAGAATTCTAGAGTATCTAAAAGAAAAATGTGATTACAGATCTTTGTCAAATTTGCAACTCTTTCCTGCATTGCTCCTCCATATGCATTTTTTCCTTTGTCTAATTTGGGGGATTGATATACATATCTGAGTCTACTGTTTTCTCAAGGAGGAACCTTTCATTTGTCTATTTTTTTTACAATCTCCTACTAATCTCTTTAAAATTCAAATCTCAGTTGAATTTTAATTTATTTTATGTGAAATATATCCAGAAAACTGCAATCTATAATTGTGTTTTTTTCTAACCCTTCTGGAAAGAAGAACACATAATTAGAGAACTGGAACTCATGCTTCCAAAATTAGCATTAGAATATGGAAGATTTTCCTGGAATAAATAAAAAATGAACTTAGTAAATAAAAACCAAAGTCTCTGAAATATGAGATACTGGCTAAAATCTCCAGAGGAATATCAAGAACATGCCCTAAAATCAGAAAGGGCGTCTTCTAGGTGATAAAGTTTTTTCTGTTTTGTTTTGGGAGCCTCACTCAGCTCAGTACTTAGAGCTCAGTGCTCAGTGCTCACTTCTGACTCTGCACTCAGGGATAACTCTTGGCTATACTATGAAAATGTAATGAGGTTTTGGGATTCTAATCAGGATTGGACCACATGCAGAGTAAGAATCTTTGTCTCTCTGGCCCCAAAGTGATAAACCTTTATAGGAAAGACTAATAAGCATTGACTAGTCCCAGAGAGATTTAAACAAAGAAAATGGGAACGTCTTGTAAAAAATCTTTTAATGTAAATCCATGGAATGGGGTTTTTCAGTCTGTATGCCCCACTATCATAACTTTGATAATTTTCTTGAGGACAGAAATTAAATAGTATATGTGTCTCATTGCATCTGTCATCAAACAGTGCATCTCGCCAGTCAAATCTCAAAGAAAATAGGTCTGATGTCACTCATTGGATTCTATATGCTCTCCACAAGCCAATGATTCAGGAGGCTAAGTATAAGGTAGAAATTTAAAGACATCCTTTCATAGATATCCAAAATAAAACAGAATAAGACAAAACAACAGGGAGGAGATATTTTAAAAAGACACATCTGATAAAGGACTATTAAGCACAATATATAAAGAACTCTTCAAACTGAGTAAAAATAAGATAAAGTCTGATGTGAAAGAAACACATAACCATAAGCAAGTCTCACCAGAGAGCATTGACACTGTTGTATAGCTACAAAGTATATATAAAAGATGAACCATATCATACATCATCAGAAAATTCCAAACCAACACACACCTATGAGATTGATCAGATTTAAGAGCACTTATAACACAATTGCTAATGATTCTGTGAAGCAGTTGGTATGTTCTGTTCTTTGCCGCTGGGAACACAAAGCAATGTATTTACTTTGTTGAATAAATTGCAGTTTCTTAGTTTTGACTAAACTAAACACTATCTTACGAACAATCTGGCATTATGCTTCTTACCTTTAACTTATTTAGTTGATAATTTATGATCACACAAAATCCTGTACCTGTACGATTATAACTTATCAGCTTTCTTCATAATTGCCAAAGCTTAGAAGTGACCAGAATGCCCTTCAGGTAGAGGAATGTATGCCTCAGAGTTTCCCCGCACTCAGTCTTCTGCTGGTAATCCGCCTCCTAGAGTTGAACAAACATATCTGCTCTCCAGTGAGTCACTCCAGTACCTCCCAGAGAGCCTCACTGCCCAGTCTGGGAAACACTGGGGTACATAAACTAATATATTCAGAAATGGAATGTGACCTCTCCCTAAGAAGAATTATTAAGGCATGGAAGTATGTGAAGGAAATTTAAGAGGGTGTTTTGTGTTTGTTTTTGGGAACCTGGTCACCAGGCAGTCATCAAATCTTACTCTTGGGTCTGTGTTCAAGGACATTCCAGGCAGAGTTCAGGGTACCAAATATGGTGCGGGGGATACAATGCAATAAAAATATAAAATAATCAGTTATCAGGGGTTATGAGATCTGTGATCAAAATGTAGCTCTCCAAAATCTTTTGGGAAACAGAAACTTGTAACATACCATAATATAAGCTTTGAACTTTGACTGAATAAAATGTATCAATATTTATTCACCCTTTTTCAAAACCCACCTTTTGGTCTGTTTGGGTAAAAGGAGGGAGAATGAATGTGGGGAACTTCGTATTTTGTGCACAATTATGCTGTTAAATGAAAAATGAAATCTATTGAATATATATCATGCCCTGTCTGTCACACTGTCCTCCCATTGTTCATTGATTTACTCAAGTGGACCCAGTAACATCTCCATTGTGAGTTACCATGTTTGGCATATCAAATACATCACAGGTGGCTTGCCAGGCTTTTCCGTGTGGACAAGACACTCTCGGTAGCTTGCCAGGCTCTCTGAGAGGGGTGGAGGAATCGAACTCAGGTCGTCCAAGTTGGCCACGTGCAAGGCAAACGCCCTACCACTGTGCTATCACTATCATAATTTATGTATATGAACAAATGATGTGAATATATAAATATAATATGAATATATATTTAATGTGTTAGAAAAACAATTGTAATTCAAACATTTTTCCTTATGTTCTTCTTTAATGGTTTCTCACATGCACTGGATAAAATGCTTAAAATATTCTTGAAGTAAAATAGTTTTATTTAGAAAAATGTGTAAGGATTGCAGTTCGGGATATGGGCAGCAGAGGATGAACCATTGAGCAAAATTTTTGGACTATAAGTCTCCAGGGTTGATTTGATGCATCAATGATTTAGGATTAAGTAAATGAACTTCGAATTCCCATATCCACTTGCTTAAAACTTTATTTTCTTTTTTAGGCGCGGGGGGAGGGGCAGGTGCTATGACAAGTTGTGCTCAAGCATTACTAAGGTTCTGTGCTCAGAGATCATCTGAGCTGCCTTGGGAGCATATGAGTGATTCAAATTAATGTCAGCTGTGTTCAAGGCAGTATTTTTACATTCTGTATTATCCCCCCTATCCTTTTATTTTTTTTGCTTTATTATTTTGGTTGGAGGGTCACCTCTGGTTATGCTCAGGGCTTACTCCTGGCTCTAAATTCATGAACCACTCCATGTAATCATCAGGGGACCATATGGGATGCTGAGAATCAAACCTGGGTCAGCCATGTGCAAGGCAAGAACCCTACCCACTGCACTATAATTTATTTCCAAATCCTTTAAATGATTTGTTAAGCCCATATATAGAACCTCTTAACAATTTACATCTCCCCTCTCATTCATAATTAGTTTCATTCTCTGTTTAACTTTAAAGAAAATCATTCCACACTGGATGTTATGTCACTTTTGTGTTATATATTTTTCCCTTACCAGGACCTCCATACTCACTGTTCTCTCTAGATTATACTTCCTTTTCCATTTATTTTCTTTTGTTTTCTAAACAGGGCTGGAGCGATAGCACAGCGGGTAGGGCGTTCGCCTTACAAGCGGCCAACATGGCTGACCTGAATTCGATTCCTCCGCCCCTCTCGGAGAGCCCGGCAAGCTAAGGAGAGTATTCGATATGCCAGACACAGTAACAACAAAGTCTCCAATGGAGACGTTACTGGGCCCACTCGAGCAAATCGACGATCAACGGGAGGGCCTTTACCTTTACCTTCTAAATATGCCAGCTCTCTGTCATTCCCAGATGATTGCAAAGATTAAAATGAAATACTTAATTGCAGGCTCAGAACTAACTTTAGTTTGGGAAACTTTTGTTTCTCTGTAAGAGCACATAAAACATCCCTCAGGAAGTAATTGAACACGTGAAGAAAGCAAGAACCACAAGTTTATGATTGAAAAAGGAAACCCATGCTGGGATAGCAATTAACAATATAAAGGCTGGTCAGATGGATGCAGTAAAGTAAAAGTAAAGGCCCTCCCGTTGATCATCGATTTGCTCGAGCGGGCCCAGTAACGTCTCCACTGGAGACTTTGTTGTTACTGTGTCTGGCATATCGAATACGTCACGGGGAGCTTGCCAGTCTCTGCCGTGCGGGTGAGATACTCTCGGTAGCTTGCCGGGCTCTCCGAGAGGGGCAGAGGAATCGAACTCGGGTCAGCCATGTTGGCTGCGTGCAAGGCAAACGCCCTACAGCTGTGCTATCGCTCCAGCCCAAACCTGGAGCTCCAGCTCCAGGTTCCAAAATCTATGATCCTGACAATTAGCTTCCTCAAGCCCCTATTTCCTCACCTGATAAAGTGATAGTTACTTACCTGATTGTGTTTTTACAACGATTATAATCATAAACAAGTAATCAATATTTAATATCTCTGGCATCTTTATTGATGTTATCTGCGATATGCTGAACATAAATGCCAGAGAGATATCCAGTGTATTAGGAAGTTTCTGAACGTCAAGTGAGACCTGAGTGTGGGATTTTTGTGTCGGAGTTTTCAACATATGTACAGAACTCAATATTCTCTGTCCTCTGATCATGAATGAGAGGCCCTAGGGTGAGTATAAAGAATGAGAAATTAGTAGTCTTAAATTTCAATATTTACAGGATGGAAATCAAAAGGAAAGGAAGTGGCTTGATGTCTCAGAAATTTAGATGTCTTATTTGTGAACAATAATGGTCGGTTTTTTTGGGGGGGGATGTATCAGAAACTTTGTGACTTGTTCCTGCACTCCAGATTCATCCTGCATGTGAATAAAATTACACTTTAAGGGACAAATGACTACATGTAACAGACCTCCAAGTGTTTCTGACAAAATCAAATCTCTGAATAATATATTTCCAAAAGTCAAGAGTCTCTTGAACTTTCAGGGGCCCCTGATATGATTGGCACAGCTCTTGAAACACAAAACCTAGTCCTCTTTGTGGGCTAGCACTGTTCATGACATCGTTGGCAATTAAACTATCCAGGCATCAAAAATAAATTTAAAAAAATGTACTTTTTCTTGACTTATTAGTTCCTGCAGCAGAAAAATATATCCTCTGAATTACAAAGAGTTGTGGATGGTTTCATTAAAAGGCAGTAGTCTATGAATATTACAGAGATAAGAGAACTGCAGCCAAGGGTAAGGACTGTGAAAATGCAAACATAACAAGCAGGAGTATTATCTTCTGGACTGAGTTATTTTTAATATAGTAACTGTAATGCTCCATAAAGCAGCACTCTTAATTTGTAAAGTACAGTTGTATCCTCCTTTGCACCCTTTAAATAGAATTTTGTTCTGACTAAGAGAACTCGTTTTAATTTAATATTTGCATAACAAACACATGATTCATAAGTGATGTTCAGAAAACAGTCACCTGCTAACAAGCATCCATGAGTGGTCTGGCCATTTGATGAAATCTCATGGGTGCACCTAGATTTAATCATAAACATAACAGCAGTGTTTCTGTTCTCAAAGGAAATCGCTGGTCTCTTTGGACCAATAGGAATGATGCTGGCAGTAATTCAGTTACAGATAACAGTCATTTGTAGAGCTTGGGTGGATGGGGTCATTCACTTAGTATTGCCATGCTGCCTCAATATTACCTGGTTGGGATCAAAAACCGGCTTTAGCTTAAAGTAAAATGAGTGAAATGTGAAACAAAAAGCCAAAATCTCTCCCCTCTTGGTCTGCTAACCCTGCTTTCCTAAGCCTGCAGTGTTTTGAAAGCTGCTCTGTCTGGCCTTTGAAATTGCATTCAAATGCTTTTCTGAAAGTCCTCTGACAGTAACCAATCTCGTAAGGCGAGGGCAGCTTGAGACTGTAAAAAGGAACATATAACTGTGATGGGTCTATTGACTATACTAGATGGCATCTTAAAGTGGAATAATACAATTGGTTCCAAAAGCTACACTTCTCCCCAAAAGTCACCAGCAAGGGTAAATTGGATGGGAATGCGTAAAAATTGAGTTTCTTGGGCTCTTTCCGTGACTGGGTACTAGTAAATTTTCCTCAATCTCCGTTATTTCCTGGCTTGCTCTTCTTTCATTCATGGACTAGAATAGAATATAAACAGCTGGTTCATTTGCAATGCATTATGGCATTTATAATACTGCTATACCCACGCAGACAGGGTTTATTGTTAGGGGTACACTATTTCCAGAGCTGATCAACTTGTTTATCTGACAGATTGTATATCCAAATTTTTAATTTATAATTCAACATAAATTGGTCCTCTTGAAACTTACCCCCTCCCCAAAAAATATAAACAGTGATTTTTTTCTTTGCTTTTAATAATAACATTTGAAACATGACAAATTATTTAAAATGTACCTGTTCTATTTTTTGTTTTGGGGTTAAAATATTATTTTTAGCCAGTTCCTTGGTTTATAGAGAGCTTACATTTTGAGTCTGATGCTTTCCTCCTTGTATTTATACTTTGATTCATAAACTTGGAAATTGACAAGGCATTGTAAATAGTCTTTCTAGATTTCCTATTTTAGGAACACTGAAGAGGGTAAGATCAGTTGTTTCCATTTTAAAAGGTTGAAACCTCAGTGATGGTGAGGTGGGGAGGAGTAGATATGTCTCTTTATGTCTTATTAAATAATATCATGTCATCTTAATCATGCTGGTTCTGAATAATTTAGCCTTTATGGGTGTTTCAGAGGAAGTCTATGGCAGTGTGTGTGTGTGTGTGTGTGTGTGTGTGTGTGTGTGTGTGTGTGTAGGGGATGGGGGAAGATGATTGTGGGAGGGAGTTTATTATTACTTCACTGACAGGAGAGAGCTCTGGCAGGTTAATTGCTACAGCAAGAGTAGATGGGAGTTTGCTGGTGATATATAGAGGCTAAAGGAAGTGAAGGGGATTGACTATGCCTGTTATAGCACAAATATCTTCATGCACCTCAGGTTTCTCAGAAAGATATGAGAAATAAATGTTCACTGTTCATTTTCTGTCTGCACAATACAAATGGTCTTCAGCTGAACATGGTGACTGCAACAGAGACTAAAAAAAAAAAAGAGAGAAAGAGGGAGAGGGGAAATTTTCAAATTAACATTATTAGAAACATTTCTGCCTGAAAGTGCTGAAAATCAATTTCAATATATTTTGCATTTTAATGAATTGCCAAAGAGATAAATCGGCTGTGTTTGAGAAATCCTTGCCTGGCGATGATGTTTTCTTATTGCATCTTGTCTTAACTGATAACATTTAAAATGGAACCAGTGTTAATTGAAGGCGTGGGAAATGTAAGTACTAGTTAATGAAGTAAATATATGCTAGCTGTGATGCAGAATTCAAAATTTATTTTCTGCTATATTATCTCTAGCACTATCTTCTTACTTTTATGGCCAAGTCCAAAGCAATAATGCCAAATATTATAAATGATTGAAAGGCAAAATAACTTTGTTATCCAAACTATGTGTAAAAGCCACTGTGTTTCAATACCCCAATGCAAATACTGTTGTTTGTATTTTACACCATAAGCAAATTTCAACTGCTGAACCTTCCGGGAGCCTTGGGGGAAAGCAGAATCTCACACTTCTTTTCTGTTAAGAAAATAAACAACCTACATTTTCAATTTTATTAACTGCTTGCGCTGTTTAAAATTATCAAGCTAAAAGAGGGATTGAATTTTTGAATGTTATTGGGGGTTTCGATTCTTATTCAAATATTAGTTAATAATGTTTGTCTGTCTGCTTGCCCTCTGATCTCTGAAGAGTCAAGAAAACATCTCACTTCAACAATGTGACCATATATATTTAACAAATAAAACATGTATTTTTGTATATACCATTTGCATTGGCATACATAGAATGTACCCATTTTTTTCTGTTGTCTTCTACAAGAATATAACTCATCTTCAACTTTATGTTGTTCTTACTAATTGCATTTCTCTTCCCTGATATCTCATGATTATTATTCCTTTCTTGTTTTTCCTTTAAATATGTAAAACAGAAAAGAATAGTGCTTTTCTTGGGAACTAATTTCTTGAGCAGTAACAAATGACATATTATTTGACAAAGTCAAATTAGCCAGAGACAAAGGAGGTAATTTATACTATCTTACACACCTCAATGTTTTTAAGTCTGGAGGTTGCTGAGGTATTTTTCTGCTTTATATCCATGAAGTAGAAAGCCTTATTTAAGAGATAATTTGGCCAATGTTTGATTCACTCTTCTAATGAAATATTTTAAGGTCTTAATTTTTAAATTTCTAATCTCATCATGAGTGTGTCAAATGACTAAACAGCAACATTTTAATGATTAGGAATTCATAATTAATTAGCTGTGTGACAATTAATGAGAAGCACACTTCCTAATGCATAAAAATGTTCCCATTAAATATAAATCATATAAAAACTCTGCAAAGACTAAGGCAGTGTATGATGTGCTAAATAAACTGAACCCTGAAGGTTATCACGGATAACAAGGATTTTAGTCTTTATGACTGAGTATAAAGTGAAAAACAATTTGGATGTGTAATCATGGCCATACAATTTACAACTACTTTTACTTCTGATACAGTTTACAGAAAATTATTACCCCCCAAACTTATTTCAAGCTAGAAAATATCTTTGCTTTTACAAGTTTTTCAGGAACCACCTTCCAACCTATTGATCACCAAAGCAAAGATTACTATGCAACACCCAGGTGAGCTCCAGCTCTCATGCTTCTCTGGAAAGAGAGAAAACAATGAATCCCTGTAGCCATGTGACTTCAGCTATTAGTTAGAAGGCCAATGTCATAAACAGTGAGACCGTTCTCTCTCCACAGAGGCCAAACAAGCTAAGCGATGGCTGCCAAAGAAAGGATGGAAGAAATAAGGTACAATATGCAACTAAGTACTCAATAAATAAAAGGCAAAAAGATGGAATATTTCCATTTGAAAACACATGGATGAATTTGAAGAGATTATCATAAGTAAAATAAGTCAGAAAGAGAAAGTCAGAAAGAGAAAATTGTATGCTCGCACTCATTTATGTGGTAAGAAGAAAGAAAGTGAATGAACAAATAAAACCAAACCCAAAGGAAACTCTTATTCTCTGATCAATGGTGAGTGGTTACCTGGTTACCTGTGACGAGATATGCATGGAATAGATAGACGCTGTTTATCTGTGTTCATAGGAGCGCCAGATGTTTGGCGGAATACATGGTGTGATGCCTAGAGGCTCAGAGGTGAGCTACTGTACCCTTAAATATTACACAGTATTTTCACCCCATGTTACCTCAATTAAAAAATTAGTTTTTTCTTGACATTAGCAGAGTGTGATGAATGCTTTTATTTAAAAACAAACTTTGAGAGAGGGAACAAGAACCTTTTATAGAAGAAAGAACTTGGTGACTTTTACATTTAAGCAAAATAGAAGCAAAGAAATTGAATTAAAAATGAGGCTATGTATTTTAAGGATGCATTGGGTCTTGTGGATTGCTCTTGTTTTTCTCATTGATCTGTCTTTGGTATTGGGGGAAGCAATCTGAGATTCTCAATGCTGGTCTCCATTTCAGCACAGTAAAATCTCTTGGTATTCATTTGGAGTGAGTTTAGTAAATGTAACTGGGGCTATGTAGCATAATTTAATATGTTAGTCAACTACGATTGGGTTATATGAAAAAACTCTGGATTTTTTCTAACTTCGTTGCCTATTATTTGCATAATTCTCAGCAGTGTATTATTGTAGTTTGTATTTTGAGCCACCTTCACTTCTCATAAATAAATTAAATATTCTAAATGTCCCTGAACATAAGTGACAGACCTATTGACCATTTGTAGTTCTTTAAGAAAGTATCTGTTTATCTTGGCTCATTTTTGATAGGGTTGTATTTGTTATTTTATTACTAAGTTTTACAGATGTTTCATATATATATATATATATCTTAGTATTAACCCTTTGTCACACAAGAGATAAACAAATATGTTCTTTCAGTTTTTTTTTATTTTAGTCATCATTTCTTTTGAAATGCAGAAGATTCTTAATCTGATAGAGTCCCATTTGCTTATTTTTTTGTATGCTTGGAAAGTGGCATGGAGTCATTGAACATGTTTCTAGATTCAGTGTTATAAAGTATTATGCACATATAATTTATGAGCTGAGGACTTATATCAAGTTGTCTAACTCATTTTTGAATTGACTTTTGTACAAATGTAAGGAGTGAGATAGTGGTTTAAGTTCTTTTTCTTAAATGTGACCAACCAACACTATTTCTTGAAGTAGCTTCCTTGTTTTATTCTGGCTCCTTTATTAAGATTAGCTATGTGATTATTCCAGTAACACACTGCCTTAAGTATTATATCTTTCTAGTATAATTTAAAACAAAGGAAAGAAAATTGTCCCATTTCTTCCCATAAGACTATTTTGGCTGTTAAGAGGATTTTAATTTATTTTATTTTATGCTTTTGCTTTTGGGGTCACATCCAGCGACGCACAGGGGTTACTCCTGGCTCTGCACTCAGGAATCACCCTGGCGGTGCTCAGGGGACCATATGGGATGCTGGGAATTGAACCCAGGTTGGCCGCGTGCAAGGTAAACGCCCTACCCACTCTGCTATTGATCCAGCCCAAGAGGGTTTTATTCTAGTAGCATTTGGCCTTTGTCTCTAAAACCTTGTCATAGGTATTTTTTAAGGACTGAGTTGAATCTGTATAGTTTATTAAGAAGTATAATCATTTTGACAATTAGTCCTTCTGATCTATGGATAAAGGATGTGCTTCCATTTCCTTTTGTCTTTATTCCTTCTTTTAGTATTGACTTAATTATTTATTTATTTTTGTATGTCTGCTATCTCATTTGTTAAGCTGATTACCGAGAATTGATTTTATTTTGAAATAATTTTTTAATGGAATTACTTTTTACTTATTTCTCTTCTACTTCATTGTATTCAAACAGAAATGCCATGTATTGTGTTGGTTAATTTTGCACCCTGCTATCTTACTGTACAAGTTTAATATTTCACTGAGATTTATATTTTATAGATTTCTTAGGTTTTTTTAAGTACTATTTATCCTATATGTAGTGATAGTTTGACATTTTATTTTCCAATTTGGGTCCCCTTAACAACTATTTTTTTTATCTAGTATCTATACAAAATCTTCAATACTGTACTGAATTATAGTGGTGAGAGTTGGCAGACTTGTATATGATGTTAGAGGGAAGATTTTTAATTTTTTTTTAACCACTGAGTATAGTGTTAACTGTTGGTTTTTGGTAAATTTCTTTCTTTACCTATATTTAGGGAAGTTCCTGCTACTCACATTTTATAAAGAGTTTCGTTTTTGTTTCTCTAATGAATATGTGTTGGTTATTTTTAAATGCAGACCAAAACAATGAAATATCATCTCATGCCAGTGAAATTGGCACACATTAAAAAGAAGAAAACATTAATATTGTATGGATGTGAGGAGAAAATCATCCATTGTTACTGGGGATGCCAACTGGTTCATCCTCTTTGAAAACAATATGGACATTTATTAAAAAATAAGAACTGAGCTTCCATACAAGCTAATAGTTTCATTTATTGGCATATGTTCTAAGGGTCCAAAAACACAATTTTGAAAGTGTGTTGCTGCCTTTATGTTTATTTCAGTGCTATCACAATAACCAAGACCTGGTGAGAAAAATCTAATTATCCTATAACAGACAGTTAAAGAAACAATGGTATGTATTCATAATGGACTTGACTATAAGGAAAAATATAAAAATCGTTCAAGTTGCTGCTACATGCATGAAACTGGAGACTATCCTGGTGAGTGAAGAGTGTCAAATGGAAAGGGACAGATACAGAATATTCACTTGAATTTGTGGTATATAAAGGAATATAATGAGGGAGCAACAAATGACTAAAGGTAAAGAACTGGAGAGTTGATCCACAGAACTCAGCTTAACCTGGGAGGATGGAAGAAATGTGTGTTGAAGGGGTCTTTGGGGCATTGATGGAGAGAAGAAAGTACTCGGGTGATGGATGTTTTGTTGGAACTATGTGTTCATGTAATTATCATAAATATAATATTGTAAATCATAGTACCACAATAAAATGGGGGCAATATATAAAAATAAGCTTAATGACATGTCAACAGTTTTCAAAGTTTGCTAGAATATTATGTGGGATAAAATTGTTCATGTGGATACCATAAATAGTAGAGATAGATATATTGCTTGCCTTGATTTAAAAGAGAGTGGGAATGTTATGCTGAAAATGAAAAGGGGTAGGGTGTGCTATTGAGCTGTAAGTTTGGAGTATGAAAGTTTATCTAATGCTTTTATAAAAAAAATTTATAGCAAATTTTACTTTTTGTTCATTTTTGAACCATACCTGACTATGCTCTGGACCTACTTCTGACTCTCTGCTCATTGCACATAACTGTTCCTTGGACACCATATGCATCTGGGAATCAAACCCAGATTGGGCATGTGCAAGACAAGAACTTTAGATGCTGTACTATCTCCCTGGCCCTTATTGAAAATTTTAGAATTAAATGCGTTGCTTTTATTTGCTTGAATATTTAGACAAAATTATATATAATAGAACTAAATGTCTCTTATTCTTAAGATTCTGACTCTGTTAACTCTTAACCTCATTGTTTTAGGAAGTCATTGTTTTAGTGAGTTAAACAAACCACTCACACAATGACTTCTATAAACAGCATATATAAAACATAAGCTTATTTGATAAGCATGAGGTTTTGAGGTGATGAATTCTTACAGTAAACTAAAGGAGTCTTTAAAAATTAATCTAATTCCTTCTGAAACACTTTTCTAGTGAGATCATGGCATAGTGGGAAGACAATCTAGCTTTGAAAATCCATCAATAGCAGCTATTTTTAATCCGACGGAAATGCCAGTGATAGGTGTCACAAAGTTAATTTGACTAGACGAGATCTGGACTGAAAACCTTATTGCATAAAAGACTAGTGACTTTTTTCTTTTATCAATTAGCATGAGCAATACTTAAGATTAAGTAGCAAAATGAATGATAATCAAATGTCAAGCTTCTCTAGCTAGCACCACCTATCTGTCTAATGAAAGCAATAGGTAGATTATTATTACCTAATCTAATAGACAGCAATAGATTTATTTATGAGTTATTTATACTTTATAAATTACATAAAAGTGACTTTATAATGCATTCAGTTTGATGAATTTGCAGATATGGATACACTGGTAAAACATCCACTTCCAAAAATCTTCTTTTGTTTCTTTATTTATCTTTTGTGGTTTATGCTTTTACAAATTTCTTTTTTTTTAAATAATGTAGGAGTACTGCTATTTGTTCAGTCATTGATTAAACTGATTGAATTGGGCATGAACTCCACATTACCTTTTTATTTTATTGTATCACCATGAGATAGAGTTACAAAGATTTCATGTTTGAGATTTAGCCATACAATGATGAAACACCCATCCCTCCACCAGTGCACTTTTTCCACCACCAAGTATCACCCCCCACTCACATATATACACATCGCAGTTCTCACCCTGCCTCTATGGCAGACAATTTCCCCAATACTCTCTCTCTAAATTTGGGGCATTAATTTTGCTCGAATTTTCCCACCACCATTCAAGCCTACCTGCCGGGGCAGACACTAAATAATATATTTTCCATAGCAAATTTTGAATATCATGAGAGCTCACGCAGGCACGATTGTAAATGTAAATTTCTAGATTGTAAATGGTTGGGTTCCAGAGACATCTCTGTATGGCACTAATCCATTGGGGATTCAATTAGGAGCCTCTGGGCCAGGGCTGTTGGTGCGCTAAGATGGCATCTGGAGGTAAATTGTGGGCATGACAGCCAGTCTTCTAGGAAGGTGGCGACCCAGGGAGGGAGAGCCGAGGTTCTCTGCCACCATGTGGCCTGGAGATTTAGTCCTGAACCCACATACCTAGGCCTTGCTTTGAAAGCTCTTGGTCACCAGGATTCTATCTGGAGTAGGTGGGGAGACTGCACCTACTCCTTCTGGGGTGCCCCAGTAATATTGACTCAGTGTGGGGCCTGGAGAGATCTCTGGTGCTGTGGTGTTATCTGGGACTTGCTGCTGTGTCTCTGGTCCAGGTCTGTTGGTGTGCTAAGATGGTGCCTGGAGGATAATTGTGGAGATGACAGCCAGTCTTCTGGGTAGGCGGGGACCTGGGGAGGGACAGCCTGGATCATCTGCCAACATGCGTCCTGGAAGTGTAGTCCTGGAACCCGCATATCTAGGCCTTGCTTGTCGAAGCTCTTGGTCACCAGGATTCCATCTGGAGTAGGCGGGGAGACTGTACCTGCTCCATCTGGGGTGTCCTGGTGATATTGGCTCAGTATGGGGCCCAGAGAGATCTATGGTTCTGTGATGTCTTCTGGGACTTGCTGCTGTGTCACTGGGCCAGGGCTGTTGGTGCCAAGATCCACATTACAAAATTTTCAGATTATACATTGGTGAGGTCCATCCTGAGACAGTGGAGTCAGGCTGGGATATGGTGGAAACTTTAGATTGTGGGAGCAAGTGGCTGCCGGGGACTCTGCTTGAGTGGGCACAGCCTAACCCATCTCCTCCAATTTACTCTGGACTCTTTAGCCATGTATGGGTCTCAGCTTAACTGCAGCTTTCGATCTCTTTCAAGATTTATTTAGGGGTCTCTGAGGCAAAGTCAAGGTGGCACTGGAGTTGGTTCATGGGGGTGCCTGACAGTTCTTCCATGTGTATTGGGAAGTGGGGGAGGTAGCCTATCCCAAATCTGAGTGAGCTTGTATAGCTGAGCCGGAGGTGGTTTGTGGGTGTGACACCCACATAGCTAATTTTTGGCAATTTAATTTCTTGGTAAACTTGTTCCCAAGTTGTTGGGGTCTGGCCAAAGACACAGCAGCAATTTTGGGGTATTAGGAAGCCTGAAGGCAACATCAGCCTACTGATTCATTCCCCTGCAGGTATAGGTTGACCTGTTGGAGGCACCATACCTCTATATCCTTTTACAAATTTCTTATTGTAATATATTGATTTGTTAACCCTAGCGATAACACAGTGGGTAGAGCATTTGCCTTGCTTATGGCCAGTTGGCTGACCCGAGTTCTATTCCTTCATCCCTCTCGGAGAGCCCGGCAAGCTACCAAGAGTATCTTACCTGCACGGCAAAGCCTGGAAAGCTACCCGTGACATATTTGATATGCCAAACACAGTAACAACAAGTCTCACAATGTTACTGAGCCCCGTTCAAGCAAATCGATGTACAACGGGAGGACAGTATGGTGCAGTGCAGGTACTAGTGGCATATATATATATATATATATATATATATATATATATATATGTAAAGTAAAGGCCCTCCCGTTGATCATCGATTTGCTCGAGCGGGCCCAGTAACGTCTCCATTGGAGACTTTGTTGTTACTGTGTCTGGCATATTGAATACTCTCGGTAGCTTGCCGGGCTCTCCCAGAGGGGCGGAGGAATCGAACTCGGGTCAGCCATGTTGGCTGCGTGCAAGGCAGACGCCCTACCCGCTGTGCTATTGCTCCAGTAACAATTAACATTTTAATGATATAGAAAACTTAGAAGGACTTATATATATTGCAGGGGGAGAGGGATGGGCAGGAATTAAGCCTCACCCAGCGATCCTCAGGACTCACTGCTGGCTTTCTGCTCAGGTATTATTCCTTGTGTATTCAAGAGGTCAATAAGGGATGTCAGGGACTGAACTTGGGTTGGTGGCATGCAAGCGAATCACCCTACCCATGTACTATTGCTCTAGCCCCTTATATTCTATATTTTTGTCTTCTGTTCCAGTGAAATAAGTGTAGCTTTGGGGTCTTGGTGATATAGTTGTTTGGGACAACCCCTTCCTCTCTAATAGGGTAAAGTTCCATGCCTTAGAGATCTTTTGGGAGTTGCTTTTAGTCCTATGACTGTTTTTTCTTGGCCAGGCTGGGGTCTTTCATTTGTTATGCCCCTTTTCTATTTTAAAAAAGAGTTTCTTATACTATATAAACCACAGATCCAGTAACACTATAAACTTCTACAATGTTCTGATTCTAGTGCTTTTACAACTTTCTCATTTAGTAGTGTAAGTGTGGAAGAAACTGAGAAATGTCTACAGAGATTTTGTGACTGTTCAAGTGTCTCTCCAGGAGGGTTTACTTAAGAAAGGACATGTGTAAAAAGACTAAAGAAGAGCCATGCAGCAAAGCAGAAAATGCAAATAAAGGCACAACTCAGAAACACGGAATGAGTTGTATCTTAGGGGAAATGGAAAAGATGAAAGAAAATGGGTTACAAGAGTGAGAACAAAGGTAAGATTTTCAGGTTGTTTGGAGCACCTAACACATAGCTAGTGTACTACCAGGCACTGACCCTGTGTTTTTGGAGGGGCCCTGTCTCATCTGCTTCTTTAAATAAAGAGATCATAGGACTTCCGGGATATGCCTACGTAAGTTAAACCCTTTGTATTGAAATTTCCTGCCCAAAGACCTCTAACCTGCTGTTAATTCCCTTTAGGCTTCTCTGGGTCCATGCTTCCAAGGCCAGATGGCCAATATACAGCAATTTTCAGGGGATAGGACATAGTTTAGATATGTGGTTAAAGTATGCATTAAGGAACACAGATTGTAGCCAGGACTCACAGGAAAATAAGTGAAGTGGGCCCATGGACAACTCAAATCCTTGTGTTTATAAGGACCAGCACAGAAAACTACTCTGTACAATATATATATGCTTCTGTTACTTTTCTGTTATTCTTTAGAATTAAACAAGTAAGCAGACAATATACATTCAAGCTAAGTATGCATTCTTTTCACTACTCATCAGCACCTTAATTTGTGTACCAATATTCATGGGCACCATCAGCCCAGGATTCCATTGGGATTTGATTTATAGGTTTCATGCAAATAGAGGGAAACTTCTTAGATCTATGAATAAGTGAGGGTCTCGCAACCTTGGAAGGCATCGATTTACATCTGAACTAGAATTTTCATGAAGAATGGAAAGAAAGACATTGGGGGTCTAAGAAACACCAGCAACCATGGAGTCCTATATATTATTTCTTATTTGTCACTTTATCTATTTATCTATTTTCTTTTATAATAGTTAAGATCTGGAAACAATTCTAGTGTCCATAAAGAGATGAGTAGGTAATGGAAATGTAGTATAGATATACAGTGCAATACTATTTAGCCATGAGAAAAGATAAAATCTTGCCATTCACTGAAACATAAATGGAATTGGAGGGTGTCAGGTAAAGTGAAGTGGGCCAAATTAAAAAATAAATTCCAGATTATTTTGTTCATAGGCAGATTATAAAGAAACAAAGGGATTCAATAATTCTCAGTGAAAAATAAACCCTGTGATATAATCAACAAAATTATGAATTCAATTATATTGTGAACTGTGACATCAAGAAAAAATAATTAAAAATTGTGCCTTTTTATTATTCAATGACTTATCCTAAAAGTGCTGATACGACTTATCCTAAAAGTGATGATACAACTGAAAAGATAATCTACAGTTTCTCTCTTGTCCATTTCCTTACACACCAGGAAGATATGTGAAAGATCTGTACATATGAAAAAGTGAATAAAACACCTACATTAATTTTTCAGTGTCACCATTGTTGTTGAAACACATGGATGAAGATATTGAAAAATATCAATAGTTATTTGGGTGGGCTGGAGCAATAGCACAGCATTAGGGCGTTTGCCATGCATGCGGCCAGTCAGCCAGCCAGGATGTGATTCCTCCACCCCTCTCGGAGAGCACGGCAAGCTACTGAGAGTATCTTGCCCACACAGCAAAGCCTGGCAAGCTACCCTTGACGTATTTGATATGCCAGACAGAGTAACAACAAGTATGACAATGGAGACATTTCTGGGCCCGTTTGAGCACATCAATGAACAAAGGGAAGACAGGGACAGTAACAGTAACAATTTGGGTATTATGTATATGCATTAAATTCTTTAAATATAAAATATTATACATGTTTATAAATATTTTAATATATTGCTATTTGCACTTAAAATTGGTGTGCCTAGTCCAAGAATATGAGTCATGTAACAATTTAATTTTTAAATTTTTCTTTGCTCAGATAGGAAAGAAAACACATCCATATTCTGATAGAAGTGAGAGATGATAAAGTTAGGTACAAGGTATAGACGAATTGGCTATTAGGTGTAGAATTGCCAGACTTAGGTATATTTTTATTCCAAATATTTACAGTTTATTTTATTATGTATATTATATGTATAATTAAATTATATATATAAATAAATGTGAATGCCTCAATATTTTCATTTGCTCAAGACCTGGACATATTAATGCTCATTCATATTTGTAATCAACTGCTGTGTGAAAACTAAAAATCAAATCATTCAATTTTTGAGTAAAGGGAGAACTTATACAGACTGATGATTGTTTTCAACAAATCTTCTCTGTCAAAGTCAGAGAAAGTAGACAAACTTACATGAATGTGGAGAACAATGAATTTCAGCCCCTAGAGAAATTCTAGGGCTGAGAGAATGGTGATGACTTGCTCTGGGGTCAAAGAAAGTATAGGTGTAGAACCAGAAATCTACATTTTTAGATATTATATGAGAACTCAGGAGTAGCACAGCACCTAAATGAATAGCTTGGTCTGCAGATAACATGTGGGTAGTCATCAAATCTGGTTGAAGTAAAATAAGTCATCTAAACTTTCAGAAACTACCTTCTATTCTACACGCTGAATGTAAAATCATGGAATGGGTCAAGTCCTTGAACAAAAACATTTACTAGGAGTTTTGAAGTTATAAAGGTGCCTGTCAAGAGTGAGTGCTGGAATGGAGGGCGTATGAGGGTGAACCAGAGAGCATTGGTGGAGTGAGGTTGACACTGGTGTGCTGGGGAACACTTTTCCTCCCAATGGTGGCTGGACACGTTGAGCACTGGGTCTGGGCAGATGTGGAGCGAAGGATAATGAACATGTTATCCTTTCTCTGAAGGATAATGGAGAAACACCCTCTGGGAGCAGCTGATGGCTGTTCCCTTTATTGCCAAACACACACACATATTTTACAGGGGGTCTCGGTTTAAGAGGATGGCCCAATCACATAAAATTTATCAGTATCGGCCTATCACCTTTCCAACTCTTCTTTGCCCTGGTCCAATCCCAATCAAGTCTGGATGCTGCAGTTAGGATGACTTGCTAAACATATGTGACATTTCTGTGTCTAAGGCACATGTGACTAGGAGCTGGAGTGAGGCTGAAGGCCGAAAACAGTGCTGGCTGATGCACTGTTTTTGCCAACTTTGTCCAGACACTCCCTCTTTTGAGGCTTTGCTACTGGGTTGCTTCACTAGGTCAGGTCTTATATGCTCAGTGCCTGTCACCATGCTCCACAACACTGGTAGCAATGGTGCTGCGGTATTGTATGTCCAAAACTCAACTATGAAACTTTGTAAGTCATAGTGCTTTAATGAAATTTAAAAATAATTTGAAAAAAACTCCTTAGAAAATATTTGTTAAAAAAATAAGTCAGGAAATGAAGGGCCCAGAGAAATTTTAGAGAGAAGGAGTCTACTTGTTCTGCTGCTGGCCCTGACAATGCCTGGCATAATGTTGTCCTAGGCCTACTGTGTCCCCAGAAGTCACCAGCACCTCCAGATATGGTTTTGGAAGGTCTTGATGATTAGATCATCCAAAGAATCCTTAGCCCTGTCAGCCTGAAGAGCCCTGCATCCTCAAGATCTTGAGTTGAACTACAGGACCTTGTTGCTCAAGAATTAGATGGAGAAATGCACACCCCCTTCCAAAAAACAAAAAGCAGGGACCCTTGAAGAGATAGTACAGCCGGCAGGGTTCTCGCCTAGTACATGGTAGACCAGCTTCAATCCCTGGCACCGTAAGAGTGATCCTTACCAGGAGTGATCACTGAATGAAGAGCAAGGAGTAAGCCCTGAGTACTGTCAGTGTGGCACCCAAGCCAAAATAATTATTATTAATCACTTGTATCACTTGTCATCCCACTGATCTTCGATTTGCTCGAGCAGGGGCCAGTAACATCTCCATTCATCCCTGTTACATGCTAATGTAGCCCAATGGCATCTGTTCACTCCAGGAACACAAAAAGCCTCAAATGGTTTGTTCAGGGTTTTGACGAAGAAGTCTGACCATCTCCCAAGTGGGTGGCCATGCATCCTTTTGACGTCCCGTGGAATCCAGTCAGTAACAGCTCTAGTTCAGCAGTTGTCTTAAATCACATTACATATCTGGACCATCTGATTTTCGACGCCTTGGAAAACAAGACCGTGTTCCTGATTCTTGATCAATGGAGGTCATATCTCCAGATTCCTTCTCTCACTTGAGTGAAATGTGACATTCCAAGCACCGCTCTTTTGATTCCTCTTTGGGATATCTGAATAAACTTCTCGTTCTATTTTTGTAGGGCCTAGGTCTCTGAGGCATTTGTTAGTGCAGGAAGAATGGTGGAGTCGAAAAGATGTGCCCGGAGCCGGGGACTCTTCATCCTCTTAACCACTTCTCTGATGCTTTTGAAGGCATACCACACCACCCTCTTCCTCCAGCGCAGTTCTGGCGCCAAGTCTTTCCTCATGTTGAGTTCTCCACCCAGGTACACAAAGTTGCTACATTCGAAGATGTTTGTTCCATTGAGAGCAAATGGAATGTCAGGGACTAGTTCGTTTTTCATGAACATTTTTGTGAGATTCGGCTGCAGTCCGACCTTTTCACACTCATAGTCGAAGTTGGCCAGCATTTGTGCTGCTTGGCTAATATTTGGTGTTATTAGAATGATGTCATCAGCGAAGCAGAGGTCATGTAGCTGCCAAACGTCTATCTTCACTCCCATTCCTTCCCATTTCAGTCGTTGCATGACTTTCTCAAGGGTGGCACTGAAGAGTTTTGGTGAAATGGTATCACTCTGCTGAACCCCTCTCTTTATGTCGATAATCCTTCCTTGTAGAACGGTGAGGGTGAATATGTAATAAAGCTCCTGGAGGATCCTGATGTACTGAGTTTGAATGCCCTGTTTGGCTAGGGCTTCGATAACTGCGTCAGTCTTAACAGAATCAAAGGCCTTCTTTAAATAGTTGAACTTCAGGCAGAGTGGCATCTTGAACTCTTGAGAAACCTCAAAGAGATTGGTCACCATTTGGATATGGTTGATGTGCTGAATCTTTTAAGGAACATGGCTTTCTCACATGGTTGTCCTTCATCTAGTGTTCTGTCTATTCTATTCAGGATGACTCGAGCGAGCAACTTGTAGACAACAGACAGCAGGCAGATTGGGTGATAATTGCCAATATTGTGGATGTCTCTCTTCTTAGACTACAGAAAAGTCCTGTTGATTTTCCACTGGGACAGAAACTTGCATTCAGACAGAGTATGAAGAGCTGAGGCAGTGTATTGATGACTACTGGTGGGAAATTCTTCAGGTGTTCAGGTCTGACCTTGTCTGGGCTGGGTGCTGTTCACTTCTTTACCAACAAAATGCTGTTTTTTTTTTCCAGAAGGGAGAATGTTGGGAACAACATATCCATCCTGTGGAATTTGGATTGTGGGCAGGTAGACGTGGCTATCAAGGAGATCAAAGTAGAAATAATGGATAATCATCATGGATAATCTTCTCCATTGCTCTTCTGGAAGATGTGATAGATCCATCAGGACATCGGATAGCAGTCATCTTTGTCTTGCAGTTGGTGAAGGACAGGCGAGCATTGTGGAAAATTACAATTGCTCTATTTTCTATTTGTTTTCTAGCAAATTGATTTTATTATAATTTTTATTATTAAATTACTATGGTGTCTTATTATTAAATTATTCCCCAGATGAACACAATCTTTGTATGTCTGTCCCTCTCTTTCTGACTCATTTCACTACTTCATGGTGTTTCACTAATAAAAATTAAAAAAAAAAACTCACACAGAAAAAAAAAAGAGTTTCCAAAGACAGGCATCTGTTTATGGCTTTTCCACCCTTGGCATTCCTTGAGCAGTCATGGAGGTGCTGAACCAATTGATCGTATTCCTAGTCAATGTCAATGACAACATCTTCCCACATTGCTGCAATAGTGCCAAAGAGCTTCCAGTTGGTGGTTATTTAGGGACTTCTCTTCTTAAATTTTCGAGCTCTTTCTCCCTGCTCCATGAAGTAGAATTTTTCACAAAGAAGACGGTGATCCAATCTCATTTGGAATTTTGGGACAACAGCAACATTGGTCAGGCAAAACCACCGATTAAATATGATGTGGTAAATTTTTTTGTGGAACTGTCCGCCAGGAGACTCCCATGTCCAACATTCAGATTCGGCCTTCTGGAACTGTGAGTTACCATGGATGGTCTTGGTCGACATGATTAACTTAGACAGTATCTCACACTATTCATTCCATTCTAGGCCATGGGTCCCGATGTGGAGTTCTTCAGGCGACCTTTTCAGTCCTATCTTGGCATTAAAATCACCAACAAAGATCTAGTAGAAGGTGTGGTCTTCGTTATAGAACTTCTCCAGCTCCATGTAGAACTTCTCAATTTCTTCTTCATCATAGTTGGATATTGGTGTGTAGACAACGAAGATAGAAACTGCCAGCAATGAGCCACACCTATTCAAGCATAATTGTCCAATTCAGGTTGTTAGGCATTTGAATGAATCAATGCTCATAGCAAAGTTCGTATTGACAAGGACACAGACACCATAATAATTTAATAATAAAAATTGTAATAAAATCAATTTGCTAGAAAACAAATAGAAAATAGAGCAATTGTAATTTTTCTTATAAAACTCAAAAATCAGGACAATAAGAATTGTCATACTAATTTAGATCTGAAACTTCTTAGTTAAGTTCAGTGTGCTTGTTTGTGTGAGCAATTAATGAGTAGTAGAAAAATGTTAAATAATGTTATATTATTTTTCTCTTGAAAAATACTTTAGACTGGTATTGGAAATAATCTTAGTCATAAATGACTATATATGTAGACCCTACTGAGCTACATTTATACACCAGAAGGAAAAAGTAGAATGTCTGTAAATTCTCAAACAATGTACAAAATAAGCAAGAGAAATAGAGAAAAATAATGCTGAAAGTGTAAGAAAATGAAAATATTAAGGAAAACAAAGTTAGTGACCAAAGTATCCCAAATTAAGATTAATTGCAGTTAAAATAAACATATGTTGCATTCAACTACTGTATTAAAATTGCATAATCAAACAATGTGTCCTGCAACTCTTTCTTAATAAAACAGAGATAAAATTTGTGATATTTTCTGAATATAGTTATTAACTGGAGCAAAAGATCTTCACTAAAGTTTTTTAAAAATAGATAAAATAACTAGTAAAAGCATGAGATAAATTATATACACAAAACACACAATAGGTCAAAATATATAAAAGATATCACCTGTATGTGAAAGGTGTAAAATATATAATAAAGCAATCATTGGAAGCATTTGGTAAACAAAATATAGAAAAAAATTAAAACTAGCATTTCAGTGCAAGTTTCTTAAGATTAACCAAAAATATATTAGCAGAAACCTGAATAAAATTCTGTTAAGCTCAGACTACGTAATTTTGCAAGCTCACATTAGCCACAACAACAAAAAGTGATTTTTTTAAAGTTATATAACACTTTCACAAAATATTATTAGAAAGAATACATTATTTTAAAGATATAATTAGGACATCATACCTTGAAAATCAATAACTAAAAATATGTAAATTTATTTACAGACCAAAAAGATAACACTGAAGTGAATTTACTTTCCTTAATTTTGGGCTAGAGCAATAGCACAGCGTGTACGGCTTTTGCCTTGCACGCGGCTGACCCAGATTAGATTCCTCCATCCCTCTCAAAGAGTCTGGCAAGCTACCAATACTATCCAGCCCGCACGGCAGAGCCTGGCAAGCTCTCTGTGGCATATTTGATATGCCTAACACAGTAACAGCAAGTCTCACAATGGAGACGTTACTGGTGCCCGCTCAAGCAAAATCAATGAACAATGGGAGGACAGTGCTACAGTGCAGTGCTATATATGGCAGATACCAGTTTTATTTTGGCACCTCATTTGATAAGCAGAGCAGTACCAAGAGTGATACCTGAGCACAGTATAAGGATTATTCCCTGAACAACAAGGCTACAGCCCAGCTTCGACAAAAGTATAAATTAATTTAGCATCTTATTATTCACTTTATCACTGTCATCCCATTATTCATCAATTTGCTCGAGTGAGCACCAGTAACATCTGCATTCGTCCTAGCCCTGAGATTTTAGCAGGCTCTCCTTACTCATCCTTCCCAACGGTGCCACATTAGAGGCTCTTTCAGGGTCAGGGTAATGAGACACATCATTGTTACTGCTTTTGGCATATCGAATATTCCACAGAAGCTTGCCCAGCTTGGCTGTGCAGGTAGGATACTCTCAGTAGCTTGTCTGGTTCTCTGAACAGGAGAGCTAGATTGTAAGAGGTCACACTGCCGCATGTGGGAGCTTTATTTTATAGTCTCTGGATCTTCGCCTTTGATGGGATTTCATGGAGCTGGGGCAGTTTGTGTGTGTGACTGCCAAACCATGGAAAAATGGGGGATCTGGGTGGAGGAGACCCAGTCCCTATCCGAGCAGGCTTGGAGATCTCAGTCCCGGGACCAATGCACCTGGGTTCCTCTGCCAATTCCTTCATGTGTGAGGTTTGTCTCAGCGTGTGGAGAGTGGCCTTGAGCATGGCTGTGGCTGGGTACCGGAGGTCTTCAGTAGCAGGGCTCTGCTCGGGATGGGGAGGGAAACTAAACCTGTCCTTCTCCCCTCGAGGGGCCCTGGTGAAGACAGCCTGGCACGCAGGCAGAAGACTCTTTAATAACATCTTATTATTAAAAATAAAATTTCAAGTTTTGTGTATTTATTATTTAAGAGAAAATCATAGAAAATTCTCAAATACCTAAAATTAAATGCCATTAGAACCACTATAAGTAAAAATTTATGTCTCAAAGTATTTACAACAAATAATCTACTTCTTTTGACATAGAAAGAGAATGTTGAATTACTCTATCCCCTTGACAATTTTCATTGGGGTTTTGATAAGAATTGCATTTAATAAATGTGATTTTGCTGTAGCTTGGTCATTTTTCAATTTTAATCTTTTAAACTCATAAGCATGGGATATCTCTGCTTTTCCTACTATTTTTTTAAACAGTGACATAGTTCTTGAAGTACAAGCCTTTCACTTTTTCACCTCTTTAGTTAAGTTAAATCCTAGTATTTACTTCTTTTAGATATAATCGTAAGTGGTATTCTAAAAATATTCCTTATCATTTAGTTCAATGTTTACATGACATACATGTGTTGAAGCAGTCTTACATCTCTAGAATAAATTCTATTTGATATATATGATCCCAAGTGGGATCAAATGACACTTTTGATTTATTAACCTTAATATATTGTTGAAATTTTTTGCAAAATATTTTGATCTGGGGTATTGTTCTGCAGTTTAATTTTCTGTGATAGTCTTGCTTACTTTTTGATAAAAGTTCTCAAAAATTTGTTTGAAATAATTCACTTCTCTTCACTTTTTTTAGAAAAGTTTGAGAAGGATGGGTAATGTCATACTTAAAAGCTTGGTAGAATTTATTACTGAAATAATCTGGTCCTGTGATTTTGTTTTGGAGGAAACTTATTTTGGTTTCAATTTCTTTGTCGGTGATTGATTTGTCCAGGTTTTCTATTTATTCTTGATTGAGTCAGAAGAGGTTGTAAGATTCCGAACTTTTGTCCATTTCTTCAATGTTTTCTAACTAAGTTCCTCGTATGATCCTTTATATCTCCGTCATACTCATTTTATTTTCTCTCCTTTTATTTTTATTCTGTTTACTAGGATTTTCACCTTTTTTTCTGAGAGAATGAAGTTAAGGGTTTGTCAGTTTTCTTTATCTCTTGTGAAGAGGAGTAGTCTTGTGGGGTAAGAAGCTGGTTTTGCTCAGGGTTGACTTATGGCTCTGTGCTAAGGAATACCTTTTGATGATTTATTGGGAACCATATGGGTTATTGGTATCAGAAAGTTGACCATGTCCAGTGAAAGACATGTCTTCTCTTTCTCTCCAGCTCCTTGTTTATTTATTTAAATTTTTTGAAGAAACAACTCTTGGTTTCATTATTCCCTTGTTTTATTTCTGAGTTCTATTTTATTTGTGCCATCAATTATTTTGTTATCTTCTTTCTTCTATCTACTTTTGGTTTGATTTATTGCTTGTTTTCTAATTTCTTTAGATATGTGATTAGGTTGTTTATTCGCATCTTTCTTTTTTTTTAAATTTTTAATTAGTGAATCACCGTGAGGTACTGTTACAAACTTGTCACTGTCCTCCTGTTGTTCATTGACTTGCTCGAGCAGGCCCAGTAACATATCCATGGTGATACTTGTTACTGTGTTTGGCATATCGAATACATCACGGGTAGCTTGACAGGCTTTGCTGTGCGGACGAGATACTCTCGGTAGCTTGCCAGGCTCTTCGAGAGGGGTGGAGAAATCAAACTCTGGTCAGCCATGTCGGCTGCATGCAAGGCAAAGGCCCTACTGCTGTGCTATCAAACTTATGAAGATTCTTATTTTAGTCATACAATAATTATTTACCCATTCCTCCACCAGTGCCCATTGTCCTCCACCAATGTTTCCAATATTCTCCACCCCCACCCGATCCCACCTATCCCACCCCGTGTCGCCTCTTGGCAGGGCATTCCCTTTTGTTCTCTCTCATTTTGGGTGTTGTAGTTTGCAATAGAGGTATTGAGTGATCATTGTGTTCGATCCATAATCTACATTTGGTGTGCATCTCCCAAAATGAACAAGTCCTCCAAACATCTTTTACTTGGTGTTCCTTTCTCTATCTGAGCTGCCTTTTCCCCCAGCATGTGAGGCCAGCTTCCAAGCCCTGGAGCATACATCCTGGTCCTTATCTCTACTACCCCTGGGAGTTAATATCCCATTCTGTTACTATATAGTTCACAGATAAGTGCAATATTTCTATGCCTGTCCATCTATTTCTAACTCATTTAAATTAACATGATACTTTCCATCTTGATCCACTTATATGAAAATTTCATGACTTCATCTTTTCTAACAGCTGCATAGTATTCCATTGTGTAGATGTACCAAAGTTTCTTTAACCAGTCATCTGTTCTTGGGCACTAGAGATTTTTTCCAGATTTTGGCTATTGTAAACAGTGTAGCAATGAACATACATGTGCAGAATTTCATACAAAACTCAGAAGATTAATAATTAGGGTTTATTGTATGTTTAAAGTAGATGGTTACAAGTCCCTCCCCCGATGTCCCGACCTCTCTTTTACCCGGAATGACATCCTGTCTCTGAAGTTTCCCATCCTGGGAATGAAGTCTGTCTCTCCCCTATTAGTCTCCCATGAACGCTGACCAGGTCCCATCCTTGAGTCACTCTCTCTCCTGTTTTCAAAGCTTTCCTCAGTCTCCAGCCACGGGCCACAAGTGGCTGATGGAGGTCCCTGCTCTCAACCTTTTGCTGTACCCCTGCAGTCTCTGCCATCCCGTTCTGGCTTCCGTAGTCACGGACCATGGCCATGTGCATGTGGGTGAGTCTCCTGCGCGCAGCACCTTGTCACTACCTGGGTGTCTGAGCCCTTCCTGATCCTGAGCATTTCTGGGTGTCCATGTGTGTAAGTCTGTCCCTCTCTGGGTCTACCTGAACTCAGCCATCTGTCTGGGTGTTCTATCATACTACATGATCCCACATTCTGTGAAAAGAGGGAGGGTCAGGGAGGGAGTGAAGAGAAAGAGAGATGGGACTGGGGACTTCCTTTGATCTGCTACCATATTCCACCCCAGCCATTCCCTGATGTATTCTGATGGACGACCTGTTCCATGGGTGAGTTTTAAAGTGACCAACTAAATTCACTAGGCCCTCCACCTTTCTCCTTCAACTGTATCACCATATCTCAGTCCCTTTTGGCAATTTTTTTATTCGGTTTATTTTGTCTGGTGTCCTTCAGGACTCTTGGGTCTTTTTGTAAATTTTAATTCAATTTTTATAAAGTTGTTCACAACAATTTATCATATTTAATAATGGTGAGTGGAAAACAATCCCATCACCATTACACCTTTCCTCAACTTATTTTGACTATTTCCAAACCCTGCCCCCAAAGCAGAAATGAAATAATTTATTTTGTATTGCTTATTATGAATAATCCACTAAAAACAATCCAAAACACAGTGTGAATATTGTTGTATTTCACCTGGTGCCATTAAGGCCTTCTACAAGAGATTACTAACATGTTGTTAAAGGTTAAGCCTTTTGTGTGTGTACATATATGTCTGTGTGTATATATATATACATATATATGCATATATATATATATATTTCTTTTCCTCCCCCCTGAGATTGGTTGCCATCTACTTTAAACCCCATTAAATATCTTGTGCTACTATTGGTACATCAGTGGTGTAAAGTATGAGATGTCTCTCAGCTTCGAATATGGTTGTGCACTCCAGGAATTTTAAAATAAAAAATACGGTTATACAGCAAATTCACTCATGGGTCAGAACAGCCGTGAGCATGGCAGCAAAAACTCTTCAAAATATACATCTAAATTAGTAATTTACAATAATTCTAAATATTTAATATCGGCGTTGAAAGAAACAGTTTCATTTTGGTTCAGTAACTTGCTAAAATAAATGTGATAAGATAAATACTATGTGATAAGATAAATACTAGGGCTGGAGCGATAGCACAGCGGGTAGGGCGTTCGCCTTACACGCGGCCAACATGGCCGACCCGAGTTCGATTCCTCCGCCCCTCTCGGAGAGCCCGGCAAGCTACCGAGAGTATTCGATATGCCAGACACAGTAACAACAAAGTCTCCAATGGAGACATTACTGGGCCCGCTCGAGCAAATCGACGATCAACGGGAGGGCCTTTACCTTTACCTTTTAAGATAAATACTATAAATTAAATAAAGAAGATTCAGAAATTCATGGAAAAACAATATTAAACCTACTATTAGTGTTTATTCTTAACACTGATATGGGTAAGCTACGTTGTGAGAATATCAAGCTCTCGTGATTATCTACTGTGATGATGATCTGTAATATATGGTAAATGAAGTTCATAAAAGCAGGAACCTCAGCAGTCCCAGAGCTTTTTGTCACTCATTAAACTTTCCAGGTGAGTCTAGGTTTCCAATCGACATTCCTGAAGCCTTTTTTGGAACCAGAAGCAGATTTTCCTCCCTTGTAACTGACAGTGTGCCTGACCTCTGCCATCTAAGTAGACCAAATTTCACATTCCAGACCCTCTACTTTCTCGTCCAAACTCACAGGCTTACAGCTGTACCCTGGACCCATAATTGCATCCCATATTGCTTGTTCCCTGAAGCACAGGCTCGCATGTGTACTGCAGCTGTACTTATTGCATCTCACAGTGCACACATTTGTATCTATTGTCTCTGAGTGAGGAACAGCAAGGAAAGAAAACAACAACACTCAGCTAAACCCTCCCAAACTCACAGAAGGCCTGAGGCAAAGGTTCACCCTCAGAAAATTCAGTGGGAAGCTGCATAGAAGCTCACCAGTCTCAATGAGTGAACATCCTGGAAGGGTGTACCAGTACCAACCAGCAGTTAAAATTCTTAGATACTGACTTTAGAGACATCATGTTAAAGTTGTTTAATGAACTCAAAGAATTGATGGTACAGGTAGTCAGAAAAGCACAAGAAGTTATGAAAGTGGAAATGAAAAACTGCAATCAGAAGTGACAGAAAAAGGGTCAGAAAGCCAGAGCTGCAAAATTATAGCAATCGAGAAAAAGATCAGTGAGCACCAAAATGAGATGCAGAAAAATTATAGTCAACAAACGTAAATGGAGACAATTCTGAAGAAAAATGAATGGATGCCAGCAAAATATGGGATGAATTCTAGAGGAACAATACAAGAATTATTGGAATCTCAGAGAAATAGGAAGATGAACTTGATGTCGTACAATTAGCAAAATAAATTATAGATAATAATTTCCCAGAGAATTGAAGAATATGTGCACCAAGATCCAAGAGTCCCAGTTAATGTCCATGATCCAGAGACTCAGAAATAAAGCCCTCAGAAGAGAGAGCAACATGGATCAACACACCTCAGAAATGTCTCTAGACCCCTTGCCTGTCTGTCTCTTTGAGGCAAACCAGAGGGGCAAGTAAGTTCCCCTCTCTACCCTAACAGAGGCCCCAGAGGAGAAAACCTCCAGCAACTAATTTTGTTTTTCCATTAATTTTTGAATCTTATTTATTTAAGTTATAGTATATACTTTATAGCATTTATTTTAGCAAGTTATTGAACCGAAATGAAACTGTTTCTTTCAATGACGATATAAAATATTTAGAATTATTGTAAATAACTAATTTTAGATGTATATTTTGAAGAGTTTTGTTTACTTGCATCAATACTAGTTATGGTATTTGCTAAGAAAATTTTGTTTGAAAAGCTGAATGTGTTTATATAGTTATGGTCACTTCTTAAAAGAAAGTTTAAAACAGTTGAAATTTAGTGATGGTAAATCATCATAGATATATCATTTTATATATATATATATGCTTAGTGTAGTTTGAATTGATCTGAAATGAAGGAAACAAAATTAAAGAAAGTTATAACTTTATTAAAATAAGTCACAATTTGTGAATTTAAATAGAAGAGTAGGTATTTAGAAATCCATATATGTAGATGTAATTGTATATAAATCAGAATAATGGATACTTATAAAATAATCCTTTTTACATTAACAGCTTAAGTAGCCTCTTTGCTTTCTTTCTGTTCATCTTAACAATGATTGTATATAATATCACACAAGTAAGTAAAACTCATTCAGATATTCAAACACTATAAATGAAGATTCTCAATTAGTGAGAGCTGGAGTGTCACTATATTAAAAACAAACAAACAAAATGATGATTATAATGTGACAATGCATACAAAATTTAAAGTCCATACTTAAAATTAAATGTTATTTTCTCATCATTTCACAGCTACAGTGTACGTTGAACTTATAATGTTGAAATTTGATGTCAAATACTCCCTACCTGGGGTGGGGAATCGAACCTGGGTCAGCGGCATGCAAGGCAAACATCATACCCACTGTGCTATCGCTCCAGCCCAAAGAACCTAGAACCTCCAGGGTCCATGATCCAGAGACACAAAAAAATTCTCCAAACCGAGCAGCTCATTGCAGAGTTGTCTCTGGATTTTTAGCCAGCCTAACTCTACCCAGGTGCCTTAGACAGGTGTAGGGGTTGTCCCTCCACCTGTCCCTAAAAACCCCGGTAGCTCCCAACTTTCAGAACCCAATGAGAAGTGCAGATACGAGAGTTCAGTGATGGCAAACTCCAGGCCTCAAGGGATAGGGAATGAGCCGGTTCCCCTTAGCCCCCATCCCCATGGGACCCTGTCTCCAGGCTAATGCATAAGCTCCTTAAGGGCCATGATCCAGAGACACACAAAAGGTCTCCAAAAAAGCAGCTTGCTGTTGAAATTTCTTCAGACACTAATTATCTGAAAATTTGAAGTCAATATAATAGAACATTTAATAAATTTAGTTATAAAGGATAGTGGAATACTTTTGCATGATACAACAAGGATGAAATTTGAAAAGCTGTCCATTGAATAAAAGCAAAAGCGTATGGTCTCATATTGTTTGGTTCCATATACATGAAATGTCCATAATAGAAAAATTCAGAGAGAAATACCTGAAGTTAGGAGGTGTGGTGCAGAAAAAAAGTATTTAATGTTTGTGGTGTTTCCCTGTAGAATGATGAAAATATTGTGGAAGTAGATAGTGATGATACAATGTACTAAATTTCCCTGGAATTCTTAATAAAATAAAACAAAGGATCCCAGTCCCTCTTGATAGCTTTCAGGTGATTCTGCTGTTCTCTTATCGTAGGATGTAAATTTCAGAGAGACGATAACCTAATGAATATAAACATTTTGATAGACTTATAATTTACTTTTTTTTTCCCCCTTGGGTCACACCCAGAGATGCACAGGGGTTATTCCTGGCTCTCCACTCAGGAATTACTCATGGCAGTGCTTGGGGAACTGTACGAAATGCTGGGAATCGAACCCGGGTCGCCCGCATGCAAGCTAAACGCCCTACCCGCTGGGCTATCCCTCCATCGCCAAGCTACCGAGAGTATTCGACATGCCAGACACAGTAACAACAAAGTCTCCAATGGAGACGTTACTGGGCCCGCTCGAGCAAATCGACGATCAACGGGAGGGCCTTTACCTTTTTTACCTTATAATTTACTTTGGTCTCAGGCTTGATCACATTCTACTTATAGTGGATGGCTTTAGAGGAAATTAATTATATACATGATGATAGTATAATATTTATATGTTCTTGTCATTAACTTTGGGCTGAAGCGATAGCACAGGGGTAGGGCATTTGCCTCGCATGCAGCCAACATGGCCGACCCGAGTTCAATTCCTCCGCCCTTCTCAGAGAGCCAGGCAAGCTACTGAGGGTATCTCGCCCGCACGGCAAAGCCTGGCAAGCTACCCATGACGTATTCAATATGCCAAACACAGTAACAATTGTCACAATGGTGACGTTACTGGGCCCGTTCGAGCAAATCGATGAACGGGAGGACAGTCATTAACTTTAGATGTTTATATGAAATCTAAAATATATCTGTAATAAATTTATATAAAATAACATTTATTTGTCACATATAGCCATAAAGTTATATAAAATGTGAGATGTATACAGATATGTAAATATTAATACATATTCACATAACATATTCATATTTACATATCTATTTAAATAATGTACTTGAATGATACATTACTTATAGTATACATAAATGTACTTATAGTATACATAAGTATGCACTATTAGATAACATATATAATACATTAATTGCATAATTAATATTCTTATATATTTTATTTGGGATCTATACCAGACAGTGCTCAGTGGTTACCCCTGATTCTTCACTCAGGGATCACCTCTGGTGAGTTGGTGGGAGCATACGGTTTTCTGGGGATTAAACCCAGATCTGTGTGTGCAAGATGTGCCCTACCCACTGCACTCTCTCTCTGGCACCAATATATCTATATATTGCAATTATACATTGCACATATATTTACTATTTTGGGGTGTTTTCACACATAATATTTATGCATGTATAGTCTAAAAAGAATCTGTTAAGGTGCCATGATTAACAACGTTATTCCTGGTTGAATTTTAAGCTCAGCACTAATCCTTCCACTGCTGTTGACTTTCTTTCCCTGGTCCGCTCCCTCCAACACCCTAGTCTGCCCACTGGAAGACACAATTTTAAGTTTGGTTGTTTCAGCTGGTTCTCATGTTTTCAGTGTTGGCGGCTCTGTGGTTTAGATGTATGCATGTAATACAGCTCTACACCACTCATGTGCCCAAATCCCCTTGTTATCTCCCATTTACCTCTTCTTAATCTTCTCGAATTTTTTTTTCCTTCCCTGGGTTTTCTCATATTATACTGGGTCAAGGTTAATCTAGGTATCCCCCCTTTAATATCTTGTATTCCATGAGCCTGTTATTCTATATACCACTGATACATGAGATTATTCAGTATTTGTTCTTCTTCTGACTCACTTCATCTTAACATGATATCCTCCAGTTCCATCCAAGATGCAGTGAATTGCAATCTTTCATCCTTCCTTGCAGCTGTGTAGTATTCTATCATGAGTATACACTACACTTTCATTATTCACTCATCTGTTAGTGAATACCTAGGTTGATTCCATACCCCAGCTATTGTGCTTGTTCAGTGCTTTAATGAATAATGGTGCAGTGAATAATTAGGCAACACATTACATAATGTGTTAACTATGTAATTAATAATATTATTTGTATCATTTTAACTCTGAATATTTTATTTTATATTTGAACCTTCAATAAATAACTTATCTATATCTTAATTTCAAATATATACACATTATATATCTCCATAAGTATATAAAATCTAATTTGTCTTCCATTTCAGTGTATATAAATATAAAAAATACACAGTTTAATACACAGTATATATCTGTGTATGAACAACACCATGATTTAATGTTTATATACATTAATGAATTTCAAATGTATAAAAATATATCCTAGTCATGTATGTGTAAATAAACATACCTGCATATATACAAAGAAAAGTACTTATTTAAGCAAATGAACAGAGTTCTATATAATAAAAATATTTGTGTCTCACTGTTTTACTAGGTGCAAGTATGTTTAAAACATCTACTTCTTTTAATGGTAGGTTGTTTAAATTTTAAACATTTTTGCCATTATTCGGATCCAAAAGTATATGTCAAATAAGATTCTAGGGAGAAAAACATTTAAATATGTACATTAAATATACAAAATTTATTTTTAAATCCATGAATTATTTCTGAAGTGTGTCATAGAAATTTTGGGATCCATAAATGAATCAACATGAGAAACATGGTAGTCTGACGTGAGAGTGCGCTCCCACTGATTGTAAATTCTGATAGTTAAAACAGCAATTGACTAAATATTATAGGTAAGGTAAAGGTAAAGGTAAAGGCCCTCCCGTTGATCGTCGATTTGCTCGAGCGGGCCCAGTAATGTCTCCATTGGAAACTTTGTTGTTACTGTGTCTGGCACATCGAATACTCTCGGTAGCTTGCCGGGCTCTCCGAGAGGGGCGGAAGAATCGAACTCGGGTCGGCCATGTTGGCCGCTTGTAAGGCAAGCGCCCTACCCGCCATATAGCAATCGACTAAATCTTATAGAGTTAGCCAAAGTGTATATTTTAGTTTATATAAGCAAGTAGCAAAATTTAGCATTTTGGATACTTATATGATAACTTTCAATCCCACTCTTAAAAACATGGAAGTCTCACAGGACATAAAGAAAAGGCTATAGAATAGACTGCACTGTTCTCGTCCGGGATCTGGATTTTATAGTCTCTGAGTCGTGGCCGCTGATGGGATTACACGGCGCCAGGGGGCCAGGTGGTGGGTGTGACCCCCGCCTACTGGAATTTGGAGGATCTGGGTGGAAGATGCTCGACTCCAATTCGAGTAGGCTTGGAGGTCTCGGCCCCGGAACCCGCGTAGCTTTGTCCCTCTGCCAGTACCTTCATGTGTGCGGAGAGTGGTCTCAGCATGGTGGTGGCTGGTCCTGGAGGTCTTTGGCTGCCGGAGCCCTGGTCGGGGCGGGGAGGAAAGCTCAACCCGCTCCCCTCCGAGGGGCTCCGGGAAGGAACACCCAGGCGCGGGGGCAGAGACTGCACTGTTCTCGTCCGGGATCTGGATTTTATAGTCTCTGAGTCTTGGCCGCTGATGGGATTACACGGCGCCAGGGGGCCAGGTGGTGGGTGTGCTATCCGCACACATGAAGGTACTGGCAGAGGGACAAAGCCACGCGGGTTCCGGGGCCGAGACCTCCAAGCCTACTCGAATTGGAGTCGAGCATCTTCCACCCAGATCCTCCAAATTCCAGTAGGCGGGGGTCACACCCACCACCTGGCCCCCTGACACCGTGTAATCCCATCAGCGGCCAAGACTCAGAGACTATAAAATCCAGATCCCGGACATCTTAACAGAACTTTTTTTTTATGACATCTTATTGTCTTATTCCTACTTTGGACAAACTTGCAGGCTATCGAATGTAGCCTGCCCACAGGGCAGAGTCTGGCAAACTCCCCGTGGCGTACCAAATATGCCAAATACCAGTAACAATGATGGGTCTCATTCTCCTAAATAGCCTTGAATATAATCTCAGGGCTAGGATGAAAGAGACGTTACTGGGGCCTGCTCGAGGCAATCAACGAATAACAGGATGATGAAATGAAATGAAAAATAGAATAGACTTGACCCCAGGTCATGTTTTGCATACACCTGACAAAGATTTGATTTTAATAACCATGATAAGATAAGAAGCAGAGATCAAACTTATCTGTACAGGATGGGAGTTACACCTAAAACCTTCATATTTAATGAAAGAGTGGATAAGGATAATAACTACTGGTAAAAAAGAACAAGAGAAAATTCTCTTGCTTCTAGTTGGGGTATGAAAAAGCTAAAGAAATGAGAATTTGGGACTCTGAATCTCCATTCACAGTGATTGGTTGAAAATGTATCCGTCTTTCTGAAGATGGAAATAGAGAAAATAAAGTGAATCATCAAAGTTGTATCTGGATTCAAAATAACAAAAAGTTTTGCCTATGTTTCCCTTAATATAACTTATGGATTCAGTTATGATATTGACATCTTTCATTTATTTTGAATTAACTTTTATGCATGTGTGAGATAGGGGGTCTGAGTTCCTAATGACATTGGATGAAGAAATTTTTCTTGCTCCACTTCATGTGATCTGCTCCTTTGTCATAGGTAGCTCTACATATATCTGATGATCTGTCTTTTGGTTCTCAGGACTATTCCATTAGTCCTTACTTTAGATCCACACTGGTATGAGGGACTAATTTATTGATGCTGAAATTTGAATTTCCCTGATAAAAAAAATGTACCTAACTTATTATCAGGGAAATTCAATCACAACATTAATGAAATAGAACCTCACACCAGCAAGACTAGCACATATCAAAAAGAATAAAAACAATTAGTGTTAGCAGGAATGTGGGAGGAAAGAAACTGCTGGTGGACATGTCAACTGATTCAACATTTGTTGAAAACAGAAACTAATAATTCAACTTTCATATGACCTAGAAATTTAACTTTGGGGTACCTTCACCAATGGCACAATAACTCTATTCTGAAAAGATCATGTATGCTCTTATGTTCATTGCAGCACTGTTTACAACTGCTAGAATCTGGAAACAACCAAGTGTCCAAGAATGGATGATTGTGTATAAAAAACCTGGTTATATATAGAGTGGAATATATGCTGCTACTTGTCTATAAGAAAAAGATGAAGTTATGCAGTTGGGTGCTAATTTGAAGTATCTGATTCAAATCAAGCTGGTGAATGACCAAAGATTACAAAACCTGATAAAGCAGGGGGAGGGGGAGTGTGAGGAGGAAGAAAGGAAGGAAAGACAGAAGGAAAACAAGGGAGGAAGGGAGGAAGGAAGGAAGGAAGGAAGGAAGGAAGGAAGGAAGGAAGGAAGGAAGAGGAAAAGAAGGAAAGTTCCCAGAAATTTAGGTCTTAAAACTAAAATTCTTTCTTAAGAAGTATATCTTAAACCTGACTTAGAGGATTTCCACAGATAATGTTTATATAAACATTGTAAAAACAATTATAAAATAAATTATTAAATAAAGCAATACCGGGACTGGAGCGATAGCACAGCAGTAGGGCGTTCGCCTTACAAGCGGCCAACATGGCCGACCCGAGTTCGATTCCTCCGCCCCTCTCGGAGAGCCCAGCAAGCTACCGAGAGTATTCGATATGCCAGACACAGTAGCAACAAACTCTCCAATGGAGACGTTACTGGGCCCGCTCGAGCAAAAAGCAATACCAATCTATAATAAATATCATAATTATATATATATCAGAAAAGGCATCAGATGTTATAATTATCAAATGAGCCATAGCAAAAAAGTACATCTGTGTATAAATATATGTACATATATGTATTTGGAATTTGAGAAAGGAATGATTTTATAAATAACTGGGTAGAATCTTTTAAAATTTAAAGACACATAATTTAAACTCAGTGGTTGGGTAAAATGGCAGATTAAAAATAGAAAAATAATGAAATGATGGTGCTCTTAGCAATGTAGTAGATCTTTTTTTTTTTTGCTATATATAAATAGATTGATTCTGGGGTGAGATGGGTGAGATTGGGGGAAGCAAATTTGTAATGAATTACTTGCCCTGTAGCAAGTACAGGATATTTCAAAGAACGTTTACCCAAAGATAGTAGAAAATAACAAAAGATGACTTGTCAGTGATAAGTGTCAATAACTGATATAGAGTGAATTAAGCTTTGGACCATAAACAAACCTTGGTTTGTTTTTGGCTTTTTGTTTGTTTGGTTGGCTTGGGGTCTACGTTTATTATTGCTCAGGAATTATTCCTGGCTTGGAATTAAGGGATATGGCAGGTCTCAGGGACCATGTGAAGTGCTGAGGAACAAACGCATTTGTACAAGTCAAACATCTTACTGCTATACTCTCTCCGTGTATGTGTGTGTATTTGTGTGTGTATATGTATATATATATATATATATACATACACATATATATGTGTGTGTATATATATGCACACAAATATGTGTGTGATCTAATACTTCAATTAAGGTGAAAACTTTAAAGATACTTATATATGTATAAACTAAATGAGAGAAGAAGAGAAGAGATGAACAGAAACTTCCTCAAAGCACTGTACCACTATAGCACTGTCCTCCCGTTTTTCATCGATTTGCTCGAGTGGGCCCAGTAACGTCTCCATTGTGAGACTTCTCGTTACTCTGTTTGGCACATCGACTACATCATGGGTAGCTTGCCAGGCTTTGCTGTGCGGGCAAGATACTCTCGGTAGCTTGCCTGGCTCTCCGAGAGGGGTGGAGGAATCTAACCCGGCTCAGCCGGTCAGCTGCACGCAAGGCAAACGCCCTACCGCTTGTGCTATTCTCCAGCCTCATAAATTTTATTTAAAATTTAAAGTGCTATCAAAATTTAAATGAAAATGTCACTAAATCAAGACAATAAGCAAGAGAACATTTTACAAATGTAGATAACTATAATATTCAGAGAACTGAATAGATCGGAGAAAAAGTATAAAATTAAGGTGACAAGCAGTTCAAACTTGTATTCTTTGAAAACATTTAATAATGAATAAGCACTTTGCTTAAGAAAAAAATGAAAATATACAAGGACAACAAAACAAATAGGACAAAGTTACAGAGGAGATGAAGAAAATATATGAAGGACCAAGAAGATGACACAAAGGGCTGGGGAGCAAAGTATGCATGCTTGTCGAAGCACAAATTTGATCCTAGGCACTGCATGGTCTCATTAGCCCTGCTGGTCTGACCCCAAAACAAAAGCAAACAAAAAATAACATATGACATACTAATGAAGTTGATTCTTTTATTATAAAACTATTTTAAAATCTATAACTTTCCCTTGCAATTATATCTTTGGAAATAAAACTAAATCTCAGAACATTATGCATCTACCCTTAATGCACTTGGTCCCTATGTCCTGCTGCTTCTCATCAATCTCTTGCTTTATATTCCTAGATGAGATTGAAGATAAAAGGTAGGTAAGTTTTCTGTTTAGAGATTGTAGCATTGTAGCACTGTCCTCCCGTTGTTCATCGATTAGCTCGAGCGGGCCCAGTAACGTCTCCATTGTGAGACTTGTAACTGTGTTTGGCATATCGAATACATCGCAGGTAGCTTGCCAGGCTTTGGCGTGTGGGCAAAATACTCGAGATTGTAGAGATTGTAGAGATAAGTATTGATGTGATAAATATTTGCTAAATGCTAAAACAGAACTGATTTTTTTCAAGCTAATCATATTTTTTTCTTGATTTCATAGTGGATCAACAGTCAAAATACTTTCAATAACACAAGTTAAGTAAAGTTATTCTTATTACAAAACAGAATCTGGTAGTTTTCCTCAGAGAAAAACTGGTAAGCAAATGTGGAAATTTCTGTAGATTTTTAAAGAAAGACAATCTTGTGTTGGAGGATAATTTTTCTTCTCTCATTGTAGAAATGAATGATTCTTGTGCTAAGACAAAATGTGAATGTGAAATGGAGAAAATACCTGATTTGAACTGTAGATTTGGGTAGTATGAGCTATATAATTCAAGATTAGTTGTGTAATATTACTCAATCTCACTTAATGCTTATCTTACAAGATGTTATGCAGATGAATGTTCTGTGTTTCGTCTCTGTTGTGTGCTGTTGCCATTGTTATTATTGAATAAGTTTATGTCCTTAAGTAATTCACCATGAAGAGAGTTACTTTCGTGCTGAGAGAGTCCAGAGGGATCAATAGTATCTATATTGTAGATGTGAGGCTGCAAGTTATGTCCTTGCATCTTCGTACAGCTCTAAGCTTGCTTCACGCTGCACGGCCACTTGAGATCTCTGGTAATGCCACAAAAGGTCTCTCCTCTTCCACAATCTAGTCTGTGTGAACACTGCAATGATAAACTTTGACTCCGATGACCCCCACAGCTAACCCATGTGAGCCTGGGTGACTCACTCACAGCACTGCACCAAGTCTGTGATCCTCAGTGAGCACCTCAGCCAAGCAACCAGCAACCTAATCAAATTGAATACTCATGGTTAGCCACTTCAGTGATGTTAGGAAGGGAGGATAAGTGAATGTTTAAAATAACTCATCTGTCTTGGATGAAATTTGTCCATTGCCTCAAATTTATCTTGAATATTTCAGAACGTGATATATTTGGAGGTAGACTTTTTTGGGGGGTGGGTTGGGTTGGGGGTGGCAGGCTGAGATGCTCAGGCCTTAGTCCTGACTCTGCACTCAGGAATCACTCCTGGTGGGTCTCAGGGAACTGTATGGGGTGCCGAGGATCAAACTTGGACTGGCCAAGTGCAAAAAGCCCCCTACCTACTATCCTATTTCTCTGGCCCTTGGAAGTAATCTTTTTTGTTTGGTTGTTGGTTTTAGTTTTGGGATCACACTTGTCTGTGCTCAGGGCTTACTCCTGGATCTGCTCTCAAGGCTTACTTCTGGCTGGGCTCTGGGGACCTTTGTGGTGCCAGGGATCAAACTCAGGTCAATCACATACAATGCAAATGCAATAACAGCTGTGCTATTTCTCCTATTGTAGAAGTTGTCTTTAAAAAAGCAACTAAGGGGTCCAGAGAGATAGTACATGGGTAGGGTGTTTGCTTTGCATGTAGTGAACACAGGTGTGATCCCCAGAATCCCATATGGTCACCTGAGCACCAGCAATGGTGACTCCTGAGCACAGAAACAGAATTAAGCCCTGTGCACAGCTGGGTGTGGCCTCCAAAACAAAAATAACACAAAATCAAAGAAGTGATTAAGTTTAAAGAAGATCCCCAGGGTGAACGCCAACATAATCTTATTGGAAGAAAAATATCGGACATGAATATACAGAAGGAAGACCTATGAAAATATAATAATTTTCACTTACAAGTCAAGGGAAAAGGCAACAGAAGAAAGTAGCCTAACAGCAACTAATCTTAGATGTCTAACCTCCAGAAGTGAGAAAATATGATTTAACCCACTTGCCGATGATACTTTGTTATGACAGAGCTAACAATTTAATACACCAATATAGTTCAGAATGGCAGGATATGAACAGTTCTGAGAGCATTTCTGGGGCATCAACACAAAGAACACGTCAAATCAGAGTTGAAAGAAATTTCCTACAGTGTGTGATGGGCGGGTTCGCATTGAGGGAATAAAGTTCACCAGAGAACATAGACATCATCACAGGAATTTTCAGTTCTGTGGACCACAGGACCATAGATAACTTGGAGTAGAGTGAGAGAAGAGAAGTAGATGGAGAGAGAAAGAGGGCAGGCAAGACGAAGTCAGATGTAACATGCCAACCAAAGGCAGGAGTGTGCTGAATGCTGTGTTTTCACAGAAATAACTTCAACTTTACACTGAATCAAGAACAATCTAGCGTCCTCTGAAGCCCAGCATTCAGACAGCTACTCCTGGTACAACTAACTTTAAGATAATTTTTCTGAAGGTGAACCTTGCTGAAACTGATACTGGCCACTACAAAAATTCCCTAGGAACAACAAAGGGAGTAGAAAAGCTACTATTGTGGGTACATGTACCCACAATTTTAGTCACTAACCAACTAGTTTGAGCTATTACGCCCCATAACCTACCAGATACCAGCAGATGTGAACCGTTGGCCAGAGCAGGACTTTATAATATCACTAAAAATCACCTGCTTTCATCAGGTGCATTAATATTTCAAAGGCTTAAGATCACCAGAATGTTAGGATGCTAATGTAAGCAGGACTCAAAAAACAGCTACGAAATTTTCCTGCCATTTTAAAGTGGTGTTTTTCTCTGCTTCAGTGTTTGCTTGGTTTCCTGTAAATTTTGGATGTTTTCTAAAGTTGATTTTGACAGTTTCTGCTTGTTTTTCAATGCTTCTGTGGGGAGTTATTTACCATTTTGCTGATGTGACTGTATCAATGGCTCTGAGTGTTTATATTGCAAGTGGTTAAAAATAATTTATTGGGAAATACTATGGAGAATTCTGTCTGTAGAAGTTTAAGACTGAATTAGAGAAAGGGAAAAAAGGATAGAGAGTCCAGGTCTCTTCTTGTGTTTAGAGTAGAGAAAAATTCCAAGAAGAGGGAAGTCTTATAAAATGTTATAGATAATAAGATATTAATAAATAATGAATTTTAGAGCATAGAATACAATATGATATGTACAGTATATATTTTTAATGAACTGTGCATATTGCTGGATACTCTCCAGAAAGTGCCCCAATTAACTTCACTGTATTATGCCTTCAGTTCTTGAGTCCTTCTGTAGTTTCCTATTACACCGAATTTTGTCTGACCTATTCTGTTATTAGAATGAAATAAAAGTGATGTTAGATGACCTGTGACTAGATTAAGACTCAACATTAAACCACCTTTTCTTTTTTTTTAATTTTTTTTGCTTTTTGGGTCATACCCAGCGATGCACAGGGGTTACTCCTGGCTCAGTAATCATTTTATGCATATTTCTTAGAATAGGAAATAAAAACAATAAGAAAAATTAACATGGTAATGTACTTCATTGAGTTGGAATAAGAATAGGAGAAAATCAGGTTACTAGAAGGAAAATAAAACTAAGAAGACAAAAAATTCCAAAGCAAGTGAAAAATAAAAGCAAAACTAAAAACTGAAAGCAATGTGAAAAATAAATGTAAAAATTTAGTAATGTGGAGAACAGAAAACCAAGATGCATATTTGAGTGACCTTGGGGGCCACACCCGGAGGTGCTCAAGTCTTACTCCTTGCTTTATCCTAATGTATCACCCCAGGAGGGACTCGGGGGGAATATTAGGTGTCTGAAATTGAACTTGCATTGTCGGCATGGAAAGAAAATGCCTATCAAATCTCAAATATCTCAAATTCTTGAATTTGAGATATAATACATTGGGATATAATACATTGAGATATAATCCAATACATTGATATATAATACATTGAGATCCATAATCTCAATATAATACATTGAGATATAATATATTCCGGAATTTGAGTGGTTTGAAAGCAGGGAATATTTGCTCTCCCTTCATATTTTTTTGTATTTTGTTTGGGCCACACTCCAGTAGTGCTCAGGGCTTACTCCTCATTCTGCACTAAGGGATCACTCCTGGCATGGCTCAGGGGACCAGATCCAGTGACAGGGATCAAACCTGGATTAGCTTTGTGCAAGGCAAGTACCCTGTCCACTGTAGTATCAATTTGACCCTTTGGTTTCTATTATATCTGGAGCGCTTCCATACTTTTTTTATTTATTTTTTTGAGTATGAGTTTTTAAATTGTCAGAGAAAAAGGTGGTTCTCATTATTTTTAGATAAGGAACCAAGAGCAGCTAAAGTATCTTTGTTCTGATCTCTAGTTGAAGTCATTTCTTGGAAAGAAGAAATGCCCAGTGTAATTTACTTCAAAGTACTTTTGTGGAGGAAATAGAGAAAAAAAGATGCATAATTTTATTCTCTTAAATTAAAAATGCATGCAGTGAGCCAAATTTTTAACATAAAATCTTTTTCATATTTATTAACACTGTAGCTACATCCGTGAGAAGCTGATTATAGAATTCTGAAAAATTACAGAATTGAGTTAAGAAAGAACTACAAAAGCTTCATGTACACTGTTGAAATAATAGTACACTTGGTTGATTTCATTTACTCTTATAAAACTCTCAGTAATTTTAGTGAAAACTCTATTGAGTATATATAACTGTGGGCTAAGGAAATCTAAGCCTTCTTGGCCGCTCATATTTTCTTGGGTCATTTAATAAAGACTAAACGTCGGGGTACTGGGAAAAGTTGTGGGAAAATCAATCTCTCCCATACAAAGAAATACTCTCAAAAGCATATGAACTGTTGTAGTTACTTTGCTCTCCTAGCCTCTAATATCTTAGTCTTAACCTTGGCCCTACATGGAGCGTAATTCTTTTTCAAGTCGCTACCAATATTATCCCGTACATGCTTGTTGAAACAGAGAAAACCAACTCGTTTTCTCTTCTTTCAGCTAGTACCTTTATCCAAAAATCCACTTGGGTTGTTATTGTTTAACCTTGCCTGACAAAGGACTTTCAGAATTTTCTTATTGTTTGAAATTTTGATCGAAGTGTATAAAATAAAAGACGTGATAATCATACATACCGATGTGTATGAGTATGTGGACTAAATATATTAAAGTACGTGAAAAAAATTTCAAAAGATAACATACCAGTTTTCTTGTCATTTTATTTTGGAAGTAAGAAAATAAATTGTCAATTAATTGTTTCTAGTTAGCTTACTGTTCAAAAGCTCCTTTTATTCATATTTATACAAAATAAAACACACTTTACCTTGAATTACTTATAATGATTTTCTTGGCCTACCTTTGAAAGAAATTAAGTGTATTAAAAATTAAGTGTATTAGCAATTTTAAAGTAGTGCATTTTGTTTAACTTTGTGAAATAAATGGTAGGCATGCAAACTGGGAATATGGAAAGGTATTTAAACTATTGTATGATTAAGTCAGGATGAAGTGATATTAAAAGAGATGGTGAGTATAATGTGAGCAGAAGTGGGAGAACATAGATTAATACAAAGAAGGAAGGAATTTTGTCAAAGGGAGAGAATTCAACAATAGAGTAGGTTTTATTGAAAGAAGCTGGGATGGAACCAGGGCTAGCTACATGCAAGGCAAGCACTTTATCCCCTGTACTATTTCCTTTGACATTTCAGTATACATTTGTTAATATACTCAAAACTACAATCAATAGTTCTTCTTTGTTCTCTATTAGTTCTGATTTTTTTTATTTTTGGGGTCACACCTTGTGATGCTCAGGGGTTACATCTGGCTCTGTACTCAGAAATTGCTCCTGGAGGTGCTCGGAGGACCATATAGGGTGTTTGGAATTGACCCCAGTCGGCTGCGTGCAAGGCAAACACCCTACCTGCTGTACTATTGCTCCAGCCCCCTAGTTTTGACTTTCAACAAAGACTGTTTTACAACTTATAGGTGAATTCCTATAATAAATGGGCCTTTTTAATTAATATCTTAAAATAATTAAAAGCCTTGTTGGTGCTGGATTCATACTGTTCACCTAATAGGACAGATAATTCAAAGGTGACTGTGTTTCCATGGATCCATTCCCAGTATCCAAACAAAAGAATAAATCCTACTTTCATTGCCCTAAAGAATAAAGTGTTCTTTAATGATGAGATTCTAAGATTTAGAAATCACTATTCAAACAAATACATTTGTTCATCTAATATTATTAATTTTTTGGAGGGATGTTGGGTTACACTCTGGCTCTGTTCTCAAGGGTGGAGTTTGGGGAATGAGATGTGGTGCCAAAGATGGTTCCTGTGTTGACCCAAACAAAAAGCCTGTCCTTACCTGGGGTACTGTCTCTCAGTCTCCTCTCCCATTTTATAATTTTTTGTTCAAAATAACCACTAAAAAACTGCATCAAAACAGTTCCTTTGGCTCTGTCCAAAGGAATCGGTTGTAGAGAGTAATTCAAACATAGGCAGTTCACCATCCAAAAAAATGTTTTAGATTCTTCATATGTACTACATTTATGAGTTTTTTTCTGAGTGGTGATTATATATCCATATATATATATATATATATATATATAACTTATATATCACTTGATCACTTGATACCCCGTTACTCATTGATTTACTCGAGTGGGTGCCAGTAACGTCTCCATTTATCCCTGTTGCGTGCTAGCATAGTCCAGTGGCAACTGCTTGTTCTAGGAACATGCAGATGCAGAGCCTCAAACTGATCATTCAGGGTCTTGACAAAGAAGTGGGAGCATATTTAGGTGGGTGTCCATGTGATCTTTTGATGTCCCGTGGAATTCAGTCAGTAGTGGCTCTAGTCCAATGGTCATCTCTAAACCTTATTACTTGTCCAGCCCATCTGATTTTTGATGCCTTGGCAAATGAGACAGCATCCCTGATTCTTGAGAATTGACGGAGATCGGAACTCCGGATTCTATCTCTCGTTTGAGTGAAGCATGATACTCCAAGCACAGCTCTTTCGATTCCTCTTTGAGAGACCCAAATAGCGTTCTCATCCTGTTTTCGTAGGGCCCAGGTATCTGAGGCATATGTTAATGCAGGAAGAACAGTGAAATCGAGGAGATGTGCTCTGAGCTAGAGGTTCTTTGTCCTCTTAGTTATTTCTTCAACGCTCTTGAAGGCATTCCAAGCCGCTCTCTTCCTCCTGCATAACTCAGGTGCCAGGTCATTCATCATGTTGATTTCTCGGCCTAGGTATATATAACTGTTGCATTTGGAGATGGTGGTTCCGTTGAGAGCGAATGGAGCGTCAGGAACGAGGCTGTTTCTCATAAACATTGTCTTCGTAAGATTCAGCTGTAGTCCGACCTTTACACTCTCATGGTCCACTGTACTGAATAAAAACTGGAGGAACAGCCAATGCATTCAAAAGTGTGTGCAGTGAGAGACTGTGAGCACAACCTTTTAAATTGTTGAGGCACAAGCATCTAGAAATGTGTTTCGAACATTTAATTTGACCAACCAGAATAATGACAATCACTCTGGAAATGTAGCTAAATCTGAGCAGATAAATGAAGTTGCCAAAAGGGCCTGGGTCCCTTAACATCACAGAAAGCACAGCCCTCAGCTTCCTCTTTAACTGTCCAGTTTAGTCCTTTTCTTTGGATCACAGCTTTTACTAATGTTGTTAGAGCATTTATTTCTAATGGCAATGTTTCATCTAATCCTTAACAATTTCCCATCATATTGGACCAGGAATAACTTCCCTTCTAGCATTGCCCATTATTTCTCTTTGGAAGTTTTCTTATTAATAAAAAATATTCTTTGAATGTGGTATAAGTTCCATAACTGAACAATATTAAAGGGCGGTCTTTCTAGCTATGGATCCACTTGGTCATTTTCCTTAATTATCTCGTTATTTGCTTTTTGATGGTCCCTGCAGTGCATAAGTACTGTTTCTTTTGTGGTCTGGACTGTTTCCAAGCATTTTAAAATTTCCTCCCTATGCTTTATTGGACAATTTTTATTTGCTAAAAATCCTCCCTCTTTCCAAATATATGCATGTGCTTGAGAACTAACAACATATTTAGAATCAATATAGGTGTTTATTGTAAGCCTTTCTGCCAATTGGCAGGCTTGGGTAAGAACAATTATTTCTTTCTTTTGAGTTGAAGTTCCCATGGCAAGGCTGTGGTTTTCATTATTCATGAAACTAGTGGAAATCCTTTTCTTCTTACTCAATCTGCCCAGCAATGAGGAACTTACCCAAGGGCAGTTGTAGCTTGATTTCCAGGATACATTGGTTCTTATTGAAACCTTCACTGAGTGGATAGAAGTGTTCTCTGCAGGTTGAAAAAAAGCAGAGAATATTTAAAATGTTAAGAAAATAATCCCTAGATTTGACTTACTCAAATCTCTGCAGAGTGACAATGGGAATTCTTTCACTTTTAAGTTTTCCAGGATTTAACTTCCGCTTTAAAAATTATCAATTTTTAACACCCAGGTATCTCCAATTATCAGGAATTGTAGACAAATTAAATCACACCCTAAAAGTAATACTGGGGGAGTTATGTCAAAAAACATCTGAGTTGTGGTTCTCACTCTTAACTACAGTCCTACTTGGGTGCAGAATAGCTCTTGGGGTCAAACTTAAACTATCAACTGAAACTTAAAGCTATTGTATGGTAGACACTTTTTAACCACACATTTCTTATTTTACTTAGAAAGTCTAGAATTAACTACTCATGTCATTAACCTAGGACAGGTGCAGAAAGCAATTCAAGAATATGAAAATGCTGTTTAGCATTGTTGGTCCCCTTTGGATCAACAGCTAAGTGGAAATGAACTATCAAGATATTCTGAGAACCTCTCAATACTTCCAGAATAAAATGTTACATATGCCTAAACTGAGGACCAGACTCTGATAGGTAACAGTTAATCTACTCCTGTAAATCAATCTGGGACTTATAAAAGTCATTTTTCAGAAAACCCATATCTCACTCTTCAGCTCTAAAAGCCAAGTTACACGTAATTCTCCTAGTAGGCCAGCAGATGCAGGAGATAGCTGCAAGGAATGATGAAAATACACAATTTACTGCAACATGGTTGAAACTGTGTGTATCTTGTTGAGTGAAGTAAGCCTGAAGAATAATAAGTACAGGGTGATCTCACTTAACTGTGGTATATAGAAAACTGTATGAGGAAATGCACTGTAGGAAAAGGGGGAGGCCTAGATCACCCATTACTCCAGTGTTTGGAGAGTAGAAAGACAGAGAACAAGAGAAATCTGGCAGCGGGTGGAGTGGGGGAGAAGAGAATGGGAGGTAGTGGGTGAATGGACATCAGGGCTTCAGTAGCACTAGTAATATGGGTGAGTGGTATAGCCATATATACAAAACACAGACTTTAGAATACTGCAATGTGAGTTCTAAGTTGCAACCACTGAAATCAAAATGTGCCTGTCAAGTTTATAAGGGGGATGGGATTGGGGTGGGAATGGAGAGGGGATTGGGATGGCGAGGGACTATGGGACACTGGTAAATGGAAATTGACACTGGTATTGAAATATTACTGCCCTGAAACTCAACTATCAAAAATTTTCTGAATCAAAGTTCTTTTACTGTGACAAAAATGAAAACACAATTACAATATATTTTTTAAAGTAAGAGATAGCACTTTCCTTTGGAGAAACTAATCAGAACCAAGCAAGAGGACAATAAATTGTGATATAGTCATTATTTTATTGTTTTCTAAATGTTCTGTTCTCCTTGAGTCAGAGAAAGTCTTTGTTTCTTCTCCATGGCCTAATATTTTATTTGTTTGTTCATTTGTTTAACCCCTTTTCTCCTCCCCGCCCCCCTCACCCCCACCCACGCACATCCACAGTGGTGTTCAGGGATTACTCCTGACTCTGCACTCAGGGATCATTCTTGGCAGGGCTTGAGGGATAACATGGGTTTCCAGGGATTGAACCTAGATGAGCTGCATGCAAGGAAAGCACCCTACCCACTGTACTATTTGTCTAGCTTTTATGACTTAATAAACAAAAAACAAACAACACTGTCCTCCTGTTGTTCATCGATTTGCTCGAGCGGGCCCAGTAACGTCTCCATTGTGAGACTTCTTGTTACTGTGTTTGGCATATTGAATTCTCTCGGTAGATTTCCAGGCTCTCCTAGAGGGGCAGAGGAATCGAACCCATCTTGGCCGGGCTGGCTGCGCGCAAGGCAAGCACCCTATCGCTGTGCTATCACTCCAGCCCAAACAAAGACTGTTCTCCCCTAATGTCCTGTAATGTCTCCATTTTGAGACTTGTTGTTACTGTGTTTGGCATATTGAATACGTCACGGATAGCTTGCCAGGCTCTGCTGTGTGGGCAAGAAACTCTTGGTAGCTTGCCGGGATCTCCAAGAGTGGTGGAGGAATGGAACCCAGCTCAGCCAGACTGGCTGCAGGCAAGGCAAATGCCCTACCGCTGTGCTATACCTTCTATATATGCTATACCTTCATATACATACAGAAGGTATATGACTTAATAATGAAAACAAAATGTATTGTCTAATTACTCTGATTTTTATTTCAGACTGAAAACTTTGAAAACCAACAAACTATCACTGGGTTATGTTAAGTTAGCATGAGATTCATTCCCTTACACAGACAGGTCCACACCCTTTGCCCGTAGGAAGCAGATATAGAAGATGGACCTTCAGCCATATGGCCCATACAATTTAAGGGATAAGAATACTAGAGGTAATGTTACAGTCAAAGAGGGAGAACATGGTGATGAGTTTTGGGGGAATAATGGAACTGAGAAGAATCTACCCATACCTGACGTATCCCAATGACACAAAGACCACATCCCTTAGAAATTTAGATATAGAACATTTTGGAGATAGAGAAAATGGGCCACCACCCAGAAACATAGGTTCCACCAAAAGAAGGCTGATACACTCAGAAAAGGAGAAACTTCAAGATAGTCTAAAAGTCGCTATAAGAATGTGGAATGGAAGGGCCATCAAGCATTCAAGGCTTTTTCCATATAACACATTCTTATATGAAGGCAAGTACAGACGAAGACAGTTTGGAAGAAACACTACTATAATACCAACCTTGTAAAGGCATTCTCAATCCTGAAAAAGATGTGTATTTAGGGATTTTTATTTTGGGAATGACTGTCAGGCCAAAGAAAAATAATTAGATATTTTTATATATAATTAGATATAAAATAATTAGGAAAACAGCAACCATGGATCTAAGAAAAGTCTTTCAAGACACAAGTATGTTTCCAACATTGATCAGAAGACATACAAATAAGAAGTCACAAACATTTCATTAAAATTTGGAAGCCTGAAGGCCCTAGAGTGCCCACTTTCATCAGTCCCTACTTTCATCACTAAGGACCATCAGGATGAAAAAAAAAACTATCTATTTCTGCAAGAGTCACCCAACAATTAAGAACCTGTCCTTGACTGGATTAGAAAAACTGGGACTCTCCTAACCATGCAATATCCATCATATGCCCCACTGCCAGATCTGTCTAACTTCCATACTCAGGGGATATGGCCAAATCCATCCTTTGATGACCTCAGTATTCCAATTTTCTAGTCACAAGGCAGCACAGGTTTTCATTTGTCACAAAACTTAGAATCTCCCCCATTCATAATGAGCTGCTGGTCACCTCTCCCCTTCCGCGTCCAAGAGTAAATGGAATGATTTGTGAAAAGCTCATAAATTTTCAGGTAAAACTCTGGATGAGAATGCTCAGAGCCTCGTCCAAATTTGGAGGGACCAGCCCTGTGTGTAGAAGTTCCTGAGTCAGATCAACTATGCTCATCCTTGGAAAAGGAAAGTCCTGCCTTGCCTTCATGCCATCTTTATTACCTGTGAAGTACTTCATAGGTGTCGGCAAATATCTTTGAGCAGCAATCTCAGCAAATGAGGGATAAATCTTCCTCTGCAAATTATAACCAAGAACAGACTTCTTTTCAGTGCAAAACTCAATCTTTTATGTGAAACGACATGCCCTTTTCCTATGTGCTATTGTACACATGTGGTGCAATGGACTCTAAGAAGCACCTAAGTCCAAATCATCTGTACAAAAGAGCTTAAAAAGATTCAGTGTGGAGATGCATGCTCATTAACTGTAATATCACTGAATTGACTGACCCTACCTCTTACATGGATCTCAGAACTTGGAATTGGCTGTATGCCAACTACTTCTGATTGTATTGGCTGTTGTTCAACCTACCCATTCTCCAAGTTTTGTTCCTAATTTATGTATTCCTATGCATTAATGTATCAGATATATTTGTATAAAACTTCATTCTTATTAGTCTGCCTCTGTTCCTATGTCTCTACTCTTCAACTTATTTGTGGTGTAGAATCTAACATTCAAACGGACCAAAGCAAACTGCAAAATTTCTTGTGTTCCAGTGCCTGGGCTTGAAAGTAATCATGCAGTTAGCCTGCATGGCTGACTCCTGAGTCCTGTAGAGGATCTAAGGAATGTGTGCACTGAGGAGAAAATCCTAAGGAGGGAGTGTTGGGGTGACGGTGACTCCTCTCTCTATGCTTCCCTCTTCTCTCCTACCTCTCTTAACTCACCCAAAGATAGTTTGGCCCCTTTTAAACACACTTCTATATTTTTGGGGGTTTTATGTATGTATTGCGGTGCTAGAAATCAAACCCAGAATGTCACACACATGAATTATGTGGCAAACTACTGATTCACAGTCCTGGTTCTTTTGACTTTTATTGAAACATAGTCAGAAGCCAGTCATTCTCTCACATTTCAGTATCACAGTATCATCGGAAGAGAATGGATTTGGCATTGAGATTCTTCCATTAGAATTACAGGAAGAAAAACTATGTATCTTCTCTGTAAGTATTGAGAATTTAAGTTTTCTTAGAAGTTATCCTGCTGCTGAAAATTATCCAAGGTGGGGTTCGAGAGATAATACAGTTGGTAGGTCATTTGCCTTGCTCACAATTGAAGTATGAATCAAGGCACCCCATAGTGATCCTCCTATGCAACACCAGCAGTGATCCCTGAGTGCAGGGTGAGATGAATCCTGACTACTATTAAGTGTGACCCCAAAACAAACAAACAAAAAAATAAGAAGCTGGAACTCTGTGCATTAAAATAATATTTCCGGCAAATTCTGAAAACTGAGATACAGACCAGATAGAGAAAAAACATTGGCACCTGAAGATAGTTCCTTGTAAATGAGCAGGACTAGCAACTAAAGGTATTTGTGGCTTCAGTTCCAAACAGGATGGGTGATGGCAATACTGTTTTCTCACACTATGACTGGTCGAAACTGAATGCGTTTTTACTGGGTCATGGTAATAAGTTACAGGTTTTTGATTAGAAGCTGAAATAAGGATATCACAATTGCATTCTGGTATCATCTTAAGCAAATTAGACTTATTATGAAGAAGATTTTGATACTTTCTATCTTAACCACAAGATAGCTCTTGTAAAATATTAAAGTAATACAGGTGTCTTTGTTTCAATCTATTTTTAATATATTTGCACTGGTATTTGTACTGACTTAAAGGAACTCTACAGAATGGGCTACAAAATATTTCATGTCGTGTGCCCACTACTCTTTCACTAAAACTTCTCAAAATATAATAAATAATCTGCCTATATATTGAGGCAGACTACCAGGGAACTCTAAGTATTAGATGTTTATAATTTAATAGTACAATTAATTTTACTTTGTGGAGTGATAGCACAGTGTTAGGGCGTTTGCCTTGTGCACAGCCAGCCTGGCTGAGCCAGGTTCGATTCCTCCGCCCCTCTCGGAGAGCCTGGCAAGCTACCGAGAGTATTCAATGTGCCAAACACAGTAACAAGAAGTTTCACAATGGAGATGCTACTGGGCCCGCTCAAGCAAATCGATGAACAACGGGAGGACAGTGCAATATCAGAGGATTGTGCTACACTGCAGACTGCACACACTTTGTTGTGGAGCCAGGGATTCCAGCCCAAATGGCAGCTGATCACACTCGACCTGTGAGAGAATTCCCAGGTTCAAATTTGTAGCTTTCTGATAGTGATCTACCACTGAGTTCTCCCAGAAACACTTAAAATGTATTCTTGGGGACATAAAGATAGTAAGGGGTTAATGGACTAAATCTCATGCCTTAGGAAACTTATTCCATTTCAAGTCTTGGCCCCAGGTGTTGCCAGGTGGAGCCCTGGGGAGACCCCAAGCACCACTAGATGGGGCCTAGAAGCACATTTCTCCCTGTTCCCCTCTCCCTGCCACTGTACCACTGGAATGATTCAGGTAATTCCCAGGACCACAGCTCCAAGACATAGTACCTTGTTGTGTCCTTGCATGAAACACCAGCCCAGCTGGGCAAGCATCACTGATAAAGACCTCAGGCCTAAGCACTGCTTGGGAGGCACTCCTGCCTCCAAGCTCTTCTTCCCTTTCATGATGAAGACCTGAAACAAAACGGAGACCATAGAATTTTGTCTTAATACTATAAAGGTCATATACAACAAATCCACAGTCAATATCATCCCCAGTGGGGGAAACTGAGTCTTTCCTCTAAAGTCAGGCACAAGACAAGATGCCCACTTTTACCATGACTATGCAATGTAGTGTGGGAAGTCCTTACCACAAGGAGGCAAAAAAGAGAAATCAAAGCAATGATAATTAGTAAAGAAGTTGAACAAATACTGTCTACGAATGACATAATATTGTACATAGAAACCCCTAAAGACTCCACTAAAAAAATCCTTGAAAAAAACATAAAAAGTAAAGTAGCAAGTTATAAAATAAATGCACATAAAACTGTTGCATTGTCTTTGGACATTCATTATTTCCCCGTTATGTTTTCCTTAGACTCCACATTGAGAGATCTTTCTGTATACCTCTTTCTCCCGCTGAAAAACTTCACTCAGGGTGATACTTTCTAAAGACCAAGGAAACAAAGAAAATGAGAGCTAGTATTCAATAGGAAACATACCACTTGAGGAGGCTGGGAGATACGACAGGGAGAGGGCAATTAGTATTGTGAAGGGAAAATCAAATTATTGAAGTCGGATGTAGTGCTCAAAGGTGATAAAGTGTGTTGTATGAAATCCTATCAGCCACAGAACAGTAAACCACAATACAAAAACATATAATTCATATAACCCAATATATATGCTTATATATACTTTTATATATAACCCAATATATATGATTATATACATGACCAATATATATGTACTCACATATACAGTTACATATACATATACATATACATATACACTTGCACATATACATGCACATAGGTGGTTTGGGAGACATACCTGGCAGTGCTAAAGCCACTTCTGGTTCTGAACTTAGAAATTACTCCTGGTGCTGTTTGAGGGACCACATGGGAGGTCTGAAATTATACCGAGGTCAACTGCATGCAAGGCAATGCCCTACCCACTGTACAATCACGCCGGTACAGCAAAACCACATACTTTTTAAAAAGTGTCTCCAGTATAGACAGACGAGTAGATAGGAGGCAAAGTGGGCAAGTAGTGAAAATTGGCGGAGGGCAGTGGGTACTGGTGAAGAAACTGGTGTTGAAACAATATGTGCCTAAAACCAAATCATACATAATTGGTCATTTCACTGGTGACTAATACAGAAAGAAAGAAATCTGTTGCATTCTTATACATAAACAACAATATAGAAGAAGGAAAAAATCCCTGCCTTTTATTTGGTGTCAGAAACTCCAAATACCTAGAAATCAATTTAGCAAAAAATGTGAAATATCTATTTAGTGAAAAATATTAGTCAATTCTGAATTACGTCATAGAAGGAACAAGAAAATAAAATCACATTCCTTGTTCATGGATTTGATGAAATAATACAATTAAAATGACCGTTTTATCCAAAGCAATTTATAGATGTAATGCAAAACCCACCAAAATTTCCATGGTAATTTTAAAGAAACAGAACTAGTACTCCTAAAATTCAAATGTAATTATAAAACTCCCAGAAAATCCATAAGAAAGCAAAAGAAAAGAAGGGAAGCATTGCATTTCTAGACTTTAGTCTTGACTGCAATACTCCAAAAATTAAAACTGCATGATATTAGGGGGTATGTTGCCAATAGCAGGTCAATCTGTACCTGTGAGGCAAGTGTATCAGCAGCCTGATGTCACCTTCAGACTTCCAGATACCTCCAAATTGCTGCTGTGCCTGTGGCCAGACCCCAAAAACTTGGGACAAAGTTTACCAAGAAAGTAAATGGCCAAAAGTTAGGTATGTGAGAGACACACCCACAAACTACCTCCGGCTCAGCTATATAATTGGAGGCAAGTCCTCTCTGGTTCCTGTTCGAACTGCTTAACGTCCAGGATCCCAGAGACTCAGAGACAAATCTCGGAACCCAGCAGCTTTGGGCAGAGATGTGCCCAGTCACCACAATGGATTACTGGCACTGGACAACCCGGGGGGTGGGGGGGTGGGTGTTGTCCCTCCGCCTGCTCCCCCTTGGTGGCTCAGTGGCCACCATCCTGAGAGGCCAATGGACAGTCAGGTTTGGGCCCCAGTGACAGGACACGCAGGGTCTCACAGGATAGGGGTTGAGCTGGCGCTTCCTCCCCCCACCCCAACGAGACCTTGAGTCACCACCCACAATAACTCCAAGATGAGGAAAGTCTAGGAAACAACAGAAAATGGACAATAGCCTGAAGAGAAATAAATAGCATACCGGAGAACTGAGTTGAAGAGGAACAATAGGAGAATCATAGGGGTTCCTGAAAAACAGGAAGGCAAAGGTGATGAAGAAACAATAGTTACAAAATTATCAATAACAATTACTCAGAGTTAAGGTTCAAGGATCCCAGCAACAAAGGATTTTACTAGGAAAATTCAAAGACATATTATACTCAAAATACAAAGGTAGAGAATCTACAGTGTCACAAATGGAAAGTAACCACACACACTCACACACACACACACACACATACACACACACACACACACACCCCCCAAAAGATTTACAGCAGAGTATAGGTGGATATAGTATAGAGTATGGAGGAATATAGTACAAAAACTCAACAAAACGAACACCTCACCAATCATATCTTATCCAGCTAGATTAACATTCAGATTTAAAAGAATGATACTGAGCTTCATAGACAGGCAACAACTTAGGGAATTCATAGCCTTGAAACAAGTTTTGCAAGAAGTGCTAAAAGAGCTTCTCTCAAGGACAGGATAAACTTGTGGCATTGAGTATGACACTCACGAATGATGCATATGGTTGCCTGCCACTAGATTAAGAAAGGTTATTTTTGCTTGCTAAGGGATTTGTACATTTTCCATGATGAATGTTCTATTTGTATTGGTTAAAATCAGCAATCCAAAAAAATCAGCAATCATCACAAATGGACTCTTACTGATTTATTTTCTGATAATTCTATTTGCCATTTCTTTGAGTTTTGATGGAGCAGGTAGTATGAAATAAATTTATGATGTGAGTGCCAAGGGGGCATGCTGGGGCTGGTGAGAGGGAACGTGGGACCACTGGTGGGCAGAGGAGGATACTAGTGGTAGGATTGATGTTGGAACATTGTATGCCTGAAAAAACTTGTTGTGCATTATGCTTTCTTAAAAGAAACAAACGACAAGTTGAGGAATAAGGCTTCCTTATGACCCTGAGTTTCCATTTCTCTATGCCTAGAACACAAAAACGTTAATCTGACAGGAGATAATGCACACCTATGTTCCTCATGGTTTATCAACATTAGCCAAGATCTGGTAGGAACTCCTGCCTAAAGATGAGTCAATAAATAAACTGAATTATATTGGGCAAGAGTGACAATGCAATGGGCATGGTAATTGCCTTGCATGTGACTGACCCAGGGTTGATCCTCAGCACCCCATATGGTTTCCGGACCATCACCAGGAGCGATCTAAGCACAGAGTCAGAAGTACGTCGTCAGCACTACAGGATATGTGGCTCAATAATAAAAAAATAAATAAAAGGTAATTGTAATAGATAGAAAGATAGGTAGACACTACTCAGCTATTAGAAAAGAATTAAAAAAAAGTAACCTACTAAAAAATGTGGCATCTACTCAATGATGATCTTGAGCAGGAAGTGGCAAATTAAGGACCCACAGACCCAATAAGATTGTTAGCTTGTATGTCTTTGAACTATGTACTAATAACAGTTTCAAATTATGAAAGGTTTTTGGAGGAGAAGGTGGGAGATGGTGGAGGAGGAGGAGGGGATGAAGCTACAGAAATTATACATAGACAATAATTGAAAATTTGTAAAATATTTTTCAATCCTTGGTATAGAGCATTGCGCAATCATTTTGAAGAAAGGGTATATGAAAAATTAGTTGCTGCAAATATTGAACCATGCATGGGTGAAGGAGTCAAGAACACCCATGATTTCATCCACAATCAACAATACCATTTCCAATGAGATTTTTAGAATAAAATATTTTAAAATGTCAAAATAGTAAACCAGAAGTCATTTTCTCACATAAAGTCATAAACATCCATCAGGTAAAGTCATTTGTAATAAATGAAATGATATTTTTAGACATAAACCTTACAAAGCATTTTATGTTCATTAACATTTAATTATCATCAACTCCATGTGACATGTATTATTCCCTCTCAAGAAAATATCGCTCCTAAATCCTATAGTAAAGGTTATGAGGCAGAACAGCCAGTGAAAACACAGTGACAAGTCTATTATTAAATGAATCCCACAGATCACTCTATCTGCATCCTTATTATCCATGAATTACAATGAATTACTGTATACAAGAAAATGAGGAATGAGTGAACTAAATTTTGTCAGCTAGTATACCGTCATTACTACAAATTCTAAGTCATGCTGTCACATACATTTGATATGTCTGGAGATTGGTGTTTAAAAATGAATCTTACCTGGCAACAGCATCATGATCACGACCATCCTGTTGTTCGTCGATTGCCTCGAGCAGGCTCCAGTAACGTCTCCTTCGTCCTAGTCCTGAGATTTTTTTTTTAAAGTGCCATATTCAAGGCTCTTTCAGGGTTAGGAGAATGAGACCCATCATTGTTACTGGTACTTGGCATATTGGGTATACCACGGGGAGTTTGCCAGACTCTGCCGTGTGGGCAGGTTACATTCGGTAGCCTGCCAGTTTGTCCAAAGTAGGTATGAGATGATAAGATGTCAGTAGCTCAGTCGGTAGAGCATGAGACTCTTAATCTCAGGGTCGTGTGTTCGTACCCCCACATTGGCCAATGCCATGATATCTGTTATTACTAAAATTTTGCTGTTCTTTTGTTTTTTGTTTTAGTGAAGAAAATCTGGATTCTCCCTCTCTAACTCCTGCCTGCCTGCCCAAGCAAACCGTTTGACAGGAAAAATCAGGTGATGGATTTTTCTGGGATACCATTTTTTCAATTCTCTTTTACCATACCAAATCCTCGACACTCATCATACATAGTTTTTCCCAATCTCAGGAAAAAAGATTTTTTTAATTGTAGCAATAAACTTATTAATTTTCTGCACATCATGGTATTTTACAAGTTTCATAGAATAATAAAACAAACACTTTGCATTCTTTAGTACTGTATAATTTTTCATTGTTACGGTTACTCTAGTTTTTCTATCTCAGGTACACTTTTCTGCATGTGGATATTATAATAGTTGACATCATTATAAAGACGTTCTAATTTTTTCTCTTTTTCGTTAGGTAACATCATCTCAAAAAAGTGCACATGATTTTAAGTTAAGGGGTACAATGTTATCATTACATAACTATTTTTTTATTAGTGAGACACCATGAGGTACAGTTGTAGACTTACAAATTTTTGTGCTTGTGTTTCAATTATACAGTGATCAAATACCCATCCCTCCACCAGTGCCCATTTCCCACCACCATGGATCCCCGTATCCCTCCCACCCCTCATCCCCCTCATCCCTCTCAAAGATTTTAAAAGCAGCATAATTGATTGTTTTCATGGCAGTTTAGCATATGCAACACTCTTGTATTCAACACTTTGCAGAATTCCTGTGATAAACCTTGCTCATAATAATAACATCAGGACAGTGGTAGAGGGTCTCTGGTACTTTTGTGATGGTGGAGTGCAATCAGAGTCCACCGAAGTATAACATGAAGATGAATGTCAACCATGATACCTCAATAAAATAAAGCAAAACGCAACTTACAATAAAAAATCTTCATTCAAAATTAGTATGAGAGCATGCCATGTGTGTTCATGCAAGTTTAATTAAGAAATTAATTAAATTAAAATTATAATTTATATTTATAATTTTATAAATTATAAAATAAAATTATAATTAAATTAAAAAATTAAGAAATTGGTTCTTATTGAACAATCTCTAATGATAACAAAAATTGTAATTTAAATTTATAGTTGTAAATATTTTGTTATCATGGTGAGGTTTCTGTGTCCTATGCTATACCCTACATTTCAAAATCATTCTGAATGTGAGCAAAACCTAATATGATTTACCATGCCTCAAAGTTTGTGTGGAAGTCCACATTTACTCACCAATGCTCTTTTCAAGAAATCTCATGAACAAAGGTCACAAGTTCGTTTCATATATGACCAATATCCAACATTACATAGATTGTCAACTAAAAAGTTTTTTTTCCTGTTTTTGGCTCACATCTGGTGAACAGAGCTATTGAACCCGGATTTCCCATAATTGCAAATGCCCTTACCTGCTGGATTTTGTCTCCATTCACTGAAACGTATTTTTACTGCTCAGTATGATTTTTGGGTCCGTAACTTCTGCTTGCCATATGCCATAATACTCAGCAGCAGCCAGATGAAAGATCCCAGTGAAATAAGCCAGAGAAACAAGCTGCAGAAGAGTATCTAGAGACAGATTTAGTTGCCAATAAGGTCCTGTGAAGATTGCCCCAAGCTGCTTTGTGATCATAATGACAATCTCCAGTGGGAGAATTTTGTTTGGTTGATTTGGGGCCAGATGCCTCTGTACTCAGGGCTACTCCTGGCTCTGTGCTCAGGGATCACTCCTGGCTGGACTCAGTGGACTGTAGGGATGGCAGGGGCTAAACCTGCACTGTCCTCACACATGGCAAGTGCTGTACCCATGTACTCTCTCTCCAGTCTTGTTCCACTACAGTAACTAAATAGACACATAGGATGTGCTTGTGATAGCCACCCCACAGCCCTGACCAGTCAGATAACTCGGACTAAGTTCATATCCTGGGTAGACCAACGACCACCTGGGTTGACCTAGGGGCACAGCTGAAGATGTAATTACATGTTTTCAGTTGATTTAAAATCTGTAAAAGCGCCTGCCAAAGAGGCAGGCAAGGGACGGGGGTTCAGGGGTGGGGTGATGGGAGAGAACCTGGGGATATTGGTGTTGGGAAATGTACACTGGTCGAGGGATCAGTGTTGGAATACTGTCCGACTGATATTCAATCATGAATGGCTTTGAAATGCTCTAAAAAAAGTTACTCACCTGCCCCCCCCCCCCCCCCCCCGCCCCTGAAAAAAAAAGCAACAATGTGTAGAATGAAGTGGAGATGGAGTGAGAGGTTAGGTCTGGGCAACTCATCCATCCTTGGAAATTGGAAACTCAGAGGCCTGAGTGAGCCTGGGAGAATGTCCATGTGACTCCAAGCCAGGCAGAGAAACTGAGGGAGGACAGGATCTGGGGTCTCCTCTCCGGACCGAGGGAGGGGACAGCACCAGGCGCCCAGGGCCTTGCATGCACAGACTCCGGGCGCTGAAACCACACTCTCAGCAACGTGTGCCCCGCGCAGTCCCCAGCAGACCCCTCACGGATTCGATCAGGTGCCAACCCACCCTCCACAGCACAAGTCCCAGGCTCAGGAGAGCCCTGAAGGGGCTGGGCAATGGGGCCTCAGCGCTCTGCCCTTGCACGTGGTCCCTGAGCCGTGTGTGGGTGGTGGAAAAGCTGCTACATTGTTTCCACTGTGACGTGGGCCAGGCAACGTCACAATCACCTCCCAGTATATCCTGACCTCGCAGAGGCCAGGAGTCAGAAGCCTGGTTTCAGCCGAGATTCCAGCGCGGTCCTCTGCACTTTCTGGGACCGTGGCCTGGAAACATGGGCAACGTTCTGAGTCGACTTCGGCTCCTGCTGAGCCATCGCCGACGTCCCCCAGTGGGTCGTCCGGGGCCAATTCCTGTCTCCAGAAACCCCGCTGCTCGCCCTGGCCGGGGCCACCCCGGGGCTCCTGCACCTGCCGACCAACCGCACCAGCCACGGAGGCCCCCGCCCGCATCCTTCACCATCACGCCCAGGAGGCCCTGTCCCCTGCCGCAGACCAACAACTCCCGGGTGGGGATTCTCTCATCATACGGGGCCAGTCGGAAGAAGATGGTCCTCAGTGCCTTCAGGCCAGCGACATGCGGGTATGGGAGCAATGTCAAGATCGCGGCTGCGGGGCCCAACTTCGACATCCTGTGCGTCCCATCCGTTCAGATCATGAAACCGACAAAACTCCCACAATCTGCCAAAGCAGAGACGATCCAAGACCACCCCCCCAAGAGGGCAGGAAACCGGGAAGAGGGTGCAGAGACGCGCCAGGACGACGACGAGGGCACCCACAGCGCCAAGGCCCTTTGTACCAGCGGCCTGCAGTCCAGTGGCACCGGCCCCACGTGCTCCCGCCCCCGGCCTCTCCACCTCCAGGCCTTACCAGCAGAAGCAGAGCCAGCCTCGGCTGCATCTCCCGAGCCCTCTGCCCCGCCCCGGGGTGCACATGTCCAGCCTCCTGGAGAGCCTCCGGCCTGCGCGTCGGTGGGGTCCGTGCCCCGCTGCTCACAGCCAGGGACGTCAGCAGCAGGAGAGCAGCCTGCAGACGCCCGGCGCAGCCCTGCCGGTCCACAAACAAGAACCAACGTGGCCGAGAAGAAGCCTCCAGAGCCTGCACCGGGGAGTGCTGCTCCGCAATGTGAAGGCAAGAGGGCCTGCAAAAGGAAACACCCTATGCCAGAGGCACCACAGCTGCCTCCTCCCCAACTGCCCCGGCAGTGGGGCCGCGGTGAGTTTCCCCCTCCTCCCAAACTTCCCTGTGTACTCAACAAAAAGTTCCAGGCAGCCAACCACAGTGAGCGTTCCAAGAGGCTGCGGCACAAAAGGGCCATCCCATCTTTCAGGGCCGGTCGGAAGAAGCTAGCCCTGAGTGCCTTCAGGTCAGCGACATGCGGGGACCGGAGCAATGTCAAGATCGCGGCTGCGGGGCGCAACTTCGACACCCTGAGCGTCCCATCCCTTCAGATCATGGAACTGATAAAACCCGCACCATGGGCAAAAGCTGAGATCATCCAAGACCACCCCCCCAAAAGGGCAGGACACGGGGATGTGGGTGCAGAGACGCGACAGGAGGACGACGAGGGCACCCGCAGCGCCAAGGCCCTTTGTACCAGCGGCCTGCAGTCCAGTGGCACCGGCCCCACGTGCTCCCACCCCCGGCCTCTCCACCTCCAGGCCTTGCCAGCAGAAGCAGAGCCAGCCTCGGCCGCATCTCCCGAGCCCTCTGCCCCGCCCCGGGGTGCACATGTCCAGCCTCCTGGAGAGCCTCCGGCCTGCGCTTCAGTGGGGTCCGTGCCCTGCTGCTCACTGCCACGGATGTCAGCAGCAGGAGAGCAGCCTGCAGACGCCCGGCGCAGCCCTCCCGGTCCACCAACAATAACCAACGTGGCCGAGAAGAAGCCTCCAGAGCCTGCACCGGGGAGTGCTGCTCCGCAATGTGAAGGCAAGAGGGCCTGCAAAAGGAAACACCCTATGCCAGAGGTACCACAGCTGCCTCCTCCCCAACTGCCCCGGCAGTGGGGCCGCGGTGAGTTTCCCCCTCCTCCCAAACTTCCCTGTGTACTCAACAAAAAGTTCCAGGCAGCCAACCACAGTGAGTGTTCCAAGAGACTGCGGCACAAAAGGGCCATCCCATCTTTCAGGGCCGGTCGGAAGAAGCTAGCCCTGAGTGCCTTCAGGTCAGCGACATGCGGGGACCGGAGCTCAACCTCTCTGTCTGATATGGCAATGGACATAGATCCAACAATTCCCACTCAGTCCCCTGGAAATGTCCTGTATTCACCTGGGTGGAGAGTTTAGAAGCCACATGCCTCTTTGCCAAGCAAGAAGTGTAGCCCAGAAACAACATGCAGAATTACCATCTGATGCAACCCGTTCTGAGAAAAACTTATCCATGGTCTTCGCCGGTATTTTGAACTATCTGCCGGAAGCATCAGTGTACATACAAACTACAATTCCCAATCAGTCCCATCAAACTGTCCGGTACTCATCTGGGATGAGCGTTAGTAGACACACAGCAGCTTTTTGATAGCAACCGAAATTCAGCTCCAACAGAGTGTACAAAACTTGCATCAGTCCAAGATCATCTATGCAGAGTACTGTCATCACTAATTCGGGGGAAGACCCAGAGAATACCTAGCACTGGAGACCGAAGTGCATCGTCTGCTGCTGCTAGTAAGAAAACATCTGTATTCATAGAGCCCTCAACCCCAATGAGTTGTAGAAACATCGGGAACAACCTACCCTCTTCAGACCATACTCATCCATGGTCACACAGTTCACTACGGTAAAGAAAGAACAAGGCAACTCTTACTGGTCAGGGAGCCAGTCTATCCTTTAGTTTAACAGATGCTGTTTAAAGAAACAGAAGTCCTTCTGACAATGGAAGAACTTCAAGAAACACCTTCATTTGGAACAGCACCAGTTGGAACATCACTTGTCTGTTCTGTGCACACTTTCCACCGTGTTTCCCCTGTCTCCCTTCTTCCCCCAACTGCCTTTACCTTTCCATCTGTCCCCTGTACCGTGGAACCCTATTCTTCCTGTCCCACTGTTCCCACATGTCACCCTTTTCCCATCCTCTGTCCCATTGCCTCACATTTTCCAGCTGCTGTGCACGACCTAAAATTGTGTGATCAATCAAAGGTCCCAGGAACCAACAGGCAAAAGGGAAGTGATTAGACGAAGATGAATGACAAGCACTACTTTAATAACCATCTTTCAACATATCTGTTTGTGTCCATCTTTGATTATGGGACAGGCAACTCCAAAGTCAAAAGCAGTCCAAACTATTTGAAAGATTGAAGATCCAGGAATGCCCAGTTTCACTGGTGCCACTGAGGACCACCAGGACCAAGAAAACCACCTAACCATCTATGCTTGTATGACTCACTGCAACAAATGAGAAACGTGCCCTTCACTAGATCAGAGAACTTGGGATTCAGCTAACCATGCAGAGGGGGGCAGACAAGTATGAAAATTAGACAGAGCTGACAGTGGGACATACAATGGATATTCCATGGTTAGGTGAGCCCCAGGTTCTCTGATGCAGTCAAGGACACGTTTCTTATTTGTTGTGGTGACTCTTACAAGTGTAGGTAGTTAGGTGGTTTTCTTGATCCTGGTGGTCGTCAGTGGCACCAATGAAACTGGGCATTCTGGGATCTTCAATCTTGCAAATAGTTTTGTAATGTTTTTGACATTTGAGTTGCCTATCCCCTGATCAACGATGGACACAAAAAGATGTGGACAGTGCTACAGAGCCTGGCTCCGTTCCCAACATTTGAGGACCACAACATTCCAACATTTTAGCCAGCAAGTGAGTGCATTGGATGTCATGACGCACTGGACTTCAAGTATCAGTACCCTGACTTGTAGATTCACCAGAGTGATGTATTTTCATTGACTGATGTCTGCAATTTGACGGGCTCAAGCTCTGCAGTGGGCTTCTCTCAGACCATGGGTTGTATTTTTGAAGAAGGTCATTCCCAACATCTCAACACCTCAAGAGTCCAACATTCTAACCAGCAAGTGAGTGCATTGTATGTCTAGCAGCACTGGACTTCAAATATCAGTACCCTGACTTGTAGATTCACCAGAGTGATGTATTTTCATGGACTGATGTCTGCAATTTGACGGGCTCAAGCTCTGCAGTGGGCTCCTCTCAGACCATGGGTGGTATTTTTGAAGGTCATTCCCAACATCTCAAGACCTCAAGAGTTCGACATTCTCGCCACCAAGTGAGTGCATTGGATGTCATGGAGCACTGGACTTCAAGTATCAGTAAAATGACTTATAGATTCACCAGAGTGATGTATTTTCATTGACTGATGTCTCTAATTTGACGGGCTCAGGCTCTGCAGTGAGCGCAGAATTAAATTGGCAGGATGACAACTTCTACTACTTATATTGCTTGGCTTTTATTCTTCCCTACCCATTTTCTCAATTTTTGTCCCTAATTGATTTCTGTGCATTTATGTCTTAGATGCACTTGAATAAAAACTCATTCTTATTAACCTCTCTCTGCTCATGTGTCTTTACTCGTCAACTTAGCTGTCTTGGAGATACTGACATTCACATGGTAATATGTTGGACCAAAGTAAACTGTAAAATTGTTGTTCCAGTGCTTAGGCCATGAAAGTAATCATGCATTCTGACTGCATGGCTGACTCCTGATTCCTGTAGAGGATCTAAGGAGTTTGTCAGCTGAGGAGGAAGATGATAAGGAGGAAGAGTTTGGGTGACTCTCCCCTCTATGTTTCTCTCGTCTCTCCTACCACTCTAACCTCACTTGAAACTAGTTTGGTCCCTGATATGCACAGGAAATCAAGTTTTGAAAAACATTTTTAATGTTGTTTTGGGTTTTTATGCATGCTCTTGTGTTGTGGTACCAGGAATCAAACCCAGGATGTCACAAATATGAAGCATGTGATATACCACTGAGCCATATCCCTGGTTCTTGTGGCTTTTAACTTATTCATACGTCCGCATTGTCACTTTCTTGCTTCATTCAGAGAAAATGGATTTGACACTGGGTTTTACATCTGGAGTAACAAGAACATTTTTATATCTTCTCTGTAAGTTTTCAAAATTTAACTATGCTTAAAAGTTATGTTGCCACAATTGTGCCAGAGAGATAGTACAACAGGTAGGGTACTTGCCTTTCAGATTGGCTGACCAGGATTGATCATTGGCACCACTTATGTTTTTCGGAGCCTGTCAAGCATGATCCCTATGTACAGCCAGGAGGAAACCTTTCTATTTCCACCTTTCCTCTATTCCTTTCCTTCTCCTCCCTTTCCCTCCCCTTGTGCCCATCTCCTCCCCTTTCCTCTCCCTTCCCTTTTCTTCTCTTTACCCCCCTTCCACCTTCCTTCCCACTTTTCTCTCTTCCCCTCTCTTCACTCCTTCCCTCCTTTCCCTCTCTCCTCTTCCCTCTCTCCTCTTCCATCCTCCTCTCTCCCTCCCTGCCTCCTTCCCTCCTTGTTTTCTTTCTAGACCACATTCAAGGTACTCAAGGCCCCTCCAAACCCAGCGTCTGGAGTGGGGGTGGAACACCTGGGGTTGCTCTGTGGACCATGTGATGTCAGGGGCTAAAACCTGGCTTTCCACGTGCAACGCATTATGATCACATTCATGATGATCCAATTAATTAAGCATGTGTAGCCTCTGGTGTTCAACACATAAAACAAGGAACATTGACTGTTATTTCTTATTTGATCAACTTGACATCTAACGTCAGGGTTTTTCCTCCACATGTGGGTGCTTCCATAGTTTTCATTTTTTCTTTCCCTTGTCCAATTGGCCATTGGTATGTAGCTGGAGTCCAACCTAAGCTCTTCTTGGATTACTTGGAAAACAACCTGCATGTGAAGCAGACTAAGAGAGCAGAAGAAAGAGGCAGGTAATCAAATTAGTGGATAACAAGTACACAATGGTAGTTACTTCGGTTTTTGTTTTGGGCAATCTCAAGATGTTTTCCTTCAAATGCAAAGTTTCATACAGACTTTTCCCGGAAATACATGCAGTGCCAGTAATACAATACCTACATCAAAGCTCTAGCCTTGGAGCAGAGTCTGGAAAGCACATACCTTGAGACAGATATAAAAAGTGTCTGCCCAGACCCAGCATCTGGCTCAAATGCATGGTCAGATCTGGCATGGGGTGGAGGGGCCTATGGTGAGTGCCTGTCCACTCCAGAGAGAGTGCAATATTTGGGGACCTACTGGACTTGTACTTGGCACTTTAGAGTTGTGGTCGTGGTGTGGTGATTCAGTGCTGGGGATTAAATTTAGGTCTTGGATCTTGCATGTCAGGCATAGAGCACTGAAGTCACATCCCTAGCCATCGTGCATTCCTTTGATAGCCTTCCTCAGTACATGTCTGCTTTTGTCTATGCGGCTTATTTTTATTTTATTTAATTAACTTATTTATTTTGCTTTTTTTGGTCACACCCAGCGATGCTCAGGGGTTACTCCTGGCTCTTCACTCAGGAATTACTCCTGGCGGTGCTCAGGGGACCATATGGGATCCTGGGATTTGAACCAGGGTTGACCGCGTGCAAGGCAAATACCCTCCCTGCTATGCTATCGCTCCAGCCCCTATGCTGCTTATTTTTACATCATAATAAGCAACGATAGCAAAGTATCCTGTGTTTTATCCAGAGTTTTCCTCAAGATTTTCAACCAATAGATTGTTTTAACTAAGTCTTAGTCTGAAGAGGATTGTATTTTCATTTTTGAAGCAGTATCACCCCTACTGTCTTTAACTTCAACTGTTTAAAACGATCCTATATTTTAGTTTGGTTTTGATTCAACTATTATTTCCTCATATTAATTTTATTGCTTATCCTGATAGTTGAGTAATCATTCTTTTTATAACTGCTCATTATTTGTCCAAAGAGATTTTTTTTGGAACCTGCTAATAACGAAAGGCATCTGAGGATCAAGTCGAGAAAACAGATGCTCAGGAGTAAATAGGATTCAGAGTCAATTTATTCCCAAGTTACAAAAGAATAGCATTAACTGTTTTCCTGTGTCTATACAAAAAGGGGCATTGGTCTGAAGTAAACTATGCAAGAGGACAGAAGGGAAAGAGAGAAGCAATATTTCACTTAGGTAAAGGTAGGGTAAAGGCCCTCCCGTTGATCTTCGATTTGCTCGAGCGGGCCCAGTAACGTCTCCATTGGAGACTTTGTTGTTACTGTGTTTGGCATATCGAATACGTCACGGGGAGCTTGGCAGGTTCTGCCATGCGGGCGAGATACTCTTAGGAGCTTGCTGGGCTCTCCGAGAGGGGCGGAGGAATCGAACTCGGGTCTGCCATGTTGGCCGCGTGTAAGGCAAACACCCTACCGCTGTGCTATCAGAAATACAAAATCAGAGATTTCTGAGGAATTTGACTTTACAAGTCACAAGGGAGGTCAACTAAGGTTCACCAATCAGATGCAGGTAGGGATGCCCCCTATATAACCCTTCCGTAACTGTAATGCAACACTTATGTAACAGCAACTTATAACCAATCAGCTAAATACAAGTAGTGGAAAGCCTGTTAGACTGCATCCAAAATGGTGGTCCATAGAAAGTTTGTTATATTATGATATGCTATCAAAGTCACTCACTTTTGAGACTTGGGGCCGCTCATTTCCAGAAGGCTGCCACTGTGTGGGTGAGCCAGACGAGGGCCCTAGCTCAGGCTAGCCGAGCTAGTCAATAAAGATTCTTTGCTTATTGCATCACAACTTGTCTTCGTGTGATTCCTCTGGGCACTGATAGAGGGATGGGTACTCAATCATTGTATATGATATGGCAAAAGGGTACGCAAAACAAATGGTGAACATTGCTATCATCAGGGAGATGCAAATCTTTCTCTCTTTCTTTCCTTCTTTTGTTCTTTCCTTCCTTCCTTTCTTCCTTCCTCTTTCTTTCTTTCTTTCTTTCTTTCTTTCTTTCTTTCTTTCTTTCTTCTCCTTAATCCCTCCTCCTGTCCCTCCTTCTCTCCCTCCTTTCTCCTCTTTCTTTCTTTCTTTCTTTCTTTCTTTCTTTCTTTCTTTCTCTCTTTCTCTTTCTTTCTTTCTTTCTTTCTTTCTTTCTTTCTTTCTTTCTCCTTCCTCTCTCCTTCTATCTCCTTTCTTTCTTTCTTTCTTTTTTTCTTACTTTCTTCTACTTAATCCCTCCTTCTCTCCCTCCTTCTCTCTCTCCTTCTCTTTCTTTCTTTCTTTCTTTCTTTCTTTCTTTCTTTCTCTCTCTCTCTCTGTCTTTCTTTCTTTCTCCTTCCTCCCTCCTTCTCCCTTCCTTCCTTCCTTCCTTCCTTCCTTCCTTCCTTCCTTCTTTCCTTCCTTCCTTCCTTCTTTCCTTCTGTTCTTTTTTATTTGCCTTTTCATTTTTGCTTTTGGACCACTCTTGGTAGTGCTCAGGGATCACTCCAGGCTTTTTGCTCAGGTTCACTCCTGGAGGCCATTAGGGGACCATGTGCCATGTCAGGGACCATACGCCGGTCAGCAGCGTGCAAGGTCAACACCCTACCCATTGCACTATTGCTCCAGTTCCTTAGTCCTGTTCTAATTAGTCAGTGGATTAGTCGAAACTATTATATAAGAATTTGGGAACTTCAATTGTGGTGACATACTTAAATTACTCACATGAATAAGTGAAAAGTACTTTTCTGGAGACACATCCACATTACATAGCTGCTGCCATGTAAACTCATCAGCCCAGCTTCCCAGATTCACAATTAATCTAAGAAGACATGTAAACTATGCTGCTAACATTTGCAGGTACATTGGTCATCCAGCTGAAAACTTTTGGGCAGTCTTAGGAGGTGGCTAGGCCCAGACCCCACTCTGCCAAAGCTCCAAAATCCACATCTAATCACCCCATAGCTGCTGTCATGCCAATGGCCAAACTTCATTGTTTGACAACTAATTTCTGTAGAAACACAAAAATGTCAAAACTTCTAGGTACTTCAGTTTTCAGGCTGAAAATCAGGAGTCTTCTCAGGGTAAGGGCAGGCAGCCACCTCCCACGTTCCCCATACTTCCAGAAGCCCCAGCAGCCACAACTCATCCCACAGTCACCACCATGTAAACTGATTTGGACCAGTTCCACAGTTCATGGAGCTCCTGGAGAAGGACACCTCCAAATTCCACAATACTGACACGCCCATAGAAACACACCAAATTACATGAGAAAGTAACATGTCAGTCAACTAAGCTCAACAAACAGAATAACATAGCAGGCTCAGCTAGCAACAAACAACTTAGTCTACCCTGAGACAAAGACTTAATGACTTCATGGTTAGATTAAACAATTTTCACAAATTTTCTTCTCCTGGAGTCTTTTTCAGTAACATCATCAGCCAGCCCTTTAGTTGTAACAAGCAAGATGAAATAATTATGTGCCTGGACAGTGGCCGTCTTGGGCATCTGGGAAACTAGGGACAATGGTGGAGGGAAGGTTACACTGGTGGTGGGATTGGTGTAAAGAATTAAAAAACTTCACAAAATCACAAATCATCCTGTTAGTCTTCGATTGCCTCGAGCAGGCCCCAGTAACGTCTCCTTCATCCTAGCCCTGAGATTATATTCAAGGCTCTTTAGGAGAATGAGACCCATCATTGTTACTGGTATTTGGCATATTGGGTACACCATGGGGAGTTTGCCAAACTTATTTAAAAACTTAATTAAAATTAGTTTTCTGGGTGCCAGAAAGATCATTCAGTGGGCATGGCTCTAACCTTGCATGTGGCAAAACTAGGTTCAGTCCTGGGCACTACATATGGTTCCCTGAACACTACCAGGAGTGATCGTGGAGCAGAGAGCCAGGAATAAGCCCATACAACAGCTTCTCCAAAAAAAATCATTTCTGGATAGAAATATTATTTTTCTTCCTTGAATGTTTTACTTCATCACTCTATCTCAAAGACAGTAGAATCAGTGTCATGCTTAGAATTTACAAATTATTATCAATAGGCACATTTTTAGGGTATACACTTTGATAAACTCCAAATATTTAGTCAATATTAGCTCAGTAATCCTAATAGCAGCATGTAGGTAGATATTTCCTAAATACATATGATATTTCCTAAACACATATGGTATTTCCTAAACACATACACACACATTGTACATGTGTGTATACTTTGGAATTGGAGGCCCAAAATTTAAATAAATTGGTCAGGCTCGTCCTTCACGCCCTACTGAAGTCACGAGTTGCCCCACACGAGCGGCTCTCCAGCACGGCCATGGCTCCAGAAGCACAAGGACTTAATGCAGAGCTCGGCAGCTTGCAGCAGAAAAGTGAATGGACTCTGCGTTAATCCACGCCACCATGCCTGCCTGGGAGGGAAAGGGTGTTGCCCTCTTCTGCCTTTTTCCCTCTGGACAGCAAGATGGCGGCCGCCTTGGAGATTTTTGGAAATCCAGGTATGAGCCGGTCGTGACGGGCAACTGAAACCTCATGGAAAGGGGGACCTTTCCGGCTTGTCCTTCACACCCTACCGAGGTCACAGGTTTGCCCCCCATGAGCGGCTCTCCGACACGGCCCTGGCTCCAGAGCCACAGAAACCAATCTCATAATTATCTGACTTTCGGCAGAAGTACTTCCAGGCTTAATAAGTAAAATATCAGAAATCCAAAATCTTTTGGTTCTTCTTACCAGCTGTAGAAAACACATTATTTCACAATGCCTTTTCAGCAGGTCTGATTTGGGGGTGTAAACTCTAAATAATAATGGTGCATCTTTTGTCGAAACAATGAATCTAATCAAAGTAAATAGAGTGTTAACTAGAATTTATCTGCCTCACAGGCATTGGAAGGGTTGGGAGGGCAGGTATATTGCCGTTCTTGGTGGTAAAAAATAAGTACTGGTGAAGGAAAATGTATTTGATGATTGCACGACTGAGATCTAAACCTGAAAGCTTTGTAACTTTTCCCACAGTGATTCAATAAATAAAAATAAATTAATGAATTCATTTAATTAAAAAACAGATTGGTCAATTTTATACAATGTGAAGGTGTCAAAGACTCAGTATTCAAAAACATGTTGTGTTATCACTTTTAATAAGCTATAACAATAACATAATGAGTCATATTTATAGGAATTAATTCACAAAAAATCTGAACTAAAGGCAGAGAGAAGTACAAGGAGTCATGTTGGAAACTGGGAGTTCTGAAATTTCTAGTGAAGATTCCTAGAAAGAAGGGTAAGAACGTACTTTAATTAAGTTGGTATCACACAAGAATTCATTACAAAATAGCTGTATTCCTACAAGCTCAGACATGAGCGCCCCCCTTCCCATGAGATTTCAGGTGCCCATCACGACCGGCTCATACCTGTTGAATGAGTAGTTTCTTTTCACTTGATCACTTGACATCTGGTTACTCATTCATTTGCTCAAGTGGGCGCCAGTAATGTCTCCATTTGTCCCTGTTGCATGCTAGTGTAGCCCAATGGTGTCTGCTCTCTCCAGAAACATAAAGAGCCTCAAACTGATCGTTCAGGGTCTTGACAAAGAAGTCTGACCATCTCATAGGTGGGCAGCCATGCAATCTTTTGATGTTCCATGGAATCCAGTCAGTAATGGCTCTAGTCCAGCGGTCCTCTTCTAATCGCATTCCGTGTCCAGCCCATCTGATTTTTGACGCCTTGGCAAATGAGACAGCATCCCTGATTCTCGATCTTTGATGGAGGATGGAACTCCATATTCCTTTTCTCACTTGAGTGAAGTGTGATACTCTAAGCATAGCTCTTTAGTTCCTCTTTGGGAGACCCGAATACCGTTCTCATCCTGTTTTCCTAGGGCCCAGCTCTCTGAGGCATGTTAATGCAGGAAGAATGGTGTAGTTGAAGAGATGTGTCCGGAGCCGGAGGTTCTTCGTCTTCTTAGCTGTTTCTTTGACGCTCTTGAAGGCATTCCAAGCCGCTCTCTTCCTTCTGCACAACTCAGGTGCCAGATCGTTTGTCATGTTGAGTTCTCGGCCCAGGTACACATAACTGCTGCATTTGGAGATGTTCATTCCATTGAGAGCGAATGGAAGGTCAGGAAGGAGACCGTTTCTCATGAACATTGTCTTCATGAGATTCAGCTGCAGTCCAACCTTTCCACAGTCACAGTCAACCTCAGCCAGCATTTGTGCCACTTGGCAAGCTACCAAGAGTATCTCGCCCGCATGGCAGAGCCTGGAAAGCTACTCGTGGCATATTCAATATGCCAAACACAGTAACAATTGTCACAATGAAGACGTTACTGGGCCTGCTCGAGCAAATCGATAAACAACAGGAGGACAGTGACAGTGACAGTGGCTAATGTTTGGTCTTATTAGAACGATGTCATCTGCAAAGCAGAGGTGGTGTAGTTGCCGACCATTTATCTTCACTCCCATTCCTTCCCATTCCAATCATCGCATGATATTCTCGAGGGTGGCACTGAAGAGTTTCGGTGAAATGATGTCATCCTGCTGAACCCCTCTCTTGACATCGATGATCACTTCTTTGTAGAATGGGGAGATCCTGGTAGTGAATCCATAATACAGCTCATGGAGGATCCCGATGTATTGAGTTAGAACCCCCTGTTTGGCTAAGGTTTCAATGACCGCGTCAGTCTCAACAGAATCAAAGGCCTTCTTTAAATCAATGAACATTAGACAGTGCAGCATCTTGAACACCCGAGAAACCTCAACGAGCTTGGTTACTGCGTGGATATGGTTGATCATGTCGACCAAGATCATCCACGGTAACTCGAAGTTCCAGAAGGCCAAATCTAAACATTGGACATGGGAGTCACCCGGTGGACAGTTCAACAATGAAACTGACCACATAATATTCGATCAACGGTTTTGCCTGACCGATGTCACTGTAAATTCCAAATGGGATCAGGCCACCTTCTCCTTCGTGCAAAATTCTACTTCACGGAGCAGAGAGAAAGGCCTGCAATGTTTAAGAAGAGAACTCCCAGAATGACCACCAACTGGGAGCTCTTTGGCACTATTTCAGCAACATGGGAACGATGCCCTCGTTGATGACATTGATGAAGAATATGTGTGCGAGGAACGTGGAGGGAGATAAAGCCACCAAAAGACGCCTGTATTCAAAAACTCTCAAGCTCATTCACCAACGTGACTGAGCTCGCAAAGCAGTGCAGAGAAGCAATAAAGGAAGACCTTAAAGAGAGAAGAGAGCGGCTTGGAATGCCTTCCAGAGTGTCGAAGAAATAACTAAGAGGACGAAGAACCTCCAGCTCCAAGCACAGGTCATTCGTCAGGTTGACTTCTCAACCTAGGTACACATAACTATTGCATTGGATGAACAGAAAGTAACAAAATAGGAGACTAATACCCAAGAATAGTGGAGAGTAGTACCAGGAGGTTTACTCCATGGCTTGCAGGCCAGCCACACATGCTAGGGGAAAAGACAGCTCAGATAGAGAAGGGAGCACCAATAAAGGGTGTTGGGAGGATCCTCCCAGGATGGGAGAAGCATGCTGAAAGTAGACTATAGACCAAACATGATTGCCACTCAAAGCCTCTCTTGCAAACCACAACACCCAAAAGGAGAGAGAGAACAAAAGGGAATTCCCTGCCACAGAGGCAGGGTGGGATGGGGGGACGGGGGGTGGGAGGGTGCTGGAACACGTGTTGGTGGAAAATGGGCACTGGTGGAGGGATTGGTATTTGATCATTGTATAATTGAAACCCAAGCACAAAAATTTGTAAGTCTACAACTGTACCTCATGGTGATTCACTAATAAAATATATATATATATATATATATATATATATATATATATATATAAGCAGCAGTTCTGGTTGATGCTGCAAAAGCCAGGAAAAGCATTCGCAACACTCACTTGTCCTTCGCCAATTACAAGACCAAGAATTTCTTTCACAAGGAGAAAAAAATAACAGTTGAAAAGTAGTAGTCTTTTCTCTATGTAACAGCAAAACTTGCCCAGGAATAAGCTAGAATGCTTTCTGTGAGAGGCTGAGGCACTTTTGCCACTGGAACGAATTTTAAAAATCTTACTCCATAGCTTAGATGCAGCCAGGCATTCTAGGGGGAAAGGCAGCTCAGATAGAGAAGGGAGCACCAAATTAAGGGTGTTTGGAGGATCCTCCCAGGAGGGGAGATGATGTTGAAAGTAGACTATGGACTGAACATGTTTGCCACTCAATGCCTCTTTTGCAGACCACAGCACCCAAAAGAAGAGAGAGAACACAAGGGGTTGCCCTGCCACAGAGGCAGGGTGGGATGGGGGGGATGGGGGTAGGGGGCATATTATCTATGGTGGTGGAAAATGGGCACTGGTAGAGGGATGGGTATTTGATCATTGTATAATCGAAACCCAAGCAAAAAAAATTGTAAATATACAACTGTACCTCATGGTGTTTCACTAATAAAAATTTAAAAAAAAGAGAAACAGAATAAATCCCCATTGAATGTCATGCATAGGGTCCGGAAAGCTGAAATTTTAAATGAAGTGAAGTACAGCATTTTTTTTTGAGTAATGCTTGGTTCAAAGTTGTCAATGTTTGGCCAAGATCATTTTTCCTCATCAACATTATAATAAAATTAAGCTAAACAAAGCAAAAAAAAATCATGGTTTATATTTGTTACCTAGAACATCTCATAAAGAGATGCTCGAGCAAATCGATGACTAACGGGAAGTTAAGTGAGTAAGTGATAAGTGACCTAGAACATCACCACAAAGTTAAAACAGAACACCCATTCTTGTACAGTTTTGGATATCAGAAGTCAGAGATCGGTTTCACTGGACTCAAATAAGATGTGGTCAGGCTGTGTTCCCTATGGATAGTCTAAGAGATAATCCATTTCACTGGCTTTGAGTCATGTTAGTCCGATCTCTTTTTTCATCTCTTTGTAGTACACTATTCCTCTGTCTTTCTCAGAAGAATATTTGTAATTAAAGGTAGTTGGAGCTGGAGTGATAGCACAGCGGGTAGGGCATTTGCCTTGCACGTGGCTGGCCTGGGTTCGATTCTCAGCGTCCCATATGGTCCCCCAAACACCGCCTTCCTGAGTGCAGAGCCAGGAGCACTGCTGTTTGTGACCCAAAAAGAAAAAAAAATACAAGTAGCACTGTAGCACTGTTCTCCCGTTGTTCATCAATTTGCTTAAGCTGGCACCAGTAATGGCTCCATTTTGAGACTGGTTGTTAATGTTTTTGGCATATCAAACATGCCACGCGGAGCTTGCCAGGCTCTGCCATGCGGGCAGAATACTCTCCGTAGCATTCCAGGCTCTTCTAGAGGGACGGAGGAATCAAACCTGGTTTGGCCGCATGCAAGGCAAACACCCTACCTGCTGGGCTCTCGCTTCAGCCCATACAACTTAAAGGTATGCCCATACAATTCAGGATAAACTTCCCCATCTCAAGGTTACTAATCTGTTTCTAAAATCATATTTTCTACTTAAATGGAAAGGATACAGGAAGTAGGATGTGGATATTTTGGGGCAAGGCATTCAGTCTGCCATAAAGCAGATTATTTTTTTCAGATGCAGGTGATAAGTTATAGGGAAACAATTTGTTCTAGGCCTTTTTATTGATTGATTGATTGATTGATTGATTGCATACACCTGACTATGCTCAGGAATTACTCCTGGCTATGCACTCAGGAATTGTACCTGGCAGTATACACAGGGGGCCATATGGGATTCTGAGGATCGAACCCAGCTCAGCCACATGCAAGGCAAGTGCTCTCTCCTCACTGTACTATTCCTCTGACCCATCCTAGGTCTTAAACAAATTCAGAATGTTTAATGTTCATGAAATTCAACTTTAGGATACTCTGAACCATCCTTAGTCCTCCCTCCCTCCCTCCCTCCCTCCCTCCCTCCCTCCCTTCCTTGCTTCCTCCTTTTTCCCTGAGCCACACTTGGCAATGCCCAGGAGCTACATGCCTGGCTCTGTGCTCAGAGGTTCTTTAACTCCTGGTAGGGCTGAGCAGATCTTATAGGGCTGGGAATAAAACCAGGCCTTCTGCACACATAGCATGTGCTCCTGACTATTGAGTGCGCTCTCTCTCTCTCTCTCTCTCTCACACACACACACACACACACACGCGCGTGCACGCGGGCACACACACTCTTTTTCTCTCTCTCCATTCCTTCCTCCTTCACTCCCTCCCCCCACACCTGCATTCTTAACCACTACATGCTCTTGGTTAAGAGACCCTCAGGTACCAAGGCCACATTGGATAAATTACTGCATACTCTTTCATCGCTCTGTTCAACTGTTGTATTTATGAAACTCACCCAACCTAAAGAGTTCAGAAAAATGTTTAAAAGGCTTGTTGAGTTTTTACTATTTAGTTTATGCTTCATAATATAGGACTTCCTTAAAGGGTACAACACCAAGTAGTATTAGCACCACTTCATATATTTAAACAAACAACCACCACCAAAAACAGTAGATGAAAAGGTGTCAGGATCCTATCAAGAGCCATTCTGGAAGACTAGGATCAAATACCCGATGCCCCGCTCTGGATTAATCATATCCAGTCCTGGTTAATCAATCACATATTTAGAGGAAGAGTGAGTCTGAGTCACATCAACTGAGACCTGATACCCCAAATTCAGGATCACAGATTCTTGTACTAATCTGCTATTCTCATTTTGTATGAGAAAGAATTTGCTCAGAACTTTTAAAATCCTTTCACACTTTAGAAAGAACGAGCAGCTTTAGTCCTCTGGCTATGGCCTATAATATGTTGGAAAGGTAACTGGCAAGTTCATCTGCAAACCCACCCACTATGTGTATGGAAAATTCATCAAGTTTTTGACCCAATCACTACATTTTTCTGAGGATCAGTAATGATTTGCTGAAAAGATCAGCCGCGCTTTTCATAAGCCTGCTCACAGGGCATGATCTCTTTCTTCCCTTCCCTTACATCTGCGGGCAAGTGTTTGTACAAATATTTGAGACAGGTATAGTTTCCCTAGCTGCCTTTTTTTTGGTGTCACACACAGCAATGCACAGGGGTTACTCCTGGCTCCGCACTCAGGAATTACTCCTGGCGGTGCTCAGAGGACCATATGGGATGCTGGGAATCGTACCTGGTTGGTCATGTGCAAGGCAAACGCCCTACCCGCTGTGCTATCACTCCAGCCCCACACCAGCTGCTTTTCAATATATCATCTCATCTCTTAACATTTTTCAGATGAGACTATAAAAATTCAACTTGGTGGGTTATCAGAGGCATTCTTTTTTCCCCTGTTCCACATCTTTTGAATTATGATGTCCTTTATGCCCTTTGGGGCTCTAATGTGGGGCTGGAGCACGAACACAGTGGGTAGAGCGTTTGCCTTGCATGCAGCCGACCCAATTCGATTCCCAGCATCCAATATGGTCCCCCATGCACCACCAGGAGTAATTCCTTAGTGCATAAGCCAGAAGTAACCCCTGTGCACTGCCGGGTATGACCCAAGAAGAAAAAAAAAGACTCTAATGTGTTTTTAATCGCTAGTACTCATTATTATATTTTCAGGGCTACAAAAAAAGATAGTTGGTACATTCATTAAGTACTCCTGTTGGTTTATGAGTGATTTGCTAACGATGACGTGTTTTGGTGTTTTGCAAAACTCAAGGCAGACACAGTCTTAGGAAAAATTCTCTTCATTGTTCTCCTTGTGTTACTGAACACAAAGTAGATTCATCTAACGTAAGTTTTTTGTTTGTTTTGTTTTGGCCATACCCAAGGTGTTCAAGGCTTTGCTATTCTTTGGGATCACTCCTAGCGAGAGCTCCAGGAACCATAATGGTGCTGGAGATTGAAATGATCAGTCACATGCAAGGCAAGATTTTTAACAATCTCTATACTATTTCTCTGACACCCAGGTTTTGCTATATATATTTGCAAATGAACTGGATCAGATTTGCAGCATTTAATGTTTTCTGATGGGAGGTACTTTGCATTTCATAAAATAAGATTCACTCCATGTGAGGAACTTCGTTTAGTTTTTTATCTGCTATCTCTCAGATTTCTCCTCTGCATATTGCTGTACAGGAAATGTCTGACAAAGTCATTGGTCAAATGACATATTTTCTAGTTCACCATTTATTCTTTACACTTTGGATTGCACTTGCCTATGTGAAATTAATTTTTTAATATTTGATTTTTCCCCTACATTTAATTATTTATTTTTTGGTTTGGGGGTCAAACCCAGTAGTGCTCAGGACTTACTCCTGGCTCTGCGCTCAGGGATTGCCCCAGGCAGCAGGGAATACCACAAGTAGTGATGGGATTGTACCCAGGTCAGCCCCATAGGAGGCTGTTCACACAAGGTAAGCGCCTTACCTGCACTGTGTACTTTGGCTCCTGCCTCAGAATTCTTGGATTTTTGTGAAGCCCATCCACTGTCTTTTTAACGTTTCACTGACTTAATCATACTTAATCACACCAAGACTATGCTTTCTTATTCTCTTTTGTATTTTTCTAAAGAATATTTTTCTTTCAGCGTATCTTACCAAATGGATTACAGAAAGTCCGCACTTTATCTTTCAGCTCTGCGTGAATTTCAGTTATAACCGTTCGGTTAAGTAACTCCAGTTCTGTCGGGTGCACTCGCGTGCTGGAGCGGGTGGGTGTGGAAGGATCACTGGAGAGGGCTTGCTGCCTGCTCCCCGCCCCCGCCCCGCCCTCCCGCCCCTCTCAGCTCCCCCCTCCCCCTCCCCCGGCTGAGTGGACCCAGGTTCAGTCTCGGTTAAGGAAATTCTCATCTTCGATCAGCACAGGAGGCAGCAATTCTCCACTAGCAATTCTCTACTTCGTGTCCAAGAGATCAAAATGTTTGTAATTTCCTAGAAAGAGGATTATTAATTGGAGGATCTGACCACAAACTGATTTGTGGACATTATGCAATATTATATTTTGCCTTCTGCGTGGATTCTTCAGAAAGTGAACTTGGCATTCTAGACTTAACTCAAGTATTTGGAAACACTAGACACTTGATTTGCAAAATTTTTGTGAACTGGATTTAATTTTCCACGTAATTTCCATTGCATTTTCAAAGATTCACAGTAAAGTTGCAGAAATGGTGAGGATCTTGGAAACTAACACGAATGAGACTGTTACACTAATTAGTGCAGAAAGTAAACTGGAGAAACCTGAGGCTGGAGCTCCAGTCAGTGCTGTATCAGATGTAAAGAATATGAATCTTTTTGAGATCCCCAAAAATATTAACATTGGTGACAGCTGTAGAAGAGTGTCAAACCTGCCTTCTTTTAAATTAAAAAAAAAAAAAAACTAAAAAAGGGCGTTTCCAAGTCATGTTCAGGGGGGACAAGTCATCTAAGTTTACCATATAGTTGTTTACCAAAAACAAAGAGCAGAGTCTTAACTTTTGCTCCTAAATCAAGGTACTACATAGAGGTTTTGTAAAATCAGCATAGAAGTTCAATGCTTCTTTTCTAGCTCAGTGGTTTTTAAAGAAATTGAGTAGATCTTGTGTGATTCCCCTCCCCCCCAGAATGCATTCTCATGCCCACCTAAGACATCCCTCAAGGTACAACAGTATTTCTAAAAGTATTTGTTACAAATGTTATAAAATACACCTAAAATTCACTTACTACGAAGTTACCTTGTTGATGTCACTTACTTTGGGACAGCCCCTTCTTTGTCCAGATTAGTTCCCTTTATGTTGATTTTGTCTTTACTAAGTTCTGTTGTATACATAAATAGTCTTTCTAAGATCTGCATACTCAGCATTACAATGGTCATCATTTTTCCTAAACCCCATTTAAGTTCTATGAGAATTTCACTCCAAGGGCCAGAAGAATAGTGCAGTAACTTTCATTTTTTTCATTTCATCATCCTGTTAATCGTCGATTGCCTCGAGCAGGCCCCAGTAACGTCTCTTTCATCCTAGCCCTGAGATTATATTCACGGCTCTTTAGGAGAATGAGACCCATCATTGTTACTGGTATTTGGCATATTTAGTAGGCCACGGGGAGTTTGCCAGACTCTGCCCTGTGGGCAGGCTACATTCGATAGCCTGCAAGTTTGTCCAAAGTAGGAATGAGATAATAAGATGTTGCGCATCTTAAGGAGCATACCCTGCAAAATAACTGGTTTTTCTGCCCCTGAGCAAGGAATTCAGATACAGGTACTCGAAGGGTGGGGGTCAGACCAGATAACCGGATGTCTCTCACAAGACCCATGTTGCAAGACCCAGGACTGCCTTAAAAACCTGTCAGTTCCTAAGCACCGACGCAAAATGCTGATCTTTAAACTATAGGCTAAGAAGTGATGTACCCTTAACTGGATTGGTTAGGAAAGCATATGTTGCCACAAATCTATTGGCCATGAAATGCGCGGGCTTTGCTGCAACGGCCAGTGCAGTAACTTAGCGAAGCATTTGTGCTATCCCTGTCATCCCCTAAGTCATTTCAATAAGGAAAAGGGATAGGGTGGAATGGAATTTTCGAAAAGAAGAATTTTACTTTTACTATCATCACTTTATTTTGCTGCTTCTTCATCTTTGCTGCTCAGATTTGTGACATCATAGGAGAGTCAGTGCTATGACATCTTACTGTCTGTGTGTGAATAGAAAAACAGTAAAGAAGCACCCACAGCTTTTCTTATGTACCAGTAATGATCACAATCACAATCACAAATCATCCTGTTAATCGTCGATTGCCGCGAGCAGGCCCCAGTAACGTCTCCTTCATCCTAGCCCTGAGATTATATTCAAGGCTCTTTAGGAGAATGAGACCCATCATTGTTACTGGTATTTGGCATATTGGGTACACCACGAGGAGTTTGCCAGACTCTGCCGTGGGGGCAGGCTACATTCAGTACCCTGCCAGTTTGTCCAAAGTAGGAATGAGATAATAAGATGTCATAATAAGATGTCAGGAGACTGCACTGTTCTCTTCCGGGAGCTGGGTTTTATAGTCTCTGAGTCTTGGCCGTTGATGGGATTACAGGGCTCCAGGGGGCCAGTTGGTGGGTGTGACCCCCGCCTACTGGAATTTGGAGGATCTGGGTGGAGGATGCTCGGCCCAAATCCAAGTAGGCTTGGAGATCTCGGCCCGGAACCCGCGTGACTTTGTCCCTCTGCCAGTACCTTCACCAGTACTTGATCACCAGTAATGATACATATCTTTTATTTGCCTGGAGATTTTTAGATGATAGACTAACCTCAACAATTTGTATTTTATGCACTTGTCTTGCTGTTGTAAACAGACATAACCAAAATTGGAATGGTGTTCAAAGGACTGGAACTTTTTTATAATTCCAGTTATCTTGGAGTTTATTTCAACTGAGAGAAAAAGATATCTAGTGATATTCCCCTCATTCATTTCTAATTTTAGTAACTTATTCTATTTCTTCCTCCATTCCCTCTTTTTAGTGATATTGTCTAGGAGTTTTTAAAGTTTATAAACAATTTCATAATATCAACTTTTAGTTTATTGTTTCACTTGTTGTTTTTTCCCTTATTTTCAATTTCATTGATAATTGATTGAACTCTTTCTAACTTTTTTTCTGGCTTATTTTGGATTAATTCTGATTTTCTCTAGTTTTCTAATGTGGGGCTTTTTATTACTGATTTATATATTTCTCCTCTACCTTCATCATCTCTTCTTCCTCTTGCTCTCTCTCAGTTTCCTCTGTTTCCTTTTACCTTTTCCTCCTCCATCTCTTTGTTTACTAACTCAACCTTCTTCTGCTTGCAGGAGACACAATAGGACTTTAATAATAAACACAGGATAAAAATATAAGGTTGAAAAGCAACTGTACAGGTAAAAGGTAGCCTTAAAAAGGGAGGGGCAGTCTTACTCCTTTCAGACAAAATACATTTTAATCTAAAAAAGGTAATAGGAGACAGAGATGAACAGTATGTAACCATCAAATTAGTAACAGAATTCAACACTCAATCACATAATTGCACTAAATAAAGTGACATCAAGCAACAGTTTGATTAACAGGTATTATGATAACTTGCAGGCTATGGAATGTAGTCTGCCAAACTCAGAGTCTGGCAAACTCCCCATGGCGTACCCAATATGCCAAATACCAGTAACAATGATGGGTCTCATTCTCCTAAAGAGCCTTGAATATAATCTCAGGGCTAGGATGAAAGAGACGTTACTGGGGCCTGCTCGAGGCAATCGAGGAATAACAGGATGATGAATGAATGAATGAAAAAATGATTAACAGTTTGTATTAACATTTTAACAGGCCAAAAGAAAGACAACAACTGCAACACAAGAGAAAAAGATATCTAGTGATATTCCCCTCTTTCATTTCTAATATTAGTAACTTATTTTATTTCTTCCTCCTTTCCCTCTTTTTAGTGATATTGTCTAGGAGTTTTTAAAGTTTATAAACAGTTTCAAAATATTAACTTTTAGTTTTTTGTTTCACTTGTTGTTTTTTCCCTTATTTTCAATTTCATTGATAATTGATTGAACTCTTTCTAACTTTTTTTCTGACTTATTTTGGATTAATTCTGGTTTTTCTCTAGTTTTCTAATGTGGGGCTTTCTATTACTGATTTATATATTTCTCCTCTACCTTCATCATCTCTTCTTCTTAAATAGTAGATTTTAAGATCCCACTCTAACCACTGGATAGATCAATCAGATAAAAAATCAATAAGGAAACAGTAGCCTAACATGAAGAATTGGAAGAGTTGGAATGAATATACATGTACCTGGTTCTCCACCCCCAAAAGAAATACACATTCATCTAACAGTATACAAGGAACATTTTATAGGTTAGACAACATTCTTGTTCACAAAACACATGTTCATAAAGTATGAAAATATAAATGAAATAGTTTTATTTCATAGTTCTATGAAGGTAGAAATTAACCATAAATTCAAAGCTGGAAAGAGTCAAATATTTGATGTCTAAATAATGTATTATTGAACAATCATTTAGTCAAGTAGATAATCAAATACTACAAAACTGCCTGAAAATGAATGAGAATTAAGAATAAACTATTAGAACCTATGGGATAGTTAAAATAGTACTAGGAGAGAAATAATAGCAACACAGGCTGATATCAGAGGACAAGGAAAGGAAAAAATAAACACCCTAGCCTCATCTCAAGAAACTAGAAAAAGAACAAATGAAATTCAAAGTCAGTAGAATGAAATAATTTTTATAAAGAGGATAAATAAATGAAATAAACATTTAAGAAGACAATACAGAAGATCAAAGGAACCAAATTGTTTCTTTGAAAGATTATACAAGATTCAGAAACCTTTAGATTCATGAAAAAAGTAAGTTCTAATAAACAAATTAGAAATGAAAGGGAAAAAGTTACAACAGAGACTACAGAAATACAAGAGACTCCTCTGAACAACTTTATGCCACCAACTCTCAAAACCTAAAAAAAAGAAAAAAATTTTAGACTCATCTCAGCCTTCTAAGGTTGAGTCAGGAGGAAATACAAAACCTGAATATATGAATTACAATCAAAGAAGTTAATATAGTCATCAGTAGTCTCATTGAACCAAACGCCAAATGAGTTTATTAGTGAGTTCTAAAAAACTTTTTAAAGATCGCTTATTATTTTTTCAATCTCTTCCAAAATGAAAAAGCTGAGACTCTTCCAAATAGGACCCATAAGACCCACATTACACTGATACCAAAAAGATACAACATCTCTCTCTCTTCTCTATCTCTCTTTCACACACACACACACACACACACACACACACACACACACACACACGAGAGAAAATTACAGACTTGAATTCCAAATGGACATTGATGACAAAGTCCTCAGCAAAATCTTTGTGAACTAAAATCAACAACATATTGAAAGTACTTCATAGGGGAGTGGAGAAATAGCTCAATTAGTTGAGTGCAGTCTTTGAATGCAAAGAAGGGTCCCCGGAGCAACAACAGGATTACTACCTCAGCACAGAGCTGGAAGTAGCCTCTGAATAATGCTTGGTGTGATGTGAAACAGAAACAACAACAAAAAGTACACAGTGGGACTTGGGAGACAGCACAGTGATCAGGGTCATAAGCTTTGCATGCACAAGAACCAGAGTTTAAATCCCCACACCATGTGGTTCCTCAAGCATCATGGGTATAACTCTACAGACCCACAGCACTGATAGGTGTGACACGGTGGCCTTTGACATCACTAGGGTTGCCTTACTGGTCTCCAGCATCACTGGGCCTAAGCACTGACCAATGCAGCCTGATTGGTTGAGTATCTCTGAGATTGCTGAGCACTTCTTGGGAGCCCATCCCCCAAAAAAGTACAAAATGACTATGTGGGCTTTATTTCAGGGATGCAAAGATAGTTTAATTAATGTGATTTTCTTTTGTTTATCTTTGCTCTCACTTGCTTGGTCATGCCACTGACCAAACAAGTGGAAGCAAAGATAAACAAAAGGAACTACATCAAGAAGTTTCTGCACCTCAAAGGGAATGGTGACAAGAATACAAAGACGGGCCACAGAGTAGGAGAAATTATTTAACACCACTTATCAGATAAAGGGTTAATATCAAAGGTACAAAGCACTGAGAGAACTTTACAAGAACATAACACTGAACCCTATAGAAAATGGCAAGAAGAGATAAACCGAAACTTCTTCAAAGAAGAAATACAAATGGCCAAAAGGCAAATGAAAAAATGCTCTATATCACTAATCATCAGGGAGATGCAAATCAAATCAACAATGAGACATAACTTCACACTAGAGGGACTGGCATGCACAAAAAAGAATAGGGGCCCTTTGAAGGGATAGTACTCAGGAGTGATACTTGACCTGCATACAGCTGACCCAGATTTCATCTCAGGCATCCCATATGGTCCCCTGAGCCCCAACAGGAGCGATTCATGAGCAAATCCAGGAGCCAATCTTGAGTCATGTTGGGTGTGACCCCTCCCCCCAAAGAGATACATGAATCAGAGTGATAGTATAGTGGGAAGGCACTTATCTTGCACCCAGGTTTTATTCCCCGAACCACATATCGACCCCCAAGCCCAGCCAGCAGTGATTCTGGAGTGCAGAGCCAGAAGTAAGTTCTGAGCATGGCCAGGTGTGGCCCAAAAACCAGGAAAAAAAAAAGAACAACAACCACCAGAGTTGGCATGGATGCAGGAGAAAAAGGTGCTCTCCTTTACTGCTGGTGAAAATGTCAACTGGTCCAGACTTTCTGGAAGACAATATGGACATTCCTCAAAAAACTAAGAATTGAGCTTCCATATAACCCAAAAATTCCACTCATGGGAATATACTCCTAGGGCTGAAACGTACAATGCAGAAAAGATATCTGCATGACTATGTTCATTGCAGCATTATTTACAATAGCCAAAATCTGGAAACATCCTCCAATGCCCTCAAACAGATATCTGGATATGCACATATCAACAAAGGATACCAATTGGCATAAAAAATGAAGCCATGCAGTTTGCTGGCACACGGATGGATTTGAAGAGTACCATGCTGAGTGAAATGAGTCAGGGAGGGACAGGTACAGAATGATCACACTCATAGGAGGGATATAAAGAGATGTAGTAGAGAGAAAACTAATGCCTAAAGGAAATAGGAATGAAAAGGAGAATGGTCCTTAGTAGGAAGCTTACCACTGGGAGTGGGAAGTGGGGATTCTAAAGAGGGGGCATAGGTGAGGAAAGGGCTCATTAAGACAATGAAGGAGGGAAGTGGTCACTCTAGACCAGAAAGCGACTTTGAAAGGAGGTAAAATGATATTCGTGATACCCAATAAGTAGCATTGTAGCACTGTCCTCCCGTTGTTCATCAATTTGCTTGAGTGGGCACCAGTAACATCTCCATTGTGAGACTTGTTGTTACTGTTTTTGGCATATCGAACACGCCACGGGCAGCTTGCCAGGCTTTGACATGCGAGCAGGATACTCTCGGTAGCTTGCCGGGCTCTCCGAGAGGGAACCCAATAAGTAACAGTATTATAAGCCATAGTGCCTTAAAATGGGGGAGGAGGAAGGAAGGAAAAAGGAAATATGAAAAAGTGCTGTTGTAAAGGCAGGTGGGGGGGGAGGGAAACTGGGGATATTGGTGGAGGTGCTGGAGGGAAGTGGACACTGGTGAAAAGATTGGTGTTTGACCATTGTAAGCCTGAAACAGTCATAAAGAACTTTGTAACTTTGTACTCATAGTGATTCAATAAAGTGTTATTTTTAAAAAGTTACTACTAATATAATACTCAACAATGTAAGGCAGACTTTTCTCTAAGAGGCAAAAGACAAGACTGTCCACTGTTTTTGTTGTCGCTGTTTTGGGTTTATTTTTTTCTGTTTGTTTGTTTTGGGGTCACATCTGGCGATGCTCAGGAGTTATTCCTACACTTAGGACAGTCCTGGTGGTGCTCAGGGGAACAATTCCAGGGATCAAACCTGGGTTGCCCCAATCTTGTCTGCAGTTGCCACAATTACTCAATACAATACTGGAAGTCCTAGTCACGGCAATTAGGCAATAAAAAAGATACAAATGACAATATTGGAAAAGAAGTTTAACTATTACTGTATAGATGACATAATAATATACATAAAACCCTAAATAACTGACCCAAAAAAATCCCCAAACATTTAAAAACAATAAACCAATACAGTCAAGTGACAGGCTTTCAAATCAACATATACAAATCTGTTTCATTTCTATATGCAATCAAGAAAAATTTAAATTGCATTTATAATTTCATTAAGAATCAATTTCTAAGGTATTGACAAAGAGGGTGACTCATATATCAAAAACTGCAAGTCACTGTTAAAAGAAATGGAGGCACAAGGAAATAAAAATATATTTCACATTCATGAATTAGAAGAATTAGCAGGGGCTGGTGTGATAGTACAATGGGTAGTGTACTGCCTTGAACATACCCACCAGGTTAGATTCTTGGTATCCCATATGGTTCCCTGAGCCTTGCCAAAAGTGATCCCTGAGCACAACTAGCCTGGTGTCTTTCAAACACTTAAAAAAAAAAGAACGTTGTTAAAATAACCATCGTAATAAAGCAACAACACAAACCAAAAATGACCATCCTACTCATAGCATTACTCAGACTTAGTGTAATGCCTATTAAAATACTATTGACATACTTCAAGAGTATAGAAAAAATACTACTAAAGTTTACATGAAGGTACAATATCTGCTAAAAATAGTCATAGCAATCTTGAGGGAAAAGAAGATGGAAGGCATTGTGCCCAGGATTGAATACAGGCAGGCTAGATCGGACATGGGCTAATTTTATTAATTAATTTATTTATTTATTGCTTTGGGGGTGACACCGGGCGATGCACAGGGATTATTCCTGGCTTTGCACTCAGGAATTACTCCTGGCGGTGCTCGGGGGACCATATGGGATGCTAGGAATTGAACCTGGGTCGGCCGTGTGCAAGGCAAATGCCCTACTTGAACATGGGCCAACTTTAAATGAAGCTTTAACTCTATAGTAACCAAATAGTATGGGATTGGGGTATGGCATTTTGGGAGGGGAATGGGTACACCTGGTGATCAGGCTACTCCCAGATCTGCTTGAGGGTCACTCCCAGCAGAAACCGTGGGATTCTGTAGATTGAATGTGGGCCTTTGCACGTGCATGTACTTAACCCTTTGAAATAGTTCTCTGGTCCATAGCACAGTAATGAAATAAAGGTAAGCACAAAGATCAATGGAATAGAATTGAGAGCTCGCAGCTCCCCGACATGGACAGTCAATTTTATAACAAAGGAGCCAAGAATACAGAAATGGAGAAAGAAAAGCTCTTCAGTAAATGAATTTGAGTTAAGTGGTCAGTTACATGAAACAAAACTATCTTACACCAGCAATCAAACATAAATAAAAATGAATTACAGATTTTGATGGCAGACCCAAATTCATAAGAGAGACCATGGCACACTCCACTGCGGAGCTTCCTACACCCCAGTTTGGGTTAGTAGTTGATCCTTTCCTTAAAAGCTCTCCAACATGGGATTGTCTGTATCCTTTAGTACATGAATTTCCTTTACTTTTCCCTTTTCCCCCTTTACTTTTACCTTTCCTTTCACCACCCCCCGGTGTCTGTCTGTCTCTCTCTCATACACACACACACACACACACACACACACACACACACACACACACACACATTCTCCATTTTTGTTGTGGTTCTTTGTTTTTTGAATCCTAACCAGAGGTGTGGAGGGCTTACACCCAGTTAGGAGCTTGGGGGTCATTCCTAGAGATACTCTGGGGACCATGCAGTGAAAGGGTTCAAGTCTAGACCTCCTGAATGCAAAGTATGTGCTCCAGTCTTTTCAACCATTTCCCTTGCCTCTCTCCTTATAATTAGTGCCCTTCCCCACCTTGCCTCTCTTGTTATAATTAGTGCCCTTCCCCAAAAGACAATTTTACTTCAAAAGACCAAAACAATGGATAAAAAATATATAGTCAAAACACTCCATAATATTTGCTTCAGTGGTGTCTTCAGGGATTTGACTCCATTGTAACGAAAAAATCAAAAGCAAAAAGAAACAAAGAGGATTACATCAAATGGAGATAAAAGAGTAGCCAGTGTAAATGTGGTATACAACAGATCTAGATGGGGAAAAAAATCAGAACACTTCCCTTGTGCAAAAATGTCAAAGTTTCACAACGGAAACATTCTGTTATGTTCTTACGCAGACAACTATGTGCTTATGTAAGAACTAGCAATGCTTGTGCACTGTGCCTTAATATGTTAGCATCAGTCACCCCCTTTTATCATTGATCACGTCTCTCCTACATAACAGCATACAATCTTTATATGTTCTGCCAAAGCTATTGATGTGTTACAGATGCTGAATACCTCAAAAGGTGAAAGCATTATGTCCAAGGCATGAACCAAGAAAATTCAAAGTGGAGGCCCAAGTGACTAATGAGTTCCAGCTTCATTATAGTTTCATCTTAATTATTTTGCATAGAAAAACCTTCACTCACCAACTCCATGGCAGTTTAAAATTATCATGGGGCCAAATAAAGAGTACAGGAGATAAGGTGCTTACTGTGCATTTGGGCTCTCTACCCCTGGGTCACATCCCTAGCCTGACTTTTTATTGATTTTTAAGGTTTTTCCTTCTTCCAGTTTAATGATAAAGTAAAAATTTCAACCTCTTTTTTTTTTGTCTTGATAAAAAAAAAATAAGTCTTTTTGGGGGTATGGTGTGTCAGCAGGTCACTCTGTACCTGTGAGGCGAGTGCATCAGCAACTTGATGGCGCCTTCAGACTTCCAGATACCCCAAAATTGCTGCTATGCCTTTGGCCAGACCCCAAAAACTTGGGGCAACATTTACCAAGAAAGTAAACAGCCAAAAGTTAGGTATGTGGGAGACACACCCACAAACCACCTCCTGCTCAGCTACATAATTGGAAGCATGGCCTCTCTGGTTTCTGATCAAACTGCTTAATGGCCATGATCCCAGAGACTCAGAAACAAATCTCGAAACCCAATGGCTTTTGGCAGAAATGCGTTCAGTCTCTGCAGTAGGTTACCAGCACTGGGCCACCCCAGGTGGGAACAGGTTTCGTGCCTTGGTCTGATCCCCCTGGTGGCCCTGTGGCTGCCATCCTCCAGTGGCCACTGGACAGTCAGGTTTAGGCCCTTAGTGACGAGACATGTGGGGCCAATAGGATGGACGTAGAGCTGGCCCTTTCCTCCCCATCCCAACGAGACCCCGAGTTGCCACCCACGAATGTCCTCTCTGGCTCCTGATCAAGCTACTTAATGGCCATGATCCCAGAGACTCAGAAACAAACCTTGAAACCCAGTGGCTTATGGCAGAAATGCGTCTAGACTGCACAGTAGGTTACTGTCGTTGGGTCACCCCAGAGGGGAAAGGGTGCTGTCCTTCCACCTGTTCCCCGTGGTGGCTTGGTTGCTGCCATTTGCCAGAGGCCACTGGACAGTCAGGTTTGCGCCTGCAGTGACGAGACACGTGGGGCCTCACGGGATGGGTGTGGAGCTGGCCCTTTCCCTGCCACCCCAACGAGAGCCCGAGTTGCCACCCGTGAATGGCCTCTCTGGCTCCTGATCAAGACTTTTAATGGCCATGATCCGATACTCAGAAACAAATAACGGAACCCAACGGCTTTTGGCAGAAATGCGTCCACTCCCTCCAGTAGGTTACCAGCGCTGGGCCACCCCAGGTGGGAATAGGTTTCGTACCTTGGCCTGTTTGCCCTGGCGGCCTGGTGGCCGCCATCCTCCAGAAGCCACTGGACAGTCAGGTTTGGGCCCACAGTGACGAGACACGCGGGGCCTCACGGATGGGGGTGGAGCCGGCCCTTTCCTCCCCATCCCAACAAGACCCCGAGTCATCACCCACGAATGGCCTCCCTGGCTCCTGATCAAGGTGCTTAATGGCCATGATCCCAGAGACTCAGAAACAATCCTTGAAACCCAGCAGCTATGGCAGAAATGCGTCCAGACTGCTCAGTAGGTTACTGTCATTGGGCCTCCCCAGAGGGGAAAGGGTGCTGTCCTTCCGCTTGCTCTCCCTAGGCGGCTCAGTGGCTGCCATCCTCCAGAGGCCATTGGACAGACAGGTTTGGTCCCTCAGTGATGAGACACGCGGGGTCTCAGGGGATGGGGGTTGAGCCGGCCCGTTTCTCCTAGTCCCAACGAGACCCTGAGTCGCCACCCACAAACGGCCTCTCTAGCTCCTGATCAAGCTGCTTAACGGCCATGATCCCAGAGACTCAGGAACAAATCTCGGAACCCAGCAGGTTTGGGCAAGAAATCCCTCCACATTTAATTGTTAAAATTTCAGAACTTCAAAATGGCATGGTCACTACTACAGCCGCGCGACATCATATTTTATTCATAACCAGCAATAGAAAACAAATTGTCTACTGTTGCCTTTTCAGCAGATCTGAGTGTTGGGATAAAATCCCAAATAACAATGTTGGGTCTGGTGTCAAAATATTGAATGTAATCAAAGTAGAGAGAGAGTACTGTGGAAATCACCTGCCCCACAGGTAGGGGGAGGGTGTGGAATGGGGGTATACTGGGGTTTTTGGTGGCGGAGAATGGGCACTGGTGAAGGGACGAGTGTTTCATCATTGTATGATCAAGACTTTTACCCGATAGCTTTGTAACTTCTTTCACAGTGATTCAATAAATAAAATTATAAAAAAATGAAAACAAATTAGTCTTTTGTACTCTATTCTACTACTGAAATAAGCCACATTTCCAGTCTAAGTTTTTGTTTGTTTTGTTCTTTGTAGTGCAGTGAAGGGATGAGGGTGGGAGTGTGTGTAAGCACACAAAAATAAAAAGGCCGGCGGTCAGGCCATTTCCCCACTCCACGGAGGTCGATGGCGATGGTCAGGCGAAGAAAGGAAATGGGGGCCAGGCTGGTTGGTCTTAGCAGCAGTTTATTACATGGAAGAGATGTATGTCATGGAGGCTTCAGGAGTCCTCAAGACATGCACCCTGAGAGAGCCCCCGAAATCTCCCTTATATACATCATGGTACCTCTAAAGGGCCAATATAGTGATGTCATCAAAAAGAGTTATAGAAAGAACATTGAGGCAGCAAACATACATTGTTTCTTTACATCCACATTGTTTCTTTACATCTGCAAGGCCAGTAATCTTGGCCTCACCTTTACAAACTATTTGGATTAACACATCAAAGAGGAGTCTGCTAGAGCTTGGAGCCTACATCTCAAATATCAGCCTGTCCTGAGCCAGGTATCTACATACCCAAGATCAGGCCTGGCTTAGCACCTGAGATTTGCTTACTTAAAACCAGCTAGGCTCCTGTGAGATAAGAGAAACTGCCTCAATATACTGAAATCATTTACTGAAGGCACTTTGGAGGGGGAAAGGTTCAGTCTCATCCAAGCTAGCCAGGACACGTAGGAAAACTGCTTCTAGGACATGTTTCTTCTCTCCTTGTCCAACCAACATAAGCATACATAATATTAATCATTTGGTATGGACACAGTAAGAAATACTTTGAGCTTATAGAATTGCTCTCCTAGGGCCATCTCGATCTCAGACTGCAGTGCTCAGGCCAGATAGCTTTCCTATTCCTAGCGGCAGGGTCCTAGTCTCGTTGTTACTTTTGGATCGTGACAGCATTTGCCTATGATCAAACTCTTAACTTATAGTTAAGAACCGTGTCATCTTGGCCTGGCCCATCGCGATGCCAGGGTAGCACATAACTTACCGGCTTGCCCTGGTTCCATCCAGTCCCACGTCGGGACCCTGCCCTTGGGGTGCTAGGAAGTGAGGGCAACTGAGGCTTAAGTTGAGAAGGCAGATGCCCAGGAGTGAATAATATTCAAAGCCAATCAATTCCTAAGTTACCGAGCATATTAATTAATTGTCTTCCTGTATCTACACAAAAGGACATTGCATTCAAGTAAACTGCTCCAAAGACATAAGGAGAGGAGAAAGGCGTTATTAACTTACAGTACAGCTTCGGTGTCTAAGAAGGATGAGACCTTACAAATTGGTTGGGTAAGAGAGCATAGAAGTGGTTACAGACTGACAAAGTAATGGGAGTGACTCGGGAGCACTGTGATGGGTACACTCTGATAAACCTAAGCTCCGTGTACTCCAACATCTCACCCTTTTCTGTTTACAAAAACACAAAATTTTGAAATAGAGAGAGTAACAATTCCAATCACAAAACAGTCTCATTTGTAGTAGTACTAAAACTTCAATCCACCCCTGAACCCTGAGCAGTGCTTGTTGTAAAGTGTCCAATAGTCCTGCACTGTTCAAGGGTGATCAGAGTCATTCAGCTGCTTTTTGAAGAAATGAGGTGTCCAGATCACAATTTGAAAAGTTGTTTCTACAACAGCAGCAGTAGTAGTCACAGCGATGAGTTCCAGCAAAGAGTCCCAGAGAAACAACTGTTAGAGTCCTGCAAACTTCAGGAAGCACTGGATCAGGCAGGGAGCACTGGAACAGGAGCATCACAACTTCTGTCAGGAGCTCTTCAGCAGGGGAATGCAGCCATTCTCTGTTCAGGTTCACTGGCAGTCATAGATGTGCAACCTAGCTTCTGTTGAAAGAATCCATATTAGGGCATCAAATTTTTGTGTACTTTAGCTAACTTGCTGAAAGAACCCATATTAGGGCATCAAATTTTTGTGTACTTTAGCTAACTTGCAACATTGCTTTCTGTAAAACTGCTTGGCTGCTTTGCACCTGGGGGAGAGGGGACTTGGAAAGTGAACAGGGCATAACTTCTTTTCTAAACCAAGTGTGACAGGATTCAGGTGTATTTACTGTCCCTGAAATGTATTGTCTCAGTAAAGCACCCTGCAGATGTGGGTAAAGGATAATTCAGGATGCTGGTGGTTGGGGGAAATTGCCCTTTCCTGGAATGTATTGTCTCACTAAAGCACCCTGCAGACTTGGGTAACTCAAAACTAGGATGGTCAAGGGAGATTACCTAAGGCTTAATGATTCCAGCTATAACCTAACTTGTGCTGACAATCAATGTACGTAAATGCTGATCTTTGAATCTATAGGCTAAGGAGTGAGGTACTTTTAAATGGATTGGTTAGGAAAGGATATGTTGTTACAAATCTATTGGCTATGAAATGCGCGGGCTTTGCTGTAATGGCCAGTGAAGGCCTATATAAGATCCCCTTTGAAGAAGTTCGGGGCTCTCAGCCACTGCCCGTTTTTGGGGTATGCTGTGGAGCGCCAGCATGCTGGTCTAAATAAACCCCGTTTTTACTCCTGCAGGAATTGTGTCTATCTGGTCTCTCCGCGCCTCCCAGGGCTAGGGAACTCCGATCCCAACATTTGGAGGTCCCACCGAGATCACCGAGGACCCTGCCCCAGGGACGCCGGATTGAGCCGCGGGGTAAGTTAAGGCGCCTCTTTCTCTCTCTTTGTTTCTTTGGTACCGTTTTACTGTAGTTACCGATCGGTGACACAAGCACAGTGGTGTGCAGCACAGTGACAGTGGTGTGCAGCACACTGGTGTGTGTGTGAGCCTTGTGTCTGACAGACGTGTCGGGAATAGACACGGGCCGCAGCCCTGGGGGACGCCCTGGAGGTGGATGAGGGCCAGGGACGCCTGGAGGCCTCTTTTGTGGTAGCCTCGGAGAGGCTACATCTGGTGTGTCAGGAATCATCGGCCGCTCTATTACTTCTCTATTCTTCTTTCCTCTCCAAAAGGCCTTGCGCTTGCGTCATTCTTTTTTGTAGGTTGGATCACGCTCATCCTTTTTCTCTACCGAGACACCGTCTTTGGAACCATGGGACAATCTCCGTCCACTCCTCTCACTCACTCTCTCCCATTGGTCAGAGGTCTGCTCTTGTGCTCAGAATCTTTTTCTGATTGTTAAAAAGCCTAAATGGCAGACCTTTTGCTCTGCAGGATGGCCGACATTCCAGATTGGTTGGCCCCCCAAGGGATCGTTCCACTCGCTGCTTATCTTCCAGGTCAAGGGAGTTATCTACCAGCCTGCTCCCCGGGGGTACCCGGACCAGGAGCCTTAGGCAGGAGTGCCAGGCCGGGGGGGAGAAGGGGCCCCCACTTACTCTGCTCCTCCTGTGCCCCTGAACCCCGAACTCTCTATTGCCACTCCCGGGCCAGCACTGGCCTTTCCCTACTTCTGATCTCTTCACTTGGAAGAACTAAGCCCTCTGGAGGTGAAAAATCATGTGCATGCCCTTTGGGCATATTTGGGAGTCCCAGGGTGACTGGTGAGTGTGGTGCACACCCGTGTGAAAGAGTGGACCGGTCCGAGCGAGTGCCTAAGTGTGATCTGTGCGTGTATCCATAGTGTGTGTATTTATTATCTTTCTCCTAATTCTGTTTATTAAGATTGTTTAATACGGGTCAGAATTGATCACTTCTCTGAGATCCACAGGAAAGCTCAGGATCTGGGCTTGATGATCAAGAAAGGTAAATTTGACACTTATTGTTCATCAGAATGACCTTCCTTCGGTGTGGATTGGCCCCCACGAGGTTCCTTCTCTCCAAACCTTGTGGCTCAGATAAAGGAGGTAATCTGTGGAAGATCTGCTGTGAAGGTATGCTCCCTTGGAAATCTCTAGGGGGACTGGGGGAGGGATGTGATAACCTCTGTGTGAATGCTTGTGTGTATGAGCACCGTGATAGGTCCTCCTATCGGGCGTCACAATGCTGAACCACTAAGGCTAAGTTCTCTGCCAGGCAAGCATCTGAATGGTCTCTGCAAAGAGGCACCCCTCCTTTGTCTGTCTTGCGTCACCATCCACTATGGGGGGGACACCATCCACTATGGGGGGGATGGGAGGAAAGCCCACTAGTGAGAAGATTCTGGGAAACTAAGGCAGATCAATTTACAGGCAGAAAATCCTTTTCCCCACCCAGTCTCAGCTAGAGGTCAATTCAAATGCGAATGAAGGCAGTCCAGATGTAAGGCAGAAAGAAAAAAAAGGGGGGGTAAAAGGCAGGTAAGAAGCCTAAGAAAAGCAGCAAGTCAGCAAAAAGCAGGGAAGATGTAGCAAGCTGAGAGAAGGCAGAACTGTTTTTTTAAGGAGCAGAGTTTTTAAGACCACAGCACTAAGTTTGGCTCAGGCACACAGCTGTGGGTCTGCCCAAAGCCAGGCCCACCCAGGTGGAGATGAGCCTCTGAATAAAGGCCAATTTAAGGAGGTTAGAGTCCCCTTAGGAGAGGCAAAAGTGATAGACCTGGAGAAAAGTTTTGCCAAGGAACCATCTTTTTCATAGATTATTGCTTGCAATTAGGAAAGCATCTGAGGAGCTTCCAACTAGGTAGTTTTAGATAAGGAGATCTTATTGACCTCTGTAACACCATGTGGCCTGAGTATAGTGGGGAAAGATAGCCAGTGAATGGCAGTTTGCATTACCAGATCATTTTGCAGTCAGATCTTTCAGGTAACAAAAGAAATAGGAGAGTATCAAAGCAGAGGAGGCAGGAAAATGCAAGATCTTATGATTAACTGTTTGACATCAGAAACAAAGAAGCCTATCCCCATGTCTGATAGGAAGGTACTAGCTCCCTGCCTCAGAATTAGCCTTGGCGAAAATATGGTAACATCTTCGTCATAGTTTATTTTGCCGGCTTATATCAACAAAAGCGCTTTCTTGACCCATTTTTAACAAGTGGGAGACTGACTAGTTAGGCTGGGAAATGAGGAGCAGAGTTCCCAATCAGCCGCCCTGGGAACTGTCCCTTCCTTTCTCAGTCCATCAGTTTCTCCCTGCCATTTTTTTTGAAGGGTCAGATTGATCGATCAACTACAGATATGTGCACATGTACGTGTGGTGTTTTCGTCAGTTCACTGTCTGTCTGTCTGTGTCCGTCTGTCTGTGTCTGACTGTCTGTCTGTCTGTGTGTCTGTGTGGAACACTTGAGTGTTGGAACCAGGCTGAAATCAGAAGTAGAAATTTTAGAGAAGTTAGTGACATGTAACCCAGTGATTTAAGAAATGCAGTTGTTTTAGGAACCTGTTAGACAAGGGTTAATCCTTATCAGAAGGTTGAGCCTACAGAGAAAGCAGAATTCTCAATCTAAATTTCTTGTTAGAAGAACATTGATGATTATATTATTAACAGTTGAAATCCTTTTTGAACTTAAGAATCTTATACTGTCTAGAAGAGCTATGGAACTAGAGCCTGAAACTAAAGTGAAATAAGAGTTCAGAGAAAGCAAGAACTTGTCTTACAAGCCTCAGCTAACTTTTATGAAAAATTTGTAAGAGGCAGTTTCCCTTTTCTCACAGAACCTCGCAGGTCTCAGATACGGAGATCTCAGGTGCTAGCCAGGCCTGATCTTTGGGTTGCAGATTCCCAGCTCTAGGCAGGCTAGTCTTTGGTACGAGAGTGGAGAGAGGATTGGAATAAACTGCAACTAAGATCAAGCAGCCTGGCCGTAAGGTTTCCTTCCTTTTCCTGCCCATCTCCATCTACCTCCCTGGAGTGGGGGAAACTACAGAACGCGGGCGGTGGGAAAGATAGATTGTTGCCATCCTTTTTTGTGCTCACACAACAATTCAAATATTTTCTTATGCTGATATCAAAGTTTGGTTAAAAAAAAATCCAAAGGGCTTTTTCTGTATCTGAAAGCATGTTTGTATTTTTGTGGAATTGTTAAAAAGTATCTGGTGTAGAAAGCTCATGATTTTAAATAATTAAGGTACAAGAACTATTGAAATTAAGCCAAAGAAGGTTTTATCATGTTTTATAAAAATTGATTGTTTATAAGTCTTATGCTGTTATGTTAATGTACATATTTGTATCTGCATTGGATTAGAATATTTGACCTAGAATATCTTGTGAGTTGAAATAATGTGGTACATAAAAACAGGTTCATGTTTATTTTAAAATATGAGTTTCTAGAGTTATAAAGTTGGTTGCAAAACTTATCCTACCAGTGGTTTTATTTGATCTCTGAGACTCTTGGTAACTAAAATTTCTAGGGCTACTTAGCAATAAGTTGTATTGAATTAGTCTCAGATGTCAGCCTGACAATTAGAAGCCATAGCATTGCTTGTCTAGTGCTTGAAAGTATATGCTATTATTTTGATAATTTTATTTTATGCCAAGCTTTGTCTCCAGGTATCAACCTAGTCCTGACCTTCAGAGAGCTTTGTCCTCAAGTGTGAAATCCTTTGTTTCATGGTAATCTATGAGTGTTTTAATCTTTATATCTGTGTTTTCCTAGAAATCAGAATTCTAAGATGTCTCTTGGTTAATTTCTAATGTAAAGTAAACTTTTGCCCATTAAATATATGTTGTAAGAACATTAGTTGTGAGCATCTCTAAAGCCTTTTAAGTATAGAACTGATGCTTTTGGAATGGTACTGCAGAGTACAGTTTTGTCATGTTAAGTGAGATTATTGGAAGCTGTGTCTAAACTTGGGAGATCATGTTGCACTAATATGGATGTATGTCATAAGTCAGAAAGATAATGGATGGAAATATCAGAGGGAAAAAAAAAGGAAAGGAGTTCTGTTAAAGTGAAGTTGATTTTTAAATGAATGAAAGTTACGGAATGTATGTAAAGGAATGTGTAGAAGGTTTGAGGTTGTTCTAAAGAAAAGGAACTGGTCAAACTGTTATAAGAAATGCTTTAAATCACATGCAGAATTCTTCTAGCATCTTTGTGGTAAGATCTATGGAAAAGATGATTGATGGATTATCTGGACTCCTGTTACAATGCTCTTAAGATCATTGAATTTTTCAAAAGTTGCAGGAAATCAAGGGTTTTGACATGGGATTAAAAACATGTTAAACGGTATGCTTTATCTCTACAGATTTTAGCTTCTCTGACTAGGACCCACAGCAAACAGGTGTATTACATCTCTGTGAGTAAAGTGAAATACTTGCTTTTCTCTTCTTTTGTACCTTCAGTATGTTTTTTGATGTTTCATGGCACTATGTTGGTTTGCATAACTCCAGATAAGTCTTTCCTCTCTGTAATAGGGTCTACCCCTCATGCAGACAGGAAAAACCAGCCATGGGACCCCAAAGCCCTCTTCCAGGGAAACAGTCAGGGGATCTGTCTAAATGACAGGAGCAGGGATTTAACAGGTACTGTTTCAAGAACCCTACAAACCTCAGGGCGACCCTAGAGGCAGGCTGGCTCGAGAAAAGACTGGAAACCATCACTGCTATGGAGAATGAGGAATCTAGGACTCTGCAATGACTAACTCAGTCTGGGACTACTCTCAGCGTCAAGGAGAAACCTAGAAACCAGGATTTCTCCCAGCCCTGAAGAAGGGATGGGATGGATTCCTTTCTGCCAGGACATCTCTGTGGAAAACGAGGACCAAAGCCACAACCCGAAGGCTCGAGACATCGCGAGACATCTTCTGGCCAGGCCTGGGTAGCTCTGACGTGCCAGATAAGATTAATGAAGATTAATGCCACTATTGTTGTGTCTCCTGTCTTTAGCTGATCCCCAGGACTTCTCAGTAAATAATTGGGTATCCCAAATGGAGAGTTCTCTAATCTTACTGTGTTTATGCAAAAGAACAAGCCAGGTTTGTTAAACTATCTTGCAACGTTTTAAAATGAAGGTGGAGAGAAAACCATGTTTCTGTAACTTGCTTTTTGTAAGAATCAGATTCTAATTCTACAGAGGTGATTGAATAAATGTATTCTAATCTTGATCTAAAAGGTACCCCCTTTGGGGAAATTTAGATAAAACTTAGTTTACTGTCTGTAGGTAAAACAGCCTAATCTGTAAAGGGAACTCAATATTATACATGCTGTCACTAGTCTGATACGAGCATTGAAAGCCAGAGCTTTACTAGGGTGAAGCTCATCTCAAAGTGCAGAATTGCTTTCCCCCGGTCTGAATTGGCCAAAGTGTCGAGAAAGGCATCTAAACTGGTTAAATTAGAGTAGATTAATATCTAGTTCTAAAATACTGTGAATTTTCTTTCTATACTTTATTGCATCTCATTTTCTGTGAACAGTCATTTGGAGAGAACAAGAATATTATCAGCTCTTAATTTCTGTTGCATCATGGGATTAACAACTCCTGGACCAATGCAATGGAATATTATTAAAGGGTTATGTTTTAACACTAGTGAGAACCATCTTCCATGGGGAGGAACTGAACAGCAAGTAAGACAGAAGTAATTCAGAACTGTGCTTTCTGTGCCATTAATGAACCTAGTGGAAATCCTGAGCCTCCTTTCCTAACACCTGTTCAGCATCAAGGAACTTAGAGGTGAATCGGCAGCTTGACCTTATACAAATGATCAAATGTTCATATGTTCAAGGTATAAATATCTGTTGGTTCTCATTGATAGCTTCAGTATATGGGCAGAAGCTTTTCCAATCTGTACTGAGAAAGCCAGAGAATGGCTTGGTGTTTCTGTGACCATTAGAAAAATCTGAACACAGGAAGTTATATTATCAACCAAACCTGTTTGTAGAGTTAATCCTTTTCATTGTTTTAATGATAGAGATGGGTATGGCATTATGTTGCTTTGGTTTCTGTTGCTTTAACTCTTTTTAAGACCTCATCAAGAAATCTCTCACATCCCTGTTCGAGAGAGTCTCCCAAAACCTGAGAGGACTCGACCTTCGACCTGTTGTTCCTCAAGAACAGAGGGCTTTGCTCTGATCTGGTGGAGGGATGCTGTTTCTACGCAGACCACACTGAGGTTGTCAGAGACTCTATAGCCAAACTACGGGAAGGCCTTGAATGACGTCGGAGAAGCCTGGGAGAATTGGTTTGAGTCTTGAAGATCCTCCTAATTCTGGGCAACAATACCGGACTCTACCCACTGAGGAAAGCTACTCTTAACCATGGGTCCTCGAATTAGGCCCCGACCCCGCCACGATCTCTAGGATTAGAGATGCTCATGAAAAGAAGTGGGGAATGAAAGAATCCATATTAGGGCATCAAATTTTTGTGTACTTTAGCTAACTTGCAACATTGCTTTCTGTAAAACTGCTTGGCTGCTTTGCACCTGGGGGAGAGGGGACTTGGAAAGTGATTTACTGTCCCTGAAATGTATTGTCTCAGTAAAGCACCCTGCAGATTTGGGTAAAGGATAACTCAGGATGCTGGTGGTTGGGGGAAATTGCCCTTTCCTGGAATGTATTGTCTCACTAAAGCACCCTGCAGACTTGGGTAACTCAAAATGAGGATGGTCAAGGGAGATTACCTAAGGCTTAATGATTCCAGCTATAACCTTGCTTGTGCTGACAATCGATGTACAATGTACGATGTACGTAAATGCTGATCTTTGAATCTATAGGCTAAGGAGTGAGGTACTTTTAAATGGATTGGTTAAGAAAGTATATGTTGTTACAAATCTATTGGCTATGAAATGCGCGGGCTTTGCTGTAATGGCCAGTGAAGGCCTATATAAGATTCCCTTTGAAGAAGTTCGGGGCTCTCAACCACTGCCCATTTTTGGGGTATGCTGCGGAGCCCGAGCATGCTGGTCTAAATAAACCCCGTTTTTACTCCTGCAGGAATTGTGTCTAGCTGGTCTCTCTGCGCCTCCCAGGGCTAGGGAACTCCCCGATCCCAACAATACAAGAGACCTTCAGGACAGTTTAACTTAAGTTTTTCCTGTCCCTTAAAGTCTTGTCACTTGTTTCCTTTGGGTCAGAATCTGTTCCATGATTGTGCTCTTGACAAATTGTATTACTTCGGCAGACAAGTGTTCAGAAGACAAGAGTTCTCATGACAGACAATGAAGCAGTAGTAGAGGGAGAATCAACTATTAGTTATCTGGGTATAAAAATAATTGAGTCACTTGGGAAGAAAAATATCTCCACTTTCATCAGCCACTGCCAGATCGAAAGGCTGCTTCTCCCGAAAAGAGCATAACTTGAGACCCCCATAACCATGCCACTGGACTCCGCACCAGGCTGTTTCACACAGAGCACTTCAGAGGGGGGCAGGTGAGAGCCCTCCCCGCCCCAAAAGACCCAGCTCTGACAGCCAAAATCTCCACAACCCTACCACCCTACTGCCACGACGCTCTGGGGTCATTCCCCACGTGCTCAAGCTGAGTCTCACACATGACTGAACATATTCCTGGAAACAGCATAAAACACCCCCTGCCCAGTCTCCATAATTACCACACCACATTTGATGGGGTTCAGATAGTAGCAACAAATCATCGAGGGAAATATATATGCATATATATATTTCTTCACAATTTCCTATATGAATAATGTTTGTAAGCATTTTCAGCAGTACTACGTAACAGACAATATGAAATATATTATTTCTGTTGTGTTTGGGACAGGGATTGGGGCATGGAATGGAAATATCCTGAATTTGGTGGTGGTAAGATGTAATGGTGGTGGGATGGGTGTTTGAATATTCATGATCACAATCATCCTGTTGTTCATAGATTGCCTCGAGCAGGCACCAATAACTTCTCCTTTGTCCTAGCCCTGAGATTCGAAAAAGTGCCACATTCAAGGCCCTTTCAGGTTTAGGGGAACGAGGCCCATCATTCTTACTGGTATTTGGCATATTCGGTATGCCACCTGGAGTTTGCCAGTTTGAATATTAAATGTAATCAAATATTGTGAACAAACATATAAAATAAAAAAAATATCTCCTCTTTCTTACTGAACACACTTAGCAAGGGCTAAATTATGTACCATTGTATTTCTAACATAAAAAGCTCTGCTTTAGTTTTTTAATTTTTTATCTGTTTAAACTGTTTTATCAAGTATAAAACTACAAGTACCATAAGAATGATCTTTGCAGATATTTGTAAGAATCTCTTTTGGCTCTGTAAAAATACTTGCCGTTGCTAAGGTTTCTTGTGCTCTACACTACATAGATGTTCTACACTAGAACTTTGTAGAAAAAAATTTATTTCTTGTGGGTGAGTAGGTCATCTAATGTCGAAGACAGGGTAGCAGAATGCTTGCCACAGGACAATGTTGTGTCCCCTTCTACTCATGCAGTGCAACTCCTTCCACATGAGCGCATGCAATGCTGTTATGAAATAACATGAAAACCTGGTCATGTTATGACCAGGCACTTTAAGGTCTCTCATGCCATTTACCATATATTTGCAACATAGTTCTAATAGTAAAATAGTAAAGGTATTTAGAAACCTGATTTAAAAACCACCTTTTCTCAATTTCTAACACTTGCGCAGACAAGAGAACATTGTGGTAAAGCAAAAGAGACAAAACCAGGTTTCCAATGTGAGAAATCTTAAATCTGAAACACAGGTACAATAAATTTTGCAAAGGATCATCGATTTTACTTACAATTAAATATCTTATGATACAGAGTAAACGAGGCAGAAAGTCTGCTCTGTACTGCAAATTAACTGGGATACACTCTCCAGCCTTCAAAATTTAATTTCTAAGAAGACAAATATTAAAGGGTTTAATAAATCATTCACTTAGATGATTATAAACAAGCAAGACTTTGGGACCAGAGCTATAGTACAGCAGCAGGACATTTGCCTTGCATGTGGGTGCCCCAGGTTGAATCTTTGGCACCCCATGTGGTCCCCTGAGCAATGCCAGCAGTAATTCCTGAGTGCAGAGTCAGGAGTAACCCTGAGCAATGCCAGGTGATCCAAAAAGCTCGGAAAAACAAAACCAAAAGCACATTTAAAAAAACCACAAAAGAAAACAAAATAAAAAACTAAGACTAGTTTGGGACATGGTAACAAAGCTGACACATAATAAAATCATCTTCATATATTGCACTTTCAGGTACTTTGCAAAATAATTAGCAATATCATCTTTAACACTGATTAAAATATGTTCCCACAGTTCTTGCTCAATTATTTTTTAAAATTTTTATATTTATAAAGTTGTTCACAATACTTTATTACACACATTCACTATTTCAACACCAATCCCACCACAATTATACCTTCCCAGCATCATTATTTCGAATTTTCCTACCCCTACCCAAGCCTGCCCCAAAAGCAGAGGCTAAATAATTGATTTTGTATTGCTTATTATATATAATAGACTTAAAATTATCCAAAAAGACTTCCTTAGAGGAAAGTGTGTGAAATTTGTTGTATCTCACCAGCAGCCATTAAGCCCCGTGTAGGAAATCACTAACATGTTGTTACAGGTTGAGCCTTGTATATATATATATAAAAAAGGTAAAAGGTAAAGGCCCTCCCGTTGATCGTCGATTTGCTCGAGCGGGCCCAGTAACGTCTCCATTGGAGACTTTGTTGTTACTGTGTCTGGCATATCCAATACTCTCTGTAGCTTGACGGGCTCTCCGAGAGGGGCGGAGGAATCGAACTCGGGTCGGCCATGTTGGCCGCTTGTAAGGCAAACGCCCTACCCGCTGTGCTATCGCTCCAGCCCATATATATATATATATATATATATATATATATATATATATATATACAGATCAGTTGCCTTCTACCTTACATCCCATCAAATGTAAATCTCTGACTTCTTTATTTATTGTGACGATAACTGATGCTACTTGGCTCAGTGTTTGGGTAACTCCCAGCAGTGCTTGTGGAATCATGTGTTGCTAAGGACAGAACTGAGGGTTCACATATGTAAAACATGCACAACAGTCCTCTTAGCCATCTCCCTGATGTTCCTTCTTTATATTTATGGGAGATGACTTGTACTAAATTTTGAGAATGGGGCGAGGTTTAGGTAGGCTTCCCAGTTCAGTGGGTATTTTGAGTATTAGAAATGATGCTTTCTGAAATGCTCTCATTCTTTTTCTTCATATAGTTTGTTGTGGGCCTTCTCTTTGTCTTTATTTCCCCCATGCTATTCAATTTTTTTTTTTATCCTTAGCACTTTTACTTTGCATGTGGGCTCTGGTCTGGGAAGGGATCTTTGGTAGGTCACTTTTGACTCTTCATGAGCTAGACTAGACCAACTCTTTCGAGTCTTTCTAATCCTGCCTATTTCTTATGTCATCATGAGATGGGTACACTTGTTCCAGTGCCAATAACTATTCTCTAATTTGCTGGTTGTATTTTTCATTAAAGTTTCTTTTTTGAAAGGGGTGGCAGACCCTATCAGATGCAGCCTTTTATTCTCTTTGGATTCTCCTTTATTGAGACCTCTATTTACATGCAGGTTTTGTGGCCATTGGTGATTTGCTAGTATTCATTTGTAGTTTGTTTTCCTTTTGTTATGAACGTTGCCCCAGTTTCCTTATTTCTCTAGTTCCTTTAGATAGAATAAATGCTTTAATTTAAATGCACAAGGAAATTAATCTACAAAAGGCAAAATAACTTTGTGAAAGATATAGGTAGGGCTGGTGATAACCAGTTTCTTTATGGGGACTGTCCCTGGCATTGCCCAGGTACCTAGTGGTACTCAAGCCCTGTGCTGGAGACACCTGTTGGCCCTGCAGTGTGTGGTGTCAGGAGGTGTTGGAATGAGCCTAGGACTACCACGTGCAAGGCAAGTTCTCTACTACTAGATCCATTTCTCCAACGCAAGAACTCATTTTTGTATTTAACCTGTTAGTCAACATTTTTTTGACAGTGGTTGGGGTGGTATTTGGGTTTGGTGATCATATCCAGTATTGATTAAGGTTTTCCACTATGAATTTTAAATTAAATCACCGTGAGATACACTGTTATAAAGCGGTTCATGATCCAATTTCAGTCATACAATGTTCTGAACCCCATCCCTCCACCAGTGCACATTTCCTCCACCAGTGTCCCCCAGTTTCTTCCTACCGCCACCAACTACCAGCCTACCTCTATTGTAGACAGTTTTACTCTCTCTCTTTCTCTCTCTCTCTCTCTCTCACACACACACACACATTGTGGTTTGCAGTATACATATTGAGAGGTTATCGAATTTGTTCCTTTTCCTACTTTTAGCACTCAGTTCTTATCCGAGTAATCATTTAAAAATATTGCTGTCATAGTGGATCCTTCTCTATCCCAACTCTATGTACTTTCCTCAAGGAATCACTCCTAGCAGTGTGCACAATGTTGTGCTTCCATATATGGTGCTAGGGATCAAACTGGGGTTGGTTGTGTTCAAGGCAAGTGTCCTAACACTTTTTTTTAAATATGTCTGGCCCCTCAACTTTTTTTGTATATTATTTTATTTTATTTTTTTTACAGTTGTAGATTTACAATTTTTTGTGCTTGGGTTTCAATTATACAATGATCAGATACCCATCCCTCCACCAGTGCCCATTTTCCACCACCATGGAAAATATCCCTCCCACCCCCATCCCCCCATCCCCCCTGTCTCTGTGGCAGGGCAATCCCCTGTGTTCTCTCTCTCCTTTTGGGTGTTGTGGTCTGCAAAAGAGGCATTGAGTGGCAAACATGTTCAGTCCATAGTCTATTTTCGACAAGCATCTTCCCTCCTGGGAGGATCCTCCAAACATCCTTTATTTGGTGCTTCCTTCTCTATCTGAACTGCCCTTTCCTCTAGGATACCCGGCTGGACTCTAAGTTATGGAGTAATCCTCCTGGTGCTGATCTCAGCTATTCTTGGGTATTAATCTCATACTTTGTTACTTTATATCCCCCAGATAAATGCAATCTTTCTATGTCTATCCCTCTCTTTCTGACTCATTTCGCTTAGCATGATACTTTCCATATTGTACCACTTGTATGTAAATTTCATAACTTCATCTTTTCTAAGAGCTACATAGTACTCCATTGTGTAGATGTACCAAAGTTTCTTTAACCAGTCATCTGTTCATGGGCATTCAGGTTTCTTCCAGTTTCTGGCTATTGTAAAGAGTGCTGCAATGAACAAACAAGTGCAGATGTCACTTCGACTATACATTTTTGCCTCTCTGGGATATATTCCCAGGAGTGGTATTGCTGGGTCAAATGGGAGCTCAATTTCTAATTTTTTGAGAATCGTCCATACTGTTTTCCAGAAGGACTGAACCAGTGGACATTCCCACCAACAGTGAAGAAGTGTCCCTTTTTCGCAATATCCACTGCAGCATCGGTTGCTTTTGTTCTTTTGAATGTGGGCCAGTCTCTGAGGTGTGAGATGGTATCTCATTGTGGTTTTGATCTGCATCTCCCTGATGATTAATGATGTAGAGCATTTTCTCAAGTGCTTTTTTGCCCTAACACTTTTTTTTTTAAATACGTCTGGCCCCTCAACTTTTTAATTAATTATTTTTTGAGAGAAGGTGGGATTGCCAATGATAGAACTCCGTACCTCTACACTGCAAGCATGTATATCATGCATATATACTCATGTATATCACTGAGTATCAAGTAGGCTGGTAGTACAATATGAGGACCTGAGATAATTCAGCCTTGCTTTGGGGACCGTGTGGTATCAGGGATCGAACGGGGGTTGGGCACATATAAGGCATGCACCTTAATGTCTACTGTCCCTCTGGCCCCCATCTAATCTTTTAAATAGCAATAAAATACAGCTTTACAAAATTCTAGCATATACCTATTTCTTATATAACAATTAAAAACTACAAATTAGTCAAAGGCATATCATGTTTTGTTTTTTTTTCTTTTTGGGTAACACCTGGTGATGCTCAGGGATTACTCCTGGCTCATGAACTCAGGAATTACCCATACGGGGGACCATATGGGTTGCTGGGAATCGAACCCGGGTAGGCCATGTTCGCTGCATACAACGCAAATGCCCTACCCGCTGTGCTATTGCTCCAGGCCCAAACATTTTTAAAAAGGAAAAGAATTTCTCAGTGTTCCGTGTAGAAACCTGTCAGTTAACAAGTTTCAGAGAAATGACCAAAGCAACTTGGATGATGCCAAGAGAGAGGAGGAGTTCTGTTTCTCTTGCCACTAAAAACCATACTGTCAGGGACCCCTTATGCTTTCTTCCAGGGAAGCTATTAACCCCTTGATTCCTGGGGAATGGAAATCTTGGTAAAATAACGGTGAGTTTCTGAGGATAGATAAGAAAGACGAGTAACTCCAAAATATTTCCTCCCAGCCGTCTAAGAGAGAAAAGTTGCTCACTCCTCCACATGCAGAGTAATACGAAAAGAAAGTCTCAGCTTACCAGATGAAGAGGGGTAACAGGAAAGAGAAAAAGATGGTAAGCAGGAAAATGAATACCAGATCCTTGGGAATTCCCCAAATGAAAAAGACAAACACTACACATGGGTGACTCATTAACCCTTCCCCACACTGAGTAGGTAGGTGATCAGTCTCTCCCAGGCCCCTGAGTGAGAACCATTGTGAAAGCACTGTTCAGAACAGGCAGCACTCTGTGGGCCGCTTGGGACCAGTCCTGGCACCTGAGAATCAACTCCATCCAGAAGGGAAACTCACTCCCCACATTCTGAAAAGGACTCAGAATCCAAACTCTGCCTGGGAGAGGAGCTAAGGGCTTTCCTGGAAGTCTGTCCAGGTAAGAAGGTGTTAAGGAAGGTACCTGTTGTCAGTGAATCTCATTGATCCCTCACCCGCCTGGCCAACTTCTCCTGGAGTCTGTGGGCTGCTAAGGAAGGCTGGTACCCTTAGACACCTTCTATTAGGATTCAGGTTTCATTTCAGCCACAAAGCCAGGAATTACAAGTTGTCTTAGTATCATACCAGGGCCTTCAAATGTAACAGTTCGATTAATCCATCACAGCAAAACAAACTTTAGGACATTAAGCAATGAGAGTGAATATTTCATGTCAAGAATGACCGCAACCAGGCAATCTTCTGGAAGTGTAGCCAGACAGGGGCACCGAGCACTTGACATAGGAACATTCCTGAAACCACTCACTGGGAGGAAAAAGAAAAGGAGCAAATAAATGGGGCTTCTCAATTGGTTGTGTTGTGAGAATACACTAAGTTACACTGAAGCAGGAGGGGTCTTATTTGTGGTTCCTGTTGCTCGAAATCTTTGTTATGGACATATTGTTTTAGGTCCCATAGAGACATCTATTAATTGACTAATTGTTTCTGTGACCCTTGCCTACTTCTCCACCCGGGTAACAGGTGGGCTTGGGTCCTTCTGCTCCATTCTGAACCAAGACTTATTACTGATGACCTATTCTTCTCTGCTAGGTTCCTAGAATGAGCCACTCAGAGTTCCTGCCTCTGGCTGTCTCCTGGTTGCCTTTGCTTAGCTCCCGCTCACATTTCTAACTTTGCTGTCACTATAGCAATACATCATGAGAAGGTATTTCTTAATTCAAGTGGTACAGCAGAAACAGAGCAAAAGTACAATTTAACCCTTACATATCAAAGCAGCCTGAGACACCAATGGGAACAGTACATCGCTGCTCAGACCACCTTGAACCCAGAGTTAAACCAAAAACTCACATGAAGCACTAGTAATAATGAAAAAAATTAAGAAATTTCACCATTCTTTGGACAGAGACAGAAGCCCAGAACACTTCTCAAGTGCTTCATAAATTCTGACACTGACTGACATGACCTAAAGCAACAAAATGCTCTTTATAACCACTGAACTACTAAAGCATCACAAGTGTCAATGAACCTACAAAAGATTGTTCAATAAGTAATTGAACAGAAGAGGTAAAGAATACAATAGTAGGACTCAGCATTAGAATGGAACAAGCCAAAATTGAATCAGTGACACACATGGCAGTGGGTGGGAGGAGTATGATTCTGCCAGAAGTTCAACCTGTACCTTCAGGGCGAGCGCATCAGCAGCCTGCTGGTGTCTTCAGTGCTGCTGTGCCTTTGGTTGGACCCCAACAACTTGGGGCCAAGTTTACCCAGAAAGTAAACCGACAAAAGTTACTTATGTGGGAGCCACACAGAAAAACCACCGCTGGCTCAGCTATACAGACTCATTTATTGGCCTTATTTTCAGAGACCCATAAATTTTGAAAGAGAACAAAAGCTATAGTTAAGGCCAGTGGTGCACTGCGGGAGAGCAGGCTTGCCCTGCATGGCATATGCCAATTTCTCTGGAAAAGATGGAAAGAAGGGCCATGATCCAGAGACACAAAAGAGTCTCGAACAGAGCAGCTCACTGCAGAGATGCCTCCAGAATTCAAGCAGACCAACTTCACTGACATGCCCAGATTTGGCGGGGGCGGAAGGCAATGTCCCTCCACCTGCCTCCTAACCCCCACCTCCCTGGAGGTTGCCAACTTTCAGAATCCAGAGAGAAGTGCAGGTAAGCGGGTTCAGAGACAACAAACTCCTTGCGTCAAGGGATAGGGGATGGGAGGGTCCCTCTCTTCCCCCATCCCCATAGGTCCCTGGATGTCATGCCCACAAACTGCCTCTGGCTGCTACTTAAGCTTCTTAATGGCCATGATCCAGACACACATAAGAATCTCGAATCGAGCAGTTTGCTGCAGAGATTTTACACACCCGACTTATCTAGAATGTTAGAATTCCAAGAGCACGCTAAGGCTCTTGTGACCAGGAGACATCTTATGTGAATCACAACAAGGAATTTAAAAAGGAGCATAGGGGAGACTGTCTGCCATACAGGCAGGGGGAGGGGTGGGACGGTAGGGATACTGGGGACATTGGTGGTGGAAGATGTGCATTGGTGGAGGGATGGGTGTTTGATCCTTGAATGACTGAAACTGAAACAGGGAAGCTTTGTAACTGTCTCACAGTGATTCAATAATTTTTTTAAAAAAAGACAGTACACATGGTCTCATCATTAAGCAAGAGATAGAGGCCAGAAAGATAGCAAACCAGGTAGGGCACTTCCTTGCACATGACTGATCTGTTAGATCCCTTGTTCCCCATGTGGTCTGCTTAGCCAGCCAGGATTGTTCTCTGCATGCAGAGCCAGGATAAGCCCAAGCACCAGTGGATGTGGCCCACAAACAAATAAAAAAGAGGTCTAGAAAAGAAAATTTTTAAATAAATAATGTAAGCTATTTAAATGACAACAGAAGAGAAAAATCACTGAATTATAGAATTTCTAGAAGGGCAGTAAAGAACCAAATGCAATAGTGTAGTGGGTAAGGTACTTTCTTGCATGACGCTGACTTGGATCCAATATTCAACATCACCCAGAATCCTCCAAGTCCCACCAGGAGTGATCTCTGTGTACAGAGCCAGGAGTAAGCCCTGATCACTGCTGGTGTAGACCCCAAACAAAAATGAAAATGAAAAAAAAATCAGTAAAAAACCTACCCAAGCAAAAGTACAGATCCAAAATGGATTCACTAACAAACAGCCAAGCCAAATTAGATCCTCAGCACCCACATGTTTTCCCAATCCCCCTGGGTATCACTCACAATCACTGAGCCAGCAGTAAGACCTGAGCTCCTCTGGGAGTGATGCAGAAAAACAATAACCTAGAAATCAAGCTAATATTCACAACAAATGTAAAAAACTACATGAGTTTTATCAGTCATTTTACAAAGGAAACGGAAAGGAACCCCGGAAATGGGAAAATACTACATGTTTATGGGCATGAAAAATTAACATTGCCTAAATGATAATACCCAAATTATACATATTCAATGCACTTGTTCAAGATTCTGATGACATTCATCAACAATTTAGAAAAACTTTTAGTGAAATTAATACAGAATCATAAAACTCCCTGAGAACTAAAAGCAATTTTAAGAAAAAAGGAGGGAAGTATTGCATTTCCTGGCTTAATATTGTACTATTGTAAATTTTCTCATTATAGGATATATGGTTGTCAGTGAGACCCCAGAAATACCCAAAAGGGCCATGGGTGAAAACTAGTTAACTGGAGGTGGTGGTGGTGGGGATAGGCTAAGACTATATGGTTAACCAATAAGATAGGAAGATATTGGAAGAATCAAGATTGGAAGGGGGCACATTAAAGATAAGGTCAGAAGCAACGTTGCACAATATAGAAATCAAAATTATGATCTATTGAAAAAAAAGCAAACTCTCAGGGCCATGGGGTAGAATTGACAGCACACAGATACAAGGCATATATTTATTGAAAAATCTATGACAAAGTTGCTAGGTACATAAAGTGGGGCAGGCAAGTCCTCTTTAACTAACATGTGGGGAAAACTGGAAAATAAAATGTAAAAAAAGAGAAGGAAATACGTATCTCATATCCACCCAAAGTTAATTCAAAGTGGATTATAGACTTTGATATTGGACCATAATCCATACAATACATTTTTGAAAGCATATACAGACCTGTCTAGGAAAGGAACCTCATAGGTGTGTGCAATGGTTTGATTTCACTGGTAAAAGAAATAAAAATACAAAGGGGATTAAAACAAATGTACAAATGAGTACAGAACAAATGAAACTTGAGATAAAATTTTAAAACTGCCCTACTGTGTGGGAGAAAATATTTTCAAACAAATAACAAATAAAGGACCAATATCAAGATGTATAAAGCATGCAAAAGCTCAACACAACCCAAATCATCACATCAAATAGGAGAGAAGTGAGACCCATCCACAAAGAGGACATACAAATGATCAATAAGTGTATGAAAACATGTTCAGTATCAACTATTACGAGGATATTGCAAATCAAAACTATGAGATATTACCACCCACCAGTGAAAATGTCATATGTCACAAAGAGTAGAAACAACTACTGTTGGCAGGAATGTAAAAAAGGAAACCTCACTGGGAAACTGAACTTGTTCAACTTCTAGGAAAAACACTCCAGAGATTTCACCAAAACAATAAAAATATAATTTCCATATGTTTCAGAGATTTCACTTGTTGGCATTGCCCCACTAAAAACAGAAAATATTAATTTGAAAAAATATATGAATACCTGTGTTCATCGAAGCACTAATTAGAATAGCCAGGATATGGAGACAACCCAAACATCAATGATGGGTGAATAAAGAAGTTAGGACACATGTGCACACATGCAGATGTCGACAATGGAATTTTACTAAGCTGTTACAAAATAATGAAATCTCTGACTGGAGCTGGAATAAGTCAGAGGGATTAAGACAAAAGCCTTAATTTCAATAAGTAAGTTAGTTGAAATAAGTAAGAGAGATTAAGACAAAACTCACACAATCTCTCTCGTGTGTGATATTGGGAGTCAGAAAACAAGGAAAGAGAGAGTGTCCAATATGGCAACCCCTTAACCTTGAATTCCAAACCTGAGGTTACCATGCACTTGGGGGAGGAGTGGGATAAAACAAGACGTGAAGCTGGAAGTAGCACATAGATAGTGGTGGAAAGTCTTGTGCATTTTGGTGGGATGAACTGCAATAACTGTAATAATAAATACTGTTCCCCCAACAAAGCAGTGGTTAGAACTGTTGCTTATTAATTATTTGTTACCAGGGAAGGCACACATGACCTGCAAAGATTAACCTTAGACCTGTCGCTCATCATCCTCATTTAGGAGGACTTGAAATGCTACCGACTGAAGTAGTGATGGTTTGCAATGAGAAAAATTCTCTCTTGCTTTCACATGACTCAAACTATGCACCCAGTTTTATTATTTTAACCATCTTAGACATCCATAAATCCCTTTGGTGTTCAACCCACTTGGGAGCTAGATGGCAGTGGGTGCTGGTCTCCTGGTGTATTTAGGGCTCATTCAAGCCCGGAATGGGTGGAAGGGAACACAACAATCTATCTGGGGTCTCCACCTATAGAGTCGGAGTGCAAAAAACCCAGAGCACAACCAACACAGCAGAGTCAGAGAATCAGAAGTCAAATTTAAAGCAATGAAGGAAAAATATACATGCATACTTATTTACTATACATATATAAAGCAATCAATGCATCACAATCTTCCTAAGTGCACATGAGATATTTGCTAGGACTGATCATTTGTTAGACCACAAAAAATTTCTTAGGAATTTCAAGAAGATCTAAAACATGCCAAGTAACGAATGTGAACACAATTGCAAGAAAGTAAAAATTAATCATAAAGAAAAATTAGAACTACATATATGCAGGAAAATAAAAAAAACTCTGAACAGCCAATGGTATGAGAATGAAAGTTAAGTGGAAATTAGAGGGGGAAAAATGAGACAAAAAAGGAAACACATCTTTCTAAAACACGTGACATGCTGCAGAGTTAAGAGAAATTTCACAGCACTGAAGGCCTACGTCAAGGCCTGGCAGCCAAAACTCTCCAGAATTCAACCGCTGCCATGGTCACGGCTGCTCTTCACATGTTCAGGCAGAGCCTCACCCATGACTGAACTTATTCCTCGACCCTGAAGCTGCATTTCATACCTGACACAACCCATCTTCCAAGAGTGTCACACCACATTTGATGAAGGCAACCAATTCTCGAGGGAAATATATCTTTACATATATATATATATACATATATATATGTATATCACTGTTACTGTCCTCCCATTGTTCATGGATTTGCTTGAGCAGCCCAGTAACGTCTCCATTTTGTGACTTGTTGTTACTTTCTTTGGCATATCGAATAAATCACGGGTAGCTTGCCAGGCTTTGCCTTGCAGGCGAGATACTCTCAGTAGCTTGCAGGGTCTTTGAGAGGGACGAAGGAATTGAACTCAGGTCGGCCCCATGCAAGGCAAACACCCTAGGGCTGTGCTATTGCTCCAGTCCAATATCTATGCACAAAGGACTGAACCTTTAACAACATGCTCATAATCTCTTATAGAAGGGTTTAGTGGTTAATGCGTGAAATAGAACAATCTTCACACACTTTTCTCTAAAGAAACATTTTGGAGCATTTTTAGCATTTTATTCATAACAAATAATGCAACATAAATTATTTTCATTCTGCTATGTGGTAGGGGTTGTGGTTTGGGATGAAAACATCCGAAATATGGTAGTGGGAATGTGTAATGGTGTTGGGATTGGTGATCAAATATAAAATATAATCAAATATTGTGAACTACTATATAAAAATAAAATTAAAACTAAGAAATAAGAAAATTCTCAAATGAAAGGAAAAATTAGCCAATTCACCACTTAGTTCTGGAAGAATAAACAAAATTGACAAGAAAAAAATATCCAAAGATGAATAGCCTAAGTTGGAGTGTGGGCAGGATACTCTCAGTAGATTACCGGACTCTCTGAATTATATAAATATAATACATATTTGTATAATATATAAATGTAATATATGTAATATTTATATATTTACTTGTGGGCTGGAGCGATAGCACAGCAGTAGGGTATTTGCCTTGCAGGCAGCCAACATGGCTGACCCGAGTTCGATTCCTCCACCCCTCTCGGAGAGCCCGGCAAGCTACTGAGAGTATCTCGCCTGCACGGCAGAGCCTGGCAAGTTACCCGGGATTTATTCGATATGCCAAACACAGTAACAACAAAGTGTCCAATGGAGACGTTAGTGGGCCCGCTCGAGCAAATCGATGATCAACGGGAGGGCCTTTACTTACTTTACTTATCATTTGTTGCCTACTGTCTGAAACCCATCAAATATGGTGTGGGAATGATGGAAAATGGGTAGAGATGTGGCCAGGAATATGTTCACTCATATGTGAGGCTCGGCCAAAGTGTGTGGAAAGCAGCATGGAGTGTGGCGGCAGTTGGGTAGTGGAGCAAGAATATAGGTTCCAAAAGACCTAGTGATTTCACATTTGCATGTTCCCACCAAAACCCCTTAATAGAAAAATCAAAATGATATATGCACTCCTATATTCACTGCCATGCTAAGTACAATACTCAGGAAAACCCCAAATGGACACATAAAGAGATAAAGTTGTAGTATAAACACGCACAACAGAACACTACTCAGCTACAAGAAAAGGTAAAATCTTGCAGACTCCTGCAAATTGGATGGATGGAGGGCATCCTGACAAGCAAAAGAATTCAGAGAAAGGACAAATATTGTAGGATCTCAGCGTGCTATATAAACAAAGGAAAGTAATTAAAAACTCCTGAATGAAAAGATGTCTTGACTTTTGATTACAAAACAAAACCTCAGTCAAAGAAGAAGCAGACTGAAGGTGATGTGAGGACAATGGTGGGGAAAGGCACCCAGGTCGAGAGTTACTGATGACAACATATATGACCTTACTTGTGCGATGCACATATAACATGCAGAAAACCACATCCCATGACCACTACACATGTGCCTAACTTTGCAAACACATCAATACTGGACCTTCACAACTCAGGTTGAAGAACACCCCTCATTCTGTGCCCTGGGAAAGAATGCATAAGAGCTTCCATGACTCGCTACTCCCAGGAGAGATTGGACACACTCAATAAGCTGCTGCCTTGTCTGCCCAGTACACCATCCTCCTTCGCTCTGGAATTTCTTAAGATTCTTTCCAATTGCTCTTTGCTCTCCCCTTTCTAAAGCAGATATTTCTCATCCTAACAAATTCTTCGTGGGATGAAGGAAACTGAATTAGTGTAACCATGACACCAGAATCACCACCACCACCACCACCACCACCACAGGTTCATCAGATTTAATGGGTCATCAAGCTCAGCTTGCTCTGCTGGGCCCAAAATTTCACTAGCTGCTTCCTGAAGAAAACAATCTGAAATCCCTGTCTCTGTCATCTGGCCATCCTACTGCTTTCTTGGAACTGGTAATCACCATGGTTAAACTCAAACAGATCTGGGATTGCAGCATTACACCCATGTACTTGTGAGCTGATAATGGCTGGACACCTCTACCTGGTCTCTATAAATGAAGTGTCTTGTCCTAAAATACTACAGATGTTGAACACACATTTAAGAGGTTTTTAAGGCATTACAATATACAAAAACATAGTTTCACTGTCAATTTTGTAAGCTCAACTGAACCTTACATATGTCTGTCGATATTTGCTTAATTCTTGCATCTCCTGCCAACCAGGCTACCAATTGCACAACAATTGGATGTCAGATTATGATTGTTTCAATATTTTAAGTCAAGAAAACTGTTTCATTTATTGACGAGGAAATAGAGATGGAACCTAATTGTTGGTTTCTAAAACGTTTTGGGAAACAAAGGTGAAGCTTTTCTATGTATGTATTTTCTATGTATGTCAGAGCTTCCCATTTTCCCCATTTAGGAGTGACCTGACTTTTGTCATGTTCAAGGGCTAAAGTTTTCAATAACGAAAAACTTTGTGTTTGCTTTTGCATCCTACACAAAAGGTCCACATGGTAGTAGGGCTTTGCTTGCTCTTGCTGTTTTATTGCTGTTGTATTTTGGGATTCTTTTGTTTTGGTTTGAAGCCACACTGGCTGTGCTGAGGAATTCCTTTGCACTCAGGAATTACTCTGGCGGTACTCAGGGTACCATCTGGGATGAAAAGGCTGGAAGCCAGGTTGGCCATATGCAAGGCAATGGCCCTCTCCCGCTGCACATTCGCTCCGACCCCAAGTAGCAGTCTGAATGGTCTCAGGAGTCCTTTACCACCCTAGCTCTCAGCGTCCAGATCCGGAACCGATCTGGCGCAGGTGTGCGGCGCTGCCAGAGCCTGGAGGAGACGCGCCCCCGAGACAGCTGGAAAGTGCCACATACCCGTCTGTTGAGCCTGACATAGGCATGGGTGCGACTATCCCAAAGAGGAGTCATTACACCCATAGCTTGTAGGACGTTGGCAGTTGCAGACCCTGCGAGAGATGCAGGTGCGCGTGCGTGTCCATTACCTCTAACTGTTTAGAACTGAGCCAGGACAGCCCCAATCCGCGCGCACCTACAGGCTGCAGTGGTGCAAATGTTGGCCAGTCATGCACGAGATTGGTGGCTTTTCAGGCATAATAAGGATTCAGTTAGGGACTGTAGAAGTTCATGCTGTGTGGATGGAGTCTCCTGAACAAGAGAGAAGCCATTTGACCAATATAAAGAAATCAATACACATGCCAGCTGGTAGAACGTACATGTACTTTTAACCAGAGTGGAAATCAGTTATGAGTTCATAAAAATGAGATCCTTAGGGGTTTCAGTTCATAGTACATGTCTAGAAATATGTTAACAACAGAAAACCAGTTTGGTGTGGGAGAGAGCATTGTATTACAAGGCGAAGTTGAAGGAAACACCCAGCCATGCATTAAAAGCACATCATTGAGACTCTGGCAAAACTTAGCTTTGAACCACTAAAGATATTCCTCAATTCAACATTATATTTAGGAGGCAAATCATCTATAAAATGTATTGCAAATGCAAAGAAGTAAGTTGGAGATTCGTAGCTGTTTTAACATGAAACTTCGTGGCTATTCCAGGAAGAATAAGAGCTTCCAGTAGAAAGAAACTTTAAAAAAGCTAGTCAAACATGTTAGACAATTCTACATTACTTTCAGTCCTAGGGATTGGACCCCAATGAAGGATCAGCAAAACAAACAAACAAAAAAGCAAAATCCACTTCATTTGCTTGGGAAAACTCCTTTTAATTTTTGACCTCCATGGGTTAACAAGTCACAAATGACTGAATATTGCAAAGAAAGCGTAGACTATGTTGAAGGAGGTCAACAGGAAGAGAGGAAGGAGAGAGTTTTGAGGGGCACACAACTAGACTGGTGGATAAAGTATTGAGATACAGCCAAGACCAAGCCAACCTGTGTGCTGAGAATCGGGAAACTTTGTCTAAGTGGCTGGAAGAGGCCATGTGAGCTGCTCTGCCATTGAGCAGTTTGAAGGAAAGTTCTGGTTCTGGCCGTCCAATCAGAGCCCTTCATGGAATGTTTCCCCAGCCAGGCCCTCCTGGCCCTCCCCTCCCCCACTGCAGAATGTCTTGGGCCCAAGATTCTGAGGTTTGAATTCAAACTTCACCTTCACCCACTCGGATCCTGAGCGTCTGCGTGAGCAGTTCACTCTCTGATCCTGGTCCTGATTTTTGCCGTTGTGAAGGCTGATAAACTGCAGTGGCCTCTGGCCTCGGCTATGGCGATGGCGTCAGGAGGAGGTAAGCCTGTGAGGGTGTCTGTGTATGTGAGAAAGTCTCTGTCACCCTGAAATCCTTTGGGTTCATAGTTACCCTGACTGGGAACACCATGTTTTGAGTGGCTGAAAGAGGAGAAAGACCTGGGCTCCATAGATATCTCACCTGTACAGCAAAGGGAGCCCAGGGGAACCTGAGGGGTCTGGGAGGGCATCCTTGGAGGTGTGTCAAATTACCTGGGGGAAGGTCATTGGTATGGACAGAGGGAGGCAGCAGGCATATGGCTGCTTTATATGTGAGTGTCCTGCTGGTGGATGGGGGAACAGCGCCATTTGTCATGTGTCTGGAGGGACTGTTTTGTGGTGTCACAGGAACGACCCAGGCATGCTGAGTCCATGTCTCCTCCTGTGCTCTAGAATAAGTTTAGAAATAATTAGACTTGGGCTGAGCTCAACCAGATGTGGACAGCTCAGCACAGATGGTCCAGGCTGAACCTTGTTGAGTGAGGCTGTCTGTGTGTAATTCTGCCATGATGAATCCTCCCCAGAGGTGGACTGCAAGTGACTAACTGCCACAGTCAGAGCCTGACATTTCTGAAGACTTAAACTCTCTGCTGGCTGAGCCCAGCAGCTGTCTTGGGTCAGCAGGTTGGGAGACAGGTGACTTCAGCGTAGTTACGATTCAGATTCCTGAGTTATTCTGGATTGTTCTCATTTTGGTGAAGTTTGTTCTTCCATGGTCTGGCATCTCATGGTGCAGCCCCAGCAAGCATTTCAGCTCTGAGGTGAAGATTGATTGAGAATTGGATACTTCCCTCAAAGACAATGAATAAATGGATGTGTGAGTCTATGTGTGAGTTTGTGAGAATGAGTGTGTGTTTCTGTGTGTGTGTGTGTGGTGATATGTGGGATTTTCCTGAGAAAAGTCTGTGAAGGTCTGTTCCTTGAGGAGAGGTGGAGTGTACTGAGGCAGAAAGAGCATCCTCAGAGCAGTTGGAGACATCAGGGACTCTGTCCTGAGCATGATGCGCACAGGCTCTGGGTCGTCTCTAGTGCGAGTCTCTGTGTGAATTCCACCTGAGTAACGATGGTGGCAGACAATTTTCTTTCCTGGCACCTGGTTTATGCCTGATGTTAATTATCCTGTATCTGTCTCTGGGATAAAGTCTTAGATTATTTAGAAGATGTTACCAATTTTCAATCTAACATGATCAGCAGCTCCAGAACTCTGGAAACATCCCCAAGTGTCTGACTGGTGAAATCTCTGGCCATTTCCACACCTGCTGCCACCCCTGATGAAACTCTCCCAGAACACAAGAACCCTAGCCTTAGGATGTCCACGAAGTATAACCCAGCGGGGTGGGGGGGGGGGAGTGATGGCCTGTGCCAGGGACTCATGGCTGAGACAGGGCACACCACCTCATTCCTTTCAAAGGGCCTGATCTAGAGATGGTTGGGCCAGTGAGGCCTTGCTCCCCCGCACACCGTCTCCCTCTCACTCCCCTCCCTCCTCTCCACAGTGTCTCCTGTGCTGCTCCCAGAGATGACCATGAACCTTGGGGTCTCCGGCTCTGCTTTCTGGGTCTTGCCCTTTCTCAATCTAGGGCTCCCCCAGCCACCACCCTGGGAGCCCATCCAGATGCCCCCTCTGGTGACCTCGGCCATTGCTCCTGGCAACCCTCTGGTACTGTCACCTTTCCCCATGGTGCCTGTGATGACAGGAGCTGCAAGCCATGGTCCCCGCGTTCCTGAACCTTGCAAGGTCATCATCCAGGTCAGCCCTGAGGTGGGGCTTGTGGAATCAGCCCAGAACCAGCCCGTCATCCTGACACAGGCTTCACTCAACTGGGGGGGCCCAGAAGTTCCATCTGCCATGAATGGGCATCCTGCACCCATCTACTTGGTGTCATCTGTGCAGGAGACCGTTATGCCGACCCCATCTACTACTGTCACCCAGGCTGGGACAGGAGACCATCCTCCTCAGGCTCCACTGCCAGTGGCCCAGGTGGTTCCCATCATCCTCCCATCCAGTGGTGGACCACTGCCCCAGTGGGTTTATGGGGATAGTGGTCCCGCTACCACCTGGAACCAGGCATCACCTGAAACCTCCAGCAGCCCCTGTAGTGTCTACGAGAACTTTCGGCGCTGGCAGAAATTCAAGGCCCTGACCCGGAGGTACCTTCCTCAGACTCCGGACACTGAGGCTGTTTCCTGCTTCCTCATGTAAGTCCCTCGGGTGTCCTAGACCTAATGGGAGCTTCACAGGAAGGGACTGGGGTGACCCCCAGGGTAGGGTCCATGACAGCATGACCTCAGGAATGCCACCCTGGAGTTTCGGCTCAAATCCCATAGTGACCAATCATGCCCTAAATCTTCAACTCAGTCTGCTCATCAGGGATGGTCCTGACCTGTGGTCTGTAGGACAGACATTATGTTCCTAAGACCAGACACAGCACAGATGCACCAGGGTTCAGACAGGCCATGACTGCTCGGCCTTGGCATCTCATGATGTATCCCCAGAGCTGAGGGATCACACCAGCATGGCCACTGAGCTGGGGTGTGGGAGGCAGAGTCAACTCTGTGCGGGGAGACCAGGCCGCCATCGGGGCTCTAGGCATGGGTGTAGGACAGCGGGGCCTCCTGGCAGATACAGACCCTGACCGAGCCTGTCCTTGCAGCCCGGTGCTGCGCACCCTGTCCCGCCTGAAGCCCACCATGAGCCTGGAGGAAGGCCTGCGCCGGGCCCTGCGGGAATGGGAGGGCACGAGCAATTTTGACCGCATGATCTACTGCGACATGGCTGCCAAGTAAGTCAGTCCTGGGTAGAGAGTGGGGGTTGGGGCTGGCTGCGGGACCGGGCTTCAGGGGCTGCTCCCAGATAGCCAAGGCGTCCTTGGCATCCCCGGGAGGCCCTTCCCCTGTGGAAGCTTGTCCCTCCTTTGGTCGGGACATTTCTCCCCACCCCACTCTGGGGCTCCTGACCACAGTGTGAGGGTCACAGTCCCTTATTTTCTGTGACCCTCAAAAGGCTGATATGGGGAATCACTGGGGGCGCTGGGGTCTGTGCCCACCCATTTTCCACCCTCCTGAGGTCTTAGCCGTGAGTGTTCCCTGTCCCTGCCTCATCCAGCGTGGTCCAGACCAGCCCATCTCAATGGGGTCTGTGCTCCCCATACCAGGTTCATGGAGTTTGAGGCTGAGGAAGAGATGGAAGCGCAGAAGCTGCAGTGGATGAACGGAGTACAGGGCCTGCCAACCACTGCCCCACCCAGGCCTGAGCCTCAGGGGGCTCCAGGCCCACCGCTAGGCCAGCAGCCAGGTACCGACCCTGTTTCCCAGCTAATTTTCATAGGCCCAGGTAGGTGCTAGGGTTCCTGCCCTGCCAGGGAGCCTTCACTCTCCCGGGGACACCCAGGCCTATGCTCAGTGGACCCCTGTTCCTGGGTTTCTCCCTCTCCCTGAACACATCACACTGCCTGAGGGCGTCAGACTCACCTTTGAAGTGGGTTTGGAGACCCTGGGGACACGGTTGACCCCTCCTCTCTTTGAGGGTCTCCTCATCCCTCACGCAGTTATGGGATTCTATTACACACAGATATAGACACACACCTGACCTGACCCATCCCACAGGTATCAGTCCCCATTTCTGTGCTCAGTGCTGTGTGTCTAAGGGCAATGGACACGGGGTCCCCTCACGTCCCTCTCCCCTTATTCCTCCTCAGCCTGTGTCCCTAAGAAATCCAGACCCCGGGCTCGGGCAGCCTGCCCCAAGACGCACAAACCACAGCGGGCCCCCAAAAGCAAGGCCCCCAAGGAGATCCCCCCTGAGACCGTGCAGGAGAACATGGATATCATGGATGAGAAGCTAACGGCCCCCGATACAGTCTGCGGGCGCCCCTTGGCCGAAGGGCAGCGGGCAGGAAGGAGCAGCAGGAGGAGGCCGGGACCTGCCCTGAGCCGGGGCTCCTGAGCTATGTGTACGAGCTGTGCTCCCAGGAGGTCTTTGTCACCAAGGTGGGTTTTGGGGACTGCTGTAGGGTGGGGAGGGCGCAGGGTTGCTTCTGTCCAGGGCTTGGTAGTGACATATTTCTACTTGTGTTTGTGTGTATGTGTGCACATGTGTCTCCCTGTATACAAACATTGGCCCTAGTTTGTGAATTTCTGGGTTTGGTCGATGTGTGAACATCTCTGTGTGTCTCCATCTGTGTGTACTGTGTGGGCTCTGCGCAGAAACGTGTGGATACATGTACATGTGCCTAGAGGTGGAAGAGTGTGTGTCTTTGTGTCATGTGTGTACATGACAGAGACTATGTGAAACCGTCCAAGACTCTGCACTGTGCTGAGAACGGGTGTGTTTGCATCTTAATTCCTTCCTAGTCCATATGAGAACCCTCACACCCGCTTTCCCCTCCCAGGTCGAGGCAGTCATTCACCCCAGCTTCCTGGCGCACCTGCTCTCCCCAGAATCCCAGCTGGATCTCCTGGACCTGGCTGAGGAGCTCGAGGAGGAGGAAGGACTCACCCCCACACAGGTGAGGCACATAGGTTTCTGGGGTCCATGCAGGACCCAGGGGAATAATGTGAGGGTTTCCTGGAAGGCAATGGGTAGCGACCCACGGCAAACAGGAGGCATTTTGCATGTGATTGCTGGAAAAGAGTCCCTGCAGGGGACACAGGGGACAGGTCCCAGGGCACTCAGAGCAGCAGGTGCTTCATGAGTCAGGGAGGGGCGCCCAGCACTGGGGCCTAGTCACTTGGTGCCCTCCCTGCCCAGGCCATGGCCAGAGGCCTCCCTTTGAGTCCTCAGGGAGGATGAGGACGTGAATATGGGGTGAGGGAAGAGTTGGCGGGGGTGAGGGCCCTTAGTGGGACAGAGATCTGGGTTTTCTACTCTGAGAGGAGTCGCGGTCACTCTCTGTCCCACCCTGCACCCCCACATGCCCACACTCTCCTTCCTCCCTTCAGATTGTGGAAAAACGTCTACGGACTGTGCTGGACAAGGAGGTCCAGAAGGCTTGTCCCCAACACCAGCTGACTCCAAAGGACTCAAGTCCATCTGAGAGTGCAGCAGGTCACTGCAACTCAACCCCTACCTGGGGCCATAATCCAGGGGCCAGCGCTGAATCCTGTCCCCCTGAGACTGACTTTGGACACGCCTCAAGGCCTGTGCAGGCTGAGGCCACTGGGATGGCACCTCGAGCCTCTGTCCTCTCTTTGGGGAACCTGGAATCCCCATCCCTTCAGGCAGAACAGGCCCCCTGTCCCGGCCTCGCTGCCCCTACTCTGGACAGCAGTGTCTCCCTCATGCTGGGAGAGGCCCCTCCTGGCCAGGGGCCACATGGGGCAGCAGAGGGCTCCAGTGAGGAGGAGGAGGAGGAGCTGCCCTGCCTGGCCTTCCTCCAGGCCTCTCAACACAGCCTTCTGCCCTGGGGCTTCCCCATGAGCCCTGGCTCAGACACTGGCCCCCGCTGCCCGAGGGCCTGGGGGGCTTCTCAGACCCAACCCACTCAAAGAAGGGCCTGCAATCCTGCTGCCCCTGCTACTGCCCCTTCCAGGAAGCGTCCTCTGTGTGGGAGAGCAGGACTGGGCACTACTGAGAAGACCCCCTTCCCTGGGGAGCACCCCAGGGTGTCTGGGGACTCAGCCTTGACTGTGGAGCTGGTGGGCCCTTCCCTGCCCCCAAAGAGAAGGTTCCAGCCTGCTGTAGCCCAGAGGATTACAGTACAAGATGGGTACAGCATCCAGTAGGACACAGGGGGTCTCCCTCCCGAGCCTGGCTGCCCCTAGCAGCCTTGTCTTCCACCTGATCTTCATCCAGCTAGTACTTCTCTGTATTGTTTGGCGGGCCCAGTGGCGGGGTTGTGCTGGAGCAGCCCCTTTGTGTCATTGTGTAAATAGTTAATAAATTTCATTTCATTGAAAACACTCTTGGTATCTCCTGTCTCTCATGCTCCTTGGACAATCCTGAGATGAAAACAGGTAAGGGCGTTAGAGGGGTTGGGTCCTGTGAGACATTGTGCTCCCTGGAGCAGGGAGGAGTCCTCCCCACCCTTAGGGAGATGTGCTCAGTTTCACCAGACCCACCCAATTCTGTGGACATACGCGAGGCTCAAGTTTGCTGCCTTTTCCTTGGAATTCATCAAAAAGCACATCAAAGATTGAGGGCATCCCGCTGGGAAAAATCACAGCATGGGAGAGAGCAACACAAAGGAGCTCTCACAGATGTGGGAGACAGACTGTTTCTATTTCTTCCCTGAGTCCGTGGGTCACACCCAACAGTGACTGCTCTACAGAGCTCCTTGTTCTAGGACTCACTCCTGGTATAGCTCAGGGGACAACGTGGTGCTAGACATCAGTAGAACGAGGGCTGTACACATGCAACACAAGCACCTTAATGTGTATACAATTTTCCCAATTCTCAACATTCAATTTGATTTGTTTTAGTGTCACACAAAATGGTTGCTGGAGCTTACTCTGGCTCTGCCCAGGAAGTACTCCTTTCTGGGCTCAGGGGACCACATGGAGTGCCAGGAATCAAATCCAGGTTGCCCATTTTCAAATCAACTGCCCCATCAGCTGTACTACTTATTCAGTTCCAAAATACCTTTTAAAACAATTTCACCACACTTTAAAATAGAGCTTGTTTCCTCAGAAGGTGTCCATAACCTCCTCCACTCAGCCATCACCCTTTCTCTTCCCATTGATCTTTGAGTCTTGAACCACATATTCCTTTCTTCCTCTAGATTCCCACACTCTGGCCATCTAGCTTTCGGTGGCCTCTTTCACTGAGAACAGCTTTTCCTGGTCCACCTACATCAGCACATGTCCACAGTTCAAACGTCAACTACAGAATCATATTCCATGTGCAGTAGGGCTACATCTGGCAATTCCTTCAATGGTTGATGAACAGTGAACTTCTTTCTACTCCCTTGTACTAGCTAACAGCAGGTACACAGATTTTAAGTGAGGTTCTCAAATAATTTTATTGAGAACGCAAGCCTGGGAAAAACCCTCTCACTGCTGGCAAAGAACACCAAATTTGGGATTGTGGAGTAGAGGTTTTATGCACTGTGTAATGCAAACCAAGCACGATGGTTCTGATTTGTGTTATCCAGAGAACATGTGTCCTCTCTTGGTGTTTTCTTTGCACTAAGACAAACAACAAGGCCCTTAAACTTTCCTTGTCTGTCCCATCTCGACTTCTGGAACTGAGCATGGTGTCCTGAACCTGCAGTTTTCTTTATCCCTGATAGTTCAGGATCTATATTGCCTTTGGTGCTCTGTTACTTTCTGCCTATTTGGAGACAGTTCAAAATCACAGGTAGTTCCTGTCAGGAATGGGTTTTTTTTGTTACGCAAAATAATTTTTTAAATTTTATTTTCATAAAGTTATTCACAATAATGGATTACATTCAATATTTCAATCCCACCAACATTAAAACATCTCAACACCATTATTTCTAAGCTTACTACCACCACCACTCAAGCCTGCCTAACAGACAGATACTTTATTTTGTATAGCTTATTATGAATAGCATGAGAAATCACATGGCCACAAAAGTGGCTGCACGCCCTGGAATTCTACAATTTTAAATAATTAGTGTCCGGAGAAATCTCTGCAGCTAGCTGCTCGATTCTGAGATTCATTTTGGAGTCTCTGGATCATGGCCATTACTGAGCTTAAATGGCACAAGGAGGAAGGCAGTTCATGAGCGTGACATTGAGGCGAGGAGATGGGAAGGAGCAGCTGTCCCTGATCCCTTGAGGACTAGAGTTAGCAGTCACTGGTCTAACATACCTGGGTTTTCCATTGGGCTCTGGATTCGTAAGGGGCAGGTAGAGGGACAGCACCTGCCCCTGTCTGAGGCCCCCCGGTGAAATCGGCCTGCTGCAAGATCAGGAGACATCTCTTTAGCAAGCGTCCTGGTTCTGAGATTCATTTATTGTTGTGAATGATTTCGGGTAACCTTGAGGCTCCTCCACAGCACCAGTAGCTTCTGATGTGAAATGGCTCAACATGCCTGATCATGCATTTGGTCCCTAGAAGCAAGAAGAGTTCCTGGGAACCACACCAGTTTTGTTCTTTAAAACTCTTTAAAACTCTTAAAACTTTAAAACTCTTTAAAGCTCTCTAAAACTGTGATCAGTGTGGTAGAAATGAGGTATATCCAGACTCTATGGCACAAATGAAACAAGGCAGTCAGACCTTTCTACTGCTCCTGCATGCTCCTTTATGGGCACACAAAGTCCAGCATCCAGACTTCAGAGCAGATCAGCTGCCCTGCAGGGGACCCAGATACAGCAGCGGGGCCTGTGCTCATTCCCATAGACTAGCCCATAACCTCCAGGTTGTTCCTTTTGGCGAGCTCCTTGCCACCTAGCCCAACCCCAGCAACCGCTGGGAGTTTAAACAACACTGACGTGTCTGGAGAAAGCTCTGCTCTCCACTGGGGAGCACTGAGGAAGCCCTGCAGTCACAGTCAGGGAGCTGAGGGGTCCCTGGGCTCTTCCTCCTCCATGGAGCAGACCCTAGAGGGGCAGCCGGGTTGTGGAGCTGGGTTGGATGGAGGAGACTCTGAGGTGGTGGTGCTGATAAAGGACCTGAAAAGTTGGATCAAGCATCTGGAAAGCCCTGGGGACCTGGCTTTTACCTGTTAGAGCAGGGATAGCAGCTTGCTGAGACCAGCTCTTCATTCCTTTGAAGAGGGCGGGGAGTGAGGGTGGAAACGGGTCTATCTGGGGCTTGGGAGGTATTAACACAGTCTGCTCCCAAGAAAATGCACATCTCAAAATCCCTGGAGAGGGGACCATGTTTTATGTGACCAGGATAAAGATTGAGGGGTGCATTTTCATGGGATAGGTGGAAAACAATGGTCTCATGATCAGGCCTTGAGGATCCTGGAGCCCCAGAAGAGTCTCGCTGTTTGTGTCAAGTTCTTGGGATTGGGTTGTGTCAGACTAAAGCCATCCCAGAGCACATGCAGGTACGCCTGTGGCTGTGACTGGAAAACACTTGCAGGTGTTCCTTGCATTGTTGGTGCTTAGGCAGGCTTTGGTGCCCTCTTTGCCCAGGTCCTGTGCTCTCTGTATGTGTTGTCTCCAAAACAGGCCACCTGGGATAGGCTCCGGAAAAGGCAGCAGCCTCTGCAGTGGCCTAAGGGCCATGTTCCACACCCCACAGTTGGAACAGCTCTGGTGAGAGTCCAAACTGCACATCCAGGTGTGGGCTAGGTAAGGGCTCAGGCACTGGATCATGGAAGGGAAAACAAAACCCGCACCAGAGCTAGGTGAGAAGAGTTTCTGCAAACTTGTGTAGGCAGGTTCAAGCTGTGCAGGGGCTAGGGACTTACATGAGTAGATGGTCCTCAACTCTGGGCCAGAGGAGAGCTCCTGTCGAACCCTTACTTGATGGGGCTGGATCAAACCCAGGTTCTAGTAGAAACTTGGTATGTGGATGACTCTAGTTATGGCCAGCCAGATGGAGGCCAGTGTTAATCCAGCCTTCTACAGAGGGGACTTGGTGTGGTCCCAAGAGGAGGTAATGTGTGCCCTCTGGCAGGACATGCACTCTTGGCCTCCCTGCGAGTTGCCAGGCTGGGCTCTGCTGAGGGACCTGTGACTCAATGCTGCCCAGGAGACACAGGGCCTGGATACATGCCACCCGGTGGCTGCCTGCCAGGCTGCTGCATGCTGGCTCCAGAGCTCTATGGGTGGCAAATTGGGCTTGGTTTGACCCCTACACCCTGGAGAAGGAAGCAGTGCTATGGGCCTCAAAGGTGTTTCCAGCGATCAGACCCATTGACAGGGACAGCTCAAACAAAAAAACACAAACGGGACTTCATAAAATTAAAAAGCTTCTGCCTAGATAACAACAATGGTCTACAATGAAAGGACACCAGACTGAACTGGAGATAATGTTCATGTGCAACACATCAGGTAAATATGAATATCCAAGATCTAGAAAGTACTCAAGAGGACTCACCCCCCTCCCCCAATTCACAAACCCTATTTAAAAATAGTGAGAGGAAAGAAATAGATGCATCTTTAAAGTCGACTGATGGCCATGAAATAAGACATAAAAAGGGGTTCATTATCACGTGTTGCTGGTCTTCACTGGGCTGGAGCAATAGCACAAGAGGTAGGGTGTTTGCCTTGTACGTGGCTCACCTGGGTTTGATTCCTCTGTCCCTCTCAGAGAGCCCAGCAAGCTATTGAGAGTATCCCACCATCTTGGCAGAGCCTGGCACTCTACCGTGGCATATTCGATATGCCAAAAACAGTACTAACAAGTCTCACAATGTACACATTACTGTTGCCCACTCAAGCAAATTGATGAACAACGGGAGGACAGTTTTACAGTGCTATCACTTGCTCTCAGTGAAATCCAAATCAAGATGATAATAAAGTATCATATCACACAAAGGAGAATGACATCTGTCAGGGAAAAAAAAGTGGGCACAATCTGTGGTGTTGTTGGGATGTGGTGGAAAAGGAATCCTTACCTGCTGTTGTTGGGAATGTTGTCTGGCTTAGCTCCTGTGGAAAACAGTTTGGAGGTTTCCCAGAAAAGTAAGAACAGAGCTGCCATATGATCCAGCAATGCTGCATTTTGATATTACCCCCAAGACACAAAAACATTCATTCAAACGAACAAATGCACACCATTATTCATTGCAATACTCAACACTATAGCTAGACATGGAACCAACTTAGGTATCTAACATCGGATAAACAATTCATGAGAGTATGATATGCAAACACAGTGCAGCTATAACGGAAGGTGACGCCATACAGTTTGCCACAAGTTGAATGGAACTGAGTGAGTCAGAAGGAGGACAAATGCCACAGACAAATGTCACTTGTCTGTGGTATATAGAAGAACAGGGTAAGGAATGCAAGGTAACAAATGGGATACCTATATGACCCTTGACCCCTGACTACAGAAGTAAGGAATAAAGGGAAGGAAAAACTGAAGGGAGTGAGAAGAAAACGATGGAGGGTAACTGGGGTAGGGGGCATGCACAGTAGTATAGAGGGGATAGTTTTATCTGTATATTATGTCTGGATAATACAGCTAACAATAGTCTAAGAATAAGACTCAAACTACATCAGCCAAATAAAAAAAATGTGCTCGTCCAGGGGGTATGGTGCTGCCATGAGTCAACCTGCATCTGCGGGGAGAGTGCATCAACAGCCAGACTTTCTCAGTGTCTGGATGGGCTACCTGCCTCCACCCCCCTGTACTTGTGGAAGCCTCAGCAGTTACATCCACACCGCAAAGCTGCCACACAGTTAAAAAGCCTTACCGAGCCTTACCGAGTCAATAAAAATACTGAATTCTCTGAACAAACTCCATGCCCTCTTAGCACCTGTATTGTAAACCATTATGCACAAAAGGAAAAGGAGAGAGAGAATAAGAAGAAAAGTGCCTCCCATAGAGGGAGGCTAGGGATGAGGGATGGGGCGTTGGGGGATGGTGGGAAGGAAACAGGGGACACTGGTGGTGGCAAATGTACACTGGTAGAGAATAGTCATGTGCTGGATCATGATATGACTAAAACCCAACTATGAAGAGCTTTGTATTCGTACATCTCATGGACATTCAATGAAAAAAATTTTAAAAAGTAATGTGGAGTTCATGCCAATTCAATCAGCTTAATCAATGGCTGAATAAATAGCAGTACTCCTACATTAAATATAATGGTAATAACAAAATATACCTGTCAAGGAGACAGGCTGGGGGGTGGGAGGAAGCTTTGGGAAACTGGTGAAGAGAGGTCAACACAAGGGGTGAGATTGTATTGGAACATTGTATACCTCAAAGTCAGCTATGAATAACTATGTAAGTAACAACTCCTTAATGCTTAACAAACTTTTTCTGCATTTAAAAAGGAAAGAATAACTGTAGCATTGAGAGGATCAAAGAACAAATATGATTTCATCATCATGGGATATGAGCAGCTTCCGCCAAACATCACCCTTAAAGTAGTGCCAGAAGGGTCCATCATTCTATCACCATAGTCAGTGGTTCATCATCTGAGGATGCCTGAGGACCACATACCTGTTTTTCTGAAGGGGAGGAGGGAGAGGCACATGGAGTTGATGGAGCCCCGTGAGTGGAGCCATAGCTGTCAGCTGACCTGACTGGAGAGGTAGAGCATCACCCCCCACCCCTAGCAAACTCCACAGAGAAAGGCTAGGTTTGTGCCAACTAGCAAGACTGGACATTGTACACAGCCCCTTGGCTCTGGACACTTTGCTGTGACAGGTGTGTTCTTTCCCCCACTGCCCTTCCCTCTTCCCTGGGGATTCAGAGTCTTAGGTCAGAGGGAAACCCAGATGCTGTCCACCAACACCATAGACATGGGCTGAGATTGGAAGAACTGCGAACTCTGTGCTCAGGTTTGCCTTCCCTACCCAGGGCTGTGGGTGGCTAAGGGAAGCTGTCTCTGGCCTGCCTTTCCCCTCTTCCAAAAAGGACCCCAAAGAAACTCAGAAGTAACGGCACAGCATCACCTGCTTGTATTGGAAGAAGAGGCGATTGAGAAATCACAAGCTTGCAGGCTTCAAAAGAATGAACCTGTGAGGAAGCACTCACATTCTTCTCAGTGCATGTGGAACGATGTCCAGTTCAAATCAATCACAGACCTCTACAAAAGTATCAAAAATATTTAAATGAAATTAAGCATCTTTTCCCACTACAAAGTGACGAAGGAAAAAAAATAAATCCAAAGCAAACAGTAAGAATCACACTATACAGACGCAGAACAAGATTCTTCTGAAAAACTTTTAAAACAGTGAGGAAATAAATAAGATATATGAATATTAACAAGAGACACTGCAAAAAAAACTAAGGTATGAGGCAAAGAAAGTGATGGGAATGAAGGAAGATCAAAGAAATACAGGCCTACCTTTCAAAAAAGAGAGGAATAAGTAAGAAAGTCTCAAAAAATCAATTTGAGCTCACATGTGAACACTATGGAGATGGATAGATCAAAAAATTAGCAGAAGGAAATGATAAAAACCTGATCATAAATAAACAAAAATTTAAATGACATAAGAGCCCATATTATTTGAATCTCCTTCCTACAGAGCCTGGTGGATGTGATGGCAGAAAGAAATTATTATCTCATGCATGCTTCTTTTTCTAGAAACTCATAAATGACAAAGTAAGGGCCTTTGATTGTAGATTTCTGAGATATTCTCTCTTTATTTTTTTAATTTTTTTTCTTGTCCCTTTTTGTTTTTGGAACATACCTAAAGGTGCTCAGGGCCTACTCTGGGTTCAGAAGTCATTCCTGGCATTGCTCAGAGGACCATCAATGTTTACTGCATCAAAGCAGGATTTAGTCAGATGCAAGTGAGTGCCTTTACCCCAGTACCTAGCTCTGGCCTTTCTTTCCTTTTTTCTTTTTTTTCTTTTGGGGTCATACCCAGCGATGCACAGGGTTTACTCCTGGTTTATACACTGAGGAATTACTCCTGGTGGTGCTCAGGGAGCCATATGGGATGCTGGGAATAGAACCCGGGTCAGCCAGGTGTAATGCAAATGCTCTTGCCACTGTACTATTGCTCCAGCCCCACTTCTTTGCATTTTAACATAGGTTTCGGCACAGAAGATGAAAGACAGGGTCTTCAGCTGCCTCTGATCTCACCTGTAGATTCGTCTGACAGAAGAGACATTTCACAGCAGAAGGAAATGTGAATTTCATTTTCTTGTGTCTTGTTCACTAGTGTGATAATGGGTCTCAGGGATCTGAGAGCTCAGATGGACACAGGGAGGACATGAAGTAAAGAACTGAAACATCACTGACCACTCACGACAAGGAAGAAGCTTTGCGACAGAAAATCAAGAAAAAATTGGAAAACTCTCCAAATCAGCATATATATTATTGTAGATTTCAAAAGGGGAGGAAAAAATTACTACAGTAAGCCAAGAAAAGCAGGAGAAAGAATCTAATTTCCAGACTTAGCAATTCATAAGTAATTTCCACCAATCCCAGACACATAAAGAGAAATACAAAATTGGTTTTGACAAAGGTGCAAAAGTAAAATTCTTAGCTATGATAGAAAACACAAAATTAATCAGCTTAAAAATGAATAAACTGAACTTCATCAACATTTAAAACTCATATTTGGAGTAAGATGGTTTTCATGGCAAGTGGTCACCACGCTACAGTTTTCCATCTTTACAACTTCGTCTTATTGAGAATGATATTATCCAAACGGGACTATACATGCTATGAAAATGAAATGTTATAGAAATGACTACTCACTAAATGACTAAGCAAAATCCACTTGACATGCAGTTATAGAATCAATGTTTCTTATCTTGGATTTTAGCATTTGGTACAATGGATTCTACTATTTTCCCTGATGATTCACTCCCTGAGGATCTTTCAGATTATTTCCAATGAAAGTCATTACTGAAAAATTCCAAATTATACTGAAAATTTTGGAATTGTCCCTTCTAATGGGTGAATTTCATGACATGAATTATATCTCTGTAACAAGCTAAGAAGCGTATCCCTTATCTAGTGGTGTGGCTTGCCCTTCCTGGGTTTAAGCATGCGCCATACAATCCTGCCTTCCTGAGTCTCTGCTGGCTCCTTGGGTCTCCCGTTCTGCTCCAACATTCTCATCTAAGGACGAATTCACTCCCCCAGCTCCAGCTGCGCCATCGGCACTTACTAAACTCTGATGTAGACCTCTCCAGCCCAAATCTCTTCCAAAAGCCAAGTGGAGTTCCTAGTCCCTCTCTTGAGGGAGTAGAAGCACTCAGATCCTCTGTGGACCCTGCTCCAACTCTCCAAGGCCTGAGCAGGTCAGAGTGCAGCTAAGGTAGGGTGTGAGAGCTGGGGTCAGAGGGGGTTAGGGTGGGGACAGGGAGGGGTCAGGACAGGGATAGAACAAGGGCAGGTCCAAAGTCAAGGAGGGCTCATGAGAGACCTGTGTCCAATGGGGAAGATGGGATTAGAGAGGTCATATTTTAGGGTTCAGAGGTCAGAGGGGTGCAGTCAGGGCTGAAGCCACTCTGGCCATGGGCATGGAAACTGGAAGCCCCTGCAGGAGTTCCAGCCCCTCAGCCCTCGGCTCAGCAGGTGCTTGGGGCACCCTGGTCTCAGGTGAGCAGATGGCCTGTGGGCGGGGAACAGCCGGGGTAGACTGGCCCATCAGTCTCCTCTTTTTTCCTCTCTGTGTTCCCCAGTCTTTGAGCGGGCAGCTGGCCACAGCGTCCACACGGTTGGGGCACCCGGCCCACCCTGTCCAGGTCACATGCCCACTGCCCCTTGCGGAGACAGCGGGGAGGTGGAGGCAGGACACTAGTACAGCCCCGCACACAAAGCTAGTGTCTGGGCCAGGGGTGGGGGTGGGGGGGTGCTGCGGGCATGGGGTCTCCGGGATGCAGCTGTGACCATCTGTGGCCACCACATCCCTTCCTCGCATTCCACGGGGCTTGCTCACTGTGTGCTCTGCTGTCCATGTTCCTGCTGCCCAGGCTTCAGACAGGAATATCAGACAACAAGCTACCCTGTCACTCTGGAACTGGTTTACCGCTGCTTCTGCTTTCCCACTGAGAAGTGGTCAAGGCTCTACCAGAGAGGAAACGGGGACGTCCTGTTTACCACATGGCATCGGGCTGGTCATCACAGTATGCAGGAAGCCCAGGGGGTATGGATGATCTCTGGTGGCCACGAGGCCGTGGAAGGCCAGTGGCCATGGCAGGGCAGCCTGCAGTACCAGAGCATTCATCCCTGTGCAGCTGTGCTCATTCATTCCCACTGGGTGTTCTCTACCACCCACTGCTTTACAAAGTGAGTTGTTTCTCAGGTCCTAGCAGCCGGGCTTGCAGGGGGAGAGGGTTAAAAGTTTAGAGCCCCTGCATCCTCAAGACTGTGTGCTGGGACAATCTGTGTCCTTCTAGTCCAAGTTTTTTTGCCTGTGACCTGTCCTCTCCTGTATTGTCCTCTCTCCTCACCTGATTTTGCTCATCTTCTATCCTCATCCCTGTGCCTTTCCCTGACACAGGTCTGCCCCCGAGATGGCAGTGTTCATCCTGCCTCCCAGGAGCAATGTCAGCTGGCTCTGTGTCACCTCACACCACGGCTTCTCTCAATGTCCCTGCAATCCTGGTTGTCAGAGGGAGGCTGGAACCTGGGATGCAGTGGCAGATGCTGTTGTTCTGTAGGTCTCTGGCCTGGGGTCTCTGCTCACATGTCTATTGGTCAGCTGCATGGACACTAGATATGGAGTACCTGACCTTGAAGAAGAACAGAGCTGATCTCTGTACTGGGTTCGGTTGGGTGTTCCCAGTGGTTTGGGAGGGGCAGTAACCAGGAGTTGGATCTTTGGTACATACAGAGGACCACAAGCATCTGCTTTTTGCTGTGTCCCACTGGAGTCCCACTGTGGATTAGGTTGGCTTGACCCACCTCACTGTGTCTCCATTTAGTCAGAGCAGAAGTTCCCCCTGTGGGTCAGAAGGGCTGACACCATTGGAGTGGAGAACTCAGATGGCCAGGCTCCAGTGTGCATGAATCAATTTGTGGATGCGAGAGTTTGGTTACCGGCTGTGTGGGGAGGAATTTCCAGGTGAGTGAGTGGAAAGGTGGAATGTTTCGTCCCTCATGGTCAGAACACAGGACATCCTGCACGCATGGTCTCCTTTGACCAATGATTTTGTGCAGTTTCACAACAGGTGAGTACCAAGGAGTGAGAAAAAGGAGTGGTTCAAGAGCAGTTTGGTCATAAGGAGGGTCAAGAGGCAAGATGGAGCCAGGGCGCTCTGCATGTGCCCAAGGTAGGTCAGGATTGTCCAGGCCCATGGGACCTGAAGCCCTCCGTGATCCTTTCCAATAGTGGGTGTGTGCTGAGTTGTGATTAAACCGCCCTGATTGCGAGAGAGAAGGTCTGACAGAAAGGGAGGGTTCTGTGCGGTGGTGCAGACAAGGCAGTGCTGGGGGTCAGATGATGGTGGAGAGGCACAAGCTGCCATCTGCAGAAGATGATGACTGTCACCTTCCCTCCTGCAGGAAGTCTCAGGCCCCTGAGGATTACTGGGTGTGTTGGGGAAGTACCCAGCTCTACCAGGACACCCAGTAGGCCAGGAGGGTGGCTGTGAACTGCATTATCATCCATCCAGACTTTTAGAAGCTCCACCATTTTGCACCGGTGTTACAACTGCACCAACCTGTGAACTTCAGCTCCTATATCATCCCTGTATGCCTTCCAACCCCTGGCATGGAGCTGCTTCTTGGCACATCTTGTTTGATAAATGCCTATGGAAAGCTCTCTGAGGTCAGTGAGTGGTTATGGTGTGGGTGTGGATGGGAGACAGGGACTAGGATTCTAGCTCATCAAAATCTCTAGTTAATGTGGAGGCCTATGCACCTTGTGCCTCTGTGCCTTATTTCCTGAGAATTGGACTCTTCTCGTTCCTGTTGTGAAAAATGTGTCCTTCTGAAAGCTTCAAGTTACTCAGGTCGAAGACACTGAAATTCTGGGTCCTTTGCTTTTGGGAGTCAGGAATCTGGAAATCAAAGTTTCTCTGTCTTGGGTGTAAAATCTTAACTAATAAGTGAATTGATGTAGGGTTTCTCAAAAATGCTGTTTAGGTGACCTGAGAACTCCTCTCAGTGATGTACGGCCCACCTTCTCAGTTTGAGGATACAGTGTTGTTAGGTTCTGCAGTGACAGAGTTAACCAGGTCACCTCAGTGAAAACTGGGCGAAACCTCTAGGCCACATCTGGTTGTGCTCAAGGGCCTGTAGGGCTTTATCTTGATGCTCAAGGAACATGTCATGCCAGAGATATAACTAGCAACGATTTTGGGAGAAGCATGTATTTCACACATCTGTTCTCTTCTATCCCCTTGGTTCTAGTATTTCAATTTGATGTAGATCAGACATGACTTTATCAACTCAATTTGTCTGAGTATTCCTCTTTCTACTGTGAAATACCTTAATTTTTCCATGGCCATAGAAGGAACATGTAAAAGTAAGAAAAAAGCTCTTGGAGAACCTCGGGGAAGAACGATGATGACCTAAAATCATCTCAGTCCCATCACCTAAGTTTTGTTCTTCTCCTTACCTGTGTCTCCTATCTGCATCTTGGATTTGTCAGGTGAATGGAGTAATAGGGTGAATACAGGGCAAAACTTTGTGGAGGTTTTCAGTAAAATGAGGAGAAGTATAAAAATTTGCATAAACTTGAACTTGTTCAGAGAAGTGTGTTTATACATTAGTGAAATATTGATGCATAATGATTAGGGAAAAGGAAATATTGATTTATCTTTTCAATTTTTTATATTTATAAAGTTGTTCACAATAGGACACTACTTCCACTACCCAGCCGTCGCCACACTCCAGGACGCTTTCCGGAACCGCGCGGCAGCTCCGGCCGAGACCCACGCACAACTGAAGACCCACAGAACAAGGTAAGCGGAACTCTCTGAGACCTTGGACTCCAGGCTCGGCGGACCCAGGGACAGAGCTTCTCTGCTTGCTCCCACCACCACAGGTGACAAAGGGATTCTAATCAGGAGCCCCACCCTGCCCTGCCCTGTCTGCTTCCATCAACCACCCAGGGATCGAATTGTGCACAGGAGACCCACCCTACCCAGATAAATACCCCACTGGCAGACTTCCACTCTCGACACTACTTCCACTACCCAGCCGTCGCCACACTCCAGGACGCTTTCCGGAACCGCGCGGCCGCAAGCGGCCGCGCGACACATCATAAAACACTAAATACCCGTCTTCTGGAATTGTCGTACCATATTTGATAGGGTTCAAATATGGTAACACCTACAAGGGTGTTTAGAGGTCACCCCAAAAGCCTCTATACCTCTCGGAAAGACTGGCAAGCTACCGAGAGTATTCCGCCCGCACGGAAGAGCCTGGCAAGCTATCCGCTGTGTATTCGATATGCCAAAACCAGTAACTACAACTGGTCTCATTCACCTGACCCTGAAGGCTTCACCGACATGGCAGCACTGAGAAGGATGAGAAAGGAGAGGCCGACAAAATCTCAAGGCCGACCTAGGCTGCCACAACGAAGGAAGACAAAAATGATCGCCTGTACTTTCAATGCACGTACGCTAGCATCAGATGCATCCATCGAGGACCTGATGGTACAAGCGCAAATGATCAAGTACGACATCATTGGTCTGACCGAGACAAGAAGACACGAATCTCACCATGCCGTTTTCGACACTGGAGAAGAATTGTTCCTCGGAACATGCGATAAAAGAGGTGTTGGAGGCGTCGGTGTCCTTATCAACACAAACTTGGCCAAGAGCATTGATTCATTCGAATGCCTAACAACCTGAATCGGACGTTTACATTTGAATAGATGTGGCTCACTGCCTGCAGTTTCTATCTTCGTTGTCTACGCACCAACATCTCATTATGATGAAAGAGAAATCGAGAAGTTCTACATGGAGCTAGAGAAATTCTATAAAGAAGACCACACCTTCTACAAGATCATTGTGGGTGATTTTAATGCCAAGATAGGACCGAGAAGATCAGCTGAAGAACTTCACATCGGAACCCATGGCCTAGAATGGAACGAACAGGGTGAGAGACTGTCCGAGTTCATCATGTCGACCAAGACCATTCATGGTAACTCACAGTTCCAGAAGGCAGAATCTAAACGATGGACATGGGAGTCTCCCGGTGGACGATTCCACAACGAAATAGACCACATCATATTCAATCGACGGTTTTGCCTGACTGATGTCGCTGTTGTCCCAAAATTTCGAATGGGATCGGACCACCGTCTCCTTCGTGCAAAATTCTACTTCACAGAGCGGGGAGAAAGGGCTGCAAAGTTCAAAAAGAGAACTCCCAGAACGACCACCAACTGGGAACTCTTTGGTACTATTGCGGCAACATGGGAAGATGCCATTGTTGACAACATTGACGAGGAATACGATCGACTGGTTCAGCACCTCCATGAATGTGCGAGGAACGCCAAGAGAGAGATAGCCACAAAAAGTCGCCTATCTTCGAAAGCTCTTGAGCTAATTCGCCAGCGTGGTTTGGCGCATGCCTCAGGCAACCGCAAGCTAACGTCCGAGCTTGCAAAGCAGTGCAGAGATGCGATCAAGGAAGACCTCAAAGAGAGAAGAGCAGAAATACTGGTAGATGCGGCAGAAGCCGGGAAAAGTATTCGTAACGCCCGCCTGTCCTTCGCCAACTATAAGACCAAGATGACTGCCCTCCGACGTCCTGATGGATCCATCACATCCTCCAGAACGGCAATGGAGAAGATTATCCATGACTTCTACTCAAATCTCTTCGATAGCCATGTCCACTTGCCGACATACCAAATTCCACAGGATGGGTATGTCGTTCCCAACGTTCTCCCTTCCGAAATCCGACACGCCATTTCGTCAGTAAAGAAGCAAACAGCACCCGGCCCAGACAAGGTCAGACCTGAACAGCTGAAGAACCTGCCGTCAGTACTCATCAATACACTGGCTCGGCTCTTCACTCGCTACCTGTCTGAATGCAAGGTTCCATCTCAATGGAAAACCAGCAGGACCGTACTACTGTTCAAGAAGGGAGACATCCATGACATTGGCAACTATCGCCCGATCTGCCTATTGTCTGTCATCTACAAGTTGTTCACTCCAGTCATCCAGAACACTAGATGAAGAACAACCATGTGAGCAAGCAGGGTTCCGCAAAGGATTCAGCACCATCGACCATATCCACACGATAACCAAACTCATTGAGGTTTCTCGGGAGTTCAAGATGCCGCTCTGCTTAACGTTCATTGATTTAAAGAAGGCCTTTGATTCTGTTGAGACGGAAGCGGTCATTGAAGCCCTAGCCAATCAGGGCATACAAGCCCAATACATCAGGATCCTCCGTGAGCTGTATTGCGGATTCACTACCAGGATCTCACCATTCTACAAAGAAGTGATCGTTGATGTCAAGAGAGGGGTGCGGCAGGGTGATACCATTTCACCAAAACTCTTCAGTGCCACCCTCGAGAACATCATGCGACGACTGGAATGGGAAGGAATGGGAGTGAAGATAGATGGTCGGCAACTACACCACCTCCGCTTTGCTGATGACATTGTTTTAATAACACCAAACATCAGCCAAGCGGCACAAATGCTGGCCGACTTTGACCGTGAGTGTGGAAAGGTAGGACTACAGCTGAATCTTACGAAGACAATGTTTATGAGAAACAGCCTTGTTCCTGACGCCCCATTCGCTCTCAATGGAACGACCATCTCCGAATGCAACAGCTATGTGTACCTAGGTCTAGAGGTCAACATGACAAATGACCTGGCACCCGAGCTGCGCAGGAGGAAGAGAGCGGCTTGGAACGCCTTCAAGAACGTCGAAGAAATAGCTAAGAGGACGAAGAACCTCCAGCTCCGGGCACATCTCTTTGATTCCACTGTTCTTCCTGCATTAACATATGCCTCAGAGACCTGGGCCCTACGCAAACAAGATGAGAACGCCATTCAGGTCTCCCAAAGAAGAATAGAAAGAGCTATGCTTGGAATATCACGTTTCACTCAAATGAGAGAACGAATCCGGAGTTCTGACATCCGTCGACGATCAAGGATCAGGGACGCTGTCTCATTTGCCAGGGTGTCGAAAATCAGATGGGCTGGTCACGTAATGAGATTTAAAGACAACCGTTGGACTAGAGCTGTTACTGATTGGATTCCACGGGATGTCAAGAGACCGCGTGGCTGCCCACCTACCAGATGGTCAGACTTCTTTGTCAAGGTCATGAACGATCGGTTTGAGGCCCTCCATGTTCCCGGAGCGAAGAGATGCCATTGGGCTACACTAGCACGCGACAGGGACAAATGGAGACGTTACTGGCGCCCGCTCGAGCAAATCGACGACTAACGGGAAGTTAAGTGATTAAGTGATTAAGTGTTCACAATAATTTATTACATTAAATATTTCAACACCAATCCCACCACCATGTACCTTCCCGCCACCATTATTTTGAATTATATCTTTAACTTTATATTTTTATATCTTTATATCTTTATGGGCTGAAGCAATAGCACAGCGGGTAGGGCGTTTGCCTTGCACACAGCCAATATGGCCGACCCGAGTTCGATTCCTCTGCCCCTCTCAGAGAGCCGGACAAGCTACCGAAAGTATCTTGCCCACATGGCAAAGCCTGGCAAGCTTCCTGTGATGTATTCGATATGCCAAACACAGTAACAAGTTTCACAATGAAGGCGTTACTGGGCCCGCTCGAGAAAATCGATGAACAACCGGAGCACCGTGGACCGTGATATCTTTATATTTATCTTTCTTTTTTTCTGTCTGTCTGTCTTTTTCTTTCTCGGTCTCACCCAGCAATGCTCAGGGGGTTGCTACTGGCTCAGCACTCAGGAATTATTTCTGGGGATGCTCAGGGGACCATATGGGATGCTGTGAATCAAACGTGGGTCGGCTGCATGCAAGACAAACACTTTACCTGCTGTGCTATTGCTCCAGCTCCCCAATTGCCTTTATTTCTAAAGTCATTATTTGGTACACTGCTTCTCTTCAAAAGTGCTACAGGCATTTCAGACAGATCATATCATCCGGAAATGGGGTACAAAAGCATTCCAGATTCTTGCCTGAATCAGTGGCAGGAACACTTCCTTCCTCGTAACCAGCCCCCAACTATACATGCACATGCACGCACACACACACACACAAACACACACACACACACAAAAACACACACATGCTCGCAGACACACTCATACTCTCACTCAGTCATACAAGCTTATGCTGCGTTTGTCTTGAGGTCCAGGACCATGCCACAGACTTATCATTAGTCAGCCTATAGAATTTCAGACAATCAGCTTCTGACTTTTATGGGCTTAGCTGTGACCAGGTGGCCTCACCTCCAGTGCTCCCATGCCAGCCCGCCATCACAAACATCCTTCTGCCCATTACTTCCTCTCCCCTTCTCCTTTCTCTCTAGAAACTTCTTTGTTTTCACTGGGTCTGCAAGGTAGAGTTGTCATTTCTTCGTTATTGCTTGCCTTAGGAAATCACTTTTACATTTGAGCAAAATCTGTTAATTGTCTTTGAATAACTAATTAGTAGTGGTAGTTTAGAATCATATGGAGTTTCTGTATTAATTTTTTAAGGACTGCATATCATTATCCCTAGCAACTACACTAATTTCATTCCCAGTACCAGAGCCCTTTTCTCCACATCCTTGCCAACAATCATTTCTTCTTGAACCACTTTCCCAACTATGAGCCATTTCCGTAGCTATAAGTAATTTTGAATTTTTAAATGTGTCTGTGCGCCATCTTTGAGGAAGTGTCTGTTTATGTCTTTTGAATAATTTTTACTGTATTTTTTTCTGTTTTTTGGTTATATGAGTTAATATATTCTGGGTATTAATCCTTCGTTAGGCATGATGATCAAACAGCTTTTGCCTATTGCTCAGGTGCTTTTGTTTGTTTGTTTATTTGTTTCCATTGTAGTTTCCTTTTCTTTATAAATGCGTTTAGTTTTATGTTGTCCCATTCTATTGGATAACATTGGGTGTCCTTGCTCTTCCCGCAGAGAGCTTAGGTTTTTTGAGCTGCTCCCACAACAGTGCCCCTGAGGCATACCCAATTCCATCAAGCACCAATAATCCTATATTACTTTTCTCTTTCCTTCATGCCATTTGCAAGGATTATTTAGCAATGTCCATTTTGTATAGACACAGAAAGACAGTTGATGGCTATGCTTCATAACATGGAAGTTAATTGGCTCCAAAATAATATTTACTCCTGGTCATCCATATTTACTTGACTTAAGCCTCAGTTTCACTTGGTTCCTAGCTCTCCAAAAGCAGGATCCTGACGAAGGGATTGGATGGGCCCAGGGTAAACTGAAAACTACCCTGGCATTGGAAAGAGACAGGCTAAGTGTATGAAGTATAATAAGTTAAGAGCATCATCAGGTAAAAGACTCTGTCATGACCCAAGAAGAAGTTACTGAATAAGGACCCTGCTGAGGTTAGGATCAACTAGCCTGGCCTGAGAACTGTGGTTTGGAATATATAGCAAGATGTCCCAGGAAGATCCAACCTTTAAGCTTAATATAGTTCTTACTGTGTTCATACAAAAATGACTAGAAATTTTATAAGAAGTTACTATGGTTGTTTAAATGGATTACTTACTAGCTGAGGAAAGGAGAAAGCAATATACCCTAAATGCAATCCCGCCCTTGTACAGCTCTCCTAGTAATCTGGAGTGCTCCTAGTTATCTGAAGTGCTGAACCCTCAGATGAGATTTTGTCCTTGAGTTAATCTCCTAGAACATCCCCTGAATGACTAGCTTTATCTCTGTTTGATGTTCTGATATTGTTCAACCCCTCCTATGTGTACCCCCATCCTTCATGATTTCTATATTACTATACTGTAAGGGGAAAGAAGGGTCTAGGAGGATGAAAAGGAATCCAAGGACGATGACTGGAAGTAGAGGACTTTTAGATCTATGAAGAGACTAGGATGACAGAACTATGATGACTGGGACTACGAGCAAAAGTACAACGATGGTTTTGCAGTAAGGAAAGAGATCAGACTACACTGGGGAGGAGAGAGAAATAAACTGGCTACTGACAAGTCTGGGGCCCAGTTCCCCTGTTCCCGCAATCCTTTGTACATCTCTTGCTGTCATCTAGCCTGAAAGGTGGCTCTCGGCCACCAAACACTTGAGTCCCACATGTGTTTCCACTCCTTTATTTGGAAACTCACACCATTCGTGTATTCTTGATTGCTTTTCCCTCCCCACTGGAGATGTGTCTGAATGTATTCCTAATGTTGAAATCCCAGAATATACCCCCTAACTTTTCTTCTGTGTGTTTTATGATTTTATAGACATTTCTCTGTATGTGTTTCTCTGTGTGTTTGGGCCATTTCTCAGAAATTTCAGGGAAATTTCTGACTCTGGGGGTGAGGGTTTCACTCCTTTAGCTTAAAGGGGACCTGCAGTGTTGGATAGTGACCTTTACTCCTGCATGCAGAACATATGCTCAGCACTTTGACCCAACAATCTCTCTGATCCAAGATCCTTATGTCCAGGCAATATCTCCAGACAGTTCTCCCTGCCCCATGCTCTATATGATTTAGTGTCCACACAACTTTATGAGGGTTTGCTGGAAGACTTCAATGCATCATGGTCTGAAAAGTTAGTGGATACAATTTCTATCTTCCTGATTCTATTGAGGTGTGTTTTGGGACCCAGCACATAGTCTATCTTGGAAAATGTTCCATGTGCACATTTGCCGAAAAGAATGTGTATTTACATTTTGGGGGATGGAAAGGCCTGTATACATCTATTAGCCCTCTCTCTTCCATTTCTTCCTTCAAAGCCTTTCTTCAAAGCCATTCTTCCTCCAAAGGCATTCTTCCATGTCTTCCTTCTGAGTTTTAATCTTGTTGATCTATCCAGAGGTGATAAGATGGTGTTGAATTCTCTAGCTACTATTGTTTTGCTACCAATATCCTCCTTAAAGTTCCCAAGAAGTTGTTTTAAGTGTTTTGGTGGTCCCTCATTGGATGCGTATATGTTTAGGAGCATGATTTCCTTCCTGCTGTACATATTCCTTGATTATTTAAAAAAATGGCCTTTGTTGTCCCCTAAAATCTTTTTCAGCCTAAAATCTTTGTTGTTGGATATTAGTATGGCCACCCTGGATTCTTTGAGGGAGTTGTTTGCTTGAAGGATTGTTTTCTATCTTTTGACTTTGAGTCTATGTTTGCTCTGGCTCTTCAGATACGTTTCCTGTAGGTAGCAGAATGTTTGGTTCAGTTTCTTAATTCATTTTGCCACTCTGTGTCTCTTAGTTGACATTGAGAAAGATTATTGTATGGGGTTTTGTGCCATCTTTCTGTAGAGGTCTGTTGTGCTTGTAGGGATTTGTCTTGTCTTACAGTAGCCCCTTTAGTCCTTCTTTTAAGATTGGTTTTGAGTCTACGAAGTTCCTGAGTTGTTGTTTATTCATGAAATAGTGCATTATTCCTTTGAGTATCATTTTCCTCCTTTCCTGAGGGGCTTGAATTTTGGTGTCATAAAAATAAATTCTCCCTATAATTTCATCTCCCTACTGAATTTTCTTCACATTATTTTCTAGGTTTAGCTCTAAAATAATCCTTTTTATTTTACTTACATTTTAATCTCTGAACTAAATATATTCTCCTGTATTTTTGTTGTCTAAAGGTATTAATGCGATGGCAGAGGAGTACTGGAAGCCAGGTGGGAGGGTAACAGGGAAGATGGTGGGTCTGTCATTGGATGGTGGAAAGGGAAGATATATTGGCTGATCGGGGATTTCTATGAGAATGATGGGAGAATGGATGGATAGATGGACAAAGGTGAATGGATAACCAAGGGATAGGAGGGTGTGTGAGTGAATGTACACGAGGAGAGAGAGGCCAAAGGAAGGGTGACTGCTGATCTGGAAGGACGGGAGAAAACTGACTCATGGAGAATGAATGGATCTTGAAAGGGGAGTTGTGCTGGTGATTGCTTCTGCTCTGTGTGTTGCATGCATTGGTGGGGGAATTTGACATTTTTTGTGTTTAATAACAGGGCTGGGTGTTTATTTATGGGAGAGAGATGAACAAAGTAAGATAATTTAGGAGGCATAGGGAAACAGGAGGAGGCTTTTCTTGCTGGTGGGTAGGGGGCTGAGGCAGTGCTGAGGCTCAGCTGGGCTGAGAAATCTTGTTCTTTGGGAGTGCTAGAGAGTGGCAGAGTGAGGTGGGGGTAACTGAAATGCCAAAAGCCTCCTCTGTCCTTTGAGAGCCGGAGACTGGTAGTGAGTTGGAGGCTACAAGGACTCCTGCTGGGATTTTTAGGGAAAAGGATGATTGGCACATTCCCACTCTCCAAGATTAGCCCAGCTCTCAGGCACCAGGGAAGCTGTGACAGCTCACCTCAAAGTAGGTGACTAACATAGTGGAACTGTGTTATAATTTTTGGGTCACACCCAGCGATGAACAGGGGTTACTCCTGGCTCATGCACTCAGGAATCACTCCTGGCAGTGTTCAGGGGACCATATGGGATGTGGGAATCAAACCCGGATTGGCCACATGCCAGGCAAATGCCCTACCCGCTATACTATCGCTCCAGCCCCTGGAAATGCATTATGATGCCCCTGGAAGTGAAAGTCTGAAATCGAGGTGCAGCCTCTGGTTCCTTTGGATGGTGTATGGCACATGGTCGCCTTGGCTATTCCAGCTTCCAGATGCTGGACCCATTCCTGGCCAAGTACCCCTTCTGGCATACTCAGGGAACAAATCTGAGTCTTCCTCTGTCACCCCATCTGTTCTCTCACCTAAATCTCCTGCCTCCTTCAGCTGAAAGACGCTTACAGAGTGGAGTATCCTGAGTGGCAAGGAAAGAGAATCTGGGGGAGAGGAACTGGCTGGGGAGAGGGGACTGGAGCCATGGCTGGGGTGGGCAATGGACCCTCTGGTGCTGGTATGGTGGAGGGACACTGTGTCCATGGACCGCTACCACTGTAGCAGTGGGCAGTGCTGAAAGGAGGTAAAGGGATACGCATGATACCCTTTCAGTAACAGTATTGCAAACCATTCTGCCTAAAAAGGAAATGAGAGGGGGTGGGGGGAGACAGGCAGACAGACAGACAGACATGTGCTCTGGTCCGGTGTGTAGGACACTGTGTCCATGGTCCCCTATCACTGTAGCAGTGGACAGTGAGCAGTGGGTAGTGGGTGCTCTGGTGCTGCTGTGTAGGACTCTGTGTCTATGGGCCCCTATCACTATAGCAGAGGGCAGTGGGCACTCTGGTGCTGGTGTGCTAGAGGGACACTTTGTCCATGGAACCCTATCGCAATAGCATTAGAAATCATGGTACCAAATATTTTAGAAATATAAAGAATTGCTCATGGCGCCCCCAGATCTCCTGAGCATCATATGGGTAGTCTCCCCAACCCCAAGAGAGGAACCAGTCCAGTGGTTGCACATGCATACTGAGGGGCGCAAAGGCCATGTGCTGCCAGACACACGCCCAGCCCAGCACCACTGCCAGGGTGTGTCCTGTCCTCTTGCAGGCCCAGCAGCCAACATAGCCTTCCTTGGGAACATAGCCAAGGTGCCCCGGGCCTCTGCCCAGGCGCAGCACCCACAGAGGGGTCAGTCCTGTATGGGGCAGCAGACAGGCATCTTCTGAGGTGTGTAAACACACAAAAAATAAAAAGGGCCGGCGGTCTTGCCGTTTCCCCACTCCAGGGAGGTCGATGGCGATGGTCAGGTGAAGGAAGGAAACGAGGCCAAGCTAGTTGGTCTTAGTAGCCGTTTATTACATGGAAGAGATGTATGTCATGGAGGCCTCAGGAATCCTCGAGCACGTGCGCCTTTGTTCTCTCCGCTTCTGTCCTCAGCCCCATCTTCCCAGGTTCTCTGATGCACGTGTCCCCCCTTTCTCTGGTGCACGTGTCCCCCCAGAGAGCCCTGAAATCTCCCTTATATAGATCATAGTACCTCTAAAGGGCGCAATATAATGATGTCATCAGAAGGAGTTACAGAAAGAACGTTGAGGCGGCAAACCATACATTGTTTCCTTACATCCGCAGGCCAGTAATCCTGGCCTCACCTTTTCACAAGCTACAAGTACTTAGATTAGCACAACAAAGACCAGTCTGCTAGAGCTTGGAATCTACATCTCCAAAAAAGCAGTCTCATCCAAGCTAGTCAGGACACACAGAAAACTGCTTCTAGGACGTGTTTCTCCTCTCCTTGTCCAACCAACATATAAGCATACATAATATTAATCAATTACATTTTCCTCCTGATCAGACTCTGCTGACTTGTAAATATTTTTTTTCTCTCTTAATGTCCTTTGCATAGTTAGCTACCTCAGAGCAATTGCTTTTTTTAAGGACACAGGAAGATAGTTAAAAAGACATGCTTTTGTAACTTGGGAGTTGATTGACTCCAGATAATATTACTTGCTAGACATCTGCTCTCTCAACTTATGCCTCAGTTGCCCTTACTGCCTAGATCCCCCAAATCAGGGCCCCAATGAGGGACTGCATGGAACCAGGGCAAGCGGTGAGCACCCTGGCATCAAAATGGGCCTGGCCAAAGTTGCCTAATACTAAACTATAAGTTAAGAACATGGTCATGGACAAATTCTGTCATGATCCAAAAGTAATAACTAGATTTGGGTCCTGCTGGTGTTAGGAATGATTGATCCAGCCTGAGCACTGTAGTCTGAGTCTGTGGTGAGATGTCCCCAGGAGAGTTGTCCTACAAGCCTAATTGTGTGGATTCCTGATTCCAAACAGAATGGTAGTTATTAGGAAGTTGAATTAAGATGTTAATTAACTTTCTGATCTAAGGAGAGGAGAAACACACCTTAATTGCTGTTTTGCCCTGGTGGGCTGCAGGTGGTCAGAAAGGCTGAAGAACATGTTGATTGTACCTGGGTGGGGGGAGGCACGGTTTGGGAGGCTTGGTTTGAGAAGAGGTGGTAAAAAATGTGGTTGCAGAGAGTTGGTGAAAAAAGAAAGAGAGGTAGAGTCGGAGAGAGGCAGAGTTGGAGATGTGGGCAGAGCAAGAGACAGAGTTAGCGAGTGAGGGTTGGAGAGAGAATTGTGGAGTGTGTTAAAGAGAGGTTGGAGAGAGCTGCAGAGAGTTGGGAGCAAGTTGTGGAGTGAGTCATGGCTAGATGGGGAGAAAGTGGTGGAGAGAGTTTGGGAGAGACAAGAGATGGAATAAGGCAACTGATTATCAACCAGCTTGGCCCTCTTTTTTCCTCTGTCAGCCTCAGTCAAAGGTCATCCCAGGTGGGGAAGCGGTTCAAGAGCACTGTACAACCAGAGAGAGCCACCAGATGAGCCCATGAACATCCGCTAATCCGTGATCATTCCTAGAGACACCAGGGTAAAAGGAGTTGCAACAGTTAGGGAAAGGAGTTTAGGAAGGAGCCCAGGAGAGGAAAGCACATGGAGGAGTCCAGGGCAGGAAAGCACATTGGAGCCCTGAGTGACAGCAGAGCAGGCCACCCACCAGGTGCGGGGTAGCCTGGGAAGCAACCCACTGCTCACTGCCTGCCTAAGGACGTGCAGCAGGGTCTGCACCAATAACCGGCGTCTGCACAGTGACCGGGATCTGCACCGTGACTGGAGTCTACACTGGGCGACTGGGGTCTGCACCGGGAGACCCGCGACTGGAACCGGACAGGAGGGAGCCGCGCTGGGACCCCCGAGTTCCACCCGGCACAGCCTCCTCACTCAGGGCCGCACCCTCGGCTCCCCTCCTGCGACCACCTGCGTGCCTGGGGTCTTGCAGAGACCCCGGCAAGATGTGCGGACACCGGAGGCCAGTCACACTCAGTCGGGAGCGAGCGGACCCGGAGTGACACAGCCCTGCGCCAGCAGCGGGACTGGACTTTGCACTGAGGGTGCTGTACGTGCACTGCACCTGCGCACTCTGAACATCGCGCTCAGCGCGTCAAGCCCAACACATGATCCCCAAAGAACCACCAGGGGGGCGGTGCGGAGCCAGGAGTAATCCAGACCTCCACCAGGGATTTCCCAAAATGTCACATATTTCCACTCATATTAATTTGCCTGTATTGGGGGGCGGCGGTTGGGGGGCCGAATTTCCCTTCTAGCACTGCATTCTAAAGCCAGAATGTATTTTAATTACTTTTGCCACTATCGTCTAAAGCAACAGGGTTCAGGACTGGACAAATAGTTCAATGGGTAGGGATCTAACCTTGTACATGCGGACCCGAGATCCATGTGGACCCGAGATCCATGCCTGGAATCCCATATGGTCGCTGAGTCCACCAAGAGTAATCCCTGAGGAAAGCCAGGTGTGAACCAAAATCCAAACTATAAAGAGCAGGAGGTAGGATGCTCGCCTTCATGCTGCAGATCCAGTTCAGATCCACAGCACCACATGTGTTCCATGAGAGCCAGAAAAATAGGAGCACTGTTGGACGAGGTCAAATTGACCCAAACCCAAATACTATTGATGCAGGTGCAGCAGAAGTGGCAGCAGTGGGTTTCTGTGTTCATTCGTGAATCCAGGTTCTTAAATATTTTCAAGAATGAAAATACTAAATACTAAAGATTCTCAGGCTGGAGTGATAGCACAGTGGGTAGGGCAGTTGCCTTACATGCAGCCAACATTGCCGATAGAAGCTCGATTCCTCTGCCCCTCTCCAGAGCCCGGCAAGCTACCGAAATTATCTCTCTCGCCGGCAGAGCCTGGCAAGCTAACAGTGGCGTATTCAATATGCCAAACACAGTAACAAAAAGTCTCATGATGGAGATCTTACTGGGCCTGCTAGAGCAAATCAATGAACAACGGGAAGACCATGACCGTGAAAGATTGTCAGATTTAGAAAGTAGAAAAATTTATTGATAAGTAGAAGAGAAAGGAATAGGAGAGTCCCAAAGTGGGAGGGAACTTAGTGTGGGCCTATGGCTCTTTTTGTGAGACTTTTAGAGAAAAACCAGGTCTTTGTGTGACAGAGAATGCAGGGAATCTACAGGGTGGTCATGCTGATTTATCTTTCGGGTCATCTGCCTCAGGTATTGTTCATTATCTTAGCCTTGTGACTACTAATTCTAGGACAAGAGAATACGGTCCTGGGGAGCTCCAGGAATGTTTAAGATTTGGCCTTGCAGATGAGGTGGAGTAGATCAATGGGGGAAATGGAACTGCTGGTGAGGGGAAACAGTGGACACGCCTCTTGTTGGCAAGGGGAAACTTAGGATTCCTCTTTTACTATCAAATGATGACATATTCATGAAGGTGTTACTTGGTTATATGAAACACGTTATTAAGTTTTTCAACTTTCTTTATATCTAAGTTACAGGATATATCAGTTTGAACTCATTAGTGAGTGAGAAGCAGACTGTCACTATGTATTTGGTGAATGAAAGCTCAATTGAGTCACTTAACACTCTTCTATTCTACTAGATTTTATCAGGTATTTCTTTAACGTTTTATCGTTTATTGGTCATTATTTATCTATACAACCTCTGAAATGTAATTAATGAAAGAAACATTATCGGAGGGCTGGAGCAATAGTACAATGGGGTGAGCACTTGTCTTATATGCAACTGAACCAGGTTCGATCCCTGGCACTACATATGGTCCCTTCAACCTGGCCAAGAGTGATATGTGAGCACATATCTGAGAGCAATTCCTGAGTACTCCCAGGTGTGGCCCTCAAAACAAAACAAACAAAAAGAATTTTTATGGATCAGTAATATAATGGACTGAGTGCATGCAAGAGTCTCAAGTTTAATCCCTGAACAGATCCCAGGCCCCCCAAGTGCTACCAGGAATAATGTTGAAAAACAAAACAAAAAAATTTCATCAAACTCAAAATTATTTATTATGATGTGAATTCTGTCTTATGTGGAATGAGAGGCTATATTTTAGATGACATCCTAGGGATCTTCCAATGGGTGGAGTTATCACTGCACCATAGTAGAACTCTAGCCAGAGTCAGTAGAGATTTGCTTAAACAAAGGATTATTTTGTAGACATGTGAAACGGTGATATTTCTGAACAATTTCTCAGAGTGGAGCTTAATTTATCTGAGTTAGAAGACCAGATACGTAAAATTTAACACAGAGCAAGGTGAAACTTACCATCTCCTTTTCAAGTTCACTGCCTTAGCAGTGGTAGGTTGCTGAGTGGGTTTGAAGTAGAGCATTAATCAACTTTTGGGTAACTAATTGCTTTTTTCCGTCTTTAGTGTTTTGCCTTTCTGACCTTGGCTAATCTGAGTTGTATTTACTAATGTGATTTTGTAGTTTCCCCATCTTAGGGGAACATTTGCTCTTGTTTAAATATCTCAGCTGTGCTCCTGTTCTTTCCTCCACCTAAATATTTTCTAAGAAGTGTAACTTGACCATTGGAATGAAGCGTTAGTTAACTGTCTCATCCTTCCAAAGGCTTTTCAATTTCTCTGACTCCTTGTAATCCATAAGTACCCCTTTGCAGTGCATCCACATAAGATATAGTTCTGAACTCTGGAGTACTGTTTGTGGCTGACTTTACAGCCATATAGCTCTGTGTCAGGTGAACTTGATCTGGTACCATTGAATAATTTCTAAGCCATTTTGGGGGTTTGATGGTGGTGGAAGGAAGTACAGTAACTTTATACACGCTAAACATGACCACCCTGAACGCGCCAACAATTATAAAAAGTAATAATCAAATAATAATACCCATATTTGGGGGGAGTGTGTGTGTGTGTGTGTGTGTGTGTGTGTGTGTGTGTGTGTATGCTGATGCCTAGGCATTGTTTTAGCAGAAGAGAAGTGTTTCATTTCTGGCTGCATTTTCTCCCAGTAGCCAGAGTGAAAGTGAACAAATGTGGGAGTACAACTTAGTTTTCAGGATGACATGTTCATGGTTTTATCCTGTTTTAATTGTTTTAAAATGAGTTTCACTCAGTATTGTGAAAAAATCAAGTTTCTCTGATGAACTCATTCTAAGGATATTTCTTGGGGATATGGGGGCATGTATGTTGCTACTACCTCCCAAATGGTGCTCTGAAGATCTGGGACCCTTCTTGGCATTTCCTGGACAGCAGGGCATGAGGTTCATTTCAGGATGCTGCTTGTGCCCTGAGAGTTTGGACAGGCAACCATGTTGGTTGTCAAGGGCCTCCGAGACCAGAATTTACAGTTCCCAGGGATGAAGCTGGAGATGGCTGGGAGACTTTGTGATGTCAGGGATCAAACCAAGTTTGCTTTCATGCAGGCTTGCACCTTAATCCATGTACTGTAACCTAAAGCCTATTCTAAGAATCCTTAGATTTATTTATATGATTTAAATCATATAAATAAATCCCCTTGGCGGGGAGCGGGTTGAGCTTTCCTCCCCGCCCCGACCAGGGCTCCGGCAGCCGAAGACCTCCAGGACCAGCCACCACCATGCTGAGACCACTCTCCGCACACATGAAGGTACTGGCAGAGGGACAAAGCCACGCGGGTTCCGGGGCCGAGACCTCTAAGCCTACTCGAATTGGAGTCGAGCATCTTCCACCCAGATCCTCCAAATTCCAGTAGGCGGGGGTCACACCCACCACCTGGCCCCCTGGCGCCGTGTAATCCCATCAGAGGCCAAGACTCAGAGACTATAAAATCCAGATCCCAGAACCGCGCAGCCGAGACATCTTATCAAAACTTTGACATCTTATCAAAACTTTTTTAATGACATCTTATTGTCTCATTCCTACTTTGGACAAACTTGCAGGCTATCGAATGTAGCCTGCCCACAGGGCAGAGTCTGGCAAACTCCCCATGGCGTACCAAATATGCCAAATACCAGTAACAATGATGGGTCTCATTCTCCTAAATAGCCTTGAATATAATCTCAGGGCTAGGATGAAAGAGACGTTACTGGGGCCTGCTCGAGGCAATCGACGAATAACAGGATGATGAAATGAAAATGAAAAATTTAAATCATAGTTTTAATTATTCAAAGTACCCTTCGCCCCACAAACATCTAAAAGTCTTATATACTGATTGGAAAAGCTAAAACATATTGAAAATTATATGAAAGACAAAAAAGATCTATAAATCACTTAGATAATTGCTGTTAATTGAACTTTTATTTCTAACTAGTCTTCCATATTTTTGCACTTTGTAACTTTAAAGTGTTTAAAGAGAGACGCCTGCAGAAAAGTAGCCCTGAGAATCAGTGTTTCTCTCTTCACCACTCACACTGCACTGATCTCGTCCCAAACCCAGCAACATGAGGAAACAACGCAAATCTCCACCACATAGGGAGGACAACAAAAAGAATGCAGAAGAATCTGTTGAGACTGTTCACCTAAGGGACCTCTCAGACAAAGAATTCAGATATGAAGTCATGAAAATGTTCACTCAACTCAACCAGACAGTTAGACCGATATCCATTAACATGACAGAAAAAAATGACAAATTACACTAGGAAATGAGAGTAGAAATGTCACGAATAAAAGATTCCGTAGATGAAGTGAAACATTCAGTCCTTTCTCTCAACAATAGAATGACCGCAGATGAACAGAGAATCAGTGAGCTGGAAGATCAGCTGCACCAAGCTACAGAGAATAAGAGTCCTAGGAGATGATTCCAAGAGGAACAACATTAGAATCATTGGACTACCAGAAGCTCAGGGAAACAATCCCAATGAAAAAAACACGGTGAAACAAATCATTGCTGAAGTATTCCCAGAGCTCCACAATGCAGCCATTCAGGTTCAAGGAGCCCGAAGGGTACCAGCTAAAAGAGACCCTAACAAAAACACTCCAAGACATATCATAGTTAGAATGATTGATGTTCCTGATAGAGATACAATACTGCAAACAGCAAGGTCAAAGAAGAAAATCACATACAAGGAGAACCCCTTAGATTCACAGCAGATCCATCAGAGGAGACCCTCCAAGCCCTAAGGCAGTGGCAAGATATAGTGAAAAAAAACCTCACTGAAATGAATGCTTCACCAAGAATACTCTATCCAGCTAAACTCTCACTCAAAATTCAAGGAGTGGTACAGTATTTTCTTGACAAACAGCAGCTCAGGAACTTCATAGGCTCAAAACCAAACCTAAAATAATGGCTAAAGGGGCTACTATAAGACAAGACAAACCCTACAACCACAACACACCCTTACAGAAAGGTGACAGAAAAGTCCATAACAATGATCTCTCTCAATGTCAACGGTCTAAATTTACCACTGAAGAGACACAGAGTGACAAAATGGATTCAGAGACAAAACCCAACATTCTGCTGCCTACAAGAAACTCATCTCAACAGCCAGAGCAAACACAGACTCAATGTCAAAGGATGGAAAACAATCCTGCAAGCAAACAGCTACCTCAGATAAGCTGGGGTGGCCATACTAGTATCTGATAGCATTACTTTTGCATTGAAAAATATTAGAAGAGACAACGGAGGCTATTTTCTCTCCATCAAGGGACAAGGACAACAGGAAGAAATCACACTCTAAAATGCATATGCACCTAATGAGGGAACAGCTAAATATTTTAAACAACTGCTAACAAATTTTAAGGAGGACATTTCTAGCAACACAATAGTAGCTGGAGATTTCAACATCATCTTATCACCTCTGGATAGATCAACAAGAACAAAACTCAGCAAGGATACGTTGGCTTTGAAAGAAGAAATAGAAGAGATAGGGCGTATAGACCTGCACAGGGCTTTCTACCCAAAAAAGAAAGAATACACATTCTTCTCCAGTGCGCATGGAACTTTTTCAAAATACATCATGTCCTAGACCACAAAACATACCTAAATAGAATCAGGAAGATAGAAATAGTATCAACAATCTTTTCAGATCACGATGTACTGAGAATAGGAGTGAATCACACACAGATACGGAGAACCAAATCAAACACCCGGAAACTAAAAAACTCAATGCTTCAAAACGAGTGGATCAGGAGGGAAGTCAAGGATGAAATCAAAAGATACTTGGAAACAAATGAGAATGAAGACACGAGCTACCAAAACTTATGGGATGCAACAAAAACCGTTTGAAGGGGAAAATTTATAGCTCTGCAAGCATATCTCAGGACAGAAGAAAAGATGCACATAAACAACCTGACTTCACAGCTCAAGATCTGAGAAAAGGTTCAACAGAAGGAACGCAAATTGTGCAGAAGGAAAGAGACTATAAAACTTGGAGCAGAAATCAATGGCGTGGAAACCAAAAAAAAAAAAAAAACAATTCGAAAGATCAATGAAACCAAGAGCTGGTTATTCGAGAAAATAAATAAGATAGAAAAACCACTAGCTACACTCACAAAGAAACAGAGAGAGAACCCTAATAAATCGAATCAGAAATAAGAATGGGGATATCACAACAGAAACCAAAGAAATTCAAAAGATCATCAGAGACTACTTTGAAAGTCTGTATGCCACGAAACAAGAGAACCTAGAAGAAATGGATAAATTCCTGGATTCCTATTATCCCCCAAGACTGAATCAAGAAGATACAGTGTACCAGAATAGACCTACTCACATAAGGAAATAGGAAACTGTAATCAAAAGTCTTCCCAAAAACAAAAGCCCAGGTCAAGATGGATTCACTAGCCAATTTTTCCAAACATTTAAAGAGGACCTATTGTAGATTCTTCTCAAGATTTTCCAGGAAATTGAAAAAACAGAAACTCTCCCAAACAGTTTCTATGAAGCCCATATCTCTGTAATACCAAAAGGAAACAAAGACACCACAAGAAAAAGAAAACTCAGGCCGATATTCCTGATGAACACGGATACGAAGATACTCAACAAAATAGTAGCAAATAGCATTCAACAACTCATCAAAAAGATCATACACCATGACCAAGTGGGATTCATTCCAGGGATGCAAGGATGGTTCAACGTTCGGAAATCCGTCAACATAATCCATCATATCAATAAAAGAAAAGATGAAAATCATATGATCATATCAATAGATGCAGAGAAAGCATTTGACAAGATCCAGCAACCGTTTATGACGAAACCCCTCACCGAAATGGGGATAGCGGGGACTTTCCTCAATATAGTTAAAGCCATCTACCACAAACCTACAGGAAACATCATCCTCAATGGGGAAAAACTGAGAACCTTGCCCCTAAGATCAGGGACGAGACAAAGATGCCCACTCTCTCCACTACTGTTCAATATAGTACTGGAACTACTTGCAATATCAATTAATCAAGAAAAAGATATTAAGGGCATCCAGGTAGGGAAGGAAGAAATCAAGCTCTCACTATTCACAGCTGATATGATACTATACTTAGAGAATCCTAAAACCTCTACCAAGAAACTCCTTGAAAAAATAGACTTGTATAGTAAAGTTGTAGGCTATAAAATCAATACAAAACATTTTATGCTTTCCTATACGCAAATAGTGAAAGAGAAGAAAGTGACATAAAGAAAACAATCCCATTCACAATTGTACCCCAGAAAATCAAGTACCTAGGAATCAGGTTAACTAGGGAAGTAAAGGACCTGTACAAAGAAAACTACAAAATGCTTCTTCAGGAAATAAAAGAGGGCATGAGGAAATGGAAAAATATCCCCTGCTCCTCTTTACAATAGCCAGAAACTGGAGGAAACCTGAGTGCCCAAGAACAGATGACTGGTTAAAGAAACTTTGGTACATCTACACAATGGAGTACTATGTAGCTGATAGAAAAGATGAAGTGAGGAAATTTACATACGTGGTACAACATGGAAAGTATCATGCTAAGCGAAATGAGTCAGAAAGAGAGGGATAGACATAGAAAGATTGCATTCATCTGGGGGATATAAAGTAACAAAATATGAGATTAATACCCATGAATAGCTGAGATCAGCACCAGGAGGATTGCTCCATAGCTTAGAGGCCAGCCAGGTATTCTAGGGCAAAGGGCAGTTCAGATAGAGAAGGGAGCACTAAATAAAGGGTGTTTGGAGGATCCTCCCAGGAGGGGAGATGCATGTTGAAAGTAGACTATGAACTGAACATGTTTACCACTCAATGCCTTTTCTGCAGACCACAACACCCAAAAGGAGAGAGAACAAAAGGGAATGCCCTGCCACAGAGGCAGTGTGGGATGGCGGGGATGGGGGTGGGAGGGATGTTATCCATGGTGGTGGAAAATGGGCACTGGTGGAGGGATGTGTATTTGATCATTGTGTAATCGAAACCCAAGCACAAAAGTTTGTAAATCTACAACTGTACTTCATGGCGTTTCACTAATAAAAATTTAAAAAAAATCCCCTGCTCATGGATGGGGAGAATTAACATTGTCAAAATGGCAATACTTACCAAAGGACTGTAAAAATTCAATGCGATCCCTATAAGGATATCCATGACATTCTTCAAAAAAATGGAGGAAACAATCCTGATATTTATATGGAACAATAAGGCCCCACGAATAGCTAAAGCATTTCTTGGGAAAAAGAAAATGGGAGGAATAGACATCCCTAACTTCAAACTCTACTACAAAGCAGTAATAATTAAGACAGCATGGTACTGGAACAAAGGCAGAGCTGTAGACCAATGGAACAAAGTTGAATAGACTGAAATCTTCCCATGTGTAAACAGACAAAAAATAAAATAGGCCAGCGGTCAGACCGTTTCCCCACTCGTGGGAGGTCGATGGCCATGGTCAGGGGAAGGAAGGAAAGGAGGGCCAGGCTGGTTGGTCTTAGCAGAGGTTTATTACATGGAAGAGATGTATGTCATGGAGGACCCAGGATCTCTCAAGCATGTGTGCCTTAGTTCTCTCAGCATCTGTCCTCAGCTCCATCTTCCCAGGTTCTCTGATGCAGTGTCCCCCAGAGAGCCCTGAAATCTCCCTTATATAGATCATAGTACCTCTAAAGGGCACAATATAGTGATGTCATCAAAAGGAGTTACAGAAAGAACATTGAGGTAGCAAAATATACATTGTTTCTTTACATATGCAGGCCAGTAAACCTGGCCTCACCTTTTACAAGCTACAAGCACTGGGATTAGCACATCAAAGAGGAGTCTGCTAGAGCTTAGAATCTACATCTCCAAAATCAGCCAGCCTGGAGCCAGGCATCTACATCCCAAAGATCAGGCCTAGCTTAGCACCTGGGATCTGCATACCTAAGGCCAGCTAGGTTCCTGTGAGATAAGAGAAACTGCCTCAATATACTGAAATCATTTACTGAAGGCAGTTTGAAGGGGAGAAAGTTCAGTCTCATCCAAAGCTAGTCAGAACACAAAGGAAAGCTGCTTCTAGGGCAGATTCTCATTTAGCAGATCAACTCCCCTAGAACAGATTTCCCTGGATGTGTTTCTCCTCTCCTTGTCCGACCAACATATAAGCATACACGATATAAATCATTTTGTATGGACACAGGAAGAAATATTTTGAGCATATAGAATTGCTCTCCTAGGACCATCTCAGTCTCAGACTGCAGTGCTCAGGCCAGGTAGCTATCCTATTCCTAGCAGCAGGGTCCTAGTCTCGTCATTACTTTTGGATCATGATAGCATTTGCCTATGATCAATCTCTTATGTTATAGTTAAGAATCATGGCACCTTGGCCTGGCCCATCTCGATGCCAGGGTAGCACATAACTTACCAGCTTGGCCTTGGTTCCATCCAGTCCCACGTCGGGACCCTGCCCTTGGAGTGCTAGGAAGTGAGGGCATCTGAGGCTTAAGTTGAGAAGGCAGATGCCCAGGAGTGAATAATATTCAAGGCCAATTAACTCCTAAGTTACAAAGCATAATATTAAAGGTCTTCCTGTAACTATTCAAAAAGGACATTATATTAAAGTAAACTATTCAAAAGCCTTAAGGAGAGGAGAAAGGTAATATTAACTTACGGTACAAGTTCAGTGTCCTAGAAGGATGAGACCTTAAAAAGTGCTTGGGGGAGAGAGCATAGAAGTGATTACTGACAGACAAAGTATTGGGAGTGACTCAGGAGCACTGTGATGGGTACAACCTGATAAACCTAAGCTCCTTGTACTCCAACATTGCCCCAAGCATATTATGATCTAATTTTTAATAAAGGGACAAGGAATGTGAAGTGGAGCAGGCAAAGCCTCTTTAACAAATTGTGCTGGCAAAACTGGATGGCTACATGCAAAACAGTGGGCTCAGAACTCTACCTAACGCCATGCACAAAAATAAGCTCAAAATGGATTAATGACCTCAACATCAGACCGGAATCAATAAAGTTCATTGAAGACAAAGTTGACAAAACCCTCCATTATATGGAAGCTAATGGTATTTTCAAAGATGTCACACCACTGGCCAAGCAAGTGAAAACAGAGATAGACAAATGGGACTATCTTAAACTAAGAAGCTTCTGCACCTCAAAAAAAAAAAAACAGTGACCAAAATACAAAGACAGCCTACAGAATGGGAAAGGATATTTGCCAAATACACATCCTTCAAGGGTTTGATATCAAGAATATACAAGGTACTGATTGAACAACACGAGAAAAAAACACACAACCCCATCAAAAAATGGGGCGAGGAAATGAACAGAAACTTTCTCAAACAAGAAATCTGAATGGCTAAAAGGCACATGAGAAAATGCTCTACATCATTAATCATCAGGGAAATGCAGATCAAAACCACAATGAGATATCATTTCACACCACAGAGATTGGCCCACATCCAAAAGCAACTGATGTTGGCTCAGATGCGGCTAGAAAGGGACCGTCCTTCATTGTTGGTGAGAATGCTGAATGGTTCATCCCTTTTGGAAAACTGTATGGACGATTCTCCAAAAATTAGATTGAGCTCCCATTTGACCCAGCAATACCATTCCTGGGCATATATCCCAGAGAGGACAAAAGTATAGTTGAAGTGATGTCTGCACTTGTTTGTTCATTCCAGCCACTGTTTACAATACTAGAATCTGGAAAAAACCTGAGTGCTGGAGAATATGACTGGTTAAAGAAACTTTGGTACATCTACATATGGGAGTACTATGTAGCTGTTAGAAAAGATGAAGTCATGAAATTTACAGGAGACTAAAACACAAGAATAGCCGAGATTGGTACCAGGAGGTTCACTCCATGGCTTGGAGGCCAGCCGCACATGCTAGAGGAAAAGGCAGCTCAGATATAGAAGGGAGCACCAAGTAAAGGGTGTTGGGAGGATCCTCCCAGGATGGGAGATGCATGCTGAAAAGAGATTATAGACCCAATATGATTTCCACTCAATGCCTCTTTTGTTGCAAACCACAGCACCCAAAGGAGAGATAGAACAAAAGGGAATGCCCTGCCAGAGGCTGGGTGGGATGGGGGGATGGTGGGTGGGAGGAATACTGGGATCAGTGATGGTGGAAAATGAGCACTGGTAGAGGGATGGGTACTCGAACATTGTATAACTGAAACCCAAGTACAAAAGTTTGTAAGTCTACAACTGTACCTCATGGTGTTTCACTAACAAATTTTTAAAAACTTAAATAAAAAATCTACTCCAGTCTTACCTTCCCAAGAAAAATACCAAATGCGCTGAACAAACACGATGACCTCAGTACATGTATTGCAAACCATAGTGCACAAAAGGAGAGGGAGAGAGAGAAGAAAAGTGTCTGCCATAGAGGGAGGCTGGAGGGCTGGAGGAGGTATATAGTGGCAGATTGTGGGAGGAAAACAGGGCATATTGGTGGTGGAAATGTATAATGGTAGAGGGATGGGTGTTATATCATTGTATGACTAAATCATGAACAGTTTTGTAATGTCTGTCTCACTAATATTAAACAAAAAACTGAAAAAGAGAAATGAAGAAAATGAGACATTATGGGGGGGAAATGTGTTGATATGTGTTAGAATTTTCTATGTATGAAACATTGCTGTTGTAAAATATTGTAAAATTATCAAACAGTGGCTAAAATAAAATTTAACACTAAATATTTAAAAAAATTTTAATATTGAATTTGCTGTCTAAAATAATTGGTCATTTTACAATATGCCAATTTAACTATACCTAATATTATTCCTTGTATTGAATTCCTCTGTACCTAGTTCAATTTTTTTAGGTGGGTGGTGTTGGGTTCACTCCCACCTTGCTTAGGTGGTGCTCCTAGCTCTGTGTTTGGGAGCAATCTCCAGGGAGCATATGTGGTGCCTGGGAATCAACTGCAGCTGGTGACATGCCAGGGAAATGTCTAAACCCTTGTGTGACATTCCAGCCTGCCTTCGGGGATTTGAAACACAGTGTTTGCTTTTTCCACGTCCAAGTGCAGAGCTGTTCAGTCTTTATGGTGCTGGGGACCACCAGGCCACCCAGAGAGTGCTCTAGTGCTCTTGGGGCCTCCAGCATCTCACCTTGACGTGGCCAGGGGACTCTTAAGTGTATTTGGCTCCCAGTGTTGAGGGAGGGGCGATGTAGTGCCCACATCAAAGTCAGGTTCAGCACTTGCGAAATATGCACCACTGACCAATGAGCTAGCATTGATTAAGAACCTAAGAAATAAGGGTCGTGCTAATCCAGTCAAAGCCTATTGAAAATTAGGGTACCAAATAAATAAGGCCTCTAATAAAGCATTTTGTGTCCAGTCCCAATCCTCAGGAACAGTGGCCACCAGCTCTGTGCTACCTGCAGGGCTAATGAAACAGCCAAAGTCAGTGTCAGCTCACTGCACAGAGATAACAGACTTCGACCTCTGGTCAACACTGGCCAGATAGTTCCCAGGATGTGACTGGGATAGTGCTAGATCTTTTTGGTCACCTGGAAATCCTCACGAGTAGCTTTCTCAACCCGAGTGGTGAGTCTGCTGGTTTCCTTGAAATAAACCTACTAAGACACACTCACACACTTGGTGAATGCAAACTCTAAATATGACAAAAAGGGAAATGACTGACACATTGTTTTCTCTTCTCCTCTGCTAGTAATTCACGAAATAATCCACAAAGTAATGGGTTACATTTACTTCTGATAAATAGTGCCACTTATTTGCATCAACACATTAAGAAATACACAAATTCCTTTCATCTAAAACTTAGTTTCTTTGGATTCAGCGTAAAAGTTTAGAGCAGGGAGATTTTTTCTGGGGACATCCCGTCATATTCCCATACTAGAGACCTTCAGGACAGTTTCGTTTAACCTTTTCCTGATCCTTAAAGTCTTGTCACTTGTTTCCTTTGGGTCAGAATCTGTTCCATGATTGTTCTCTTGACAAATTATATTACTTCGGCATTCAAGTGTTCAGAAACAAGAGTTCTCATGACAGACAACAAAGCAGTAGTAGACAGAGAATCAATTCAATAGTAGCGAAGAGAATCAACTATAAGTTATCTGGGAATAAAAATAACTGAGTCACTTGGGAAGAAAAATATTTCCACTTTCATCAGCCACTGCCAGATCGAATGGCTGCTTCTCCCGAAAAGGAGCATTACTTGAGACCCCCATAACCATGCCACTGGACTCCGCACCAGTCCGTTTCACACGGAGAACTTCAGAGGGGGGCAGTTGAGAGCCCTCCCCGCCCCAAGAGACCCAGCTCTGACAGCCAAAATCTGCACAACCCTACCACCCTACCGCCAGGACACTGTGGGGTCATTCCCCACATGCTCAAGCGGAGTCTCACACATGAGTGAACATATTCCTGGAAACAGCATAAAACACCCCCTGCCCAGTCTCCATAATTACCACACCACATTTGATGGGGCTCAGATAGTAGCAACAAATCATCGAGGGAAATATATATATGCATATATATATTTCTTCACAGTTCCCTATATGAAAATGTTTGTAAGCATTTTCAACAGTACTACGTAACAGACAATATGAAATATATTATTTCTGTTGTGTTTGGGACAGGGATTGGGGCATGGAATGGAAATATCCTCAATTTGGTGGTGGTAAGATGTAATGGTGGTGGGATGGGTGTTTGAATATTCACGATCACGATCATACTGTTGTTCATAGATTGCCTCGAGCAGGCACCAGTAACTTCTCCTTTGTGTAGCCCTGAGATTCGAAAAAGTGCCACATTCAAGGATTTTTCAGGTTTAGGGGAAAGAGACCCATTATTGTTACTGGTATTTGGCATATTGTGTATGCCACGGGGAGTTTGCCAGTTTGAATATTTAATGTAATCAAATATTGGGAACTAAGTTCTAAAATAAAAAAAAAAACTCCACTTTCTTACCGAACTCATTTAGCGAGGGCTAAATTATGTACCATTGTATTTCTAACATAAAAAGCTCTGCTTTATTGTTTAAATTTTTTATCTACTTAAACTGTTTTATCAAGTATAAAATTACAAGTACCCTAAGAATTATCTTTGCAGATATTTGTAAGAATCTCTCTTGGCTCTGTAAAAGTACTTGCTGTTGCTAAGGTTTCTTGTGCTCTACACTACATAGATGTTCTACACTAGAACTTTGTAGAAAAAAATTTATTTCTTGTTTGTGAGTAGGCCATCTCATGTCGAAGACAGGGTAGCAGAATGCTTGCCACAGGACAATGTTGTGTCCCGTTCTACTCATGCAGTGCAACTCCTTCCACATGAGCACATGCAATGGTGTTATGAAATAACATGAAAACCTGGTCCCAAGTTCTCTCATGTATTTACCATATATTTGCAACATAGTTCTAATAGTAAAATAGTAAAGGTATTTAAAAACCTGGTTTAAAAACCACCTTTTCTCAAATTTTCACACATGGACAGACAAGACAACATTGTGGTAAAGCAAAAGAGACAAAACCAAGTTTCCAATGTTACAAAGCTTAAATCTGAAACACAGGTACAATAAATTTTGCAAAGGATCAACGATTTTACTTACAATTAAATATCTTATGATACAGAGAAAACTAGGCAGAAAGTCTGCTCTGAACTGCAAATTAACTGGGATACACTCTCCAGCCTTCAAAGTTTAATTTCTAGGAAGACAAATATTAAAGGGTTTAATAAATCATTCACTTAGATGATTATAAACAAGTAAGTCTTTGGGTCCAGAGCTATAGTACAGCAGCAGGACATTTGCCTTGCATGTGGGTGCCCCAGGTTGAATCTTTGGCACCCCATGTGGTCCTCTGAGCAATGCCAGCAGTAATTCCTGAGTGTAGAGTCAGGAGTAACCCTGATCAATGCCAGGTGATCCAAAAAGCTCGGAAAAACAAAACCAAAATCACATTTAAAAAAACCACAAAAGAAAACAAAATAAAAAACTAAGACTAGTTTGGGACATGGTAACAAAGCTGACACATAATAAAATCTTCTTCATATATTGCACTTTCAGGTACTTTGCAAAATAATTAGCAATATCATCTTTAACACTGATTACAATATGTTCCCACAGTTCTTGCTCAATTATTTTTAAAAATTTTTATATTTATAAAGTTGTTCACAATACTTTATTACATACACTCACTATTTCAACACCAATCCCACCACAATTATACCTTCCCAGCATCATTATTTCGAATTTTCCTACCCATACCCAAGCCTGCCCCAAAGGCAGAGGCTAAATAATTGATTTTGTATTGCTTATTATAAATAATAGACTTAAAATGATCCAAAAAGATTTCCTTAGAGGAAAGTGTGTGAAAATTGTGTATCTCACCAGCAGCCATTAAGCCCCTGTATAGGAAATCACTAACATGTTGTTACAGGTTGAGCCTTGTATATATATATATATACAGATCAGTTGCCTTCTACCTTACATCCCATCAAATGTAAATCTCTGACATCTTTATTTATTGTGACGATAACTGATGCTACTTGGCTCAGTGTTTGGGTAACTCCCAGCAGTGGTTGTGGAATCATGTGTTGCTAAGGACAGAACTGAGGGTTCACATATGTAAAACATGCACAACAGTCCTCTGAGCCATCTCCCTGATGTTCCTTCTTTATATTTATGGGAGGTGAGTTGCACTAAATTTTGAGAATGGGGCGAGGTTTAGGTAGGCTTTCCAGTTTAGTGGGTATTTTGAGTATTAGAAATGATGCTTTCTGAAATGCTCTCATTCTTTTTCTTCATATAGTTTGTTGTGGGCCTTCTCTTTGTCTTTATTTCCCCCATGCTATTCAATTTTTTTTTATCCTTAGCACTTTTACTTTGCATGTGGGCCCTGGTCTGGGAAGGGATCTTTGGTAGGTCACTTTTGACTCTTCATGAGCTAGACTAGACCAACTCTTTCGAGTCTTTCTAATCCTGCCTATTTCTTATGTCATCATGAGATGGGTACACTTGTTCCAGTGCCAATAACTATTCTCTAATTTGCTGGTTGTATTTTTCATTAAAGTTTCTTTTTTGAAAGGGGTGGCAGACCCTATCAGATGCAGCCTTTTATTCTCTTCTGGATTCTCCTTTATTGAGACCTCTATTTACATGCAGGTTTTGTGGCCATTGGTGATTTGCTAGTATTCATTTGTAGTTTGTTTTCCTTTTGTTATGAACGTTGCCCCAGTTTCCTTATTTCTCTAGTTCCTTTAGATAGAATAAATGCTTTAATTTAAATGCACAAGGAAATTAATCTATAAAAGGCAAAATAACTTTGTGAAAGATATAGGTAGGGCTGGTGATAACCAGTTTCTTTATGGGGACTGTCCCTGGCATTGCCCAGGTACCTAGTGGTACTCAAGCCCTGTGCTGGAGACACCTGTTGGCCCTGCAGTGTGTGGTGTCAGGAGGTGTTGGAATGAGCCTAGACCCACCACGTGCAAGGCAAGTTCTCTACTACTAGATCCATTTCTCCAACGCAAGAACTCATTTTTGTATTTAACCTGTTAGTCAATATTTTTTTTGACAGTGGTTGGGGTGGTATTTGGGTTTGGGGATCATATCCAGTATTGATTAAGGCTTTCTACTATGAATTTTAAATTAAATCACCATGAGATACACAGTTATAAAGCGGTTCATGATCCAATTTCAGTCATACAATGTTCTGAACCCCATCCCTCCACCAGTGCACATTTACACCACCAGTGTCCCCCAGTTTCTTCCCGCCACCCGCAACTACCAGCCTACCTCTATTGTAGACAGTTTTACTCTCTCTCTCTCTCTCTCTCTCTCTCACACACACACACACACACACACATTGTGGTTTGCAATATAAATATTGAGAGGTTATCGAATTTGTTCCTTTTCCTACTTTTAGCACTCAGTTCTTATCTGAGTAATCATTTAAAACTATTGCTGTCATAGTGGATCCTTCTCTATCCCAACTCTAGGTACTTTCCTCAAGGGATCACTCCTAGCAGTGTGCACAATGTTGTGCTTCCATATATGGTGCTAGGGATCAAACTGGGGTTGGTTGTGTTCAAGGCAAGTCCCCTAACACTTTTTTTTAAAATATGTCTGGCCCCTCAACTTTTTAATTAATTATTTTTTGATAGAAGGTGGGATTGCCAATGATAGAACTCCGTACCTCTACACTGCAAGCATGTATATCATGCATATATACTCATGTATATCACTGAGTAACAAGTAGGCTGGTAGTACAATATGAGGACCTGAGATAATTCAGCCTTGCTTTGGGGACCGTGTGGTATCAGGGATCGAACGGGGGTTGGGCACATATAAGGCATGCACCTTAATGTCTACTGTCCCTCTGGCCCCCATCTAATCTTTTAAATAGCAATAAAATACAGCTTTACAAAATTCTAGCATATACCTATTTCTTATATAACAATTAAAAACTACAAATTAGTCAAAGGCATATCATGTTTTATTTTTTTTTCTTTTGGGGTGACACCCGGTGATGCTCAGGGATTACTCCTGGCTCATGAACTCAGGAATTACTCCTGGCAGTGCTTGGGGGACCATATGGGTTGCTGGGAATCGAACCCGGGTAGGCCATGTTCGCTGCATACAACGCAAATGCCCTACCCGCTGTGCTATTGCTCCAGGCCCAAACATTTTTTAAAAGGAAAAGAATTTCTCAGTGTTCCGTGTAGAAACCTGTCAGTTAACAAGTTTCAGAGAAATGACCAAAGCAACTTGGATGATGCCAACAGAGAGGAGGAGTCCTGTTTCTCTTGCCACTAAAAAACATACTGTCAGGGACCCCTTCTGCTTTCTTCCAGGGAAGCTATTAACCCCTTGCTTCCAGGGGAATGGAAATCTTGGTAAAATAACGGTGAGTTTCTGAGGATAGGTAAGAAAGACGAGTAACTCCAAAATATTTCCTCCCAGCCGTCTAAGAGAGAAAATTTGCTCACTCCTTCACATGCAGAGTAATACGAAAAGAAAGTCTCAGCTCACCAGATGAAGAGGGGTAACATGAAAGAGAAAAAGATGGTAAGCAGGAAAATGAATACCAGATCCTTAGGAATTCCCCAAAAGAAAAAGACAAACACTACACATGGGTGACTGATTAACCCTTCCCCATACTGAGTAGGTAGGTGATCAGTCTCTCCCAGGCCCCTGAGTGAGAACCATTGTGAAAGCACTTTTCAGAACAGGCAGCACTCTGTGAGCTGCTTGGGGCCAGTCCTGGCACCTGAGATTCAACTCCATCCAGAAGGGAAACTCACTCCCCACATTCTGAAAAGGACTCAGAATCCAAACTCTCCCTGGGAGAGGAGCTAAGGGCTTTCTTGGAAGTCTGTCCAGGTAAGAAGGTGTTAAGGAAGGTACCTGTTGTCAGTGAATCTCATTGATCCCTTGCCCGCCTGGCCAACTTCTCCTGGAGTCTGTGGGCTGCTAAGGAAGGCTGGTACCCTTAGAGACCTTCTATTAGGATTCAGGTTTCATTTCAGCCACAAAGCCAGGAATTCCAAGTTGTCTTAGTATCATACCAGGGCCTTCAAATGTAACAGTTCGATTAATCCATCACAGCAAAACAAACTTTAGGACATTAAGCAATGAGAGTGAATATTTCATGTCAAGACTGACTGCAACCAGGCAATCTGCTGGAAGTGTAGCCAGACAGGGGCACCAAGCACTTGACATAGGAACATTCCTGAAACCTCGCATTGGGGGCAAAGAGAAAAGGAGCAAATAAATGGGGCTTCTCAATTGGTTGTGTTGTGACAATACACTAAGTTACACTGAAGCAGGAGGGGTCTTATTTGTGGTTCCTGTTGCTCGAAATCTTTGTTATGGACACATTGTTTTAGGTCCCATAGAGACATCTATGAATTGACTAATTGTTTCTGTGACACTTGCCTATTTCTCCACCCGGGTAACAGGTGGGTTTGGGTCCTTCTGCTCCATTCTGAACCAAGACTTATTACTGATGACCTATTCTTCTCTGCTAGGTTCCTAGAATGAGCCACTCAGAGTTCCTGCCTCTGGCTGTCTCCTGGTTGCCTTTGCTTAGCTCCCGCTCACATTTCTAACTTTCCTGTCACTATAGCAATACACCATGAGAAGGTATTTCTTAATTCAAGTGGTACAGCAGAAACAGAGCAAAAGTACATTTTAACCCTTACATATCAAAGCAGCCTGAGACACCAATGGGAACAGGATATCACTGCTCAGACCACCTTAAACCCAGATTTAAACCAAAAACTCACATGAAGCACTAGTAATAATGAAAAAACTTAAGAAATTTCACCATTCTTTGGACAGAGACAGAAGCTCAGAACACTTCTCAAGTGCTTCATAAATTCTGAGACTGACTGACATGACCTAAAGCAACAAAATGCTCTTTATAACCACGGAACTACTAAAGCATCACAAGTGTCAATGAACCTACAAAAGACTGAGGGGAGAAACAATAAGTAATTGAACAGAAGAGGTAAAGAATACAATAGTAGGACTCAGCATTAGAATGGAACAAGCCAAAATTCAATCAGTGACACACATGGCAGTGGGTGGGGGGAGTATGATTCTGCCAGAAGTTCAACCTGTTCCTTCTGGGAGAGCGCATCAGCAGCCTGCTGGTGTCTTCAATGCTGCTGTGCCTTTGGTTGGACCCCAACAACTTGGGGCCAAGTTTACCCAGAAAGTAAACAAACAAAAGTTACATATGTGGGAGCGACACAGACAAACCACCGCTGGCTCAGCTATACAGACTCATGTCTTGGCCTTATTTTCAGAGACCCATAAATTTCGAAAGAGAACAAAAGCTATATTTAAGGCCAGTGGTGCACTGTGGGAGAGCAGTTGTGCCCTGTATGGCATATGCCAATTTCTCTGGAAAAGATGGAAAGAAGGGCCATGATCCAGAGACACAAAAGAGTCTCGAACAGAGCAGCTCACTGCAGAGATGCCTCCAGAATTCAAGCAGACCAACTTCACTGACATGCCCTGATTTGGTGGGGGCGGAAGGCAATGTCCCTCCACCTGCCCCCTAAGCCCCACCTCCCTGGAGGTTGCCAACTTTCAGAACCCAGAGAGAAGTGCAGGTAAGAGGGTTCAGAGACAACAAACTCCTTGCGTCATGGGATAGGGGATGGTAGGGTCCCTCTCTTCCCCCATCCCCATAGGACCCTGGATGTCATGCCCACAAACTGTCTCTGGCTGCTACTTAAGCTTCTTAATGGCCAGGATCCAGACACACATAAGAATCTCGAATCGAGCAGTTTGCTGCAGAGATTTTACACACCCTACTTATCTAGAATGTTAGAATTCCAAGAGCACGCTAAGGCTCTTGTGACCACGAGACATCTTATGTGAATCACAACAAGGAATTTAAAAAGGTGCATAGGGGAGACTGTCTGCCATAGAGGCAGGGGGAGGGGTGGGACAGTAGGGATACTGGGGACATTGGTGGTGGAAGATGTGCATTGGTGGAGGGATGGGTGTTTGATCCTTGTATGACAAACTCAAACAGGGAAGCTTTGTAACTGTGTCACAGTGATTCAATAATTTTTTTTAAAAAAGACAGTACACATGTCCTCATCAATAATCAAGAGATAGAGGCCAGAAAGATAGCAAACCAGGTAGGGCACTTCCTTGCACATTACTGATCTGTTAGATCCCTTGTTCCCCATGTGGTCTTCTTAGCCAGCCAGGATTTTTCTCTGCATGCAGAGCCAGGATAAGCCCAGAGCACCAGTGGATGTGGCCCACAAACAAATAAAAAAGAGGTCTAGAAAAGAGAATTTTTAAATAAATAATGTAAGCTATTTAACTGACAACAGAAGAGAAAAATCACTGAATTATAGAATTTCTAGAAGGGCAGTAAAGAAACAAATGCAATAGTGTAGTGGGTAAGATACTTTCTTGCATGACGCTGACTTAGATCCAATATTCAATATCACCCAGAATCCTCCAAGTCCCATCAGGAGTGATCTCTGTGTACAGAGCCAGGAGTAAGCCCTGAGCACTGCTAGTGTAGACCCCAAACAAAAATGAAAATGAAAAACAAATCAGTAAATAACCTCCCAAAGCAAAACTACAGATCCAAAATGGATTCACTAACACACAGCCAAGCCAAATTAGATCCTCAGCACCCACATGTTTTCCCAAGCCCCCTGGGTGTCACTCACAATCACTGAGCCAGCAGTAAGAGCTGAGCTCCTCTGGGAGTGATGCAAAAAAAAAAAACAATAACGTAGAAATCAAGCTAATATTCACAACAAATGTAAAAAACTACATGAGTTTTATCAGTCATTTTACAAAGGAAAAGGAAAGGAACCCCAGAAATGGGAAAATACTACATGTTTATGGGCATGAAAAATTAACATTGCCCAAATGATAATACCCAAATTATACATATTTAATGTAGTTGTTCAAGATTCTGATGACATTCATCAACAATTTAGAAAAAATTTAGTGAAATTAATACAGAATCGTAAAACTCCCTGAGAACTAAAAGCAATTTTAAGAAAAAAGGAGGGAAGTATTGCATTTCCTGGCTTACTATTGTACTAAAGTAAATTTTCTTGTTATAGGATGTATGGTTGTCAGTGAGACCCCAGAAATACCCAAAAGGGCCATGGGTGAAAACTAGTTAACTGGAGGTGGTGGTGGTGGTGGGGATAGACTAAGACTATATGGTTAAACAATAAGATAGGAAGATATTGGAAGAATCAAGATTGGAAGGGGGCACATTAAAGATAAAGTCAGAAGCAACGTTGCACAATATAGTAATCAAAATTATGATCTATTGAAAAAAAAGCAAACTCTCAGGGCCATGGGGTAGAATTGACAACACACAGATATAACGCACATATTTATTGAAAAATCTATGACAAAGTTGCTAGGTACATAAAGTGTGGCAGGCAAGTCCTCTTCAACTAACATGTGGGGAAAACTGGAAAATAAAATGTAAAAAAAGAGAAGGAAATACGTATCTCATATCCACCCAAAGTTAATTCAAAGTGGATTATAGACTTTGATATTGGACCATAATCCATACAATACATTTTTGAAAGCATATACAGACATGTCTAGGAAAGGAACCTCATAGGTGTGTGCAATGGTTTGATTTCACTGGTAAAAGAAATAAAAATACAAAGGGGATTAAAACAAATGTACAAGTGAGTACAGAACAAATAAAACTTGAGATAAAATGTTAAAACTGCCCTACTGCATGGGAGAAAATATTTTCAAACATATAACAAATAAAGGACCAATGTCAAGATGTATAAAACATGCAAAAGCTCAACACAACCCAAATCATCACATCAAATAGGAGAGAAGTGAGACCCATCCACAAAGAGGACATACAAATGATCAATAAGTGTATGAAAACATGTTCAGTATCAACTATTACGAGGACATTGCAAATTAAAACAATGAGATATTATCACCCACCAGTGAAAATGGCATATGTCACAAAGAGTAGAAACAACTACTGTTGGCAGGAATGTAAAAAAGGAAACCTCACTGGGAAACTGAACTTGTTCAACTTCTAGGGAAAACACTTCAGAGATTTCACCAAACAATAAAAATATAATTTCCATATGTTTCAGAGATTTCACTTGTTGGCATTGCCCCACTAAAAACAGAAAATATTAATTTGAAAAAATATATGAATACCTGTGTTCATCGAAGCCTAATTAGAATAGCCAGGAAATGGAGGCAACCCAAACATCAATGATGGATGAATAAAGAAGTTAGGACACAAGTGCACACATGCAGATGTACACAATGGAAATTTACTAAGCTATTACAAAATAATGAAATCTCTGACTGGAGCTGGAATAAGTCAGAGGGATTAAGACAAAAGCCTTAATTTCAATAAGTAAGTCAGTTGAAATAAGTAAGAGAGATTAAGACAAAACTCACACAATCTCTCTCGTGTGTGATATTGGGAGTCAGAAAACAAGGAAAGAGAGAGTGTCAAATATGGCAACCCCTTAACCTTGAATTCCAAACCTGAGATTACCATACACTTGGGCGAGGAGTGGGATAAAACAAGACGTGAAGCTTGAAGTAGCACATGGATATTGGTGGAAAGTCTTGTGCATTTTGGTGGGATGAACTGCAATAACTGTAATAATAAATACTGTTCCCCCAACAAAGCAGTGGTTAGAACTGTTGGTTATTAATTCTAAGTTAACAGGGAAGGCACACATGACCTGCAAAGATTAACCTTAGACCTGTCGCTCATCATCCTCATTTAGGAGGACTTGAAATGCTACCGACTGAAGTAGTGATGGTTTGCAATGAGAAAAATTCTCTCTTGCTTTCACATGACTCAAACTATGCACCCAGTTTTATTATTTTAACCATCTTAGACATCCATAAAGCCCTTTGGTGTTCAACCCACTTGGGAGCTAGATGGCAGTGGGTGCTGGTCTCCTGGTGTATTTAGGGCTCATTCAAGCCCGGAATGGGTGGAAGGGAACACAACAATCTATCTGGGGTCTCCACCTATAGAGTCGGAGTGCAAAAAACCCAGAGCACAACCAACACAGCAGAGTCAGAGAATCAGAAGTCAAATTTAAAGCAATGAAGGAAAAATATACATGCATACTTATTTACTATACATATATAAAGCAATCAATGCATCACAATCTTCCTAAGTGCACATGGGATATTTGCTAGGACTGATCATTTGTTAGACCACAAAAAATTTCTTAGGAATTTCAAGAAGATCTAAAACATGCCAAGTAACGAATGTGAACACAATTGCAAGAAAGTAAAAATTAATCATAAAGAAAAATTAGAACTACATATATGCAGGAAAATAAAAAAAAACTCTGAACAGCCAATGGTAGGAGAATGAAAGTTAAGTGGAAATTAGAGGGGGAAAAATGAGACAAATAAAAAAGGAAACACATCTTTCTAAAACACGTGACATGCTGCAGAGTTAAGAGAAATTTCACAGCACTGAAGGTCTACATCAAGGCCTGGCAGTCAAAACTCTCCAGAATTCAACCGTTGCCATGGTCACGGCTGCTCTTCACATGTTCAGGCAGAGCCTACCCATGACTGACCCTATTCCTCGACCCTGCGCCTGCATTTCATACCTGACACAACCCATCTTCCAAGAGTGGCACACCACATTTGATGAAGGCAACCAATTCTCTAGGGAAATATATCTTTACATATATATATATATATATGTATATCACTGTTACTGTCCTCCCATTGTTCATGGATTTGCTTGAGCAGCCCAGTAACGTCTCCATTTTGTGACTTGTTGTTACTTTCTTTGACATATCGAATAAATCACGGGTAGCTTGCCAGGCTTTGCCTTGCAGGCGAGATACTCTCAGTAGCTTGCAGGGTCTTTGAGAGGGACGAAGGAATTGAACTCAGGTTGGCCGCATGCAAGGCAAACACCCTAGGGCTGTGCTATTGCTCCAGTCCAATATCTATGCACAAAGGACTGAACCTTTAACAACATGCTCATAATCTCTTATAGAAGGGTTTAGTGGTTAATGCATGAAATACAACAATCTTCACACACTTTTCTCTAAAGAAACATTTTGGAGCATTTTTAGCATTTTATTCGTAACAAATAATGCAAAATAAATTATTTTCATTCTGCTATGGGGTAGGGGTTGGGGTTTGGGATGAAAACATCCGAAATATGGTAGTGGGAATGTGTAATGGTGTTGGGATTGGCGATCAAATATAAAATATAATCAAATATTGTGAACTACTATATAAAAATAAAATTAAAACTAAGAAATAAGAAAATTCTCAAATGAAAGGAAAAATTAGCCAATTCAGCACTTAGTTCTGGAAGAATACACAAAATTGACAAGAAAAAAATATCCAAAGATGAATAGCCTAAGTTGGAGTGTGGGCAGGATATTCTCAGTAGATTACCGGACTCTCTGAATTATATAAATATAATACATATTTGTATAATATATAAATGTAATATATGTAATATTTATATATTTACTTGTGGGCTGGAGCGATAGCACAGCGGTAGGGTATTTGCCTTGCAGGCAGCCCACATGGCCGACCTGAGTTCGATTCCTCCACCCCTCTCGGAGAGCCCGGCAAGCTACCGAGAGTATCTCGCCTGCACGGCAGAGCCTGGCAAGTTACCCAGGATGTATTCAATATGCCAAACACAGTAACAACAAAGTGTCCATTGGAGACATTACTGGGCCGGCTCGAGCAAATCGATGATCAACGGGAGGGCCTTTACTTACTTTACTTATCATTTGTTGCCTACTGTCTGAAACCCATCAAATATGGTGTGGGAATGATGGAAAATGGGTAGGGATGTGGCCAGGAATATGTTCACTCATATGTGAGGCTCGGCCCAAGTGTGTGGAAAGCAGCATGGAGTGTGGCGGCAGTTGGGTAGTGGAGCAAGAATATAGGTTCCAAAAGACCTAGTGATTTCACATTTGCATGTTCCCACCAAAACCCCTTAATAGAAAAATCAAAATGATATATGCACTCCTATATTCACTGCCATGCTAAGTACAATACTCAGGAAAACCCCAAATGGACACATAAACAGATAAAGTTGTAGTATAAACACGCACAACAGAACACTACTCAGCTACAAGAAAAGGAAAAATCTTGCAGACTCCTGCAAATTGGGTGGATGGAGGGCATCCTGACAAGCAAAAGAATTCAGAGAAAGGACAAATATTGTAGGATCTCAGCGTGCTATATAAACAAAGGAAAGTAATTAAAAACTCCTGAATGAAAAGATGTCTTGACTTTTGATTACAAAACAAAACCTCAGTCAAGGAAGAAGCAGACTGAAGGTGATGTGAGGACAATGGTGGGGAAAGGCACCCAGGTCGAGAGTTACTGATGACAACATATATGACCTTACTTGTGCGATGCACATATAACATGCAGAAAACCACATCCCATGACCACTACACATGTGCCTAAATTTGCAAACACATCAACACTGGACCTTCACAACTCAGGTTGAAGAACACCCCTCATTCTGTTCCCTGGGAAAGAATCCATAAGAGCTTCCATGACTCGCTACTCCCAGGAGAGATTGGACACACTCAATAAGCTGCTGCCTTGTCTGCCCAGTACACCATCCTCCTTCGCTCTGGAATTTCTTAAGATTCTTTCCAATCGCTCTTTGCTCTCCCCTTTCTAAAGCAGATATTTCTCATCCTAACAAATTCTTCGTGGGATGAAGGAAAATGAATTAGTGTAACCATGATACCAGAACCACCAACACCACCACAACCACCACAGGTTCCTCATATTTAATGGGTCATCAAGCTCAGCTTGCTCTGCTGGGCCCAAAATTTCACTAGCTGCTTCCTGAAGTAAACAATTTGAAATCCCTGTCTCTGTCATCTGGCCATCCTACTGCTTTCTTGGAACTGGTAATCACCATGGTTAAACTCAAACAGATCTGCGATTGCAGCATTACACCCATGTACTTGTGAGCTGACAATGGCTGGACACCTCTACCTGGTCTCAATAAATGAAGTGTTTTGTCCTAAAATACTACAGATAATGAACACACATTTAAGAGGTTTTTAAGGCATTACAATATACAAAAACATAGTTTCACTGTCAATTTTGTAAGCTCAACTGAACCTTACATATGTCTGTCGATATTTGCTTAATTCTTGCATCTCCTGCCAACCATGCTACCAATTGCGCAAAAATTGGATGTCAGATTATGATTGTTTCAATATTTTAAGTCAAGAAAACTGTTTCATTTATTGACGAGGGAATAGTGATGGAACCTAATTGTTGGTTTCTAAAACGCTTTGGGAAACAAAGATGAAGCTTTTCTAAGTATGTATTTTCTATGTATGTCAGAGCTTCCCATTTTCCCCATTTAGGAGTGACCTGACTTTTTTCATGTTCAAGGGCTAAAGTTATCAATAAGGAAAAACTTTGTGTTTGCTTTTGCATCCTACACAAAAGGTCCACATGTTAGTAGGGCTTTGTTTGCTCCTGCTGTTTTATTGCTGTTGTATTTTGGGATTCTTTTGTTTTGGTTTGAAGCCACACTGGCTGTGCTGAGGAATTCCTTTGCACTCAGGAATTACTCTGGCGGTACTCAGGGTACCATCTGGGATGAAGAGGATGGAAGCCAGGTTGGCATATGCAAGGCAATGGCCCTCCCCCGCTGCACATTCACTCCGACCCCAAGTAGCAGTCTGAATGGTCTCAGGAGTCCTTTACCACCCTAGCTCTCAGCGTCCAGATCCGGAACCGATCTGGCGCAGGTGTGCAGCGCTGCCACAGCCTGGAGGAGACGCTCCCCCAGACAGCTGGAAAGTGCCACATACCCCTCTGTTTAGCCTGACATAGGCATGGGTGCGACTATCCCAAAGAGGAGTCATTACACCCATAGCTTGTAGGAGGTTGGCAGTTGCAGACCCCGCGAGAGATGCAGGTGCGCGTGCGTGTCCGTTACCTCTAACTGCTTAGAACTGAGCCAGGACAGCCCCAATGCGCGCGCACCTACAGGCTGCAGTGGTGCAAATGTCGGCCAGTCATGCACGAGATTGGTGGCTTTTCAGGCATAATAAGGATTCAATTAGGGACTGCAGAAGTTCATGCTGTGTGGATGGAGTCTCCTGAACAAGAGAGAAGCCGTTTGACCAATATAAAGAAATCAATACACATGCCAGCTGGTAGAACGTACATGTACTTTTAACCAGAGTGGAAATCAGTTATGAGTTCATAAAAATGAGATCCTTAGGGGTTTCAGTTCATAGTACATGTCTAGAAATATGTTAACAACAGAAAACCAGTTTGGTGTGGGAGAGAGCATTGTATTACAAGGCGAAGTTGAAGGGAACACCCAGCCATGCATTAAAAACACATCATTGAGCCTCTGGCAAAACTTATCTTTGAACCACTAAAGATATTCCTCGACTCAACATTATATTTAGGAGGCAAATCATCCATAAAATGTACTGCAAATGCAAAGAAGTAAGTTTGAGCTTCGTAGCTGTTTTAACATGAAACTTCATGGCTATTCCAGGAGGGATAAGAGCTTCCAGTAGAAAGAAACTTTGAAAAAGCTAGTCAAACATGTTAGACAATTCTACATTACTTTCATTCCTAGGGATTGGACCCTAATGAAGGATTAGCAAAACAAACAAACAAAAAAGCAAAACCCACTGCGTTTGCTTGGGAAAACTCCTTTTAATTTTTGACCTCCATGGGTTCACAAGTCACAAATGACTGAATATTGCAAAGAAAGCGTAGACTCTGTTGAAGGAGGTCCACAGGAAGAGAGGAAGGAGAGAGATTTGAGGGGCACACAACTAGACTGGTGGATAAAGTATTGAGATACAGCGAAGACCAAGCCAACATGTGTGCTGAGAATCGGGAAACTTTGTCTAAGTGGCTGGAAGAGGCCATGTGAGCTGCTCTGCCATTGAGCAGTTTGAAGGAAAGTTCTGGTTCTGGCCGTCCAATCAGAGCCCTTCATGGAATGTTTCCCCAGCCAGGCCCACCTGGCCCTCCCCTCCCCCACTGCAGAATGTCTTGGGCCCAAGATTCTGAGGTTTGAATTCAAACTTCACCCTCACCCACTCGGATCCTGAGCATCTGTGTGAGCAGTTCACTCTCAGATCCTGGTCCTGAGTTTTGCCATTGTGAAGGCTGATAAACTGCAGTGACCTCTGGCCACGTCTATGGCGATGGCTTCAGGAGGAGGTAAGCCTGTGAGAGTGTCTGTGTATGTGAGAAAGTCACTGTCACCCTGAAATCCTTTGGGTTCATAGTCACCCTGACTGGGAACACCATGTTTTGAGTGGGTGAAAGAGGAGAAAGACCTGGGCTCCATAGATATCTCACCTGTACAGCAAAGGGAGTCCAGGAGAACCTGAGGGGTCTGGGAGGGCATCGTTGGAGGTGTGTCAAATTACCTGGGGGAAGGTCATTGGTATGGACAGAGGGAGGCAGCAGGCATATGGCTGCTTTATATGTGAGTGTCCTGCTGGTGGATGGGGGAACAGGGCCATTTGTCATGTGTCTGGAGGGACTTTTTTGTGGTGGCACAGGAAAGACCCAGGCATGCTGAGTCCATGCCTCCTCCTGTGCTCTAGAATAAGTTTAGAAGTAATTAGACTTGGGCTGAGCTCAACCTGATGTGGACAGCTCAGCACAGATGGTCCAGCCTGAACCTTGTTGAGTGAGGCTGTCTGTGTGTAATTCTGCCATGATGAGTCCTCCCCAGAGCTGGGCTGCAAGTGACTAACTGCCACAGTCAGAGCCTGACACTTCTACAGACTTAAACTCTCGGCTGGCTGAGCCCAGCAGCTGTCTTGGGTCAGCAGGTTGGGAGACAGGTGACTTCAGCGTAGTTACGACTCAGATTCCTGAGTTATTCTGGATTGTTCTCATTTTGGTGAAGTTTGTTCTTCCATGGTCTGGCATCTCATGGTGCAGGCCCAGCAAGCATTTCAGCTGTGAGGTGAAGATTGATTGAGAATTGGATACTTCCCTCACAGACAAGGAATAAATGGATGTGTGAGTCTATGTGTGAGTTTGTGAGAATGAGGTGTGTTTCTGTGTGTGTGTGTGTGTGTGTGTGTGTGTGATATGTGGGGTTTTCCTGAGAAAAGTCTGTGAAGGTCTGTTCCTTGGGGAGAGTTGGAGTGTACTGAGGCAGAAAGAGCATCGTCAGAGCAGTTGGAGACAACAGGGCCTCTGTCCTGAGCATGATGCGCACAGGCTCTGGGTCGTCTCTAGTGTGAGTCTCTGTGTGAATTCCACCTGAGTAACGATGGTGGCAGACAATTTTCTTTCCTGGCACCTGGTTTATGCCTGATGTTAATTATCCTGTATCTGTCTCTGGGATAAAGTCTTAGATTATTTAGAAGATGTTACCAATTTTCAATCTAACATGATCAGCAGCTCCAGAACTCTGGAAACATCCCCAAGTGTCTGACTGGTGAAATCTCTGGCCATTTCCACACCTGCTGCCATCCCTGATGAAACTCTCCCAGAACACAAGAACCCTAGCCTTAGGATCTCCAAGAAGTATAACCCAGCTTGAGGGAAGGGATGGCCTGTGCCCGGGACTCAGGGCTGAGACAGGGCACACCACCTCATTCCTTTCAAAGGGCCTGATCTAGAGATGGTTGGGCCTGTGAGGCCTTGCTCCCCCCCACACCGTCTCCCTCTCACTCCCCTCCCTCCATTCCACAGTGTCTCCTGTGCTGCTCCCAGAGATGACCATGAACCTTGGGGTCTCCGGCTCTGCTTTCCGGGTCTTGCCCTTTCTCAATCCAGGGCTCCCCCAGCCACCACCCTGGGAGCCCATCCAGATGCCCCCTCTGGTGACCTCGGCCATTGCTCCTGGCAACCCTCTGGTACTGTCACCTTTCCCCATGGTGCCTGTGATGACAGGAGCTGCAAGCCATGGTCCCCGCGTTCCTGAACCTTGCAAGGTCATCATCCAGGTCAGCCCTGAGGTGGGGCTTGTGGAATCAGCCCAGAACCAGCCTGTCATCCTGACACAGGCTTCACTCAACTGGGGGGGCCCAGAAGTTCCATCTGCCGTGAATGGGCATCCTGCACCCGTCTACTTGGTGTCATCTGTGCCAGAGACCGTTATGCCGACCCCAGCTACTAATGTCACCCAGGCTGGGACAGGAGACCATCCTCCTCAGGCTCCACTGCCAGTGGCCCAGGTGGTTCCCATCATCCTCCCATCCAGTGGTGGATCACTGCCCCAGTGGGTTTGTGGGGAGACTGGTCCAGCCACCACCCGGAACCAGGCATCACCTGAAACCTCCAGCAGGCCCAGTAGCGTCTACGAGAACTTTCGGCGCTGGCAGAAATTCAAGGCCCTGACCCGGAGGTACCTTCCTCAGACTCCGGACACTGAGGCTGTTTCCTGCTTCCTCATGTAAGTCCCTCGGGTGTCCTAGACCTAATGGGAGCTTCACAGGAAGGGACCGGGGTGACCCCCAGGGTAGGGTCCATGACAGCGTGACCTCAGGAATGTCACCCCGGGGTTTAGGCTCAAATCCCATAGTGACCAGTCATGCCCTAAAGCTTCAACTCAGTCTGCTCATCAGGGTTGGATCTGACCTGTGGTCTGTAGGACAGACATTCTGTTCCTAATACCAGACACAGCACAGATGCACTAGGGTTCAGACAGGCCATGAATGCTCGGCCTTGGCATCTCATGACGTATCCTCAGAGCTGAAGGATCACACCAGCATGGCCACTGAGCAGGGGTGTGGGAGGCAGAGTCAACTCTGCGCGGGGAGACCAGGCCGCCATCAGGGCTCTAGGCATGGGTGTAGGACAGCGGGGCCTCCTGGCAGATACAGACCCTGACCGAGCCTGTCCTTGCAGCCCGGTGCTGCGCACCCTGGCCCGCCTGAAGCCCACCATGAGCCTGGAGGAAGGCCTGCGCCGGGCCCTGCGGGAATGGGAGGGCACGAGCAATTTTGACCGCATGATCTACTACGACATGGCTGCCAAGTAAGTCAGTCCTGGGCAGAGAGTGGGGGTTGGGGCTGGCTGCGGGACTGGGCTTCACGGGCTGCTCCCAGATGGCCAAGGCGTCCTTGGCATCCCCGGGAGGCCCTTCCCCTGTGGAAGCTTGTCCCTCCTGGGGCCGGGACACTTCTCCCCACCCCACTCTGGGGCTCCTGACCACAGTCTGAGGGTCACAGTCCCTTATTTTCTGTGACCCTCAAAATGATGATATGGGGAATCACTGGGGGAGCTAGGGTCTATGCCCACCCATTCTCCACCCTCCTGAGGGCTTGGCGGTGTGTGTTCCCTGTCCCTGCCTCATCCAGAATGGTCCAGGCCAGCCCATCTCAATGGGGTCTGTGCTCCCCATACCAGGTTCATGGAGTTTGAGGCTGAGGAAGAGATGGAAGCGCAGAAGCTGCAGTGGATGAATGGAGTACAGGGACTGCCAACCACTGCTCCACCCAGGCCTGAGCCTCAGGGGGCTCCAGGCCCACCACTAGGCCAGCAGCCAGGTACCGAGCCTGTTCCCCAGCTAATTTTCATAGGCCCAGGAAGGTGCTAGGGTTCCTGCCCTGCCAGGGAGCCTTCACTCTCCTGGGGACACCCAGGCCTATGCTCAGCGGCCCCCTGTTCCTGGGTTTCTCCCTCTCCCTGAACACAGCACACTGCCTGAGGGCGTCAGACTCACCTTTGAAGTGGGGTTGGAGACCCTGGGGACACGGTTGACCCCTCCTCCCTTTGAAGGCCTCCTCATCCCTCACGCAGTTATGGGATTCTAGTACACACAGATGTAGACACACACCTGACCTGACCCATCCCACAGGTATCCGTCCCCATTTCTGTGCTCATTGCTGTGTGTCTAAGGGCAATGGACGCGGGGTCCACTCACGTCCCTCTCCCCTTCTTCCTCCTCAGCCTGTGTCCCTAAGAAATCCAGACCCCGGGCTCGGGCAGCCTGCCCCAAGACGCACAAACCACAGCGGGCCCCCAAAACCAAGGCCCCCAAGGAGATCCCCCCTGAGACCATGCAGAACATGGATATCATGGACGAGCAGCTAAAGGCCCCTGATACAGTCTGTGGGGCGCCCCTTGGCCGAAGGGCAGCGGGCAGGAAGGAGCAGCAGGAGGAGGCCGGGACCTGCCCTGAGCCGGGGCTCCTGAGCTATGTGTACGAGCTGTGCTCCCAGGAGGCCTTTGTCACCAAGGTGGGTTTTGGGTGCTGCTGTAGGGTGGGGAGGGCACAGGGTTGCTTCTGTCCAGGGCTTGGTAGTGACATATTTCTACTTGTGTTTGTGTGTATGTGTGCACATGTGTCTCCCTGTGTACAAACATTGGCCCTATTTTGAGAATTTCTGGGTTTGGTCAATGTGTGAACATCTCTGTGTGTCTCCATCTGTGTGTACTGTGTGGGCTCTGCGCAGAAACGTGTGGATACATGTACATGTGCCTAGAGGTGGAAGAGTGTGTGTCTTTGTGTCATGTGTGTACATGACAGAGACTTTGTGCAACCGTCCAAGACCCTGCACTGTGCTGAGAACGGGTGAGTTTGCATCTTATTTCCTTCCTAGTCCATAGGAGAACCCTCACACCCGCTTCCCCCTCCCAGGTCGAGGCAGTCATTCACCCCAGCTTCCTGGCGCACCTACTCTCCCCAGAATCCAAGCTGGATCTCCTGGACCTGGCTGAGGAGCTCGAGGAGGAGGAAGGACTCACCCCCACACAGGTGAGGCACATAGGTCTCTGGGGTCCATGCAGGACCCAGGGGAATAATGTGAGGGTTTCCTGGAAGGCAATGGGTAGCGGCCCACGGCAAATAGGAGGTATTTTGCATGTGATTGCTGGGAAAGAGTCCCTGCAGGGGACACAGGGGACAGGTACCAGGGCACTCAGAGCAGCAGGTGGGTCATGAGTCAGGGAGGGGCGCCCAGCACTGGGGCCTAGTCACTTGGTGCCCTCCCTGCCCAGGCCATGGCCAGAGGCCTCCCTTTGAGTCCTCAGGGAAGATGAGGACGTGAATATGGGGTGAGGGAAGGGTTGGCGGGGGTGAGGGCCCTTAGTGGGACAGAGATCTTGGTTTTCTACTCTGGGAGGAGTCGCGGTCACTCTCTGTCCCACCCTGCACCCCCACATGCCCACACTCTCCTTCCTCCCTTCAGATTGTGGAAAAGCGTCTACGGACTGTGCTGGACAAGGAGGTCCAGAAGGCTTGTCCCCAACACCAGCTGACTCCAAAGGACTCAAGTCCATCTGAGAGTGCAGGAGGTCACTGCAACCCAACCCTTACCTGGGGCCATAAGCCAGGGGCCAGCGCTGAGTCCTGCCCCCCTGAGACTGACTTTGGACATGCCTCAAGGCCTGTGCAGGCTGAGGCCACTGGGATGGCACCTCGAGCCTCTGTCCTCTCTTTGGGGAGCCTGGAATCCCCATCCCTTCAGGCAGAACAGGCCCCCTTTCCGGGACTCGCTGCCCCTACTCTGGACAACAGGGTCTCCCTCATGCTGGGAGAGGCCCCTCCTGGCCAGGGGCCATATGGGGCAGCAGAGGGCTCCAGTGAGGAGGAGGAGGAGGAGCTGCCCTGCCTGGCCTTCCTCCAGGCCTCTCAACACAGCCTTCTGCCCTTGGGCTTCCCCATGAGACCTGGCTCAGACACTGGCCCCTGCTGCCCGAGGGCCTGGGGGGCTTCTCGGCCCCAACCCACTCACAGAAGGGCCTGCAATCCTGCTGCCCCTGCTACTGCCCCTTCCAGGAAGCGGCCTCTGTGTGGGAGCGCAGGACTGGGCACTACTGAGAAGACCCCCTTCCCTGGGGAGCACCCCAGGGTGTCTGGGGGCTCAGCCTTGACTGTGGAGCTGGTGGGCCCTTCCCTGCCCCCAAAGAGAAGGTTCCAGCCTGCTCTAGCCCAGAGGAGTACAATACAGAATGGGTACAGCATCCAGTAGGAGACCAGGGGCCTCCCTCCTGAGCCTGGCTGCCCCTAACAACCTTGTCTTCCACCTGATCTTCATCCAGCTAGGACTTCTCTGTATTGTTTGGCGGGCCCAGTGGTGGGGTTTTGCTGGAGCAGCCCCTTTGTGTCATTGTGTAAATAGTTAATAAATTTCATTACATTGAAAACTCTTGGTATCTCCTGTCGCTCATGCTCCTTGGACAATCCTGAGATGAAAACAGGTAAGGGCGTTACAGGGTTTGGGTCCTGTGAGACATTGTACTCCCTGGAGCAGGGATGAGTCCTCCCCACCCTTAGGGAGATGTGCTCAGTTTCAGCAGACCCACCCAATTCTGTGGACATACGCGAGGCTCACGTTTGCTGTCTTTTCCTTGGAATGCATCAAAAAGCACATCAAAGATTGAGGGCATCACGCTGGGAAAAATCACAGCATGGGAGAGAGCAACACAAAGGAGCTTTCACAGATGTGGGAGACAGACTGTTTCCATTTCTTCCCTGAGTTCGTGGCTCACACCCAACAGTGACTGCTCTACAGAGCTCCTTGTTCTAGGACTCACTCCTGGTATAGCTCAGGGGACAACGTGGTGCTAGACATCAGTAGAACGAGGGCTGTGCACATGCAACACAAGCACCTTAATGTGTATACAATTTTCCCAATTCTCAGCATTCCATTTGTTTTAGTGTCACACAAAATGGTTCCTGGAGCTTACTCTGGCTCTGCCCAGGACGTACTCCTTTCTGGACTCAGGGGACCATATGGAGTGCCAGGAATCAAATCCAGGTTGGCCATGTTCAAAGCAACTGCCCCATCAGCTGTACTACTTCTTCAGTTCCAAAATACCTTTGAAAACAATTTCACCACACTTTAAAATAGAGCTCGTATCCTCAGAAGGTGTCCATAACCTCCTCCACTCAGCCATCACACTTTCTCTTCCCATTAATCCTTGAGTCTTGAACCCCATATTCCTTTCTTTCTCTAGATTGCCACACTCTGGCCATCTAGCTTTATGTGGCCTCTTTCACTGAGAACAGCTTTTCCTGGTCCACCTACATCAGCTCATGTCCACAGTTCAAACGTTAACTACAAAATCATATTCCATGTGCAGAAGGGCTACATCTGGCAATTCCTTCAATGGTTGATGAACAATGAGCTTCTTTCTACTCCCTTGTACTAGCTAACAGCAGATGCGCAGATTTAAAGTGAGCTTCTCAAAGAATTTTATTGAGAACGCAAGCCTGGGAAAAACCCTCTCACTGCTGGCAGAGAACCCCAAATTTGGGATTGTGGGGTAGGGATTTTATGCACTGTGTAATGCACCCTAAGCACGAAGGTTCTGATAACTGTATTAGGGATGCAACGATTTTTGTTATCCAGAGAACATGTGTCCTCTCTTGGTGTTTTCTTTACACTAAGACAAACAGCAAGGTCCTTAATCTTTCCTTGTCTGTCCTGTCTCGACTTCTGGAACTGAGCATGGTGTCCTGAACCTGCAGTTTTCTTTATCCCTGATAGTTCAGGATCTATATTGCCTTTGGTGCTCTGTTACTTTCTGCCTATTTGGAGACAGTTCAAAATCACAGGTAGTTCCTGTCAGGAATGGGTTTTTTTTTGGTACGCAAAATAATTTTTTAAATTTTATTTTCATAAAGTTATTCACAATAATGGATTACATTCAATATTTCAATCCCACCACCATTACACCATCCCAACACAATTATTTCTAAGTTTACCACCACCACCACTCAAGCCTGCCTAAGAGACAGATACTTTATTTTGTATAGCTTATTATGAATAGCATGAGAAATCACATGGCCACAAAAGTGGCTGCACGCCCTGGAATTCTACAATTTTAAATAATTAGTGTCCGAAGAAATCTCGATTCTGAGATTCATTTTTAAATCTCTGGATCATGGCCATTACTGAGCTTAAATGGCACAAGGAGGAAGGCCGTTCATGAGCGTGACATAGAGGCGAGGAGATGGGAAGGAGCAGCTGTCCCTGATCCCTTGAGGACTAGAGTTAGCAGTCACTGGTCTCACATACGTGGGTTTTCCATTGGGCTCTGGATTCGTCAGGGGCAGGTGGAGGGACAACACCTGCCCCTGTCTGAGGCACCCTGGTGAAATCGGCCTGCTGCAACATCAGCAAGCTGATCTCTTCATCACTTCAGCAAGCTTCCTGGATCCGAAATTCATTTCTTGTTGGAAATGTTTTAGGGTAACCTTGAGGCTCCTCCACAGTACCAGTAGCTTCTGGTGTGAAGTGACTCAACATGCCTCCTCTTGCATTTGGTCCCTAGAAGCAAGAACAGTTCCTGGGCACCACACCAGTTTTGTTCTACACTCTCTAAAACTGTGATCACTGTGGAAGAAATGAAGTATGTCCAGACTCTATGGCACAGCTGAAACAAGGTGGTCAGACCTTTCTACTGTTCCTGCATGCTCCTTTATGGGCACACAAAGTCCAGCATCCAGACTTCAGAGCAGATCATCTGCCCTGAAGGGGACCCAGATACAGCAGCAGGGCCTGTGCTCATTCCCATAGACTAGCCCATAACCTTCAGGTTGTTCCTGTTGGCGAGCTCCTTGCCACCTGGCCCCACTTCAGCAAGCACTGGGAGTTTAAACAACACTGACCTGTCTGGAGAAAGCACTGCTCTCCACTGGGGAACACTGAGGAAGCCCTGCAGTCACAGTCAGGGAGCTGAGGGGTCCCTGGGCTCTTCCTCCGTAATGGAGCAGACCCTAGAGGGGCAGCTGGGCTGTGGAGCTGGGTTGGATGGAGGAGACTCTGAGGTGCTGATGCTGATGAAGTACCTGAAAAGTTGGATCAAGCATCTGGAAAGCCCTGGGGACCTGGCTTTTACCTGTTAGAGCAGGGATGGCAGCTTGCTGAGACCAGCTCTTCATTCCTCTGAAGTGGGAGGGGTGTGAGGGTGGAAAAGGGTCTATGTGGGGCTTGGGAGGTATTAACACAGTCAGCTCCCAAGAAAATGCACATCTCAAAATCCCTGGAGAGGGGGCCATGTTTTATGTGACCAGGATAAAGACTGAGGGGTGCATTTTCATGGGATAGGTGGAAAACAAAGGTCTCATTATCAGGCCTTGAGGATCCTGGAGCCCCAGAAGAGTCTCGCTGTTTGTGTCAAGTTCTTGCGATTGGGTTGTGTCAGACTAAAGCCATCCCAGAGCACATACAGGTACACCTGTGACCGAGCCTGGAAAACACTTGCAGGTGTTCCTTGCATTGTTCGTGCTTTGGCAGGCTTTGGTGCCCTCTTTGCCCAGGTCCTGTGCTCTCTGTATGTGTTGTCTCCAAAAGGGGCCACCTGGGATAGGCTCCGGAAATGGGAGCTGCCTCTGCAGTGGCCAAAGGGCCATGTTCCACACCCCACAGTTGGAACAGCTCTGGTGAGGGTCCAAACTGCACATCCAGTTGTGGTCTAGGTAAGGGCTCAGGCACTGGATCATGGAAGGGAAAACAAAACCCACACCAGAGCTAGGTGAGAAGAGTTTCTGCAAACCTGTGTAGGCAGGTTCAAGCTGTGCCCGGGCTAGGGACTTACATGAGTAGATGGTCCTCAACTCTGTGCCAGAGGAGAGCTCCTGTCGAACCCTTACTTGATGGGGCTGGATCAAACCCAGGTTCTAGTAGAAACTTGGTATGTGGATGACTCTAGTTATGGCCAGCCAGATGGAGGCCAGTGTTAATCCAGCCTTCTACAGAGAGGATTTGCTGTGGTCCCAAGAGGAGGTAATGCGTGCCCTCGGCCGGGACATGCATTCTTGGCCTCCCTGCGAGTTGCCAGGCTGGGCTCTGCTGAGGGACCTGTGACTCAATGCTGCCCAGGAGACACAGGGACTGGTTACATGTCACCCGGTGGCTGCCTGCCAGGCTACTGCATGCTGGCTCCAGAGCTCTATGGGCGGTAAATCGGGCTTGGTTTGACTCCTCCACCCTGGAGAACGAAGCAGTGCTATGGGCCTCAAAGGTGTTTCCAATGATCAGACCCATTGACAGGGACAGCTCAAACAAAAATACACAAATGGGACTTCATAAAATTAAAAAGCTTCTGCCTAGCTAACAACATGGTCTACAACGAAAGGACACCAGACTGAATTGGTAATAATATTCATGTGCAACACATCAGGTAAATATGAATATCCAAGATCTATAAAGTACTCAAGAGGACTCACCCCCCTCCCCCAATTCACAAACCTTATTTAAAAATTGTGAGAGGAAAGAAATAGACGCATCTTAAAAGTAGACTGATGGCCATGAAATAACACATGAAAAAGGGTTCATTATCACGTTTTGCCGGTCTTCACTGGGCTGGAGCAATAGCACAAGAGGTAGGGTGTTTGCCTTGTACGTGGCTCACCTGGGTTTGATTCCTATGTCCCTCTCAGAGAGCCCAGCAAGCGATTGAGAGTATCCCGCCATCTTGGCAGAGCCTGGCACTCTACCGTGGCATATTCGATATGCCAAAAACAGTACTAACAAGTCTCACAATGTACAAGTTACTGGTGCCCACTCAAGCAAATTGATGAACACCGGGAGGGCAGTTTTACAGTGCTATCACTTACTCTCAGTGAAATCCAAATCAAAGTGTCATATCACACAAAGGAGAATGACAACTGTCAGGGAAAAAATGTGGGCACAATCTCTGGTGTTGTTGGGATGTGGCAGAAAAGGACTCCTTACCTGTTGTTGTTGGGAATGTTGTCTGGCTTAGCTCCTGTGGAAAACAGTTTGGAGGTTTCTCAGAAAAGTAAGAACAGAGCTGCCATATGATCCAGCAATGCTGCAGTTTGATATTACCCCCAAGACACAAAAACATTCATTCAAACGAACAAATGCACACCATTATTCATTGCAATACTCAACACTATAGCTAGACATGGAACCAACTTAGGTATCCAACATCGGATAAACAATTCATGAGAGTATGATATGCAAACACAGTGCAGCTATAACGGAAGGTGAAGTGATACAATTTGCCACAAGCTGAATGGAACTGAGTGAGTCAGAAGGAGGACAAATGCCACAGACAAATGTAACTTCTCTGTGGTATACAGAAGAACAGGGTAAGGAATGCAAGGTAACAAATGGGATACCTATATGACCCTTGACCCCTGATGACAAAAGTAAGGAATAAAGGGAAGGAAAGAAACTGAAGGGAGTGAGAAGAAAATGATGGAGGGTAACTGCGGTAGCGGGTATGCACAGTAGTATAGAGGGGAGAGTTTTATCTGTATATTATGTCTGAATAATACAGTTAACAACAGTCTAAGCATAAGACTCAAACTACATCAGCTAAACAAAAAAATGTGCTTGTCCAGGGGTATGGTGCTGCCATGAGTCAACCTGCATCTGTGGGGAGAGTGCATCAGCAGCCAGACTTTCTCAGTGTCTGGATGGGCTAACTGCCTCCACCTCCCTGTACTTTTGCAAGCCTCAGCAGTTACATCCACACTGCAAAGCTGCCACACAGTTAAAAAGCTACTCCAGCCTTACCAAGTCAATAAAAATACTGAATTCTTTGAACAAACTCCATGCCCTCTTAGCACCTGTATTGTAAACCATTATGCACAAAAGGAAAAGGAGAGAGAGAATAAGAAGAAAAGTGCCTCCCATAGAGGGAGGCTAGGGATGAGGGATGGGGCGTTGGGGGATGGTGGGAAGGAAACAGGGGACACTGGTGGTGGCAAATGTACACTGGTAGAGAGTAGTCATGTGCTGGATCATGATATGACTAAAACCCAACTATGAAGAGCTTTGTATTGGTCCATCTCATGGACTTTCAATTAAAAAAAATTTTAAAAAGTAATGTGGAGTTCATGCCAATTCAATGAGCTTAATCAATGGCTGAATAAATAGCAGTACTCCTACATTAAATATAATGGTAAAAACAAAATATACCTGTCACGGAGAAAGGCTGGGGTTGGGAGGAAGCTTTGGGAAACTGGTGGAGAGAGGTCAACACAAGGGGTAAGATTGTATTGGAACATTGTATACCTCAAAGTCAGCTATGAATAACTATGTAAGTAACAACTCCTTAATGCTTAACAAACTTTTTCTACATTTAAAAAGGAAAGAATAACTGTAACACTGAGAGGATCAAAGAACAAATATGATTTCATCATCATGGGGAATGAGCAGCTACTGCCAAATATCACCCTTAAAGTAGGGCCAGAAGGGTCCATGATTCTCTCACCATACTCAGTGGTTCATCATCTGAGGATGCCTGAGGACCACATACCTGTTTTTCTGAAGGGTAGGAGGGAGAGGCACATGGAGTTGATGGATCCCCGTGAGTGGAGCCATAGGTGTCAGCTGACCTGACTGGAGAGGTAGAGCTTCACCCCCCACCCTTAGAAAACTCCACAGAGAAAGGTTAGGTTTGGGCTAACTATCAAGACTGGACATTGTACACAGCCCCTTGGCTCTGGACACTTGGCTGTGACAGGTGTGTTCTTTCCCCCACTGCCCTCCCCTCTTCCCTGGGGATTCAGAGTCTTAGGTCAGAAGGAAACCCAGATGCTGTACTCTGACACCATAGAGAGCGGATGGGATGGGGAGAACTGTGAACTCTGTGCTCAGGTTTGCCCTCCCTGCCCAGGGCTGTGGGTGGCTAAGGAAGTTGTCTCTGGCCTGCCTTTTCCCTCCTCCAAAAAGGACCCCAAAGAAACTCAGATGTGAGGTCACAGCATCACTTGCTGGTATTGGAAGAAGAGGCGATTGAGATATCACAAGCTTGCAGGCTTCAAGAGAATGAACCTGTGAGGAAGCATTCACATTCTTCTCAGTGCATGTGGAAGGTTGTCCAGTTCAAATCAATCATAGACCTCTACAAAAGTATCAATAATCATATAAATATTTAAATGAAATTAAGCATCTTTTCCCACTACAAAGTGATGAAGGAAAAAAAATCAACCCAAAGCAAATAGTAAGAATCACACTATACAGACGCAGAACAAGATTCTTCTGGAAAACTCTGAAAAATGAGGAAATAAATGAGATATATGAATATTAACAAGAGACACAGCAAAAAGAAACTAGGGTATGAGGCAAAGAAAGTGTTGGGAATGAGGGAAGATCAAAGAAATACAGGCCTACCTTTCAAAAAAGAAAAGAACAAGTAAGAAAATCTCAAATAATCAATTTGAGCTCACATGTGAAGACTATGGAGATGGATAGATAAAAAAATTAGCAGAAGGAAATGATAAAAACGTGATCATAAAAAAACCATAATTTAAATGACATAGGAGCCCATATTATTTGAATCTCCTTCCTACAGAGCTTGGTGGATGTGATGGCAGAAAGGAATAATTACCTCCTGCATGCTTCTTTTTCTAGAAACTCATAAATGACAAAGTAAGGGCCTTTGATTGTAGATTTCTGAGATATTCTCTCTTTATTTTTTAAATTTTTTTTCTTGTCCCTTTTTGTTTTTGGAACATACCCAAAGGTGCTCAGGGCCTACTCTGGGTTCAGAAGTCATTCCTGGCATTGCTCAGAGGACCATCAATGTTTACTGCATCAAAGCAGGATTTAGTCACATGCAAGCAAGTGCCTTTACCCCAGTACCTAGCTCTGGCCTTTCTTTCCTTTTTTCTTTTTTTTCTTTTGGGGTCACACCCAGCGATGCACAGGGTTTAATCCTGGTTTATACACTGAGGAATTACTCCTGGTGGTGCTCAGGGAACCATATGGGATGCTGGGAATAGAACCCGGGTCAGCCAGGTGTAATGCAAATGCCCTTGCTACTGTGCTATTGCTCCAGCCCAGCTTCTTTGCATTTTAACATAGGTTTTGGCACAGAAGATGAAAGACAGGGTCTTCAGCTGCCTCTGATCTCACCTGTAGATTCGTCTGACAGAAGAGACATTTCACAGCAGAGGGAAATGTGAATTTCATTTTCTTGTGCCTTGTTCACTAGTGTGATAATGGGTGTCAGGGATCTGCGAGCTCAGATGGACACAGGGAGGACATGAAGTAAAGAACTGAAACATCACTGACCACTCACGACAAGGAAGAAGCTTTGCGACAGAAAATCAAGAAAAAATTGGAAAACTCTCCAAATCAGCATATATATTATTGTAGATTTCAAAAGGGGAGGAAAAAATTACTACAGTAAGCCAAGAAAAGCAGGAGAAAGAATCTAATTTCCAGACTTAGCAATTCATAAGAAATTTCCACCAATCCCAGACACATAAAGAGAAAAACAAAATTGGTTTTGACAAAGGTGCAAAAGTAAAATTCTTAGCTATGATAGAAAACACAAAATTAATCGCTTAAAAATGAATAAACTGAACTTCATCAACATTTAAAACTCATATTTGGAGCAAGATGGTTTTCATGGCAAGTGATCACCACGCCACAGTTTTCCATCTTTACAACTTCGTCTTATTGAGAATGATATTATCCAAACGGGACTATACATGCTATGAAAATGAAATGTTATAGAAATGACTACTCACTAAATGACTAAGCAAAATCCACTTGACATGCAGTTATAGAATCAATATTTCTTTTGCTGGATTTTAGTATTTGATACAATGGATTCTACTATTTTCCCTGATGATTCACTCCCTGAGGATCTTTGAGATTATTTCCAATTAAAGTCATTACTGAAAAATTCCAAATTATACTGAAAATTTTGGAATTGTCCCTTCTAATGGGTGAATTTTATGACATGAAATATATCTCTGTAACAAGCTAAGAAGCGTATCCCTTATCTAGCAACGTTGCTTGCCCTTCCTGTGTTTAAGCATGCCCAGTACAATCCTGCCTTCCTGAGTCCCTCATCTCTGCTGGCTCCTTGGGTCTCCCGTTCTGCTCCAAAGTTCTCATCTAAGGACGAATTCACTCCCCCAGCTCCAGCTGCGCCTTCGGCCCTTACTCAACTCTGATGTAGACCTCTCCAGCCCAAATCACTTCCAAAAGCCAAGTGGAGTTCCTAGGTCCCTCTCTTGAGTGAGTTGAAGCACTCAGCTGCTCTGTGGACCCTGCTCCAACTCTCCAAGGCCTGACCTGGTCAGAGTGCAGCCAAGGTAGTGTGTGAGACCTGAGGTCAGAGGGGGTTAGGGCGGGGTCAGAGAGGGGTCAGGAGAGGGATAACACAGGGGCAGGTCCAAAGTCAAGGAGGGCTCAGGAGAGAGCTGTGTCCAGTGGGGAGGATGGGATTAGAGAGGTCATATTTTACGGGTCAGAGGTCAGTGGGGTGCAGCCAGGGCTGAAGGCACTCTGGCCATGGGCATGGAGACTTGAAGCCCCTGGCAGGAAGTCCCAGCCCCGCAGCCCTCGTCTCAGCAGGTGCTTGGGGCACCCTGGGCTCAGGTGAGCATATGGGCTGTGGGCGGGGAACAGCCTGGGTGGACTGGCCCATCAGTCTCCTCTTTTTTCCTCTCTGTGTTCCCCAGTCTTCGAGCGGGCAGCTGGCCACAGCGTCCACATGGTTGGGGCACCCGGCCCACCCTGTCCAGGTCACATGGCCCACTGCCCCTCCCGGGACAGTGGGGAGGTGGAGGCAGGACACTAGTACAGCCCCACACACAAAGCTAGTGTCTGGGCCGGGAGTGGGGGTGGGGGCTGCTGCGGGCAAGGGGTCTGCTGGATGCAGCTGTGACCATCTGTGGTCACCACATCCCTTCTGAGGCTTCCCACGGGGCTTGCTCAGTGTGCGCTCTGCTGTTCAAGTTCCTGCTGCCCAGGCAGCAGACAGGGATATCAGACACCAAGCTGCCCTGTCACTCTGGGACTGGTTGACCCCTGCTTCTGCTTTCCCACTGAGAAGTGGTCAAGGGTCTACCAGAGAAGAAAGAGGGACCTCCTGTTTACCACATGGCATCGGAGTGGTCATCACAGTGTGTGGGAAGCCCAGGGGGTATGGATGATCTCTAGTGGCCACGAGGCCTTGGAAGGCCAGTGACCATGGCAGGCCAGCCTGCAGTACCAGAGCATTCATCCCTGTGCAGCTGTGCTCATTCATTCCCACTGGGTGTTCTCTACCACCCACTGCTTTACAAAGTGAGTTGTTTCTCAGGTCCTAGCAGCCGGGCTGGTAGGGGAGAGGGTTAAAAGATTAGAACCCCTGCATCCTCAAGACTGTGTGCTGGGACAATCTGTGTCCTTCTAGTCCAAGTTTTTTGGCCTGTGACCTGTCCTCTCCTGTATTGTCCTCTCTCCTCACCTGATTTTGCTCATCATCTATCCTCATTCCTGTGCCTTTCCCCAACACAGGTCTGCCCCCGAGATGGCAGTGTTCATCCTGCCTCCCAGGTGCAATGCCAGCTGGCTCTGTGTCACCTCACACCACAGCTTCTCTCAATGTCATTGCAATCCTGGTTCTCAGAGGGAGGCTGGAACCTGGGATGCAGTGGCAGATGCTGGTGTTCTGTACATCTCTGGCCTGGGGTCTCTGCTCAACACATGTGTATTGGTCAGCTGCGTGGACACTAGATATGGAGTCCCTGACCTTGAAGATGAACAGAGCTGCTCTCTGTCCTGGGTCCGGTTGGGTGTTCCCAGTGGTTTGGGAGGGGCAGTAACCTGGAGTTGGATCTTTGGTACATACAGAGGACCACAAGCATCTGCTTTGTGCTGTGTCCCACTGGAGACCCACTGTGGATTAGGTTGACTTGACCCACCTCACTGTGTCTCCATTTAATCAGAGCAGAAGTTCCCCCTGTGAGAGAGCAGGGATGACAGAAGTGGAGTGGAGAACTCAGATTAGCAGGCTCCAGTGGGCATGGGTCAGTTTGTGGATGCGAGAGTTTGGTCACCGGCTGTATGGGGAGGAATTTCCAGGTGATTGAGTGGGAAGGTGGAATGTTTCATCCCTCATGGTCAGAACACAGGACATCCTGCACGCATGGTCTCCTTTGACCAATGATTTTGTGCAGTTTCAGAACAGGGGAGTACCAAGAAGGAGTGAGAGAAAGGAGTGGTGCGAGAGCAGTTTGGTCGTAATGCGGGTCAAGAGCCAAGATGGAGCCAGGGCACTCTGCATGTGCCCAAGTAAGGTCAGGATTGTCCAGCCCCATGGGACCTGCAGCCCTCCGTGATCCTTTCCAATAGTGGGTGTGTGCTGACTTGTGATTAAAACCGCCCTGATTGCTAGAGAGAAGGTCAGACAGAAAGGGACAGTTCTGTGCGGTGGTGCAGACAAGGCAGTGCTGGGGGTCAGATGATGGTGGAGAGGCACAAGCTGCCATATGCAGAAGATGATGACTGTCACCTTCCCTCCTGCAGGAAGTCTCATGCCCCTGAGGATTACTGGGTGTGTTGGGGAAGTACCCAGCTCTACCAGGACACCCAGTAGGCCAGGAGGGTGGCTGTGAGTTGCATTATCATCCATCCAGACTTTTAGAAGCTCCACCATTTTGCAGCGGTGTTACAACTGCACCAACCTGTGAACTTCAGCTCCTATATCATCCCTGTCTGCCTTCCAACACCTGGCATGGAGCTGCTTCTTGGCACATCTGGTTGGATAAATGGCTGGGGAAAGCTCACTGAGGACAGTGAGTGGTTATGGTGTGGGTGTGGATGGGAGACAGGGACTAGGATTCTAGCTCATCAAAATCTCTAGTTAGCATGGAGGCCTATGGACCTTGTGCCTCTGTGCCTTATTTCCTGAGAAATGGACTCTTCTCATTCCTCTTGTGAAAGATGTGTCCTTCTGAAAGCTTCAAGTTACTCAGGTCAAAGACAATGAAATTCTGGGTCCTTTGCTTTAGGGAGTCAGGAATCTGGAAATCAAAGATTTTTTGTCTTGGGTGCAAAAAATTAACTAATAATCGAATTGATGTAGGGTTTCTTAAAAATGCTGTTTAGGTGGCCTGAGAACTCCTCTCAGTGATGTATGGCCCACCTTCTCAGTTTGAGGATGCAGTGTTGTTAGGTTCTGCAGTGACAGAGTTAACCAGGCCACCTCAGTGATGCTGGGGAAACATCTAGGCCACATCTGCTTGTGCTCAAGGGCCTGTAGGACTTTATCTTGATGTTCAAGGAACATGTCCTGCCAGAGATATAACTAGCAACGATTTTGGGAGAAGCATGTATTTCACACTTCTGTTCTCTTCTAGCCCCTTGGTTCTAATATTTCAATTTGATGTAGATCAGACATGACTTTGTCAACTCAATTTGTCTGAGTGTTCCTCTTTCTACTGTGAAATACCTTAAGTTTTCCATGGCCATAGTAGGAACATGTAAAAGTAAGAAAAAAGCTCTTGGAGAACCTCGGGGAAGAATGATCACGACCTAAAATCATCTCAGTTCCATCACCTAAGTTTTGTTCTTTTCCTAACCTGTGTCTCCTATCTGCCTCTTGGATTTGTCAGGTGAATGGAGTAATAGGGTGAATACAGGGCAAAACTTTGTGGAGGTTTTCAGTAAAATGAGGAGAAGTATAAACATTGAGTATAAACATGAACTTGTTCAGAGAAGTGTGTTTATACTTTAGTGAGATATTGATGCAGAATGATTAAGGAAAAGGAAATATTTATTTGCCTTTTCAATTTTTTATATTTATAAAGTTTTTCACAATAATTTATTACGTTAAATGTTTCAACACCAATCCCACCACAATGTACCTTCCCGCCACCATTGTTTTGAATTAAATCTTTAAATTTATATTTTAATATCTTTATATCTTTATGGGCTGGAGCGATAGCACAGTGGGTAGGGCGTTTTCCTTGCACGCAGCCAATATGGCCGACCCGAGTTCGATTCCTCTGCCCCTCTCGGAGAGCCCGGCCAGCTACCGAGTGTATCTTACCCGCATGGCAAAGCCTGGTAAGCTTCCTGTGACATATTCGAAATGCCATACACAGTAACAAGTTTCACAATGAAGGCATTACTGGGCCTGCTCAAGCAAATCGATAAACAACCGGAGGCCCGTGAACTGTGATATCTTTATATTTATCTTTCTTTTTTTCTGTCTGTCTGTCTTTTTCTCTTTTGGTCTCACCCAGAAATGCTCAGGGGGTTGCTACTGGCTCAGCACTCAGGAATTATTTCTGGGGATGCTCGGGGGACCATATGGGATTCTGGGAATCGAACGTGGGTCGGCCGCATGCAAGACAAATGCCTTACCTGCTGTGCTTTTGCTCCAGCTCCCCAACTGCCTTTATTTGGTACACCACTTCTCTTCAAAGGTGCTACATGCATTTCAGACAGACCATATCTTACGGAAATGGGGTACAAAAGCATTCCAGATTCTTGCCTGAATCAGTGGCAGGAACACTTCCTTCCTCCTAACCAGCCCCCAACTATACATGCACATGCACGCACGCGCACACACACACACACACAAACACACACACATGCTCGCAGACACACTCATACTCTCACTCAGTCATAGAAGCTTATGCTGCGTTTGTCTTGAGGTCCAGGACCATGCCACAGACTTATCATTAGTCAGCCTATAGAATTTCAGACAATCAGCTTCTGACAATGGGCTTAGATGTGACCAGGTGGCCTCACCTCCAGTGCTCCCATGCCAGCCGGCCATCACAAACATCCTTCTGCCCATTACTTCCTCTCCCCTTCTCCTTTCTCGATAGAAGCTTCTTTGTTTTCACTGGGTCTGCAAGGTAGAGTTGTCATTTCTTCTTGATTGCTTGCCTTAGGAAATCATCTTCTACATTTGAACAAAATCTGTTAATTGTCTTTGGATAACTAATTAGTAGTGGTACTTTAGAATCATATGGAATTTCCGTATTAATTTTTTAAGGACTGCATATCGTTATCCCTAGCAACTACACTAGTTTCATTCCCAGTACCTGAGCCCTTTTCTCCACATCCTTGCCAACAATCATTTCTTCTTGTTCCATTTTCCCAACTATGAGCCATTTCCCTAGTTATAAGTAATTTTGAATTTTTTAATGTGTCTGTGCGCCATCTTTGAGGAAGTGTCTGTTTATGTCTTTTGAATAATTTTTATTGTATTTTTTTCTGTTTTTTGGTTATATGAGTTAATATATTCTGGGTATTAATCCCTCGTTAGCCATGATAATCAAACAGCTTTTGCCTATTGCTCAGGTGCTTTTATTTGTTTGTTTGTTTATTTGTTTCCATTGTAGTTTCCTTTTCTTTGTAAATGCGTTTTAATTTTATGTTGTCCCATTCTATTGGATAACATTGGGTGTCCTTGCTCCTCCTGCAGAGAGCTTAGGTTTTTTGTGCTTCTCCCACAACAGTGCCCCTGAGGCATACCCAATTCCATCAAGCACCAATAATCCTATATTACTTTTCTCTTTCCTTCATGCCATTTGCAAGGATTATTTAGCAATGTCCATTTTGTATAGACACAGAAAGACAGTTGATGGCTATGCTTTGTAACATGGAAGTTAATTGGCTCCAAAATAATATTTACTCCTGGTCATCCATATTTACTTAACTTCAGCCTCAGTTTCGCTTGGTTCCTAGCTCTCCAAAAGCAGCATCCTGACGAAGGGACTGGATGGGCCCAGGGTAAGCTGAAAACTACCCTGGCATTGGAAAGGGACAAGCTAAGTGTATGAAGTATAATAAGTTACGAGCATCATCATGGAACAGACTCTGTCATGACCCAAGAAGAAGTTACTGAATAAGGACCCTGTTGAGGTTAGGATCAACCAGCCTGGCTTGAGGACTGTGGTTTGTAATATATAGCAAGATGTCCCAGGAAGATACAACCTTTAAGCTTAATATAGTTCTTACTGTGTTCATACAAAACTGACTAGAAATTGTATAAGAAGTTACTATGGTTGTTTAAATGGATTACTTACTAGCTGAGGAAAGGAGAAAGCAATACACCCTAAATGCAATCCTGCCCTTGTACAGATCTCCTAGTAATCTGGAGTGCTCCTAGTTATCTGGAGTGCTGAACCCTCAGATGAGATTTTGTCCTTGAGTTAATCTCCTAGAACCTCCCCTGAATAACTAGCTTTATCTCTGTTTGATGTTCTGATATTGTTCAACCCCACCTATGTGTACCCCCACCCTTCATGATTTCTATATTACTATACTGTAAGGGGCCGTGAGCAATAGCACAGCGGTAGGGCGTTGGCCTTGCACGCAGCCAACATGGCCGACCCGAGTTCGATTCCTCCGCCCCTCTCGGAGAGCCCGCAAGCTACCGAGAGTATCTCGCCCGCACGGCAGAGCCTGGCAAGCCACCCATGATGTATTTGATATGCCAAACACAGTAACAACAAAGTCTCCAATGGGGACGTTACTGGGCCCGCTCGAGCAAATCGATGATCAACGGGAGGGCTTTTACTTTACTTACTTTATACTGTAAGGGGAAAGAGGGGACTAGGAGGACGACAAAGAATCCAAGGACGATGACTGGAAGTAGAGGACTTTGAGATCTATGAGGAGACTAGGTTGATGGAAGTATGATGACTGGGACTACGAGCAAAAGTACAACGATGGTTGTGCAGTAAGGAGAGAGAATAGACTACATTGGGGAGGAGAGAGAAATAAACTGGCTACTGACAAGTCTGGGGCCCAGTTCCCCTGTTCCCGCAATCCTTTGTCCATCTCTTGCTGTCATCTAGCCTGAAAGGTGGCTCTCGGACACCAAACACTTGAGTCCCACATGTGTGCCCACTCGTTTTTTTTGGAAACTCGCACCGTTCATGTATTCTTGATTGCTTTTTCCTCCCCATTGGAGATGTGTCTGAATGTACCACTAATGTTGAAATCCCAGAATATATCCGCTAATTTTTCTTCTGTGTGTTTTATGATTTTATAGACAACATTTCTCTGTATGTGTTTCTCTGTGTGCTTTGGCCATTTCTCAGAAATTTCTGGGAAATTTCTGACTCTGGGGGTGAGGGTTTCACTCCTTTAGCTTTACGGGGACCTGCAGGGTTGGATAGTGACCTTTACTCCTGCATGCAGAACATATGCTCAGCACTTTGACCCAACAATCTCTCTGACTCAAGATCCTTATGTCCAGGCAATATCTCCAGACAGTTTTCCCAGCCCCATGCTGTATATGATTTAGTGTCCACACAACTTTATGAGGGTTTGCTGTAAGACTTCAATGCATCATGGTCTGAAAAGTCAGTGGATACAATTTCTATCTTCCTGATTCTATTGAGGTGTGTTTGGGGAACTAGCACGTAGTCTATCTTGGAAAATGTTCCATGTGCACATTTGCAGAAAAGAATGTGTATTCACATTTTGGTGGATGGAAAGGCCTGTATACATCTATTAGCCCTCTCTCTTCCAGTTCTTCCTTCAAAGCCATTATTCAATGCCATTCTTCATTCAATGGCATTCTTCCATGTCTTCCTTCTGAGTTTTAATCTTGTTGATCTATCCAGAGGTGATAAGATGGTGTTGAATTCTCTAGCTACTATTGTTTTGCTACCAATATCCTCCTTAAAGTTTCTTAGAAGTTGTTTTAAGTGTTTTGGTGGTCCCTCATTGGATGCGTATGTGTTTAGGAGCATGATTTTCTTCCTTCTGTACATATTCCTTGATTATTAAAAAAATGGCCTTTGTTGTCCCCTATAATCTTTTTCAGCCTAAAATCTTTGTTGTTGGATATTAGTATGCCCACCCTGGCTTCTTTGAGGGATTTGTTTGCTTGAAGGATTCTTTTCTATCTTTTGATTTTGAGTCTGTGTTTGCTCTGGCTGTTCAGATATGTTTCCTGTAGGTAGCAGAATGTTTGGTTCAGGTTTTTAATTCATTTTGCCACTCTGTGTCTCTTAGTTGACATTGAGAGAGATTATGGTATGGGGTTTTGTGCCATCTTTCTGTAGAGGTTTGTTGTGCTTGTTGTGATTTGTCTTGTCTTACAGTTGCCCCTTTAGTCCTTCTTTTAAGATTGGTTTTGAGTCTACGATGTTCCTGAGTTATTGTTTATTCATGAAATAGTTCATTTTTCCTTTGACTTTATCATTTTCCTCCTTTCCTGAGGGGCTTGAATTTTGGTATCAGATAAATAAATTCTCCATATAATTTCATCTCCCTACTGAATTTTCTTCACATTATTTTCTAGGTTTAGCTCTAAAATAATTCTTTTTCTTTTGCTTCCTTTTTATCTCTGAACTAAATATATTCTCCTGTATTTTTGTTGCCTAAAGGTAGTAATGAGATGGCAGATGAGTACTGGAAGCCAGGTGGGAGGGTAACAGGGAAGATGGTGGGTCTGTCACTGGATGGTGGAAAGGGAAGATATATTGACTGATCGGGGATTTCTATGAGAATGATGGGAGAATGGATGGATAGATGGACAAAGGTGAATGGATAACCAAGGGATAGGAGGGTGTGTGAGTGAATGTACACAAGGAGAGAGAGGCCAAAGGAAGGGTGACTGCTGATCTGGAAGGACGGGGGAAAACTGACTCATGGAGAATGAATGGATCCTGAAAGGGGAGTTGTGCTGGTTATTGGTTCTGCTCTGTGTGTTGCATGCATTGGTGGGGGAATTTGACATTTTTTGTGTTTAATAACAGGGTTGGGTATTTATTTATGGGAGAGACATGAGCAAAGTAAGATAAGTTAGGAGGCATAGGGAAATAAGAGGAGGCTTTTCTTGCTGGTGGGTAGGGGGCTGAGGCAGTGCTGAGGCTCAGCTGGGCTGAAAAATCTTGTTCTTTGGGAGTGCTAGAGAGTGGCAGAGTGAGGTGGGGGTAACTGAAATGCTGAAAACCTCCTCTGTCCTTTAAGAGCCAGAGACTGGTAGTGAGTTGGAGGCTACAAGGACTCCTGGTGGGATTTTTAGGGAAAAGGATGATTGTCACATTCCCACTCTCCAAGATTAGCCCAGCTCTCAGGCACCAGGGAAGCTGTGACAGCTCACCTCAAAGTAGGTGACTAACTTAGTGGAACTCTGTTATGATTTTTGGGTCACACTCAGCGATGAATAGGGTTTACTCCTGGCTCATGCACTCAGGAATTACTCCTGGCAGTGTTCCGGGGACCATATGGGATGTGGGAATCAAATCCGGATTGGCCACATGCCAGGCTAATGCCCTATCCGCTATACTATCGCTCCGGCCCCTGGAAATGCATTATGATGTCGCTGGAAGTGAAAGTCTGAAATCGAGGTGCAGCCTCTGGTTCCTTTGGATGGTATATGGCACATGGTCGCTTTGGCTATTCCAGCTTCCAGATGCTGCCCCCATTCCTGGCCCAGTACCCCTTCTGGCATACTCAGGGAACAAATCTGAGTCTTCCTCTCTCACCGCATCTGTTCGCTCACCTAAGTCTCCTGCCTCCTTCAGCTGAAGGACCCTGTGATGATATAGATCGGACTGACATGATCCAGGAACATCTCCAATTTCCCGGTCCTCAATTCCATCATGGAGTCCCTTTGCCAGTATGTGTCCCTTGTTGCAGAGATGGGGATGCTTACATTGTCACATTGTTTGCACCATCTTATTCAGGTTCTGTGCTCCGTCAAGACTGACACCCAAGGAGAGTAGACACAAGGGCCAGGAAAGATTGCTCCACAGTTAGAAACCTGCCTTGTGAGCTGGGGGAGAAGGCAATTGGAATAGAGGAGGGATCAGTTGGTCAATGATGGTTGGAGAGGTCTACCGGGATGCTGAAAGTAGATAAAGGACCGAATGTGATAGCCTCTCAGTATTTATATTTTAAACCATAATGCCCAGAACTAGAGAGAGAGTATGGGGGAAATGGTCTGTCAAAGAGGCAGGGGGAGGCTAGGCTCAGGGAATAATGGGTAAATTGGTGGTGGAAAATGTGCACTGCTGGATGGATGGGTGTTCGATCATTGTATGACTGAAACTCAAATATGAAAGTTTTATAACTGTATCTCATGGTGATTCCATTTAGAAAAGAGGCACATCCACTTCCTCCTCTCCCTTTCATCTGGAGAGCTTGCTGCCTCTTCTTGAGAACACAGAGCAGTGGGATTGCAGTCACTGATGTTCATGTCCTCATCTCTGCTCCCCTCACCCCTGCATCTTCATCTCTCCACGGCCCTACAGTGCCCCATTGTTGTGTTCTGATCTGGGTGAACAAAGGCTCCCCACCTCAGTCTTCACAACACGCTTTCCTTGCCAAGAACAGATGCGCAGGAACAGTGTCTGGTCTGCTACCGCCTTCCCTCTGTCTACCTTTTTTGGGTCTCCTCCTCCTCACCCTTTGTTTATTCAATCCCCACACCCAGTTGTGTCTCCATTCTGCCCCCATCACCCTGTGGTCAGTTCCTCTACAGCTGTAATCTTGCCACTGATGAAGTTTACATAGGTATGCATAGATCTATCCCTCATATGTGGCACATAAAGAGACATAATAAGGAGATAATAAATGCCAGACATTATAAAAACTAAGAACTGACTTACAGAGTGGAGTATCCTGAGTGGCAGGGGAAGAGAATCGGGGGGAGAGGAACTGGCTGGGGAGAGCGGACTGGAGCCATGGCTGGGGTGGGCAGTGGGCCCTCTGGTGCTGGTGTGGTGGAGGGACACTGTGTCCATGGACCGCTACCACTGTAGCAGTGGGCAGTGCTGAAAGGAGGTAAAGGGATACGCATGATACCCTTCCAGTAACAGTATTGCAAACCATGCTGCCTAAAAGGGAAATGAGAGGGGGTGGGGGGAAAGAGACAGACAGACAGACAGACAGGCGCTCTGCTCTGGTGTGTAGGACACTGTGTCCATGGTCCCCTATCTCTGTAGCAGTGGACAGTGAGCAGTGGGTAGTGGGTGCTCTGGAGCTGCTGTGTAGGACTCTATGTCTATGGGCCCCTATCACTATAGCAGAGGGCAGTGGGCACTCTGGTGCTGGTGTGCTAGAGGGACACTTTGTCCATGGAACCCTATCACAATAGCATTAGAAATCATGGTACCAAATGTTTTAGAAATATAAAGAATTGCTCATGGCGCCCCCAGATCTCCTGAGCATCATATGGGTAGTCTCCCCAACCCCAAGAGAGGAACCAGTCCAGTGGTTGCACATGCATACTGAGGGGCGCAAAGGCCATGTGCTGCCAGACACACGCCCAGCCCCACACCACTGCCAGAGTGTGTTCTGTCCTCTTGCAGGCCCAGCAGCCAACATAGCTTCCTGGGGAACATAGCCGAGGTGCCCCGGGCCTCTGCCCAGGCGCAGCACCCACAGAGGGGCAGTCCTGTATGGGGCTGAATACAGGCACCTTCTGAGGCAATAAGGCCCCAGGAGGCCCCAGATGTCTCCCAGGGTTTAGCAGCAGTGTAGGGTAAACTCACAGGCTTGGTCCCCGGCACAGTGTACGTTCACTGGAGCATTCAAGAGTGACTCCTCAGTACAGAGCCAAGAGGAGCCCAAGCACTTCTTGGTGTGTCTCAACTGCCCTCAAATTTTTTTAATATTTCTGCTTTGGGGGTATATGTTATTCACTTCCATCTCCACTAATGTGTCCAAATACCTCCGCCACTGATTTTTGTCATGTCTAGTCTGTCCCTTCCCTCTCTACAATGTAAGGTAAAGGTAAAGGCCCTCCCGTTGATCGTCGATTTGCTCGAGCGGGCCCAGTAATGTCTCCATTGAAGACTTTGTTGTTACTGTGTCTGACATATTGATTACTCTCAGTAGTTTGCCGGGCTCTCCGAGAGGGGCGGAGGAATCGAACTCGGGTCGGCCATGTTGGCCGCTTGTAAGGCGAACGCCCTACCGCTGTGCTATTGCTCCAGCCCCAATGTAATTTTATATAAATTTAAATTCACTAAATATTTTAAGAAACACATTTTATGCTTAACTTTTCTTAAATAGTAGCACCATAGCACTGTCCTCCCATTGTTCATCGATTTCCTTGAGCGGCACTAGTAATGTCTCACAACAAATTGTGAGGCTTGTTGTTACTGTTTTTGGCATATTGAATACATCACGGGTAGTTTGCCAGGCTATGTCGTGCGGGCGAGATACTCTTGGTAGCTTGCCAGGCTCTCCTAGAGGGGCAGAGGAATCGAACCTGGGTCGCCCGCATTCAAGGCAAACACCGTACACGCTGTGCTATCGCTCCAGCCCTCATTAGTAGTAATAAGTGCAAATAATTAAAATGTTTAATACTGAAGAGTTGTTTTCCTACTGTTTCTCAATTATTAGAGTTGTAAGTAGTTTTGAAAAACTATGTAGTAGTCTAATTCCCTGGGAACCTATAAGATCCTGAGTTTCAAATATCTTGTCACTGAAAATAAAGAATGGCTTTCAGACACCGGTTCTACAGGTACCAGGACCATCACGATCAGCATCAGCCTTTGTTTGTCAATTGCCTTGAGCAGGCACCAGTAATGTCTCCTTTCTAGCCCTGAGATTTTAAAAGAGCCATCCATATTCAGTGCTCTTTCAGGGGTAGGAGAATGAGACCTATCATTTTTTCTGGTATTTGGCATATTGAGTATGACATGGGAAGTTTGCCAGACTCTACCATGCGAACAAGACACCCTCAGTAGCCTGTCGGGTTCTCCAAAGTAAGAACGAGATAATAAGATTAGTGGCCACGCGCTTCAGGGAGCTGGGTTTTTATAGTCTCTGGGTCTTAGTCGTTGATGTTTTTTCATACATGATTATATTAGGATTCTTTATTTCCTCAGAAGGTCTTTGCTGCCTCCTTGCAGAGAGCCCTTCCTCACCAAGCACACACCTTTAAACACTGATGATTCAGCCTGCTGGAGCATGCCTACTCAGGGCTGTTAGGGAACTTCCCCCTGGAAGCAGCCCCATCACCTGCCTGATTTAGAACACAGTTTCTCAAGAGACCACAGAAGCAGTGGCTCAAGCAAGGCCCCACCAAGAATGAAAGCCTTGCTCTGAGTGCAGATTCAGCCTCTCACATAAATGGTGATTTCTTACTGTTTGTTTTGTTTTGAAGTCACACTCAGTTGTGCCCAGAGCTTCGTCCTGGCTCAGAGATAACTCCTGACAGTGCTCAGGGAGCCACATAGGATACCTGAAGTGGAGCCTGGGTTCACCATGTGCACGGTAAGTGTCCTGCGTGCTATACTATTTCTTCAGGTCCCCACTTAGGTATTTAAAATAAACAGTTCCTTCTGCTGTTTTGTACTCCAGACAGCATCCTAAATGCCTGTTGGCTCTCGAAGAGAGATGTGTGTGCACACAGGACAGGAGACGCCGCAGGGCTAGGGACTCAGGAAGAGGGCGTCCATCAAAATCCTAGTTTCAAGGTATCTTATCCACACCAATAATTCGGCATTGATTACAGTCAGGTGATCTATGCTTATTTAACAGTCTGTATCCAAAGGGGTTTTGCTGAGGGGGTTTAATTTTCCTTTTTTTATACATGTTTTTATCCTCCATTGTCAGACATAAATTAAGGGGCTGACTCAGATCTGGCTATTTCATGCTTGAAGAAGATCACAATGAAAGAAGTGTGAACAGAATTAATTGATCTGGTGAGGAAAATATCCCTTCAACTGTAAACTACATTCTATCTTCAGAATCCCTGCCGTGAAATTCACCTTCAGTCCAAGACATATTTTGCTTTTGCTCTTTCATTTTGGAGGGGCCACACTGGCTTATTTTCAGGGCTTACTCCTGGTGAGACCAGATGGGGTTCTGGCGACTGAACCCAGATCAGCTCTACCATCTCTCCAGAAACTCCAAGACATAGTGGCAAATTTTTGTTTCTCTACTGTCATATCTCTTTAAATTCTTGAGAAGCTCCATAACTCAAAGCTGTTTCGTCCAATTATTTTTAGAAAATCCTTTTAACAGCCCATATGAACGGTTTAATCTAATCTTTCCTAATAGTCTCAACTGAACAATCGCCACCTACTTAACTTCAATTTTCAACATTAAACATAGCCAAACCTATACCTTCACTATAACAGAACACTAGTCATAAGCCTAACCAAAGGCTTGACCTAACCTTATCTATTAGCCTTAAGCGAACAATCTCCCTATATTTTACTCTCATCAAGTAATTGTGGGTGGAGTGATAGCACAGTAGATAGGGCGTTTGCAATGCACGTGGCTGACCCATGTTCGATACCTCCGTCCCTCACAAAAGCCCAGCAAGGTACTGAGAGTATCCTACCCGCATGGCAGAGCTTGGCAAGCTACCCATGGCGTATTCTATTTTCCCAAAACAGTAACAAGTCTCACAATGGAGATGTTACTTGTGCCCTCTTGAGCGATGAATAACGGGAGGACAGTGCTACAATGCCTGTACTTGTACAAGTAGCCCAGTCCTTATCCTTACTCAAACAGAACCCAAACCCTAACAGCAGTAAACCAAAAACAGCAAAGCCACATTCTTATAATACCCAACCTAAAGGCTGGGCATTAATTTACCTATTATCCTCAACTGAACAATCTTCCTAGACTTTACTTCATTTTCAGTTTTAAAAGCAGTCAAACGCTTATCAAACAAAACTTTAATCCAAACCCAAACCTGAATGCAATCCACATTCTTTTAGTAACCCACACCAAAGGCTCTGCCTAATTAGCGTCAAATGAACCAACACTCTTTCTCTAATAACCCAAACCCCGTCCTAATTCACATTGTTATTATATCCCATACCAAATACATGGCCTAAACTTAACTGTTGTCCTCAGATGAACAATTGCCCTATGTATTATTTTCTCTTTTCAACTTTAAACATAGTCAAACCAATACTTACTTTACAGAACCCTACCCTACCCAATTCACATTGCTTTATTCTTTTTTTGGGGGGATCACCATTAGATATAGGTAAAAATCTGTTCATGATTTGGTTTCAGTCATACAACGTTCCACACCCATCCCTTCACCAGTGCACATTTCCGACAACCAATGTCCCCAATTTCTCTCCTGTAGGAGAATATTGGTTTGCCTTTCCTTCCCAGCCACAGAGAGCTTGGGGTTGTTGATTGCTCCCCCAACCTGTCAATTACCTTTTCCTCCTGATCAGACTCTGCTGACTTGTAAATATTTTTTTTCTCTCTTAATGTCCTTTGCATAGTTAGCTACCTCAGAGCAATTGCTTTTTGTATGGACAGAGGAAGACAGTTAAAAAGACATGCTTTTGTAACTTGGGAGTTGATTGACTCCAGATAATATTACTTCCTAGACATCTGCTCTCTCAACTTATGCCTCAGTTGCCCTTACTGCCTTGATCCCCCAAATCAGGGCCCTAATAAGGTACTGGATGGAACCAGGGCAAGCGGTGAGCACCCTGGCATCAAAATGGGCCTGGCCAAAGTTGCCTAATACTAAACTATAAGTTAAGAATATGGTCATGGACAAATTCTGTCATGATCCAAAAGTAATAACTAGATTTGGGTCCTGCTGGGGTTACGAATGATTGATCCAGCCTGAGCACTGTAGTCTGAGTCTATGGTGAGATGTCCCCAGGAGAGTTGTCCTACAAGCCTAATTGTGTCTATTACTATGTCCATACAGAATGGTAATTATTAGGAAGTTGAATTAAGATGTTAATTAACTTTCTGGTCTAAGGAGAGGAGAAACACACCTTAATTGCTGTTTTGCCCTGGTGAGCTGAAGGTGGTCAGAAAGGCGTGAAGAACATGTTGATTGTACCTGGGTGGGGGGAGGCACGGTTTGGGAGGCTTGGTTTGAGAAGAGGTGGTAAAAAATGTGGTTGCAGAGAGTTGGTGAAAAAAGAAAGAGAGGTAGAGTCGGAGAGAGGCAGAGTTGGAGATGTGGGCAGAGCAAGAGACAGAGTGAGCGAGTGAGGGTTGGAGAGAGAATTGTGGAGTGTGTTAAAGAGAGGTTGGAGAGAGCTGGAGAGAGTTGGGAGCAAGTTGGGGAGTGAGTCATGGCTAGATGGGGAGAACGTGTTGGAGAGAATTTGGGAGAGACAAGAGATGGATTAAGGCAACTGATTATCAACCAGCTTGGCCCTCGTTTTTCCTCTGTCGGCCTCAGTCAAAGTTCATCCCAGGTGGGGAAGCGGTTCAAGAGCACTGTACAGCCAGGGAGAGCCACCAGGAGAGCCCATGAACACCCGCTAATCTGTGATCATTCCTAGAGACACCATGGTAAAAGTTGTTGCAACAGTTAGGGAAAGGAGCTTAGGAAGGAGCCCAGGAGAGGAATGCACAGGGAGGAGTCCAGGGCAGAAAAGCACATTGGAGCCCTGAGTGACAGCAGGGCAGGCTGCCCACCAGGTGCGGGCTAGCCAGGGAAGCAACCCACTGCTCACTGCCTGCCTGAGGACGGGCAGCAGGGTCTGCACCAATAACCGGCGTCTGCACAGTGAACGTGATCTGCACCGTGACTGGAGTCTACACTGGGCAACTGGGGTCTGCACCTAGAGACCGGCGGCTGGAGCCGGACAGGAGGGAGCAGCGCTGGGACCCCTGAGTTCGACCCGGCAGGGCCTCCTCACTCAGGGCCGCACCCTCGGCTCCCCTCCTGCGACCCCCCGCATGCCTGGGGTCTTGCAGAGACCCCCGCAGGATGTGCACACACCGGAGGCTGGTCATACTCAGTCGGGAGCCAGCGGAGTCAGAGCGACACAGCCTGGCTCGCCCTGCGCCAGCAGCGGGACTGGATTTGGCGCTGAGGGCGCTGTACGTGCACTGCGCCTGTGCACTCGGAACATCCCGATCAGTGCGTCAAGCCCAACACGTGATCCCCCAAGCACCACCAGGGGGCGATGCGGAGCCAGGATAATCCAGACCTCCACTAGGGATTTCCCAAAATGTCACATATTTCCACTCATATTAAATTGCCTGTATTGGGGGGCGGTGGTTGGGGGGCCGAATTTCCCCTCCAGCACTACATTCTAAAGTCAGAATGTATTTTAATGACTTTTGCCACTATCGTCTAAAGCAATAAATTTCAGGACTGGACAAATAGTTCAATGGGTAGGGATCTTCCCTTGCACATGCGGACCCGAGGTCCATGTGGACCCGAGATCCATGCCTGGAATCCCATATGGTCGCTGAGTCCACCAAGAGTAATCCCTGAGCAAAGCCAGGTGTGAACCAAAATCCAAACTGTAAAGAGCAGGAAGTAGGATGCCTGCCTTCATGCTGCAGATCCAGTTCAGATCCACAGCACCACATGTGTTCCATGAGAGCCAGAAAAATAGGAGCACTGTTGGACGTGGTCAAATTGACCCCCACCCAAATACTATTGATGCAGGTGCAGCAGAAGTGGCGGAAGTGGGTTTCTATGTTCATTCGTGAATCCAGGTTCTTAAATATTTTCAAGAATGAAAATACTAAATACTAAAGATTCTCAGGCTGGAGTGATACCACAGTGGGTAGGGCATTTGCCTTACACGCAGCCAACATGGCTCACCGGAGTTTGATTCCTCCACCCCTCTCCAGAGCCCGGCAAGCTACTAAGAGTATCTCGCCCGCCCGACAGAGCCTGGCAAGCTAACAGTGGCATATTCAATATGCCAAACACAGTAACAACAAGTCTCATGATGGAGATGTTATTGGGCCTGCTAGAGCAAATCAATGAACAACGGGAGGACCATGACCGTGAAAGATTGTCAGATTTAGAAAGTAGAAAAATTTATTGATAAGTAGAAGAGAAAGGAATAGGAGATTCCCAAAGTAGGAGGGAACTTAGTGTGGGCCTATTGCTCTTTTTGTGAGACTTTTAGAGAAAAACCAGGTCTTTGTGTGACAGAGAATGCAGGGAATCTACAGGGTGGTCAGGCTGATTTATCTTTTGGGTCATCTGCCTCAGGTATTGTTCATTATCTTAGCCTTGTGACTACTAATTCTAGGACACAAGAATACGGTCCTGGGGAGCTCCAGGAATGTTTAAGATTTGGCCTTGCAGATGAGGTGGAGTAGATCAATGGGGGAAATGGAACTGCTGGTGAGGGGAAACAGTGGACACGCCTCTTGTTGGCAAGGGGAAACTGAGGCTTTCTCTTTTACTAATAAATGATGATATATTCATGAAGGTGTTTCTTGGTTACATGAAACACGTTATTAAGTTTTTCAAATTTGTTTATATCTAAGTTACAGGATATATCAGTTTGAACTCATTAGTGAGTGAGAAGCAGACTGTCACTATGTATTCGGTGAATGAAAGTTCAATTGAGTCACTTAACACTCTTCTATTCTACTAGAATTTATCAGTTTTTTCTTTAACGTTTTATCGTTTATTGGTCATTATTTATCTATACAATCTCTGAAATGTAATTAATGAAAGAAACATTATCGGAGGGCTGGAGCAATAGTACAATGGGTTGAGCACTTGTCTTATATGCAACTGAACCAGGTTCAATCCCTGGTACTCCATATGTTCCCTTCAACCAGGCCAAGAGTGATATGTGAGCACATATCTGAGAGTAATTCCTGAGTACTCCCAGGTGTGGCCCTCAAAACAAAACAAACAAAGAAAATTTTTATGGATCAGTGATATAATGGACTGAGTGCATGCAAGAGTCTCAAGTTTAGTCCCTGAAGAGATCCCAGGCCCCCCAAGCGCTACCAGGAATAATGTTGAAAAACAAAACAAAAAAATTTCATCAAACTCAAAATTATTTATTATGATGTGGATTCTGTCTTATCTGGAATGAGAGGCTATGTTTTAGATGACATCCTAGGGATCCTCCAATGGGTGGAGTTATCACTGCACCATAGTAGAACTCTAGCCAGAGTCAGTAGAGATTTGCTTAAACAAAGGATTATTTTGTAGACATGTGAAACGGTGATATTTCTGAACAATTTCTCAGAGTGGAGCTTAATTTATCTGAGTTAGATGACCAGATACGTAAAATTTAACACAGAGCAAGGTGAAACTTACCATCTCCTTTTCAAGTTCACTGCCTTAGCAGTGGTAGGTTGCTGTGTGGGTTTGAAGTAGAGCATTAATCACCTTTTGGGTAACTAATTGCTTTTTTCCGTCTTTAGTATTTTGTCTTTCTGACCTTGGCTAATCTGAGTTGGATTTACTAATGTGATTGTGTAGTTTCCCCATTTTAGGGAAACATTTGCTCTTGTTTAAATATCTCAGCTGTGTTCCTGTTCTTTCCTCCACCTAAATATTTTCTAAGAAGTGTAACTTCACCATTGGAATGAAGCGTTAGTTAACTCTCTCATCCTTCCAAAGGCTTTTCAATTTCTCTGACTCCTTGTAATCCATAAGTACCCCTTTGCAGTGCATCCACATAAGATATAGTTCTGAACTCTGGAGTACTGTTTGTGACTCACTTTACAGCCATATAGCTCTGTATCAGGTGAACTTGAAATGGCACCATTTAATAATTTCTAAGCCATTTTGGGGGTTTGATGGTGGTGGAAGGAAGTACAGTAACTTTATACACGCTAAACATGACCACCCTGAACGCGCCAACAATTATAAAAAGCAATAATCAAATAATAATACCCATATTTGGGGTGTGTGTGTGTGTGTGTGTGTGTGTGTGTGTGTGTATGCTGATGCCTAGGCATTGTTTTAGCAGAAGAGAAGTGTTTCATTTCTGGCTGCATTTTCTCCCAGTAGCCAGAGTGAACGTGAACAAATGTGGGAGTACAACTTAAGTTTCAGGATGATATGTTCATGGTTTTATCCTGTTTTAACTTTTTAAAATGAGTCGCACTCAGTATTGTGAAAAAATCAAGTTTCTCTGATGAACTCATTCTAAGGATATTTCTTGGGAATATGGGGGCATGTATGTTGCTACTACCTCCCAAATGGTGCTCTGAAGATCTGGGACCCTTCTTGGCATTTCCTGGACAGCTGAACATGAAGTTCATTTCAGTCTGCTGCTTGTGCCCCGAGAGTTTGGCCAGGCAACCATGTTGGTTGTCAAGGGCCTCCGAGACCAGAATTTACAGTTCCCAGGGATGAAGCTGGAGATGGTTGGGGGACTTTGTGATGTCAGTGATCAAACCAAGTTTGCTTTCATGCAGGCTTGCACCTTAATCCATGTACTGTACCCTAAAGCCTATTCTAAGAATCCTTAGATTTAATGATATGATTTAAATCATAGTTTTAATTATTCAAAGTACCCTTCCCCCCACAAACTTCTGAAAGTCTTATATACTGATTGGAAAAGCTAGAACATATTGAAAATTATATGAAAGAAAAAAAAGATCTATAAATCACCTAGATAATTGCTGTTAATTGAACTTTTATTTCTAACAAGTCTTCCATATTTTTGCACTTTGTAACTTTAAAGTGTTTAAAGAGAGACGCCTGCAGAAAAGTAGCTCTGAGACTCAGTCTTTCTCTCTTCACCGCTCACACTGCAGTGATCTTGTCCCAAACCCAGCAACATGAAGAAACAACGCAAATCCCCACCACATAGGGAGGACAACAAAAAGAATGCAGAAGAATCTGTCAATACTGTTCACCTAAGGGACCTCTCAGACAAAGAATTCAGATATGAAGTCATGAATATGTTCAATCAACTCAACCAGACAGTTAGACCGATATCCATTAACATGACAGAAAAAAATGACAAATTACACTAGGAAATGAGAGCAGAAATGTCACGAATAAAAGATTCCGTAGATGAAGTGAAAAACTCAGTCTCTTCTCTCAACAATAGAATGACCGCAGATGAAGAGAGAATCAGTGAGCTGGAAGATCAGCTGCACCAAGCCAACAGGCAACAAAACACAGTGGCAAGGCACCTCAAGTTAGCTCTACAGAGAATCAGTGTCCTAGGAGATGATTCCAAGAGGAACAACATTAGAAACATTGGACTACCAGAAGCTCAGGGAAACAATCCCAATGTAAAAAACACGGTGAAACAAATCATTGCTGAAGTATTCCCAGAGCTCCACAATGCAGCCATTCAGGTTCAAGGAGCCCGAAGGGTACCAGATAAAAGAGACCCTAACAAAAACACTCCAAAACATATCATAGTTAGAATGATTGATGTTCCTGATAGAGATACAATACTGCAAACAGCAAAGTAAAAGAAGAATATCACATACAAGGAGAACCCCTTAGATTCACAGCAGATCCATCAGAGGAGACCCTCCAAGCCCTAAGGCAGTGGCAAGATATAGTGAAAAAAAACCTCACTGAAATGAATGCTTCACCAAGAATACTCTATACGGCCAAACTCTGACTCAAAATTCAAGGAGTGGTACAGTATTTTCTTGACAAACAGCAGCTCAGGAACTTCATAGGCTCAAAACCAAACCTAAAATAATGGCTAAAGGGGCTACTATAAGACAAGACAAACCCTACAACCACAACACACCCTTACAGAAAGGTGACACAAAAGTCCATAACAATGATCTCTCTCAATGTCAACAGTCTAAATTCACCACTTAAGAGACACAGAGTGGCAAAATGGATTCAGAGACAAAACCCAACATTCTGCTGCCTACAAGAAACTCATCTCCACAGCCAGAGCAAACACAGACTCAATGTCAAAGGATGGAAAACAATCCTGCAAGCAAACAGCTACCTCAGATAAGCTGGGGTGGCCATACTAGTATCCGATAGCATTAATTTTGCGTTGAAAAAGATTAGAAGAGACAACGGAGGCTATTTTCTCTTCATCAAGGGACAAGGACAACAGGAAGAAATCACGCTCTTCAATGCATATGCACCTAATGAGGGAACAGCTAAATATTTTAAACAAGTGCTAACAGATTTTAAGGAGGACATTTCTAGCAACACAATAGTAGCTGGAGATTTCAACATCATCTTTTCAGCTCTGGATAGATCAACAAGAACAAAACTCAGCAAGGAAACGTTGGCTTTGAAAGAAGAAATAGAAGAGAGAGGGCGTATAGACCTGCACAGGGCTTTCTACCCGAAAAAGAAAGAATACACATTTTTCTCCAGTGCGCATGGAACATTTTCAAAATAGACCATGTCCTAGGCCACAAAACATACCTAAATAGAATTAGGAAGATAGAAATAGTATCAAAAATCTTTTCAGACTACGATGCACTGAGAATAGGAGTGAATCACACACAGATAAGGAGAACCAAATCAAACACCCAGAAACTAAAAAACGCAATGCTTCAAAACGAATGGATCAGGAGGGAAGTCAAGGATGAAATCAAAAGATACTTGGAAACAAATGAGAATGAAGACACGAGCTACCAAAACTTATGGGATGCAGCAAAAACCATTTGAAGGGGAAAATTTATAGCTTTGTAAGCATATCTCAGGACAGAAGAAAAGATGCACATAAACAACCTGACTTCACAGCTCAAGATCTTAGAAAAGGTTCAACAGAAGTAGCGCAAATTGTGCAGAAGGAAAGAGACTATAAAACTTGGAGCAGAAATCAACGGCGTGGAATCCAAAAAAAAAAAAAACCAATTAGAAAGATCAATAAAACCAAGAGCTGGTTATTCAAGAAAATAAGTAAGATAGAAAAACCACTAGCTACACTCACAAAGAAACAGAGAGAGAACCCTAATAAATTGAATCAGAAATAAGAATGGGGATATCACAACAGAAACCAAAGAAATTCAAAAGATCATCAGAGACTACTTTGAAAGTCTGTATGCCACGAAACAAGAGAACCTAGAAGAAATGTATATATTCCTGGATTCCTATTATCCCCCAAGACTGAATCAAGAAGATATGGTGTACCAGAATAGACCTACTCACATAACGAAATAGGAAACTGTAATCAAAAGTCTTCCCAAAAACAAAAGCCCAGGTCCAGATGGATTCACTAGCCAATTTTTCCAAACATTTAAAGAGGAACTATTGTAGGTTCTTCTCAAGATTTCCCAGGAAATTGAAAAAACAGAAACTCTCCCAAACAGTTTCTATGAAGCCCATATCTCTCTAATACCAAAAGGAAACAAAGAGACCACAAGAAAAAAAACTCAGGCCGATATTCCTGATGAACATGGATACGAAGATACTCAACAAAATAGTAGCAAATAGCATTCAAGAACTCATCAAAAAGATCATACACCATGACCAAGTGGGATTCATCCCAGGGATGCAATGATGATTCAACGTTCGGAAATCCGTCAACATAATCCATCATATCAATAAAAGAAAAGATGAAAATCATATGATCATATCAATAGATGCAGAGAAAGCATTTGACAAGATCCAGCAACCGTTTATGAGGAAAACGCTCACCAAAATGGGGATAGCGGGGACTTTACTTAATATAGTTAATGCCATCTACCACAAACCTACAGGAAACATCATCCTCAATGGGGAAAAACAGAGAACCTTCCCCCTAAGATCAGGGACGAGACAAAGATGCCCACTCTCATCACTATTGTTCAATATAGTACTGGAACTACTTGCAATATCAATTAATCAAGAAAAAGATATTAAGGGCATCCAGGTAGGGAAGGAAGAAATCAAGCTCTCACTATTCACAGCTGATATGATACTATACTTAGAGAATCCTAAAACCTCTACCAAGAAACTCCTTGAAACAATAGTCTTGTATAGTAAAGTTGGAGGCTATAAAGTCAATACACAAAATTTTATGCTTTCCTATACGCAAATAGTGAAAGAGAAGAAAGTGACATAAAGAAAACAATCCCATTCACAATTGTACCCCAGAAAATCAAGTACCTAGGAATCAGGTTAACTAGGGAAGTAAAGGACCTGTACAAAGAAAACTACAAAATGCTTCTTCAGGAAATAAAAGAGGGCATGAGGAAATGGAAAAATATCCCCTACTCCTCTTTACAATAGCCAGAAACTGGAAGAAACCTGAGTGCCCAAGAACAGATGACTGGTTAAAGAAACTTTGGTACATCTACACAATAGAGTACTATGTAGCTGATAGAAAAGATGAAGTCATGAAATTTACATACGTGGTACAACATGGAAAGTATCATGCTAAGCGAAATGAGTCAGAAAGAGAGGGATAGACATAGAAAGATTGCATTCATCTGGGGGATATAAAGTAACAAAATATGAGATTAATACCCATGAATAGCTGAGATCAGCACCAGGAGGATTACTCCATAGCTTAGAGGCCAGCCAGGTATTCTAGGGCAAAGGGCATTTCAGATAGAGAAGGGAGCACCAAATAAAGGGTGTTTGGAGGATCCTCCCAGGAGGGGAGATGCATGTTGAAAGTAGACTATGGACTGAACATGTTTGCCACTCAATGCCTCTTCTGCAGACCACAACACCCAAAAGGAGAGAGAGAAATAAAGGGAATGCCCTGCTAAAGAGGCAGTGTGGGATGGGGGGGATGGGGGTGGGAGGGATATTATCCATGGTGGTGGAAAATGGGCACTGGTGGAGGGATGTGTATTTGATCATTGTGTAATCGAAACCCAAGCACAAAAGTTTGTAAATCTACAACTGTACCTCATGGCGTTTCACTAATAAAAATTAAAAAAAAATCCCCTGCTCATGGATGGGGAGAATTAACATTGTCAAAATGGCAATATTTACCAAAGGACTGTAAAAATTCAATGCGATCCCTATAAGGATATCCATGACATTCTTCCAAAAAATGGAGGAAACAATCCTGATATTTATATGGAACAATAAGGCCCCATGAATAGCTAAAGCATTTCTTGGGAAAAAGAAAATGGGAGGAATCGACATCCCTAACTTCAAACTCTACTACAAAGCTGTAATAATTAAGACAGCATGGTACTGGAACAAAGGCAGAGCTGTAGACCAATGGAACAAAGTTGAATAGACTGACATCTTCCCCTGTGTAAACACACAAAAAATAATAGGCCAGCAGTCAGACCGTTTCCCCACTCCTGGGAGGTCGATGGCGATTGTCAGGCGAAGGAAGGAAACGAGGGCCAGGCTGGGTGGTCTTAGCAGCGGTTTATTACATGGAAGAGATGTATGTCATGGAGGCCCCAGGATCTCTCAAGCACGTGCGCCTTTGTTCTCTCAGCCCCATCTGTCCTCAGCCCCATCTTCCCAGGTTCTCTGATGCAGTGTCCCCCAGAGAGCCCTGAAATCTCCCTTATATAGATCATAGTACCTCTAAAGTGCACAATATAGTGATGTCATCAAAAGGAGTTACAGAAAGAATATTGAGGTAGCAAAACGTACATTGTTTCTTTACATCTGCAGGCCAGTAAACCTGGCCTCACCTTTTACAGGCTACAAGCACTGGTATTAGCACATCAAAGAGGAGTCTGCTAGAGCTTAGAATCTACATCTCCAAAATCAGCCAGCCTGCAGCCAGGCATCTACATCCCAAAGATTAGGCCTAGCTTAGCACCTGGGATCTGCATACCTAAGGCCAGCTAGGTTCCTGTGAGATAAGAGAAACTGCCTCAATATACTGAAATCATTTACTGAAGGCAGTTTGAAGGGGAGAAAGTTCAGTCTCATCCAAAGCTAGTCAGAACACAAAGGAAAGCTGCTTCTAGGGAAGATTCTCATTTAGCAGATCAACTCCCCTAGAACAGATTTCCCTGGATGTGTTTCTCCTCTCCTTCTCCGACCAACATATAAGCATACATGATATAAATCATTTTGTACGGACACAGTAAGAAATACTTTGAGCATATAGAATTGCTCTCCTAGGACCATCTCAGTCTCAGACTGCAGTGCTCAGGCCAGGTAGCTATCCTATTCCTAGCAGCAGGGTCCTAGTCTCGTCATTACTTTTGGATCATGATAGCATTTGCCTATGATCAAACTTTTACGTTATAGTTAAGAATCGTGGCACCTTGGCCTGGCCCATCTTGATGCCAGGGTAGCACATAACTTACCAGCTTGCCCTTGGTTCCATCCAGTCCCACGTCGGAACCCTGCCCTTGGAGTGCTAGGAAGTGAGGGCAACTGAGGCTTAAGTTGAGAAGGCAGATGCCCAGGAGTGAATAATATTCAAGGCCAATTAACTCCTAAGTTACAAAGCATAATATTAATGGTCTTCCTGTATCTATACAAAAAGGACATTATATTAAAGTAAACTATTCAAAAGCCATAAGGAGAGGAGAAAGGTATTATTAACTTACGGTACAAGTTCAGTGTCCTAGAAGGATGAGACCTTAAAAAGTGCTTGGGGGAGAGAGCATAGAAGTGATTACAGACAGACAAAATAATGGGAGTGACTCAGGAGCACTGTGATGGGTGCAACCTGATAAACCTAATCTCCTTGTACTCCAACATTCCCCCAAGCATATTATGATCTAATTTTTAATAAGGGGACAAGGAATGTGAAGTGGAGCAAGGAAAGCCTCTAAAACAAATTGTGCTGGCAAAACTGGATGGCTACATGCAAAACAGTGGGCTCAGAACTCTACCTAACGCCATGCACAAAAATAAGATCAAAATGGATTAATGACCTCAATATCAGACCGGAATCAATAAAGTTCATTGAAGACAAAGTTGGCAAAACCCTCCATTATATGGAAGCTAATGGTATCTTCAAAGATGTCACACCACTGGCCAAGCAAGTGAAAACAGAGATAGACAAATGGGACTGTCTTAAACTAAGAAGCTTCTGCACCTCAAAAAAAAAAAAAACAGTGACCAAAATAAAAAGACAGTCTACAGAATGGGAAAGGATATTTGCCAAATACACATCCTTCAAGGGTTTGATATCAAGAATATACAAGGTACTGATTGAACAACACAAGAAAAAAACACACAACCCCTTCAAAAACTGGGGCGAGGAAATGAACAGAAACTTTCTCAAACAAGAAATCTGAATGGCTAAAAGGCACATGAGAAAATGCTCTACATCATTAATCATCAGGGAGATGCAGATCAAAACCACAATGAGATATCATTTCACACCACAGAGACTGGCCCACATCTAAAAGAACAAAAGCAACTGATGTTGGCTCAGATGCGTCTAGAAAGGGACGATCCTTCATTGTTGGTGGGAATGCTGAATGGTTCATCCCTTTTGGAAAACTGTATGGACGATTCTCCAAAAATTAGATTGAGCTCCCATTTGACCCAGCAATACCATTCCTGGGCATATATCCCAGAGAGGACAAAAGTATAGTCGAAGTGATGTCTGCACTTGTTTGTTCATTCCAGCTACTGTTTACATTACTAGAATCTGGAAAAAAAAACCTGAGTGCTGGAGAATATGACTGGTTAAAGATACTTTGGTACATCTACATATGGGAGTACTATGTAGATTTTAGAAAAGATGAAGTCATGAAATTTACAGGAGAGTAAAACACAAGAATAGCCGAGATTGGTACCAGGAGGTTCACTCCATGGCTTGGAGGCCAGCCGCACACGCTAGAGGAAAAGGCAGCTCAGATATAGAAGGGAGCACCAAGTAAAGGGTGTTGGGAGGATCCTCCCAGGATGGGAGATGCATGCTGAAAAGAGATTATAGACCCAATATGATTTCCACTCAATGCCTCTTTTGTTGCAAACCACAGCACCCAAAGGAGAGATAGAACAAAAGGGAATGCCCTGCCAGAGGCTGGGTGGGATGGGGGTGGTGGGTGAGAGGAATACTGGGATCAGTGATGGTGGAAAATGAGCACTGGTAGAGGGATGGGTACTCGAACATTGTATAACTGAAACCCAAGTACAAAAGTTTGTAAGTCTACAATTGTACCTCATGGTGTTTCACTAACAAATTTTTTAAAAATTAAATAAAAAAGGTATTCCAACCTTACCTTCCCAATAAAAATACCAAATGCGCTGAAAGAACACGATGACCTCAGTACATGTATTGCAAACCATAGTGCACAAAAGGAGAGGGAGAGAGAGAAGAAAAGTGTCTGCCATAGAGGGAGGCTGGAGGGCTGGAGGGGGTATATATTGGCAGATAGTGGGAGGAAAACAGGGCACATTGGCGGTGGAAATGTAAAATGGTAGAGGGATGGGTGTTATATCATTGTATGACTAAAATCCAATCATGAACAGCTTTGTAATGTCTGTCTCACTAATATTAAACAAAAAACTGAAAAAGAGAAATGAAGAAAATGAGACATTATGGGGGGGGAATGTGTTGATATGGGTTAGAATTTTCTATGTATGAAACATTGTTGTTGAAAATTATTGTAAAATTATCAAACAGTGGCTAAAATAAAATTTAACACTAAATATTTAAAAAAAATTTTAATATTGAATTTGCTGTCTGAAATAATTGGCCATTTTACAACATGCCAACTTAACTATACCTAGTATTATTCCTTGTATTGAATTCCACTTTATCTAGTTCATTTTTTTTAGGGAGGTGGTGTTGGGTCCACTCCCACCTTGCTTAGGTGGTGCTCCTAGCTCTGTGCTTGGGAGCAATCTGCAGGGAGCATATGTGGTGCCTGGGAATCAACTGTAGCTGGTGACATGCCAGGGAAATGTCTAAACCCTCGTGTGACATTCCAGCCTGCCTTCAGGGATTTGAAACACAGTGTTTGCTTTTTCTACGTCCAAGTGCAGAGCTGTTCAGTCTTTATGGTGCTGGGGACCACCAGGCCACCCAGAGAGTGCTCTACTGCTCTTGGGGCCTCCAGCATCTCACCTTGAGGTGGCCAGGGGACTCTTAATTCTATTTAGCTCCCAGTGTTGAGGGAGGGGCGAAGTAGTGCCCACATGAAAGTCAGGTTCAGCACCTGCGAAATTTGTACCACTGACCAAAGAACTGGCATTGATTAAGAACCTAAGAAATAAGGGTCGTGCTAATCCAGTCAACACCTATTGAAAATTAGGGTACGAAATAAATAAGGCCTCTAATAAAAAATTTTCTGTCCAGTCCCAGTCCTCAGGAGCAGTGGCCACCAGCTCTGTGCTAGCAGCAGGGCTAATGCAACAGCCAAAGTCAGTGTCAGCTCACTGCACAGAGGTAACAGACTTCGACCTCTGGTCAACACGGCATTCCTCGGCTTCGGCACTGCTGGCCAGATAGTTCCCAGGATGTGACTTGGGTAGCGCTAGATCTTTTTGGTCCCTGGAAATCCTCAGGAGTAGCTTTCTCAATCTGAGTGGTGAGTCTGCTGGTTTCCTTGAAGTAAACCTACTAAGACACACTCACACACTTGATGAATGCAAGCTCTAAATATGACAAAAGGGGGAATTACTGAAACATTGTTTTCTCTTCACCTCTACTAGTAATTCATGAAATAATTCACAAAGTAATGGGTTACCTTTAGTTCTGATAAATAGTGCCACTTATTTGCATCAATACATTAAGAAATACACAAATTCCTTTCATCTAAAACTTAGTTTCTTTGGACTCAGCGTAAAAGTTTAGAGCAGGGTGATTTTTTCTGGGGACATCCAGTCATATTCCCATACAAGAGACCTTCAGGACCGTTTAACTTAAGCTTTTCCTGTCCCTTACATTCTTGTCACTTGTTTCCTTTGGGTCAGAATCTGTTCCATGATTGTGCTCTTGACGAATTATATTACTTCGGCAGACAAGTGTTCAGAAGACAAGAGTTCTCATGACAGACAATGAAGCATTAGTAGAGGGAGAATCAACTATTAGTTATCTGGGTATAAAAATAACTGAGTTACTTGGGAAGAAAAATATCTCCACTTTCATCAGCCACTGCCAGATCGAAAGGCTGCTTCTCCCGAAAAGAGCATAAGTTGAGACCCCCATAACCATGCCACTGGACTCCGCACCAGGCTGTTTCACACAGAGCACTTCAGAGGGGGGCAGGTGAGAGCCCTCCCCGCCCCAAAAGACCCAGCTCTGACAGCCAAAATCTCCACAACCCTACCACCCTACTGCCACGACGCTGTGGGGTCATTCCCCACGTGCTCAAGCTGAGTCTCACACATGACTGAACATATTCCTGGAAACAGCATAAAACACCCCCTGCCCAGTCTCCATAATTACCACACCACATTTGATGGGGTTCAGATAGTAGCAACAAATCATCGAGGGAAATATATATGCATATATATATTTCTTCACAGTTTCCTATATGAATAATGTTTGTAAGCATTTTCAGCAGTACTACGTAACAGACAATATGAAATATATTATTTCTGTTGTGTTTGGGACAGGGATTAGGGCATGGAATGGAAATATCCTTAATTTGCTGGTGGTAAGATGTAATGGTGGTGGGATGGGTGTTTGAATATTCACGATCACGATCATCCTGTTGTTCATAGATTGCCTCGAGCAGGCACCAGTAACTTTTCCTTTGTCCTAGCCCTGAGATGGGAAAAAGTGCCACATTCAAGACCCTTTCAGGTTTAGGGGAATGAGACCCCTCATTCTTACTGGTATTTGGCATATTGGGTATGCCACCTTGAGTTTGCCATTTTGAATATTAAATGTAATCAAATATTGTGAACTAACATATAAAATAAAAAAAAATCTCCACTTTCTTACTGAACACATTTAGCAAGGGCTAAATTATGTACCATTGTATTTCTAACATAAAAAGCTCTGCTTTAGTTTTTTAATTTTTTATCTGTTTAAACTGTTTTATCAAGTATAAAACTACAAGTACCATAAGAATGATCTTTGCAGATATTTGTAAGAATCTCTTTTGGCTCTGTAAAAATACTTGCCGTTGCTAAGGTTTCTTGTGCTCTACACTACATAGATGTTCTACACTAGAACTTTGTAGAAAAAAATTTATTTCTTGTGGGTGAGTAGGCCATCTAATGTCGAAGACAGGGTAGCAGAATGCTTGCCACAGGACAATGTTGTGTCCCCTTCTACTCATGCAGTGCAACTCCTTCCACATGAGCGCATGCAATGCTGTTATGAAATAACATGAAAACCTGGTCATGTTATGACCAGGCACTTTAAGGTCTCTCATGCCATTTACCATATATTTGCAACACAGTTCTAATAGTAAAATAGTAAAGGTATTTAGAAACCTGCTTTAAAAACCACCTTTTCTCAATTTCTAACACTTGCGCAGACAAGAGAACATTGTGGTAAAGCAAAAGAGACAAAACCAGGTTTCCAATGTGACAAATCTTAAATCTGAAACACAGGTACAATAAATTTTGTAAAGGATCAACGATTTTACTTACAATTAAATATCTTATGATACAGAGTAAACTAGGCAGAAAGTCTGCTCTGTATTGCAAATTAACCGGGATACACTCGCCAGCCTTCAAAATTTAATTTCTAGGAAGACAAGTGTTAAAGGGTTTAATAAAGCATTCACTTAGATGATTATGAACAAGCAAGACTTTTGGGCCGGACCTATAGTACAGCAGCAGGACATTTGCCTTGATTGTGGCTGCCCCGGGTTGGATTTTGGCATCCCATATGGTCCCCTGAGCAATGCCAGGAGTAATTCCTGAGTGCAGAGTCAGGAGTAACCCTGAGCAATGCCAGGTGACCCAAAAAGCTAGGAAAAACAAAACCAAAAACACATAAAAAAAAAAAACCACAAAGGAAAACAAAATAAAAAAACAAGACTAGTTTTGGACATGGTAACAAAGCTGACACATAATAAAATCATCTTCATATATTGCACTTTTAGGTACTTTGCAAAATAATTAGCAATATCATTTAACACTGATTATAATAGTTTCCCACAGTTCTTGCTCAATTATTTTTAAAAAATTTATATTTATAAAGTTGTTCGCAATACTTTATTACATACATTCAATATTTCAACACCAATCCCACCACCATTACAACTTCCCACCATCATTATTTCGAATTTTCCTACCCCTACCCAAGCCTGCCCCAAAGGCAGAGGCTAAATAATTGATTTTGTATTGCTTATTATACATAATAGACTTAAAATTATCCAAAAAGACTTCCTTAGAGGAAAGTGTGTGAAATTTGTTGTATCTCACCAGCAGCCATTAAGCCCCTGTGTAGGAAATCACTAACATGTTGTTACAGGTTGATCCCTGTATATATATATATATATATACACACACACACACACACACACACAGATCAGTTGCCTTCTACCTTACATCCCATCAAATGTAAATTTCTGACTTCTTTATTTATTGGGACGATAACTGATGCTCCTTGGCTCAGTGTTCGGGTAACTCCCAGCACTGTTTGGGGAACCATGTGTTGCTAAGGACAGAACCGAGGGCTCACATATGTAAAACATGCACAACAGTCCTCTGAGCCATCTCCCTGATGTTCCTTCCTTATATTTATTGGAGGTGACTTGCACTAAATTTTGAGAATGGGGCAAGGTTTAGGTAAGCTTCCCAGTTTAATGGGGTTTTTTTAGTATTAGAAATGATGCTTTCTGAAATGCTCTCATTCTTTTTCTTCATATAGTTTGTTGTGGGCCTTCTCTTTGTCTTTATTCCCCCCATCCTTTTCAATTTTTTTTTATCCTTAGCACTTTTACTTTGCATGTGGGCTCTGGTCTGGGAAGGGATCTTTGGTAGATCACTTTTGACTGTTCATGAGCTGGACTAGACCAACTCTTTCGAGTCTTTCCAATCCTGCCTATTTCTTATGTCATCATGAGATGGGTACACTTGTTCCAGTGCCAATAACTATTCTCTAATTTGCTGGTTGTATTTTTCATTAAAGTTCCTTTTTTGAAGGGGTGGCAGACCCTATCAGATGCAGCTTTTTATTCTCTCTGGCTTCTCCTTTATTGAGCCCTCTATTTACATGCAGGTTTTGTGGCCATTCGTGATTTGCTAGTATTCATTTGTAGTTTGTGGTTCCTTTTGTTATGAACTTTGGCCCGTTTTCTTATTTTTCTAGTTCCTTTAGATAGAATAAATGCTTTTCTTTAAATGCACAAAGAAATTAAACTACAAAAGGCAAAATAACTTTGTGAAAGATATAGGTAGGGCTGGTGATAGCCAGTTTCTTTATGGGGACCGTCCCGGGCATTGCCCAAGTACCTATTGGTAATCAAGCCCTGTGCTGGAGGTACCTGTTGGCCCTGCAGTGTGTGGTGTCAGGAGGTGTTGGGAATGAGCCCAGGCCTCCCACGTGCAAGGCATGTTCTCTACTACTGGATCCATTTCTCCAACGCAAGAACTCATTTTTGTATTTTACCTGTTAGTCAACATTTTTTTTGACAGTGGTTGGGGTTGTATTTGGGTTTTGGGATCATATCGAGTAGTGCTTAAGATTTACTACTATGATTTTTAAATTCAATCACCATGAGATACAAAGTTACAAAGCGGTTCATGATCCAGTTTCAGTCATACAATGTTCTGACCCCCATCCCTCCACCAGTGTAGATTTCCCACCACCAGTGTCCCCCAGTTTTTTTACCACACCATCAACTCCCAGCCTATTGTAGACAGTCTATTGTAGACAGTCTCTCCCTCTCTCTCTCTCTCTCTCTCTCTCTCTCTCTCTCTCTCTCTCTCTCTCTCTCTCTCACACACACACACACACATTATGGTTTGCAATATAAATATTGAGAGGTTATAGTATTTGTTCCTTTTCCTACTTTTAGCACTCAGTTCTTATCCGAGTACTCATTTACAACTATCGTTGTCATAGTGGATCCTCCTCTATCTCAACTCTAGGTACTTTCCTCAAGGGATCACTCCTGGCAGTGCTCACGATGTTGTGCTTCCATATATGGTGTTAGGGATCAAACTGGGGTTGGTTGTGTTCAATGCAAATGCCCTATATACTTTTTTTAATATGCCTGACCGGCCCCTCAACTTCTTAATTAATTATTTTTTGAGAGAAGCTGGGATTGCCAAGGATAGAACTCAGTACATCATACATTGCAAGTATGTATATCATGCATATATACTCATGTATATCACTGAGTAACAAGTAGGCTGGTAGTACAATATGAGGACCTGAGATAATTCAGCCCTGTTTTGGGGACCATGTGGTATCGGGGATCGAACTGTGGTTGGGCACATATAAGGCATGCACCTTAACGTCTACTGTCCATCTGTCCCCCATCTAATCTTTTAAATTGCAATAAAATACAGCTTTAAAAACTTGCAGAATATACCTATTTCTTATATAGTAATTAAAAAATACAAATTAGTCAAATTCATATCACCCATAGTTTCAGGAATCACATATATACCACTGATATCTATTTATATCTCTATCTATCTATCTATCTATCTATCTATTTCTCTTCTTGCACATTTCTTCCCAGCTAACTGATTTCCAGACATCTTGGAAAATTTTAATTATCAATAACAAAGTATATTTTGAAAAAGTTGGAAGACTGACCAAAAGTTTAAACACTTCTATTCATGCCAGTAGTCAAAGGTAAGACTTCCGGGTCTTCTCTTAGTTGAGGGATGTTTTTGGTTTCAGGGAACCAGGGGAAGAAACGTAAGTGAATTTTGGGTAAGTGGATATCAGGTTGACTATACGGATTCTCCTGGTAAGAAAAGCAGAGAAGTCCTGGAACTGGAGGAAGCATTCAGGGAACTAGGACTAGACCCAGACTCTGCAACTTTTTGTGAACTCAGTCCACAGTAATGTGTTTATTTTCTTCTTAAACTGAGTAAATCTTTCTTTCCTAGTGACTCAAATCTTTTCTTCCTGATATTTCTGCTTACCTTTCTAGGTTCCCTATTAGAGAGCCTGGCAAGCTACCGAGATTATCCTGACCACATCCGCGAGGTGTATTTGATAAGCCAAAAACAGTAACAATAAGTCTCACAATGGAGACATTACTGGCGCCCGCTTGAGAAAATTCTCTGCTTGGGAGGACAGTGCTACAATGCTGTAGTATATCAGTAACATGTTCTTACAGGTTGAGCATTGTGTGCTTATATATATATATATAATTATTTTTTTATGAATATCGATTGCCTTCTACCTGAAATTCATCAAATATGGTGTGCTACTATTGGTATATCAGTGGCATACAGTATGAAATGTCCAGGAATTCTAAAATTTTAAATATGGCACTAGAGCTGAAGTTAAATTTTTAACTGGATGGTGGTTTGCAGTTCGGAAGCATCTCTGTATCATGTTGGCTCTCTTCCAAAATTTATTTGTGAGTCTCTGGATCCTGGTCATTAATGAGCTAAAAAGGTCACTACATTTTTTCTGTTTTAATTAGCAAACAATGAATTCCTGAGCTGGAGACTTCCTCCAGTCAGAAGGGGAGAGAAGTACAGAACAGAACTACTTCTAAATTTACTCAATAACACTAAAATTTAAACAACAAGAAAATCTCAAAAAGAAACTATTCCTAAGTGTGGTCAATTTTGGTGTATACATTTGCCTTTCAACTAAGTAAAACTGACTGAAATTAGTTAACACATAACTATATTTTATAGCTATATAATTCTAAACTCTCCCCCAAAAGGCAATGCCTCCCATGAAACTCCAAGCAGGTCTGAATTTATAAATAGCAAATTTCATGGATTGTGCTAGAAAATCTTCTCAGACTCTCACCCCCTTTTATTTTCTTCCAATTCAAATTTTTCTTCAGAGTTTAGTTCTGGAAGCCCTGTTTTCCAAAAGTTACCACAAAATAATAACTACTTATTTATTTCAACACAGAAGTACTCAGAGTATATATTTTTCTCCATTAGAACACTAAACATCAAAGTTGACAAATGAAAATGGAAACACAACTTTCTAAAACAAGTGACATGCTGCAGAGTTAAGAGAAATTTCACAGCATTAAAGGCCTGCGTCATCCCCTGATGTAGGATAACACTCTTTTGTCCTTCCTCAGGTAGTTTAGGTTTGTCAGGTCACACCCATCTAAGGACACTGAACTTGTAAGCAATGTCCTTTCTGTGTGGACACAGGAAGACAGTTAATATTATGCTTTGTAACTTGGGAGTTGATTGACTCCAAATAATATTTACTCCTGGGCATCTGATTTCTTGACTCAGTTGCCCTTAGTTCCTAGCACCCCAAGAGCAGGGTCCCGATGAGGGATTGAATGGACCTAGGGCAAGCGGTGAGCTACCCTGGCACCGAAATGGGCCAGGCCAAAGCGCCACGATACTCAACTATAAGTTGAGGGCATGATCATGGACAAATGCTGTCATGATCCAAAAGTAAGTAATGACGAGACTAGGACCCTGCTGGAGCTAGGAAGATTAACCTGGCGTGAGGACTGCAGAATGTATAGTGAGATGTTCTCAGGAAGAACCAAACTAAGTTTATATCTCTTACTGTGCTCATACAGAATGACATTGCTAGAAATAGTAGAAATAGATTTATTACAACTATTTAAGTAGATTACTAACTGAGGGAAGAACACACCCTTGTTGGGATCCCACCCTTGAGCAGATTACTCCTAGTAATCTGGAGTAATCTCTTTAGATGAGATTTTATCCTTAATCTCCTGGAGCAGTGGTCTTACCTCTCTTTGTTGATTTGTCAGTATTCAACCCACCTTTATGTCACCGCCTTACGTGACTGCTATATAAACTAAGACTGTAAACTCAGAGAGGAGAGTCAGAGCAAGAGGGGCTCAAGCTTGAGAGAAAGAACAGCCATCCTGATCCAGGCACACACAGGACTCAAGAGCACTGAACGAAGGCAGTGAGAAAGGGCCATCCAGTGAGTCCGTGAACACACAACCTTCAGCGTGATAAGATTTTACACCCTGGCAGCCAAAATCCTCCAGAACTCAACTGCTGCCATGTTCACAGCCGTTCTTCACATGTTCAGGCCAAGGCTCACCTATGAGTGAACGTATTCCTGGACCATGCGGCTGCGTCTCATACCTGACCCCACCCATTTTCCAAGAGTGGCACACCACATTTGATGGGGTTTAAAGGAGAAGGCAACCAATCCTATGCTTCCTGTTCATTGATATCGACTTGCTCCAGCAGGCCCAATAACGACTCCATTTTGAGACTTGTTGTTACTGTGTTTGGCATATTAAAATGTCACGGGTAATTTGCCAGGGTTTTCAGTGCCGGCGAGATACTCTGGGTAGCTTGCTGGGCTCCCTGAGAGGGAAGGAGGAATTGAACCCAGGTTGGCCTTGTCGGCCACATGCAAGGCAAACGCCCTACCGCTGTGCTATCACTCCAGCCCAATATATATGCACACAATGTTCAACATTTTACAATATGCTCATAATCTCTTATAGAAGGGCTTAGTGGGTCCTGCGTGAAATGCAACAATCTTCACACAGTTTTCTCTAAGGAAACATTTTCGAGCATTTTCATCATTTTATTCAGAACAAACAATACAAAAGAAATCATGTTGGTTCTGCTTTGGGGCATGGGTTGGGGTTTGGGGTGAAAACATCTGAAATATGGTAGTGGGAAGGTGTAATGATATTGGGATTGGTGATCAAATATTAAATGTAATCAAAGATCGCCTTACAAGCGGCCAACATGGCCGACCCGAGTTCGATTCCTCCGCCCCTCTCGGAGAGCCCGGCAAGCTACCGAGAGTATTTGATATGCCAGACACAGTAACAACAAAGTCTCCAATGGAGACGTTACTGGGCCTGCTCAAGCATTGTGAACTACTTTATAAAAATAAAATTTAAAAAAAGAAATAAGAAAATTCTCAAATGAAAGGGAAAATTAGCCAAGCCACCAATTGATGCTGGTATAGTAAATAAAATTGACAAAAAAATAAGTAGCCTACAATGCTACAACTTGCAAAGGAAACATTTAAACCAACATTAAAATACAAAGAAGAACACAGCTACTGTGAACAATGGTACACCAACAAATCTAAACAAGATTGACTCAGGATAAAAATACATAAAATAAAACCAGAAATAAACAAATGGGCCTACATCTGAAAGCTTATGCATGGCAAAAAAAAATCAGACTTCTTAAAAATCCAAATCAAACTTTCTTAAAATTGAAACACTTCCTACGAAACGGGAGAAAACATTTGCAAACCATGCTTTTCGTAAAGGCTTAAATATTACATACACATAAAGCGTTATAAAGCTCAACCAGAAAAACTCAACAATTACATAAAATTGGAGATGAGCATCCATTTTCCGAAAATGGCTAAGAAAAGCCAGCAGACATCTGAAAAGATATTACTAGTCACTTGTTATCTAAGAAATGCAAAGCAAAAATTAAAAAGCAATGAATTTCAAGTTACAAGAATCAGAAAGATATATATATCTTAGCTAAATATATATCTAAAAATAACTGATATATATACATATATGTGTGTGAGTGTATATATATATACATATATGTGTGTATATATATATATATATATATATATATATATATATCTGGAAACAACCAGTACTGAGAAGGGGTGGTGTAAAAGGGGTGCTATTTCATTCACAGTCTGTGGGAACAACATTTGGCTGAACCTCTGTGGAAAAGTTTGGAAACTTCTCTAAAAGCAAGAATCACTCTATCACTGTCATCCTGTTGTTCAACAATTTACTTGATGAGCTCAATGAAGTCAGGTGCCAGCAATGTCTCCATTCATCCAAGCCCTGAGATTTTAGCAGCCTTTCCTTACTTGTCTTTCCCAATGATTGGAGGTTCTTTCAGGGTTAGGGAAATAAGACTCATTATTTTAATAATTTTGGCATATCGAATACACCATGAGTAGTTTGCCCGGCTGTCCACTATGGGGAGAATACTCTCGGTAGATTGCTGGACTGTCTGAGATATATATATATATATATATATGTATATATATATATATAAATTCCCTCTATGATTTGTTACCTATTGTCTGAAACTATATATAAATATATTTATATATATAAATATATATATATATATTTCCTCTATGATTTGTTACCTACTGTCTGAAACCCATCATATTGGTGCTGTAATTATAGAAAATGGGTAGGGATGTGGCCAGGAATATGTTCACTCAGATGTGAGGCTCGGCCCAAGTGTGTGGAAAGCGGCCTGGAGTTGGGTAGTGGAGCAAGAATATAGGTTCCAAAAGACCTAGTGATTTCACATTTGCATGTTCCCACCAAAACCCCTTAATAGAAAACTCAAAATGATATATGCACTCCTGTATTCACTGCAGTGCTAAGTACAATACTCAGAAAAACCCCAAATGGACACATAAACGGATAAAGTTGTAGTATAAACACAAACAACAGAACCCTACTCAGCTACAAGAAAAGGTAAAATCTTGCAGACTCCTGCAATTTGGATGGATGGAGGGCATCCTGGCGAGCAAAATAATTCAGAGCAAGGACAAATACTGTATGATCTCAGCGTGCTATTTAAACAAAAGAAGGTAATTTAAAAATCCTAAATGAAGAGAAAGTCTTGACTTTTGATTACACTAAGAAATCCTCAGTCAAGGAAGAAGCAGACTGAAGGTGATCTGAGGACAATGGTGGGGAAAGGCACCCACGTCGAGAGTTACTGATGACAACATATATGACCTTAGTTGTGCGATGCACGTATAACATGCTGAAAACCACATGCCATGACCACTACATATGTGCCTATCTTTGCAAACACACCAACACTTGACCTTCACTCCTCAGGTACACAAAGCAACTTAAACTCCCGAAGTTGCTCATGGGGAAAATGAAGGACACCCTTCATTCTGTGTCCTTGGGAAAGAATTCATAAGAGCTTCCATGACTGGCTACTCCCAGGACAGAGTGGAAACGCTCAGTGAGCTGCTGCCTTGTCTGCCCAGTACACCGTCTTCCTTTCCTCTGGGATTTCTCAAGATTCTTTCCAATTGCATTTGCCCTTTCTCCAGCAGATATTTATCATCCTAACAAATTCTTTGTGGGATGAAGGAAACTGAATTAGTGTTGCCATAATACCAGAACCACCACTACCACAGGTCCCTCATATTTAATGGGTCACCATGTTCAGCTTGCTCTGCTGGGCCCAAAATTTCACTGGCTGCTTACTGAAGTAAACAACCTGAAATGCGTGTTTCTGCCACTTGGCCATCCTACTGGTTTCTTGGAACTGGTTATCACGATGCTTCAACTCAAACAGATCTGGGATGGCAGCATTACACCCATGTACTTGTGAGCTGACAATGGCTGGAACACTTCTACCTGTTCTCTGTAAATGAAGTGTCTGTGTCCAAAAGTACTACAGATAATGAACACACATTTTAAATATTTTAAGGCATTTAAATGTACAAAAATAAAGTTTCACTGTCAATTTTGTAAGCTAAACTGAGCCTTTACCTATCTTTGTTGATATTTGCTTTGTTCTTGCATCTCCTGCTAACCTGGCTATCAATTGCACAACAATTGGACGTCATATTATGATTGTTCCATTATTTTAAGTCATGAAAACTGTTTCATTTATTAACGAGGGTATAGTGACGGAAACTAATTGCTGGTTCCTAAAACGTTTTGGGAAACAAAGGAAAAGCTTTTCTATGTATTCATTTTCTATTTGTGTTAGAGATTTTCCCCATTTACGACGGACCTGACTTTCGTCAAGTTCAAGGGCTAATGTTTTCAATAAGAAAAAACTTCGTTTGCTTTTGTATCATACAAAAAAGGTCCACAAAGTAGTAGGGTTAGTTTGCTTCTGCTGTTTTATTGCTGTTGTGTTTTGGGATTCTTTTGTTTTGGTTTTAAGCTACACTGACTGTGCTCAGTAATTGCTCTGCACTCAGGAATTACTCTGGCAGTACTCAGGGTACCATCTGGGATTACGGGGATGGAAGCCATGTTGGTCATATGCAAGGCAATGGCCCTGCCCACTGCACTATCGCTCGGACCCCAAGTAGCAGTTTGAATGGTCCCAGGATTCCTTTACCTCCCTCGCGCTCAGCATCCGGATCCGGAAAGGACATGGCGCAGGTGTGCGGTGGTGCCCACAGCCTGGGGGAGATGCGCCCCTGCAGACAGCTGGACAGGGCCACACACCTCTCTGTTGAATCTGATAGAGGCATGGGTGCAAATATCCCAAAGGGGAATCATTACACCCATAGCCTGTAGGACGTTGGTGGTTGCAGACCCCGCGCGAAATGCAGGTGCGCGTGCGTGTCCGTTACCTCTAACTGCTTAGAACTGACCCAGGACAGCCCCAGTGCGCGCACCTACGGGCCGTGGTGGGTGCAAACTTCCGCCAGTCACGCACGCACAAGAGCTTCCAGAATTATAGGTGGCTTTTCAGGACACAGCAAGGAAGCAAACATAAAGTCTTGCCTGAAGCCTGAGGACAAAGTTCAAGCTCAAAATCCATCTCATGAGAAATCCCTGGCTGAAAATCAAGTATAGTTTCTTCATGACAGAATTGGAAGTTTCAAGAAATTTCTCGAGTCCTCGTTCCCTGTGTCCAACATTGTTTGGGGAAGGATGTTCTTGATTTTGATAGAATTCTTATGACCTGGATACCGCTGTTGAACCAATGTACAGTGACAGAGCAGCTGCTGGGAAGCGTCCGGAGATTGGTGTCTGCAAAGGCAGCTTGCCACGCTGCTTAGGATGGAATGATCTGACGGCTACTGGCTGAGCAGGTCATTCCCTCCATAGAGGCCAAACAGTGCAATGAATGTTGTATTATAAGTGCATATTCCCAAATCCTTTCAGACTGAGATTTTGGGGAGATCTTATAAATCGTTCCAAAACTAGACTGAAAAATTATTTTCTTATAAACACTGAAGAAAAGAGTGTAGAGGAAATTTGAATCAGGTTTTCCCAGCCACGGATGAAAATATGCAGAAGGTAACTTTGTTGCTGATCTGAACATTGAAGTCAGTTGCACTTCCATTCTGCTCCACTTCCTAATTCAGACCTCCCTATTCCATTCGCCACTGAATTGCCAGACACTGTAAGGATTTAGTTAGGGTCTGCAGAATTTCATGCTGTGGGGATGGAGTCTCCTGAAAAAGAGAGAAGCCGTTTGACGAATATAAAAAAAATCACTACACATGCCAGCTGGTAGAACATACATGTGCTTTTAACCAGAGTGGAAACCAATAGTGAGTTCATAAAAAATGAGATTCTTTGGGGTTTCAGTACATAGTACATACCTAGAATTATGTTAACAACAGAAAACTACTTTGGTGTGGGAGAGAATTGTACTGACCAGAGAAAGTAGAAGGGAACACCCAGCACTGCATTAAACACACATCATTGACTTTTGTCAAAGCTTAGCTTTGAACCATTAAAAATATTCCTCGATTCAACGTTTTATTTAGGAGGCAAATCATCCATAAAATATATTGCAAATACAAAGAAAGTAAGTTTGAGTTTGGAAGCTGTTCCAACTTGAGGTTTCGTGGCTATTCTACGAAGGATAAGAGCTTCCAGTAGAACAAAACTTTGAAAAAGCTAGTCAAACATGTTAGACAAATCTACATTACTTTCAGTCCTAGGTACTCGACCCTAAGAAGGATCAGCAAAACAAACAAACAAAAAAGCAAAACCCACAACATTTGCTGAGGAAAACTCCGTTCAAATTGTGACCTACAGGGGTTCACAGGTCACTAATGACTGAATTTTCCAAAGAAAGAGTAGACTCTGTTGAAGGAGGTCATCAGGGAGAGAGGAAGGAGAAAGATTTGAGGGGCACACAACTAGACTGGTGGATAAAGTATTGAGATACAGCGAAGACCATGCCAACCTGTGTGCTGAGAATTGGGAAACTGTCTAAATTGCTGGAAGAGGCCATGTGAGCTGTGCTGCCACTGACAAGTTTGAAGGAAAGTTCTTGTTCTGATCCTCCAATGAGATGCCTTCATGGAATGTTGCCCCAGCCAGGCCCTCCTGGCCCTCCCCCTGTACCATCTCCCTCTCACTCCTCCTCCCTCCTGTCCGCAGTGTCTCCTGTGCTGCTCCCAGAGATGACCATGAATCTTGGGGTCTTCGGCTCTGCTTTCAGGGTCTCGCCCTTTCTCAATCCAGGGCTCCCCCAGCCACCACCCTGGGAACCGATCCAGATGCCCCCTCTGGTGACCTCGGCCATTGCTCCTGGCAACCCTCTGGTGCTGTCACCTTTCCCCATGATGCCTGTGGTGGCAGGAGCTGCTGGCCATGGACCCCATGTCCCTGGACCTTGCAAGGTCATCATCTAGGTCAGCCCTGAGGCAGCGCTTGTGGAGTCAGCCCAGAACCAGCCTGTCATCCTGACACAGGCTCCACTCAACTGTGGGGCCGCAGAGGCTCCATCTTCCATGGCCGGTCATCCTGCACCCCTCTACTTGGTATCGTCTGTGCTGGAGACCGTTATTCCAACTCCAGCTACTATTGTCACCCAGGCTGGAACGAGAGACCATCCTCCTCAGGTTCCACTGCCAGTGGCCCAGGTGGCTCCCATCATGCTCCCATGCAGCGGTGGACCACTCTCCCAGTGGGTTTGTGGTAGAGTGGTCTGGCCACCACCCGAAACCAGGCATTGCCAAAAACCTCCAGCAGTCCCAATAGCGTCTATGAGAACTTCCGGCGCTGGCAGAGCTTCAAGGCCCTGACCCGGCAGTACATTCCTCAGACTCTGGACACTGAGGCCCTTTCCTGCTTCCTTATGTGAGTCCCTCAGGTGATCTAGAACTAATGGTAGCTTCCCAGAAGGTACTGGTGTGACCCCCAGCGTAGGGTCCATGGGAGAGAATGTCCTCAGGAATGCCATCCCAGAGTTCTGGCTCAAAAGCCTGTAGTGACCAGCCATGCCTTAAAGCCTCAGCTCAGTCCCCTATCAGGGTTGGTCCTGACCTATGGAATGAAGGACAGACATTCTGTTCCTAAGACCAGACACAGCACAGATGCACCAAGGTTCAGACAGGCATGACTGCTCGGCCTTGGCGTCTCATGACTTATCCCCAGAGCTGAGGCTTGACACTAGAATAGCCACCGGTCTGGGGTGTAGGAGGCGAGTCAACTCTGGGAGGGGAGGGGAGACCAGGCCGTCATCGGGGGTCAAGGAATGGGTGTGGGGCAGCGGGGGCTCCCACCAGACGCAGACCCTGACCAAGCCTGTCCTTGCAGCCCAGTGCTGCGCACCTTGGCCTGCCTGAAGCCCACCATGGGCCTGGAGGAAGGCCTGCGCCGTGCCTTGCGGGAATGGCATGGCACGAGCAACTTTGACCGCATAATCTACTACGACGTGGCTGCCAAGTGAGTCAGTTCTGGGCAGTGAGTGGGAGTTGGGGCTGGCTGCGGGCCGGGGCTTCAGGGGCTACTCCCAGATGGCCAGGGGGGCCCTGGTATCCCCAGAAGGCCCGTCCCCTGCAGAAACTTGTCCTACCCGGGGCAGGGACAATTCTGCCCACCATGCTCTGGGGCTCCTGACCACAGTCTAAGGGTCACAGTCCCTTATTTTCTATGACCCTCAAAGGGCTGATATGGGGAATCACTGGAGGTGCTGGGGTTTGTGCCCATCCATTCTCCATCCTCCTGAGGGCTTTTCCATGAGCATCCCCTGTCCTGCCTCATCCCACGTGCTCCAAGCCAACCCGACTCAGTGGGGCCTGTACTCCCCACACCAGGTTCATGGAGTTTGAGGCTGAGGAAGAAACGGAGGCACAGAAGCTGCAGTCGAAGAATGGAGTGCAGGGCAAGCCACCCCCTGCCCCACCCAGGCCTGAGCCTCAGGGTGCTACAGGTCAACCACTAGGCCAGCAGCCAGATACAGACCCTGTTCCCCAGCTAATGGTCACAGGCCTGGGAAGGCCCTAGGGTTCCTGCCCTTCCAGGGAGCCTTCGCTCTCCCATGTACCCCTAGGCCTATGCTCAGCGGCTCCCTGTCCCTGGCTTTCTCCCTCTTCCTGCACACCCCATGCTGCCTGAGGGTGTCGGACTCACTTTTGAAGTGGGGTTGGAGACCCTGGGGACACTGTGGGCCTCTCCTCCCATTGAGGTTATCCTCATCCCTCACGCAGTCACGGGATTATAGTACAACAGATGTAGGCACTCACCTGACCCAGCCCACAGGTACCCATCCGCAACTCTGTGCTCAGTGCTATGTGCCTGAGGGCATGGACCTGGGTTCCCTCACATCCCTCTCTTCTTCCTTCCTCCTCAGCCTGTGTCCCTAAGAAGGCCGTAACCCGAGCTCCGGCAGCCCAACCCAAGACACACAAACCACAGCGGGCCCCCAAGACCAAGGCCCCCAAGGAGATCCCCCCTGAGGCCGTGCAGGAGTACATGGACATCATGGACGAGCTGCTGAAGGCCCCCGACACAGTCAGGAGGGCACCCCTCGGGCGACGGGCAGTGGGCACGAAGGAGCAGCAGGAGGAGGCCAGAACCTGCCCTAAGCCGTGACTCCTGAGCTACGTGGACGAGCTGTGCTCCCAGGAGGCCTTTGTCACCAAGGTGGGGGACTGGGCTCTGCTGTGGGGTGGGGAGGGCGCAGGACTGCTTCTGTCCAGGGCTTGGTAGTGACGTGTGCTCTTTGCTTTGAGATCACCTGTGCTTGCATTTTTCTACTTGTGTTTGTGTGCATATGTTCACGTGTGTCTCTCTGTACAAACATTGGCCCTTGTTTGTGAATTTCTGGGTTTGGCCGATGTGTGAACATCTCTGTGTGTCTCCATTTGTGTGTACTGTGTGAGCTCTGTGCAGAAACGTAAGAGGATACATGTACATGTTCCTAGAGGTCGAAGAGTGTGTGTCTTTGTGTCATGTGTGTATATGCATCCATGTGTATTTACATGTGCTTCTCTGTGAGAGTAGGTGAATAGTCCATGTGCCTTTGTGAGTGCGGATTGTATGGGCCTGTGTGTGTGAGAGTGTGAGCGCTCCCGGCTTGTGTCTGTGTGAGAATTTGTGCAGCCGTCCAAGCCCCTGCACTGTGCTGGGAACGGGTGTGTTTGCTTCCTCATTCCCATTGGTCCTTATGAGGACCCTCACTTCCGCTTCCCCCTTCCAGGTCGAGGCGGTCATTCATCCCAGCTTCCTGGAGCACCTGCTCTCCCCAGAATTCCAGCTGGATCTCCTGGCCCTGGTTGAGGAGTTGGAGGAGGAGGAAGGTCTCACCCAAACACAGGTGAGGCAGATGCGTCTCTGGGGTCCATGCAGGGCCCAGGGGAAAAAATGTGAGGGTTTCCTGCAAGGCAGTGGGCAGCTACCCAGGGCAAGGTCCTTAATCTTTCCTTGTCTGTCCCGTCTCGACTTCTGGAACTGAGCATGGTGTCCTGAACCTGCAGTTTTCTTTATCACTGATAGTTCAGGATCTATATTGCCTTTGGTGCTCTGTTACTTTCTGCCTATTTGGAGAGAGTTCAAAATCACAGGTAGTTCCTGTCAGGAATGGGTTTCTTTTTTTTTGTATGCAAAATAATTTTTTAAATTTTATTTTCATAAAGTTATTCACAATAATGGATTACATTCAATATTTCAATCCCACCACCATTACACCATCCCAACACCATTATTTCTAAGCTTACCACCACCACCACTCAAGCCTGCCTAACAGACTGATACTTTATTTTGTATAGCTTATTATGAATAGCATGAGAAGTCACATGGCCACAAAAGTGGCTGCACGCCCTGGAATTCTAAAATATTAAATAATTAGTGTCCGAAGAAATCTCTGCAGCTGCTGCTGGATTCTGAGATTCATTTTTGAGTCTCTGGATCATGACCATTACTGAGCTTAAATGGCACAAGGAGAAAGGCAGTTCATGGGCGTGATATAGAGGCTAGGAGATGGGAAGGAGCAGCTGTCCCTGATCCCTTGAGGACTAGAGTCAGCAGTCACTGGTCTCACATACCTGGGTTTTCCATTGGGCTCTGGATTCGTAAGGGGCAGGTGGAAGTACAACACCTGCCCCTGTCTGAGGAAACCCGGTGAAATCGGCCTGGTGCAAGACCAGGAGAAATCGCTTCAGCAAGCTTCCTGGTTCCGAGATTCATTTCTTGTTGGGAATGTTTTAGGGGAAACTTGAGGCTCCTCCACAGCACCGGAAGCGTCTGGTGTGAAGTGGCTCAACATGCCTGATCATGCATTTGGTCCCTAGAAGCAAGAACAGTTCCTGGGCACCACACCAGTTTTGTTCTACTCTCTCTAAAACTGTGATCAGTGTGGTAGAAATGAAGTATGTCCAGACTCTGTGGCACTGCTGAAACAAGGTGGTCAGACCTTTCTACTGTTCCTGCATGCTCCCTTATGGGCACACAAAGTCCAGCATCCAGACTTCAGAGCAGATCAGCTGCCCTGTAGGGGACCCAGATACAGCAGCGGGGCCTGGGCTCATTCCCATAGACTAGACCATAAACTCCAGGTTGTTCCTATTGGCGAGCTCCTTGACACCTGGCCCCACCCCAGCAAGCGCTGGGAGTTTAAACAACACTGACCTGTCTGGAGAAAGCTCTGCTCTCCACTGGGGAGCACTGAGGAAGCCCAGCAGTCACAGTCAGGGAGCTGAGGGGTCCCTGGGCTCTTCCTCCTCCATGGAGCAGACCCTAGAGGGGCAGCTGGGCTGTGGAGCTGGGTTGGATGGAGGAGACTCTGGGGTGGTGGTGCTGATAAAGGACCTGAAAAGTTGGATCAAGCATCTGGAAAGCCCTGGGGACCTGGCTTTTACCTGTTAGAGCAGGGATGGCAGCTTGCTGAGACCAGCTCTTCATTCCTCTGAAGTGGGACGGGAGTGAGGGTGGAAAAGGGTCTATCTGGGGTTTGGGAGGTATTAACACAGTCTGCTCCCAAGAAAATGCACATCACAAAATCCCTGGAGAGGGGACCATGTTTTATGTGACCAGGATAAAGATTGAGGGGTGCATTTTCATGGGATAGGTGGAAAACAAAGGTCTCATTATCAGGCCTTGAGGATCCTGGAGCCCCAGAAGAGTCTCGCTGTTTGTGTCAAGTTCTTGGGATTGGGTTGTGTCAGACTAAAGCCATCCCAGAGCACATACAGGCACACCTGTGGCCGTGCCTGGAAAACACTTGCAGGTGTTCCTTGCATTGTTGGTGCTTCGACAGGCTTTGGTGCCCTCTTTGCCCAGGTCCTGTTCTCTCTGTATGTGTTGTCTCCAAAAGGGGCCACCTGGGATAGGCTCCGGAAACGGCAGCAGTCTCTGCACTGGCCAAAGGGCCATGTTCCAAACCCCACAGTTGGAACAGCTCTGGTGAGGGTCCAAACTGCACATCCAGTTGTGGGCTAGGTAAGGGCTCAGGCACTGGATCATGGAAGGGAAAACAAAACCCGCACCAGAGCTAGGTGAGAAGAGTTTCTGCAAACCTGTGTAGGCAGGTTCAAGCTGTGCAGGGGCTAGGGACTTACATGAGGAGATAGTCCACAACTCTGGGCCAGAGGGCTCAGGACAGGGATAGCACAGGGGCAGGTCCAAAGTCAAGGAGGGCTCAGGAGAGAGCTGAGTCCAGTGGGAAGGATGGGATTAGAGAGGTCATATTTTAGGGGTCAGAGGTCAGAGGGGTGCAGCCAGGGCTGAAGCCACTCTGGCCATGGGCATGGAGACTGGAAACCCCTGGCAGGAAGAACCAGCCCCGCAGCCCTTGGCTCAGCAGGTGCTTGGGGCACCCGGGGCTCAGGTGAGCAGATGGGCTGTGGGCGGGGAACAGCCGGGCTGGACTGGCCCATCAGTCTCCTCTTTTCTCCTCTCTGTGTTCCCCAGTCTTCGAGCGGGCAGCCGGCAATGGCGTCCTTACAGTTGGTGCACCCGGAACACCCTGTCCAGGTCACATGGCCCACTGCCCCTCCCGGAGACAGTGGGGAGGTGGAGGCAGGACACTAATACAGCCCCGCACACAAAGCTAGTGTCTGGGCCGGGGGTGGGGGTGAGGGTTGCTGAGGGCATGGGTTTTTCCGGGATGCAGCTGTGACCAGCTGTGGCCACCATATCCCTTCCGCGGTTTCCCACGGAGCTTGCTCACTGTGTGCTCTGCTGTCCACGTTCCTGTTGCCCAGGCAGCAGACAGGGATATCAGACACCAAGCTGCCCTCTCACTCTGGGACTGGTTGACCCCTGCTTCTGCTTTCCCACTGAGAAGTGGTCAAGGGTCTACTGGAGAGGAAATGGGGACCTCCTGTTTACCACATGGCATCGGGATGGTCATCACAGTGTGCGGGAAGCCCGAGGGGTATGGATGATCTCTGGTGGCCACGAGGCTGTGGAAGGCCAGTGGCCATGGCAGGCCAGCCTGCAGTACCAGAGCATTCATCCCTGTGGAGCTGTGCTCATTCATTCCCACTGGGTGTTCTCTACCGCCCCCTGCTTTACAAAGTGAGTTGTTTCTCAGGTCCTAGAGCCAGGCTGGCAGTGGGAGAGGGTCAAAATATTAGAGCCCCTGCATCTTCAAGGCTGTGTGCTGGGACAATCTGTGTCCTTCTAGTCCAAGTCTTTCTGCCTGTGACCTGTCCTCTACTGTATTGTCCTCTCTCCTCACCTGATTTTGCTCATCTTCTTATCCTCATCCCTGTGCCTTACCCTGAAACAGGTCTGCCCCTGAGACGGCAGTGTTCATCCTGCCTCCCAGGTGCAATGCCAGCTGGCTCTGTGTCACCTCACACGACGGTTTCTCTCAATGTCCCTGCAATCCTGGTTGTCAGAGGGAGGCTGGAACCTGGGATGTAGTGGCAGATGCTGGTATTCTGTACGTCTCTGGCCTGGGGTCTCTGCTCACCACATGTCTATTGGTCAGCTGCATGGACACTAGATATGGAGTCCCTGACCTTGAAGAAGAACAGAGCTGCTCTCTGTTCTGGGTCTGGTTGGGTGTTCCCAGTGGTTTGGGGGGTCAGTAACCAGGAGCTGGATCTTTGGTACGTACAGAGGCCCACAAGCACCTGCTCTGTGCTGTGTACCACTGGAGACCCACTGTGGATAAGGTTGGCTTGACCCACCTCACTGTGTCTCCATTTAGTCAGAGAAGAAGTTCCCCCTGTGGGTGAGCAGGGCTGACACCATTGGAGTGGAGAACTCAGATGGGCAGGCTCCAGTGGGCATGGGTCAGTTTGTGGATGCGAGAGTTTGGTCACCGGCTTTGTGGGAAGGAATTTCCAGGTGAGTGAGTGGGAAGGTGGAATGTTTCGTCCCTCATGGTCAGAACACAGGACATCCTGCACGCATGGTCTCCTTTGACCAATGATTCTGTGCAGTTTCAGAACAGGTGAGTACCAAGAAGGAGTGAAAGAAAGGAGTGGTGCGAGAGCAGTTTGGTCATAAGGCGGGTCAAGAGCCAAGATGGAGCCAGGGCACTCTGCATGTACCCAAGGAAGGTCAGGATTGTCCAGCTCCATGGGACCTGCATCCCTCCGTGATCCTTTCCAATAGTGGGTGTGTGCTGACTTGTGATTAAAACCGCCCTGATTGCTAGAGAGAAGGTCTGACAGAAAGGGAGGGTTCTGTGCGGTGGTGCAGACAAGGCAGTGCTGGGGGTCAGATGATGGTGGAGAGGCACAAGCTGCCATATGCAGAAGATGATGACTGTCACCTTCCCTCCTGCAGGAAGTCTCATGCCCCTGAGGATTACTGGGTGTGTTGGGGAAGTACCCAGCTCTACCAGGACACCCAATAGGCCAGGAGGGTGGCTGTGAGCTGCATTATCATCCATCCAGACTTTTAGAAGCTCCAACATTTTGCAGCGGTGTTACAACTGCACCAACCTGTGAACTTCAGCTCCTATATCATCCCTGTCTGCATTCCAACCGCTGTCATGGAGCTGCTTCTTGGCACATCTTGTTGGATAAGTGCCTGGGGAAAGCTTACTGAGGACAGTGAGTGGTTATGGTGTGGGTGTGAATGGGAATAGGATTCTAGCTCATCAAAATCTCTAGTTAGCGTGGAGGCCTACGGACCTTGTGCTTCTGTGCCTTATTTCCTGAGAACTGGACTCTTCTCATTCCTCTTGTGAAAAATGTATCCTTCTGAAAGGAGGACAAGTTACTTCAAGTTACTCAGGTCGAAGACACTGAAGTTCTGGGTCCTTTGCTTTGGGGAGTTAGGAATCTGGAAATTAAAGTTTCTCTGTCTTGGGTGTAAAAACTTAACTAATAAGTGAATTGATTTAGGGTTTCTCAAAAATGCTGTTTAGGTGGCCTGAGAACTCCTCTCAGTGATGTATGGCCCACCTTCTCAGTTTGAGGATCCAGTGTTGTTAGGTTCTGCAGTGACAGGGTTAACCAGGCAACCTCAGTGAAAACTGGGGGAAACCTCTAGGCCACATCTGGTTGTGCTCAAGGGCCTGTAGGGCTTTATCTTGATGCTCAAGGAACATGTCATGCCAGAGATATAACTAGCAACGATTTTGGGAGAAGTATGTATTTCACACTTCTGTTCTCTTCTAGCCCCTTGGTTCTAGTATTTCAATTTGATGTAGATCAGACATGACTTTATCAACTCAATTTGTCTGAGTATTCCTCTTTCTACTGTGAAATACCTTAATTTTTCCATGGCCATAGAAGGAACATGTAAAAGTAAGAAAAAAGCTCTTGGAGAACCTCGGGGAAGAACGATGAAGACCTAAAATCATCTCAGTTCCATCACCTAAGTTTTGTTCTTCTCCTCACCTGTGTCTCCTATCTGCATCTTGGATTTGTCAGGTGAATGGTGTAATAGGGTGAATACAGGGTAAAACTTTGTGGAGGTTTTCAGTGAAATGAGAAGTATAAAAATTTGCATAAACATGAACTTGTTCAGAGAAGTGTGTTTATACCTTAGTGAAATATTGATGCATAATAATTAGGGAAAAGGAAATATTTATTTGACTTTTAAATTTTTTATATTTATAAAGTTGTTCACAATAATTTATTACATTAAATATTTCAACACCAATCCCACCACCATGTACCTTCCCGCCACCATTATTTTGAATTATATCTTTAACTTTATATTTTTATATCTTTATATCTTTATGGGCTGGAGCGATATCACAGCGGGTAGGGTGTTTGCCTTGCACACAGCCAATATGGCCGACCCGAGTTTGATTCCTCTGCCCCTCTCAGAGAGCCCGGTAAGCTACCTAAAGTCTCTTGCCCGCATGGCAAAGCCTGGAAAGCTTCCTGTGACGTATTCGATATGCCAAACACAGCAACATGTTTCACAATGAAGGCATTACTTGGCCCGCTCGAGCAAATCGAAGAACAACTGGAGGGCCGTGGACCGTGATATCTTTATATTTCTCTTTCTTTTTTTCTGTCTGTCTGTCTTTTTCTCTTTTGGTCTCACCCAGCAATGCTCAGGGGGTTGCTACTGGCTCTGCATTCAGGAATTATTTCTTGGGATGCTCAGGGGACCATATGGGATGCTGGGAATTGAACTTGGGTCAGTCGCATGCAAGACAAACGCTTTACCTGCTGTGCTATTGCTCCAGCTCCCCAACTGCCTTTATTTCTAAAGTCATTATTTGGTACACTGCTTCTCTTCAAAGGTGCTACAGGCATTTCAGACAGACCATATCTTACGGAAATGGGGTACAAAAGCATTCCAGATTCTTGCCTGAATCAGTGGCAGGAACACTTCCTTCCTCGTAACCAGCCCCCAACTATACATGCACATGCACGCACACACACACACACACACAAACACACACACATGCTCACAGACACACTCATACACTCACTCAGTCATACAAGCTTATACTGCGTTTGTCTTGAGGTCCAGGAGCATGCCACAGACTTATCATTAGTCAGCCTATAGAATTTCAGACAATCAGCTTCTGACTTTTATGGGCTTAGCTGTGACCAGGTGGCCTCACCTCCAGTGCTCCCATGCCAGCCCGCCATCACAAACATCCTTCTGCCCATTACTTCCTCTCCCCTTCTCTTTTCTCTCTAGAAACTTCTTTGTTTTCACTGGGTCTGCAAGTTAGAGTTGTCATTTCTTCGTGATTGCTTGCCTTAGGAAATCACTTTTACATTTGAGCAAAATCTGTTAAGTGTCTTTGGATAACTAATTAGTAGTGGTACTTTAGAATCATATGGAGTTTCTGTATTAATTTTTTAAGGACTGCATATCTCTATCCCTAGCAACTACAGTAATTTCATTCACAGTACCAGAGCCCTTTTCTCCACATCCTTGCCAACAATCATTTCTTCTTCAACCATTTTCCCAACTATGAGCCATTTCCCTAGTTATAAGTAATTTTGAATTTCTTAACGTGTCTGTGCGCCATCTTTGAGGAAGTGTCTGTTTATGTCTTTTGAATAATTTTTATTGTGATTTTTTCTGTTTTTTAGTTATATGAGTTAATATATTCTGGGTATTAATCCTTCGTTAGGCATGATGATCAAACAGCTTTTGCCTATTGCTCAGTTGCTTTTATTTGTTTGTTTGTTTATTTGTGTCCATTGTAGTTTCCTTTTCTTTGTAAATGCGTTTTAGTTTTATGTTGTCCCATTCTATTGGATAACATTGGGTGTCCTTGCTCCTCCTGCAGAGAGATTAGGTTTTTTGAGCTGCTCCCACAACAGTGCCCCTGAGGCATACCCAATTCCATCAAGCACCAATAATCCTATATTACTTTTCTCTTTCCTTCATGCCATTTGCAAGGATTATTTAGCAATGTCCATTTTGTATAGACACAGAAAGACAGTTGATGGCTATGCTTTGTAACATGGAAGTTAATTGGCTCCAAAATAATATTTACTCCTGGTCATCCATATTTACTTGACTTAAGCCTCAGTTTCACTTGGTTCCTAGCTCTCCAAAAGCAGGATCCTGACGAAGGGATTGGATGGGCCCAGGGTAAGCTGAAAACTACCCTGGCATTGGAAAGAGATAGGCTAAGTGTATGAAGTATAATAAGTTAAGAGCATCATCAGGGAAAAGACTCTGTCATGACCCAAGAAGAAGTTACTGAATAAGGACCCTGCTGAGGTTAGGATCAACTAGCCTGGCCTGAGGACTGTGGTTTGGAATATATAGCAAGATGTCCCAGGAAGATACAACCTTTAAGCTTAATATAGTTCTTACTGTGTTCATACAAAACTGACTAGAAATTTTATAAGAAGTTACTACGGTTGTTTAAATGGATTACTTACTAGCTGAGGAAAGGAGAAAGCAATACACCCTAAATGCAATCCCGCCCTTGTACAGATCTCCTAGTAATCTGGAGTGCTCCTAGTTATCTGGAGTGCTGAACCCTCAGATGAGATTTTGTCCTTGAGTTAATCTCCTAGAACATCCCCTGAATGACTAGCTTTATCTCTGTTTGATGTTCTGATATTGTTCAACCCCTCCTATGTGTACCCCCACTCTTCATGATTTCTATATTACTATACTGTAAGGGGAAAGAAGGGTCTAGGAGGATGACAAGGAATCCAAGGACGATGACTGGAAGTATAGGACTTTGAGATCTATGAGGAGACTAGTATGATGGAACTATGATAACTGGGACTACGAGCAAAAGTACAACGATGATTTTGCAGTAAGGAGAGAGATCAGACTACATTTGGGAGGAGAGAGAAACTGGCTACTGACAATTCTGGGGTCCAGTTCCCCTGTTCCTTCAATCCTTTGTCCATCTCTTGCTGTCATCTAGCCTGAAAGGTGGCTCTCGGCCACCAAACACTTGAGTCCCACATGTGTGCCCACTCCTTTATTTGGAAACTCACACCATTCATGTATTCTTGATTGCTTTTCCCTCCCCATTGGAGATGTGTCTGAATGTATCCCTAATGTTGAAATCCCAGAATATATCCCCTAACTTTTCTTCTGTGTGTTTTATGACTTTATATACAACATTTCTCTGTATGTGTTTCTCTGTGTGTTTGGGCCATTTCTCAGAAATTTCAGGGAAATTTCTGACTCTGGGGGTGAGGGTTTCACTCCTTTAGCTTTAAGGGGACCTGCAGTGTTGGATAGTGACCTTTACTCCTGCATGCAGAACATATGCTCAGCACTTTGACCCAACCATCTCTCTGACCCAAGATCCTTATGTCCAGGCAATATCTTCAGACAGTTCTCCCTGCCCCATGCTCTATATGATTTAGTGTCCACACAACTTTATGAGGGTTTGCTGGAAGACTTCAATGCATCATGGTATGAAAAGTTAGTGGATACAATTTCTATCTTCCTGATTCTATTGAGGTGTGTTTTGGGACCCAGCACATAGTCTATCTTGGAAAATGTTCCATGTGCACATTTGCAGAAAAGAATGTGTATTTACATTTTGGGGGATGGAAAGCCCTGTATACATCTATTAGCCCTCTCTCTTCCATTTCTTCCTTCAAAGCCTTTCTTCAAAGCCATTCTTCCTCCAAAGGCATTCTTTCATGTCTTCCTTCTGAGTTTTAATCTTGTTGATCTACCCAGAGGTGATAAGATGGTGTTGAATTCTCTAGCTACTATTGTTTTGCTACCAATATCCTCCTTAAAGTTTCCAAGAAGTTGTTTTAAGTGTTTTGGTGGTCCCTCATTGGATGCGTATATGTTTAGGAGCATGATTTTATTCCTGCTGTACATATTCCTTGATTATTAAAAAAATGGCCTTTGTTGTCCCCTAAAATCTTTTTCAGCCTAAAATCTTTGTTGTTGGATATTAGTATGGCCAACCTGGATTCTTTGAGGGAGTTGTTTGCTTGAAGGATTGTTTTCTATCTTTTGACTTTGAGTCTGTGTTTGCACTGGCTGTTCAGATACGTTTCCTGTAGGTAGCAGAATGTTTGGTTCAGTTTCTTAATTCATTTTGCCACTCTGTGTCTCTTAGTTGACATTGAGAAAGATTATTGTATGGGGTTTTGTGTCATCTTTCTGTAGAGGTCTGTTGTGCTTGTAGGGATTTGTCTTGTCTTACAGTAGCCCCTTTAGTCCTTCTTTTAAGATTGGTTTTGAGTCTACGAAGTTCCTGAGTTGTTGTTTATTCATGAAATAGTGCATTATTCCTTTGAGTATCATTTTCCTCCTTTCCTGAGGGGCTTGAATTTTGGTATCAGCTAAATAAATTCTCCCTATAATTTCATCTCCCTACTGAATTTTCTTCACATTATTTTCTAGGTTTAGCTCTAAAATAATCCTTTTTATTTTACTTACATTTTAATCTCTGAACTAAATATATTCTCCTGTATTTTTGTTGTCTAAAGGTATTAATGCGATGGCAGAGGAGTACTGGAAGCCAGGTGGGAGGGTAACAGGGAAGATGGTGGGTCTGTCATTGGATGGTGGAAAGGGAAGATATATTGGCTGATCGGGGATTTCTATGAGAATGATGGGAGAATGGATGGATAGATGGACAAAGGTGAATGAATAACCAGGGGATAGGAGGGTGTGTGAGTGAATGTACACGAGGAGAGAGAGGCCAACGGAAGGGTGACTGCTGATCTGGAAGGACGGGAGAAAACTGACTCATGGAGAATGAATGGATCTTGAAAGGGGAGTTGTGCTGGTGATTGGTTCTGCTCTGTGTGTTGCATTCATTGGTGGGGGAATTTGACATTTTTTTGCGTTTAATAATAGGGTTGGGTATTTGTTTATGGGAGAGAGATGAACAAAGTAAGATAAGTTAGGAGGCATAGGGAATCAGGAGGAGGATTTTCTTGCTGGTGGGTAGGGGGCTGAGGCAGTGCTGAGGCTCAGCTGGGCTGAGAAATCTTGTTCTTTGGGAGTGCTAGAGAGTGGCAGAGTGAGGTGGGGGTAACTGAAATGCCGAAAGCCTCCTCTGTCCTTTGAGAGCCGGAGACTTGTAGTAAGTTGGAGGCTACAAGGACTCCTGGTGGGATTTTTAGGGAAAACGATGATTGTCACATTCCCACTCTCCAAGATTAGCCCAGCTCTCAGGCACCAGGGAAGCTGTGACAGCTCACCTCAAAATAGGTGACTACTATAGTGGAACTGTGTTATGATTTTTGGGTCACACCCAGCGATGAACAGGGGTTACTCCTGGCTCATGCACTCAGGAATTACTCCTGGCAGTGTTCAAGGGACCATATGGGATGTGGGAATCAAACCCAGATTGGCCACATGCCAGGCAAATGCCCTACCCGCTATACTATCGCTCCAGCCCCTAGAAATGCATTATGATGTCGCTGGAAGTGAAAGTCTGAAATCGAGGTACAGCCTCTGGTTCCTTTGGATGGTGTATGGCACATGGTCGCCTTGGCTATTCCAGCTTCCAGATGCTGGACCCATTCCTGGCCCAGTACCCCTTCTGGCATACTCAGGGAACAAATCTGAGTCTTCCTCTGTCACCAGATCTGTTCTCTCACCTAAATCTCCTGCCTCCTTCAGCTGAAGGACGCTTACAGAGTGGAGTACCCTGAGTGGCAAGGGAAGAGAATCTGGGGGAGAGGAACTGGCTGGGGAGAGGGGACTGGAGCCATGGCTGGGGTGGGCAATGGACCCTCTGGTGCTGGTGTGGTGGAGGGTCACTGTGTCCATGGACCGCTACCACTGTAGCAGTGGGCAGTGCTGAAAGAAGGTAAAGGGATACGCATGATACCCTTTCAGTAACAGTATTGCAAACCATACTGCCTAAAAAGGAAACAAGAGGGGTGGGGGGAGACAGGCAGACAGACAGACAGACATGCGCTCTGGTCTGATGTGTAGGACACTGTGTCCATGGTCCCCTATCACTGTAGCAATGGACAGTGAGCAGTGGGTAGTGGGTGCTCTGGTGCTGCTGTGTAGGACTCTGTGTCTATGGGCCCCTATCACTATAGCAGAGGGCAGTGGGCACTCTGGTGCTGGTGTGCTAGAGGGACACTTTATCCATGGAACCCTATCGCAATAGCATTAGAAATCATGGTACCAAATGTTTTAGAAATATAAAGAATTACTCATGGCGCCCCCAGATCTCCTGAGCATCATATGGGTAGTCTCCCCAACCCCAGGAGAGGAACCAGTCCAGTGGTTGCACATGCATACTGAGGGGCGCAAAGGCCATGTGCTGCCAGACACACGCCCAGCCCAGCACCACTGCCAGCGGGTGTCCTGTCCTCTTGCAGGCCCAGCAGCCAACATAGCCTTCCTGGGGAACATAGCCAAGGTGCCCCGGGCCTCTGCCCAGGCCCAGCACCCACAGAGGGGCAGTCCTGTATGGGGCAGCAGACAGGCACCTTCTGAGGCAATAAGGCCCCAGGAGGCTCCAGATGTCTCCCAGGGTTTAGCAGCACTGTAGGGTAAACTCACAGGGTTGGTCCCCGGCACAGTGTACGTTCACTGGAGCATTCAAGAGTGACTCCTCAGTACAGAGCCAAGAGGAGCCCAAGCACTTCTGGGTGTGACTCAACTGCCCCCAAATTGTTCTAATATTTCTTTGTTTTAATATTGCTTTGGGGGTATATGTTATTCACTTCCATCTCCACTAATGTGTTCAAACACCAACTGCCACTGATTTTTATCATGTCTAGTCTGTCCCTTCCCTCTCTATAATGCAATTTTATATAAATTTAAATTCACTAAATATTTTAAGAAACACATTTTATGCTTAACTTTTCATAAATAGTAGCACTATAGCACTGTCCTCCCGTTGTTCATCGATTGGCTTGAGCGGGCACTAGTAATGTCTCACAACAAATTGTGAGGCTTGTTGTTACTGTTTTTGGCATTTTGAATGCAGCACGGGTAGCTTGCCAGGCTATGCCGTGCAGGCAAGATACTCTCGGTAGCTTGCCGGGTTCTCCTAGAGGGGCAGAGGAATCGAACCTGGGTCGCCCGCATGCAAGGCAAACACCCTACCCGCTGTGCTATCGCTCCAGCCCTCATTAATAGTAATAAGTGCAAATAATTAAAATGTTTTACACTGAAGAGTTGTTTTCCTACTGTTTCTCAATTATTAGAGTTGTAAGTAGTTTTGAAAAACTACGTAGTAGTCTAATTCCCTGAGAATCTATAAGATCCTGAGTTTCAAATATCTTGTCACTGAAAATAAAGAATGGCTTTCAGACACCGGTTCTACAGGTACCTGGACCATCACGATCACAATTACCATCAGCCTGTTGTTTGTCGATTGCCTTGAGCAGGCTCCAGTAATGTCTCCTTTCTAGCCCTGAGATTTTAAAAAGCCATATTCAGTGCTCTTTCAGGGGTAGAAGAATGAGACCTATCGTTTTTTCTGGTATTTGGCATATTGAGTATGACACGGGAAGTTTGCCAGACTCTACCATGCGAGCAGGACACCCTCAGTTGCCTGCTCGGTTCTCCAAAGTAAGAATGAGATAATAAGATTAGTGGCCACGTGCTTCCGGGAGCTGGGTTTTTATAGTCTCTGGGTCTTAGCCGTTGATGTTTTTTCATACATGATTATATTAGGATTCTTTATTTCCTCAGAAGGTCTTTGCTGTCTCCTTGCAGAAAGCCCTTCCTCACCAAGCACACACCTTTAAACACTGATGATTCAGCCTGCTGGAGCATGCCTACTCAGGGCTGTTAGGGAACTTCCCCCTGGAAGCAGCCCCATTACCTGCCTGATTTAGAACACACTTTCTCAAGAGACCCCAGAAGCAGTGGCTCGAGCCAGGCCCCACCAAGAATGAAAGGCTTGCCCTGAGTGCAGATTCAGCCTCTCACATAAATGGCGATTTCTTACTGTTTGTTTTGTTTTGGAGTCACACTCAGTTGTGCTCAGAGCTTAGTCCTGGCTCAGAGATAACTCCTGACAGTGCTCAGGGAGCCACATAGGATACCTGAAGTGGAGCCTGGGTTGACCATGTGCACGGTAACTGTCCTACGTGCTATACTATTTCTTCAGGCCCGCACTTAGGTATTTAAAATAAACAGTTCCTTCTGCTGTTTTATACTCCAGACAGCATCCTAATGCCTGTTGGCTCTCGAAGAGAAATGTGTGTGCACACAGGACAGGAGACGTCGCAGGGCTAGAGTCTCAGGAAGAGGACGTCCATCAAAATCCTAGTTTCAAGGTATCTTATCCACACCAATAATTCTGCATTGATTACATTCAGGTGATCTATGCTTATTTAACAGTCTGTATCCAAAGGGGTTTTGCTAAGGGGGTTTAATGTTCCTTTTTTATACATGTTTTTATCCTCCATTGTCAGATATAAATTAAGGGGCTGACTCAGATCTGGCTATTTCATGCTGAAGAAGATCACAATGAAAGAAATGTGAACAGAATTAATTGATCTGGTGAGGAAAATATCCCTTCAACTGTAAACTACATTCTATCTTCAGAATCCCTGCCATGAAATTCACCTTCAGTCCAAGACATATTTTGCTTTTGCTCTTTCATTTTGGAGGGGCCACACTGGCTTATGTTCAGGGCTTACTCCTGGTGAGACCAGATGGGGTTCTGGCGACTGAGCCCAGATCAGCTCTACCATCTCTCCAGAAACTCCAAGACATAGTGGCAAGTTTTTGTTTCTCTACTGTCATATCTTTGTAAATTCTTGAGAAACTCCATAACTCAAAGCTGTTTTGTCCAAATATTTTTTGAAAATCCTTTTAACAGCCCATACGAACGGTTTAATCTAATCTTTCCTAATAGTCTCAACTAAACAATCGCCACCTACTTAACTTCAATTTTCAACATTAAACACAGACAAACCTATACCTTCACTATAACAGAACACTAGTCATAAACCTAACCAAAGGCTTGCCCTAACCTTATCTATTAGCCTTAAGCGAACAATCTCCCCATACTTTACTCTCATCAAGTAATTGTGGGTGGAGTGATAGCACAGTAGATAGGGCGTTTGCCTTGCACGTGGCTGACCCAGGTTTGATTCCTCCGTCCCTCACAAAAGCCCGGCAAGGTACTGAGAGTATCCTACCCGCTTGGCAGAGCTTGGCAAGCTACGCATGACGTATTCTATTTTCCCAAAACAGTAACAAGTCTCACAATGGAGATGTTACTTGTGCCCTCTTGAGCGATGAATAACGGGAAGACAGTGCTACAGTGCTTGTACTTGTACAAGTAGCCCAGTCCTTATCCTTACTCAAACAGAACCCAAACCCTAATAACAGTAAACCAAAAACAGCAAGGCCACGTTCTTATAATCCCCAACCTAAAGGCTGGGCATTAATTTACCTATTATCCTCAACTGAACAATCTCCCTAGACTTTACTTCATTTTCAGTTTTAAAAGCAGTCAAACCCTTATCAAACAAAACTTTAATCCAAACCCAAACCTGAATGCAATCCACATTCTTTTAGCAACCCACACCAAAGGCTCTGCCTAATTAGCCTCAAATGAACCAACACTCTTTCTCTAATAACCCCAATCACGTCCTAATTCACATTGTTATAATATCCCATATCAAATACTTGGCCTAAATTTACCTGTTGTCCTCAGATGAAAAATTGCCCTATGTATTATTTTCTCTTTTCAATTTTAAACATAGTCAAACCAATACTTACTTTACAGAACCCTACCCTACCCCAATTCACACTGTTTTATTCTTTATTGTTTTTGGATCACCATTATATGTAGGTACAAAGCTGTTCATGATTTGGTTTCAGTCATACAATGTTCCACACCCATCCCTTCACCAGTGCACATTTCCGACAACCAATGTCCCGAATTTCTCTCCTGTAGAAGAACATTGGTTTGCCTTTCCTTCCCAGCCACAGGGAGCTTGGGGTTGTTGATTGCTCCCCCAACCTGTCAATTACCTTTGCCTCCTGATCAGACTCTGCTGACTTGTAAATATTGTTTTTCTCTCTTAATGTCCTTTGCATAGTTAGCTACCTCAGAGCAATGGCTTTTTGTACGGACACAGGAAGACAGTTAAAAAGACATGCTTTTGTAACTTGGGAGTTGATTGACTCCAGATAATATTACCTCGTAGACATCTGCTCTCTCAACTTAAGCCTCAGTTGCCCTTACTGCCTACATCCCCCAAATCAGGGCCCCGATGAGGGACTGGATGGACCCAGGGCAAGCGGTGAGCTACCCTGGCATCAAAATGGGCCTGGCCAAAGTTGCCTAATACTAAACTATAAGTTAAGAATATGGTCATGGACAAATTCTGTCATGATCCAAAAGTAATAACTAGATTTGGGTCCTGCTGGGGTTACGAATGATTGATCCAGCCTGAGCACTGTAGTCTGAGTCTGTGGTGAGATGTCCCCAAAGAGAGTTGTCCTACAAGTCTAATTGTGCCTATTCCTGTGTCGATACAGAATGGCAATTATTAGGAAGTTGAAATAAGATGTTAATTAACTTTCTGGTCTAAAGAGGGGAGAAACACACCTTAAGTGCTGTTTTGCCCTGGTGGGCTGCAGGTGGTCAGAAAGGCATGAAGAGTATGTTAATTATACCTGGGTGGGGGGAGGAACAGTTTGGGAGGCTTGGTTTGAGAAGAGGTGGTAAAAAATGTGGTTGCAGAGAGTTGGTGAAAAAAGAAAGAGAGGTAGAGTTGGAGAGAGGCAGAGTTGGAGATGTGGGCAGAGCAAGAGACAGAGCAAGCAAGGGTTGGAGAGAGAATTGTGGAGTGTGTTACAGAGAGGCTAGAGAGATTTGGGGGCAAATTGGGGAGAGAGTCATGGCCAGAGGGGGGAGAGAGTGGTGGATAGAGTTTGGGAGAGACAAGAGATGGAATAAGGCAACTGATTATCAACCAGCTTGGCCCTCGGTTCTCCTCTGTCGGCCTCAGTCAAAGGTCATCCCAGGTGGGGAAGCGGTTCAAGAGCACTGAACAGCCAGAGAGAGCCACCAGGAGAGCCCATGAACATCCCCTAATCTGTGATCATTCCTAGAGACACAAGGGTAAAAGGAGTTTCAACAATCAGGGAAAGGAGCTTAGGGAGGAGCCCAGGAGAGGAGAGCACAGGGAGGAGTCCAGGGCAGGAGAGCACATTGGAGCCCTGAGTGACAGCAGGGCAGGCCGCCCACCAGGTGCGGGGTAGCCTGGGAAGCAACCCACTGCTCACTGCCTGCCTGAGGACGGGCAGCGGGTCTGCACCAATAACCGGCGTCTGCACGGTGACCGGGATCTGCACCTTGACTGGAGTTTACACTGGGCGACAGGGGTCTGCACCGGGAGACCCGCGGCTGGAGCCGGACAGGAGGGAGCCGCGCTGGGACCCCTGAGTTCGACCCGGCACCGCCTCCTCAGTCAGGGCCGCACCCTCGGCTCCCCTCCTGCGACCCCCCGCGTGCCTGGGGTCTTGCAGAGACCCCCTCAGGATGTGCAGACACCTGAGGCCGGTCACACTCAGACGGGAGCGACCGGAGCCGGAGCGACAAAGCCCGGCTCGCCCTGCACCAGCAAGGGGACTGGACTTGGCGCTGAGGGCGCTGTACGTGCACTGCGCCTGTGCACTCGGAACATCCCGATCAGTGCGTCAAGCCCAACACGTGATCCCCCAAGCACCACCAGGGGGCGATGCGGAGCCAGGATAATCCAGACCTCCACTAGGGATTTCCCAAAATGTCACATATTTCCACTCATATTAAATTGCCTGTATTGGGGGGCGGTGGTTGGGGGGCCGAATTTCCCCTCCAGCACTACATTCTAAAGTCAGAATGTATTTTAATGACTTTTGCCACTATCGTCTAAAGCAATAAATTTCAGGACTGGACAAATAGTTCAATGGGTAGGGATCTTCCCTTGCACATGCGGACCCGAGGTCCATGTGGACCCGAGATCCATGCCTGGAATCCCATATGGTCGCTGAGTCCACCAAGAGTAATCCCTGAGCAAAGCCAGGTGTGAACCAAAATCCAAATTATAAAGAGCAGGAGGTAGGATGCTTGCCTTCATGCTGCAGATCCAGTTCAGATCCACAGCAACACATGTGTTCCAAGAGAGGCAGAAAAATAGGAAGACTGTTGGACGTGGTCAAATTGACCCCCCACCCAAATACTATTGATGCAGGTGCAGCAGAAGTGGCGGCAGTAGGTTTCTATGTTCATTCGCGAATCCAGGTTCTTCAATATTTTTAAGAATGAAAATATTAAGTACTAAAGATTCTCAGGCTGGAGTGATAGCACAGTGGGTAGGGCGTTTGTTTTACCTACAGCTAGCATGGCTCACCAGAGTTCGATTCCTCGGCCCCTCTCCAGAGCCCGGAAAGCTACTAAGAGTATCTCGCCCGCCCGACAGAGCCTGGCAAGCTAACCATGGCATATTTAATATGCCAAACACAGTAACAACAAGTCTCATGATGGAGACGTTATTGGGCCCGCTAGAGCAAATCAATGAACAACGGGAAGACCATGACCGTGAAAGATTGTCAGAGTTAGAAAGTAGAAAAGTTTATTGATAAATAGAAGAGAGAGGAATAGGTGATTCCCAGAGTGGGAGAGAACTTAGTGTGGGCCTATGGCTCTTTTTGTGAGACTTTTACAGAAAAAACAGGTCTTTTTGTAACACAGAATGCAGGGAATCTACAGGGTGGTCATGCTGGTTTATCTTTCGGGTCATCTGCCTCAGGTATTGTTCCTTATCTTAGCATTGTGATTCCTAATTCTAGGACAGGAGAATATGGTCCTGGGGAGCTCCAGGAATGTTTAAGATTTGGCCTTGCAGATGAGGTGGAGTAGATCAATGGGGGAAATGGAACTGCTGGTGAGGGGAAACAGTGGAGACGCCACTTGTTGGCAAGGGGAAACTGAGGCTTCCTCTTTCACTATCAAATGATGTTATATTCATGAAGGCGTTACTTGGTTACATGAAACACGTTATTAAGTTTTTCAGCTTTCTTTATATCTAAGTTACAGGATATATCAGTTTGGACTCATTAGTGAGTGAGAAGCAGACTGTCACTATGTATTTGGTGAATGAAAGCTCAATTGAGTCACTTAACACTCTTCTATTCTACTAGATTTTATCAGTTTTTCCTTTAACGTTTTCTCGTTTATTGGTTATTATTTATCTATACAACCTCTGAAATGTAATTAATGAAAGAAACATTATGGTAGGGCTGGAGCAATAGTACAATGGGTTGAGCACTTGTCTTATATGCAACCGAATCAGGTTCGATCCCTGGCAGAACATATGGTCCCATCAACCTGTCCAAGACTGATATGTGAGCACATATCTGAGAGTAATTCCTGAGTACTCCCAGGTGTGGCCCCCAAAACAAACCAAACAAAAAGAATTTTTATGGATCAGTAATATAATGGACTGAGTGCATGCAAGAGTCTCAAGTTTAATCCCTGAAGAGATCCCAGGCCCCGAAAGCACTACCAGGAATAATGTTGAAAAACAAAACAAAAAAATTTCATCAAACTTGAAATTATTTATTATGATGTGGATTCTGTCTTATCTGGAATGAGAGGCTGTGTGTTAGATTACATCCTAGGGATCTTCACTGGGTGGAGTTATCACTGCACCATAGTAGAGCTCTAGCCAGAGACAGTAGAGACTTGCTTAAACAAAGGATTATTTTGTAGACATGTGAAACGGTGATATTTCTGAACAATTTCTCAGAGTGGAGCTTAATTTATCTGAGTTAGATGACCAGATACGTAAAATTTAACACAGAGCAAGGTGAAACTTACCATCTCCTTTTCAAGTTCACTGCGTTAGCAGTGGTAGGTTGCTGAGTGGGTTTGAAGTAGAACATTAATCACCTTTTGGGTTACTAATTGTTTTTTTCCGTCTTTAGTGTTTTGCCTTTCTGACCCTGGCTAATTTGAACTGTATTTACTAATGTGATTGTGTAGTTTCCCCATCTTAGGGGAACATTTGCTTTTGTTTCAATATCTCAGTTGTGCTCCTGTTCTTTCCTTCACCTAAACATTTTCTAAGAAGTGTAACTTCACCATTGGAATGAAGTGTTAGTTAACTCTCTCATCCTTCTGGAGGCTTTTCAATTTTTCTGACTCCTTCTAATCCATAAGTACCCCTTTGCAGTGCATCCACATAATATATAGTTCTGAACTCTGGAGTACTGTTTGTGGCTGACTTTACAGCCATATAGCTCTGTGTCACGTGAACTTGATCTGGTACCATTTAATAATTTCTAAGCCATTTTGGGGGTTTGATGGTGGTGGAAGGAAGTACAGTAACTTTATACACGCTAAACATGAACATTAACAATTATAAAAAGCAATAATCAAGTAACAATACCCATATTTGGGGTGTGTGTGTGTGTGTGTGTGTGTGTGTGTGTGTCTGTGTGCGCGTGCTGATGACCAGGCATTGTTTTAGCAGAAGAGAAGTGTTTCATTTCTGGCTGCATTTTCTCCCAGTAGCCAGAGTGAAAGTGAACAAATGTGGGAGTACAACTTATGTTTCAGGATGATATGTTCATGGTTTTATCCTGTTTTAACTGTTTTAAAATGAGTTGAGACTCAGTACTGTGAAACAATCAAGTTTCTCTGATGAACTCATTCTAAGGATATTTCTTGGGGATATGGGGGCATGTATGTTGCTACTACCTTCCAAATGGGGCTCTGAAGATCTGGGACCCTTCTTGGCATTTCCTGGACAGCTGGGCATGAAGTTCATTTCAGGATGCTGCTTGGGCCCTGAGAGTTTGGCCAGGCAACCCAGTTGGTTGTCAAGGGCCTCCGAGACCAGAATTTAAAGGTCCCAGGGATGAAGCTGGAGATGGTTGGGGGACTTTGTGATGTCAGGAATCACACCAAGTTTGCTTTCATGCAAGGCTTGCACCTTAATCCATGTACTGTACCCTAAACCCTATTCTAAGAATCCTTAGATTTATTTATATGATTTAAATCATAGTTTTAATTATTCAAAATAACCCCCCCCACCCCCGGAGCGATAGCACAGCGGGTAGGGCGTTTGCCTTGCAGGCATCCAACATGGCCGACCCGAGTTCGATTCCTCCGCCCCTCTCAGAGAGCCTGGCAATTTACTGAGAGTATCTCCCCCGCACAGCAGAGCCTGGCAAGCTCCCTGTGACATATTCGATATGGCAAACACAGTAACAACAAAGTATCCAATGGAGAAGTTACTGGGCCCGCTCGAGCAAATAGATGATCAACGGGAGGGCCTTTACCTTTACCTTTTACCAACCTCCCCCCCCCCCCCAAACATCTGAAAGTCTTATATACTGATTGGAAAAGCTAGAATATACTGAAAATTATATAAAAGACAAAAAAGATCTATAAATCACCTAGATAATTGCTGTTAATTGAACTTTTATTTCTAACTAGTCTTCCATATTTTTGCGCTTTGTATCTTTAAAGTGTTTAAAGAGAGACGCCTGCAGAAAATTGGCTTTGCCACCCTGCCTTTCCCTCTTCACCGCTCACACTGCACTGATCTCGTCCCAAACCCAGCAACATGAAGAAACAACGCAAATCCCCACCACATGGGGAGGACAACAAAAAGAATGCAGAAGAATCTGTCGATACTGTTCACCTAAGGGACCTCTCAGACAAAGAATTCAGATACGAAGTCATGAAAATGTTCGATCAACTCAATCAGACAGTTAGACAGATATCCTGTAACATGACAGAAAAAATTGACAAATTACGCTAGGAAATGAGAGCAGAAATGTCACGAATAAAAGATTCCGTAGATGAAATGAAAAACTCAGTCTCTTCTCCCAACAATAGAATGACCGCAGGAGAAGAGAGAATCAGTGAGCTGGAAGATCAGCTGCACCAAGCCAACAGGCAACAACACACAGTGGCAAGGCACCTCAAATTAGCTCTACAGAGAATCTGAGTCCTAGGAGATGATTCCAAGAGGAACAACATTAGAATCATTGGACTAACAGACGCTCAGGGAAACAATCCCAATGAAAAAAACACGGTGAAACAAATCATTGCTGATCTATTCCCAGAGCTCCACAATGCAGTCATTCAGGTTCAAGGAGCCCGAAGGGTACCAGCTAAAAGAGACCCTAACAAAAACACTCCAATACATATCATAGTTAGAATGATTGATGTTCCTGATAGAGATACAATACTGCAAACAGCAAGGTCAAAGAAGAAAATCACATACAAAGGAGCACCCCTTAGATTCACAGCAGATGCATCAGAGGAAACCCTTCAAGCCCGAAGGCAGTGGCAAGATATAGTGAAAAAAACTCACTGAAATGAATGCTTCACCAAGAATACTCTATCCAGCTAAACTCTCACTCAAAATTCCAGGAGTGGTACAGTATTTTCTAGACAAACAGCAGCTCAGGAACTTCATAGACTCAAAAGCAAACCTAAAGTAAGGGCTAAAGGGGCTACTGTAAGACAAGACAAACCCTACAACCACAACACACCCTTACAGAAAGATGACACAAAACTCCATAACAATAATCCCTCTGATTGTCAACGGTCTAAATTCACCAATTAAGAGACACAGAGTGGCAAAATGGATTCAGAGACAGAACCCAACATTCTGCTTCCTACAAGAAACTCATCTCAACAGCCAGAGCAAACACAGACTCAATGTCAAAGGATGGAAAACAATCCTGTAAGCAAACAGCTCCCTCAGAAAAGCTGGGGTGGTCATACTAGTATCTGCTAGCATTAATTTTGCATTGAAAAAGATTAGAAGAGACAACGAAGGCTATTTTCTCTTCATCAAGGGACACGGACAACAGGAAGAAATCACACTCTTAAATGCATATGCACCTAATGAGGGAGCAGCTAAATATTTAAAACAACTGCTAACAGATTTTAAGGAGGACATTTCTAGCAACACAATAGTAGCTGGAGATTTCAACATCATCTTATCACCTCTGATAGATCAACAAGAACAAAACTCAGCAAGGAAACGTTGGCTTTGAGAGAAGAAATAGAAGAGAGAGGGCGTATAGACCTGCACAGGGCTTTGCACCCCTAAAAGAAAGAATACACATTCTTCTCCAGTGCGCATGGAACATTTTCCAAAATAGACCATGTCCGAGGCCACAAAACATACCTAAATAGAATCAGGAAAATAGAAATAGTATCAACAATCTTTTCAGATCACGATGCACTGTGAATAGGAGTGAATCACACACAGATAGGGAGAACCAAATCAAACACTTGGAAATTAAAAAACTCAATGCTTCAAAACGAGTGGATCAGGAGGGAAGTCAAACATGAAATCAAAGGATACTTGGAAACAATTTAGAATGAAGACACGAGCTACCAAAACTTATGGGAAGCTGCAAAAACCGTTTGAAGGGGAAAATTTATAGCTCTGCAAGCATATCTCAGGACAGAAGAAAGGATGCACATAAACAACCTGACTTCACAGCTCAAGATCTTAGAAGAGGATCAACAGAAGGAGCATAAATTGTGCAGAAGGAAAGACACTATAAAACTTGGAGCAGAAATCAAAGACGTGGAAACCCCAAAAAAAAAAAAGCAATTCAAAAGATCAATGAAACCAAGAGCTGGTTATTGGAGAAAATAAATAAGATAGATAAACCACTAGCAACACTCACAAAGAAACAGAGAGAGAACCCTAATAAATCGAATCAGAAATAAGAATGGGGATATCACAACAGAAACCAAAGAAATTCAAAAGATCATCAGAGACTACTTTGAATGTCTTTATGCCACGAAAAAAGAGAACCTAGAAGAAATGGATAAATTCCTGGATTCCTATTATCCCCCAAGGCTGAATCAAGAAGATATGGTGTACCAGAATAGACCTATTCACATCAAGGAAATTGAAACTGTAATCAAAAGTCTTCCCAAAAACAATAGTCCAGGTCCAGATGGATTCCCTAGCTAATTTTTCCAAACATTTAAAGAGGACCAATTGTAGGTTATTCTCAAGACTTTCCAGGAAATTGAAAAAACAGAAACTCTCCCAAACAGTTTCTATGAGCCCATATCTCTCTAATACCAAAAGGAAACAAAGACACGACAAGAAAAATAAAACTCAGGCCGATATTCCTGATGAACACGGATACGAAGATTCTCAACAAAATAGTAGCAAATAGAATTCAACAACTCATCAGAAAGATCATACACCATGACCAAGTGGGATTCATCCCGGTGATGCAAGGATGGTTCAACATTCGGAAATCTGTCAACATAATCCATCATATCAATAAAAGAAAAGATGAAAATCATATGATCATATCAATAGATGCAGAGAAAGCATTTGACAAGATCCAGCAACCGTTTATGATGAAAACCCTCACCAAAATTGGGATAGAGGGGACTTTTCTCAATATAGTTAAAGCCATCTACCACAAAACTACAGGAAACATCATCCTCAATGGGGAAAAACTGAGAACCTTCCCCCTAAGATCAGGGACGAGACAAAGATGCCCACTCTCTCCACTACTGTTCAATATAGTACTGGAACTACTTGCAATATCAATTAATCAAGAAAAAGATATTAAGGGCATCCAGGTAGGGAAGGAAGAAATCAAGCTCTCACTATTCGCAGATGGTATGATACTATACTTAGAGAATCCTAAAACCTCTACCAAGAAACTCCTTGAAACAACAGACTTGTATAGTAAAGTTGGAGGCTATAAAATCAATACACAAAAATTCATGGCTTTCCTATACGCAAATAGTGAAAAGAGAAGAAAGCGACATAAAGAAAACAATCCCATTCACAATTGTACCCCAGGAAATCAAGTACCTAGGAATCAGGTTAACTAGGGAATTAAAGGACCTGTACAAAGAAAACTACAAAATGCTTCTTCAGGAAATAAAAGAGGGCATGAGGAAATGGAAAAATATCCCCTGCTCCTCTTTACAATAGCCAGAAACTGGAAGAAACCTGAGTGCTCAAGAACAGATGACTGGTTAAAGAAACTTTGGTACATCTACACAATGGAGTTCTATGTAGCTATTAGAAAAGATGAAGTCATGAAATTTACATACGTGGTACAACATGGAAAGTATCATGCTAAGCGAAATGAGTCAGAAAGAGAGGGATAGATATAGAAAGATTGCATTCATCTGGGGGATATAAAGTAACAAAATATGAGATTAATACCCATGAATAGCTGAGATCAGCACCAGGAGGATTATTCCATAGCTTAGAGGACAGCCAGATATTCTAGGCGAAAGGGCAGTTCAGATAGAAAAGGGAGCACCAAATAAAGGGTGTTTGGAGGATCCTCCCAGGAGGGGAGATGCATGTTAAAAGTAGACTATGGACTGAACATGTTTGCCACTCAATGCCTCTTTTGCAGACCAGAACACCCAAAAGGAGAGAGAGAACAAAAGGGAATGCCCTGCCACAGAGGAAGGGTGGAAGGGGGGGGGGGGGGATATTATCCATGGTGGTGGAAAATTGGCACTGGTGTAGGGATGGGTATTTGATCATTGTATGACCAAAACCCAAGCACAAAGATTTGTAAACCTACAACTGTACCTCATGGTATTTCAGTAATAATATATATATATATAAATTTTTAAAAAAGGAAAAAATATTGTTTCTTTGTAAACTGCTAAGTTTTTTTAGTGAATGGATATGTTGAATGCTCTTTCTGCATAGAAACTGTGAACATAAAACTGACTTGTCAAAATGAACTGTGCAGACAGAAACTTCATTTTGCTAGAAGATTCACTTTGTCTTGATTTATATAGAGATGGTTTGAAATGTAAATTCAAAGGAATGAGATGTAATTTTTCTTTTCCTCTACTGTCTTTGTAATTTTTAAACTTAGAAACTCTATATTATTATATTGGTGTCATAAATGAGTTAAAATGTGAATGGAAAAGATAAGAACAAAAGACGAGAACAAAAAAATAATAAATGACAGTATCCTGAACTTTATGGTCTACATTTACTATTTTACTTAAAATTAATTATCTAAGAAAATTATTCGCATAAAACCGTAATCCACATATTGAGGTCCTACAGTATTTATAAAGTTGTTCACAATAATTGATTACATTTAATATTTGAACATCAATTTCACCACCATTACACCTTCCCATAGCCATATTTCAAGTGTTTCCATCCCAAACCCCAAACCCTGCCCCCAAAGCAGAACCTAAGTAATTTATTTTGTATTTCTTGTTATGAATAATCCACTAAAATGATCCAAAAAAGTTTTCTTAGAGAAACTGTAGCAACGTCCACCAGTTGTCCATCGATTTGCTCAAGCGGGCCCAGTAATGTCTCTATTGTGACACTTGTTGTTACTGTGTTTGGCATATCAAATAGGCCACGGGTAGCTTGCCAAACTTTGCCATGTGGGCGAGATGCTCTCGGTAGCTTGCCAGGCTCTCCGAGAACAAAGATAAATAGTATTATTTAGTATTATTTAGGAGTGAACATTTCATTTGAGCAAATCTTTGAGAATCTAGGAATTATTGAAAGTAAATAAAACAATAGTTTACACTTGATCCCCTTAGTACTGTGAATCACTTAAAATATAGCTCAGTTTAAAAACTTAAATTTTTTCCTATTATTTTGTACTATATCTGATGATGACAAACTTGATTCTGATTTTTCTGCCCCTAAAATAAACCTTAAAATTGAGTTACATGGCATAGTAATTTAATTTAAAGTTTAAATATTTATTTTTTTACTTGTTTTTTAATTTTTATTAGTGAAACACCATGAGGTACAGTTGTAGAAGTACAAATTTTTGTGCTTGGATTTCAGTTATACAATGATTGAGTACCCATCTCTCCATCAGTGCCCATTCTCCACCTCCAGTACTCCCAGTATCCCTCCCACCACCCCATCCCCCCATCGCATACCACCCCTGTGGCATTCCCTTTTGTTTTCTCTCTCCTTTGGGGTATTGTGGTTTGCAAAAGAGGCATTGAGTGGCAATCATGTTTGGTCTAGAGTCTACTTTCAGCATGCTTCTCCCATCCTGGGAGGATCCTCCCAACACCCATTATTTGGTGCTCCCTTCTCTATCTGAGCTTCCTTTTCCATTTTCCCCCAGCACGTGCGGCTGGCCTCCAAGTCATGGAGTGAACCTCCTGGTACTTATCTCGGCTATTCTTGGTTGTTAGTCTCTTATTTTGTTACTTTATATTCCCAGATAAACGCAATCTTTCTATGTCTGTCCCTCTCTTTTTGACTCATTTCGCTTAGCCTTGGAGTGTTTTTATTCGGGTCTCTTTTAGCTGGCACTCTTCTGGCTCCTTGGATCTGGATGTCTGCATTCTTTAACTTTGGGAACTGTTCAGCAAGATTTCTAAGAGTTTCATTGTATTGGTGGTGCTGTTTCTGTGCTGGTGATAGAGCCCAGGCCCATGTACATGAGGAGCAGATTCTTCATCGTTCAGCTGCTTCACCCCTCCCCCCACAACTCAGTTTAAATGTATTTTAAGAAATTCATCTATATAGTAATATTTAGAATTGAGCAAGTAAAAATGTGAACAATTAAAGAGCTTTTTTAAAAATTTTATAGTACTTCAGTGCTATGGATCTTCTTGAATGAGTTCATATGATGAAATAAAATCTGAAAGATAGCAAATTCAAACCTGATGGATGTTTTTACAACAACACAAGAAAATAGTAAGCTTCCTTAATTTTTTTTTAATTTTTAAGAATACAAATAAATTTCTTGGCACTTAATGATTTTTTGAATTAAAGACCTGCTGTAAGTTATAATTTGATATATAGCTGGAAATAGAGTGACTTACTTTTTTTTTAAAAAATTTTTAAATTGACAGGGCCAGAGAGACAGTACAGCAGAAAGGGAGCTTGCTTTGCAGGCTTCTGACATGGGTCCATCTATGGTCCCTTGAACCCTCAGAAGTGATCCCTGAGCACAGAGCCAGGAAGAAGCCCTGAACACAGCTAGCTGTGGCACCAAAACAAAACAAGACAAAACCAAAAAAATTGACTTGTGGTAAGTTAATTCTAATTTACAATTAGTATTACTGAAGTATCATTTACTTATAAGGTAAGGTAAAGGCCCTCCCATTGATCATCGATTTGCTCGAGCGGGCCCAGTAACGTCCCCATTGGAGACTTTGTTGTTACTGTGTCTGGCATATCAAATACTCTCGGTAGCTTGCCGGGCTCTCCGAGAGGGGCGGAGGAATCGAACTCGGGTCGGCCATGTTGGCCGCGTGTAAGGCAGACGCCCTACCCGCTGTGCTATCGCTCCAGCCCTTTGAATTGCTCAATTCTATATCACATTTTGTTATATAGCATTATCAACACAAGATAATATCAGACACATTAAAACTGCATTATCAAACTTGTTTTTGAAAACCTAAAAATGTCAAGGAAGTCTATATGTTGCAATCCCTTTAGAAAATCCAAGCCTATAGTTACTCCTCTAAATTTTTTCCTTATTTCTAGAGCTGACAGTTGACTTATTAAAACTACTATTTAGAATTTAAATTACTAATTGGATTTAAATTACTATTTGGTCATTTAAATTGTCATTGTCATTGTCCTCCAGTTGTTCATCAATTTGCTCAACCAGGCCCAGTAACGTCTCCATTGTGAGACTTTGTTGTTACTGTGTTTGACATATCGAATATGTCACGGGTAGCTTGCCAGGCTTTGCTGTGCGGGCGAAATACTCTCGGTAGCTTGCAAGGCTCTCTGAGAGTGGCAGAGGAATCGAACTCGGGTCAGCCATGTTGGCTGCGTGCAAGGCAAACGCCCCACCTGCTGTGCTATCACTCCAGCCCTGGGTAATTTAAATGTTACCCAAAATGTTACCAAAAATATTTCAATGATTTGATAGAGCTATGTTATGTTTATTCTAATAAAACTCATTCCTTTGCTTATTTTCCAAAGAGAATGATAAAATTATTGTATTAATTCAAAAAGGGTTGAATATAAGTAAATGTATAGGTAATGTTCAGTTGGCATTGTATATTTAGAGAAAAAATAATATAAAAAAATTTAATGCTATTGGTTTGAGCATATTAAATATATGGGGGTTTTTTTTATTTGAATATGGGAATTCTGCTGGTAGAACAATTCTTGAAAGAAATTTTGCTCTCCAAGTTACAGATGTAATCGTGGAAGCATATTGGAAGATATAGGCTAAAAATGAAGCAATAAAAAGAACTATGTTAAAAACAAATAATAAACTAACAGTAAAGAAGCCATCTTCTCTGCCCAATTGTAGTCCCTGAAAACTAAAAAGAAGGCCAGGAAGGCATCTGGGACTCTGGTTTGAATTCAGGGGTGCCATTTTGCTCCCCAGGTCAGGATTGAACCCCACCTATGAAGAGAGACGTCGTGGAATGAAGAGGAACAGCCATGTATTTCTTCACCTCTCCATAATCATAGACATACACAGACATTCTAACTACGACAATGCACAAGAAACAACTTCAAATTACAACAGTCACAATGGTAAAACAATGCAGAAACCCACTAAACTTAGAGCAGATTCTAGCCCAGATGAACCAACCAGTAGCAATGAGCTATATAACCTCTCTGATAAAGAATTTAGAATGAGATTGATGAAGATCCATAGGAAACTCAAAGAAACAATGGAGTGCACCGCCAATGAAACACAAGAGGATATGAGAGCAGAAATAAGGAAAATACAAATGAAAACACAAGCATAAATGCCAGATCTAAAACCTGGAAGAAGAAATGAAAAACTTACTGGGAAACCTCCTCATTAACAGAGTAACAGCTTATGAACACAGAATCAGTGAACTCCAAGATGAGGTGCAGGAAATCTTCAGAAGACACCAGAAGATAGAAAATAGCCTCAAAATAAACCAATAGATGACAGGAGAACTTTGGGATGAATTCAACAACAATGTAAGAATCCTTGAGTTCCCAGAGGGACAGGGGAAAAAACCCTATGTAGAAGCAACTGTCAAGGCCATCATTTATGAGTTCCCATAGCTGAACATCACATGCACCCAGATCCAGGGGGCCCAACGGGTGCCAGCTAAAAGACATAAAAATGAAAATACCATGAGATGCATCTTAATCAGAATGCTGAAAATGATAGAGATAGAATACTGAAAGAAAACATCACAAAAGGACATCACTTACAAAGGAGCATCCTTAATATGTACAACCAACTTATTGGATTAAATCTTCCATGCTTGAAGATAGTGGTGAAATACAGTGAATAAAATTCAATGAAACAAATGTCTCACCAAGAATACTTTACCCGCCAGATTCTCATTCAGATTTTGAAGGAACAAAACACAACTTCACAGCTAAACTTCATAGACTTAAAGCCATTTAGATGGGTCACTTTAAGATAAGACAACCCCCACAGACATAGCAAATTCTTATAAAAAGATGACACAACCCCCCCCCCCAACAAAAATCTCTCTCAAAGTCAGTGGGCTAAATATACCAATTAAGAGAAACAGAATGGTAGGATGGATTAAAAAATTGAAACCAACACTTTGTTGTCTGCAAGAAACATATTTAAACAGCAAACATAGACTCAAAGTCAAAGGCTAGAAAACAATTGTTAAGGATATCACTTGATCACTTGACTTCCTGTTACTCATCGATTTGCTTGAGTGGACACCAGTAACATCTCCATTTGTCCCTGTCATGTGCTGGTGTAGCCCAATGGCATCTGTTCATTCTAGGAACATGAAGAGCCTCAAACAGATCATTCAGGGTCTTGATGAAGAAGTCTGACCATCTTGTAGGTGGGCGGCCACGCAATCTTTTGACGTCCCGTGGAATCCAGTCGGTAATGGCTCTAGTCCAGTGGCAGTCTCCAAATCTCATTACATGTCCAGCCCATCTGATTTTCAACGCCTTGCAAACAAGACAGCATCCCTGATTCTTGACCCTCGAAGGAGGTCAGAACTCCAAATTCTTTCTCTCATTTGAGTGAAAAGTGACACTCCAAGCATAGCTCTTTTGATTCCTCTTTGGAAGACCCGAATAGCATTCTCATCCTGTTTTCGTAGGGCCCAGGTCTCTGAGGCATATGTTAATGCAGGAAGAACAGTGGAATTGAAGAGATGTGCCCAGAGCTGGAAATTCTTTGTCCTCTTAGTTATTTCTTTGATGTTCTTGAAGGCGTTCTAAGCCGCTCTCTTCCTCCTGCGCAACTCAGGTGCCAGGTCATTCGTCATGTTGACTTCTCGACATAGGTACACATAACTGTTGCATTTGGAGATGGTCGTTCCATTGAGAGCGATTGGAACATCAGGAACAAGACTGTTTTTCACAACACTGTCTTCGTGAGATTCAGCTGTAGACCGACTTTTCCACACTCATGGTCAAAGTCGGCCAGCATTTGTGCCACTTGGCTAATGTTTGGTGTTATTTAGAACAATGTCATCAGCAAAGCAGAGGTGATGTACTTGCCAACCATCTATCTTCACTCCCAATCTTTCCCATTCCAGTCATAGCATGGCGTTTCTGGGGGTGGCACTGAAGAGTTTCGGTGAAATGGTATCACCCTGCTGAACCCCTCTCTTGACATCGATGATCACTTCTTTGTAGAACTGTGAGATCCTGGTAGTGAATCTGTACTACAGCTCACAGAGGACCCTGATTGATGTATTGAGTTTGAATGCCCTGATTGGCTAGGGCTTTAATGACTGCTTCGGTCTCAATAGAATCAAAGGCCTTCTTTAAATCAATAAACGTTAGGCAGAGTGGCATCTTGAACTCCCAAGAAACCTCAATGAGCTTGGTTATCGTGTGGATGTGGTCAATTGTGCTGAATCCTTTGTGGAATTTGGCTTGCTCACATGGTTGTCCTTCATCTAGTGTTCTGTCAATCCTATTCAGGATGACTCAAGTGAACAGCTTGTAGATGACAGACAATAGGGCAGAACATGCGACAAAAGAGGCATCGGAAGTGTCGGTGTCCTTGTCAACACGAACTTGGCCACAGCATTGATTCTTTCGAATGCCTTACAACCTGAATAGGACAATTACACTTGAACAGATGCGGCTCACTGCCGGCAGTTTCTATCTTCGTTGTAAACGCATCAACATCCAATTATGATGAAAGAGTAATTGAGAAGTCCTACATGCAGTTGGAGAAGTTCTATAAAGAGGACCAGACCTTCTACAAGATCATTGTTGGTGATTTTAATGCCAAGATAGAACCGAGAAGTTCAGCTGAAGAACTCCACATTGGGACCCATGGCCTAGAATGGAACGAACAGGGTGAGAGACTGTCTGACTTTATTGTGTCGACCAAGACAAAGACTATCCAGGGTAACTCACAGTTCCAGAAGGCTGAATCTAAACGTTGGACATGAGAGTAAAGACCAAGTTACCAGAAATTGTGGGATGTAGCTAAAACAGTTATAAGAGGAATATTTAGTAAGAATTCTCTAAGAATTCATCAGGAATGAAGACCCACATATTCAGCTTAACTTCTCACTTTAAGATCTTGATAAATGACCATCAAAAGGAGCTTAAACCAGGTGGCAGGAAGGAAATAAAAAAAAACAGTAAAAATGAACGAGCTGGAATCACAAAAGATAATCAAAAAAAATCAATGAAACCAAGAACTTGTTCTTGAAAAAAAAAGACAATAAACTGCTATCAAGACTTAGAAAGAAAGAGAGAGAACCCCAATAAACTGAGAAATGAAGGGGGGACATCACAACAGAAACCACAGAAATTCAAAGAATCATCAGAGATTGTTTTGAGAATCTTCATGCAACAAAACAAGAGAAACTTGAAGAACCAGATAAATTCTTGTATTCCTATAAACTGCCAAGCCTATACCAAATTTGGAATGCCTGAACAAACCTATTACTATTGAAGAAATTGAAATGGTAATCAAATTCTTTCCAGAAACAAAAGCCCAGGCCAAGATGCATTCACTGCTGAATACTTTCAAAATTTTAAAGAGGACCTACTGTCAATCTTTATAAAGTTCTTCCAGAAAATTGAAGAAATAGAAACACTCCCAAACAATTTCTATGAGAAAAATATCACCCTCATAACAAAAGCACAGATATTTAAAAAAGTCAGAAAGAGAGAGAGAGAGACAGAGAGAGAGAGACAGACAGAGAGAGAGAAAGAAAGAGAAAATTATAGTCTGATATCCCTGATGAACATAACTGCAAAGATCCTTAACAAAATACTAACAAATCAAATCTAGCAGGTCATCCAAAAGATCATACACCATGACCAAGTAGGACTCCTCCCAAGGATGCAAAACTGATATAACATTTGCGATTCAATGAACATAATACACCATATCAATAAAAGAAAAGATGACAATCATATAATGACATCAATCGACGCAGAGAAAGCATTTGACAAGATCCGGTACCCATTCATGATAAAAACCCTCAACAAAATGGAAGTTGAAAGAAATTTTCTCAATATAATCAGTCATCTCACATAAGCCCACAGCAAGTATTATAGATGGCAAAAAACTAAAAACCTCTAAGATTAGTTACAAGACAAGATTGCCCAATCTCACAACTCCTATTCAATATACTACTGGAAGTACTGCTCATAGCAGTTAGGCAAAAAACAAAAAAAAATTCAAGGGCATCCAGATATGAAAGAAAGAAGTCAAGATTGAACTATTTGCAGAAAATAGGATACCACATTTAGAAAATTCTAAAGATTCTACAAAAAAAAAACTCCTAGAAGAAGCCATCTGCTGAAATTCTCAACTCTTTGGGAGGTAAGCAGTTAAAAAGAGCTTTGAATATTTTTTAATTAAATCATTAAATTGTTAGTGATTAATACCCTCTGAATTACTCATTATAATTTTGACATTTTTATTTTTTTTGCATTCCTAAATAAAATATGTAAACAGTAACACTATCAATGTGTCTGAGTCCTTTTGCCCATCTTACCTCCTATCTGCCTCTTCTTCCTTTCCTTCCCTGTCCTTCTCAAGTTCTTTTCCTTCCCTTCCTTCTCAGGTCTATAATCCAGAGTAATCTAGGTGTTCCTCCTTTGATACCTTGCATTATCTCTCTTCTGGAGCTTCCATTCAGAGACTGGGGAAGTTCTGAGCTCTCTTCTACAAGCTACTTTTCTCCTTCCTCTTCATCCTCTTATCTAATATTTTCTTGGCATCTATTGATATGATTTTTAATTTTTTTGTGTTGATGTAGAGCATTGCATTGATTAACTTGAGAATGTTAAATAATTTTTGGAGTTATGTTTTGTGATTTTACTTGTCGTCTATCATGGAGAATGCCCTATGTGCATTGGAGAAGAATGTGTATACACACATACATATATATGTGTGTGTATATATTTGTATAATATATGTATATATACTAAGTTCCTCTCTTCTGTTTCTCTCTTCAATTCCAGTCAATTCCAGTATTTCCGCTTTTAGTTTTAGCCTAGCTGATTTATCAAGTGGAGACAGAGTGGTGTTGCAATCTCTAACTATTATTGTGCTGTCATCAATGTCCTTCAAGTCTATTGGTCATTTTATGAATTTTAAATGTGTTTATGAGTATGTGAGTTCTTTCTGATGTTCATATCCCTTCATCACTGAGAAATGGCCTTCTCAGTCTCTTAAAACCTTTTAATACTATAGTCAATGTTGTCTGATATCAGTATGGCCACCCAGCCGTTTTTTGGGCTTGTTTGCTTGAAATATTGTCTTCCAATCTTTGACTTTGAATCTGTTTGCCCTTACTGCTTAAATTTAATTCTTGCAAGCAGTAGAAGGTTGGACTAAATTTTTTAATCCATACTGACATTTGATGTTTCTTAATTGGTACATTTAGGCCTCTGACATTGAGTGTGATTATTGCCTTGGAGTTTGTACCGTCTTTTTGTAGAAATTTGGTCTAGTTGTGAGATTTCTCTCATCTCTGGTAACCCTTTTCATTCTCTTTTTACAGCAGTTTTGAGTCATAAAGTTCCTGAACTGTTTCTTATCCTGAAGTTGTGTATAGTTCCTTCAAATCTGAATGAGAGTCTGGCTGGGTAAAGTTGTTCATTGAGTTTAATTATCTCCCACCATTGTCTTGGGGCCTCATGTAAGAAATCTTCTGTCATTTGTACCAACACTCCTTTGCATGTTATTTTTTTCTTTAATCTTTAAGTGCTCTATACCTATCTAAGACATTCATCATTCTGAGTAGTTTGTATCTTGAGTATTTTTAGTTTGGATTTCTTTTATCTGGTACCCTTCAAGTCTCTTGGATCTGGGTGCTTGCCCCCTCCAGCTCTGGGAACTTCTCAGCAGTGATGCTTCTGACTGTTGCATCTTCACAAGAGTTGCCTTCCTGTCCCTCTGAGACAATGATTATTTTTATGTTGTTCCTCTTGAATTAATTCCAGAGTTATCTTATCAACTGATCCTTCCACCAGTGCCCATTCTCCACCACCAATGTTCCCAGCATCCCCCCCATAATCCCCACCCCACCCCCCACTCCTGCCTCTGTGGCAGGTAGAGAGTACCTTTTACTCTCTCTCCTTTAGGGTGTTGTGGTCTGCAATCCAGGTATTAAGTAGCCATAATCTTTGGTCTATAGTCTAGGAAGATGTGTGCTTAAAGTGGGTAAAGGATCAAATATGATGGCCTCTCAGTATCTATACTGCAAAACATAATGCTCAAAAGGGGAAGGAGAGAGAGATGGGGGAGGTAAAAGAGAGAGAGGGAAAGAGAGAGGGGATAGAGGGGAGAGAGAGAGAGAGAGAGAGAGAGAGAGAGAGAGAGAGAGAGAGAGAGGGAGAGGGAGGGAGGGAGGACTGGGGACACTGGTGCACTGGTGGGAAATGTACACTGGTGGAGGGACAGGTGTTTGAACATTTTATGACTGAAACCAGATCATGAAAACTTTGTAACCGTGTATCTCAAGGTGATTCAATTTTAAAAAAAGAGCTGGAATCCCCAAAACAATCCAAATGATCAATGAAATCAAGTACTGGTTCTTTGAAAAAATGAACTAGATCAATAAACCATTGACAAGACTCTCAAAGAGAGAAGAGGGAGAACCCTAACAAACTGAATCAGAAATGAATGAGGTAACATCACAACAGAAACTATGGAAATTCAAATCAGAGATTACTTTGAGAATCTTTATGCCGCGAAATAAGAGAACTTTAAAGAAATGGATAAATTCCTGGACTCTGATACTCTCCCAAGGCTAAACCAAGATTTGGAAGAGGGAGGGAGTGAGAGAAATGGAGACAGACAGACAGACAGGATGGATTTGCATATGGAGAGCTGTACTCTTTCCCACTTTCATCCTTTCTCTTCATTTAACCAACCTTGGTTGACGTCTCAGGATTTTTTTTTTTTTTGAGAATTATGAGGGCCTTTTTCAGTTAGAAAAACAAGATCTTCTAAGCCACAGATTCCCCTCACTCTGGAATTTTTTTGCAAGATACTTGCTGTTTTGTACCTCTATAAAATGGAGGATAATGTAGAATTCATTGAGTTGCTTTGGGATAGAGATTTTAAAAAATGAGTAAGTTCCATTTTAAACAATACTATTTGCTAATATAACAATTTAAACTTTGAATTTATTAAAAACAAACCTTGATTCACAAGTACACTGAGTTTTAACTCCACTAACCATGAATACTAAAGGCATTCAAAGTACCATATCAGAGACAGCTCAATGAGACTGAGCACATGCTTTGTTATGTAGAAGACTCTGGATTGGTTTGGATCCTTGGCACCTTAAGATCCCTCAAGCATCCCCAGGAGCAACTCCAAGCACAGAGCCTGGAGCTGCCAGCCCCTGCACACTACCACACAAGCAAAAAGCACCATATCAAGTACTGGGGAAATCATAATGGATGGCAACATCCCTGTCTTCCAAGGGTTTACAACCTAATGGAAGATATATCTGCAATTAAATTACTCAAGGGCAGAAATGAGGGCTGTAAAAGAACTATGACAAAGTGGTGGAGAGGACATTCTGATCAAACCTTCCGAAGGCTAAATGCTGAGGACTTACTCTGAAAGGATTTCAATTTAAGGCCTGCCAAAGAGAACAAAAGGCAGATTCCAAGAGCAGAGGATACATATGTTATCAAGATGCTTGAGTAAGTGGATGAGGGAAATACTGAGCAATGGTGAATCAGAGATGTGGGTGCGAGTCCGAAGGAAACTAAGCCTGAAGAGTAATCCTAGAGAGTCTGGACTTATCTGGAAGGGCAGTAGGAGGGACTTGGCTCTGTGAGCTCCAGGTACACTTGCAGTGCTAGTGAAAGGAGGGAGTGATTGCAATATCCTCTCAAGAGGCAGACACTGGGGCAAGAAAGACAACCTCTTAGAATACCGTGAATGCTATGAGGGGATGGCGAGATTTCAATGTAAAAACACAGGTTTCAGGGAGAGAGGAAGACATGCATCTCTGTCTGCTGGATCAATGCAATTCAAACAAGCACCTCCGTCCCACACTTAAGAATAGGTACTTAAGTGTGGATGCTGGTGGTGGGAAATGTGCATTGGTGGAGGATGGGTTGTTCAATCATTGTATGACTGAAGCTCAATCATGAAAGTTTTGTAACAGTTTCTCATAGTGATTCAATAAAAAAAAAAGTTAAATTAAAAAAAATAGGAAATGAGAGCATGGCAGGTTGGACCCATGTCCTGACCTGGGTTCGATCCCTGAGCACTACCAGGAGTGATTCCTAAGTGCAGCACCAGAAGTAACCCCAAAACAAAACAGGACTGGAGATGTGGACCATCAGGGACACCCACGTCCATTCCTACCTGGTGCATAACCACTCAGAGCAAAGTCAGAATGCACAGCACAGAGAAAGCTTCCTGGGCCTCCCCTTGCAGTGCTGTGAAGGGAACATCTTCACATCTAAGGTCTTCTAGAAGTAGCTAAAGGGTTCACTCTCCAGAACTGTCAAAATTAACAATGATAAATATTTTTCGCATACCTCAAGGAACTTAGTAAGTAAAGTAAAGTAAAGGCCCTCCTGTTGATCATCGATTTGCTCGTGCAGGCCCAGTAACATCTCCATTGGAGACTTTGTTGTTACTGTGTCTGGCATATCGAATACGTCACGGCGAGATTGCCAGACTCTGCCGTGCGGGCGAGATAATCTCGGTAGCTTGCCGAACTCTCCGAGAGGGGTGGAGGAATCGGACTCGGGTCCGCCATGTTGACTGCGTGCAAGGCAAAAAGTAAGGAAAATAGAAATGAAAAAAGATCATGTAAAAGATCAGTGAAATCACTACTCACAATGAGAAAGACAAATACAGGATGATCTCACTTATATAGGGTATTCAAAGAAATACACCACAAGGAGAGAAATGTCAAAGACAAACCCATAGACTCTAACTCCCAAATTGAGCAGACCAAGAGACAGGGCAGGGTTGAAAGGTCCAGGGGACTATGGCTGAGGGATACTGTCACTTTGGTGGACACAGGGTGGTGACATTACACCCCTAAAACATTTTAAAATGGAGGGCTTGACGCATAGCACAGTGGCTAAGATGCTTGCCTTGTAGGTATATGGTCAAATGAGTTCAAATTCCATGTTGCCACATGTGCCAGGAATGTTCTTGGCACCCAAACCACTGTCACATGTTGTGACTAATAACCAAGAACCCAAGCACCACAGTCAGAAAGTGTGAGCCCTGGGAACTCCAAACAGAGCACCACAGTGACCCCTCACCCTGTGAGCACTGCAGCTAGAGCCTGCATGCCTCAGCCAGAGGTGCATGCCGGCAAGCAGAGATGCATGCACCACAGCCACAGGAGCACAAACCCAAGAGCCTGCAGCCTAACACTCGACCTGCCAGGAGCACCCCAGCAGAGTGAGTGATTTTCCTGACATATGATGCCCCATCAGCACCCCAGCAGACTCTTTGAGCCCTGCACCCTGCCCACAACCCCTGCCAGCATCACAGTGAGAACTGCGAGTGCCACAATAAGGCTGCATGTGGACCCCACATGGCAGATCAACAGCAACAAGGGGGAAGGTCAGGGGAGGGAATAAGAGTGTGTTTATAGAATCTTAGTGCCCGAGAACAGATGACTGGATAAAGAAACCCTGGCACATCTACACCATGGAATACTATACAGCTGTTAGGAAAAATGAAGCACAGAATTTTCTTGTAAATGGATGGACATGGAGAGTATCATGCTGAGTGAAAAGAGAAGGTGAGGGACTGACATAGAATGACTGCACCATTTGTGGAATTAAAAAAAAAACAGTATGAGACTAACACCTGAGGACAGTAGAAACAAGGGCCAGGAGGACAGGTCATGGTTGCAAGTTGGCTTCAAGTGCTGGGGAGAAGGCAGTTTGGATAAAAAAGGAACCACTATGACAAAGATAGTTGGAAGTGATCACTCTGAATAAGAATTGAATAAGAACTGCTGAAAGTAAGTAAAGGAACAAGCATGATGACCTCTCAGAATCTGTACTGCAAACCATAGTGACCAAAGGAGAGAAAAAAGGAAAGTGCTTGCCATAGAGAGAGGCTGGGCGTTGTTTGAGGGAAACTGGGGATACTAGTAGTGGGAAATATGCACTGGTGAAGGAATGGGTGTTGGAACATTGCATGACTGAAACCCAGTCATGAACAATTTTGTAACTATCTCATGATGATTCAATTAATATAAAAATTATTTAACACACATAGACACACACACACGTTTGAGGCCACATCCAATGGTGCTCCAGGATTACTCCTGGTTCCATGCCCAGGGATCACTCCTGGTTTGCGCAGGGGACCATATTTAGTGTCAGGGATCAAACCCAGGTAGGCCACAGGCAAGACAGGCACCATACCTGCTGCACTATGTCTCCTGTCTTCTCTAAAACAAAGACAAGTGTGCCAGGGGTTGGAGTGAGCTCGATGGATTGAGTGCATGCTGTGCATGCAGGCCAAAGCTTCACGGTTCCCTGAGCAATACCACCAGCAACTCCAGAGTACAGAGCCTGTGGTAACTGAGTATCTCTAGGTGTGGGACAAAAATCAGGGGGAGAAAGAGAGAGAAAAAGTGAGAAAGAGAGAGGAGAGAGAGAGAAGAGGGTAGAGAGAGAGAAGAGAGAAAGGGAGAAGAGAGGAGGGGGAGAGAGGAGGAGGAGAGAGAAGAGGAGGGAGAAAGAGGAGAGAGAAGACAGGGAGAGAGAAAGAAAGAGAAGGGAGGAGAGAAAGAGAAGGAGGGGGAGAGAGAAAGTGGAGAGAGATGACAGGGGAAAGAGAGAAGACAGGGGAGAATGAGAGGGGGGAGAGATAAGAGAAGGGAGAGGGGGTGAGAGAAAGAGATGGAGAGGGAGAAAGAGGACAGACAAGAGAGAAATAGAAAAGGGGAGGGAGAGAGAGAGAGAGAGAGAGAGAGAGATGTGAGAAGAGAGAGCAGAGAGACAGCGCAGTGTACCCAAACTGCTCTAGAATCAGAACTATTAATGGTTTAGTGACCAACCGTCCGAGGCAGGTCAATGGGCCATAGGGGCACAGGCCGGCCTCTCGAAGTGCGGACACCAGTGCTGACCTCTGCCCGGTCAGTTCCATTCACAGCTCTGGACACTCAGCATGTGCACCTGAATGAGGTCCACAATAAGCTGCTCTGTGGGCCTGGCTCCCGACTGAGGAACCATACTGCAAAGACTCCTGCCGGTGCCTTGGCTTGAGGGAGCAACCAGGACGTGCCTCGGCAGCAGGCAGGAATGAGGCCTTGGTCACTCGTCCCTCTCACCCACACACAGCACAGGGAGTCACCAGTACTTCCTGACACTGTGTGGTCCTATGGGTGTACAATGGCTACATACACGGCCAGGATCCTGCTCTTCAGAGGTAAAATCTTGCAGGGCTGGAGAGAGAGTACTGGGACAGAGGCACTTGCCTGTGCACAGCTGACCCCAATCCAACCCCCAGGAAGGCCTATGGCTTCCAAGATTTCCAGGAGTGACCCTTGAGTACAGAGCCAGAGGTGAACCCCGAGTACCACCAGGTGTGCCCAAACCCTCCACCCTCCAATTTTTTTTTTAAGAAGCAGTATCTAAGTACTATTCAAATTATCATCCTATTTAATGTCATGTTACACTCGGCACAAGGGAAATAAGTGATGGTTCTCTAAGAATCTATAACAGGAGCTTTCTCCTAAATCAGTCAAGGAGGGCTTCCTGAGGAAGTGGCAGGAGCGCTAACATGTGAAGGATGAACAGGGTTAACACTGTGGGAAAGGGAAGGAGACATCTGGCCACTGATAAGAACAATAAACCTGACTGAGGGTGAGGGTAGGTGGAGAGAGAGCACAGAGGGTCTGGCTTTTGAAACTTCCCACTAGTTTCGGGTCAAGACCAGACAACCCCATGGCCACTCCTGTCCCTGGCCACTCTGTGCTCTGCGTATCCACCACATCCACTGTCCCTCTCACTCCCCTTACAGCCACACTTGCACTCCATAGGGCCAGTTTTGTTTGGTTTTGGGCCACACCTGGTGATGCTCAGAGGTTGCTCCTGGTTTGCAATCAGGAATCACTCCTGGCGGTGCTCAGGAGACCAGAAGGGATGCTGGAGATTGAATCCAGACCAGCTGCATATAAGGCAGGTGCCTTATCGCTCCAGGTGGGGCTATTTTTTTGAGGGGGGCTGCACAGTTGGCTGTGCTCTGAGCTTTCTCCTGGCTCTTGCACACAAGAATCATTCCTGGTGGGACTTGCAGAACTATATGGGGTTCCATACTTGAATTTCAAAGATCTTTCTTGTTTTGTTTTGTGGTGCTCCTTTCTGCTTTGGGCTACACCTAGCTGTCTCTGGCTCAGTCATCAGGGCTCACACCTGGTGGGCTCAAGGGATCACATAAGGGGCTGGCGATCAAACCTGGGCTGGCTGTATGCAAGGCAAGTGCCTTCTCCACTGTGCTGCCTCTCCAGCCCCTCAAATCTCTTCCTGGCTTTGCGGTGGGTGCCACAGTGTGGCGGTGGCAGGAGGAAGGGACCAAGAAGAGGAGCAAACTCGCTCACACATAAGGCACAGGAGCTTCTGCCTCTGCCCACGCGGGGGTCATGGTTTTGGAGAAAAGGCGAGGGCCACTGCCAATGAATGTAGAGGAGCTCTTGGGAACTGAGCTGGCTTCGGGAGCACCTGCCTCCGAATCACCTCGGGGACCCAGGAACTCTGTCCAAGGGATGCTGCAGGGGTGTCTGTGAGGGCAAGGAATGGGCTGGAAACAGACAGCAGCCATTACCTGGTTATCCAGGGGGATCCCGCTGCTCATCTTCACTCGATTTCCCTCCGGGTGATAGTCATCTGCATCATAGAATTTCCACCCAGCTTGGAAACAAAACGAAAGGAGTATGTAGCGGGCAGGGCGTCTCAGGCGAATGCCGCCACGAGGGCCCACACAGCAGCTCCGTGCTTCCCCCCAGTTGCAGGGGAGCATCCCCGGCCTCCCCCCGCCCCCCTCCCTCAGGAAAGAAAAGGGGTTTGAAGCTCAGCAGTGTGCTGTGGGGCTCACCCATCATTATCTGTAATCACCCAATGGGAAACCAAACTGCAGCAGTGAGTGGCACTCTGTACTTGTTCGTGCTTACAGATCATCCTGCCTTCGGGTCAGGGAAGGGAGAGAACAGCAGGAGACCTGTAGGGTTTGAGACTGAGGGACAGAAAGGCGGGTTACCTCGGATGCCAGCAGGGCGCCCACGCTCCATCTGTGGAGAGGATGCAGATGTTCAAATGACCACGCCCTCCCAACCAGCCCATCTGAGGGTGCCCCCAAAACTCAGATCAAAGTATACTGATGACAATCTGCAAGTGGTTGTGATGTCTTGTTGGTTTTGGGTTTTGGTGATCCCCGGAGGTGCTCTAAGGTTACTCCTGGCTCTGTGCTCAGGGGCCGCTCCCAGTAGATGCTTGGGAAACCATGGTGTTCAGGAGACTGACCCTGGGTTTCCGGCATGCAAGGCATGTACTTCAGCCCACTGCATTATTGCTCCTACCCCAAAAGTGATGCTCTTGACCATGGAATCTAGATTATGGTTTTCGTTTTCTCCAGGAGTTTAAAGAAAGACATCATTACCCAGGTGCCGCTAACCTCTCCCCGGAAACATACCATCAAATCTCATTAAACTCCTTAAGTGTTTTGGCCCCTGCTTAATAGATGCCTCCCAAGTGGTGCTCAGAAGACTTGAGAGCCCTTCTGGTGGTTCTTGGCCCACATGGCCAGGGGTCTTGTGCAAAAGCCAGAGACTGTGGTACTGCTCAGCCCTGCCATGCTTGGCCTCACCCAGGCCACAGAGGTGCTCAGAAACCTCCAGGGCTGCACCAGATGGTGCACAGGAGACCACGAGGCACTGCAGTACAGAGTACTGGGCATGCACCCTGACTACTGTCCCCTCTCCAGCCCCTAGGTGTTTAATTTCTAAGGGAAAAAAAAAACTGAATTCCTGAAGTGCTCAAAACTCTCCTGAGGATGCTAGGAGGGATGTGAAGGGGATTAACCTCCTCTAACTCCTACAAGGTGCAAAGCACAGCACTGCCTCAGGGCTCAGGGCGACATGCTTGAGCAGAGAGACAGGACAACAGTAAGGCCCTGCAGGTTCAACCCCCAGCAACCCATCTGGTTCCTGCCAGGAGTGATCCCTGAGCACAGAGCCAGGAGTAAGCTCTAGGCACAGTTGGGGGGCCTCCCAAAACAAAAATGAAGAAATAAATAGATGAGACGCACTCTTAATGGACACAAGAGACAGGCCAGCCCTTCGGACTGGATGTCCAGGGCTCTCTGCTCCAAGTATCTGATAAGGATCTGTTCCCCCTAAAAGGCAGTGCAGGTGGTGAGAAGGCCTCGGGGCTCTGAATCTGACATCTGGCAGGTTCTCTATTCTGTCATTACAGTACTAGGCTCCAGTGTAAGGTGAAACTATTTTCTCACCAGCAAAATGAGAGAACTGAGCCACAGTACCCATTCCCCATCCGCTCATTTCATTTAGCCAGCACTGACTGAGCTACCAGCTGGCCGCCAGAGGCTTGGTCTGTGCCACGGAAGATGGACAGAGAAGGCAGCCAATGAGAAATGAAATCCTTTCTGGCTTTCAATTTCTAAGGTGTTGCACAAATACCATTTACCACCATCACAATTTACATATCCGCTTACTATTTATCAGACCTGGTCTCCCAAATTTTATATACCAGTCACAGTCACAGTCACAGTCACAGTCACAGTCCTTCCGTTGTTCATTGATTTGCTCGAGCGGGCCCAGTAATATTGTGAGACTTGTTACTGTGTTTGGCATATAGAATATGTCACGGGGAGCTTGCCAGGCTTTGCCGTGCGGGCGAGATACTCCCAGTAGCTTTCCGGGCTCTCCAAGAGGAGTGTAGGAATCGAACTCGGGTCGGCCATGTTGGCCCTTGTAAGGCAAACACCCTACCGCTATGCTATTGCTCCAGCCCTTTATATACCAACTCCACAATTTTTACAAACTGTGTTTAAGATAACATGGTTACAATTATACTTTTGGTGTATAAAGTTATTGTACCGCCAGTACCAAAATCTCTCCACCACTGCCCTTATGTCGCTTCTAGTCTCTCTTTTCCCTCATTCCTCAACCCCTCCCCCTTCCATCTGGTGACCTCAACTTTGTAATCAAAGTCCAATTTGTTGGTAAACATTTACCAATTCCAAAGTGTTTACTTGTTTCTCGGGGTCCACACCTGACAGTGATCAGGACTTACTCCTGGCTCTCTACATTCAGGTATTACTTCCGGTGGACCTCAGGGGACCATATGAGGTGCCAGGAATGGAACCCGTGTCAGCCACATGCAAGGCAAACACTCTTACCCACTGTGCTACTGCTCTAGCCCCTACTTGATAGTTTTATATGATTGCTTCACTTTCTGAAATCAAATATATTTTAAAAAAAGTTTGGGGGGGTCACAGAGGTAGTACCTCCGCAAACTTCTGACTTGGAAAATCAATCCCCCATTTGACAAATTTATTTGAAACAGACTCAGTCCCACACTGAGCTCCAGATATTTTCCTTCCACATATGTCTCCTGCTTCTCCATGTCAGCCTATAACAGAGGTTCCCGAATTTCTTTGTCCTGGGATTCCCTATTCAGAAAAATTATTACTCCAGGCTGGAGAGGTAGTCCACGAGTTTTGAGGCTTGCCTTGTTCGTGGCTGATCCCAGCTGAATTCCTGCCACATGGTCCACTGTGCACTACCAAAAGAGGCCCTCAAGGAGTGCTTGGTTTGACCCCAAACCAAACATAACATTACTCAACAACCCCTAATTTCATCAGAGGCTAATACTGCCCTTCTGGATTCTTCCAGAAATCCTGGAGCAGCATCTTCCTCTTTGGGGAACACTGGTGTACTTCTCCCTTCTCCAAGCTGCCCAGGTGCAAGTCTTAAAACCCCTCTTTACTTCTCATTCATAGTCCATCCACAACTCTCTTATTTATATTCCATAACCGAATCTCTAACTTCAGACCACCCGTCTTGCCTTGCTGGGGTTCCCTGATAATCCATAAAGCAGTCAGGCCTTTGGGCCTTGACATGTTCTAATCCCTCTGCCATAATGCTTTCCCACTGTTCTCCAGGCTTGTCCCCTCCTCTATCCTAACTCCCACATTTCTTCAGAGGGTCATTCCTTGACCATCCTGCCTGGTGCTCTGCCCACTTCCTCCCCAGTCTCTCACCTGGAGGTGGCCACCACCGACATTTTTGGTTGATGTGTATGTATTCACTGCCATCCCCCATAGTGGCATATAAACTCCCTGAAGGTAGGGATTTTTGTCCCATTATCAGTGACAACCATGAATGACTGAGTCCAATATTTTTCTGAATGCATGAAACTAACCATCTGAATTGTATAGGATATCTTCCCTCTCGCCTGATGGAAATGTGACTAACTGCCCAAGCTAGCTCAGCAGGCCATGGTGGAACCAAGTCCTGCGGTTACTAAGTCCCTTACACCAAGCACAGGAGCAGTTTTACACTTTTTTTTTCCTTTTTGGGTCACACCCGGCAATGCACAGGGGTTACTCCTGGCTCATGCACTCAGGAATTACTCCTGGCGGTGCTCAGTGGACCATATGGGATGCTGGGAATCGAACCTGGGTCCGCCGCGTGCAAGGCAAACACCTTACCCGCTGAGCTGTCACTCCAGCCTCAGGACACCACTTTTAAAGCAGGTAGCTAGGAAACTGCAGGTGTTGACTTTTAATGTCATCCCAGATTCCCTGTCTTTGAGGGTAAACATGCCCCCCCCCCAATTCTTCTAAAGATATGTCTATTTACCCGAAGCAAGCTTTTTAAATGGATACAACCCACATGGGTGGTTCCTGACTAAGGAGAGTCTAGAGCATCTGAAGGTCAAGCTACTTTAGCACAGTGGACGGGGATACTTTAGCAAGATACTTTAGCAAGTATCTTTAGCACAGTGGACCGGGCTCTCACTCCCGTTCCCGGGAAGGGGAAGGGGACTCCCCAGGGCTCCCGCGTCCCCGCGGGCCTGTCCTCCTCCCGTGTGCCCGCCGCCCGCCTCCCGGATGTACTTCCATGAGCCGCTCATGCCCATCACCAGCAGAGCGCTCGGGGTCGTCAAGTCGCCCCGCTAGCTCCAACCGCTGGCTTCCCGCCCGCTCGCCCCGCCTCCTGCTCGCCCCGCCCCTCCGCCCCGCCTCCCGCTCGCCCCGCCTCCCACTCGCCCCGCCTCCCACTCGCCCCATCTTGCCTCTCCCATCTTCAGGCTTCCTGTCCCCTTATTGCTGAATATGAATATTTATTTTTTTCTTTTTGTTTTTTCTTTTTGGGTCACACCCAGCATTGCACTGGGTTTATTCCTGGCTCTTGCACTCAGGAATCACTCCTGGCGGTGCTTGGGGGACCATATGGGATGCTAGGAATCGAACCCAGGTTGGCCACTTGCAAGGCAAACGCCCTACCTGCTGTGCTATGGCTCCAGCCCCTGGATATGAATATTTATGAAGTGTGCTCATGATATAGTGTTCTTTTTAATGTAACCAAGTGTTTTGCCTCGAGGTGGGCATCCCAGTTGATATCCAGCATGTACTGTGAGAAATAACCCACCTGTCTAAAATGCATAGATTTAGAGCCTCAAAGAGAGGGAGGAAAGGAGGCTTTAATAGAAACTATTGATTTTTTTCAATTTGTTTTTAGTTTTATTTTATTTTTAAAAAGTTGTAGTTGACTACAGTTAATATTCAAACACCAATCCCAACATCGTGCACCTTCCCACCACCATAAGAGGAAAGTTTGTGAAGATTGCTATATTTCATCCTGAAGTCATTTAAGTAAGTCCTTGTGTAAGAGACTGCAAGCAGTTATACCCAAACAAATGTGTGCTACTTTTTGGTACATCAGTGGGCTAGAGCATAAGAGGTCGTGCAGCCGTGAATTCGGCCTCATGCTCCAAGTTGTTCTATGTCACACTCTTCCATGAGCTTTATTTTATAGTCTCTGGGTTTTGACCTTGGATGAGATTATATGGCACCAGAGGCAGTTTGTTGTGTGACTACCAAGACACTGGAAAACTGGGGAGTTGAGGGGAGGAGGCCCAGACCCATTCCGAGCAGGCTTGGAGATATCAGTCACGGGTCCCGAATACCTGGATTTTTCTGCAGGTTCCCTCATAGGTGAGGCTCATCCGAACCTGTGCAGAGAGGCCTTGAGCATGGATATGGTTGGATTCAGGAGGTTTCTGACTGCCTGGACTCTGCAGGGGTGGGGAGGGAAACTCAGCCTGTCCCCCTCCGAGTGGCCAGGGTGAAGACAGCCTGGAGCAGGATCAGGACGTTCTATGTTGCTCTCTTCTGAGAGCTTTATTTAAGAGTCTGTGGATCTTGGCCATTGATGAGATTATATGGTGCCTAGAGTAGTTTGTCAACCATTGATTATGGTATTTCAAGTTTGGGTGGTTGCCAAGTCGGCAAACTCGGCACACATGGGCAGGGGTTCTGACCAAATGCTAGTTCCTGGTCCTTTCTCTCATTTATTAGATACTATCAGGCCAATGTTCTAGGCCCAACCATGTTTCACTACATATGTAGCTACCAAATTTATAAAATTTGTAATTTATAAGTTATAGTTCCTCCTTCTTAGGCTTCAGGGCTAAAGACTGCATTTTAAAACCAAACTAAATTTCTTCTAACAATAATCTTTAACGGCAGGATTTTCAATCAGTATCTAGTGTCAGCACCAGAGGTCTAGTTTCTATTGCCCTAAATATGCTTCCCTATTCCTCTTACATGTACTGTGACTGTTTGGTATCCCTGAAGGGGAAGGGACATACCTTTAATATACCCATTTGCTAGAAAACAGAACCGTAAGTCACGGTCACGGTCATGGTCCTCCCGTTGTTCATCGATTTTCTCGAGAGGGCCCAGTAACCTCTCCATTGTGAGACTTGTTACTGTGTTTGGCATATCGAATACATCACGGGGAGCATGCCAGGCTTTGCCGTGCGGGTGAGATACTCTCAGTAGCTTGCCGGGCTGTGAATTAATATAGTTGAAGCCCCCCTTCTCATCCCTGAGGGGAGATAGCCTGGCATGCTCCAAGCTTTGCCTTTGATTTCCTAGGTCTTCTGATTTTCTCCTCAACACAGTCCATTAAGAATTGCTAGGCTGAGGATGGGAAATAGCCCTACAACTAAGTAGCGTGAAGAAATAACACTTTCAACCTCCAGTGTTACCCAAATTTATTTCCCTATCTATCCTGGAAAACAAGAAGGCTAACCCAGGGTCTTTAATGAACATTTAGGTTACCACTGCAGTGACTTTGGTTTTTCCCATATGGTGGCAAGACTTTAGCTTTCCTCCGTCAGGTACTGATAAAGAAGTCACGGCTGGCAGCTAAGGTCACTTGTAAAGTTACAGGTCAGTTATGGCTAGACCAGGGCAGAGGTAACTTCTACAGAGGCCTTTGTAGTCAGTGTGTGTAGAAGCCCTGCACCATATCTCATATCTCCACGCCAGCCTCCTGCTGAGACGAGATGTAAGAAAGACCAGGTCAAACAGTCATCAGACCAAAATATCTTTTTAAAAAACAATTTTTATTTCATTAAAGAACCGTGATTTACAAAGTTATTGAAACATCTAATGTTCTAGCATCAATTTCCCATCACCAGTGACCCCAAGTTCCCTCCCACCCCCACAAGCTGCCAGCTTACAGGCACATCAGAATGTTTGGTTGTTGTCATTTGTGTCTCATGTTTTTAGTGTTGTTGACTCTGTTTTGCGTCTGTAGCTACCCACCCCTCCACATTACTGATGTATCTCAGGCCCTTGACCCCTGCTTGCCCATTACTTTCTGTCTTCATCTTCTTTATCTCTTTCCCCAGACCCCCACCGCTATTTCTTTCCTTCTCTGTTCTACACACATAGAATACTACCCTTCTGTAAAAAATGATAAATCATACAATTAGCTGCTACCTGGCAGGATCTGGAGAGTATCATGCTGAGTGAAATTAGGAGAGATGTTGGATTGGTTTGTCCTTCCTCCCTTGCCTCAGGGAGTTTAGGTTATTGAGTTACCCTCATCACACAGCCCCAGAGGCACTCCCATTCCTCTTTATTTATCTTTAACTTATTCTTTGTGTTCTGCTTCCCTCTCTGTTAATCACTGTATCCCAAAATCAAACCCTGTGATTTGTAAAGTCAGATTCTTCTCAGGACTCTGGATTTTGTATATGCAAGTGAAATATTTGCTTTTTTTCTTTCCCTTATGTCCTTTTCATAGTTTACTCTAGAGCAGTGTCCTTTTTGTATAGACACAGGAAGATAGTTAATGCTGTGCTTCTGGGAGTTAATTGACTCAGAACAATATTTATTCCTGGGCATCTGTCATATTTACTCGACTTAAGCCTCAGCTGTCCTTAGTTCTTAGCACCCCAAAAGGAGGGTTCCAGTGAGAGTCTTGGATGAACTCAGGGCAAGCCGTAAGCTACCCAAGCATTGAAAAGGGACAAGCCATAAGCTATCCTGGGATCTAAAAGGGACAGGCCAACCACCATAAAATATAGTAAGTTAATAGTATGGTCATGGACAAATTTTGTCATGACCCAAAAAGAAGGATCTGAATAAGGACCCTGCTAAGGTTAGCAAGCCTAACTTGGCCTGAGGACTGTAGTCTGGGATATAAGAGAGATGTCTCCAGGAGAGCCACCCCATCCTTTAAACTTAATAATCTTACAGTGTTCAGTTTCTCTTTATTTCAACTCAGAAATATTTAATTACTCGAATTATAGGACGTAAGTTGATCAAAAATAAACTTCTGTATAAAACAAAATAGGAATAGGAAGAACCATCCCTTTGTTCAACATAGCAATTTTCCAATAATACAAACCTTAATAGTGATAGCACAGTGGGTAAGGCGTTTGCCTTGCATGCGGCCGACATGGCTGACCCGGGTTCTATTCCTCCGCCCCTCTCGGGGAGCCGGGAAAACTACTGAGAGTATCTCGCCTGCATGGCAAAGCCTGGCAAGCTACCCATAACGTATTCAATATGCCAAAAATAGTAACAACATGTCTCACAATTTGTTGTGAGACATTCCTGGTGCCCACTTGAGCAAACAGATGAACAACAGGAGTACAGTGCTACAGTGCTACGGTGTTCATACAAAATGACTAGAAATATTAAGAAGTAAATTTAAGATGACCATTTAAATGGAAATAGACCAAGGAAAGGAAAAATATGCCCCTAGATGGTCTTCTTCCCTTGGGTGTATCTTCTTGCAAGATGAGATTTTGTCCTAGAAGAAGTTTCACCTGAGGGAAGGGCCTTACATATATTGAGTGTGCAATCACTACAAGGTGTATTGCTACCCCCAACTCTGGGGGCCTGGGAGAATAATGAAGGCTGTGAGATGGGGCACGAGGGAATGGGAATGAGGGCAGAGTGAGACTGGAATGAGGGACAGGGTGAAACTGGAATGGGGCATGCGGAGAGACTGGAATAGACACATAGGGAGAATGGAATGCATGGAGGAACATAGACTGTAATAAATGGCGATTAATCACCAACCATTTTGGCAGCCTTCTTTCTTCCCTCATGTGTTGGTATGCAGAGGCTGATTGGGATGGGGTAGTGACTTTTGACCACCAAATGCACGTGGTGAGTGCCCTCACTCACAGACAGAGAGACACACACAGAATGAACTCTCTCCTGATGGAATATAAAGACGTGTAGCAGGGGATTAACAAATACCCAAAGGTCACAGAAATTGAGAACTGGTCTTAGTCGTAAACTACCTTGGTGAGTGAAGAGGAGAGACACTGGGACAATGATCAGAGAAGTAGACATTCAGGTGAGGGGTTTGGTGCTAAACCGTGTCGTGCACGAAATGCTACTATTAACAGCATAGTAAACCACTGTGCCTAAAGTAAAATCGAAACAAAATTCTCTTGACTATCTACCATTCTCAAAAGTCTAAAATTGAGACCAGAAAGATAGCACAGCACTTCAGGTACTTTCCTTGCACATAACCCATCTGGATTTGATCTTGGCACCACATATAGGCCCCAGACACTGCCCAGGAGTAATCCCTGAGCACAGGTGGGTGTGTGGCCCCAAACAAAGCAAAACAAAAACCCCTCCAAAAATTAAAATTGATGACCCTTAACAACCGAATAAAAAGCCGAATTGGGAGACAATCAGAGTGTTTATTTGGGCATAAAAAGGGCACCATATAAACTCATTAACGACCATGATCCAGAGACTCACAAAAAATCTCGAAAAAGAGCAACAAGTGGCAGAGATGCATTTAACTCAAGCTGTATCGTTTTATTTAAAATTTTGGAATTTCTGGAGTTACATCTCATACTCTATGCCTCTGGTGTACCAACAGTAGCACAACATACGTGATGGGCTGTAGAGTAGAAGGCAACTGATCTTGATCTATCTATCTATCTATATACATATATATATACACACATATATATGTACACATATATATGTATATACAAGGCTCAACATGTAACAACATGTCAGTAATTTCTTATACAAGGCTTAACAGCACCAAGATGAGATACAACAATCTTCATACATTTTCCTCTAAAAAACCCTCTTTGGATCATTTTTAGTCAATTACTCATAACAAACAATAAAAATAAATTATTGAGGATCTGCCTTTGGGGCAGGCTTGGGTAGTAGTGGTAAAATTGAAAATAATGGTGATGATAAGGTGTAATGGTGGTGGAATTGGTTTGGTGTTAGAATATTGAATACAATAAATTATTGCAAACAACCTTATAAAAATTAAAAATAAGAAAAAGAGTTGTAGAGGGGCAGGAGTGATAATATAGCAGGTAGGGAATTTGCCTTGCATGTAACTGACCCGGTTTCGATCCCCACATCCTATATTGTCCCTATATGGCCCCCCAAGCACCGCCAGGAGTGATTCCTGAGTGCAAAGCCAAGAGTAAACCTGGAGCACCCCTGGGTGTGACCTCAAAACAAAAATAAATAAATGAAAGGGTTGTAGAGTTCATATTCAGATAGAGTCTGAAGAAGGCACAAAAGTGAGTTTTTATAAGGGAAATAAATGCTCATATTCAGATAGAGTCTGAAGAAGGCATAAAAGTGAGTTTTTATAAGGGAAATAAATTTTATGAGGTAATAAATGATATGCTGATCAGGTGAAAGCATCAACATGGTGAGGAGGTAAAAGTAGATTAAAGTTCACTTTTTATCAGTCCTTTCAAACAGGATATTCTTTTTTTTATTTTTCTTTTTTCTTTTTTTCTTTTTTAATTATTTTTAGTGAAACACCATGAGGTACAGTTGAATATTTACAATTTTTTGTCCTTGGGTTTGATTATACAATGATCAAATACCCATCCCTCCACCAGTGCCCATTTTCCACCACCATGGATAATATCCCTCCCACCCCCATCTCCCCATCCCATCCTGCCTCTGTGGCAGGGCAATTCCTTGTGTCTCTCCCTCCTTTTGGGTGTTGTGGTCTGCAAAAGAGGCTTTGAGTGGCAAACATGTTCAGTCCATAGTCTACTTTCAACATGCATTTCCCCTCCTGGGAGGATCCTCCAAACACCCTTTATTTGGTGCTCCCTTCTCTACCTGAGCTGCCCTTTCCCCTAGAATGCCTGGCTGGCCTCTAAGCTATGGAGTAATCCTCCTGGTGTTGATCTCAGCTATTCTTCGGTATTAATCTCATATTTTGTTTCTTTATATTCCCCAGATGAATGCAATCTTTCTATGTCCCTCTCTTTCTCACTCATTTCGCTTAGCATGATACTTTCCATGTTGTACCACTTGTATATAAATTTCATGACTTCATCTTTTCTAACAGCTACATAGTACTCCATTGTGTAGATGTACCAAAGTTTCTTTAACCAGTCATCTGTTCTTGGGCATTCAGGTTTCTTCCAGTTTCTGGCTATTGTAAAGAGCGCTGCAATGAACAAACAAGTGCAGATATCACTTCGACTATACATTTTTGCCTCTCTCAAACAGGATATTCTTGTTATTGTTTCTTCTTGGAATGTTGGTGGCCAGAGGCCTTACCCAGTTTAGGGAAGACAGACTGTAGAGTTGGTATATCTGCAGTGGCTTCTTGCAGCTCTGTCTTATTTCATTTCATTTCATTTATTTTGAGTTTGGGGTCACATAGTAGGGCTCAGGAACTACTCCCGTAGGGCTCAGGAACTACTCCCAGGGATCCATATGGTGCCATGATCAATCAGATTCTCACGGATGCAAAACAGAAGTATGAGCACCAGCCCTGTGAGTCATCTCCATTCTCCGGTAGCCCTCTTTTATGGGGGATCGGGTGTTCTATCAAATGGTACTCAAGAGGCCTTCGTGGTCCTCTTGGAAATTCTCCAGCAACCATGCAGGACATCCAGTGTAAGAGACCGTGGATGTGGTGCTTGCTGCTGGCTGTGGTGTGGGATGACCTAGGCCCCTGCACTTGTACTTGGGCCCTCCAGAGCTCCACCTTTAGAGTCTCGGGGCCACTTGGTGCCTGGGATCAAGCTGGGATCAACCATCTAAACCCTATACTAGATCTTTGGTTTCTACAGCCCTGTTTTAAAATGATTCCAGTTATATTACTCACCACACCTTCCAGGTACTTTAGAAAGGTAGGGGGATCCCTTCACTAGCACTGAACAAAGCCAAACACAAGTTGTCATTTCTTTTGTGTTTCTTTGGTTTTGGAGCTCTTCCTGGGTTACTCCTGGAAGTAAGCTAAGGGGTTGCTCCTGGTGGTTCTGAGGATCAAACTGGGATCAGCCCTTGCGAGGAAAGAGTCTTATTATCTTCTCTGGCTAGCTGACATTTCTTTCAATGTTCATATTATAGACGCACATATGTATACATATGGTCACCTCCTGGTCCCCAGGGAAAGGATCATTTTTATTTCTAGATTTCACAGTCGTTCCTCCTGTCTTCAATATACACTTACCCACAGTTAACTGACTGAAACAACCGAGGACGATGAGATGAACTTTAGAGTCAGGAGTAAACCCTGAGCACTTCCAGGTGTGGTGAGAAAGAGAAAGTAGAGAGAGCAAAAGGAGAGATGATGCTAACTCAAGAATAGAGAAAAGAGAAGGGTGTGAGTGAGAGAGGAATAGGGAGGGAGAGAGAGGAGGGAGGAAGAGGGAAAGAAAAGAAAGAGGATGGGGGAGAGACTGTGAGAGCGAGAGAGAAGTATAAAAGGTTAACTCCAGATGAAAGTGCTTCCACCTCTGCTCGACTCACCTTGGTCACCAGTGCTCATGGAAATGCCTGGTCTAGGTCAGGTCAGTTCCATTATCAGCATGGAAGCTCTGGGTCCATCACTTTTCTCTCACAGAAAAGAATTTCAGGAGGAGGTTAAATGTGAAGCATGATAGTTTTTATTGAAACTTATCTAGAAAGATGTGAGGGTAAAGATAGAGAGAAGTACACGTTCTAAAGAAAATGGGCTTCTCCAGATTGGAAATAAACAAAGAGACAACTTAGTCAGGCATGTGCTCTAGGGCTTGAAGTATAAACTCCCGTTGACTTTTAAACTTGTAAGTTTGTCCCCTTAAATGCCACCATTAGTGCTCTCCCATCTCCTAAGCACTCCCATATTGTTTGCACATTATTTACAGTAGACAAGATAAGAAAACAACTGTGTCTATAACAGAGGAATGACTTTTGAACAATATAGATGAAGATCTAGGGTCTCATGTGAGGTAAAATAAGCCAGATAGAAAGAGACAAATACTGTTTGATGCCACTTACAAATGGAATCAGAAACAGCCAACCTCATAGAAATGGAACCTACAATGGTGGTTTCTAAGGGGTTGAAGATTGGGGAGACTTTTTTACGGGAACAAACTTGCAACTCATAACTAAGTTTATTCTAGAGATCTAGTGCATAGTTTAGTGATTAAAGACAATATTGTTTTATAAATCTCAAAGTTGTGAAGAGTTAATAGTTCTCAACATAAAAATGATACTTTTGTAGAGGAATAGAGCTATGTTGGCAGTCACATTAATAATATTTCAATGTATTAAGCCAGGGTGCTGTAAACCTAAATGTACACAGTCTTACATGTCAAGCACATTAAATTTTGTTTGTTTGTTTTTGAACCACACCAGACTTGTGATGAGGGATCACTCTTGGTGAGATCAGGGGACCATATGTCGTGCTGGCGATCAAACTCGGGTTGGCTGCCTGCAAGATAAGCACCCTGCCCACTCTACAGTCTCTCTAGCTCCACAATTTTTGTAAAGTCAATTTTAATAAAAAACACTGTGATTTGCAAGGTTATTCATTATACCAAGTACTGTTCCTTTGTCACTCTGCTTGCTGATGGCAGGGAATTTCTTGGACCTTGAGCACTTGATAAAGAAACAAAGAGAACTGAGGAGGAAAACCACTGCCTGTGGTGTTCCTCTTCTAGTAGCTGGTGGGGGTCATCCCCAGGGCATGCGTGGCATTTCTGCTGTGCCTGGCATAGAAGGCGAGCTGGAGGAGGTGGGTACAGAGGACAGGCAATGCACTGTGCCTCAGAAGAGCCTTCACTCAACTGTTTTCAGGTGCAGCATAAGGATGTGATGTGGGGTAAAAGTGAAGTGGAGTATGAAAGGGCCCGTGTCACCTGACATGACACACACTGCAACTTGAGCTTCACCCAGTGTTGATAAAGACATGCTGATCGAAAAAAGCCAAAACCTAACTCTAGTGCATTTGAAAAAAAAAAAGCCAAATGAGAGCCATGAATTAAACTGATCTTTCCTTCTCTCTTCACCAACCTCAGGTTAGAAGTAGTCATAGAAAGAATCATGGAAGCAGAAACTATTTTCCTTTTTGTTGTAGGCAGACTGGTAAGAGAATTTGGGAATGTGCTTTGGGCGAATAATACATTTTAAAATGAAGAGATCATCTAGCCCTGAAGGAACCCATGGACAGGAAGACCTCTTTGAAATACAAACCCTGAGCTCTTTGAAGAAGTGAAACTGAGACACTATCTAGATGGAGAAATCCAAGGTTCCATCCAGAGAAGGGTGGAGCCCTCAGAAAAGGGGCAGCTACAGAGGAATCTGTGAGATTAAAAAGACACTGTCAGTAGTTCAAAGGCCGCGATTTCCAGATGATTAACAGTGCAAGGCTTTTCTGTGACAGCACTGAGGTTGGCCGCCTGCAAGATAAGCACCCTACTCATTGTACTATTGCTCTAGCTCCAACATTTTTTAAAAATAAATTTTTATTAAATGCACCGTGATCTACAAAGTTGTTCATTATACAGTTGTTTCAAATATTTAGTGTTTCATCACCACCAGTGTGACCTTTCTCCACAAATATCCCTAGTTTCTCCCCCAATCTTTCCCCTTAGGCATATAACAAATTTACATTATATTGCTTATTCCAAATAAAAAAACTTAAGAGATGGCAAATAGAATGATCAGAAAATAAAGCAGTAAGAGCTAATTTGTGATTACTGTATGAATTTGACCTATGTAAATACAAGAATCAAAACCATTTAATACAATGTAATAAAATGCCTATTCTCATTTCCATGTGTCTGTTTCCAACTATGGAATCTACAGTATCACTGTATCACTATATTACTGTCCTCCCGTTGTTTATTGATTTGCTCAAGCAGGTGCCAGTAATGTCTCCATTCGTCTCTGATACATGCTAGTGTAGCCCGATGGCATATTGGGGGCTCTTTCAGGGTCAGGGGAATGAGGACCATCATTGCTACTGTTTTCATCATATGGAGTATGCCACGGGTAGCTTGCCAGTCTCTTCTGTGGGGGTAGGATACTCTCAGTAGCTTGCCGGGCTCTCTGAGAGGGCTGGAGGCTTTTGGGGTAGCCTCTAATCACCTTTACAGGTGTTCCCAGTCAGGCATGTTTGCAGGAAGGATACTTTCAGTAGCTCACTGGGTTCTCTGAGAGCGAAAACTAAACAATAAAAGGTCTAGCATCCATGGCTGCACGCTTCTGGGAGCTTGGTTTTATAGTCTCTGAATCTTGGCCATTGGTGGGATTACACAGCAGTTGGTGGGTGCCACTGTCTAGTTACTGGAAGATGGGGCATCTGGGTGGAGGAGGCCCAGTTCTGATCTGAGTAGGCTTGGAGATCTCAGCCCCGGGTCCTATACACCTGGGTTCCCCTACCAGTTCCTTCATGCATGAGGCTCAGCTGAGCGTGTGGAGAGTGGTCTCAGCATGGCTGTGACTGGGTCCTGGAGGTCTTCAGTTGCCAGGGCTCTGCTCGGAGCGGGAGGGAAACTCAACCCGCCCCCCTCCAAGGGGCCCTGGTGATGACAGCCAGGTGCGGGGGCAGGAGACTCTGCATTGTTCTCTTCCGGGAGCTTGGTTTTATAGTCTCTGGATATTAACCGTTGGTGGGATTACAGGGAAGTTGGTGAGCACAACTGTCTAGCTACTGGAATCTAAAGTATAAAGGTCCTCCCGTTGATCGTCGATTTGCTCGAGTGGGCCCAGTCGATTTGCTCGAGCGGGCCCAGTAACGTCTCCACTGGAGACTCTGTTGTTACTGTGTCTGGCATATCGAATACTCTCGGTAGCTTCCCGTTAGCTTGCCATGTATAAAGTAAAATGTAATGTATATTACATTACATTTTACTTTATACATGGATCTCACTATGGTAATCATCTCTCACCTGTCATTAATAAAATCTTTCATGTAATTCTGTGTTAATCTATTTTGGAGTTCGCATGGAATATGTAAAGCCTACATATGTAAATTTTCCCCTACACTTTATGTAAACACTGTAGTTTACAAAGTTGTTCATGTTGGTTCGTTACAGGCATTGAACATTCCAACACAGTATCATCACCACTATACTTTTCCTCCACCACTGTCTCCAATTTTCCCAACCACCCCTTAAGCCTGTCCCCATAGCAGGCCCTCAACGATTTATTTTATATTGCTTTTTATCAATAATTTGCTAACAATGATAACAAATATTTCTTTAGCAGAAAATTAGTATAAATTGTTGTATCTCACCATGGAGACATTAAATCCTTGTATGAGAGATTATTAAGATGTTGTTTCAGCTTAAGTCTTTTATATTTATGTTTTATTAATTGAGATTGATTGCCTTCTATGTTACATCCCATCCAATCTGGTGGGCTACTACTGGTTCATCTGTGTTGTGGAGTTTGAGATGTCATTCGCATTCACGGCTATTCACTCCAGGAAGTCCGGAATTTTTAATAGGCTGGTGCAGCTGGAGTTATATTTTTAACTGGGTGGTGACTTTAGGGTGTGTAAGTGACTTCTGGGACTTATGGAAGTACAGGAAGCGGGGCAGAAGTAGCCCATCCTGACTCTGAGAAAGCCTGGAAGATCTCAGTCACAAAACCCACATACCTGAGTTTTTCAGCAGACTAATTTCTCTATGAGGTTGAGTCCCAAGACAATGGAGTCCCGTAGGGAGCATGGTGGCTATTTTGAAATGTGGGAGCAAGTGCGGGCCAGGATTCTGTTTGAGTGGGTCAGCCCAGGACCCACCCCTCTTGCAGGGTACCATGGACATCTCAATCATGTGTGAGTGTCTGGAAAAAATATCTTTTGTGTCATGTTGTTCTCTTGAGATTTATTTATGAATCTCTGGAGCATGGTCTTACACGATCTTACCTCTTGTTTTAGCTAATTGTTTTACCTACTTGTTTTAGTTTTACCATTTACATTTAAATTTGTCACGTAGGTAAGCTATGATTATTGTTTGAATTTATTGCTTTCAAAATATGCACCCAGAATAATATGCGTGGAATCTGTTATAAATTTTAATGTTACTGAGAATTAATTGGACACACTTGTCTGACTTCCTTTAAATAAAGCTGAGTTAAAAAAAAGTCTATGAAATTACACAGCTTATTAGGGGTTGAAATGTACTTGAGAGCAGAAATGTTATCTCTCAGTTTCTTAAGTTTCTGACCAGTTTTTTTTTTTAATTGAATCACTGTGAGCTACAGTTACAAAGCTTTCACGTTTGTGTTTCGGTCATACAATGATCGAATATCCATCTCTCCACCAGTGCACATTTTCCACCACCACTGTCCCCAGTATTCCCCCTGCCCATCCCAACCCCCTCGCCCCCTGCGCCTCTATGGCAATTTCTCCCACACTCTCTACTTTTCAGCATTATGGTTTGCTTGAATTTTTCCACTACCATTCAAGCCTGCCTTGCCAGGGGCAGATGCAGATACTTTATTATCTATTGCAGATACTTTACTATCTATTGCTTACTATGAATAACACGAGAGGTCACATGACCACAAAAGCAACCACACACTTCTGGAATTCTAAAATTGTAAATGGTTGGGTCCAGAGACATCTCTGTAGGGAGCTAATACATTTTGAGATTCATTTGGGAGTCTCTGAATCAAGACTGTTGATGCACTGAGATGGCGCCTGGAGGCAGATTGTGGGCATGACAGCCAGGATCCCAAGAGGGCAGGGAGACTTGGAGGGACAGCCCGTCTCAGCTACTGCCATGTGGCCTGGAGTCTTAGTCCTGGAATCCGCATACCTGGGTTTTGCTTCTGGAAACTCGTGGCCACAGGGGTTTTATCTGGAGCGGGCAGAGAGGGCAAGTCTGTTCTGTCTGAAGTGCCCCAGTAGAATTGGCTCAGTAAGAGGTCCAGAAAGATCTCCAGTGATCTGTTGCCTGACCAGTTCTTTCTGTAGTCTAAGAGACCATGTCATGTAGGGTTTGGTCAGTCCAGGCTAGGGTCCTATAAAAGGAAATAGATATCTCTTAAAAGAAAAATACAGGGAAATTAGAAATATAGAGGAAACAAAACAAAAATTAAGCTGACAAAGGTATAAAAAGAATTAAGAATAATAAGAGAAATATAGGAGATCTAAATATCACAGTCAAATACTATTTTCCTTTGGAAGCATCAAGATTACACAAAAATACTGTAGGCTATATATCTCAGCACACAAGTCTCAACCTTTAACAACATGCTACTAATCTCTAATAGAAGGGCTTAATGGCTCCTGGGTGAAATACAACAATCTTCACACATTTTTCTCTAAGAAAACTTTTTTGGATCATTTTTAGTGGATTATTCATAACAAGAAATACAAAACAAATTACTTCGGTTCTGCTTTGGGGGCAGGGTTTGGGGTTTGGGATGGAAACACTTGAAATATGGCTATGGGAAGGTGTAATGGTGGTGAAATTCATGTTCAAATATTATATTCACGGTATATATATCACGGTACTCCTGTTGTTCATCAATTTTGCTCAAGCGGGCCCAGTAACATCTCCATCATGAGACTTGTTGTTACTGTGTTTGGCATATCGAGTACGTCACGGGTAGCTTCCCAGGCTCTGCCGTGCAGGGTTCAAATATTATATGTAATCAATTATTGTGAACAACTTTATAAAAATAAAATTAAAAATACTGTAGGACCTCAATATATGGATTACGTTTTTATGCTAATAATTTTCTTAGGTAATTAATTTTAAGTAAAATAGTAAATATAGAGAATAAGGTTCAGGATACTGTCATTTATTATTTTTTTGTTTTTGTCTTTTGTTCTTATCTTTTCCATTCACATTTTAACTCATTTACGACACCAATATAATAATATAAAGTTCCTAAGTTTAAAAATTACAAAGACAATAGTGGAAAAGAAAAATTACATCTCGTTCCTTTGAATTTACATTTCAAACCATCTCTATATAAATCAAGACAAAGTGAATCTTCTAGCAAAGTGAAGTTTCTGTCTGCACAGTTCATTTTGACAAATCAGTTTTATGTTCACAGTTTCTATGCAGAAAGACCATTCAACATAGTAATATCCATTCACTAAACAAACTTAACAGTTTACAAAGAAACAATCTTTAATCTGATAAGCAACTATAAAAAGCAGTGAGATAGTATCATGAAAATAATATTCAATGATATAATTTGAGGAAAAGGGTACCAATGTAAAATCAAAATGTCCACCATTCAGGAAAAAAATCTGTACTCAGAAGCTAATATAATGTACAAAATAATCTAGTACAAGTAAGTAATTCAACTAGATATGGGGCCCAAGAACTCAATATAGTAATTACTTTTTAAATTATTCTAATATTGTTGCTATATTTAAACTTGTAATCATATGCTTTCTATGTATTCTAGCCTCTGACTTAACAGTTTGCGTAGACAAATGTATTCACCCATGTCTGTTTGTGAATATAGAACAGATTTCTTTTAGCTTGCCTCAGACAGAAATGTTTATCTCAGAGGACAGAACTCACCTTGCTGGTGAAATGGGCCAGGTCCACATTCAGACTCCTTCACCAGACAACTGAACGGCAGCTGTCGTTTGAGAAAATTATGGTTTTCTCAAATATTCAAATTTAGTGGGGTGACACAAAAGCAGACTTCTGAGTAGCTGGTTACTATTTTTTACTGTTTTTGGACCATTCCTGGTGGTAGTTTATGATAACAGTAATGAATTCATCAGGAATGTCTTCTTACCGTTCAATCTTTTCTAATTTTCTTTCTTTTCTATTTGGAGATATTCAATCCTGTATTATCTATTATAAGGTAAAGGTAAGGTAAAGGCCCTCCCGTTGATCGTCGATTTGCTCGAGCGGGCCCAATAACGTCTCCATTGGAGACTTTGTTGTTACTGTGTCTGGCATATCATATACTCTCGGTAGCTTGCCGGGCTCTCCGAGAGGGGCGGAGGAATCGAACTCGGGTCGGCCATGTTGGCCGCGTGTAAGGCAAACGCCCTACCCGCTGTGCTATCGCTCCTTCGATCTATTATATGTGCCATAAATACATATTTATGCGTTTTACTTTTGTCTTTAATAATTTTATTCATCCCTGGATTCACATATTTTTCTACACAGAATAAGCCAATTAGTCCTCCACTCCGCCAATTTATTTTGTCTCCAGAAGAGATACGTGCAGAATTTAATTCCTTTTCACTAGATCACTGATAAGCCAATTAGTCCTCCACTCCGCCAATTTATTTTGTCTCCAGAAGAGATCCCTGCAGAATTTAATTCCTTTTCACTAGATCACTGATCTACTTCCCAAGCTTTAAAAAGGTTTGTATTGTGACATATATAAAAGATAAAATTGACATCTTCAGGGGCTGGAGTGATAGCACAGTGGGTACAGCATTTGCCTTGCATGCGACCGACCCAGGTTGAATTCCCAGCATCCCATATGGTCCCCTGGAGCACCACCAGGAGTAATTCCTGAGTGTAAAGCCAGGAATACCCCTTGAGTATCACAGATGTGATCCAAAAAGCCAAAAAAAAATTGACATCTTTGTTCTTATGTGTTCAGCGATGTTAACTACAGTGATGATGTCGTGCAACCAACTGCCTTTCATCTTCCTCTCCCCTTCCTTCTGCAGGGTAGAGACTGCTCTGTAAATAATGCACATGCTTTTCCCTCTTCTCTCCAGGAACCTGCAACCACAACTCTGTTCTGTTTCTAAGATTCCAGCTACTTATTAGAGTTCCTGTCTAAGCTCATTCAATGTGTGTTTCTCTGTTTCTCACTGATTTGTTCACTTAGCAGCATGTCTTTAGTGTTCACCATGTGTCAGAATTTTCTGAGAAGCTCAGTAGTGATCTGTTTTATGTCTATACAGCATTCTGCTACTTCCTCTTCTACCACTAGACACTTGTGTTGCTTCTTCTATGCTTGTGCTATTGTGAATAATGCTGTGTGTTTGGTTGTAATATCTCTTTTTGACTCTTTTCAGTCTTTTGGGCATCTACCCTGAAGTCAAACAGCTGTACTATATGGGAATCTTATTCTGATTTTTGTCTTTAGAATTTTATTTTAAATTACTACTACTATTATTATTATTATCATCATTATTTTCTATTTGGGGAGATATGGGTCCTGGAAGTAAGCCAGACCAAAAGGGTCCGTATTTAGAGAAGATGCTGAAACACTGACAGATATGGTTTCAGAGTATGTAGGGGGTCTGGTATGTTTTCTACGGAATAAACCTTCCTTACGTGGGAGTCAACAGGGTCAGTGCTTAATGGTGTGTCTGGACATCAAGTCCTGGACATGTGTCAGGAAGGAGGTGCCTGCAATTCTCTGTCACGCCGTGACCTGGAAGTACTGTGTCACCTGCTCCCAGGCTGCTGTCTTTCCCATCGTCTTTGTGAGGGTCCAGCTCTGACTCCAGGCTTTCTGTTTGTTCCCATTTGACTTACTTGTGCTTTATTGACTTCTCCACCTAGGAGCCCTTGGGTCTAATATTTTTCCCTCTCTCTTTGTTTATGAGCACTGAGGCTAGTATGTGTATGGATTTGGGTTTTATACATAATTAGGTGGTGATGGCAGGAGTGGAAAGGGGGGTTGGACTACACCCGGTGGTGCTTAGGGCTTACTGCTGGCTCTGTGCTCAAGGATCACTCCAGGAAGTATTCTGGGGGACCATATGTGAAGCTGGAGAACAAACTGGGGTCAGCTACACAGTCTTATCCAGGTTCTGTTTCTCTGATCGTTCAAAATTGGGTTTAAGATAAACTGCTATTTAGTCATTGTATGATCATTAACAAACTAACTTTTCTTGGGTCCATTTATTTAAAACTGTAAATTATTTCTTAAGAGGTAAGTAAAAGGGATGCTGCTGGAACATAGTGTGTGTGTGTGTGTGTGTGTGTGTGTGTGTGTGTGTGTGTGTTTTATGATTAAAATCAGTTCTTTTTTTGAGGGAGAGAAGTTACTCCAGTGTTCCCTGGTGGAGAGAAAGGGGGAAAGTGGGAAGTCAAGTTTGCTGGTGAGAACTGAAGGCTCTGCAAACATTGTCAGAATCCAGGCTTTTCCGGATCTTTCCATGCCTTGTGTCTACAGATCGGCAAAGGGTTCGGAGAACCAATTGAGAGGCTTCTTTCAGCTGTCAACCAAGAGGCTTTAGGTCTTCTCTCAGCCAAGGCATCCAGTGAAAATACAATTTATTTTTCAGAATCCTCTGGGGAATTAAACAGTCTCTTTCGCATCGCATTACCATGCTCCCTGCTCTTGATCCTCTTTTCCGTGCACTCTTTCTTCAAGCATTTTTCTCCTCTCTCAATCAAGATCATTGCAATGACCAAACATTTCAGAGAGCCGTGATTTTTGTGACATTCCTCAAGCAAGTGTATCAAGATGTTGCACTCTTCAGTTGTGCAAGTGTGGAGATAAGTCGGGATGCATCCTTAGGAGGAGGTGACGGACCCCAGCAGAACAACCCGAACTGCGGCTCGCCCAGGAGCCTGCAGCAGAGTCGGGGCGACCCGCCGAGCCCCGCGGAGACGAGGCTCAGGGCGCATGCGCGGGCGTGCTTGAGTACGGCGGCCGCGAGGGCCCGCGGCGGCTCCGCTGAACATAGTTTTGAGAAAATTAAATGTGGGGAACGTTAGCCAATTAAAATTATTATGATAATTCAGGTGATATGCTTATAATAGTGTAAATAGCATTTATGTTTTTAATGGATAGTTTAGAACAGTTCCCTGAAAGCCACTGCCCAGTCCCCACCTCATATGATACTTCTAGTCTGTCGCTTCATTCCCCCCTACATCCCTTGCTTGGTGATTGCAGTATAATACTTATAAACATGTATATGTATATGTATATGTATATGTATATGTATATGTATATGTATATGTATATGTATATGTATATGTATATTCCACGATTGTTAAGTAGATTGAGTAGATGATAGAACTTTGTAGACCAGCATTACTCAACAAGGGATCAAATAACTCCTAGGGGCCCACCAGGATGTTACAAGGGGAACACAGGTTAAAATCAAATAAATGGGTGATTTTTGCCTCTAGTCTTGTGACAAGGTTAGAATACCAACTGATAGAACAGGGTGCCACAAGAAGAAACAAGGCCCAAAGGGAGTTGTAGTCATTGAAAGGGTGAGAAACAATGGTTTGGGCCACTAGTTTTGTTCACTGGTTCTGGAGATTACTAAGGTGGTTCAAGTGTCAGCTCTGGATATCAAAGTATTTTTCTCTTCCATAAAATTTTACTCATGATTTTCTCGCTTCGGCAGCACATATACTAAAATTGGAACGATACAGAGAAGATTAGCATGGCCCCTGCGCAAGGATGACACGCAAATTCGTGAAGTGTTCCATAAAAAAAAAAATTTACTCATGTTGAGATAATATATTTGTGGTTATATATATACATATGTATATATATGTTGCATTTTGGTGATCAGTGCTTTGTGATAATTAATGGTTTTCTCTCACCTTGGTGATTCTTCTTATTCTGAAGTTCATCCTAGTAGCATTCTAAAGTTCATCCTAGTAGCATTCTAGCTAATTTAGATTTCATTTTTTGGGGGTCACACATGGAGATGCACAGGGGTTATTCCTGTCTCTGCACTCAGGAATTTCTCCTCGCAGTGCTTGGGGTACCATATGGGATTCTGTGACTCAAACCCAGGTTGGCAGGGTAGGGACTGTAGATGAAATAAGACAGAGCTGCAAGAAGCCACTGCAGATATACCAAATCTACAGTCTGTCTTCCCTAAACTGGGTAAGGCCTCTGGCCACCAACATTCCAAGAAGAAACAAGAGCAAGAATATCCTCTTTGAAAGGACTGATAACAAGTGAACTTTAATCTACTTTTACCTCTTGACCATGCTGAGGCTTTCACCTGATCAGCATATCATTTATGACCTCATCTTTCTCTTTCCCTTATAAAAACTCACTTTTGTGCCTTCTGCAGACTCTCTCTGAATATGAGCTTTACAACTCTTTCATTTATTTATTTTTGTTTTGAGGTCACACCCAGGGGTGCTCCAGGTTTACTCTTGGCTTTGCACTCAGGAATCACTCCTGGCGGTGCTTGGGGGACCATATAGGGACCATATAGGATGTGGGGATCAAAGCTGGGTCAGTTACATGCAAGGCAAATTCCCTACCCGCTATATTATCACTCCTGCCCCTCTACAACTCTTTTTTTCTTCTTTTTAATTTTTATAAGGTTGTTTGCAATAATTTATTGTATTCAATATTCTAACACCAAACCAATTCCACCACCATTACACCTTATCATCACCATTATTTTCAATTTTACCACTACTACCCAAGCCTGCCCCAAAGGCAGATCCTCAATAATTTATTTTTATTGTTTGTTAAGAGTAATTCACTAAAAATGATCCAAAGAGGGGTTTTTAGAGGAAAATGTATGAAGATTGTTGTATCTCATCTTGGAGCTGTTAAGCCTTGTATAAGAAATTACTGACGGGGCTGGAGCGATAGCACAGCGAGTGAGGCATTTGCCTTGCATGCAGCCAACATGGCCAACACAGGTTCGATTCCCAGCATCCCATATGGTCCCCCGAGCACCGTCAGGAGCAATTCCTGAGTGCATGAGCCAGGAGTGACCCCTGAGCATCTCCGGGTGTGACCCAAAAAGCAAAAAAAAAAAAGAGAGAAAAAAAGAAATTACTGACATGTTGTTACATGTTGAGCCTTGTGAACACATATATATGTGTACATATGTATGTATGTATATATATATGTATATAGATAGATAGATCAAGATCAGTTGCCTTCTACTTTGTGTGCTACTGTTGGTACACCAGTGGCATAGAGTATGAGATGTAACTCCAGAAATTCCAAAATTTTAAATAGAATGATACAGCTTGAGTTAAATGCATCTCTGCCACTTGTTGCTCTTTTTCGAGATTTTTTGTGAGTCTCTGGATCATGGTCGTTAATGAGTTTATATGTTGCCCTTTTAATGCCCAAATAAACCACTCTGATTGTCTCCCAATTCGGCTTTATATTCGGTTGTTAAGGGTCATCAATTTTAATTTTTGGAGGGGTTTTTGTTTTGCTTTGTTTGGGGCCACACACCCACCTGTGCTCAGGGATTACTCCTGGGCAGTGTCTGGGGCCTATATGTGGTGCCAAGATCAAATCCAGATGGGCTATGTGCAAGGTAAGTACCCGAAGTGCTGTGCTATCTTTCTGGTCTCAATTTTAGACTTTTGAGAATGGTAGATAGTCAAGAGAATTTTGTTTCGATTTTACTTTAGGCACAGTGGTTTACTATGCTGTTAATAGTAGCATTTCGTGCACGACACGGTTTAGCACCAAACCCCTCACCTGAATGTCTACTTCTCTGATCATTGTCCCAGTGTCTCTCCTCTTCACTCCCCAAGGTAGCTTACTACTAAGACCAGTTCTCAATTTCTGTGACCTTTGGGTATTTGCATGTCTTTATATTCCATCATGTCTACTACATGTCTTTATATTCCATCAGGAGAGAGATCATTCTCTGTGTGTGTCTCTCTCTCTGTGAGTGAGGGCACTCACCACGTGCATTTGGTGGTCAAAAGTCACTACCCCATCCCAATCAGCCTCTGCATACCAACACATGAGGGAAGAAAGAAGGCCGCCAAAATGGTTGGTGATTAATCGCCATTTATTACAGTCTATGTTCCTCCATGCATTCCATTCTCCCTATGTGTCTAGTCCAGTCTCTCCGCATGCCACATGCCAGTTTCACCCTGTCCCTCATTCCAGTCTCACTCTGCCCTCATTCCCATTCCCTCGTGCCCCATCTCACAGCCTTCGTTATTCACCCAGGCCCCCAGAGTTGGGGGTAGCAATACACCTTGTAGTGATTGCACACTCAATATATGTAAGGCCCTTCCCTCAGGTGAAACTTCTTCTAGGACAAAATCTCATCTTGCAAGAAGATACACCCAAGGGAAGAAGACCATCTAGGGGCATATTTCTCCTTTTCTTGGTCTATTTCCATTTAAATGGTCATCTTAAATTTACTTCTTAATATTTCTAGTCATTTTGTATGAACACCGTAGCACTGTAGCACTGTACTCCTGTTGTTCATCTGTTTGCTCAAGTGGGCACCAGGAATGTCTCACAACAAATTGTGAGACATGTTGTTACTATTTTTGGCATATTGAATACGTTATGGGTAGCTTGCCAGGCTTTGCCATGCAGGCGAGATACTCTCAGTAGTTTTCCCGGCTCCCCGAGAGGGGCGGAGGAATAGAACCCGGGTCAGCCATGTCGGCCGCATGCAAGGCAAACGCCTTACCCACTGTGCTATCACTATTAAGGTTTGTATTATTGGAAAATTGCTATGTTGAACAAAGGGATGGTTCTTCCTATTCCCATTTTGTTTTATACAGAAGTTTATTTTTGATCAACTTACGTCCTATAATTCGAGTAATTAAATATTTCTGAGTTGAAATAAAGAGAAACTGAACACTGTAAGATTATTAAGTTTAAAGGATGGGGTGGCTCTCCTGGAGACATCTCTCTTATATCCCAGACTACAGTCCTCAGGCCAAGTTAGTCTTCCTAACCTTAGCAGGGTCCTTATTCAGATCCTTCTTTTTGGGTGATGACAAAGTTTGTCCATGACCATACTCATAACTTACTATATTTTATGGTGGTTGGCCTGTCCCTTTTAGATCCCAGGATAGCTTATGGATTGTCCCTTTTCAATGCTTGGGTAGCTTACGGCTTGCCCTGAGTCCATCCAAGACCCTCACTGGAACCCTCCTTTTGGGATGCTAGGAACTAAGGACAACTGAGGCTTAAGTCGAGTAAATATGACAGATGCCCAGGAATAAATATTGTTCTGAGTCAATTAACTCCCAGAAGCACAGCATTCACTATCTTCCTGTGTCGATACAGAAAGGACACTGCTCTAGAGTAAACTGTGAAAAGGACATAAGGGAAAGAAAAAAGCAAATATTTCAGTTGCATATACAAAATCCAGAGTCCTGAGAAGAATCTGACTTTACAAATCACAGAGTCTGATTTTGGGATATAGTGATTAACAGAGAGGGGAAGCAGAACAAAGAATAAGTTAAAGATTAATAAAGAGGAATGGGAGTGCCACTGGGGCTGTGTGATGAGGGTAACTCAATAACCTAAACTCCCTGAGGCAAGGGAGGAAGGACAAACCAATCCAACATCTCTCCTAATTTCACTCAGCATGATACTCTCCAGATCCTGCCAGGTAGCAGCTAATTGTATGATTTATCATTTTTTACAGAAGAGTAGTATTCTATGTGTGTATGTACCACGACTTCTTTATCCTGCCATCTATTCAGTCAAGACATGTTTTAAATAACATAAAATACCACTGATTCATGAATAAAAAAAAAAGTATTTTACAGAGTGAAAGTTTAGGGCTGTGGAAGAGAAAGATGCTAACAGAAATCTGCTTCACTGATGGGGACCCCATCCCTGAGAGCAAATTGGGGTTTATATGCTCTGCAGTGGACCATTCTCAAGGAAGGAAAAACTTACATTGAAATAATAGTTAAAAGGAGACAAAGTATGAGTTTTTAACTGCCCTATGGTAATTTCCAACATCCTCACTGAGTAAGAGATAATAAATGCATTTTGAATTTTGAAAAGATACCTTACCTTACACAGGAGCCATTTAACATATAAAAGTTAATGCCAATCAAGAGATTACAATCTCTTATTATAAATTTCTTATTTTGGTTAGGTGAAAAAGGAACTCTCATCCACTGGTGGTAGGAATGTTCAACCAATGTGGAAAGTATGAAGAGTTCTCAGTAAATTGAGCTGCCATATGACCCAGCTATTTCGCTTTTGGGAATCTACCATCAGGACACACAAACATTCATCTAAGATGACATCATCACACCATTATTCATTGCAGCACTTAAAAAAATAGCTATAATATGGAATCAACTTAGGCGTCCAATAAAAATGAATGTATTATGAAGATGTGGTACATATACACAATGGAACACTATACACAATGGAATATTATGCAGCTATAAAGAATGAAGCAATCATTAAATTTGCTGCAACCTCAATGGAACTGGATTATATCATGTGAGTGAAGTAAGCCAGAAAAAGAAAGAAAATCATAGGATGATTTCACTTATCTGTGATATATAAATTAACTGGAAGAATAAGGAATGAAATATGGTAAAGAGTGGATATCTAGATTGCCCTTGATTATAGAGTACAGGGAAGAGAACAGAGAAGGTAAGAAAGAGAGGTGGGGGTGGGGGGAAGAGAGAAAGAAGATGAAGACAGGAAGTAATGGGTAAGCAGGGGTCAATGGCCTGAGATACATCAGTAATGTGGAGGGGTGGGTAGCTACAGACACAAAACAGAGTCAACAACACTAAAAACATGAGACACAAATGACAACAACCAAACATTCTGATGTGCCTGTAAGGTGGCAGCTTGTGGGGGTGGGAGGGAACTTGGGGTCACTGGTGATGAGAAATTGATGCTAGAACATTAGATGTTTCAATAACTTTGTAAATCACGGTTCTTTAATGAAATAAAAATTGTTTTTTAAAAAGATATTTTGGTCTGATGACTGTTTGACCTGGTCTTTCTTACATCTCGTCTCAGCAGGAGGCTGGCGTGGAGATATGAGATATGGTGCAGGGCTTCTACACACACTGACTACAAAGGCCTCTGTAGAAGTTACCTCTGCCCTGGTCTAGCCATAACTGACCTGTAACTTTAGCCAAGTGACCTTAGCTGCCAGCCGTGACTTCTTTGACAGTACCTGACAGAGGAAAGCTAAAGTCTTGCCACCATATTGGGAAAAAACAAAGTCACTGCAGTGGTAACCTAAATGTTCATTAAAGACCCTGGGTTAGCCTTCTTGTTTTCCAGGATAGATAGGAAAATAAATTTGGGTAACACTGGAGGTTGAAAGTGTTATTTCTTCACTCGACTTAGTTGTAGGGCTATTTCCCGTCCTCAGCCTAGCAATTCTCAATGGACTGTGTTGAGGAGAAAATCAGAAGACCTAGGAAATCAAAGGCAAAGCTTGGAGCATGCCAGCCTATCTCCCCCCAGGAATGGGAAGGGGGGCTTCAACTATAATAATTCACATATAGTTATGGTGCTGTTTTCTAGCACACGGGTATATGAAAGGTATGTCCCTTCCCCTTCAGTGATACTAAACAGCCACAGTACATGTAAGAGGAATAGGGAAGCATATTTAGGGCAATAGAAACTTGACCTCAAGTGCTGACACTAGATACTGATTGAAAATCCTGCCGTTAAAGATTATTGTTAGAGAAAATTTAGCTTGGTTTTAAAATGCAGTCTTTAGTCCTGGAACCCAAGAAGGAGGAACTATAAATTGTAAGTTACAAATTTTATAAATTTGGTAGCTACATCTGTAATGAAACATGGTTATCCCTAGAACATTGGCCTGATAGTATCTAATAAATGGGAGAAAGGACCAGGAACTAACATTGCGTTAGAACCGCTGCCCATGTTTGCTGAGTTTGCCTACTTGGCAACCACCCAATCTTGAAAGACCATAATCAATAGTTGACAAACTACTCTAGGCACCATATAATCTCATCAATGGCCAAGATCCAGAGACTATGAAATAAAGCTCTCAGGAGAGTGCAACATAGAACATCCTGATCCTGCTCCAGGCTGTCTTCACCCTGGCCACTCGAGGGGGACAGGCTGAGTTTCCCTCCCCACCCCTGCAGAGTCCAGGCAATCAGAAACCTCCTGAATCCAACCATATCCATGCTCAAGGCCTCTCTGCACAGGTTAGGAAGAGCCTCAACTATGAGGGAACTTGCAGAAACATCCAGTATTCTGGACCCGTGACTGATATCTCCAAGCCTGCTTGGAACGGGTCTGGGCCTCCTCCCCCCAGCTCCCCAGTTTTCCAGTGTCTTGGTAGTCACACAACAAACTGCCTCTGGTGCCATATAATCTCATCAATGGTTAAAACCCAGAGATTATGAAATAAAGCTCATGGAAGAGTGTGACATAGAACAACCTGGAGCATGAGGCCGAATTCACGGCTGCACGACCTCTTATGCTCTAGCCCACTGATGTACCAAAAAGTAGCACACATTTGTTTGGGTATAACTGTACATGCTTGCAATCTTTTATACAAGGACTTACTTAAATGGCTTCAGGATGAAATATAACAATCTTCACAAACTTTCCTCTTATGGTGGTGAGAAGGTGCACAATGTTGGGATTGGTGTTTGAATATTAATTGTAGTCTGTTAGGGTCCGAGCTCAGGACAGCCTCACCTGTCAAGGAAAACTCTGAGAGTCCAAGTCCATGCAAAAGCAAGACGTTTATTCAAGCATGCTCGGGCTCACAGTATGACCACAAACCGTCAGTGACTGAGAGCCCCGAGCCTCTTCAAAGGGGCCTTTTTATAGGGCATCTTCCTGAGCATTTCAGAAAAGCCCACGCACAAGTCACCCAATACATTTGAATTATCACATTAGATGCTGCACGCAGGCAGCCAGTCATTTTGCAACAAGCCATCAGCACCAGCCACTCTCTTCTGTACCTGTCACCAGGCCCTCCCAATGGGCAGTCAATTAGGCCTTTTCATTAGGCCTTCTCCAACCTTGTGGCCTTATCCAGTGAATTCCAGGTGCAAGGAGGAGATGGGAGTACTTGGTGTTGGGCCTTGTTAGGCCGATTCCAGGACAAAGAGATGCCTCATTAGACCTTCTCAGGCCTTGTGGCCTTATCTGGCGAATTCCAGGTGCAAGGAGGAGTTGGGGGTACTTGGTGTTGCTAGCCTGCTGCAGCTGCAGGACGGGATATGGGCTGGGACTTGCTTTGCTAGGGCCCAATTGTCATGGGGCTATCTTTCATAGTCAACTATTGTTGAACAGCTTTTTTAAAATAAAATAAAAATAAAAACAAATTGAAAAAATCAATAGTTGCTATTAAAGCCTCCTTTTTCTCCTGTCTTTGAGGCTCTAAATCTATGCATTTTAGACAGGCGGGATATTTCTCACAGTACATGCTGGATATCAACTGGAATGCCCACCTCGAGGCAAAACGCTTGGTTACATAAAAAAACACAATGGCATGAGCACGCTTCATAAATATTCATACCCAGGGGCTGGAACGATAGCACATCCGTGTAGGGCCTTTGCCTTGCACGTGACCATCCTGGGTTAGATTCCCAGCATCCTATATGGTCCCCCAAGCACCGCCAGGAGTAATTCCTGAGTGCGTAAGCCAGGAATAACCCCTGTGCAATGCTGGGTGTGACCCAAAAAGAAAGAAAAAGAAAAAATAAATATTCATATCCAGCTATAAGGAGACAGGAAGCCTGGCAATGGGAGAGGTGGGGCGGGGCGAGTGGGGGCGGGGCGAGCGGGAGGCGGGGCGAGTGGGGGCGGGGCGAGCGGGAGGCGGGGCGGGGCCAGCGAACAGGAGGCGGGGCGAAGGGGCGGGGCGAGCGGGAGGCGGGGCGAGCGGGAGGCGGGGCGGTGGGCCGGAAGCCGGCGGCTGGAGCGAGCCGGGCGACTTGACGACCCTGAGCTCGCTGCTGGTGTTGGCCGTGAGCGGCTCCGGGAAGTACGTCCGGGAGGCGGGCGGCGGGCACACGGGAGGAGGACAGGCCGCGGGGACGCGGGACCCCTGGGAAGTCCCCTTCCCCTTCGCGGGGACGGGAGCGGGGCGACGCGAGCCCGGAGCGGCCGGAGCGCGTTCCCGGCGCGGGCGGGCGGCGCGGGCCAGTCCGGGCGGGCCACAGCAGCGGCAGCTCGGGGGTCCCGGCATCCCCGCTTCGGGGCCCCTGCGCGCCGCCCGCACCTCCTCCTGCACCTGCGCCAGTCAGTCCCGGCGAGCGCTTGCACCTCCCGGTTTCGAGAAGTGAACTTGACCTTCCGTTTTTTTTTTTTTTTCACGTCCTTAAATGACGAGTTATCGGTGTAAACGACAGTGGTCGTGTTCACTTGAACCGTATTTTCTTTTTTTTAGTTGGGAGGCTATGTGACAGGCAGCATAAAGCATCTCACAATCTTGATTGCCCGCACCGAGACCTTTGTTCCCTGATAACGAGCCAACTATTAACTCTACCCAGTTACTGGTAGTTTCTGGTAAAACAGTTACTGAAGCAAAAAAAGAAAAAAAATCCAGAACTAAACTATCCGGGGGGTGGGGCTTCCTCCTGGCCCGAGCTCAGGCATCACTCTTGGTGGTGCTCCGGGAAGTTTATGGGGCACTGGAGGTCGAGCACCGGCTGGCCGTGTGCAAGGCCAGCATCTTGCCCACTGTGCTAAAGTATCTTGACCTTCAGATGCTCTAGACTCTCCTTAGTCAGGAACCACCCATGTGGGTTGTACCCATTTAAAAAGCTTGCTTCGGGTAAATAGATATATCTTTAGAAGAATTGGGGAGGGGGGCATGTTTACCCTCAAAGACAGGGAATCTGGGATGAAATTAAAACTCAGCACCTGCAGTTTCCTAGCTACCTGCTTTAAAAGTCGTGTCCTGAGGCTGGAGTGATAGCTTAGCAGGTAGGGTGTTTGCCTTGCACGGGGCGGACCCAGGTTCGATTCCCAGCATCCCATATGGTCCACTGAGCACCGCCAGGAGTAATTCCTGAGTGCATGAGCCAGGAGTAACCCCTGTGCATTGCCGGGTGTGACCCAAAAAGGAAAAAAAAAAGTGTAAAACTGCTCCTGTGCTTGGTGTAAGGGACTTAGTAACCGCAGGACTTGGTTCCACCATGGCCTGCTGAGCTAGCTTGGGCAGTTAGTCACATTTCCATCAGGCGAGAGGGAAGATGTCCTATGCAATTCAGATGGTTAGTTTCATGCATTCAGAAAAATATTGGACTCAGTCATTCATGGTTGTCACTGATAATGGGACAAAAATCCCTACCTTCAGGGAGTTTATATGCCACTATGGGGGATGGCAGTGAATATATACACATCAACCAAAAGTGCTGGTGGTGGCCACCTCCAGGTGAGAGACTGGGGAGGAAGTGGCCAGAGCACCAGGCAGGAGGGTCAAGGAATGACCCTCTGAAGAAATGTGGGAGTTAGGAGAGAGGAGGGGACAAGCCTGGAGAACAGTGGGAAAGCGTTATGGCAGAGGGTCTAGAACGTGTCAAGGCCCAGAGGCCTGACCGCCTTATGGATTATCAGGGAACCCCAGCAGGGCAAGATGGGTGGCCTGAAGTTAGAGATTCGGTTATGGAATATAAATAAGAGCGTTGTGGATGGACTATGAATGAGAAGTAAAGAGGGGTTTTAAGACTTGCACCTGGGCAGCTTGGAGAAGGGAGAAGTACACCAGTGTTCCCCAAAGAGGAAGATGCTGCTCCAGGATTTCTGGAAGAATCCAGAAGGGCAGTATTAGCCTCTGATGAAATTAGGGGTTGTTGAGTAATGTTATGTTTGATTTTGGGTCATGCCAAGCACTCCTTGAGGGCTTCTTTTGGTAGTGCACAGGGGACCATGTGGCAGGAATTCAGCTGGGATGAGCCATGAACAAGGCAAGCCTCAAAACTCTTGGACCACCTCTCCTGCCTGGAGTAATAATTTTTCTGAATAGGGAATCTCAGGACAAAGAAATTTGGGAACCTCTGTTATAGGCTGACATGGAGAAGCAGGAGACACATGTGGAAGGAAAATATCTGGAGCTCAGTGTGGGACTGGGTCTATTTCAAATAAATTTGTCAAATGGGGGATTGATTTTCCAAGTCAGAAGTTTGCAGATGTACTACCTCTGTGACCCCCCCAAACTTTTTTAAAAATATATTTGATTTCAGAAAGTGAAGCAGTCATATAAAAATATCAAGTAGGGGCAAGAGCAGTAGCACAGTGGGTAAGGGTGTTTGCCTTGCACGTGGCTGACACGGGTTCCATTCCTGGCACCTCATGTGGTCCCGTGAGCCCCACCAGTAGTAATACCTAAATGTAGAGCCAGGAGTAAGTCCTGATCACTGTCAGGTGTGGACCCCGAGAAACAAGTAAACACTTTGGAATTGGTAAATGTTTACCAACAAATTGGACTTTGATTACAAAGTTGAGGTCACCAGATGGAAGGGGGAGGGGTTGAGGAATGAGGAAAAAGCGAGACTAGAAGCGACATAAGGGCAGTGGTGGAGAGATTTTGGTACTGGCGGTACAATAACTTTATACACCAAAAGTATAATTGTAACCATGTTATCTTAAACACAATTTTTAAAAATTGTGGAATTGATATATAAAGGGCTGGAGCGATAGCATAGCGGTAGGGCGTTTGCCTTACAAGGGCCAACTTGGCCGACCCGAGTTTGATTACTCCGCCCCTCTCGGAGAGCTCGGCAAGCTACGGAGAGTATCTCGCCCGCACGGCAAAGCCTGGCAAGCTCCCCGTGACATATTCTATATGCCAAACACAGTAACAAGTCTCGCAATGTTACTGGGCCTGTTCGAGAAATCGATGAAGAACGGGAGGACTGTGACTGTGACTGTGACTGTGACTGGTATATAAAATTTGGGAGACCAGGTCTGATAAATAGTAAGCGGATATGTAAATTGTGATGGTGGGAAATGGTATTTGTGCAACACCTTAGAAATTGAAAGCCAGAAAGGATTTCATTTCTCATTGGCTGCCTTCTCTGTCCATCTTCCGTGGCACAGACCAAGCCTCTGGCGGCCAGCTGGTAGCTCAGTCAGTGCTGGCTAAATGAAATGAGCGATAGGGAATGGGTACTGTGGCTCAGTTCTCTCATTTTGCTGGTGAGAAAATAATTTCACCTTACACAGGAGCTTAGTCCTGTAATGACAGAATAGAGAACCTGCCAGATGTCAGATTCAGAGCCCCGAGGCCTTCCCACTGCCTGCACTGCCTTTTAGGGGGAACAGATCCTTATCAGATTCTCAGAGCCGAGATCCCTGGACATCCAGTCCGAAGGGCTGGCCTGTCTCTTGTGTCCATTAAGAGTGCGTCTCATCTATTTATTTCTTCATTTTTGTTTTGGGAGGCCCCCCAACTGTGCCTAGAGCTTACTCCTGGCTCTGTGCTTAGGGATCACTCCTGGCAGGAACCAGGTGGGTTGCTGGGGGTTGAACCTGCAGGGCCTTACTGTTGTCCTGTCTCTCTGCTCAAGCATGTAGCCCTGAGCCCTGAGGCAGTGCTGTGCTTTGCACCTTGTAGGAGTTAGAGGAGGTTAATCCCCTTCACATCCCTCCTAGCATCCTCAGGAGAGTTTTGAGCACTTCAGGAATTCAGTTTTTTTTTTCCCTTAGAAAATAAACACCTAGGGGCTGGAGCTGGGACAGTAGTCAGGGTGCATGCCCAGCACTCTGTGCCTGCAGTGCCTCGTGGTCTCCTGTGCACCATCTGGTGCAGCCCTGGAGGTTTCTGGGCACCTCTGTGGCCTGGGTGAGGCCAAGCTTGGCAGGGCTGAGCAGTACCACAGTCTCAGGCTTTTGCACAAGACCCCTGGCCATGTGGGCCAAGAACCACCAGAAGGGCTCTCAGGTCTTCTGAGCACCACTTGGGAGGCATCTATTAAGCAGGGGCCAAAACACTTAAGGAGTTTAATGAGATTTGATGGTATGTTTCGGGGGAGAGGTTAGCTGCACGTGGGTAATGATGTCTTTCTTTAAACTCCTGGAGAAAACTAAAACCATACTCGAGATTCCATGGTCAAGAACATCACTTTTGGGGTAGGAGCAGTAATGCAGTGGGCTGAAGCACATGCCTTGCATGCCGGAAACCCAGGGTCAGGCTCCTGAACCCCATGGTTTCCCAAGCATGTACTGGGAGCGGCCCCTGAGCACAGAGCCAGGAATGACCTTAGAGCACCACCAGGAATCACCCAAAACCCAAAACCAACAAGGCATCACAACCACTTGCAGATTGTCATCAGTATACTTTGATCTGAGTTCTGGGGGGCACCCTAGGATTGGCTGGTTGGGAGGGCGTGGTCATTTGAACATCTGCATCCTCTCCACAGATCAAGTGTGGGCGCCCTGCTGGCATCCGAGGTAACCCGCCTTTCTGTCCCTCAGTCGCACACCCTACTGGTCTCCTACTGTTCTCTCCCTTCCCTGACCCGAAGGCAGGCTGATCTGTAAGCACGAACAAGTACAGAGTGCCACTCACTGATGCAGTTTGGTTTCCCATCGGGTGATTACAGATAATGATGGGTGAGCCCCACAGCACACTGCTGAGCTTCAAACCCCTTTTCTTTCCTGTGGGCGGTTAGGGGGGGAGGCCGGGGATGCTCTTCTGCAACTCGGGGGAAGCACGGAGCTGCTGTGTGGGCCCTCGTGGCGGCAGTCGCCTGAGACGCCCTGCCCGCTACATACTCCTTTCGTTTTGTTTCCAAGCTCGGGTGGAAATTCTATGATGTAGATGACTATCACCCGGAGGGAAATCGAGTGAAGATGAACAGCGGGATCCCCCTGGATGACCAGGTAATGGCTGCTGTCTCTTTCCAGCCCACGCCTTGCCCTCACAGACACCCCTGCAGCATCCCTTGGACAGAGTTCCTGGGCCCCCGAGGTGATTCGGAGGCAGGTGCTCCCGAAGCCATCTCAGTTCCCAAGAGCTCCTCTACATTCACTGGCAGTGGCCCTCGCCTTTTCGCCAAAACCATGACCCCCACGTGGGCAGAGGCAGAAGCTCCTGTGCCTTGTGTGTAAGCGAGTTTGCCTCCTCTTCTTGGTCCCTTCCTCCTGCCACTGCCACACTGTGGCACCCACCGCAAAGCCAGGAAGAGATTTGAGGGGCTGGAGAGGCAGCACAGTGGAGAAGGCACTTGCCTTGCATACAGCCAGCCCAGGTTTGATCGCCAGCTCCCTATATGGTCCCTTGAGCCCACCAGGTGTGAGCCCTGATGACTGAGCCAGAGACAGCTAGGTGTAGCCCAAAAGCAGAAACAAGCACCACAAAACAAAACAAGAAAGATCTTTGAAATTCAAGTATGGAACCCCATATAGTTCTGCAAGTCCCACCAGGAATGATTCTTGTGTGCAAGAGCCAGGAGAAAGTTCAGAGCACAGCCAAATGTGCACCCCCCCAAAAAAAATAAATAGCCCCAACTGGAGTGATAAGGCACCTGCCTTATATGCAGCTGGTCTGGATTCATTCCCCAGCATCCCTTCTGGTCTCCTGAGCACCGGCAGGAGTGATTCCTGATTACAAACCAAGAGCACCCTCTGAGAATCACCAGGTATGGCCCAAAACCAAACAAAACTATCCCTATGGAATGCAAGTGTGGCTGTAAGGGGAGTGAGAGGGACAGTGGATGTGGTGGATACGCAGAGCACAGAGTGGCCAGGGACAGCAGTGGCCATGGGGTCGTTTGGTCTTGACCCCGAAACCAGTGGGAAGTTTCAAGAGCCAGACCCTCTGTGCTCTCTCTCCACCTACCCTCACCCTCAGTCAGGTTTATTGTTCTTATCAGTGGCCAGATGTCTCCTTCCCTTTCCCACAGAGTTAACCCTGTTCATCCTTCACATGTTAGCGCCCCTGCCACTTCCTCAGGAAGCCCTACTTGACTGATTTAGGAGAAAGCTCCTGTTATAGATTCTTAGAGCACCATCACTTATTTCCCTTGTGCCGAGTGTAACATGACATTAAATAGGATGATAATTTGAAAAGTACTTAGATACTGCTACTTAAAAAAAAATTGGAGGGTGGAGGGTTTGGGCACACCTGGTGGTACTCGGGGTTCACCTCTGGCTCTGTACTCAAGGGTCACTCCTGGAAATCTTGGAAGCCATAGGCCTTCCTGGGGGTTGGATTGGGGTCAGCTGTGCACAGGGCAAGTGCCTCTGTCCCAGTACTCTCTCTCCAACCCTGCAAGGTTTTACCTCTGAAGAGCAGGATCCTGGCCGTGTATGTAGCCACTGTACACCCATAGAACCTGACAGTGTCGGGAAGTACTGGTGACTCCCTGTGCTGTGTGTGGGTGAGAGGGACAAGTGACCAAGGCCTCATTCCTGCCTGCTGCCGAGGCACATCCTGGATGCTCCCTCAAGCCAAGGCACCGACAGGAGTCTTTGAAGTGTGGTTCCTCAGTCGGGAGCCAGGCCCACAGAGCAGCTTAGTGTGGACCTCATTTAGGTGCACATGCTGAGTGTCCAGAGCTGTGAATGGAACTCACCGGGCAGAGGTCAGCACTGGTGTCCCCACTTCGAGAGGCCGGCCTTTGCCCCTATGGCCCATTGACCTGCCTCGGACGGCCTGTCACTAAACCATTAATAGTTCTGATTCTAGAGCAGTTTGGGTACACTGCGCTGTCTCTCTGCTCTCTCTTCTCACATCTCTCTCTCTCTCTCTCTCTCTCTCTCTCTCTCTCTCTCTCTCTCTCTCTCTCCCTCCCCTTTTCTCTTTCTCTCTTGTCTGTCCTCTTTCTCCCTCTCCATCTCTTTCTCTCACCCCCTCTCCCTTCTCTTTTCTTCTCCCCCTCTCATTCTCCCCTGTCTTCTCTCTCTCCCCTGTCTTCTCGCTCCTCTTTCTCTCTCCCCCTCCTTCTCTTTTTCTCCTCCCTTCTCTTTCTCTCTCCCTGTCTTCTCTCTCCTCTTTCTCCCTCCTCTTCTCTCTCCTCCTCCTCTCTCCCCCTCCTCTCTTCTCCCTTTCTCTCTTCTCTCTCTCTCCCCTCTTCTCTCTCTCTCCTCTCTCTTTCTCACTTTTTCTCTCTCTTCTCCCACTATTTTTTGTCCCACACCTAGAGATACTCAGTTACCACAGACTCTGTACTCTGGAGTTGCTGGTGGTATTGCTCAGGGAACCGTGAAGCTTTGGCCTGCATGCACAGCATACACTCAATCCACCAAGCTCACTCCAACCCCTGGCACACTTGTCTTTGTTTTAGAGAAGACAGGAGATTTAGTGCAGCAGGTATGGTGCCTGTCATGCCTGAGGCCTACCTGGGTTTGATCCCTGACACTCCATATGGTCCCCTGCGCAAACCAGGAGTGATCCCTGGGCATGGAACCAGGAGTAATCCTGGAGCACCATTGGATGTGGCCTCAAACGTGTGTGTGTGTGTATGTGTGTTAAATAATTTTTATATTAATTTGGCTGGAGCAATAGCACAGCGGGTAGGGTGTTTGCCTTGCATGCAGCCAACATGGCCGACCCGAGTTCGATTCCTCCGCCCCTCTCAGAGAGCCTGGCAAGCTACCGAGAGTATTCGATATGCCAGACACAGTAACAACAAAGTCTCCAATGGAGATGTTACTGGGCCCGCTCAAGCAAATCGATGATCAACGGGAGGGCCTTTACTTTACTTTACTTTACTTTACTTAACTTAATTGAATCATTATGAGATAGTTACAAAATTGTTCATGACTGGGTTTCAGTCATGCAATGCTCCAACACCCATTCCTTCACCAGTGCATATTTCCCACTACTAGTATCCCCAGTTTCCCTCAAACCACGCCCAGCCTCTCTCTATGGCAAGCACTTTCCTTTTTTCTCTCCTTTGGGCACTATGGTTTGCAGTACAGATTCTGAGAGGTCATCATGCTTGTTCCTTTACTTACTTTCAGCAGTTCTTATTCAGTTCTTATTCAGAGTGATCACTTCCAACTGTCTTTGTCATAGTGGTTCCTTTTTTTATCCAAACTGCCTTCTCCCCAGCACTTGAAGCCAACTTGCAACCATGACCTGTCCTCCTGGCTCTTGTTTCTACTGTCCTCAGGTGTTAGTCTCATACTGTTTTTTTTTTTAATTCCACAAATGGTGCAGTCATTCTATGTCAGTCCCTCACCTTCTCTTTTCACTCAGCATGATACTCTCCATGTCCATCCATTTACAAGAAAATTCTGTGCTTCATTTTTCCTAACAGCTGTATAGTATTCCATGGTGTAGATGTGCCAGGGTTTCTTTATCCAGTCATCTGTTCTCGGGCACTAAGGTTCTATAAACACACTCTTATTCCCTCCCCTGACCTCCCCCCTTGTTGCTGTTGATCTGCCATGTGGGGTCCTCATGCAGCCTTATTGTGGCACTCGCAGTTCTCACTGTGATGCTGGCAGGGGTTGTGGGCAGGGTGCAGGGCTCACAGAGTCTGCTGGGGTGCTGATGGGGCATCATATGTCAGGAAAATCACTCACTCTGCTGGGGTGCTCCTAGCAGGTCGAGTGTTAGGCTGCAGGCTCTTGGGTTTGTGCTCCTGTGGCTGTGGTGCATGCATCTCTGCTTGCCCGCATGCGCCTCTGGCTGAGGCATGCAGGCTCTAGCTGCAGTGCTCACAGGGTGAGGGGTCACTGTGGTGCTCTGTTTGGAGTTCCCAGGGCTCACACTTTCTGACTGTGGTGCTTGGGTTCTTGGTTATTAGTCACAACAAGTGACAGTGGTTTGGGTGCCAAGAACATTCCTGGCACATGTGGCAACATGGAATTTGAACTCATTTGACCATATACCTACAAGGCAAGCATCTTAGCCACTGTGCTATGTGTCAAGCCCTCCATTTTAAAATGTTTTAGGGGTGTAATGTCACCACCCTGTGTCCACCAAAGTGACAGTATCCCTCAGCCATAGTCCCCTGGACCTTTCAACCCTGCCCTGCCTCTTGGTGTGCTCAGTTTGGGAGTTAGAGTCTATGGGTTTGTCTTTGACATTTCTCTCCTTGTGGTGTATTTCTTTGAATACCATATATAAGTGAGATCATCCTGTATTTGTCTTTCTCATTGTGAGTAGTGATTTCACTGATCTTTTACATGATCTTTTTTCATTTCTATTTTCCTTACTTACACTGTAATTTTTATTTTTTTCCCTTCATCTACTGACTTTGGCTTTAATTTGTTCTTCTACTAAGTTCCTTGAGGTATGCAAAAAGTATTTATCATTGTTAATTTTGACAGTGCTGGAGAGTGAACCCTTTAGCTACTTCTAGAAGACCTCAGATGTGAAGATGTTCCCTTCACAGCACTGCAAGGGGAGACCCAGGAATATTTCTCTGTGCTGTGCAATCTGACTTTGCTCTGAGTGCTTATGCACCAGGTGGGAATGGACGTGGGTGTCCCTGATGGTCCACATCTCCAGTCCTGTTTTGTTTAGGGGTTACTTCTGGTGCTGCGCTTAGGAATCACTCCTGGTAGTGCTCAGGGATCGAACCCAGATCAGGACACGGGTCCTACCTGCCATGCTCTCATTTCCTATTTTTTTTAATTTAACTTTTTTTTATTGAATCACTATGAGATACTGTTACAAAACTTTCATGATTGAGCTTCAGTCATACAATGATCGAACAACCCATCCTCCACCAATGCACATTTCCCACCACCAGCATCCACACTTAAGTACCTATTCTTAAGTGTGGGACAGAGGTGCTTGTTTGATTTGCATTGATCCAGCAGACAGAGACGCATGTCTTCCTCTGTCCCTTAATCCTGTGTTTTTACATTGAAATCTCGCCATCCCCTCATAGCATTCACGGTATTCTAAGAGGTTGTCTTTCTTGCCCCAGTGTTTGCCTCTCGAGAGGATATCGCAATCACTCCCTCCTTTCAGAACCACTGCAAGTGTACCGGGAACTCACAGACCAAGTCCCTCCTACTGCCCTTCCAGATAAGTCCAGACTCTCTAGGATTACTCTTCAGGCTTAGTTTCCTTCGGACTCGCACCCACATCTCTGATTCACCATTGCTCAGTATTTCCCTCACCCACTTACTCAAGCATCTTGATAACATATGTATCCTCTGCTCTTGGAATCTGCCTTTTTGTTCTCTTTGGCAGGCCTTAAATTGAAATCCTTTCAGAGTGAGTCCTCAGCATTTAGCGTTCGGAGGGTTTGATCAGAATGTCCTCTCCACCACTTTGTCATAGTTCTTTTACAGCCCTCATTTCGACCCTTGAGTAATTTAATTGCACACATATCTTCCATTAGGTTGTAAACCCTTGGAAGACAGGGATGTCGCCATCCATTATGATTTCCCCAGTACTTGATATGGTGCTTTTTGCTTGTGTGGTAGTGTGCAGGGGCTGGCTGCTCCAGGCTCTGTGCTTGGAGTTGCTCCTGGGGGTGCTTGAGGGATCTTAAGGTGCCAAGGATCCAACCCAATCCAGAGTCTTCTACATAACAGAGCATGTGCTCAGTCTCATTGAGCTGTCTCTGATATGGTACTTTGAATGCATTTAGTATTCATGGTTAGTGGACTTAAGGCTCAGTGTACTTGTGAATCAAGGTTTGTTTTTAATAAATTCAAAGTTTAAATTGTTATATTAGCCAAATAGTATTGTTTAAAATGGAACTTAATCATTTTTTAAAATCTCTATCCCAAAGCAGCTCAATGAATTCTACATTATCCTCCATTTTATAGAGGTACAAAACAGCAAGTATCTTGCAAAAAGTTCCAGAGTGAGGGGAATCTGTGGCTTAGAAGATCTTGTTTTTCTAACTGAAAAAGGCCCTCATAATTCTCAAAAAAAAAAATCCTGAGAAGTCAACCAAGGTTGGTTAAATGAAGAGAAAGGTTGAAAGTGGGAAAGAGTTACAGCTCTCCATATGCAAATCCATCCTGTCTGTCTGTCTGTCTCCATTTCTCTCACTCCCTCCCTCTTCCAAATCTTGGTTCAGCTTTGGGAGAGTATAGGAGTCCAGGAATTTATCCATTTCTTTAAAGTTCTCTTATTTCACAGCATAAAGATTCTCAAAGTAATCTCTGATTTGAATTTCCATAGTTTCTGTTGTGATGTTACCTCTTTCATTTCTGATTCAGTTTATTAGGGTTCTCCCTCTCTCTCTTTCTTTGAGAGTCTTGTCAATGGTTTAATGATCTAGTTTATTTTTTCAAAGAACCAGCACTTGATTTCATTGATCATTTGGATTGTTTTGGGAATTCCAGCTCTTTTTTTTTAATTGAATCACCTTGAGATACACTTAAATCACTTAATCACTTAACTTCCTGTTAGTAGTCGATTTGCTCGAGCGGGCGCCAGTAACATCTCCATTTGTCCCTGTTGCGTGCTAGTGTAGCCTAATGGCATCTGTTCGCTCTGGGAACATGTAGAGCCTCAAACAGATCGTTCATGATCTTGACGAAGAAGTCTGACCATTTGGTAGGTGGGCGGCCACATGGTCTTTTGACATCCCGTGGAATCCAGTCGGTAACAGCTCTAGTCCAGTGGTCGTCTTTAAATCTCATTACGTGACCAGCCCATCTGATTTTTGACACCTTGGCAAATGAGACAGTTACAAAGTTTTCATGATCTGGTTTCAGTCATAAAATGTTCAAACAGCTGTCCCTCCACCAGTGTACATTTCCCACCAGTGTACCAGTGTCCCCAGTCCTCCCTCCATCCCTCCCTCCCTCTCTCTCTCTCCCCTCTATCTCCCTCTCTCTTCCCCTCTCTCTCTTTTACCTCCCCCATCTCTCTCTCCTTCCCTTTTTGAGCATTATGTTTTGCAGTATAGATACTGAGAGGCCATCATATTTGATCCTTTACCCACTTTAAGCACACATCTTCCTAGACTATAGACCAAACATTATGGCTACTTAATACCTGGATTGCAGATCACAACACCCTAAAGGAGAGAGAGTAAAAGGTACTCTCCACCTGCCACAGAGGCAGGAGTGGGGGGTGGGGTGGGGATTATGGGGGGGGGGGATGCTGGGAACATTGGTGGTGGAGAATAGGCACTGGTGGAAGGATCAGTTGATAAGATAACTCTGGAATTAATTCAAGAGGAACAACATAAAAATAATCATTGTCCCAGAGGGACAGGAAGGCAACTCTTGTGAAGATGCAACAGTCAGAAGCATCACTGCTGAGAAGTTCCCAGAGATGGAGGGGGCAAGCACCCAGATCCAAGGACTTGAAGGGTACCAGATAAAAGAAATCCAACTAAAAATACTCAAGATACAAACTACTCAGAATGATGAATGTCTTAGATAGGTATAGAGCACTTAAAAATTAAAGAAAAAAATAAACATGCAAAGGAGTGTTGGTACAAATGACAAAAGATTTCTTACATGAGGCCCCAAGACAATGGTGGGAGATAATTAAACTCAATGAACAACTTTACCCAGCCAGACTCTCATTCAGATTTGAAGGAACTATACACAACTTCACAGATAAGAAACAGTTCAGGAACTTTATGACTCAAAACTGCTGTAAGAAAGAGAATTAAAAGGGCTACTGTAGATGAGAGAAATCTCACAACTAGACCAAATTTCTACAAAAAGACGGTACAAACTCCAAGGCAATAATCACATTCAATGTCAGAGGCCTAACTGTACCAATTAAGAAACATCAAATGTCAGTATGGATTAAAAAATTGAGTCCAACCTTCTGCTGCTTTCAAGAATTAAATTTAAGCAGTAAGGGCAAACAGATTCAAAGTCAAAGATTGGAAGACAATATTTCAAGCACACAAACCCAAAAAAAGGCTGGGTGGCCATACTGATATCAGACAACATTGACTATAGTACTAAAAGGTTTTAAGAGACCGAGAAGGCCATTTCTCAGTGATGAAGGGATAAGAACATCAGAAAGAACTCACATACTCCTAAACACATTTAAAATTCATAAAATGACCAATAGACTTGAAGGACATTGATGACAGCACAATAATAGTTAGAGATTTCAACACCACTCTGTCACCACTTGATAAATCAGCTAGGCTAAAACTAAAAGAGGAAATACTGGAATTGACTGGAATTGAAGAGAGAAACAGAGGAGAGGAACTTAGTATATATACATATATTATATAAATATATACACACACATATAATTTTTTTAAGATAACTATCTCGAAAGAGAGCATAAAATGGCTCCCCATACCCATGCCGCCAGACCCCACACCAGGCTGTTTCATCCAGGGGAATCCAGAGGGTGTGGGTGAGATCCTTCCCCACCCCAAGGGACTCAGACCCAGCAGCCAAAAACCTCTAGAACTCAACTACCACCATGCCCTCAGCCCTCTCCACATGCTCAGGCCAAGCCTCACGCATGAGTGAGCTTATTCCTGGACCAGGAATTTATTCCTGGACTGCACAGCCATAACTCATACCTCACACCACTCATATTCCAAGAGTAGTGCACCACATTTGATGGAGTTTAAAGTAAAAGGCAGCCATTCTAGAGGAAAATAAGTTTTTACATATATATGCATATTCATATGCATATACGTATATTCTATAAGGACACAAGCCTCAATCTTTAACGACATGTTATTGATCTCTTATAGAAGAGCTAAATGGTGAAATAGAACAATCTTCACTCACTTTCCTCTAAGGAAAATTTTTGGAGAATTTTCAGCAGTTTATTCATAACAAACAATGCAAAATAAATGATTTCGGCTCTGCTTTGGTGCAAGGGTTGGGGTTTGGAACAGAAACATTCGAAATATGGTGGCGTGAAGGTTTAATGGTGGTGAGATTGGTGTTCAAATATTAAATGTAATCAAATATTGTGAACTACTTTATAAAAATTAAATTTTAAAAAACACTCTTAAACTCTAAAAAATAAAACTTATTTTACCTTACAGCCAGAGTACAATTTCAATGCGTAGAAATATACAAGGTCCAAATTTATCAAAATTGAAATCCTTTAATTGTTTAATTTAAACAAGGTGAAATTCTCTAGCTCATTTTACTATTTTTTTTTGTTTTGCTTTTTGGGTCACATCTGGCGATGCACAGGGGTTACTCCTAGGTCTGCACTCAGTAATTACTCCTGGCAGTGCTCAGGGGACCATATGGGATGATGGGAATCGAACCTGGGTCGGCCGCATGCAAGGCAAATACCATACCCGCTGTGCTATCGCTGCAGCCCCCTCTAGCTCACTTTAACTATGTATATAATAATTACCATTTGGGATCAGAAGGGGCAGAAAATAACATCACTATCACTATCACTATCACTCGGTTGTTCATCGATTTGCTCAAGCGGGCGCCAGTAACATCTTCTTTAGTCCCTGTCACGTGCTAGTGTAGGCCGATGACATATTGGGGGATCTATCAGGGGAGTGAGGATCATCATTGTTACTATTTTTGGTATATCGAATATGCCACAGGTAGCTTGCCAGGTTCTGCTGTGGGGGCAGGATAATCTGAAGAAAATAACATGTCATTTGAAAAAACATAATTAAAAATATGTTTTAAAAAAACATAATTAAAAATTAAAATAAACATTTGAAGCATAGTATTATTAAAGTCCTTGGCATCAGGTGGGCAATACAAACTGTAACTTAAAGTAAGCATAATATATTGTTTCCCAGAATATAAGACAATAAGCACATGTCCTGAGAAGAGCCACTTATCTGTTCAAAGGAAAACTTAGTCTTTCTTTTTATCATTTGATTTTTAATAGTTTTTAAATTTTTTTAATTTTATTGAATCACCGTGAGGTAGTTACAAGCGTTCGTGTTTGGATTACAATCAATCACACAATGATCAAACACCCATCCCTCACCAGTGCACATTCCCCACCACCAATATCCCTGGTATACCCCCCCTTTCCTACCTTCCCCCTGCCTCCATGGCAGACAATATTCCCCATACTCTTTCTAATTTGGGGGCATTATGGTTTGCAATGCAGATACTGAGAGGTTATCCTGTTTGGTCCTTTATCTGCTTTCAGCACACATCTCCCATCCAGACCGATTCCTCAAGCCATCATTTTCTTAGTGATCCCATCTCTATACTAGCTGCCTTCTCCCCTTTGCTCATGAGGCAAGACTTAGTCTTTAAGGAATAAGTAGAAACCAGTTATGTCAATTGAGTGGGACAAAACAAGGAAGACAGAGGCTGAGACCGCAGAGAAATCCATAGGTTCCTACTATCACGGTATCATGGTCCTCCCATTGTTCATCAGTTTGCTCAAGCGGGTCTAGTAATGTCTCCATTTTGAGACTTGTTGTTACTGTGTTTGGCATATTGCATACATCACGGGTAGCTTGCCAGGCTTTGCGGTGCGGGCGAGATACTCTCGGTAGCTTGCTGGGCTCTCCAAGAGGGGCGGAGGAATCAAACCCGGCTCGGCCATGCTGGCTGTGTGCAAGGCAATTGCCCTACCTCTGTGCTATCTCTCAAGCCCCCTACAATAACAAAAGAGAATATTCTACAGAAATAATAACTACCACTTTCCAGAAACTTGATAGTTATTAAGCTAAAAACAAGAAAATTACCAATGGGACTGAAGCAACAACAACCAAAAAAAAAACAAAACCGCAAAACAAAGATATATCGTGGGGGAAAAAATACAGTATTCTTTACTATGATGAAGTATTGTTTCATTTGAACACTTCTCATCAAGAGATAAACCAACACTAATGCTATTCCCTATACTACTAGTAAATATATTTAGCAAAAGCCTACAACTACTTCAGTAAGTGTACAGAAGTCTACTTACACATCTTACACATATTCTGAATATAATCAAAATTCTTAAGTAAAAGTGAAACTGAGCCTAAAAGACAAAGTTCAAGTCAAACACCTCCTGCATGTGAGGTTCCTACTATCTATATTAAAAATGAGTCAGAAAGAAAGAAACAGACAAAGAAGGACTGCACTCATTTGTGGAATATAAAATAACATGAGACTGACACCTGAGGACAGTAGATACAAGGGCCAGGAATATTGTTTCATAGTTGGAAACCTGCCCCATGAGCTCGGGCGAAGGCAGCTGGGATAGAGAAGGGACCACTAAGCCAATGATGGTTGGAGGGATCATTCGGGATGGGAGATAAAAGCTGAAAGTAGATAAAGGACCAAACGTGATAGCCTCTCAGTATTGCAAATCATAATGCCCCGAAGTAGAGAGAGAGAGTAGGGGGAAAATTGTCTGCCAGAGAGGCAGGGGGAGGGTTAGAAAGGGGGAAGGGGCATACCGGGGACATTGGTGGTGGAAAATGTGCACTGGTTGAGGGATGGGTGTTCATTCACTGTATGACTGAAAGCTTTGTAACTGTATCTCCTGCTGATTCAATAAAAAAATGGGTGAAATGACTTATATATCTATTTTAGGACTTAAAGCAAAGTACAAAAGTGAGTTTCTCTGGATCTCAAGACAGCACATTGCCAAACTGTTCCGTTCAACTCATGTGACAGCCGAAATACTATCTCTTCTATCACTGATCCATTTGTTATTGACTTTAGAAGCAATGTCTAGCTTAGAGTGACACTACAGACACTCTCCACAATATTCAGTGAGAGCTCCTAGAGCAGGACATTCCAGCCTGAAACTTGTCCAGCGGTCTGCTTACAATCTAGGTGCCACTATCCCCAGTGCAACAAACTCCCATAGCAATAACAATCAAACGAATCCGGAAGAAATTAGTTTGGTTGTTCTTGTTGTTTGTTCTTAGTAATTTACGATACTGATGCGTTTACACTTACAATACAAATCAAATACATTTGCAACATTATTTACAATACTGTTAACAATAATTAATTCCTTTGAGATAACACAGTCCACAGATATTTCTGCCTCTGGCAAAGGTTGCCCCCTCCAACTCAAAGATCTAGGAAGGGTGTTTTTTTTAAAACTCAGCTACAAGTTTCTGACAGTTGAGAAGTGGAAATCCCAGAGATTAAAAAAAAACAATAAATAAATGCAAACGTCAGAATCTAACAGGACTGAGCCTTGATACCACCTCTCCAACACTTTCTCAGATTGTACAGGGCACCTGCCTATATAAACAGTTATTGAAGTGTATACAAGGGGGGGAAGGAGAGAGAGAGAGAGAGAGAGAGAGAGAGAGAGAGAGAGAGAGAGAGAGAGAGAGAGAGAGAGAGAGTTCACTTGATCTCCTGCAAGTCCAGAAGCACTTAGGACCAAAGCCCTCTCGCCTGTTCCAGTCTGGGCGCGAGTAAACGTCCTCTGCTCCTATTTCAGTCTTCCAGGCGTTTCTCCCCAAAGCCCGACACACGCAGCATCCCTTGAGCATCCCTTGCCTATGGCCTCGAGCTCTTCCTTTTTCTCCACCGCTCAGGCTCAGCCAGACTCCGAGGGAGCCCAGCTGGCACAGCGCGCTCCCCGCCTAGGAGGGTGCAGCGCAGCCGGGGGTTCCCGGGGTTGTGGCTTTCCCTCGCGGGAAACTTCAGCGGCCCCCGCCGCGGAGAGGCAAAGGCCATCAACACAGGGGGTGGCAAGGGCCGTGGCGGGTTCCCAGGCCGTGGCCACGGGGAGAAAGGGTTGCACGGGACCCATGCGTGCCTCACCCACGTGGAGGAAGGGGGCAAGGAAGAGCGGGAGGTGCCCTCGGCTCTCGGGCATCCCCTTTCCTGGTGGGGTAACTGGAGGCAGCTGCCCGCCCGACGCCCCTAGCCGGAGTGTGGGGAGACAAGAGTCCAGGGTCGCACGCCTGGAGAGGGGGCCGCGGGGCCAAGAAGCCGAGCCTGGCGCCTGCCGGGACCGTGCCCCGTGCCCGAGAAGGGCTCTCAGCCTCCGACCACGAAGGAAGCGGAGTAGGGCTTTCCAGCAGGCCCCTGGGTGGGTTCCTGGTCCTGGCCACCCACGCCCACCCGCAGAGGGTCCCCCCCCCCCCCCCCCCCCGCCGCTGCACACACACACACACGCCAGCGACCCCGGCTCCGAGCCGCCCGCAAATGGATGTAGCAGGAGATCTCGGAATCGTCCAGCAGCCGGATGGTGCATTTCATCTCCTGGTGGAGCGATTTGATGCTGGAGCTCCGAAAGTGGATCATCTTCATGGTCCGCCTGCCTCTCGACACACAGCGGCGGCAGGAGGCGAACATGCACCGCGGCCCGGGGACGAGCGGGCGGCTCGGGCGGCGCCACACGCACGTCGGCCGGCGCGCACCGTCCCGAGCCCGCGCAGCTCAGACCCGGCGCGGCGGCGGCCACCGGCGCCAGCGGCCACACATGCCGGGGGCAGGGCGCGGCGGGCCGGGGCGGCGGGCGCGGCTCCTCCCGGAGCTCCTCCCCCGGTGCGCCTCCCGGGCGGCTCCTCTGCTTGCTCTCCTCCCCGCCTGGCCGCCGCCTCCCCGGCCAGCCGCACCTCCTCGGCACTGGGCGCGGCCGGGAGACCCCCCACCCCACCCCGGGGGCGCGCAGAGCAGGGAACCGAGGCCGCGGGCGGGGATGCTTGGCGCTCCGCACGGGCCTGCGCGCGCCGCCGGGCCGGCCGCTCCTGCACCCGCTGCTGCTGGGCCCTCGGGGTCGCGTGGGAGCACCCGGTGGCCTCGGGGCCGTGCGAGCAGCGCGGGTCGGCCCTGCGCGGAGATGCTGGACCTCTGGCGAAACCTCGGGAGGCCCTGAGCGCCGGCGAGCCCACCCCGGGCACAGCGCTCCAGGAACTGCCTCGGAGGGTGACGGGCGTGCCCCCCCACTCCCCCCTGAAGCTTTCTTTCATTTCATGGGCAGAGAGGAGGGGTCTCCGCGGCCCGGGAAGGCCGGGCCTTTCTCCGGAGCCTCCCGGCTCGGTTTCTGCCCGCAGTGCTTTGGGTGAGCGCTAGAGGGACCTGGAGAAGGCGCCCGCCGGCCCCCAGCCCACGCCCCCGCCGGTCCCAGCCCGGACTGTCCAGGATGTGACAGGCGTGGGTCAGCCTGGGGGCGGGGGCTGCGGAACCTGCTGTCTGCTGACCGGCACCAGGTGTCAGGGACACGGATTGTCCAGTCCTGAAGAAGTCCTGGGGTGCAGCACCCAGCGGCCGCGGCCGAACGTGGAGGGCTCTGGGAAGAGGTAGGGTGCCGGGCCCAGGAGTGGAGAGCTGAGGGGGGGTCCCCGCGCCGAACAGGTGGTTAGTGAGAAGCATCGCTATGACTCCTTGCCCGCTGCCGGCCCTGCGGCAGCTGCTCAGAGCCCACCTGCGAGGCTCGCCCTGCCCTGAAGTCCAGCGGATAGGCCTCACCCTCATGCTTAGATGTTCTGGGTCCCAGGACGCAGGTGGCAGGACCTTTTCTCTGCTCCCGATTCCTCCCCCGCTCAGCATCTGCTTCTGTAATCCCGCGTTGCGGCGATTTTTCCAGGCAGAATAGAGTTTATGTAAGAGAGCCTGAGAGTTATTTTTCAGTATTTTGATTATAGGATTGGGCTCTCTATGGTCCACTCGTCCTGGACAAAGGTCTGGGGAGGAGATGCAGATCTGATCAACGGCACAGCTATTGATCATCTGTACAGCTATTGACACATCTATGGTCATGGAATCTCACTCTCTTCCCGGCTTCCGTGGCGAGCCCCTCTCTGTTCTGTAGCTGAGACGCTGGAATGAGAGGGGACCAGTGGAGAGTCAGACCCAGGAGGCACTGCTGGCCTGATCCCTACAGTGTGGAAACTGCCCCAGGAATAGTGTCATCTCTCCCAACCCACGAGCAAACCTTAAATAATCTAGAGCAGGGACTGTATGCCTCCTCAGGGCGCCTCCCATGGGTCACAAGTGAAAACTGCATGAATGGGGGACATGGCACAAGAACAGGTGAGAAGCCAATATGACAGGTGGCCCAGTCGGAGGAAACAAGGTTGGGGGAACACGCTTTCAGAACGGGGTTGAGAAGCATTGATCTGGAGATAAAAATAAATCACCACCCAGCAATAAAACCTTCCTTTTCTGAATTTTTTAAATGTTTATTGAGATTCTGTGGTTTACAATACTGATAATAATGGATTCTCGTGCACAAAATTCCAGTGCCGCACCCATCACCAGTGTACCTTCTCCCTCTCCAAAAGACCCCAAGACCCTCCCCTACAAGCCCCCTGACTCCCAATCAATCGTGTGGATCAGTTCTCCCATTATGTTGCTGTAGGCCTTTGTTGCTACCATATATATGTATATTTATACATATATGTATATATGTGTGTGTCTGTGTGTATAATTAAATTACCTGTGATATATGCAATTCCCACCACCAATGACCAGTGTACCCAATTTCCCTCCTTCCACCCAACCCCACCCCCCGTCAGCCCCTATGGCAAACACTTTTCTTCTCTCTCTCTCTCTCTCTCTCTCTCTCTCTCTCTCTCTCTCCTTTTGGTCATTATGATTTGCAGTACAAGTACTGCAAGGTTATCATATATACCTCTTTGCTTACTTTAGCACTCGACTCTTGTCCAGAGCAACCATTTCCAACTGTCATACTGGTCTCTTCTGTATCCTACTTGTCTTCTTCCCCTTTCTCCCCATGTGTGACAAGCTTCCAGCCATGGGCCAGTCCTCCGGGCATTCATTTCAGTTGTCTATGGGTAATAGTCTCATATGTGTTTTTATGTCTCCAAAATGAGTGCAGTCATTCTGTGTCTGTCCCTCTCCTTCTGACTCATTTCACTTGGCTTGATACTTTCTATGTCCATCCGTTTAAAAGCAAATTTCATGACTTCATTTTTTACTAACAACTGCATAGTATGCCATTGTGTAGATATACCATAGTTTCTTTGTCCGGTCATCTGTTCTCAGGCATTTGGGTTGTTTCCAGATTCCTCCACTCTATCTTTAAGTCCGACATATAAAAGGGATCATACTCCATCTGTCCCATTAAGTCTGACTGATTTCACTCAGCATGATATCCTCTAGTTCCATCCATGTCAAAAATAATACTGAGTTTGTGGCCAGGGGAAATGGGTTAGGAGGACCGGTCAATGGTTGGAACTAAGTACAAGTGTGTGGGGGGAGGGGACTGTGGGTACATAGGATAGAGAAGAGACCAATCTGACAATAATAGCTGGAAATGATCACACTGGACAAGACCTGAAGGTTAAAAGTGGGTAAAAGGATATTCTTGGTAACCTTTCAGTCATTATTGCAAACCACAATGCCAAAAAGGAGAGAGACAGAGAGAGAGAAGAAAAACTCCTGCTGTAGAGGTAGGCAGGTGGTGGTGGTGGGTGTCAGGAGGGCACCTGGGGACACTGGTGATGGGAAATATACACTGGTGGAGGAATGGGTGTTGGAATAATGTTTGATTGAAATACAATCATGAACAGCTTTGTAAGGGTCTATCTCATGGTGATTCAATAAAAAAGTTTTTAAAATTCATGATTCTGTTATTTCTTATAGTTGCATAATATTACATTGTGTGTACGTGTATATATATATATAATTAAATTACCTGTGAGATATACATTTCCTGAAATTTGTACCTTTATGCTCATTGCAGCACTGTTCACAAGAGCCAGAATCTGGAAACAACCCGAATGCCTGAGAACAGAGGACTGGTTCAAGAAACTTTGTTACATCTACACAATGGAATAGTATGCTAGGAGAGATGAAGTCATGAAATTTGCTTATAAATGGATAGACATGGAGAGTATCATGCTAAGTGAAATGAGTCAGAAAGAGAGGGACAGAAAAGAAGGACTGCACTAATTTGTGGAGTATAAAATAACATAACATGAGACTAACACCCAAGGACATTAGACACAAGGGCCATAAGATTGTTCCACAGATGGAAGCCTGCCTCTTGGATGGGGGGAGGGGGGCGCGGAGAGAAGGCAGCTGGAATAGAGAAGGGATCACTAAGAAAATGATGGTTGGAGGGATCGCTCAGGAAGGGAGATGTGTGCTGAAAGTAGGTAAAGGACCAAACATGATAACGTCTCAGTATCTGTATTGCAAACCATAATGCCCAAAAGTAGAGAGTATGGGGGAAATTTCCAGTGAGGCAGAGGGAGGGTGAGGAAGGGGGGTATACTGGGGAGATTGGTGGTGCACTGGTGGATGGATGGATGTTTGAACATTGTGTGATTGTAACTCAAACATGAAAACTCTATCTCATGGTGATTCAATTAAAAAAAAGAGAAAGAGAAAGATACATTTCTCACCACCAATGACCAGTGTACTCAATTTCCCTCCTTCCATCCCACCTCCATTCCCAGTTGGCTCTCTTATACACTTTTCTTCTCTCTCTGTCTCTCTCTCTCTTATTTTGTCATTATGATATAGACATGTGTATATATATATATATATATATATATATAGAGAGAGAGAGAGAGAGAGAGAGAGAGAGATAATTGTTTTTGTTTTGGAACTACACTTAGCTGTGCTCAGGGCTTATTTCCAGCTCTGTTTGCATGAATCATTCCCGGAGGTGCTTGGGGATCATATGGGATAGCCGGGATCAAATCCAGATCATTTCCACGCGAGACAAATGCCCTACCCACTGTACTATCACTCCTACCCTACCAACAATTTCTTGATCCATTCATTTGTAGTTGGGTTGTTTCCATATCTTGGCTATTGTACAAAGTGTGGTGATGAACATAAGTATGCAGATATACTTTCAAATTAATGTGTTTAGAGGAGAGTTAAGAAAAATGGTATTAATGGGTCATATAGGACTTCTATTCCTAATTTTTTTATAGATCTCCATATTACTTTCCATAGAGGCTGAACCAAATTACATTCACACCAACACTAGATAAGGGCTCCTTTCTCACTACAACCTGGTCAACACTGTCTGTTTCTAGACTTGTGGATATGTGTCATTTTCAAAGTTCTGAAATGATATCTCATTGTTGTTTTGATTTGCATTTTCCTGGTCATAAGTTACAATGAGCAATTTTTGATATCCCTGATGGCCATACATATGTCTTCTTTGGGAAGGTGTCTGACAACCCATCCTTTTAAAGTTACAGGACTGGGGATGGAGCAATAGCACGGCGGGTAGGGCATTTGTCTTGCACGCAGCTGATTCGGGTTTGATCCCCAGCATCCCATATGGTCACCTGAGCACTGCAAGGAGTAATTCCTGAGTGCAAAGCCAGGAGTAACCCCTGTGCATCGCAGGATGTGACCCAAAAAGCAAAAAGGAATAATAATAAAAATAAAGTTACAGAACTATTATTATTGTACTGACATTTGGCTCCAAAAAAACCAATTTCCCAGTTTCTCATGTTCATATTATAAAGTTGTATATCAAATTTCAAGAAAGCAGAATGAGATCAAGAAGTTGGGAAAGAAAAGTACAAGTCAAATGACTCCCAGTCTAGAATTGCAAGCAATAGAATTTTGAGGATATAAGAAAAATCGGGGAATGGCTGTCTGACTTGGTTTGGAATGAAAGCTGAAATTCAGCCAACATATAAGGACTCTGTAACCCTGATAAAACAGCAAAGAGCCACAGGTGGTAATATAGATCAATGATCTTCAACCACCAGACCATGACTAGTGCTGGTCCCCAGGTTTAGAAAAAGTGAAAACCAGTGCTCTATGGTCTTGGCTCACGCAGGTCCCTGGATTGATGCAATTTTGCAGGTGTTGAAGAATAGATTGAATAAACTCTGACCTAGACTAATGTACCCACTGAAAACAAAGCTTTGGAAAATCAAGTGTCCATTTCCCAAAAAACTAACATGAAAAGCAGAGGATTTCAAAGAACAGATGCAAGAAATGAGTTTGAAACTGGTCCTAAATAAAACAATGAATGAAACTGTGTCCTTAATTTTCAGTTCAAGTCTTTAAACATTTATATTCTTCCCATGATGTTTCAAATAGAATTTAGTAATATAAAAGGTTAAAACTACTGAAACAAAAAACTACAGGCAAACTAAAAACTTAAGTGAAGTATAACCTTTACCAGACTTCACATATGTAAGGGTCATCATGAAGGAATGGGTAGAAAGAATAGGGATGGGATTGAATGAGAGGTGTTGTATGATTCCTTGTAACTCAAGGAAAGAATCCGAAGAATCAAGAAGGCAGTGTTAAAGTGAATGTTCACATTTAATAAGGTCACTCCTTGTACCCAGGTCTCCTGAGAAAGCTTTAGGCTCTCAGAGAATCACTGATGAGCTGAACATGTCACTGTCACTGTCCTCCCATTGTTCATTGATTTTCTTGAGCCGGCCCAGTAACGTCTCCATTGTGAGACCTTGTTGTTACTGTTTTTGGCATATCGAATACATCACGGGTAGCCGGACATAAAATGAAAAATTATAAAACTTTCAGAATATAATAGAGAAGAAAACGTACTAACCTTCACCCTGGTGATTTTTTTCCAAATAAAACACCAAAAGCATAGTAAGTCGGACTTCATTAATGTTAAGCTATTCTGCTAATTGTTAAAAGAATAAGTAAACAAGCCACAATTGGAGAAAAATTCAAAATAGGGATGGGAGATAAAGTAGAAGAGTTAAGGTGCTTGCCTTAGATGTAGCCGACCCGGGTTCAATTTATAGGATCACCTATAGTCGCCTAAGCATGATCTGGAATGATACTAAGTACAGAGATATGAGTTAATTCTGAGAACTTCCAGGTGTTGTCAACCCAAAAATGCAAAGTATATATCACACTAAAGATTTTTATCAAAAATATTCAAAGAAATCTTTTAAAAATCAATAATAAAAACAGAATCCAATTTTAAAAAATAGTTTCAGTGTGATTGTTTTTTTTACCTTTTTGCATTGATTGAGGCTTGCAATAGCACTGCACTGTCTTCCTGTAGTTCATTGATCTGCTCGAGCAGGCACCAGTAATATCAACATTGTGAGACTTGTTACTGTTTTTGGCATATCGAATACACCACGGAGAGATTGCCAGGCTCTGCTGTGGGGGCGGAATATTCTCAATAGCTTGCCGGGCTCCGAGAGGGAAGGAGGAATTGAACCCAGGTCAGCCGTGTTCAAGGCAAATGCCCTACTGGCTGTGCTATCGCACCAGCCCTGGAAAATACTATAAAAAATTAAAATATATTTTGCAACATCAATAAAAACTATAAAACACAGAAATAAACCTGGTAAGAGATAAGAGCTGTGCAAGACCAACTGCAATCATAAAATTTTTCTGAAGGACACAGGAATTGGGATCAACCAAATTGATTATTTTTCTTTCTTCAAATCAATTTATGAACCTATTACATTTATTGAGGCTTGCAATGAAATGGTTAATGATGGCTTCTTGTTGTCATAACTCCAACACCATATCCATTACCCGTGTACCTACCTTCCTCCCTCAAAGACCACAGCATCCCTCCCTTTCAATCCCTGGCCCCTGCCACCAACTCAATTGTGTGGATCACATCTGATGGGTTGCCTTTGGTCCTTTTTTACTATCTCTTTGTGTGACTTTGACTTCCACATATTGGAGAGAAAGTGATTTCACTCAGCATGTTATCCTCTAGTTCCATCCATGTTGCAGTCAAATACAGTCAAAGGAGCTAAGAGACACTTCACAAAGAAGTGAAAATTAAAACTAGATCTTTAAAATGAAAATAAAATAAATAAAAATGAAAATAAAATAATAAAATGAAATAAAGATCTTTGAAAATTAAAATGATATCTTCTTAGCTCCTTAAATACAGTCAAAGGAGCTAAGAGACACTTCACCAAAGAGGTGAAAATGCCAAATAAGCATGTGTAAAGATTAATAATGGCACCATATACCAATACCAAACTGCAAACTTAACAGATTGAGGTACTTCTATATATTTACTAGAATGGTTAGAATCTAAAACACTGACAATGCCAAATATTAGCAAGAACATGCAGAAACAGGGACTCGTGAGCTTATTGGCCATTAATATATCTTCATTTTTGGTTTTTGCTTTTTAGATGTTTTGTTTGGTTGGAGGACCACACCAAACAATACTCAAAACTTGCTCCTGGCTTTGTGTTCAGGGATCACTCGTGGAGCACTCCGGGGAGCATCTGAGCTGCAAGGGAGTGAGCCTGGGTCAGACACATACAATGCAAGCACCCTACCCACTGTATTATGGCTCTAGCCTCTCTTTTGCCTTGCTTTATTTTGTTTTGGAATCACACCTTGTGGTGTTCAAGACTTACTCCTGGCTCTGAGCTCAGGGACCACTCCTGGCAGTGCTTTAGGAACCATATATGTTGTCAGAGATCAAGTTGAGGTCATCTGTGTGCAAGGCAAGTGTCCTACCCACTGTATTAACTCTCTGAACCCTAGTATCTCTTCTTCAGAAAAAGTGTGTATTCAAGTCACATTTCAAACTTTCAACAATTTTTTTGGTTCTTGCCATTGATATTAAGAGTTCTTGGCAAATTCTGTTCCACAGAAATTTTGAAATGATTGCATTTAGTTTCTTTTATAAAATACTTAATTCTATAGTATTTCTAATCCACATAATTTAGAATGCATTCCTTTTTTACTCTATTGACAGTGGGCATTAAATGCACAAACTTTTAAATTTTCATTAAAGTTGCCTATTTCCTTTCTAAGCCATTCATTGTTAGTAGTGAGCTGTTTAATTTCCAGGTGTTTGATTTGATTTTCTGTTTGTGTGTGTGATTCACTTCTATTTTCAGGGCATCATGATCTGAGAAGATCGTTGAAACAGTTTCTAGCTTCTTAATTTATGTAAAAGTTATGTTTTGTGGCCTAGCATGTGGTCTATCTTGGAGAATGTTCCATGAACACTTGAGAAGAATGTGTATTCAGCTTTTTGAGGATGAAGTGTCCCGTATATATATATATACTAAGCCCCTCTCTTCCATTTCTTCCCTCAGATAAAGTCCTTGTTGAGCTTGAGTCTGGTTGATCTATTGGAAGGTGATAAAGTGGTGTTGAAATCTCCAACTAGTATTGTGTTGCTATCGATGCCTTTCTTCAAGTCAATGAGTAGTTGTTTTAGGTATTTCGTCAGTCCCTCTTTAGATGCATATGCATTTAGGAGTGTGAGTTCCTCTTGATGTTCAGATCCCTTGATCAATAAGAAATGACCTTCACTGTCTCTTGTGACTGTCTTCAGCCTAAAATCAATGTGATCTGATACCACTATGGCTACCCAAGCTTTTTTGAGGGAGTAGTTTTCCTGTAGAATTGTTTTCCAGCCTTTAACTTTCAGTTTGTGTTTGCTCTGACTGTTGAGATGTGTTTCTTGTAGGCAGCAGAATGTTGGGTTCAATTTTCTGATTCATCTGCCACTCTGTATCTTTAAATTGGTGTATTTAGCCCCTGATGTTGAGCGAGATCATTGTTATGGGGTTTTGACCCATCTTTCTGCTGAAGTTTGATGTATTTGAGGGGCTTGTCTTACCTTAAAATAGCTTGTTTCGTTGTTCTTGTAACCATGGATTTGAGTCTATGAAGTTCCGGAGTTGTTGTTTGTCTGTAAAAATGTGTGTTGTTTCTTCTGATATGATATTAATGTGAGTCTGAGCCAAACTGGGTAAAGTATTCTTTGTGATGCATTTATTTTATTGAGTTTTTTCACTATATCTCACCATTGTCTTTGGACCCTGAGGTTTCATCATATAAGTCATCTGTGAATCTTTTTTTTTATGTAGGAGTACTGCTACTTATTCAGCCACGGATTAGCTGATTTAATTGTGCATGTACACCACCTTACTTTTTTTTTCATTTTTTTATAATTTTATTTATTGAATCACCGTGAGAGCAGTTACAAAGCTTTCGGGTCTAAGTCTCGGTCATACAATGAAACACCCATACCTTCACCAGTGCCCATTCTCCACCCCCAATAACCCCAGTATACCCCTTGTCCCACACCCTCCCCCTACCTGTGGGGCATATAATTTCCACATTACTCTCTCTCTACTTTGATCACATTCAATATTTTGACACCAGACCCGCCAGTATTATTTGAGATTTTACCCAACACTCAGATCAGCCGAAAAGGCAACAGTAGACAATTTGTTTTCTATTGCTGGTTACATATGATGTCGCGTGGCTGCAGTAGTGGCTGCGTGATTTTAAAATTCCGAAGTTTTAACACTTAAATCTGGAGGGATTTCTGCCAAAACCTGCTGGGTTCTGAGATTTGCTCCTGAGTCTCTGGGATCATGGCCATTAAGCAGCTTGGTCAGGAGCCAGAAAGGCCATTCGTGGGTGATGACTTGGGGTCTCTTTGGGGTGGGAAGAACAGGATCGGCTCCACTCCCGTCCCGTGAGGCCCAACATGTCTCGTCACTGCGGGCCCAAACCTGACTATCCAATGGCCTCTGGACGATGATGGTCACCGAGCCACCAGGGGCAAGCAGGCAGAGGGACAACACCCTCCCCCCCCCCCCACCCCGGGGTGGTCTGGCAACAGTAACCTACTGTGTGGTCCAGACGCACTTCTGCCAAAACTTGCTGGATTTAGAGATTTGTTTTTGAGTCTTTGGGATCATGGCCATTAAGCAGCTTGATCAGGAGCCAAAAAGGCCGTTCGTGGGCAGTTGGGGTCTTGTTGGGGTGTGGAGGAAAGGACCGGCTCCACCCCCATCCCATGAAGCCCAAAATGTTTCATCACTGTGGGCCCAAACCTGACTGTCCAATGGCCTCTGGAGCATGATGGCCACTGAGCCGCCAAGGGGGAGCAGGCGGAGTGACAACACCCTTTCCCCCCTGGGGTGGCCCAGCGGTAGTAACCTACTGTGGGTTCCGGGCGCATTTCTGCCAAAGCCACTGGGTTTCGACCTTTGTTTCTGATTCTCTGGGATCATAGCCATTAAGCAGCTTGATCAGGAATAAGAAAGGCCATTTGTGGGCCATGACTTGGGGTCTCGTTGGGATGGGGAGGACAGGACTGGCTCCACCCCCATCCCTTGAGGCCCTGCGCGTCTCGTCACTGCGGGCCCAAACCTGACTGTCCTGGAGTGGTCTCTGGAGGATGGCTGCCACTGGGCCGCCAGGGGGAACAGGCCAAGGCATGAAACCTATTCCCACCTGGGTTGGCCCAGCACCGGTAACCTACTGCAGAAACCAGATGCCTTTCTGCCAAAAGCCGCTGGGTTTCGAGATTTGTTTCTGAGTCTCTGGGATCATGGCCATTAAGCAGTTCAATCAGGAACCAGAGAGGCCATGCCTCCAATTATATAGCTGAGCCGGAAGTGGTTTGTGGGTGTCTTTCCCACATACCTAACTTTTGGCCATTTACTTTCTTGGTAAACTTTGCCCCAAGTTTTTGGGGTCTGGCCAAATGCACAGCAGCAATTTTGGGGTATCTGCAAGTCTGAAGGTGCCATCACGCTGCTGATGCACTCGCTTCACAGGTATAGGTTGACCTGCTGGTGGCACCATACCCCCCTCATCTGTGAATCTTAAGGATGCTCCTTTATAAGCAGTTTCTTTCTTTGATCTTGCAGCTTTCAGAATTTTACCTCTATCTATGGTTTTCATCATCCTGATAGGGGTGTGTCTTGGAGTATTTTTATCTGGATTTTTTTTTTACTAGTACCCAGCCTTCTGAATCTGCTCGCATGTGCTCTTCAGCTCTGGGAATGTATCAGCAATGATGCCTTTGACAGTTTCTTCATAAGGGTTTTCTTTCTGTCCCTCTGGGACTCCAACGGTTCTTATGCTATTCCTCTTGGCTACATCCCAAATTTCTCTTAACATCTGCTGGTTTATTTTGAGGCTCTTTTCCATTTTCTGCTGTTGTCTGGAGATTCTCTGAAACTCACCTTAGAGCTCACTGATTCTGTCCTTAGCAGCTGTTACTTTGCTGCTGAGACCTTCCACTGAGTTTTTAAATTCACTACCAGGTTTTTTAAATCTTTCATTTCTGTTTGTAATTTTGTTTGCGTTTTCCTCATTTCTGCTCTCAAATCCTCTTGTATTTTACTTGTGGTTCATTCCATTGTTTCACTTAGCTCCCTAAGCATCCTCATTAGTTCCCTTCTAAATTCCAGGATATACAAGACATTTATAGAATTGTACAAGAAAGAATCCTCCAATCCCATCAAAAATTGGGGAGAAGAAATAAACAGAAGCTTCCTCAGAAAAGAAATACAAATGGCCTTTGGTACTTAAAAAAATTCTCTACATCACTAATCAGCATAAAGTCTCAAATCAATACAACAATGAGATATCATGTCACATCACAGAGACTGGCACACATCAAACAGAACAAGAACAACCAATGGTACTCTCTTTCATTGTTGGTGGGAATGCCGACTGGTCTAGCCTTTTTGGAAAACAGTATGAGCATTTTTTAAAATATGACCCAGCAATGCCACTTCTGGGAATATATTCCTAGAGTGCAAAAAAGCACAGTAGAAATGACATCTATATCTGTACGTTCATTGCAGCACTGTTTACAATAGCCAGAATCTGGAAACAACCTGAGTGACTGAGAACAAATGACTGGTTAAAGAAACGTTGGTACATCTACACAATGAAATACTATGCAGCTGTTAGGAAAGATGAAGTCATGAAATTGGCTTAGAAGTAGATGGTCATAGAGAATGTGAAGTGAAATGAGTCAGAAAGAGGGACAGACATAGAATGACTGCACTCATTTATTGAATCACTTGTCATCCCATTATTGATTTGCTCAAGCAGGCAACAGTAACGTCTCCATTCATCCCTGTCGCGTGCTAGTGTAGCCCAATGACATCTGCTCGCTTCAGGAACACGAAGAGCCTCAAACTGTTTGTTCAGGGTTTTGACAAAGAAGTCTGACCATCTCGTAGGTGGGTGGCCATGCATCCTGTTGACATCCTGAGGAGTCCAGTCGGTAATATCTCTAGTCCAGTGGTCATCTCTAAATCGTATTACATGTCCAGCCCATCTGATTTTTGACACCTTGGCAACAAGACAGCGTCCCTGATTCTCGATCATCAATGGAGGTTGGAACTCTGGATTCCTTCTCTCACTTGAGTGAACCGTGGTACTCCAAGCATAGCTATTTCGATTCCTCTTTGGGTGATCCAAATAGAATTCTCATTCTTTTCATAGGGCCCAGATCTCTGAGGCATATGTTAGTGTAGGAAGAATGGTGAAGTTGAGAAGATGTGCCCAGAGCCGGAGGTTCTTTGTCCTCTCTACAACTTCTCCAATGCTCTTGAAGGAGCTCCACCCCACTCTCTCCCCCTGCACAGTTCTGGTGCCAAGCTGTTCCTCATGTTGACTTCTCCACCCAGGTACACATAGCTGCTGCATTCGAAGATGTTTGTTCTGTTGAGAACAAATGGAATGTCAGGGACTAGTTTGTTTTTTATGGACATTGTATTGGTGATATTCAGTCTGACCTTTCCACACTCATGGTTGAAGTCGGCCAGTATTTGTACCGCCTGGCTAATGTTTGATGTTATGAGAATGATGTCATCAGCAAAACGGAGGTGGTGTAGTTGCCTACCGTCTATCTTCACTCCCATTTCTTCCCATTCCAGTCGTTGCATGACGTTCTCGAGGGTGGCATTAAAGAGTTTCGGTGAAATGGTATCACCCTGCCAAACCCCCTCTCATTATGTCTATGATCACTTCGTTGTAGAATGGTGAGATCCTGGTGGTGAATCCGTTATATAGTTCTTGGAGGATTCTGATGTACTAAGTTTGAACGCCCTATTTGTCTAGGGCTTTGATGACTGCTTCAGTCTCAACAGAATCAAAGGCCTTCTTTAAATTGATGAATGTTAGACAGAGTGGCACTCTCATAAAACCTTAATGAGCTTGGTCACCGTGTGGATATGGTCAATCATGCTGAATCCTTTTCGGAACCCGGCTTGTTTGCATGGTTGTCCTTCATCTAGCGTTCTGCCTATTCTATTCAGGATGACTCAACTGAACAGCTTGTATATGATGGACAGCAGGCAGATTGGGCAATAGTTGCCAATGTTGTGGACATTTCCCTTCTTGTACAGTAGAATGATCCTGCTGATTTTCCACTGGGACAGAACCTTGCATTCAGATAGGTAGCGTGTGAAGTGCCAAGCCAGTGTATTGACGGGAACTGGTAGCATATTCTTCAGGTGTTCAGATCTGACCATGTCTGGAATGGGTGCTGTACACTTCTTTACCAACCAAATAGCATGTCAGATTTCAGTGGTAGAGCGTTGGGGACGACATATACATACTGCGGAATTTGGTATGTGGGCTTGTGGAGGTGGCTATCTAAGAGATCTGTGTAGAACTCCTGGATAATCTTCTCCATTGCCCTTCTGGAAGATGTGATAGATCCATCAGGATGTTGGAGGGCAGGCATCTTGATCTTATTATAGTTGGCAAAGGACAGGTGAGCATTACGAATATTTTTCCTGGCTTCTGCCGCATTGGCCAACACTGCTGCTCTTCTCTCTTTGAGGTCTTCCTTTATCGCTTCTCTGCACAGTTTTGCGAGCTTGGACATTAGTTTGTGGTTGTCTGAGGCTTATGCCAAACGACTTTGGTGAATGAGCTCAAGGGTTTCTGAAGACAGGCATCTTTTTGTGGCTTTCACACTCTCGGCATTCCTCATGCAGTCATGGAGGTACTGAACCAGTTGATGGTATTCCTCGTCAGTGTTGTCAATGATGGCATCTTCTCACATTACCGCAATAGTGCCAAAGAGCTCCCAGTTGGTGGTTATTCTGAGAGTTCTCTTCTTAAACTTTGTAGTCCTTTTTCCCTGCTCTGTGAAGTAGAATTTTGCACGAAGGAGACGTTGGTCCGATCCCGTTTGGAATTTTATAACAATAGTGACATCGGTCAGACAAAACCGATGATTGAATATGATGTGGTCAATTTCGCTGTGGAATTTTCCACCAGGAGACTCCTCTGTCCGACATTTAGATTCGGCCTTCTGGAACTGTGAGTTACCATGGATGATCTTGGTCGACATGATGAACTCACACAGTCTTTCACCCTGTTCATTCCATTCTAGGCCATGGGTCCTGATCTGGAGTTCTTTGGCTGATCTTGGTCCTATCTTGGCATTAAAATCACCAACAATGATCTTGTAGAAGGTGCGGTCTTCGTCATAGAACTTCTCCAGCTCCATGTAGAACTTCTCAATTTCTTCTTCATCGTAGTTAGATCTTGGTGTGTAGACAATGAAGCTAGAAACTGCCGGCAGTGAGCCACATATATTCAAGTGTAATCATCAGATTCTGGTTGTTAGGCATTTGAATGAATCAGTGGTCATGGTCAAGTTCATGTTGATAAGGACACCAACACCACTGATGCCTCTATTGTTGCATGTTCTGAGGAACAGTTATTCTCCAGTGTTAAAAATGGCATGATGTGATTGATCCCTTCTCGTCTCGGTCAGACCAATAATGTCATACTTGATCTTCTGTGCTTGCACCATCAGGTCCTCAATGGACTCTTCCAATGCCAGTGTATGTGCATTGAAAGTACAGACAGTCATTTTAGTCCTTCTTCGTTTTGGCAGCCTAGTTCGGCCCTGAGAGTTCATCAGCTTCTCCTCACTCATCCTTCTTAACGTTGCCATATTGGGGGCTCTTTCAGGGCCAAGGGGGATGAGACCCATTGCTTTTACTGTTTTTAAGCATATCGAATATGCCACGGGTAGCTTGCCAGGCTCTACTGTGTGGGCAGGATACTCTTGGTAGCTTGCCATACTCTCTGAGAGAGATGGAGGCTTTTAGGGCGGCCTCTAATCGCCCTTACAGGTGTTCCCATGGTTCACACCATATTTGAGCTTCATCAAATATCGTACGGAGAATGGGTGTTAAGTTTCTTATTACGTGTCTGGAAAGCGGCCTGGAGTGTGGTGGTGGCTGGGTAGTGGAGGTAGTGGAGGTTGGCCAATGAGGTATTTATCTGGCACCAGCAGGGTGGTTCTTCTGGTTGTGGTCCCTGGGTCACCGGAGATTGGTGGAAGCAGGCAGACCTGTTTCCGGGTCCCATTGAGCCTGGAGTCCAAGGTCACAAAGGTCCACTTTACCTGATTCTGTGAGGCTTCACTAATGTGTGAAGCTCGCCCTAAGCACCGGGAAAGTGGCCTGGAGCGTGATGGCGGCTGGGTAGTGGAATTTATTTATGGAATATGAATATAAAATATCATAATATCCTAACACCCAAGGACTGTAGAGACAAGGGCCAGAAAGATTTCCTATAGTTGAAAACCTTCCTTATGAGCTTGGGGAGAAGGCAGCTGGGATAAAGAAGGGATCTCTAAGTCAGCGATAGTTGGAGGTACCGCTTAGGATGGGAGATGTGTGCTGAATGTAGATAAAGGACCAAACATGATAGCCTTTCATTATCTGTATTGCAAACCATAATACCCATTGTAGGATAACATTGGTTTGTCCTTTCTGCCTTGCCACAGGGAGCTTAACTTTATTGGGTTGCACCCATTCACAGTGCTCCTGAGGCACTCCCATTCCCTGTGTTTATCTGTAAACTCTTTGTTTGTGCTATGCTTCCCCAATAGGTCAATCACCTTTATCTCCTAATCAGACTCTGTTAACTTGTAAATATTGCTTTTCTCTCTCCTTATATCCTTTGCATAATTAATTCAAATCAATGTCTTTTTGTATAGACACAAGAAGACATCTAATGCTATGCTTTTGTAACTTGGGAGTTAATTGACTCCAAATAATATTCACTCCTGGGCATCTGTTTTCTCAACTTAAGCCTCAGTTTCCCTTAGTTCCTAGCACCCCAAAAGCAGGGTCCTGACGAGAGACTAGATGGACCCAGGGCAAGCTGTGAGCTACCCTGACATCAAAATGGGCCAGGCAAAAGAGCCATAATACTTAACTATAAGATAAGAGCATGATCATGGACAAATTCTGTCATGGTCCAAAAAGTAATGACTGGATTAGGACCCTGCTAGAGTTAGGAAAGATTAATCTGGCCTGAGCACTATAGTCTGGGATTTATAGCAAGATGTCACCAGGAGAGCCACCCTACAAACTTAATGTACCTTTTACTGTGTCCATACAAAATAACTAATATTAAGAAGTAGAAGTAAGATGAATATTTAAATGGTTAAGGAAAGGAGAAAAACCTGTAGGTCGTATTTTGCCCTTGAGCCGGATTTCCTGGCTACAGGAGATCAAGAAGGGCTTTCATATGTTGATTGTGCACCAGACCTAGGTGTGGTTGCTACCCTCAATGCTGGGAGGATGGGAGACTAGAGAGAGACCAAGGTTGGGAGTCAAAGCGCAGAGAGCTAGCAATGGAGACAGGAGGAGACAGGAATGAGGGGCAGTGTGAGACTGGAATAGGGAGCTTAATGAGATTGGAACAGGCATGTGGGGAGAGTAGAATAAATGGCTACTGATCACCAACCAGCTTGGCCCTCGTTTCCTCCTTCGTCCACCCCTGGTATCAGCCGTCCCTGGTGGGCAAGCTGCATTAGACCACTGAAAGCAGGCAGCGAGAGACAGACAGCTGTGGGATCCTAGTGGCTTAGTGATTTCACAACCCATAAGTAGATAGAAAGTAGGAAATTGTCTACCATAGAGGAGGGCAGCTCGGGGTGGGGAGGGATACTGGGGACATTAGTGGTGGAAAATGTGAACTGGTGGAGGGATGGGTGTTTGATCATTGTGTGATTGTAACCCAAACATGAAAGCTTGTAACTATCTCATGGTGATTCAATAAAATTTTAAAAAAAGCTAATGTTTTGAGATCATAATGTAACCTTTATGTAAGTTCCAGACTTTTCCTTTGTAAAAATTGAAAGGTTATTTCTAATAGATCTAATAAAAAAATAATTCTCCATTGAAAAAAAAGTACCCAAGATCCTCAACTAGTATCTTTATGTATGTACAATATGCATCATCCATAAGAATCTATCCTTCCTCTTAGCATTCTAATTTCTACAATCAAGGACCAATTCTCTTGTCTTGTTACTCTACCAAAGATTAGTGAATACAACTGGTCTCTGTTCTCTCCCTCTGATTTACGTCACTCAACATAGTACCCTTCAATTCCACCCATGTTGCAGCAAACTGCATGATTCATCTTTTCTTGTGGATTCGTAGTGTTATGCACAACCTCTATATCTATCTCTGTTGCACTGTAGCACTGTTCTGTTGTTCATTGATTTGCTCGAGAGAGCCTAGTAACATCTCCATTTTGAGACTTGTTGTTACTGTTTGGCATATTGAATACGTCACAGGTAGCTTACCAGGCTTTGCCGTGTGGGCAAGATACTCTCAGTAGCTTGCTGGGCTCTCTGAGAGGGGCAGAGGAATTGAACCCGGCTCGCCCCGGGGCCAGCCGCATACAAGGCAAATGCTCTACTGCTGTGCTATCGCTCCAGCCCATCTCTCTGCTGCTGAACATTAAAGTTATTTCCATATCCTTGTGATTTTACTAAGCACTGCAATAAATATAGGTGTTCATGTATATTTTTAAATATATATATATATTTTATATTTTGGTAGTCGATGCCAAGAAGTGAAACTGCTGCATCATACAGGACCCTTATTCTTTTTGGAGAAATCTGTATTGTTTTCCACAGGAGCTGGACCATACAAAATGCCACCAGTGAAAGGCACCTCTTTTCTTTTCTTTTCTTTTCTTTTCTTTTCTTTTCTTTTCTTTTCTTTTCTTTTCTTTCCTTTTCTATCACATCACCACCTGTGAGTTTAAAATGTGGGTGCCTCAGATAGAGAAGGGAGCACCAAATAAAGGGTGTTTGGAGGATCCTCCCAGGAGGGGAGATGCATGTTGAAAGCAGACTATGGACTGAACATGTTTGCCACTCAATGCCTCTTTTGCAGACCACAAAACCCAAAAGGAGAGAGAGAACAAAAAGGAATGCCCTGCCACAGAGGCAGGGGGGGGATGGGGGGATGGGGGTGGGGTGGATGTTATCCATGGTGGTGGAAAATGGGCACTGGTGGAGGGATGGGTATTTGATCATTGTATAATCGAAACCCAAGCACAAAAAATTGTAAATCTACAACTGTACCTCATGGTGTTTCATTAATAAATATTTTTAAAAAAATAAAATAAAAATAAAAAAATAAAAGATACCTATTGAAAAAAATGTGGGTGCATGACACTTGCATTTGGTAGCCAAGAACTGCCCCTCCCTGACACACACACCAGCCTCCTCAGCAGAGGAACAAAGAGTCCAGGGACCACAGATTGATGGTCAAAATGCCCTTTTAATGCGAGCTGTTAGCATACTTAGAGCACATCTGAGAGGGTTCTAAGTATAGGACTGCATGTAGGTGTGATTGATCTTTTACAGAAACAATTCTCTTGGGGGCGTTAACCTAGGAGACACTCTCTCTCCCAGGCACTATATGCAGCAATTCATCCAGGGGTGGCAAGCATTATATTGCTTTTCTCTTTCCCTAGCTACAAGTAAATATTAAACAATTAAGTTTAATTCTTATTAATACTTGTGGTTATTTGGATAAACACAGTAAGAGATATAGATTCCAAAACTTGAGGACTCGCTTGGGATGCAAGATGCGTGCTGAAAGTAGAATATAGACCGAACACGATGGCCACTCAATACCTCTGTTGCAAACTACAAGACCCTGAAGGAAAGAGTGAGCAAAAGGGAATTCCCTGCCACAGAGGCGGGGTGGGGTAGGGGGGATGAGGTGTGGAGGTGGGAGGGCTACTAGGATTATTGATGGTGGAGAATGGGCACTGGTGGAGGGATGGGTACTTAATCACTGTAAAACTGAAACCCAAGCATGAAAGTTTGTAAGTCTGCAACTGTACCTCATGGTGTTTCACTAATAAAAAAAAAAAAAAAAACTTAGTCCCAGACTAGGTCCTCAGGCCAGTTTAGTTCTTCCTTACACATGGGGGTCCTATCTCTAAAGTCATAACGGCTTACATCAAGACATGCTTTTATGCTTTCTAGATCGTCCCATTTCAATATTTGCCGCGCCCCCAGGTCCATCCCAGTCCAGTGGCAGGACCTCCCTTTTGGGGTGTTAATAAGAGTACAGCCTCATATATTAAGGAACCACGTACTCCCTATGGCAACCACAGCTAGAGACGTGTAATTATGATGGATGCCCAGGAGTAGAAATATTTCAAAATCAATTGACTCCCAAATAGTAGAAGCATGGCATTAATGGCTTTTCTGTGCCGAGCAAAGAACATTACTCTATAGTAAAATATGAAAAGGCTATAGGGGAAATAGTAAGGCAAATAATTCACTACAAAGTCCAGAGTTACCCGAAAGTTTTGACTTATAAATAACCAAGGCTGAACTTAGGATATGTAACAATGAGAGGTAAAGCACAAAGGAAAAGTTAAGGATCAACTCAACGGATTAGAGGTGCTCATAAGGGCGCTGTATGTTCCTCTGGTGGGGTGAGAGGAAGGGGCAATTCACTGACAAAGCCTAAAGCCTTCCAACAAGCACCAACACTTTTTTTCCCCATGTTCTTGGTATTCTCAATGGCATGAGATGACAGCTAGTTATCATTTTAATTTGGATTTCCCTGATAATAATTAACAGACACTTTTTATACACCCATAAACCATCTGTATGTCTTCTTTGGAAAGGGTCTATTCATCTCCTTGGCACATTTATTGATGAAGTTGGTGGATTTGTTTTGTTTTGAGCTTCTAGGTGCTTTATTAGGAGTTGGATACCTTGGATATTTAAGTCATTTATCTAATGTGTTGTTCTCAAGTGTTTTCTCACATCCAGTAGGGCGCCTTAATATATTAGCCTGTACTCCTATTGTCATGCAAAACTTTAAACTCTGATTTGGTCCTTTTTGCTTATTTTTGCTTTTTTTCTTCTTGTATTTTTCTCTGGAATCAAATTGTTGAGGACACTTTTGATAACCAGATCCTGAAATGTTTTCTCTTTTTCTTCTATGTATTTTATGGATTATGATCTAATCTCTAGGTCTTTAATCCACTTTGAATTAACCTATGTGTATGATGTGAGATATGAATCCATTTTTTTCTGCATGTGGTTGTCCAGTTTTCCCACTACCATTTGTTGAAGAGGGTTTTCTTGCTCTACTTCATTCACCCAGCTTCTTATTGTAGATTGATATCCATAGGCTTTAAGATGTATTTCTGTGTTTTCAATTCTAGTCTAGAATCAAGAAAGGTCAGGCCTTATTTTACTACCATGTATTCTTTAATTGCCATAAATTTACAGTGTAATTTTGTCAGAAAATGCAATAGCCCACCTCCTTTCTCATAATGACTTCTGTTATTCAGAGAAATTTATATTCCATGCAAATTTTAGTATTGTTTGTTCTGAGGTCTTAAAGAATGTCTTTGGAATATTGATGAGAATTGCATTAAATATGTATAATTATATTAAATTATACAAGTTGTATTGTATTAAATATGTCTGAGTAGGATGGTCATTTTGAGAATGTTAATTCTTCCAATCCATGAACATGGAATATATTTCCATTTCCTTATGTTCTCATCTATTCCTTTCATAAATGACATAGTTCTTAAGGTACAGGTTTCTCACATATTTTAAGTTGACCCTTAAATATTTGATGTTTTCAGATACTATTTTAAATGCATTGGTCACTTTTATCTCTTTTCTTTAGATAATTATTTGCATAAATAATTTGGGGGATTTAGGTGTATTGATTTTGTAACCCACTTTTTTGCTATACTAGTCTATTGTTTTTTTAAAAAAAATAGTGGAATCTTTAGGGGTTTCTTATGTACATTTTGATGTATGTGAATATAATGATAGTTTGGTTTGTATCCCTTTGAAATTATTTATTTGTTCAAACAGGTATTTGTAAAATCTTCAGAGTTTTCTACCTATAAGAGCATACCACTTGATATCTGAAAATAGAGATGATTTCACTTCTTCAAAATTTAGATTTTTGTAGAAATATACATTTTTCTTACCTACTTGCTCTGCCTCTAACTTCTAGTACCCTTTTAAAGAGAAGTGGCAGGAGTGGACATTGCTTGCCCTGCTCCTGACCTTAGCTCAGTGTTTCATAATCAAGTATAATCTCACTGTGTGTTAATCATATAAAATTTTTATTCTGTTGAGTAGTTTTATCTTGTGTGTAGTTTTATTTAGTATATTTATATGTTGAAAAAGTGTTAAACTTCATCAAATGCTTTTTTATATATTTAACATGATCATGCTTTTTTCTTCCATTTTTATTAACGAAAGAAAAAAGTATCACTGGTTTTTATATGTTAAGCCATCCTTGCTTTCCAGTAAAAAATTCCACGTGTTCTTATTTATAATCTTTTTTTATGCTAAGTTTATTTTGCTAATATCTTATTGAATATTGATCACTTGACTTCCCGTTAATCATTGATTTGCTCGAGCGGGTGCCAGTAACGTCTCCATTTGTCCCTGTCACGTGCTAGTGTAGCTCAATGGCGTCTATTTGTTCTAGGAACACGAAGAGCCTCAAAGTGATCATTCAGGATCTTGATGAAGTCTGACCATCTGGTAGGTGGGCGGCCACGCAGTCTTTTGATATCCTGTGGAATCCAGTCAGTAACAGCTCTCGTCCAGCGGTCATCTCCAAATCTCATTACGTGTCCAGCCCATTTGATTTTTGAAGACTATTAAGTATTTATAAAGAAGATTTTTCCGTTTTACTTTCTTGTAATATCTTTGTCTGACTTTGTTATAATGATCTTCGGATGAAAATTATTAAGTATTTCCTCCTCTTAAATTTTTTGGAAATTTTTAGAAGAATTGGAGTTAGTTCTCAAAATTAGTTCACTCGTAAAGCCTTCTGGTCAAGAGCTTTTCTTTGCCACAAGATATTTTAAATACAAATTCACTCTTCTTACTAATTATAATCGACCCAAACTTTCTAATTTTTCTTGGTTTTGTTTTACAAAGTTTTGCATTTCAAAGAATCTTTCAACCCTTCATAGTCATCTTTTATGATCCTCTTTATTGACGTAGAATAAGCAAGAATGTTACAATTTTTTATTTTATTGAGAATTCTCATATTTATTCTTCATGCATCTAACTAAACTCTGTCATGTTGAACTTTGCAAATAATCAGTTTTTAGTTTCACTGAATTTTCCCTATGTTCTCCTATTTGCTATTTCATGTGCATCTACTCTAAACTTTACTTCCTTCCTTTCCCTAGATTTCATTTTAGCTTAAGATCTTTATTTTGTCTCTCTGGGATATATTCCCAGGAGTGGTATTGCTGGGTCAAATGGGAGCTCAGTGACATCTGCACTTGTTTGTTCATTGCAGCACTCTTTACAATAGCCAGAAACTGGAAGAAACCTGAATGCCCAAGAACAGATGACTGGTTGAAGAAACTTTGGTACATCTACACAATGGAGTACTATGTAGCTGTTAGAAAAGATGAAGTTATGAAATTTACATACAAGTGGTACAATATGGAAAGTATCATGCTAAGCGAAATGAGTCAGAAAGAGAGGGATAGACATAGAAAGATTGCATTCATCTGGGGGATATAAAGTAACGAAATATGAGATTAATACCCAAGAATAGCTGAGATCAGCACCAGGAGCATTACTCCATAACTTAGAGGCCAGCCGGGTATCCTAGAGGAAAGGGCAGTTCAGATAGAGAAGGGAGCACCAAATAAAGGGTGTTTGGAGGATCCTCCCAGGAGGGGAGATGCATGTCGAAAGTAGACTATGGACTGAACATGTTTGCCACTCAATGTCTCTTTTGCAGACCACAACACCCACAAGGAGAGAGAGAACACAGGAGATTGCCCTGCCACAGAGGCGGGGGGGGATGGGGGGATGGGGGTGGGAGGGATATTATCCATGGTGGTGGAAAATGGGGACTGGTGGAGGGATGGGTATCTGATCATTGTATAATCGAAACCCAAGCACAAAAAATTGTAAATCTACAACTGTACCTCATGGTGTTTCACTAATAAAAAAAAAAAGATCTTTATTTTGTAAAATATGTTTGTAAATTGAAGATCTTTCTTTTGGAAGATTGGGAAGCTATGGCCAATATTCAAAAAAACCCTGCAGTACCAGAGATTGAATCTGGGACTCCATCAAAATCTGGACTTCAGAACTTTGAGCTATCTCCCATGCCTCCCAAGAACTTTATTTTCATTTTGAGCCTATATTGCCATGAATATCTGCTGAAACTGCTTTTTACTGTGTCCCAGATTGTAGGCATGCTCGCATTTTCATTCCTCTGTGTTTTCTAATTTCTCTAGTAATTTCTTCCTTGATTCACTAGTTGTTTAAAAATGTGTGATTCATTCCCACAATTTTGTGAATTTCTTGAATTCCTTTCTAATTTCCTTTTTTTTTTTGTATATTCTATAGTCATTTTCTTTCTTTTTATCAATGAGGGAGCTGGATTGATAGCACAGCAGTAGAGAGTTTGCCTTGCGCACAGCCAGCCCGGCTGAGCCGGGTTCGATTCCTCCACCCCTCTCAGAGACCTGGCAACCTACCAAGAGTTTCAATATGCCAAACACAGTAACTAGAAGTCTCACAATGGAGACGTTACTGGGCCCGTTCAAGCAAATCGATGAACAACGGGAGGACAGTGTTTTGTTTTTATCAATGAGAACTGTGGAAAACGTCATAAAGTAAAACTTAACTCTGATAATATACAAAAAGTCTGTTTCTTTTTAGCTCTAGTCCTATCTCTTTCAAATATTTGGTTCACAAAGTACATTTCAATGAGTTAGGTGTAGCTCAATACAAAACAGTAACTATTTTTAATTTTATTTTTTATATTTTTAACTCATTTTTGTACCAATATAAAATATAGAAGTAATAAGTTTAAAATCACAAAGATAATACTGGGAAAGAAAATTGTGAGAAACTTCCTCTGGAAGTTGAAAAAAACCTCTACAGAATTTAGAGTTCCAAAATAGCTACACCAAACAGAATCTGTCAATGCAATTACTATCTATGCAGAGAGATTTCTGGTACTTTCTCCTCTGCCATGTCCCTGGATTCTTCCCCACAATTTGTTTTAAAACATTCTAAAGAGGAAATGTAACCTATAACAATATTGATCAAAAGATATAATTAAATCATACTTGTATCTAATTCCATTTTTGTATGTAAAAATTTTAGACATGTTTATTTCTAGAACATACTTTTGCCTTGAGTTAAACTTTAAAAAGCTCCTTGGAGGCCAGCCACACATGCTAGGGGAAAAGGCAGCTCAGATAGAGAAGGGAGCACCAAATAAAGGCTGCTGGGAGGATCCTCCCAGGATGGGAGAAGCATGCTGAAAGTAGACTATAGCCAAACATGATTGCCACTCAATGCCTCTTTTGCAAACCACAGCACCCAAAAGGAGAGAGAGAACAAGAGGGAATGTTCTGCCACAGAGGCAGGGTGGGATGGGGGGATGGGGGGCGGGAGGGATACTGACCTGTGGTGGTGGAAAATGGGTACTGGTGGAGGGATGGGTATTTGATCATTGTATAATTGAAATCCAAGCAAAAAAATTTGTAAGTCTACAACTGCACCTCATGGTGTTTCACTAATAATTTTTTTAAAAAATTCATAAAATACAGCAGTAAAAAATCAGGGTCACTAATTAGAAATTCATTATGAATTCCTCAAACTGGTTTTGTTTGCCTTGCTTTTTCTTCTTCTGTTTAACTTAAATCTCATGTTTAGAATCAGCAACTGAACCAATATCTCCATGCAAATAACAGTATCATTATTACTATAAACCCAAATGTGGCTGCTATTAGCTTGAAAGTCAAAACTTGAAAGACAAAAGTTTGTGCCAAAAATATCCTTGATTTGCTATGTATTAGCAATATTAGAACATGGAGGAATTCTTCTTCACCCAAACCAGCTTACTCCCAGTTTGTAATTAGAGGTTTATAGGGATGATAGGAAAAAATAAGTTGAAAATAAAAATCTGGTATGGATGAGGTGAAAGTGAGTTCAGTTTCCAGAGGCTTTGGTTTCATTATCTTTTACTCTGTGGTTTAATACATCCCTAAGAAATGGCAGTCCATTCCTGTAAAACTTCAAGATAATATCATCAAACATCCACCTCTAGGGGACTGTATGACAAAGTTCAGGAGTCTCTCAGGAGGGTTTGGTGTTTGCTCTTTTCCTTCCATCCATAGCTAGACAAGGTTAAACATTAAACACACAAGTGAAATGAAAGCACCCTTGAGGTCTTAGACGCAGAGCAAAGACCAGTGAGAATGAGAGTATCTAAGAAATAAGCATATTGAGAATGAGACAGAGTCTCTATTGCTCGCTGGATTGCTTGTTTGCAATACCACCTCAGCCCAACATCTACTAGTAAAATAGAATATGTCACATGTTTCAATTCTTTCTAAGATTATTGCAAAAAGAATTTAAAAAGGGCTCCTGCATAAGATTGGTAACAAGAGCAGAATATTGGTTACAAAGTTAGAAAAATTTAAATGCCTCACATCACATAAATTCAGAACTGTTCTTTTATCTTCTTGCATAGAAACAGTCTAAGTGGACCACTGAAAGGAAAAATGGTATGTTATTATATGCTACTCTTTAGAATATCATCGTAATTCTATAATGATAAATACAGATGCCATTCCATATCATGAAAAAAATACTGATTCAATTTATCAATTGACTGATATTACTGCAGCTATCAGTAACTGTTCCACTTAGCTGTATTAGAAGGCTTGAATAAAATACTTGGGGAAATCTATTTGGTCTGCAAAGCACCATATCAGACTGCTAGCATCAAAGTGGCTTTTCCTGGGGCTGGAGAGATAGCACAGCGGGTAGGGCATTTGCCTTGCACGTGGCTGACCCTGGTTCGATTCCCAGCATCCCATATGATCCCCTGAGCACCGGCAGGAGTTACTCCTGAGTGTAGAGCCAGGAGTAACCCCTGTGCATCACCAGGTGTGACTCAAAAAGCAAAAAAAAGGTGGCTTTTCCTATGCTGTTGGGCTCTTGGGAACTGTATGAATGATTTGTACACAAACTCAGAAAGTTAAAATTGTACATTAAAGCATACAGGTCCAGGTCCTTCCCCAGATGTTCATACATCTCCTTTATGCCTCCTTTCCCATGAATGATCTCACCTGTCCTATTTCTAACACTCTCCCACTCTATGAATGCATGAACGATCTCATCTATCTTGCCCCTGACACTCTCCCATACCTGTCTGGTCCCATGCAGTCTACTCACCTCCCATGAATGAAGGCCGGTCTCATCCCTGCATCACTCTCTAACCCAGGTATGCTTCCCCGAGTCTCCAGCCATGGCCATGTATATGTTGGTGAGATTCTTATGCTCTGTACGTGTCCTCAGGCCGGGCTTCCCAACAGTACCCCAGCTGTCTTTTGTCATCCTGTCCCAACTTTCCTAGTCTCCAGCCACAGTCAGGTTCACTTGGATAAGACTTCTGTGCTCAGCACCTTGTCACTACTTGGGTGTCTGAGCCCTGCCTGAATCTGAGCATTTTGGGGCATCTGTCTGGGCACTCAGTCTACCTGATATTTCACACTGAAGAGAGGGAGAGTCTGAGAGGGAGCAAGGAGACAGAGATGGAACTGAGGTCTTCCTTTTATTGCTGCCATGTCCAGTCATCCCATTATCTATTCTGATTGGTTACCTGTTCCAAGGGTGAGATTTAAAGTAAGGGCTAAATTCATCTGGCGTTCCACCCTTCTGCTCCTGCTATATCAAGATGACTGGTGATGAATCATTGAGGTAATAAATTAAGATTTTGTGATGAAACATGACAAAAACATTGCAAGTATTTGTGCACTCATGAGGCTCTACACAGCACAAATTTTATCTGAAATCTTGGTTTCATGCAGAGAGAAATTCTCATCTCATTTGTAAATGTTTACAGCTCTGAATTGAATTGTGAATAAGGAATACATAAAGAATCTAGCAAGATACAAACCCCTCAGTACATAATAATACAATCACACTACTAAACCACTGAATGGTTCCAGCCTTCCAGGAAGCATAAGAACAAGTACCACACTATTTTTATATCAAAGTGTGTTGGCATTCAAAGTAAAAGAATGGTTGAATTAAAATGACTTTTATTCTGCAAATGATTCTCAGCCTGCAGATTTGTTAAAGGATGTTCCCAGCGTAATTAAAATAGCTTCCTTAAATCAACATCGTCAAAATGGCAATACTCTCAAAAGCATTATACAGATTCAATGCGATCCCTATAAGGATACCCATGAAATTCTTCAAAGAAATAGATCATGCACTCCTGAAATTCATATGGAACAACAAACGCCGACGAATAGCTAAAGCAATTCTTGGGAAAAATACCTGGGGAGGCATTACCCTTCCCAACCTCAAACTCAACTACAAAGCGTTAATAATTAAAACAGCATGGTACCAAAACAAAGCCAGGGCTGTAGACCAATGAAACAGGGTGTATTACCTGTACACACAATCCCAAAAGTATGAACATCTAATCTTTGATAAGGGAGCAAGAAATGTGAAGTGGAACAAGGAAAGCCTCTTCAACAAATGGTGCTGGAATAACTGGACAACCACATGCAAAAAAATGGGCTCAGACCTCGACCTAACACCATGCACAAAAGTCAGATCAAAATGGATTAAAGATCTCAACATCAGGCCAAAATCCATAGGGTACATTGAAGACAAGGTCAGCAAAACTCTCCATGATATTGAGGGCGAATGGTATCTTCAAAGATGACACTCCACTGACCAACCAAGTGGAAACAGAGATAAACAAATGGGATTATCTTAAATTAAGAAGCTTCTGCACCTCAAAAGCCACAATAACCAGAATACAAAGACAATCTACAGAATGGGAAAGGATATTTACTCAATACCCATCTGATAAAGGGTTGATATCAAGTATATACAAAGCACTGGTTGAATTCCACAAGAAGAAAACATCTAACCCCATCAAAAAATGGGGTGATGCCCATTGCCTCTTTTGCAAACCACAGCACCCATAAGAAAGAGAGAACAAAAGGGAATGCCCTGCCACAGAGACAGGGTGGGATGGGGGGGATGGGGGAGTTGGAGGGATACTGGGATCTGTGGTGGTGGGAAATGGGCACTGGTGGAGGGATGGGTATTTGATCATTGTATAATTGAAACCCAAGCACAAAAATGTGTAAGTCCGTAACTGTACCTCATGATGTCTCACTATTAAAAAATTTTTTTAAAATGGTGCTGGAGTGATAGCACAGGGGTAGGGCGTTTGCCTTGCACGCAGCCAACATGGCTGACCCAAGTTTGATTCCTCCACCCCTCTTGGAGAGCCCGGCAAGCTACCGAGAGTATCTCGCCCGCACGACAGAGCCTGGCAAGCTCCCCGTGATGTATTCGATATGCCAAACACAGTAACAACAAAGTCTCCAATGGAGATGTTACTGGGCCCGCTCAAGCAAATCGATGATCAACGGGAGGGCCTTTACTTTTACTAAAAAAAATGGGGTGATGAAATGAACAGAAACTTTCCCAAAGAAGAAATCTAAATGGCTAAAAGGCACATGAGAAAATGCTCTACATCATTAATCATCAGGGAGATGTAGATCAAAACCACAATGAGATATCATTTCACACCACAGAGAGAGGCCCTCATCCAAAAGAACAAAAGCAACAGGTGTTGGCGCGGATGTGGCGAGAAAGGGACTCTCTTTCACTACTGGTAGGAATGTCGACTGGTTCAGCCCTTTTGGAAAACAATGTGGACGATTCTCCAAAAATTAGAAATTGAGCTCCCATTTGATCCAGCAATACCACTCCTGGGAATATATCCCAGAGAGGTAAAAAAGTATAGTTGAAGTGACATCTGCACTTGTTTGTTCATTGCAACACTGTTTACAATAGCTAGAATCTGGAAAAAAGCTGAGTTCCCGAGAATAGATGACTGGTTAAAGAAACTTTGGTACATCTACACAATGGAGTACTATGCAGCTGTTAGAAAAGATGAAGACATGAAATTTACATACAAGTGGTACTACATGGAAAGTATCATGTTAAGCGAAATGAGTCAGTAAGAGAGGGATAGACATAGAAAGATTGCATTCATCTGGGGGATATAAAGTAACAAAATATGAGATTAATACCCAAGAATAGCTGAGATTAGCACCAGGAGGATTACTCCATAGCTTAGAGGCCAGCCGGGCATTCTAGGGGAAAGGGCAGCACAGATTGAGAAGGGAGCACCAAATAAAGGGTGTTGGGAGGGTCCTCCCAGGAGGGGAGATGCATGTTGAAAGTAGACTATGGACTGAACGTGTTTGCCACTCAATGCTTCTTTTGCAGACCACAACACCCAAAAGGAGAGAGAGAACAAAAGGGAATGCCCTGCCACAGAGGCAGGGTGGGATGGGATGATGGGGGTGGGAGGGATATTATCCATGGTGGTGGAAAATGGGCACTGGTGGAGGGATGGGTATTTGATCAGTGTATAATCGAAACCCAAGCACAAAAATTTGTAAATCTACAACTGTACCTCATGGTGTTTCACTAATAAAAAATTTTTTTTAAAAAGTGGAGCTTTAGGTAAAAAGTCAAAGGTAATGAAGAAGTTTCATATAATTGTGTAAAATTGTAATGGGGGAAAGTAATGCCACATTGTATTATAATTAAAAGAGTCAATAGCACTGCACTGTCCTCCCATTGTTCATCGATTTGCTCGAGCGGGCACCAGTAAGGTCTCCACTGTGAGACTTGTTATTGTTTTTGGCATACATTTGTTTTTGGAATACTCCTGGGGAGCTTGCTATGCCAGGCTATGCCATACAAAGAGTCAGGAAAACAGACAAAAATAAAATGGGGGTTGTGGGGGTAATAGGAAGTTGCAGGAGAGCAGTCACTAAGTTCGTAAAATGGTAGAATCGCTGTGAGCAAAGAGCAAGCCTCAAGGAAGAGCGAGCTCAATTAGTTCAGTCATAGGAGAAAAAGAAGAATGTATAGAGACAAATAAAGGAAAATAAGAAGTAATGGGGGCGCTTGGAATTCTCTTTTGGTTGTTTGCTTTCTCAAGGAAAGAAAGTGCGAGGTCCTCTGCTGAGATGGACCTGATGGAGTTCATGTTAGAGATTTGAGGTAAAAGAATGGGATAACAACCCCTTAGAAGAATGGGAGAATGGCCAGATTTAGGAAATACAAAGTGAATGTTGCAGCCTCTAGAGCGCTCCTGGGGATTCAAAGTGAGGCAGGTCAGGACGGTTGTGGGCTTTTACTCCAGCTGCATTCAGAGTGTGAGGGCAGGTGCGCTATAGGAGAAGGACTGGATCTGAGCAGGATGTGGTGTCATGGGGAAAGACAATGCAGCAAGGGTGGAGCACGTTTGCCTGCTGATTGTGATGAATGTAGATTTCATTTGCGTGGAGGATAAAGAAATATTCAGTATAAGTATCTCATAATTTTATCATTCCACGTACTGAAATAGTACTAATAATGATTTTAAAAGCGGTGCATATTATGTATGTGTATTTATGATTTATTATTAGAAAAACTGGACAAGGAGGTGTCATGTCTTCAGATTACACTAAAATAAAAGTTTTTGAAAATATGTGGACAAATCTGTATCCCAAGAGAAGTGAAAATGGTTTGATTACTCGGAGAGTCTGGCAAGCTACCAAGCGTATCTCGCCCACACGGCAAAGCCTGGCAAGCTACCCGTAATGTATTTTATATGCCAAACACAGTAACATCAAAGTCTCACAATGGAGACGTTACTGGGCCCGCTCGAGCAAATCAATGAACAACAGGAGGACAGTGACAGTGACAGTGACTTTAATGGTAGAATTTATTTTCTTTGTATTGATGCTCAATTCATGTCATTAAGTATTAATTGAGTGATGATTTGGGGTGTTTTAATCTCCTACTACCATTATGTTACTGTCAATATCTTCCTTCAAGTTCCATTAGCAATTGTTTTAAATATTTTGATAGTTTATCTTTAGGTGCATATGTAATTAGGAGTGTCAGGGTTTTTTTTAAATCACTGTCACTGTCACTGTCCTTCCGTTGTTCATCGATTTGCTTGAGTGGGCCCAGTAACATTGTGAGACTTGTTATTGTGTTGGCATATCGAATACATCATGGGTAGCTTGCCAAACTTTGCCGTGTGGGCAAGATACTCCCAGTAACTTGCTGGGCTCTCCGAGAGGGGCAGAGGAATCAAACTTTGGTCAACCTTGTGGGCCACGTGCAAGGCAAACGCCCTACCCTCTGTGCTATCATTCCAGCCTGTTTATTAAAAAGCCATGATTTACAAAGTTACTGATAGTTGCGTTTTAGGCATACAATAACTAAACACCAATGTCTCTATCAGTGTCAATTTCCCTCCGCCAGTGCTCCTAGAATCCTTTCACCTACCCCCCATAATACCCCCACCTGTCAACCTGACAGGCCATTACAAATTTGCTGCTTAGATCTCATACTTTCAGTTCTGTTGAATCTGTGTTTTGGGTATATGAATATACCTCTCACTCATATCACTGGTATAAATGAAGCCCAGTGCCTGTTAACTCCTTACTTCTTGTCCTCTTCTTCCTCCTTGAATTATTTCCTTCTCTGTGTGTCTCCTCTCTAAATTCTGGGCTCAAGGGTGATATAAACATCTTCCCTTTAATAAAGTAAATTTCCTCATCCAATATTCTATAATTGCATACAGAAGTAAGATCATCCTGTGTTTTTCTTTCTTCTTTTGGCTTACTTCACTCAGCCTGATAGCTTCCAGTTCCAACTAAGTTGCAAGAAATTGCATGAATTCATAATTCCTTGAAACTGCATAGTATTCCATTGTGTATTAGTCACATCTTAATAATCCATTCATCTGTCTTTGAACACCTAGGCTGATTCCATATTTTAGCTATAGTACTAAGTGCAAGAATGAATATGTCCTTTTTTCTTATGCATGTACATATGTCCTTTTGAGAGACTATTCTTAAGCCCTGGAAATAGAATGTATCAACACATAACTACTATTTTTTTTCAACTATATAGAGTAAAATTTATTTAAAATGTTACATTGTACTTTTACTATTAATTTCCTAGGTAACTATTACAAAGAGCAAAAAGATACACATTGTCTTTCTATAAGACACATTTTTTGTAAAGAATTGCTTAATTTTATGCTCTGTATTTATTAGACACAGGCACTGTATTGTAACACTACAAGAGAGAACTAATTTATTATTAATAGAGTTTTATGCAGACATGTATTCATGATATCAGTTTGTCCTCTTTAGCTGTACCTCTGGGCACCATGTGAATCGTTTATGAGCTGACTAGCTACCTCTGAAATGAAAAGATTGCCAATTCACAAAGCAGACTACGGCATATGGAGACACACAAAAACACTATATAAACACAGTTATTTTCACGAGAATCAATTTATCATTTAGTAGAATAATAAATAGTGAAAACACCAGCTCTATTAGTTAGGAGAGGTCTTCTAAGATCAACAGATTTTAACCTTAAATCCTGGAGATAGTTGTCTTGGATCATTATGCTTGGTTATAGAGTGTATCTTGATAAAATACTAGAGAGATAATAAGTAAAACTCTTGGTGACAGTTATAAAATCGAAGTTAAAAGACCCAACTATGATAGGTCATTACTAGAATGGAAATAATCTAAATATATGTAAGCAGGTAAGCAAACCATTCTCACAAAGTGAGAATGTAATGTTGACCAAATTAACACAAAATACCTCATTGAGTGCTATTTTCACAACTCACAAAATATAGGAGACATTTAAATACACCCTGTGAAGTGAGAGGTACAGTTTAATTGCCATAAATTTAATTAAGTATAACTACTATTTTTGATACATGCCATTCTCTCTGGTGTCAAATGGTATATCATTGTGGTCTTTATTTGGATTTTTCCAATGATAAATGATGCTGAGCATTTTTTTTCATGTGCCTACTAGCCATCCTACTGTCTTCCTCTGAGAATGGCCTATTCATTTCTTCTCCCCATTTGCTGATAGAATTTTCGCATTTTTTTGTTGCTGTTGGTCTTTGTGAATATTTAATATATTACAAATATGGAGGAGCTCCCAGAAGAGAACAACACCTGTACAAGCGATTAGAGGCCGCCCCAAAATCTTCCATCCCTCTCAGAGAGTCTGGCAATCTACTGAGAGTATCTTGCCCACACGGCAGAGTCTGGCAAGCTACCCATGGTGTATTAGATATGCCAAAAACAGTAGCAATAATGGGTCTCATTCCCCTGACCCTGAAAGAGCCCCCAATATGCCATTGGGCTTTGCTAGCACGCAACAGGGATGAATGGAGTCATTACTGGTACCCACTCGAGCAAATCGATGGATCAACAGGCTGACAAGTGACAAGTGACAAGTGATTACAGATATGAAATCTTTATCTGTTTGAGGTGAATGCAAATATTTTCCCATTGAGTTAGCTGTCTTTAAGTTTTAGTCCATGATTTTCTTTGTTTTGTTTTGTTTTGCCATGAAACACAAAACAAAACTTCATGTAGTTCCATTTATTTTGAAATTCATTTAGTTCCATTTATTTTTTAAATTTTTTTGCATTTGCTCAGTTATCAGATTATTGAAGGCACCTTTGAGACCCAAATATTGAAATATTCTGCCTATATTTTCCTCAATGTACTTAATAGTTTCTAGGTGGATCTCAAGGTCTTTGATCCACTTTGAATTGACTTTTATGTGAGATGTAGATATGGATCCAGCTTTATTTTCTTACATGTAGTTGTCCAATTTTGCCAGCACCATTTGATGAGGAGGCTGTCTTTAGGATTGTGAGTTTTTGATGTATTGATGAACACAATGAACCCTGTCCCTTATAGCCTTTTTTATTTGAAATTTTTGTTGTCTGGCATAGATATGGCCACCCCAGTCTTTGTTTATTTGTTAGTTTGTTTGTTTGAGGGTCACCCTTAGCAATGCTCAGTGGTTACTCTCATGACTCTGTGTTCAGGGATCACTCCTAGCGATTTTCAGGAGAACATATGGTGTAATGGTGATTGGACCAGGTTGGGTACATGCAAAGCAAATACCCTACCCACTGTTATTATTATTATACTCTTCAACCAGATTTTCAAAGTCAATATTTGCCTGTAGGACTATTTTTCAGCCTTTTACTTTGAATCTGTGTTTACCTTGACTATTTAGAGGTATCTATTGTAGGCAGCAGAAAGTTAGGTTGAGTTTTCTGATCCATCCTGCCACTCTGTGACTTTTTGTTGATGAGTTCAGGGCATTTGCATTGAGTGAAATAATTGAGATGAGCAAATGTATTTGCCACCATTTGTTAAAAAGTTATGAGTGTTTTTTGAAGTTTGTCTCATCTTTTAAAGAAACTCTAATGCTCTTGCAAACCTGCCTTCAATGTTATGAATACCCTAAGCTATTGCTTGTCCATAAAGATTTTAATTATTTCTTAAAATGTGAATGATCTAACTGGATAGGGTGTTCTCAGTGGAATGTTCATTTCATTGAGTTTTATCCCATCATTCTTTTTTATTTTAATTTTTATTAGTGAAACGTCATGAGGTACAGTTGTAGACTCATAAATTTTTGTGCTTGGGTTTCAATTATACAACGATCAAATACCCATCCCTCCACCAGTGCCCATTTCCCACCACCACGGATCCCAGTATCTCTCCCACCCCCCATCCCCCCATCCCACCCTGCCTCTGTGGCAGGGCATTTCTCTCTGTTCTCTCTCTCCATTTGGGTGTTGTGGTTTTCAAAAGAGGCATTGAATGGCAATCATATTTGGTCTATAGTCTACTTTCAGCATGCTTCTCCCATCCTGGGAGGATCCTCCCAACACCTTTTATTTGGTGCTCCCTTCTCTATCTGAGCTGCCTTTCCGCCTAGCATGTGCGGCTGCCTGCAAGCCATGGAGTGAACCTCCTGGTACTTATCTCGGCTATTCTTGGGTGTTAGTCTCCTATTTTGTTACTTTATGTTCCCCAGATGAATGCAATCTTTCTATGTCTGTGCCTCTCTTTCTGACTCATTTCGCTTAGCATGATACTTTCCTTGTAGTACCACTTATATGTAAATTTCATGACTTCATCTTTTCTAACAGCTACATAGTACTCCATTGTGTAGATGTACCAAAGTTTCTTTAACCAGTCATCTGTTCTTGGGCACTCGGGTTTTTTACAGATTTTGGCTATTGTGAATAGTGCAGCAATAAACACAGAAGTGCAGATGTCATTTCAACTGTACTTTTTTGCTTCTCCAGAATATATTCCGAGGAGTTATCCCATCATTCTTTTCTGGCCCCTTGAGTCTCATTTGATAGATTTGCTATAAATCCTATGGGAGTTCCTTTGTATATATTTCCTTGTTTGATCTTGATGCTGGGACTGGAGCGATAGCACAGTGATAGGGTGTTTGCCTTGCACGCAGCCAGCCTGGCCAAGCCGGGTTCGATTCCTCCACCCCTCTGAGAGCCCAGCAAGCGACTGAGAGTATCGCGCCCACACGGCAAAGCCTGGCAAGCTACCCATGACTTATTCAATATGCTAAGCACAGTAACAAGTCTCAAAATGGAGACGTTACTGGACCCGCTCAAGCAAATCGCTGAACAACGGGAGGACAGTGGGACAGTGTATGACAGTGTGATCTTGCTGCTATAGGGTTCTGTTTCTGTCTGGTTTTGGTCATTCTGATTACAATATATCTTAGAATTTTTCTATTTGGACTTATTTTCTCTGGTGCCCTTTGAGTCCCTTGAATAGAAGTGCTTGCACTCCTTAACCGCTCAAGGATATTCTCATCTGAGATTAATTTAACTATTCAGGGACTCCAATGAATCTTATATTGGTCATCTGAACTAATTCCATAGTTCACTTCTTTTCAAACATTCTTCCATATTTTTTGTTTTGTAGTGGTTTCCTGAATCTAATGTTGTAGCTCACTGAGCTTTTCCTTAGCTACTGTTTGTTGCTGATGCCCTTAAGTCTTAAATTTTACCTACTATACTCCATTTCTCACGTCTAATTGCAGTTATCTCAATTTTTGCTCGCATACTTTCCTGTGGGCTGGAGCGGTAGCACAGCAGGTAGGGTGCTTGCCTTTCACACAGCTGACCCAGGCTGACCTTGGTTCGATTTTTCCACCCCTCTTGGAGAGCCCGGCAAGCTACCAAGTTCGCGCCCCCTCGGCAAAGCCTGGCAAGCTAACCGTGACATATTCAATATGCCAAGAACAGTAACAAGTCTCACAATGGAGATGTTACTGGTGCCCACTCGAGCAAATCGATGAACAACAGGAGGACAGTGCTACTTCCCTGTACCATAATTTCTTTGAGCTCATTGAACATCCTGATTGGGGCCAGAGAGATAGTCCAGGAATTGAGACACTTGCTTGCATGTGTCTTACTCTGATTTGATTTTCAGCACCATCTATGATCCTGTAAACTCTTCCAGGATGGATCCCTAAGCAGATTCAGAAGTAAGCCCTGAGCACAGCCAGATCTGTCCCCAAAACAAACCAAAAACCAAAATACAGTCCATAAACATCCTCATCGTGTTGGCTCTGAAAGGCTATAGAGCTGGTTGGTACTGGCAGAGATTCCTATGCTATTCCCTTCACTTAGTGGGCCTGGTGGGTTTCTACACAGCTTTTTCACTGTGTCTGCCGTGCTATGAGAGTGAATCTCTGTAGTCCACCCTCATGGTAATCTGTGAGGGTTAGGCTGGGTGTCGTCTTTTCCTTTCCTGCTCATCCTCTCCTGGCAATAGGAGGATAAGTGTGCACAATGTAAGGTGTGATGAGTGAATCTGCTATGCACAGTCATGAGGCTCAGAAGCAGAGAGTTGAGTTACGTGTATGGAACGTGGATGTGGGGTTGCAGAGGGCAGGCATAGGGGCTACTAGGATGTGAGGTGGAAGGGAAGGGAAACCACTTCCAGCTCTGAAAAAGACCAGGAGGTCAGCCTCACCGGGAAAATTAAGGAGCAAGCAGTTTCTGGGGTGCAGATATGGGCCTGCAGAGACTGCAGGGACATTTTACTTTATATTTTAATCTCAGAATCATCGAGAGAGCTCTTTCTAAATTTTTGACTCACAGAAAAGTGATAAATGTAACAAACTCTGCCTTATATATAATAGTAGAGAAAAATCAATATAACTGCCCCCAAATTTGTGGTTGTTCATAGAACCAAAATATTTGTCCTCTAGTTTTATTAGACACAATAAAGTCTCTAAAATCTCCAGGTTACTTCACAGAGCATTAATAAATTACTTTGGTGTGGGTAGGATTTATTTACTTTGGGGGTGTTTAGGGCACACCTGGCAGTGCTCAGGGCACACTCCTGGCTCTGCTCAGGGGTCACTGCTGGCAGGGGCAGGGCACCATATGGGGTGCTGAGGATTGAACCCAAGTCAGCCATGTGCAAGGCAAAAGTCCTATGCACTTTACCATTACTCCAGACCCAATATTCTATTTTCTGTATCCCATGGCACAACTCTTCTAAGTGCCTTTAAAGTCCTCTGTCTGCTAGTTGGTTCTATGAGAATATTCTCATGCTGGTTCACTGAAACGTTGAAGAATGTACCCATTTATTGTGAGTCCATTTTAGTATTTAATATTGAGCCATACATGAAGAATTGGAATGAGAGATAACGAAGGCCCTTTAAAGGGAAGGTGTCCTTCCTTTAAAAATTAAAGAGCCAGGAGAAATCCCTGTGCATTGCCAGAGGTGACCTAAGAGGAAAATTAATTAATTAATTTTAAAAAATTAAAGAAAGCCAGGGAGATGGCCCAAAAGGCTGGAGTTTTGTGTGTGGTAGCCCCAGCACACATGGTTCCCTATCCCATCCTTGCAACCACCAGCACAATGAGTTGGGATGCCTGAGCACAAACACCAGTAAACAAGGAAATAAAAAAACCATTGTATTATTGTACTTGCATCTCAGGGTCTATCCTGGTTTTGTAAGCTCTGAAAGATGGAACTTCCAAGACAGAAGACCTAAAGGATACTGAGGGGGGACCTAGGTCTTTAAAGTTCTCTACTAATCAACAATTTCTTCACCTTCCTAGCCAGAACTTTAGTCTTACTCTGAGATGGGGTAAGTAATGCAATTAGAAAGCATTCCTATAGCATCCATCCAGACACACGCTTTTCTTGAGTTCACCAGCTTCTAATAGCATGTTCCTGACTGATGACAGCCTTGTTCTGTCATTCTCCTCTCTCTTTAGCAAGGTGCCTGGGGCTTCAGTCCCCCCCCCCCACACGTGGTAGTGGCAATAGGCTGAGAACAAAGACTTCAGAGTCAATGAATCAGTTCTCAGTTGTTTTTTGTGCCCTATAATTGAGATTAGGTATGATTAGTGAAACTGCTGAGGAAATGTCTCAGATCCAGGAACCATTCTCACATTTAAGAGATTAGTACCAGGAATTTTGCTCCATGACTTGGAGGCCAGCCACAAGTGCTAGGGGAAAAGGAAGCTCAGATAGAGAAGGGAGCACCAAACAAAGGGTGTTGGGAGGATCCTACCAGGATGAGAGATGCATGCTGAAAGTAGACTATAGACCAAACATGATTGTCACTCAATGCCTCTCTTGCAAACCACAGAACCCAAAAGGAAAAAGAGAGAACAAAAGGGAATGCCCTGCCACAGAGGCAGAGTGGAATGGGGGGGAATAGAGGGTGGGAGGGATGCTGGGACCCGTGGTGGTGGAGGATGGGCGCTGGTGGAGGGATGGGTACTTGATCATTGTATAACTGAAACCCAAGCACAAAAATTTGTAAGTCTATAACTGTACCTCATGGTGTTTCACAAAAAATAAAATAAAAAATAAAAAAATAAAAGATTACAGTACAGGAAGATAAGATGTGATTTCTTTGCTACCAAAAGTTTTTAACATGAAGCATCTTTCTAGTAATAAAGGAATCTGCTGTAAAAACTGAAGTTAAACTACTAAACACTAAATTCTTTTTACTGGACCAATTTAGAGTCAAGGGTAATTACTTTCCATCTCCCCAAATCCTATGAATTTCAAATATTCTTTATTGCTCATCGTATGGTACATACTTGACATGTATGAGGCCCTGGGATTTATCCCCAAGTACCAAAACATCTCCTCTATCTCTGTGTGAGATTTCATTTTAAAGAAAGAAGTCCTTACTCTTTTTACTTCCCTTTCTGTAAATAAACCTGTCCTTGTAATGTTTTAGTTTTCTCAGATTCTTCTCTACAAAAGAACATCCTGGTTAAACTCTATTTTGGAGAACTGTGTTAATAATAACCTTATCCCTGCTCTCACCTGTTTCCTTCCGCTAAACACAGTAGTTATGTCCTATTTCTGCCACCAGAGGGAAGCATACTTTCACGCATTATTGTATCAGCGATTTTATTTTATTTGCATAGGATCCGACACCAGTGTAGTTCAGGGGACCCAAGTCCATTTCTGGCGATACTTGACCGGTGATTGAGCCTGACTTGCCCGGTGATTGAGCCTGACGGTCTGATGTCTTATCCCTAGGGCCAGTGCTGGGGTTCATATATATGTTTATATGCCGGTCTGATGTCTTATCCCTAGGGTTAGGAAAACTACATTAGGGCTGCTCAGTGGACCAAGTGTTGCCAGTGATAGAACACAGGACTTTTCACTCTAACACTTACACTCTCTCCCCTACACTATTATCAATTTTCAAGTGCCAGCAGTGCTTCTTCTTTATTCCAATTTCTCTAAAGTACTTCTTATATTTCTATTACAATTTATGCAAATGAATGTGTATTTTTATCTTTTTTTTTTATTTTTGGGTCACACCCAGCAATGCTCAGGGTTACTCCTGGTTCTGCGTTCAGGAATTATCCCTGACGGTGCTTGGGGGACCATATGGGATGCCGGAGATTGAACCCAGGTCAGCTGTGTGCAAGGCAAACGCCCTACCTGCTGTGCTATCACTCCAGCCCTTTATCATTATTTTTTGAAGAAAAATTTCGTTTCCAAATCCACTAAGACATGCTGTTAGCTCCCAGTCACCCTTTCAGATTCCCTTCGACTTGAGTTCACCAAAAACTCCCGCTTACTCTTGTGATCCCTAGACAACAGGGCCCATGGGCCAGAGTCCAGGTAGAAGCTATTTGCCAATGCTCAGCTATTTCAACCTTTCAGTGACTGGTAGAGTTACTGCCTCTGCACTCAGGGATAGCCCCTGGCAAGCTAGAAGGACCATATAGGGTACCTGGCATCAAACTCAGATTGGGAACATGCAAAGCCAATACCTTAGCTACTGTATTATCTCACCAGACCATGTATTTATTACTTTCCTGTTGGAGTTCCCACTGGCAAAGCTCCAAAACATACTGGACTGCTTGCACTGTGAAAATGCTCCCAGGACCAGGACAGGGGGTGATGGAGTGGTTCCGGGGAGGGATGAAATTTCCAGGAGATTACCAAGGAAGTTAGTATTCTAGAAGGGGATAAAGATGACCACTATTGGCTGAACTCATCCAGAATCCTTTCTCGCTGTGAGAAAGGATTTCATTTCATTTCATTCACTGATAATGAACTGGAAGTTCCCACCTCCAGACTACTACAGCAACATGAAGAAATGGCGCAAATCCACACCACGAGAAATGGATGAAGAAAGGAGCCCAGAAGACTTAATAGGGAATAACAACAAATACAATCTCTCCGAAAAAGAATTCAGAGATGAATTAAATGTTGAGTATTTTTAATTAACTCAAAGAAACAGTGGAACAGGCACCCAGTAAATTAAAGGAGAACATGAAAGAAACAGTGGGACGGACAGCCAATAAAATACAGGAAGAAATGAGAGCAGAAATAAGAAAGCTACAAACAGAAGTGTCACTAATAAAGGACTCAGTAGGTGAAATTAAAAACTCAGTGGGTGCCCTCAACAGTAGAACAATAAGAGCCAAATACAGAATCAGTGAGCTTGAAGATGAGCTGCAGAAAGTATACAGGTAACAACATACAATGGGAAAGACCTCAAAACAGCACTAGAGCGAATCACAGATCTAGGGGATGAACTCAAGAGGAACAACATAAGAATCATCGGAGTACCAGAAGGACAGGGAGGCAAGCCCAGTGAAGTAGAAACAGTTAAAGATATCATTGCTGAGAAGTACTCAAAGCTGGAGAATGCATGCCTCAAGATACAAGGAACCCAAAGGGGACCAGCTAAAAGAGACCCTAATAAAAAGACTCCAAGACATATTATAATAAGAATAATGAATACCACAGATAGAGATATAATACTGCAAGCAGCAAGGTCAAAGAAGGAAATCACATACAAAGGAGCACCCCTTAGATTTATAGCAGAATTATCAGAGGAAACCATCTGAGCCGGAAGACAATGGTCGTATATAGTGAAAAAACTCAATAAAATGAATGCCTCAACAAGAATACTCTATCCAGCTAACCTCAAACTCAAAGGAATGATACATCATGTCACAGATAAACAGCAGCAAAGGAACTTCATAGACTAAAACACCAACCTTAAAAGAAGGACTAAAGGGGCTACTGAAAGACAAGACAAACCCCACAAGCACAACAAACCTCTACAGGAAGATAGCATAAAACCCCATGACAATAATCTCTCTCAATGTCAATAGTCTAAAATGCACCAATTAAGAGACACGGAGTGTGCAAAATAGATTAAAAACTGAACCCAACATTCTGCTGCCTACAAAAAACAGTCAGAGCAAACAGAGACTCAAAGTTAGAGGATGGAAAACAATCCTTCAAGCAAACAACTCTCTCAAAAAGGCTGGGGTGGCTATATTAATATCCAACAACATAGATTTCAGGCTGAAAAAGATTAGAAGCAAAGGCCATTTTTTAATAATCAAGAGATATGTACAGCAGGAAGAAGTTACACTCCTAAACATATATATGAACCAAATGAGGGACCAGCAAAATATCTTTAAAAAGCTGCTAGTAGACTTCAATGACGACATTGGCTGCAACACAATAGAAGTTGGAGACTTCAACACCACCCTATCACCTCTTGACAGATCAACAAAACTAAAACTCAGCAAGGAAGTACTGGCTTTGAAGGAAGAAATGGAAGAGAGAGGTATAATAGTTGATTGGGTATCAGGCACAAGATGCTTCATACCCATCCCTTCTCTAGTGTATATTTCCCACCACCAATGTCCCCAGTTTTTCTCTACCACCACCCATTCCCACCTCCTCTGTCTCTATGGCAGGCACCTCTCTCTCTCTCTCTCTCTCTCTCTCTCTCTCTCTCTCTCTCTCTCCCTCTCCCTCTTCCTCTCTTCCTCTCCTTCTGGGCATTGTTGTTTGCAATACACCTATTGAAAGGTTATCATATATATATATATATATATATATATATATATAATTACCGCACCATAATTGATAGGATTCAAATATGGTTTGAACCTTGGGAACACCTACAAGGGTGATTAGAGGCCGCTGTAAAAGCTTCTATCCCTCTCGGAGAGCCTGCAAGCTACCAAGAGTATCCCGCCCAAACAGCAGAGCCTGGAAAGCTGTCTGTGGTGTATTCGATATGCCAAAAACAGTAAATACAATGGGTCTCATTCCCCTGACCCTGAAGGACTCAGCATTATGGTAGCGATAAGAAGTATGTGGAAGGAGAGGCTGATAAAATCTTAAGGCCGAACTAGGCTGCCCAAATGAAGAAAGACAAAATGGATTGTCTGTACTTTCAATGCACATACGCTGGCATCAGATGCACCCATTGAGGACCTGATGGTAAAAGCGTGAAAGATCAAGTACAACATCATTGGTCTGACCAAGACGAGAAGGCATTAATCACATCATGCCATTTTTGAAACTGGAGAAGAACTGTTCCTCAGAACATGCAACAAAAGAGGCGTCAGAGGTGTTGGTGCCCTTGTCAACACGAACTTGGCCATGAGCATTGATTCATTCGAATGCCTAACAACCCAAATCGGACGATTACACTTGAATAGATGTGGCTTACTGCCGGCAGTTTCTATCTTCATCGTCTATGCACCAACATCCAACTATGATGAAAAAGAAATTGAGAAGTTCTACATTGAGCGGGAATATCATAGGGGGAATGCTTTTAGTTTATCCCCATGGGCCGTGAGCCTGTGAAAGATGGCTTTGACTATATTGAGGAACTTTCCTTCAGTGCCCATTTTGCTGAGAGTTTTCATCATAAATGAGTGCTGGATTTTGTCAAATGCTTTCTCTGCATCTATTGAATGATCATATGGTTTTTATTTTTTATTGATATTATGGATTATGTTGATTTACTTGCAAATGTTAAACCCTCCTTGCATCCACAGAATGAATCCCACTTGGTTATGGTCTTTTTGATCTTTTTGATCAGTTGTTGGATTATATTTGCTAATGTTTTGTTGAGGATATTCACACCCATGTTCATCAAGGATATTGGCCTGTAATTTTCTTTTTTTGTGGTGTCTCTGTTTGCTTTTGGTATTAGGGTGATATGTGCTTCATAGAAACTGGGAGTGTTTCTGTTTCTTCAATTTACTGTAAAAGTTTGAAATGATCTGGCAATAGGTTCTCTTTAAATGTTTGGATGAATTTGCTACTGAATCCATCTAGACCTGGGCTTTTGTTTGAGGGAAAACTTATGATTACAGTTTCAATTTCCTTGATAGTAATAGGTCTATTAAGTTATTCCAAATCTTCTTGACTCAGCCTTGGGAGGATATAGGAATTCAGGAATTTATACATTTCTTCTAGTTTCTCTTGTTTCGTGGCATACAGACTAACAAAGTAATCTCTGAGGATCTTCTGAATTTTTTTGATTTCTGTTGTGATGTCCTTCTTTTCATTTCTGATTCGTTTTATTAGGGTTCTCTCTCTCTCTTTCATTGTGAGTCTTGCTAGTACTTTATCAATCTTATTTATTTTCTTAAAGAACAAGCTCTTTGTTTCATTGATCTTTCAGATTGCTTTTTGGACTTCAAAGTCTTAATTTCCACTCTACGGTTTATTATTTCTTTCCTCCTACCTGTTTGGGTTCCTTTTGTTGGTCTTTTTGTAAGATCTGGAGCTGTGAAGTCAACTTTTTTATGTGGGCCCTTTCTTCCTTCCTGAGAAATTCTTGCAGAGCTATAAATTTTCCCCTTAACTCTGCTTTAGCTGTGTCCTGCAAGTTCTGGTAGTTCATGTCTTCATTTTCATTTGTTTCCAGAAATCTTTTGATTTATTCCTTGAGTTCCTCTCAAACCCACCCAATCAACATTGAGCTGTTTGATTTCAAGATGTTTGATTTGATTCTCCCTTTCTGTGTGTAATTAACTTCTATCTCCTGTGCATTGTGGTCTGAAAAGATAGTTAATAGAATTTCTATCTTCCCAATTCTACTGAGGTATGTTTTGTGACTCAGTATATGGTCTATTTTGGAAAATGTTGCACTGGAAAATAATGTGCATTCAGTTTCTTTGGGGGGAGGATAAAGTCCTGTATACATCTATTAGACCTCTCTCTTCCATTTCTTCCTTCAAAGTCAGTACTTCCTTGCTGAGTTTTAGTTTTGTTGATCTGTCAAGAGGTGATAGGGTGGTGTTGAAGTCAACAACTACTATTGTGCTGCAGCCAATGTCATCACTGAAGTCTACTAGCAGTTTTTTAAAGATATTTTGCTGGTCCCTCATTTGATTCATATATATGTTAAGGAGTGTGACTTCTTCCTGCTGTACATATCTCTTGATTATTAAAAAATGACCTTTGCTTCTAATCTTTTTCAGCCTGAAATCTATGTTGTCGGATATTAGTATAGCCACCCCAGGCTTTTTGAGGGAGTTGTTTGCTTGAAGGATTGTTTTCCATCCTCTAACTTTGAGTCTCTGTTTGCTCTGACTGTTTTTTGTAGGCAGCAGGATGTTGGGTTTAGTTTTTAATCTATTTTGCCACTCTGTGTCTTTTAATTGGTGCATTTTAGACTACTGACACTGAGAGAGATTATTGTCATGGGGTTTTGTGCTATCTTCCTGTAGAGGTTTGTTGTGTTGTGGGGTTTGTCTTGTCTTACAGTAGTCCCTTCTTTTAAGGTTGGTTTTTTAGTCAATGATATGAATGCCTCACCCGAAAACTCTATCCAGCTAACCTCAAACTCAAAGGAATGATACATCATTTCACAGATAAACAGCAGCGAAGTAACTTCATAGACTTCCACGGTGATTCAGTGAAAAAATAATATAAAAAACAGAAAAGTTCCTGCCATAGAGGCAGGCAGGTGTGGTGATGGGAAGGGAAACTGGGGACACTGGTGATGGAAAATGCACAACTCGTAAACTGACAGTGTTGGAACATTGTGTGACTAAAATCCAGTCATAAATAACTTTATAACTGTGTATCTTATGGTGATTAAATTTAAAAATATAACTAAAAATAAATAAAGCATATGCTAAGCTCCAACATGAGTCTCTAACTGGTCAGGTCTGGTATAGGAGACAAGTTTACAAGGTACACCTTCAAAGTTGTCAAAGCACAGCTGTTTTAGTTATAAATGATCATTGTAATGCCAAATCCAGTAATTTGTCGTGCTTATTTCTCTTAATTTTCTTTTGAGGGGATTTTTTTTTAGATTTTTATTAGTGAAACACCATAAGGTACAGTTGTAGATTTACAAGTTTTTGTGCTTGGGTTTCAGATATACAATGATCGAATACTCATCCCTCCACCAGTGCCCATTCTCCACCACCACTGATCCCAGGATCCCTCCCACCCACCCCCGCCCCCCATCCCACCCTGCCTTTGTAGCAGTCCTTTTTTGGGGGGGGATTTTTAAATTGAGATGATATGGTGTGCAAAGCTAATAATAGTGGTTTATAATATACATAATTCCAAGGCCAAGGCCATAACTGCTCCCTCTCCTAAGGATACTCAAAGCTTTCTCTCTTATCCCCTGCCACTCAATTATGTGGATGAGTTCTCAAGTTATGTTTCCTTTCCACCTTATTGCTACCTCACATGTATCTTTAAGTTCCACACATAAGAGTGATCATTCTGTATCTCTCCCTTTCATTTGACTTCTTTCAGCATGATATCCACTAGTTCCCATCCATGTTGCAGCAAATTACATGATTTTGATTTTTCTAAGAGTTTCATAGAATTCCATTGTGTATATATCCCTACAAATTCTTGATCCCTTTGTGTATAATTGGGGAGTTTGGTTGATTTCATATCTTGACTATTGTATTAAGTAAACTGATGAACATTGGTGTAGTGCATATTGTTTTGAATTGATGTTTTTATGTTTTGGAGAACCCTTATTTTCCAAACAAACAGCATTTGACAGTTTATCGCACTCAACATTAATAACTTTTTGTTTGGATTTATGTTGCTTGTAGTCAAAACAAGTTTTGAAATAAAATTATATACAAAGGTCCACATAAAATAAGAGCACGTAATGAAATGCAACAAAGCAGTTAAACTGATTATAGGAAATATATATGGCAAAAGGAGAGAGAGAGTGGGGGACTTGCTTTAGAGAGGCTGGGGTCTGGAGGGGCAAGGGGCTGGTGGGAGGGAAACTGGGGACATTGGTGGTGGGAAATGTACACTAGTATAAGGACATTGCATGACTGAAACATTGTATGGATGAATATATTTTGAAACCAAATCATGAACAACTTTATAATTGTGTGATTCAATAAACAAAACAAACTTTTTTTTAATCAGGAAAGATTTTGAACAAAAAAAAAAATCAGATTCCGCTTAAAGTACGCCTCTCTAAACTTTCTCAAAGAAGAAATCCGAATGGCAAAAAAGCACATGAGAAAATGCTCTACATCATTAATCATCAGGGAGATGCAGATCAAAACCACAATGAGATACCATCTCACACCTCAGAGACTGGCCCACATTCAAAAGAACCAAAGCAACCGATGCTGGCGTGGATGTGGCGAGAAAAGGACACTCCTTCACTGTTGGTGGGAATGTCCACTGCTTCAGCCCTTCTGGAAAACAGTATGGACGATTCTCAAAAAATTAGAAATTGAGCTCCCATTTGACCCAGCAATACCACTCCTGGGAATATATCCCAGAGAGGCAAAAATGTATAGTCGAAGTGACATCTGCACTTGTTTGTTCATTGCAGCACTCTTTACAATAGCCAGAAACTGGAAGAAACCTGAATGCCAAGAACAGATGACTGGTTAAAGAAACTTTGGTACATCTACACAATGGAGTACTATGTAGCTCTTAGAAAAGATGAAGTCATGAAATTTACATACAAGTGGTACAATATGGAAAGTATCATGCTAAGCGAAATGAGTCAGAAAGAGAGGGATAGACGTAGAAAGATTGCATTCATCTGGGGGATATAAAGTAACAAAATATGAGATTAATACCCAAGAATAGCTGAGATCAGCACCAGGAGGATTACTCCATAGCTTAGTGGCCAGTCGGGCATTCTAGAGGAATGGGCAGCTCAGATAGAGAAGGGAACAGCAAATAAAGGGTGTTTGGAGGATCCTCCCAGGAGGGGAGATGCATGTCGAAAGTGGACTATGGACTGAACATGTTTGCCACTCAATACCTCTTTTGCAGACCACAACACCCAAAAGGAGAGAGAGAACACAGGGGATTGCCCTGCCACAGAGGCATGGGGGGATGGGGGGATGGAGGTGGGGGGGATATTATCCATGGTGGTGGAAAGTGGGCACTGGTGGAGGGATGGGTATCTGATCATTGTATAATCAAAAAAAATTAGATAGATAAAAAGAGATATAAATAAATAAGAATAAAAATAAACAAAAAAAAAGTGCGCCTCTCTAGAGAGACTTTGCTAGTACTTTGTTGAACATACCCTAACACACCCACATCAGCATTCAAGTTAAAATTCACTTAAAGAGCTGATTAATATCTGGAAAAAAATGTACAACTCACCAAGAATAGTTCATATTCTAGATTATCAGTCATATTTGAAGGAATAATGCAAAGCTTCAGGGACAGTAAACAACTTGAAGAATTCATAGCCTTGAAATCAGTTTTATAAGCATGAAAGAAGCTTCTTTTAAGGACAGGACAAACTTCCCAGCACATGACATTGGATATGATCTCATGGTGCTTAGATTTACCCTCTATTAGATTCAGAAACGTCTGTTTACTCTAAGCTTGCTAAGGGATTTTATGCAGCTTCCAGAATAAACTCATTTATATTGAATGTTCTTTGTCTTACTGGGTTTTGTTTTCACATCCAGAGATTTTTATTACAATTGCTAATGTAGACAACCAGTATTTGTAATGTAATTTTTAAATGTAAAATCAATATTTTATTTCTTAAATTTAAATATTAAATATTTAAAGATCTGTTCATATTTTCACCTTTATATTTCTTAGTTCTCTTCACTCATTAAATTTTACATATGTTAGACTTTAACAAGTACATGTAAAACCTAAAATACATTAGCAAGGAATTTCTTTTAAGTTTTACTAAAGCCTGGGAAGACATAATTATCACCACAATGACCCAAGTAAAAAATAACATTTAACGCAATGCATTTGGGGGACAGAATTGAAAACATGTCTATGTAAATGAGAATAGGCACCATATTAAATGACTTTAATTTCCTTACATAAGTTAATTTAGTAGTCACCACAAACTGACTTTTCTTGCTTTATATTTTGATAATTCCATTTGCCATTCCTTCGTTTTGATGGAGAAAGCAACAGGAGGTAAATGTGTTATGTGCTCAAGAGCAGACTAGGGAATGTGAGGAAAACGGTTATAGAAATCTGACCAAAAATACAGTCTACATTTAAAAGATGAGAGAGAAGCATGTTTCCATTTACATGTGTAGACTCAACATGGCTTATATTGTAGAGCCAGGTCTAAAGCCTCATGCATACAGGGCTTAATTCACAGCTTCAAAGCACATGGAGGGATTAGGTACATTCAAAACACATGGAGGGATTAGGTACATCCTGGTACAAGGATATCCTCAATTTCCTCTTTCAGGTGGGATGTGTGTCCATCCCAGCAGACCCCAGCACAGCTGTGGAACCCTCAGATTCCCTTCGTGCTCTGGTGCTCCACAGAGCTGCAATTATTTTTTGTGGAAAGCTGCTTGGTACATGTTCGGGCCCCTACAAGAGCTGGAGATAGTGTATCCTGTTCCTAGCATGCCCCCTGTTGTCCAGTCCTTGTCATGCCCTTGTTTGTGACAAGCTGCTTGTCCACTCACACAGTCAAAATCCACTAGAAAAACTCGAGAGGACAATCAAAGAATAAAAGCGTCCCAGCGGGTGAGGATGATCACGATCACATATACTCGTCTTCATCACCAGTCACACTTTCCATGATTTCTCATCACTGTCCCCGTGGTAACTCCAAAGGCTTGGACACACTCTGACACTGCAATCTATACCAAGTACAGTTACTGAGATACCGAAGGACGTGTAAAGTGACACCACTGAATACATGGAAGAACGTGTCCCCTTCAGCATCCAATACGTGTTCCAGTACTGCACTTGCCTAAGTACCCAGAGGTTCATGAGCTGTATCCTGTGCCCATGTCTGCCCACAGGAACTGAGTGGGGAGGGAGGTGCAGACACATTGCACAGTGATGCAGGCCCAGGGGGCAGAAGCACCTGCTGCAGAGCTGGGGGGTGGGGTGGGGAAGAGGCTGCTTGGTTGCTGCCTGAGGCATGACTTAGAAAAGAAAGTAGAGTTGGCAGAAGTTGGCAAGTGTTTCAGCCCTGAGAGAGGGTATGGGTGTGCTGGGGAAAAACCAGTGATGCCAAGAAACCTTTTCTTTGTGCAGTAAGTGGAGGGTGTTAATTATGCCTCTAGCACTGACCATCGTCGTAGCCTTATTGTTGGCCGTATCCCTCTGTGTGTGGCAGCTGGAGAAGCTGGGACTCCACATGCACGGCAAGGCATGGCTCATCTAGGGAAAGCTTGTACTGCTCACCATAGTCTGTGACCAGACCTGTCAGATTTCCTGTGACACAATGGTCAGGCAAGTCACTGCCATCACCTTTGCTTCTGTGAACCTTGCTCCATGTTTACCACGAAGGGACATTTGGCTTGTCCAATTAGTGGACACACTTGGTCTCCATCAACAATATGTCAAAGTTTTTTTGTGAATTATTTAAGGGTGAGCTAAGTCTCGTCCTTCAAGTAATAAATATAATTTATTTACAAATATTTCTTTCTATGAAAGAAATATATTAATCACAGAAAGAAAAATATAACCATAGAAAGAAATATATAAATATATGCCTCTTGGAGAGCCCAGCAATTTACCAAGAGTATCCTGCCCACATGGGCAGAGCCTGGCAAGCTCCCTGTGGCATATTCAATGTGCCAAATACAGTAACGACAACAGGTTTCAATCCTCTGACCCTAAAAGAGCCTCCAATCGTTGGAAAAAGATGTGTAAGAAGAGGCTGCTAAAATCTCAGTCCTGGGAGGAATAGAGACGTTACTGGTGCCTCCTAGAGTAATTCGACGATCAATGGGATGACATTGATGACAGTTATGATTTACAAATAATGAATCAAATTCTCCGAGTTGCTTCTTAACTGCTTCTCAGAATTTTGACTAAGAATAAGTGAGATAAAAATAAAACAAGAGGCAACATACACCAGACCCTGCCTTTTATTATTTCTTTAGTTGTTGTTGTTGTTGTTGTTGTTGTTGTTGTTGTTGTTGTTGATAGAACCCAATGACCCAAGATTTTTTACTGCAGTTTGGGTCTGGATTTCCATGGGAAAGTAGGTAGAGGGGACCTCAACTCTTGCTTGCAAGAATAGCTAAGGATATTTGCAACATCTGACCTTCTCATTTTCAAGGGGCCCAGCTTCACAGTTCCTAAACTCTGCACACTGACACCCCCTTCAGGTATAATCTCCCAGCTGACATCAAGGCCAGTTTTGTGTAGCAGCTACTGAAGCTGGAAATACACACCAAAGAGGGATGTACTTTTCACTATCCTGGGTTCCTCTGGATGCATTGCGTGGTGACTGAGCTCCAGAAGCCCATCAACAGGGACCTCTGGGAAGTGCTGTTTACAAATTAGATAACTGGAATATCCTACTATAACCGTACAGTTGACAACTTCCTAGACTGTTATGAAGCCTTAGTCACCTACAACTTTATGAACTTCCTGGCCAACATCCTGAAAAGCCAATACCCTGACCGGGAAGCCATCCTGGAAGGACAGAGAAGCACAGGCCCCCACTGCCCTGCGGCTCACCATAACCCAACGCGGTGTGTGAGCACATCCCAGAAGATGAGAGAGTGGGCAGTGCCTCTATCTCTGACCGCTCCAGAGATCCCGCTGCTCTGGTGCAAGCTGGCCATGCTGCAGGACAGAGAGGTAGGACCCACGACTGCCACCATCAGCGCATCTGTGAGCGGTGCTCCATGTCTATCATGAAGGAACTTTTCAGCTTGTCCAATTCTTGGACACACTTGGTAATCATCAACAATGTTCAAAGCTCTTTGTGAATAATTTTACCCATGAGTGAAAGAGTAGCTGAGTCCCATACATCAATAAATAAATGCAATTTATTTATAAAAATCAGTCATCTCTTATAAATGAAATAAAGGCACCAAAATCTTCATTAGCTATTTCTTAATTGCTTCTCGGCATGGTTAGCTAATATCAATTTAGTTTCTGGTACATCATCAGTTTTGTATATGTCCTCTCTCTGAAGTGCATCGTTAAGAAGAAAATATTCAGCAGATAACTTGAAATAATTCAAAATTCTCATATTAATAACCTGTCAGAAAAAAAGAACGATTTTTATATACAAAGTCAGTCACATCAATGTCTCTTTCTTGTACAAATATCTGACATTCAAGCAATAATTATTATACCCAAGAAAATAGGAACAAAAAACAATCAACAAAATGAGATTTGACTATAACACATGTGCCAGAAAAGCAAATGCTTCAATTTGAAAACATAGGGGCACAGAGATAGCACAGAGGTTAAGAAGTTGGACTCCATGAGCACCACCCTAGTTCCATCCCCAGCACCACATATGCCCCCCAGAAATGCAAGAAACAGCACCCCTATACAAAGCCTGGAGTAGTCCCTATGTACCATGAGGGACTGGAGGACTGTCTTCACCCAAAGAACAAGTTTTCTAATAAATTACCCAAATTTTTAACTTCTAATACTAGGAAAAGAGCTAGGAGCAAGTTCCATGCGGTGGGGGGCACTCCCCATATGGGCAGGGTCCCAGTTCAAGCCCTAAAACCCAGCACAAGCCCAATAGCCCTAAGCTCTGCCAGGAATTGTCCTTGAGCATTGCTGGGGAGAAACTCACCAAAAGTAAGAAAGTAAGTCAGTAAGAACTACTAAATCTAAAGTGAGATGAAAGAAGAAAATAAATATGAGAACACATGAAAATAAAATTCAACTGACAGAAATTTATTTTCTGAAAGATTAACTAACTGGTGAAATCTTAAGCAAAGCTTCCCAAGAAAAAGTAAGTGAAACATTTACATATCCTATGCAGAGCATCAGACTCGGTTACAAAGTGAAATCTTATCCAAATACTAGGTCAAATTAGCTGTAACAGTCCAGTTCTATGGAAGTCAGTGAATGTTGCAAGCATACACTGAGTAACAAAATATCCAGGAACAAAGGATTCTTCTGTTACTAGTCACTTAATTAAAAACTTATAATCGTTATACAAGTATTCCACAAGAACACATCCCTTAAAATATCTCATCTATGCAATCTGATTTCAGATCTTGCCAGCCAAATTGAAAAAATGCAGTGCAAGGTTCACAGTATCTCAAAATATCAAGTCAAAAACATATATAATTACCAAACAAGGTAATTATTATATATAATCATAATATAGTAAAATATATTTATATAAGCAATTGTATAACAATTATAGTTCATATGTGAGACTTGTTGTTACTGTGTTTGGCATATCAAATACATCACGAAGAGCTTGCCAGGCTTTGTTGTGTGGGTGAGATACTCTCGATAGCTTGCCGGGCTCTCCCAGAGGGGCGGAGGAATCGAACTCGGCTTGGCCTGGTCAGCCGCTTGCAAGGCAAACGCCCTATCTGATGTGCTAATGCTCCAGCCCAAGCCTCACAATGGAGACGTTACTGGACCCCCTTGAGCAAATCGATGAACAATGGGAGAACAGTGCTACAGTGCTATAGTACACACAAATATTATATATAATTACCAAGCAATTATCAAGCAAAGTGAAGAGGGATGTAAGGATGGACTAAAGTATCCCAAGGACCCTGGAGGAGAGTACTGGGCACCTGGTATCAGTGGAGCTGTTCAAACTGTACAGCAAAACTATAAATAGTAGTAACACTAATGTAAGCATGACACCTAAACTACACTTCATCCTAATTTTTTTTGCATTATCTTTTTTGTGTGTGTGTTAATTTTATTTATTTTATAGTGAGACATCATGAGGTACAGTTGCAGACTTACATATTTTTGTGCTTGCGTTTCAATTATACAGTGATCAAATACCCATCCCTCCACCAGTGCCCATTTCCCACCACCACGGATCCCAGTATCCCTCCCACCCCCCATCCCCCCATCCCACCCTGCCTCTGTGGCAGGGCATTCCCTTTTGTTCTTTCTCTCTTATTGGGTGTTGTAGTTTGCAAAAGAGGCAATGGGTGACAATCATGTTTAGTCTATAGTCTACTTTCAGCATGCTTCTCCCATCCTGGGAGGATCCTCCCAATACCTTTATTTGGTATTCCCTTCTCCGTCTGAGCTCCCTTTTCCCCTAGCATGTGTGGTTGGCCTCCAAGCCATGGAGTAAACTTCCTGGTACTAATCTCGGCCATTCTTGGGTGTTAGTCTCCTATTTTGTTACTTTATGTTCCCCAGATATTTCATCCTAATTTTTAAAACAAAACCCAAGACAAGTTCATTTGCTAATGGTAACCAACAGAGCAGTTTGCCTTAAACCCAGTTATCTATGGTCAGAGAGCTAAGATAAGGGTAAGGTTGTAAAGCTGAATCCAGTTTGATCCACAATTCCACATCCCCTCCCGATCCTTATCCCCTGCAGTAGTAATTCCTGAGCACAGAGCCAGGAGTAAGCCAAAAGCATCAGCAGGTGTGGCCCAAGACCCATGCCCACTCCTAGGACCATGAGATAATTAGGTTTAACTCAAATCTAAGGACAATCTAAGCTAAATACTTATTCCCAACAACTGTCCATTATCAAATTCATTCAAATTTATATGTGTGTGTATGTGTGTGTGAGCATGTGTGTGTGTGTGTGTGTGTGTGTGTGCGATGTGTTACAGGAGGAGAGAACCAGAGACGCACCACACTCCCAAGGCCTGCAGCTCTCTGTGTCTACAGACCAGGTACCCAGGGCCACTGCACCTGACTGGCAGGGTGACCTGGAATGAGTTTCCAGGAAACTTGAAGCAAGGGTTATGGCCAGGATCACCGGTCAACAGAGAAGCTATTCCTCAAATGTGCCATTCATGAAAAAAGGTTCATACCTTTATGTACATGGCTCTTCTATCAGAATCCAAAACAAGAATATTTACAGCTTTGCAGTAATTTCCATTACTAACAGCCTCATGACTACTCAGAGTGCAGTCCTAGGAGATTGAAAGGGTGATTGAATGCCTTGTCTCTCCCTGAACAGTGCTCAGCTTGCTTGTCTGAGACTTTATTACCTTCAATCTTAATTTCAGAAATGTTGTTTCTTATCCTCAGTAATGATCTGTAAACTTGATAATTCTGCTAAAATATGCAAGATTATGACTTATTTTTGTAATCTAAAATATTATTAAATTCATGGCTTTTAACACAAAGCAAGTACTTGTATGTTACAGTCTTCAACTGGAAGAACTGATATGCCAGGCGGAGATGACTCAAAGGTCTAGAACACAAGTCTTGCATGCAATTAGCCCAGGTTCAATCCATTCCCAGTTCCACAATTACCAAGTGCCTGGGAACGTGCCTGAGTCATGAGCCAGATGCAGGCCTTAGGCAATGCCAGGGATGGGTCCCAAAGTCAAATTAAATTGAATAATTAAAGAAATAAATTATATGATAAAAGTTATATTTTCTTTATGAGTATTGACCATCTTTTACTATTAGTTTCAAGTTTAACCTGGTAATATGATGCATTTCTAAATATTAATCTAGGTTACAAAATTCTGAATTCAATTGTATACAAGACCAGAGACAAAATGTATTAATTTACTGGTAAATATCCGGATGCTGTGATTTAAGGAAACATACAAAATTTTTAATGATGTCTTTGTCTTAGTATCCACAAAATACAGTGAAGCTGTTCTTTCCTCCAACTGTATAAAAAAAATTATTAAAGCTAATTCTTGTGCTCGTGAATGCTTTGGCATGCAAATGAATTCTAAGGAATAAAAATTCACCTAATTTTAGTAATGGGTCAACAAGTATGTGTTTTTCTGCTCCCTATAAATTACTGTATATTGTGGTATAAATCTATAATTTATATTATTTTATTTTGAAGGATATTACATTTATAATTAGAATTTATATTTACACTTCATTTTAAAGATATTTATTCATACCTTAATCAGTTGAATGACATTTTTAGAGGTACTTTTCAGCTAGGGTATAATTTGTACAGTCTATCTGAAAAGGAAAAAAATCAATTAGACTATTTATGAAGAAATGTGTATACAGAGCTTTATTCTACTTGCTATACATGTATAGTTTCTCAAGCTATTCATATAGACACAATGACCTACACAAATATTTCACAAAAAGAAAGTATAGAACTATTTTTCCATTGAAGTTTTCAATAAATGATACATACTGTTGTTCTTATAAAAATTTAGCTGTTATCGAGTGTGGATAATATTCAATCAACATCTAGAGATTCAGAAAGATACGCTGAATACTTGCTGCCTATGAAAACAAAATGTTCACACATTTATTACATGCATCAAATACCCAAATGCATTCTGTATTATCTTTAGGTCTAGAAAAAATTATAACCTTAAATTTATTTTATGCATAGACAATATAAAACTAAAATATCAGAACAAGCAGTTGGCTCGGTGCTCAAGCCCATGTCTTACATGGCTGGGGTCCATATAATGATTCAACACCACAAATAAGTAATAAATAAATTTAAAAATTTAAAAATATTTAAAATTACTATATCAATAACAGTAAAAATAGTCTTTGATAAAATGCTTTCTTAACTTTTTAATGTCATGACATTAGATAAAATTAGTTAATGAAAACATGGAATGAATTCATAGTATGTATAAAAAATAATGAATGTAAAATTGATATCTAAGTCAACAGGAAAGAAATGAAACAACTAACACCAGGGAAACCAAGTGACTTTGGTCAACAGTGGAGGACCAAGAGAAAACCTCATCTTGCATCACACACCATAATAAATTCCAACAAGATTAAAACATAGGTGGGGGGGCTGAAGAGATAGCACAGCAGGTAGGGCATTTGCCTTGCACACGGCGACCCGGGTTCAATTCCCAGCACCGCCAGAAGTAACTCCTGAGTGCAGAGCCAGGAGTAACCCCTATGCACCTCCAGGTGTGACCCAAAAAAGAAAAAAAAAAAACCAAAAAATAGGTGTTTTTTTTTTTATCTTGATTAGAAAAAAATGTCAAACTTCAGGTCACTTCTGCTAAAGCTTGGTCATTTCCTATTTTGCTACATAAAGTGTCTATAGATCACAACTACTTATTAGTATGGCCAAAACAAGAGTTTCAGGATTATAGATAACACATTATAATTAAAACTGGACAGTATATAGCTTATCTCATAAAACGTGACTAATATTTCAGCAGTACAACTACCGTAAACTAGCAGAAATAAAAAAAAACACTTGCCTTCACATATTCCTTAGTTAACAGATCTTCCACGGTATTGTCCAATGATGAAATCAAATAAGCTGATGTCTCAGATTTTTTTTGTCTAAAAAGAATTTTAAAAATTATTCTTTTATTTGAAAGTAAATCTCCAATAAAGGCTATATTAATGTTTATAAGAATGGGGAGAAGCAAGTGTCTCTTGTATTAGGTATAAGTCTCATACTCGATCATATCCAAAATCAGGTAACTCCTCCTTTAAAACTGTATAAACGTCATTCTTCATTACAGTTCTAAGAAGACAATGCTAAAATAAACACAGAAATAACAGAAGGATACATAAAGGAAGTCTTCGCGTTCTGTGCCACTAAAATATCTTAGAAGGAAAGTTTTACGCTCCCTGAAAATCTAATTGTTGAGAAGACAGATCAAATGTATGATAGAAACTATGCTTTTCTGTGTATTGCTTTATAGGAAAGAAAAAAATCTTAGTGCCATATAAGCAGTCCTTACAAGTTCTGCTAAAAAATAAAATGGAAAACAGTTTTAGAAGTGTATTTCACAGTAGTTTTTTTCAAATACACCAAATTTGTTAGGGGCTGGAGAGAAAGCACAGCGAGCAGGGCATTTGCCTTGCATGCCACCGACACAGCTGACCCGAGTTCGATTCCTTCTCCCCTCTCAGAGAGCCCGGCAAGCTACTGTGAGTATCTCACCCGCACAGCAAAGCCTGGCAAGCTACCCGTGATGTATTTGATATGCCAAACACAGTAACAAGTCTCACAATGTTACTCGGGCAGCTCCAGCAAGTCGGTGAACAACAGGACAGTGACAGTGACAGCTAGAGACTAGTTTTAATAGATACTGGAAGAAGGAACTACATAATGCTCATGGGAAAAGCAAGGAATGTATCCCACAAATTCTTACGGATTAAAATGCTTAATATCACTTGATTTGGGGATATAACTCAGCGATTGAGCATATGCTTTGCTTATTCTTTATGTTGGAGTAATTTAATTTGAACCAAAACAAAAGTCAAAACCAAAAAAAAAAAAGCCGCATACCAGAGAAAAATTACAACACATGCCACAAAAGATTACTCTGTAAAACTTTATTCCACTAAAAGAAACTAATGAATTCCCTGTATCACACGGACATACCAAGACCAATGAATAAGAAAGGAAAATAAGAACAAACCAATTACATACAAGAAAAGTTAAATAATAATCAAGTCTCCCTTCACACAAAAAAAGATCCCAAGCCCACATGGAATTAACAGTGAGTTCTTCCAAACCTTCAAAGATGACCAATTTCCTAAACCTCTCAAACATTCCCAAAATTTGTAGCACGTTCATCAAAATACTGTTCATAATGAGGCCAATAATACCCTGATTCAAAAGCAGAAAGCAATTGTAAAAAAAGGAAAAGAAACCACATTCCCAACGAACATAGCTGCAAAGACTGTTCTCTTTGCTGATCCTGTGTATATTATGTTTGGCCTCTTGTCCTCTTGTGCCTATTCAGTGAATGGTTTCTCTGGCCTGACCAGTTATATTTTGATTGGGGTTATATTTTTTCTCATGCTTACCATTATTTTTGTAAATTTGGGATTAGCATTGATTGGAGTAGCGGCTAAAGGGCTACTGACTTAATGTTAGGGGAAGCCAGGCTGCTCTGATGAAAGTTCATTATAAAAATCCTAGATGAAGGGGTTGGTCTTATGGGATATGGAAGGTGAAAATCTAATTGTTGATAAGATAGATCAAATGTATGATAGAAACTATGCTTTTCTGTGTATTGCTTTATATGAAAGAAAAAAAATCCTTAGTGCCATATAAGCAGTCCTTACAAGTTCTGCTAAAAAATAAAAGGCCTTTAACTGGCGTTAGAGGCCTTTTTCTCCAAAACCATGCCCACTTCTTTTCTGACCTGGATTTGGAATGGGCCAGGCACACACATTACTTTAAAAAAAAATCTTCTTTTCCACCACGTGGCCGCCACCAAGAGAAGACCACTTCCCCTGTCCCCCTTCATCTTGAGATCAAGAACCTTCTGTGCTTTTTTATCATATCAAGTGTATCACTTGTCATCCCCTTGATCTTCGATTTGCTTGAGCTGGGGCCAGTAATGTCTCCTTTTCCTAAGAAACAGGCTTAAATAACCACAGAAACAGCAACTTCTACTTAGAACCAACTCTGGCTTTTGCAACAAAACACATTAGCAGCATTAAAAGAGAACACTGACATCCCAGAGGAGGTATGACACAGGAAAAATATAGCTTCACATCAAAATTTTTAAAAACAGAAAAAGCAACAAAAATAGAACAGATAACTTAAGATGATAGTATGTAAAGTGACAACTAAACCCATAACATTTCTAAAATTTAATACAAAAAAAGTATAATTATGTGCATGAGGGTATGAGACCAAAACAAACTTCAATAACATATTTAGATTTTTAGTATATAAATGGAAGTCAGGTGTCAGTTGACCCACAATACATAAAATAATGATTAAATAATGTGCATATATTAAGTCTACTATATATTAATATATAAAATATATATTCCAAATAACTAAAATACTTACATGTGAATACGATGTTCCATATAGTACTAACCATTTCAGTCATGTAAATAGCAAAAAGTTATTTTTAAAAATTAGAAAAAATAAAATTGTGGTATTAGTATTTTCTAACTATGCTAGACACATAGCAATTTTCCAACCAGCATCGAAAAACAAAAGTTTGCTTACCAATATATAATATAAATTTTGTGACAAAAATGAATTTAATGCAGTCAGCAGTTAAATTAAGTCAAAGGTTGATCACATTCTTGTCTTTATATGCAGCAGCAATTGTTACGTCCACATAACAACACGTTTTGAAGCTGAAAACTCATTTTTGGTGATAAAAAAGAGCCTGGGAAATGAAAATTCACTTGTCAAAATTCATGTATACCATCATGAAATCTTGAGTGAAATAAAGAAACCACTCCCAGCTAAATATCTACATTCAAATAATCTTCCCAGTATTAAGTCCTTCAAAAGTTACGCACCAATTTTAACACCTTTACTAAAACCTATAAGGCTTTTAAACTATGTTCCACATAAATCATAAAACCAACTTATTTCATTTAGTTATTTACAGATCCTTCAAAGGAGTCTCCTATTAGGGTACATGTTTGTTCCACATCATCTGCATATTAGACAAATATATGCAATACAAGTTAAATTTGGTAGAAGAGACAGAAAGAAAGCATAACGGTTCAGGCGCTCACCTTGCACGTGGCAAACCAGCTTCCATCTCCCATACCCACTACAAGCCCCCAGCATTACCAGGCATGATTCCTGAGTACAGTGTCAGCACCAGGATTAATCCCTGAGTAGCTCTCAAGAGTAGCTCCCAAGCCAAAAATAAACTTCTATCTTAAAAGACAGAAACAGTAGCAAAGATGAAACCTTAAAGATATTTCAGATAAACAGAATATGCCATGCACAAACTTAAATTACATTTTTCTTGAACTTTAAAGATGTAGAATGCAAGACAGAGGGCTAATGAATCATCAAGTAAGAAGGTTAATTCCAATTACAGAACTCAGAAAATTCAGGAAACAAAGACATTGTAGTTTGAGGTATGAGATAGATTCAAAAAAGTCTATAGAAGCTCTGCTTATGCCTGTGGTGAAAAACATGGAGACAGAGAGTCACTCCAACTCTTAACAAAAAGACAAAAATATCTATATGGACCAAAGAAATCTTAATTTTTTTTCAAATAAAGAAAAATTTGGAGTAATGCAGTACCCCCTCAATATTCTAATGCAGTACCCCCTATTCAACCTAAGAAGGATGGAGAATAACACTATTCCTCTGTCATTAAGAGGTGGGAGAGATCAAAGAAAAAATTATAAAATAAAAAATAATCAGCAAATTTTACTTTTGCCATATGAGTAACTATATTTTAAAATTGTCTACAAATATTCACAGTCAGAGTTTATTAGGCAGTTGATTTTAAAATATCAGTAGCAAAATAAATGATGCCAACCAGAAACCCACTATAAATGCAAAGGAAGGAAGGAAGGAAGGAAGGAAGGAAAAGAAAGAAAAAGTAAGGAATAAAAATATCACTGAAAAAGGCATACCATGCAAACACTAATCAGTGAAATCTGAACTGGCTAGATTGCTACAGAATGAATTTCAGAATAAGAACAACATCATAGATAGAGAAAATCACTATATAATCATAATGCATTGATCATCTAAATGAGTAAACTTCTAGATAAGTATGGTCAGAGGAAGTCACAAGTAAAATTAGAAAATGTTTTAAATCATTTGTGCACACATACAAAAAAAATCATTGTGATTAAAGCAGTGCCAACAGGAAAAACTCAGAAATCAAATGCTTCTGTTAGAAAACAGGGGCACAGAGATAGCACAGGGGTTGAGAGGTTTGCCTCCAATGTGTCCAACCTAGATTTATGCCCCAGGACCACATATATCCTCTCTGAAATGCCAGGAGTATCACCACATTCAGAGCCAGGAGGAGACCCTAAGCACCGCAAGGGACCTGTGGACTTCTCCTCCCACACCCCTTGCCAATAAACAAACAAACAAACAAACAAATAAATAAATAAATAAATAAAGTAAAGGTCACCTATCCAATTACCAAAGTTTTACCTTTAAAAACCTAGAAAACGGTCTGGACACGAACTCCACAGTGTGGAGGCATGCCTTGTATGGGCTTCCCAGGCTCAATCCCTGACACCATATGCTGCCCAGCACTACCCCAGTGGCCCTGAGTACTGAAGTGGCCCACGAATATTTTTGGAGTGCACAGCACTCAAATTAACATACCATGAAAACATGAACTAGTAAACCAAACATAGAAGGAAATAAAATTAGAAAAAATAAAAACTGACACAGAAATTCCTTCTTTCTGTGATTATTGAACTGAGAAATCCTAAGACAGACTTACCAAGAAAAAGTAAGATAAACATTCAAATATCATATGCTGAGCATCAGATTCAGTTACAAACTCTCTATATATTATTTTTTCTAACTTCCCCATTGGCTCAACTGTAACTACCCAATTCCATAAAGGTAAGAGAATGTTACAAGTCTTCACCCAGTAAGGAAATATCAGTAACATAAACAGAAGAAGCAGTGTGCAGGAGGGTAAGTATAAGAGAAAATACTGGAAGATTATAATCATATTTCCTATAGATATATGTAATGAATTAATACTTAATCGTTTCTGTTCCTGGTCCTTGCACAGTGCCAAATTTTTCTATTACAATAATTAACAGCTATCTAGTTTTTCTCTTCAAACAACAGACACTCTTCAGGTGAAAAAAAAAAAACTTCAATGGCTTCAAACTACAATATAGTGAAAGATATAAAAAAACACACATATAAAAATGAAAATAATCTTAATCATACTGTTATTATCTTCCCCCAAGATAATTTTTGATACTAAAATGTAACATTAAGAAGTAGAGAACACACAAAAAATTGTAAATCTACAACTGTACCTCATGGTGTTTCACTAATAATAAAAAAAAAGAAGTAGAGAACAAGATTATGACTTATTTAAAAGTTCAATAAAGGCATTATTTACAGATACAGAACAGAATACAAAACAGAACATAATTAACAAACTCCAAAGTATAAAGCAAGAAAACATCTTACTATTCTGGAAAAGTTTGGGAAAGTTGCTGTTTCTCTGTAGACAATTGCTTCTCAGAGTAGTTTTTTCATCCAAGGCTAAGAGTTCTTCAAGTACTGCTTCAACTTAGAAAATGAAGTTTGGAATTATTTCTACTACATACCATAAATATGTTTGGTTTTCTTAACTGATAACAAGACAAAGCTAAATCCATAATTTGTCTGCTCTCAATAAATATATGAATTTAATTTTACTGAAGATTTTAAGAAATTATAGTCGCTGAATGTTAGTTAAGATGGCACCGGCAATTTTAGTAGGATTATTCAAGTTTTTCAATTAGAGGAGAGTCAAGAGCCTTAAAGTGCACCAAGACTAGGTAAGATCTGCAAGGTCCCCATTAGAGTCTGGAAGGCCAAGTCCCCAGTTTCATGAATTCACAGCTAGAAGTGGCACTCTGAACAGTGCCATTTTTCCATTTCTATAGGAGCCCCTGAATCCGGTGGTTGCGTTACTTCATTTCTGTCTCCCAAAGAGGATACACTTACATTCTAAATCTAGATGCCCATCCATGCAACAACACACAAAAGTCATCTCCAGGGTGCAAAATGCACAATGGGAAAGCAATGCAGAATCTCACCAGATTTAGGCAGCAAACATGATAGCTCTGAAAACTCAACCTAATTACCAGTTATATAATCTCTCTGATAAGAACTCTAGACAAGAAATGTTGAAAATGGTTAAAGAACTTAAAGAAACAATGGAAATTGGTGATGGGGAATGTTCACTGGTGGAGTGATGAGTGTTTGATCATTGTGTAATTGCAACTCAGACATGAAAGCTTGCAACCATATATTATGGTGAATCAATAAAATTTTAAAAACACACAAAAGGACATGAGAGCAGAAATGAGAAAATAAGCATAAATGACAGAACAAAATAATTTTGTTATGTGATATGAAAAACTCACTGCAAGATCTCAACAGCAAAGTAACTGTAGCTGAGGACAAAATTAGTGAACTCAAAGACAAAATGCAGAAAACCTCCAAATACAGTAGAAGATGAAAAGAAGACCCCAATAAATCATCAGTTGATAACTCTTGAAATTAATTCAAGAGGAACAACATAAAAATAATCATTGTCCCAGAGGGACAGGAAGGCAACTCTTGTGAAGATGCAACAGTCAGAAACATCACTGCTGAGAAGTTCCCAGAGCTGGAGGGGGCAAGCACCCAGATCCAAGAGACTTGAAGGGTACCAGATAAAAGAAATCCAACTAAAAATACTCAAAATACAAACTACTCAGAATGATGAATGTCTTAGATAGGTATAGAGCACTTAAAGATTAAAGAAAAAAATGACATGAAAGGAGTGTTGGTACAAATGACAGAAGATTTCTTACATGAGGCCCCAAGACAATGGTGGGAGATAATTAAACTCAATGAACAACTTTACCCAGCCAGACTCTCATTCAGATTTGAAGGAACTATACACAACTTCACGGATAAGAAACAGTTCAGCAACTTTATGACTCAAAACTGCTGTAAAAAGAGAATGAAAAGGGCTACCGTAGATGAGAGAAATCTCACAATTAGACCAAATTTCTACACAAAGATGGTACAAACTCCAAGGCAATAATCACACTCAATGTCAGAGGCCTAAATGTACCAATTAAGAAACATCAAGTGTCAGGATGGATTAAAAAATTGAGTCCAACCTTCTACTGCTTTCAAGAACTAAATTTAAGCAGTAAGGGCAAACAGATTCAAAGTCAAAGATTGGAAGACAATATTTCAAGCACACAAGCCCCAAAAAAGCCTGGGTGGCCATACTGATATCAGACAACATTGACTGTAGTATTAAAAGGTTTTAAGAGACCGAGAAGGCCATTTCTCAGTGATGAAGGGATATGAACATCAGAAAGAACTCACATACTCCTAAACACATTTAAAATTCATAAAATGACCAATAGACTTGAAGGACATTGATGACAGCACAATAATAGTTAGAGATTGCAACACCACTCTGTCACCACTTGATAAATCAGCTAGGCTAAAACTAAAAGAGGAAATACTGGAATTGACTGGAATTGAAGAGAGAAACAGAAGAGAGGAACTTAGTATATATACACATATATTATATAAATATATACACACAATATATATGTATGTGTGTATACACATTCTTCTCCAATGCACATAGGGCATTCTCCATGATAGACCACACGTAAAATCACAAAACGTAACTCCAAAAATTATTTAACATTCTCAAGTCAATCAATGCAATGCACTACATCAACACAAAAAAATTAAAAATCATATCAATAGATGCCAAGAAAATATTAGATAAGAGGATGAAGAGGAAGGAAAAAAGTAGCTTGTAGAAGAGAGCTCAGAACTTCCCCAGTCTCTGAAGGGAAGCTCCAGAAGAGAGATAATGCAAGGTATCAAAGGAGGAACACCTAGATTACTCTGGATTATAGACCTGAGAAGGAAGGGAAGGAAAAGAACCTGAGAAGGACAGGGAAGGAAAGGAAGAAGAGGCAGATAGGAGGTAACATGGGCAAAAGGACTCAGACACATTGGTAGTGTTACTGTTTACATATTTTATTTAGGAATGCAAAAAAAAAATAAAAAGAATGTCAAAATTATAATGAGTAATTCAGAGGGTATTAATCACTAACAATTTAATGATTTAATTTAAAAATATTCAAAGCTCTTTTTAACTGCTTACCTCCCAAAGAGTTGAGGATTTCAGCAGATGGCTTCTTCTAGGAGTTTTTTTTTTTTTTTTGTAGAATCTTTAGGATTTTCTAAATGTGGTATCCTATTTTCTGCAAATAGTTCAATCTTGACTTCTTTCTTTCATATCTGGATGCCCTTGATTTTTTTTTTTGCCTAACTGCTATGAGCAGTACTTCCAGTAGTATATTGAATAGGAGTTGTGAGATTGGGCAATCTTGTCTTGTAACTAATCTTAGAAGTTTTTAGTTTTTTGCCGTCTATAATACTTGCTGTGGGCTTATGTGAGATGACTGATTATATTGAGAAAATTTCTTTCAACTTCCATTTCCTTGAGGGTTTTTATCATGAATGGGTACCGGATCTTGTCAAATGGTTTCTCTGAGTCGATTGATGTGATTATATGATTGTCATCTTTTCTTTTATTGATACGGTGTATTATGTTGATTGAATCGCAAATGTTATATCAGTTTTGCATCCTTGGGATGAGTCCTACTTGGTCATGGTGTATGATCTTTTTGATAACCTGCTAGATTTGATTTGTTAGTATTTTGTTAAGGATCTTTGAGTTATGCTCATCAGGGATATCAGACTATAATTTTCACTCTCTCTCTCTCTCTTTCTCTCTCTCTCTCTCTCTTCTGACCTTCTTTTACTATCTGTGCTTTTGTTATGAGGGTGATATTTTTCTCATAGAAATTGTTTGGGAGTGTTTCTATTTCTTCAATTTTCTGGAAGAACTTTGAAAGGATTGACAGTAGGTCCTCTTTCAAGGTTTGAAAGAATTCACCAGTGAATGCATCTTGGCCTGGGCTTTTGTTTCTTGGAAGAATTTGATTACCATTTCAATTTCTTCAATAGTAATAGATTTCTTCAGGCATTCCAAATTTGGTACAGGCTTGGGAGTTTATAGAAATACAGGAATTTATCTGGTTCTTCAAGTTTCTCTTGTTTCGTTGCATGAAGATTCTGAAAACAATCTCTGGTGATTCTTTGAATTTCTCTAGTTTCTGTTATGATGTCACCCCTTCATTTCTCAGTTTATTGGGGTTCTCTCTCTTTCTTTGTAAGTCTTGATAGCAGTTTATTGTCTTTCTTTTTTTTTTCAAGAACAATTTCTTGGTTTCATTGATCTTTTGGATTATCTTTTGTGATTCCAGATCGTTCATTTTTACTGATTTTTTTTATTTCCTTCTTGCCACCTGGTTTAAGCTCCTTTTGATGGTCATTTATCAAGATCTTAAAGTGAGAAGTTAAGCTGAATATGTGGGTCTTCCTTCCTGATGAATTCTTACAGAATTCTTACTAAACATTCCTCTTATAACTGTTTTAGCTGCATCCCACAATTTCTGGTAACTTGGTCTTTATTCTCATGTTCAATGTTTAGATTCGGCCTTCTGGAACTGTGAGTTACCCTGGATAATCTTGTCTTGGTCGACAAAATGAAGTCAGACACTCTCTCACCCTGTTTGTTCCATTCTAGGCCATGGGTCCCAATGTGGAGTTCTTCAGCTGAACTTCTCGGTCCTATCTTGGCATTAAAATCACCAACAATGATCTTGTAGAAGGTGTGGTCTACTTTATAGAATTTCTCCAACTGCATGTAGGACTTCTCAATTACTCCATCATAACTGGATGTTGGTGCATTTACAATGAAGATAGAAACTGCCGGCAGTGAGCCACATCTATTCAAGTGTAATTGTCCTATTCAGGTTGTAAGGCATTCGAAAGAATCAATGCTGTGGCCAAGTTCGTGTTGACAAGGACACCGACACCTCTGACACCTCTTTTGTCGCATGTTCTGCCCTATTGTCTGTCATCTACAAGCTGTTCACTTGAGTCATCCAGAATAGGATTGGCAGAACGCTAGATGAAGGACAACCATGTGAGCAAGCTGGGTTCCGCAAAGGATTCAGCACAATTGACCATATCCACACGATAACCAAGCTCACTGAGGTTTCTTGGGAGTTCAAGATGCTGCTCTGCCTAACGTTTATTGATTTAAAGAAGGCCTTTGATTCTGTTGAGACTGAAGCAGTCATTGAAGCCCTAGCCAATCAGGGCATTCAAACTCAATACATCAATCAGGGTCCTCTGTGAGCTGTATTACGGATTCACTACCAGGATCTCACCATTCTACAAAGAAGTGATCATCAATGTAAAGAGAGGAGTTCAGCAGGGTGATACCATTTCACCGAAACTCTTCAGTGCCACCCCCGGGAACGTCATGCGATGACTGCAATGGGAAGGAATGGGAGTGAAGATAGACAGTCGGCAACTACATCACCTCCGCTTTGCTGATGACATCATTCTAATAACACCAAATATTAGCCAAGTGGCACAAATGCTGGCCGACTTTGACCGTGAGTGTGGAAAGGTCGGTCTACAGCTGAATCTCACGAAGACAATGTTGTGAAAAACAGTCTTGTTCCTGATGTTCCATTCGCTCTCAATGGAACGACCATCTCCAAATGCAACAGTTATGTGTACCTATGTCGAGAAGTCAACATGACGAATGACCTGGCACCTGAGTTGCTCAGGAGGAAGAGAGCGGCTTAGAACGCCTTCAAGAACATCAAAGAAATAGCTAGAGGACAAAGAACCTCTGGCTCTGGGCACATCTCTTCAATTCCACTGTTCTTTCTGCATTAACATATGCCTCAGAGACCTGGGCCCTACGAAAACAGGATGAGAATGCTATTCGGGTCTTCCAAAGACGAATCGAAAGAGCTATGCTTGGAGTGTCACTTTTCACTCAAATGAGAAAAAGAATCTGGAGTTCCGACCTCCTTTGACGGTCAAGAATCAGGGATGCTGTTTTGTTTGCCAAGGCATTGAAAATCAGATGGGTGGACATGTAATGAGATTTGGAGACTGCCACAGGACTAGAGCCATTACCGACTGGATTCCACGGGATGTCAAAAGATTGCGTGGCTGCCCACCTACAAGATGGTCAGACTTCTTCATCAAGACCCTGAATGATCTGTTTGAGGCCTTTCATATTCCTAGAACGAACAGATGCCATTGGGCTACACTAGCACATGACAGGGACAAATGGAGACGTTACTGGTGTCCACTCAAGCAAATCGATAAGTAACAGGAAGTCAAGTGATCAAGTGATATCCTTAACAATTGTTTTCTAGCCTTTGACTTTGAGTCTATGTTTGATGTTTAAATATGTTTCTTGCAGACAACAGTGTGTTGGTTTCAATTTTTAATCCATCCTACCATTCTGTTTCTCTTAATTGGTATATTTAGCCCACTGACTTTGAGAGAGATTTTTGTTGGGGGGGGAGTTGTGCCATCTTTTTGTAAGAATTTGCTATGTCTCTGGTGGTTGTCTTATCTTAAAGTGACCCATCTAAATGGGTTTAAGTCTATGAAGTTTAGCTGTGAAGTTGTGTTTTGTTCCTTCAAAATCTGAATGAGAATCTGGCGGGTAAAGTATTCTTGGTGAGGCATTTGTTTCATTGAATTTTATTCATTGTATTTCACCACTATCTTCAAGCATGCAAGATTTAATCTGATAAGTTGGTTGTACATATTAAGGATGCTCCTTTGTAAGTGATGTCCTTTTGTGATGTTTTCTTTCAGTATTCTATCTCTATCATTTTCAGCATTCTGATTAAGATGCATCTCATGGTATTTTCATTTTTATTTCTTTTAGCTGGCACCCGTTGGGCCCCCTGGATCTGGGTGCATGTACTTTTCAGCTATGGGAACTCATAAATGATGGCCTTGACAGTTGCTTCTTCATAGGGTTTTTTTCCCCCTGTCCCTCTGGGAACTCAAGGATTCTTATATTGTTGTTGAATACATCCCAAAGTTCTCTTGTCATCTATTGGTTTATTTTGAGGCTATTTTCTATCTTCTGGTGTCTTCTGCAGATTTCCTGCACCTCATCTTGGAGTTCACTGATTCTGTGTTCAGAAGCTGTTACTCTGTTAATGAGGTCTCCCAGTGAGGTTTTCATTTCATCTTCCAGGTTTTAGATCTGGCATTTATCCTTGTATTTTCATTCGTATTTTCCTTATTTCTGCTCTCATATCCTCTTGTTTTTCACTGGCGGTGCACTGCATTGTTTCATTTTATTTATTTATTTATTGAATCACTTTCGGAAAGGTTACAAAGCTTTCAGGTTTAGGTCTCAGTCATGCAAATACCAAACACATTTCCCTTTACCAATACTTATTTTTTACCATGAAGAACCCCAATAAAACCCCACCCCCCCAGTCCCTGTGAGGCAGATGAATTTTAGTTAACACTCTATCTGCTTTGATTACATTCATTGTTTCTTTAAAATATTCACCACTATTATTTAGAGTTTACCCCTCCCCCCAAATCGGACATGCTGAAAAAGCATTGTGAAGTGATTTGCTTTCTACAGCTGGGTTCAAGAATTAAATGTTGGTTTTGGATTTCTGCTATTTTACTTATTGACCCTGGAAGTATTTCTACTGAAAGTCAGATAGTTAAGAAATTGGTTTCTGTGCTCTGGAGTCGTGGCCGTGCTGGAGAGCTGCTCGTGGGGGGCAACTGGTGGCCTCGGTAGGGCGTGAAGGGTGGACCGAAACGCCCCCCTTCCCATGAGGTTTTAGTCACCCCCACACCCCCGGCTCATACCTGCTGTCCACAAGGCTCCCATGCTGCCGCCATCTTTCTTTCCAGAGAGAGAGGGCAAATGGGGCAACACCCTTTCCCCTCCGGACAGACATGATGTCCTGGATTAACGCATAGTCCTTTCACTTTTCTGCTCCAAGCTGCCGGGTTCTGCATTAAGTCCTTGTGCTTCTGGGGCCGTGGCTGTGCTGGAGAGCCGTTCGCAGGGGGCAAATGGTGACCTCGGTAGGGCCTGAAGGACGGACCGGAATGCCCCCCTTCCATGAGGTTTTAGTCGCCCCCACACCCCAGGTTCATACCTGCTGTCCACAAGGCTCCCATGTGGCCGCCATCTTTCTTTCCAGAGGGAGGACGGCGGAAGGGAGCAACACCCTTTCCCCTCCGGGCAGACATGATGGCCTGGATTAACGCATAGTCCTTTCACTTTTCTGCTCCAAGCTGCTGGGTTCTGCATTAAGTCCTTGTGCTTCTGGGGCTGTGGCCGTACTGGAGAGCCGCTTGTGGGGGGCAACTGGTGACCTTGGTAGGGCGTGAAGGACGGACCGGAACGCCCCCCTTCCCATGAGGTTTTAGTCGCCCCCACACCACCGGCTCATACTTGCTGTCCACAAGGCTCCCATGCGGCCGCCATCTTTCTTTCCAGAGAGAGAGGGCGAATTGGGCAACACTCTTTCCCCTCCGGACAGACATGATGGCCTGGATTAACGCATAGTCCGTTCACTTTTCTGCTCCAAGCTGCCGGGTTCTGCATTAAGTTCTTGTGCTTCTGGGGCCGTGGCCATGCTGGAGAGCCACTCGCGGGGGGCAACTGGTGACCTCGTTAGTGCATGAAGGACGGACCGGAACGTCCCCCTTCCCATGAGGTTTTAGTCGCCCCCACACCCCCGGCTCATACCTGCTGTCCACAAGGCTCCCATGTGGCCGCCATCTTTCTTTCCAGAGGGAGGAGGGCGGAAGGGAGCAACACCCTTTCCCCTCTGGGCAGAAATGATTGCCTGGATTAAGGCATAGTCCTTTCACTTTTCTGCTCCAAGCTGCTGGGTTCTGCATTAAGCCCTTGTGCTTCTGGGGCTGTGGCCGTGCTGGAGAGCCGCTCGTGGGGGGCAACTGGTGACCTTGGTAGGGCGTGAAGGATGGACCAGAACGCCCCCCTTCCCATGAGGTTTTAGTCGCCCCCACACCCCCGGCTCATACCTGCTGTCCACAAGGCTCCCATGCGGCCGCCATCCTTCTTTCCAGAGAAGAGAGGGCGAATGGGGCAACACCCTTTCCCCTCCGGCAGACTTGATGACCTGGATTAACGCATAGTCCTTTCACTTTTCTGCTCCAAGCTGCCGGGTTCTGCATTAAGTCCTTGTGCTTCTGGGACTGTGGCCGTGCTGGGGAGCCGCTTGTGGGGGGCAACTGGTGACCTCGGTAGGGCGTGAAGGATGGACCGGAACGCCCCCCTTCCCATGAGGTTTTAGTCGCCCCCACACCACCGGCTCATACTTGCTGTCCACAAGGCTCCCATGCAGCCGCCATCCTTCTTTCCAGAGAAGAGAGGGCGAATGGGGCAACACCCTTTCCCCTCCCGGCAGACATGATGGCCTGGATTAACGCATAATCCGTTCACTTTTCTCCTCCAAACTGCTGGGTTCTGCATCAAGTCCTTGTGTTTCTGGGGCTGTGGCCGTGCTCCAAACTTAACTCTGATTTTCAGGGAGAAACGTTGGGTGGTTTACTTCCCATTGACCACTTTGTATATAGAGAGATATGGCGCGGCCGCATAAGTGGCCGCGCGGTTTTGAGGAAAAGTCCTAGTTCCCGCATACTCGAGCGGTGGTTGTAGAGGCTTCTGGTCACCGGGGTTCCATCTGGGAGAGGCGGGATGTGGTACCTACCCCATCTGGGACTTCCCGATGATCTCGGCTCTTTTTGGAACCTGTTTTTTTCTTTTTCATAGAGAGCTGTGGATCCCACCCTCCATGTGGCCCTTCTCTTCGGCTGTATGCTGTAAAGATGGCCACTCTATTGTTTCTTTGAGTTTCCTATGGATCTTCATCAATCTCATTCTAAATTTTTTATCAGAGAGGTTATATAGCTCATTGTTATTGATTGGTTCATCTGGGCTAGAATCTGCACTAAGTTTAGTGGGTTTCTGCATTGCTTTTCTATTCTGACTGTTGTAATTTGGAGTTGTTTATTGTGCATTGTTGTAGTTAGAATGTCTGTGTATGTCTATGATTAATTATGGAGAGGTGAAGAAATATATGGCTATTCCTCTTCATTCCACGACGTTGCTCTTCATAGTTGGGGTTCAATCCTGACCTGGGGAGCAAAATGGCGTCCCTGAATTCAAACCAGAGTCCTGGATGCCTTCCTGGCCTTCTTTTTAGTTTTCAGGGACTACAATTGGGCAGAGAATATGGCTTCTTTACTGTTAGTTTATTATTTTTTTTAACATAGTTGTTTTTATTGCTTCATTTTTAGCCTATGTCTTCCAATATGCTTCCATGATTACATCTGTAAATTGGAGAGCAAAATTTACTTCAAGAATTGTTCTACCAGCAGAATTCCCATATTCAAATAAAAAAAACCCAGACATTTAATATGCTCAAACCAATAGCATTAAATATTTTTATATTAGTTTTTCTCTAAATATACGATGCAAACTGAACATTACCTATGCATTTACTTATATTCAACACTTTTTGAATTAATACAATAATTTTATTATTCTCTTTGGAAAATAAGCAAAGAATGAGTTTTATTCGAATAAACATAACATAGCTCTATCAAATCATTGAAATATTTTTGGCAACATTTTGGGCAATATTTAAATTACCCAGGTCTCGAGTGATAGCACAGTGGGTGGGGCGTTTGCCTTGCACGCAGCCAACATGGCTGACCCGAGTTCAATTCCTCTGCCACTCTCAGAGAGCCTTGCAAGCTACCGAGAGTATCTCGCCCACACAGCAAAGCCTGGCAAGCTACCCGTGACATATTCGATATGTCAAACACCGTAAAAACAAAGTCTCACAATGGACACGTTACTGGGCCCGCTCGAGCAAATTGATGAACAACGGGAGGACAATGACAATGACAATTTAAATGACCAAATAGTAATTTAAATCCAATTAGTAATTTAAATCCTATATAGTAGTTTTAATAAGTCAACTGTCAGCTCTAGAAATAAGGAAAAAAATTAGAGGAGTAACTATAGGCTTGGATTTTCTAAAGGGATTGCAACATATAGAATTCCTTGACATTTTTAGGTTTTCAAAAACAAGTTTGATAATGCAGTTTTAATGTGTCTGATATTATCTTATATTGATAATGCTATATAACAAAATGTGATATGGAATTGAGCAATTCAAAAAGATATAAGTAAATGATACTTCAGTAAGACTAATTGTAAATTAGAATTAACTTACCACAAGTCAATTTTTTTGGTTTTGTCTTGTTTTGTTTTGGCGCCACAGCTAGCTGTGCTCAGGGCTTCTTCCTGGCTCTGTGCTCAGGGATCACTTCTGAGGGTTCAAGGGACCATAGATGGACCCATGTCAGAAGCCTGCAAAGCAAGCTCCCTTTCTGTTGTACTGTCTCTCTGGCACTGTCAATTTAAAATTTTTTTAAAGAAAAGTAAGTCACTCTATTTCCAACTATAAATCAAATTATAACTTATAGCAGATCTTTAATTCAAAAAATCATTAAATGCTAAGAAATTTATTTGTATTCTTAAAAATTAAAAATTAAAAAAATTAAGGAATTATTTAATTAATTAATTATGATTTTCTTGTGTTGTTGTAAAAACATCCATCAGGTTTGAATTTGCTATCTTTCAGATTTTATTTCATCATATGAACTCATTCAAGAAGATCCATAGCACTGAAGTACTATAAAATTTTTAAAAAAGCTCTTTAATTGTTCACATTTTTACTTGCTCAATTCTAAATATTACTATATAGATGAATTTCTTAAAATAAATTTAAACTGAGTTGTGGGGGGAGGGGTGAAGCAGCTGAACGATGAAGAATCTGCTCCTCATGTACATGGGCCTGGGCTCTATCACCAGCACAGAAACAGCACCACCAATACAATGAAACTCTTAGAAATCTTGCTGAACAGTTCCCAAAGTTAAAGAATGCAGACATCCAGATCCAAGGAGCCAGAAGAGTGCCAGCTAAAAGAGACCCGAATAAAAACACTCCAAGGCTAAGCGAAATGAGTCAAAAAGAGAGGGACAGACATAGAAAGATTGCGTTTATCTGGGAATATAAAGTAACAAAATAAGAGACTAACAACCAAGAATAGCCGAGATAAGTACCAGGAGGTTCACTCCATGACTTGGAGGCCAGCCGCACATGCTGGGGGAAAATGGAAAAGGCAGCTCAGATAGAGAAGGGAGCACCAAATAATGGGTGTTTGGAGGATCCTCCCAGGATGGGAGAAGCATGCTGATAGTAGACTCTAGACCTAACATGATTGCCATTCAATGCCTCTTTTGCAAACCACAATACCCAAAAGGAGAGAGAAACAAAAGGGAATGCCACAGGGGTGGTATGGGATGGGGGGATGGGGTGGTGGGAGGGATACTGGGAGCACTGGAGGTGGAGAATGGGCACTGATGGAGGGATGGGTACTCAATCATTGTATAACTGAAATCCAAGCACAAAAATTTGTACTTCTACAACTGTACCTCATGGTGTTTCACTAATAAAAATTAAAAAACAAGTCAAAAAATAAATATTTAAACTTTAAATTCAATTACTATGCCATGTAACTCAATTTTCAGGTTTATTTTAGGGGCAGAAAAATCAGAATCAAGTTTGTCATCATCAGATATAGTACAAAATAATAGGAAAAAATTTAATTTTTTAAACTGAGCTATATTTTAAGTGATTCACAGTACTAAGGGGATCAAGTGTAAACTATTGTTTTATTTACTTTCAATAATTCCTAGGTTCTCAAAGATTTGCTCAAATGAAATGTTCACTCCTAAATAATACTAAATAATACTATTTATCTTTGTTCTCAGAGAGCCTGGCATGCCACAGAGAGCATCTCGCCCACACGGCAAAGTTTGGCAAGCTACCCGTGGCCTATTTGATATGCCAAACACAGTAACAACAAGTGTCACAGTGGAGACATTACTGGGCCCGCTCGGGCAAATCGATGGACAACTGGTGGACATTGCTACAGTGCTACAGTGCTACCTAAAATTAATATTACTTCTTTTTTTGGGGGGGGGCATACCTAGCGATGCACAGGTATTAGTCCTGGCTATGCACCCAGGAGTTACTCCCGATGGTGCTCAGGGAACCATATGGGATGCTGGCGACCGAACCCAGGTTGGCCGTGTGCAAGGCAAATGCCCTACCCGCTGTGCGGCTTAATTTGTGGCTCCAGCCTCAAATTAATATTGTTTTAAGTACAAAAAAAGGTCAAATGAACTCCTCTCAAAACTCAAATATAACTTTTATAAGTGGAAGCACACTTCAAATAGTCTGATAAATAATTTGAATAAAAGTATAGCTTTAAGGAATGCATGCAGGTAAGAAATGCTGAAGAGAAAAAGCACACCACACTGTATTCTGATATTGGAGAAAACAGCAGCATTTTCTCAAATGACTGCTGCCATTCAGTTGTCTGGTGATGGAGACTGAATGTGTACATGGTCTGTTTCACCAGCAGGGTGAGCTCGGTCCTCTACGATAAACGTTTCTATGTAAATCTCATGTAAGCTAAAAGAAATCTTTTCTATAGTTAAAAGCATGGGTGAATACATGCATAAAAGCAAACTATTAAATATGATTGTATACTAATACTAATTTATTATTTACTATTAAATATGACGGTATAAAAATTTCATAGAGCAGCCCTACAAAAAGAGCTTTAAAAAGTAATTACTATATTAAGATTCTACCACATGTTTTGTAGTCAGTGTCACCAAAGTAAAATTATATTTCACTGAAGTATTTAAATCTCTCCTATTTTTCTTACTACTAATCTTTATTGTTTTCTCACTTGTATTTGCTAATTTTTGTTTTGCTTTTCCTATTCTTTTTTTAATTCCACATGCTTGGTTTTTCATCTTTTATAGGATTATGGTTTAGCTCTATACTAAACATTAAAATAAAGTGAATTATTTTCAATGTAAATATACTAAGCATATTGAAAATATTTCAAATTTTAAGTGTACAATAATTTTAAGCAAATATTATTACCAAATACAAATTTATTTATTTATTTATTTTGCTTTTTTTAGGTCATACCCAGCGATGCACAGGGGTTACTCCTGGCTCATGCACTCAGGAATCACTCCTGACGGTGCTCAGGGAATCATATGGGATGCTGGGAATCCAACCAGGGTTGGCTGTGTGCAAGACAAATGCCCTATCCACTGTGCTATCGCTCCAGCCCCCAAATACAAATTTTACATATAAAAAATTTCAGAAAATTTAACCACAATTCTGAACAAACTACCAAATATAGAGGATTATTTCATCAACATAAAGGAGAAAATGCTTAATAACTGACCTAGTAGAAGAAGGTACTATGGCCAAATGTCTTCCAATGCAGCTTCAAATGGTTGAGTATAAAAGTTTATCCATAGGATTATAAGATCAAGTTAACCTATATATGTATTAAAAAGGATGTTTAAGTCAATAAAGTTCAATGTCACCTTAAAAATCAAACACATTAGTTTATAATACGAAACTTAGTATTGTCATGACATTATAAAATAAATAAAACTGCATCTTTAATAACAAATTGCAATCTTCAGATTAGTTATGTGGATAGATTATGGCATTATTCACATAAAACTTTTAGAAAACAGGAAAGTGTACATGCTGTCTGAAAACCCAGAAAATAGGAGCAGGTATTAAAAGCAGAAATAATGGTGCCTCGCCTGGACTCCTTAACCCCTACTCCTCTATACCACATGGACCCTCAGACTGCAGAAAGAGCTGTCAGAAACCTAAGAAACTGAGATGGGACATTTTGGCTCTCAAGTAACTTTTAATACCTAATAATATATATAATTTCTTAGACTTTTAACAAAGAATACACTGAACTAACAACATTTTTAAGTTATGCAACTCAGACTTATGTAAAAACAATTGTTTCCGATAATGCTCAATAACATTAAAGGTATATTACAGAGATAGGTATATTATTATGGCCATTCGCTTTGAAAGAAATTCCGAGAATAAACATAGCTTTCAACATTAATTCACACAATGAATATATGACCAACTTAAATTTTTAAAAAAAATTTTTTTTTGCTTTTTGGGTCACACCTGGCGATGCACAGGGGTTACTCCTGGCTCTGCACTCAGGAGTTACTCCTGGCGGTGCTCAGGGGACCATATGTGATGCTGGGAGGACTGCTCCACATCTTGGAAGCCGGCAGCACATGCAGTGGGGAAAAGGCAGTTCAGACAGAAAAGGGAACACCAAGTAAAGGGTTTTTGGAGGACTTGCTGGGGATGCAAGATGCGTGCTGAAAGGCTGAAAGTAGAATATAGACCGAACATGATGTCCACTCAATACCTCTATTGCAAACCCCAACAACCTAAAGGAGAGAGAGAGAAAGAGGGAATGCCCTGCCATAGAGGTGGAGTGGGGTGGGGGTGGGGTAGTGGGCAGGCTACTGGGTTCATTGGTGGAGAATGGATGGGCACTAGTGGATGGATGGGTACTTGATCATTGTATAACTGAAACCCAAATACGAAAGATTGTAAGTCTATTTACAAACTAGTTACCATGTAACTGTACATGGTATCTCACTAATAAATATATATGTATATATTATCATTACAACATATAATTATAACTCATAAAAATTAAATTTACAAAATTCAAGGAGATTAATCTTTACAATATAATTAAGGGAAAAGGTTTATAGAAATACTAACTACCTAGTCATGCATGGTGTCCTGTATGTGATTGAACCAAAATCTTATATATAACGTAAAATCTTCTTGAGATACACATTTCAGTCATTTCTTGGGATTATTAAAAAAGGAAATCTATCAAAAGAAAAAAATAGATTAAATTTCTTATGTTTCAGATATTTATCATATTTCTCTAAGAAAGCATCTTTAAATAAACTAGTTACTTCATAAAACAGAACTGAGCTTGAAATTCACTAGAACAAATTAACAGCAGGCACAAACTAGGCAAATTATCAGCAATTGACTAGTTTCTCATATTTCATACGTTTCCCATTTTTCTAAGAGAGTTTCTTTAAATAAACTACTTCGTAAAAATGGATTGAGCTTAAAAATTCACTAGGACAAATGAATACTAGGCACAAAATGGGCAAAATATCAGGTAGTGCAACAGGCAGAATGCTCTCATTGAGCATATAGCCAGACTTGATCTTCAGCACCCTGATCATCATCAGGACTGAGCCCTGAGCACAGAGACAGGGCTGAGCACACCCAGGTGTGGCTTAATCAAAGCCCACCCACAAATGTTTCCCTCAATTCCCTGTTCTGTCACAATCACATCTCAGGGTTTATTCCCACTGGTGACTGTCAAATACACTTACTTTGCTTCTTCATCCTCCACATGAGGACGATCATCTGACATTTGTCTTTTTCTTCTCAGCTCACTTATTATAACAGCTTCCAATTCCATCCAACTTTCAGCCAGGTGAAGCTTTCACCTCTTCTCACAGTTGAGCGGTATTGCACGTGTGTTTGTACAAGCTCTTTATTCACTCATCTCTTGTGGGCACTTGCGTTGTTTCCAGATCCTGGCTGCAGTCAACAATGCTTTGATGAGTACAGGTGTGGAGATGTCCTTCAGGCTGAGCCAAACCACAGTCTCTCCAGTGAAAAATGAGGTTCCTATCTGGCACACCCCCACTGGCACTTACTCATTTCTGGCTTTGTGTTACACATTTGTGAGTCCCCATGTGAGTGATATTTTATTTTCACTTTGATTTGCATTTCCCTTATAATCAATGATGACGAATTTCCTTTGCCTCTGGGTCAATTTCACATCTTGAGACCATGTCATTCCTTTCCACATTTTTGAATCGGTTTTTCTGTTGGAGAGCTTTAAGAGCGCTTTATGTATCTTGGATACTAGTCCTTTATCTTGTGTATGGTCTCAAAATCCTTTCAATCAGCAGAATGTCTTTTAATTGTAGGGCACATTGCTCATAGAATGCAGAAGTTTTCTAGTTTGAAATAGTTCCGTTTCTGTTTTTATTACCTTTGCCACTTGAGTTCTTACATTTCAGACTTCACTGTGGTCATGATTTTGGAGAGTCTTGCCTATGTTTCCCCAATGGATTTTTCAAGATTCAAGTGCAATATAAAAATTTTAACTTATTTGAGTTAATTTTTGTTTACAGCGTGAAAGAGGGGTCTATTTTCCCTTATTGCTTCTGTTTTATTCTTTTTCTTATTTTTCACGACTGTCTGAGATTTCTAACACCTTACTCTGGATGGAGCAGGTCAAGATCTCAAACCGTTTCATAATTGCAAGCACTGTGGGAAAGCACAGGGTCACTCCAGACCCAAGTATGATGAAGGTTTGCACCTAATTTCATTTTTTTAATTGTGACTATCTAGTTTTCCCGTAATCATTGGCTAAAGAGGTTTCCTTGCTCCAATTCATGCACTTCTTCATAAATAAATTGCTCATGCATCTGAGAGTTTCTCCCTGACCTCTCAATCCTATGCCATTGAGAAGAGACTTTTTTTCTTCCAGTACCAACCAATTTTGATTGCTAAAGCTTTGTGTCAGATTTTAAAGTCTGGGGACACAATGCCTCCCATTTTTCCTCAAGATTGCTTTGGCTATGTCAGGAGTTTTGTAGCTTAATGCAAATTTTAGAAAAATTTACTCCATGTCCTTGAATAAAGCCATGGAAATTTTATCGGAATTTGCTGTTTCTGTAAACTGCTTTGAGTTAAGATAGTCATTTTCAAGATGCCGATTCTTATGATCCTTAAACCAAGAATATGTTTCTATTACATTAGTTCATTTTAAATTCCTTTCAGAAGTTTTGCAGTTTTCACTAAATAGGTCTTTTACCTCCTTTGTTAAACTAAGGGGTTTCTGTTTTTACATGATTGCAATTGGGTTTATTTCTATTCTGGATTTGGGGGGGTGTTTTGTTGTTGTTTGTTTGTTTACATGTAAGAATAAATTAGAACCCTGTGCACTGGTTTTGTAGCTTGCTACTTTACTATATAAATATATTGTTTTGAGGAGTTTTTCAGAGGAGCCTTTTTGGGTTCCTACATACGAAATTCCTAACAGTGCTTTGCAGGTTTTAATAAGTAAATCTTTCACCTCCTTTCTAAAAATTGATTCCACATTACCTAATTTTTTTCATAACTATAAGCAGGACTTTTAAATTAAATCACTCTTTTATCATTGTTTACATATAAAATCACAAAAGATTTTCCTGTTTGCTTTCGTAAGCTGCAACTTTACTGTAAAGATTTATTGCTTCTAGGAGTGTTTAATTAATGATTGGATTTGCAGTCTTAGGGTTCTTGATATGTCATTTGTAAACAGTGAATTTGATTTCTTTGCCAATATGAACACAAATTTAAATTTTTTTCTTGCTTAATTTCTGTGGCAGCAGCTATCAGAACTGTATTGAATAATAGTGCTCTCAATATATTGTTACATCCATAACAGCGTTGGGAAGTCAAGCACTAAAGATACAAATTGTGATTGAAGCCGACTTCAGGTTAACCATGTCACCATAACACTAGAAAATACTTTATCTGTGAAACAAACAAAGAAAAAACTATAATGTATTTACAGAATAAAATAAGAGATTCACACTGTGCTAACATACACCTACAGAAAACAAAGGCAATAAGAAAAATACAAAACCCAAGAAAAGTAAGACATAAATAACATTTTTCCCTTTCTGATATCTGGGCCATTCTCAGTGGTACCTGAGAGTGACTCCCAGTTATTTGCTTGGGGACTTCCTGTGGACCTTGGGGGGCCAAGCAGTGCCAGGGACCCAGCACAGAAGATCCATGGCAAAACATGCTCTCAAGCCATCTGAGTCTTTGCTCTGGACAGAGGATTATTTTTTAAGGGCAATACTGACTCTGTCACCAGTGGCAATTACTTTTAATAAAAGTTTACTCTTCCCCATAAAAAAACATAAATGGCCAAATACATTTTTAAAAACACACAAAAGCCAATAACCTACTTTATATCGTCTACAAGAAATTCTCCAGCTCTAGAGACACACAAAGGTCAAAAAAATGGAAAGAGATTTCTCATGATGGGAGAATTATGCTGAAAGTGGACTATAGAACAAACATGATTGCCACTCAATGCCTCTTTTGCAGACCACAGCACCCAAAAGGAGAGAGAGAACAAAAGGGAATGCCCTGCCACAGAGGCAAGGTGGGACGGGGGAAAAGCGGGGTGGGAGGAATACCGGGATCAGTGGTGGTGGAGAATGGGCACTGGTGGACGGATGGGTACTTGATCATTGTATAACTGAAACCCAAGCACAAAAATGTGTAAGTCTGCAACTGTACCTCATGATGTCTCACTATAAAAAAAATTACATTGTCATCAAAACTTATTAAAATAAATAAATAAATAATGTTCTTCTGAAAAAATTTAAAAAATAAAAAAGGTTACTTAGGAAAAAAAAAAGAAATCCAAGCACAAAAATTTGTTAAGTCTACAACTGTACCTCATGGTGTTTCACTAATACAAATTTAAAAAAAAAGATTTCCCATGCAAATTTGCTCGAGCGGGCCCAGTAACGTCTCCATTGGAGACTGTTGTTACTGTGTCTGGCATATCGAATACTCTCGGTAGCTTGCCGGGCTCTCCGAGAGGGGCGGAGGAATCGAACTCGGGTCGGCCATGTTGGCCGCTTGTAAGGCGAACGCCCTACCGCTGTGAAATAATAGCCAAAAAGGAGCCACAAATGTAACCACAGTAATATTAGACAAAACACTTACCAAGAAAAGCCTGGATGAGTGTTTGGATGAGCACATGCGGCCAAGAGATCTGAGCGTTGGTGCTGGAGAAGCAGGAACCTTGAGAGCAGCGAGTGAATCCACGAAACTGTGAGGTCTGGAAAACGGGTCTGCAGCAGGAGATGAGGCAACCAGGGCATTTCCTCCCCAATGAAATGGGTTCATGTTTCCACGAACAGCCTTCACCAGGCATAGAAGAGGATGTTATCTGCTTAGATCCCTGTAGAAAAAGCTCCAGAATTTGTGTAATAGCTTAAAAAAGGTCAAAGGAGTGAGGAGCTCTCTTAGATCTCCCATCCTGTCCAGCAGCAAAATCCTGCTCTTTTGTTTCCACAGGGCAACCAACAATCACCCTAATACCAAAAGCAGTCAGAGACAGCACAAAAAAGGAAAACTACAAACCAATAGCCCTGAAAAATAAAGATTATATGAACCTATCAATAGATGCAGGGAACACATTTGACAAAATCCAACATCCATTAATGATTAAAAACTCTCAATAAAAAAACGGAGTTGGAGAAATTTCCCTCAATATAGTTAAAACCATTTAACACAAATCCGTAGAAAGCATAGTACTGCATGGAGGAAAACTAAAAGCCTTCCCTTTCTGATGAGGCACAAGAAAAGGATGGGCTTTCTCACAATTTCTATTCAATATTGTACGGGAAGTCCATGCCATAGTAATCACGCAAGAAGATATTAAGGTAACCAGGTAAAAATCAAGCTCTCTTGATTTGCAAATTACATGATCACTTCACTTAATCACTTAATCCCCGTTATTCATCGATTTATTCGAGCGGGTGCAAGTAACGTCTCCATTCATCCCAGTTGCGTGCTAGCGTAGCCCAATGGTATCTGTTCATTCTAGGAACATGCAGAGCGTCAAACCGATCATTTAGGGTCTTGACGAAGAAGTCTGACCATCTTATAGTTGGGCGTCCACGTGATCTTTTGATGTCCCGTGGAATCCAATCAGTAATGGCTCTAGTCCAGCGGTTGTCTGTAAATCTCATTACGTGTCCAGCCCATCTGATTTTTGATGTCTTGGCAAATGAGACAGCGTCCCTGATTCTTGAGCATTGACGAAGATCAGAACTCCGGATTCTATCTCTCATTTGAGTGAATCGTGATATTCCAAGCATAGTTCTTTTGATTCCTCTTTGAGAGACCCGAATAGCGTTCTCATCCTGTTTTCGTAGGGTCCAGGTCTCTGAGGCATATGTTAATGCAGGAAGAATAGTGGAATCAAAGAGATGTGCTCGTAGCTGGAGGTTCTTTGTCCTTTTAGTTATTTCTTCAATGCTCTTGAAGGCATTCCAAGCTGCTCTCTTCCTCCTGCGTAACTCAGGTGACAGGTCATTCGTCATGTTGATTTCTCGACCTAGGTACATATAACTGTTGCATTCGGAGATGGTGGTTCCGTTGAGAGCGAATGGAGCGTCAGGAACAAGGCTGTTTCTCATAAACATTGTCTTCGTAAGATTCAGCTGTAGTCCGACCTTTCCACATTCACGGTCAAAGTTGTTCAGCATTTGTGCCACTTGGCTGATGGTTGGTGTTATTAGAACGATGTCATCAGCAAAGCGGAGGTGGTGTAGTTGCCGACCATCTATCTTCACTCCCATGTTTTCCCATTCCAGTCGTCGCATGATGTTCTCGAGGGTGGCACTGAAGAGTTTTGGTGAAATTGTATCACCCTGCCGAACCCCTCTCTTGATATGGATGATTACTTCTTTGTAGAATGGTGAGATCTTGGTAGTGAATCCGCAATAGAGCTCATGAAGGATCCTGATGTATTGAGTTTGTACGCCCTGATTGGCTAGGGCTTCCATGACTGCTTCCGTCTCAACAGAATCAAAGGCCTTCTTTAAATCAATGAACGTTAGAGAGAGAGGCATCTTGAACTCCCGAGATACCTCAATGAGCTTGGTTATTGTGTGGATATGGTCGATGGTACTGAATCCTTTTCGGAATCCAGCTTGTTCACATGGTTGTCCATCACCTAGTGTTCTGCTAATCCTATTCAGGATGACTCGAGTGAATAGTTTGTAGATGACAGACAATAGGCAGATTGGACGATAGGTGCCAATGTCGTTGATGTCTCCTTTCTTGTATAGTAGTACAGTCCTGCTGGTTTTCCATTGGGATGGAACCTTGCATTCAGACAGGTAGCATGTGAAGAGTCGAACCAATGTATTGATGAGTACTGATGGTAATTTCTTCAGGTGTTCAGGTCTGATCTTGTCTGGGCCAGGTGCTTTTTGTTTCTTTACCGATGAGATGGCATGTTGGATTTCGGAAGGGAGAACATTGGGAACGACATATCCATCATGTGGTATGTGGTATGTCGGCAAGTGGGTGTGGCTATTAAAGAGATCTGAGTAGAAGTCATGAATAATCTTCTCCATTGCCCTTCTGGAAGATGTGATAGATCCATCATGATGTCGGAGGGCAGTCATCTTGGTTTTGTAGTTGGTGATACTGTACTTAAAAGCTCTGAACACTTTACCTAAAAAAGAAACCCTCCTAGAAACAAGAGAATTGAATGATAAAGCAGAAGGCTAGTGAATAGACAGACACCTCTCAGAGGAAGATAGGTGGATGAGCAGTAGGCAAATGAAAAAATGCTCAGCATCACTTATCAGAGAAATCCAAATCAAGACAAGGACACATACCACCTCACACCAGTGAGAATACAATCTGTTCATAGACTAGAAGGATTAACATAACCAAGATGGCAATAATCCTCCAAAGCATTATACAGATTCAATGAAATTGTATGATTCAACAAATCATTATACAGATTCACTTCTTTATAAAAAATGCCCCTTGTATTTCCTGCCATTTATATGGGCTGACAAATCCCCACCCAAAATAGCCAAAGCAATCCTAGGGAAAAAGAGAACTGGAGGAATCACTCTGCCCAATCTCAACTATACTGCAAAGGTGTAGTAATTAAAGCAGTGTGGTATTAGAATAATACCACAGACCTTGGTATGTAAAATAATAAACAGACTTTAAGACCAGTGAAATAGAACTGAAAACCCAGGAACAGATCCTCAGGTATATGGACAGCTAATCTTGAGTAAATAAGCAAAACATCCGAGGTGGAGCATGAGAACTTCTTCCACAAATGGTGCTGGGAAAACTAGTTGGTCAATGCAAAAAAAAAAGAAAGAAAGAAATCAGAACCTTTTCTAATACCATGTACAAAAGTCAAATCAAAATGGTTAAGTATCTCAATACCCAAAAAAAACATAGGCAGAAGAACACTTACGGACACTTAAAGCTAGAGGCATCTTTAAGGAGCCAACTGCCACTGGCCAAGCAAACGGAATCACAGATAAACAGGACAATATCAAAACAACTTATCTCAATGAAAACTGTTACAAAAACAAAAAGATTCCCCCCAAATTGGAAGATAATTGACCATCATTTATTTGATAAATTGTTAATATCCAAGATGCATATAAGCACTGATAGAACCATGGGAAAAATCCAACCCCATAAAAAATGGAGAGAAGAGATAAACCGAAACTTCTTCAACGACATACAAATGATCAAAAGGCATATGAAAAAATGCTATACATAAGTAATTATCATGGGAATGGAAATCAAAACAATGAGATAGCACTTTACACTACAAAACTGGCACATATCAAAGGATGAGGAAGAAGAGGCTGGGCTGATAAAATCTCAGGGCCAAAATAGGCTGCTAAAACGAAGAAGGACAAAAATGACTGTCTGTACTTTCAGTGCACGTATGCTGGCTCAGGATGCATCCATCGAGGACCTGATGGTGCAGGCATGAAAAATCAAGTACAACATCATTGGTCTGACCGAGACGAGAAGGCATCAATCACTTCATGCCATTTTTGACACTGGGGAAGAGCTGTTCTTCGGAACACGTGACAAAAGAGGCGTCGGTGGTGTCGGTTTCCTTGTCAACACAAACTTGGCCATAAACGTTGATTCATTTGAATGCCTAATAATCCGAATCGGACAATTACGCTTAAATAGGTGTGGCTGGAGAAGTTCTATAAAGAAGACCACACCTTCTACAAGATCATTGTCAGTGATTTTAATACCAAGATAGGACCGAGAAGATCAGCCTAAGAACTCCACATCAGGACCCATGGCCTAGAATGGAACAAACAGGGTGAGAGAGTGTCCGAGTTCATCATGTCGACCAAGACCATCTATGGTAACTCAAAACTATAGAAGGCCAAATCTAAACGTTGGATATGGGAGTCTCCCAGTGGATGATTCCACAATGAAATTGACCACATCATATTCAATCAATGGTCTTGCCTGACCGATATTGCTGTCTGCGCTCTACCCTCGCTCCAAAGAGGTGCATAATAGCAAAAGGATGCTTAGCGCGTGTGTGCATGTGCAGGAACTACTGGCAAAGGCCAAATTCCTGCACAAGACCAACCCGAGCTCAATCCTTGAGACCCCAGATGTCTCTGAGGCCTCCAGGAGAGACCTCTAAAATGCAGAACCAGGGTAAACCCAGGGCACTGCAGGGTGTGGCCGCAAAACAAATGAAAAAAAAAAACAACTGGAGGCAACTGAATGCAGCCTAAAGCTGCAGTGCTGACCCTCTCATGGCCCATAGTCGTGGCCATGTCCCTGTGTGTGGCAGCTGCAGACTCTGGAAGTCAAAGCGTGGTTCATTTTGGGGATCCTTGTATGGTAACCATCCTCATGTCCCTAGGGGGAACTTGCAGCACTTGGTGCCCTACACGAAGCCTAAGTTCCAGAGGCCCATCATCAGGATGTTGCCCATGTTACACCCACATGTCACACAGCTGGGTGTCTCTGAAGTATCACCAAATACATGGACACCTTATGGTAGTGATAGGAGGCCTATGTCCTCTACAAATTCACGAGCTTCCTAGTCAACTTCCTGAAGAGCTGTTTTCAACATGGAAGTCATGTGGAAAGGCAAAGAGAAGCACAAGTCCTCACTTCCCTTCTTCTGCTGCCTTCTTTGCTCCATGGGAGAAATTCTGCTGCCCTGCTGCAAGAGGGTTGTGCTGCAGGCTGTGTGTATGTCACGATCAGACTGGCCACCACCGCTGAGATCTGTGAGACGTGCAACATCTATGTGAAGGAACATTCAGCTTGCAGAGAGCTTGCGTTCATTTGGTCATCATCAACGTGCCCCCGTTCTTTGCCATGTATAGACTCCTGATATTTTATTAAACACCAAAGGAGGATCTGAGCCCATCTAGCAAATGGGGATGTTCTTTCATGTGAAGCTCATTATCTTCTGGAAAACAGTGGTGATTGCTTTGTTGGTAAAAACGTCATGTGATTTCAGACAGCAGAGACAGAAACATTCTGCATAGAAATGTTCATTGCTGCCATAGTCCACCACTACAACTTATATGGGAGATCAAGAATTACGAGTGTGCAACTCTTTGTTCCTCAAAACGTTACTTTTTCCACTTCACAACCACATACTGGTAATTACCACGAGCTTGGAGACACACTGATGGCACAGAATGTGCTCAGTACAGTTAGAGGTACCTGAAGACCTTTAAAATGACAAAGAACATCACATAAAAGTCGAAACTTCGGAATCCATAATCCAGTGCTGCACTTCTTTATGCTTTTTCTTTCTTCCTTTATTTCTCTATCTTCCTTTCTTCCCTCCTTCATTTCCTCCTACCGTGCTCCCCTTTCCCTTTCTCCTCTTTTTCTTTTATTTTTTCCTTTTTCCTTCCTCCCATCCTAGAGCAATGCAGAGGACCATGGGTTGGACAGCCAATCTATGGAGAAGACATCAGACATAAGGAAGGTCGGTCCAGGTACAAGTTCCAGTTCTGCACACTCATTAGGCTCACCTTGACCTGCCTCCAGTGAGGCTCCCACATTCCCACAGGCAGAGAGGGAGTGTCCCAGTGTCTGCCCACAGGAACTGAGGGGGGGTGTTCAAGAAAGAAAAAAAGAAAGAAAGAAAGAAAGAAAGAAAGAAAGAAAGAAAGAAAGAAAGAAGAAAGAGAGAGAGAGAGGTCTGCCATAGAGGCAGACAGATGGGGGGAAGGAAGACACATGGAGAACATGCATACTGGCATACTGCTGAAGAAATGGGTGTTGGAACATTGTATGACTGAAACCCAATCATGAAAAACTTTGTAACTGTGTATCTCATGGTGATTCAATGCAAAAAAAAAATTTAAGTGCCTCTCAAATCTGTTTGTGTGCGTGCGTGTGAGAGAGAGCAAGAGAGCGAGAGAGAGAGAGAGAGAGAGAGAGAGAGAGAGACAGACTATCTTTCTAGTCACTGTATCTGTATGTATTTGAAATACTGGAACGTTAAAGCCAGGTTAAAATCAAAATTAAAGGCCTTTAGGACAAGCTGGAGTTCAGTTGTGAAGTCACATGTACCAATATTTAGAACTATCTGGTTTTTGAGATATTTTTAATGATTCTAGGATGACTAGACTAAGGACTCCACCCAGCTATTTAGTGAAGTTGAAAGGAGAGCAAGCCAGCCATACCCTGGAGAACTTATGGTTTACTTGTGAAGAGTTAGCCCTGATACTAACTGGAAGAGGCCACTTTAATATGGGAGCAGCCTGGAAGTTGTCTTTCCTTGCAGTTTCATTAAAGAACAAATTTAATAAATCAAGATAATTAATTGTAATCACCATTTTTAATTAAATTGTTAGTATGTATGTTAAAGTAATTGACTTAAAATTGTCTTGAAAGTTTTACAATTATGATGTTGAAATTAATAAGTAGGTATTGTTTTGTGATAACTTTTGTGGAACAAGGCTTCCCAGAACTAGACTCTAAGGAAAATTTTGGATAGGAAGCAAGGGAAGTGCTCAGGAATAATCATTCCATGAATAGAATGGAATAATAAAACATTTCATGATATTTGCTTTTTTATAAATTAAGATCCATTTGGAAGACATTGTCATTTAAAAAAGATCTTTACTATTTTAATTATATGACTATAAAGTTAAGTATATAACTTGTAGTTAGTTATATAATACAATAATTTATAAGTTATATTATTAAATAATTATTATAGCACTGTCACTTTAACTCTGTCCTCCCGTTGTTCATCGTGTTCATCAATTTTCTTGAGCGGGCACCAGTAACATCTCCATTGTGAGACTTGTTGTTATGGGTTTTTTTTTTTTTTTGCATATCGAATACATCATGGGTAGCTTGCTAGGCTTTGCCATGCGGGCAGAATACTCTTGGTAGTTGGCCGGGCTCTCTGAGAGGGGTGGAAGAATCAAACTCAGGTTGGCCATGTACAGGCAAACGCCCTACCGGCTATGCTATCGCTCTGGCTCAAATAGTTATTATGTGCTACATAATTTAAATTAAGTATTTGACTACAAAATTAAGAGAGAGAGAAGGAAAGCGCCTGCCATAAAGGCAGGCTAGGGGAGGGGCAGTGGCAGGAGTTTTCCCCGGGTCATTTGTGGTGGGAAATGGACACTGGTGGAGGGGTGGGTTTTGGAACATTGTATGCCTGAAAACCTGGTCATGAAAGCTTTGTAACTCTGTATCTCATAGTGATTCAATAAAAAACTTCACAAAAGCCAATAATTTAACATACCTAGCAATATTTGATCTCTGAGATTTTTGGTAAGTTTAAATTGTTAGGCTGATTTGGTAACCTTAGCAATAGCTCCATTCCTCGATGCTCCTGAAGAGACTGGAGGAAGTCTCCAGCTCAGGAATTTATTGTTTCTTCACTATGGATTACAGATGAAAGGGAAGAGAAATGGGGCCGTTTTAAACTTCAAACTGCTAGGTTACCCTGTGACTTTGGGTGATTTCTAAAATGAAGGATTAAGTTTTAAAAAATGGGATACAGTTATAAGAAAAATTTTTTGTTTGTTTCTGAATTTTTTATTGGATTCTGCAAAGCCAGAGAGCCCTAATAAGAATTTTTAGGCTATACTGCTAATTATTTTGCATAGAACATGAAAATGCATTTCATTAACACAAATCATCTTATATGGTAGTTTTGACACCTGGTCTGAAACACAGTCATGACCTAAGTCTTAAGTATAAATATGAAATTTTTATAGTGCTTAATATATGATTAAATTAAATAATTCTTGATATATGATAATATATGTGAGTTTTTAAAACTCTTTAATATCTGTTTCCTAGAAATTGTGGTTTTAAGGATGCAAAATAAAACTAGGTTAATTTATAACAGGAGCAAAGTTGTTTTTGTTTTTTTTTTTTTTCTTTTTGGGTCACACCTGGCGATGCACAGGGGTTACTCCTGGCTCTGCACTCAGGTGTTACTCCTGGCGGTGCTCAGGGGACCATATGGGATGCTGGGAATCGAACCCGGGTCGGCCGTGTGCAAGGCAAAGGCCCTACCCGCTGTGCTATTGCTCCAGCCCCAGTAGCAAAGTTTTGCTGGAGCTAAAGTGTAGTATGTAATAGTTAACTGTTAAGTATTCTAAAGATTTTGGCTATTTATAGAATAATGTGTTTGTGTTTGGGTTTTGTTACACTTGAAAGTTTTGTAATTTTCAGTGTACCAATATTGTCTAGTCTATGCATGTGTTAGAAGCTGTGAAATGATGGCTCTTAAACCAAGTTTGCGAATGTCTCCAGTATTTTAACTCAGAACTGTGATAGGATGAGAATCCACGTGTCCATGCTTTTCTGTTACTATGTGAGACCACAACTTGGGCTCTTCATAGAAAGGTTCCCCTGAAGAAATAAAATGAAGAAAGAAAAAGGAGCACAATCTGATGACAGTTAGCTCCCCATCCCTCTTTGCAAAACTGAGAGCTGGGATTATGAAGACATCACCATCTCAGGTGATGGTTTGATAGTATGATATTTTTAAGAACAGTTCTGAGTGCTTTATGAATAGGGAATTTTAGGAAAACAAAATATGTCTTAGGGTAAAGGGAACTTAAGATTTTAAATACTGTAGTAGAAGTTATTGTCTCGTGGGAAAATGGCCTTTAATAAAAAGGAGGAAAAATAGAAAGCTAGAAGAAATATTTGACTTCAAACTAAGGTAGATATAACTGATTTTAAATATTGTCCCCTTTCATAAAATTGTGTTAATTTTCAAGCACTGTTTTAAAGATATAAATATGAACAGTGTCTAACATTATCTAAACTGTGTACTGCAGATGGGGAAAATGTGGTTAAGCTAAATATTACATCAAATAGAATGTTTTTACACAATTTTAAAGCTTAAAAGATATAGAGGAGGCCCAAGCGATATTACAGCAAGTAGAGTGTTTGCCTTGCATGTGACAGACCAGTTTGATCCCTATATGGTCCCCTGAGTCCTGCCAGGATCCCTGAGCACAGAGCCAGGCACAAGACCTCAGCTTCCTCACTCCCAACCTTTAACTGAAGTAAAGAAGAGAAAAAGAGAAAGTCAAAGAAAAGGAAAAATAGAGTTGTTATGCGTGTAACAAAATATTGAAGATGAGCATAAAATTAAATAATTTGGTGCATGATCATACCATATGTTTGTTTGAAATGAATTTAGAAACATTGTGTTCTTTCATTTAATTACCTGAGTATTACACATCAGGATGTTAGTGAGATATTTGCTTGTATCTTTCCTTAATGCCTTTTGTGTGTTTTGCTCATGTCAATTTCTTGTTGTGTTGGACAAGGAATACTTATAAAGCTATGCTTTTTCTATAAATCAATGTGTGAGTGGATTAATTCTAAAATACTAGCAATGCAGGTGGACTCTGATTAAAGAACATGGGCACTCATCACATTCACTTATTTTAAGCTTGAGTTGCCTTACATTGGTCTTAAATCCTAATACTTCCTTGGATGGCCCTGAGACAAGCTCTATACTAGCCTGACTTCTACAAGGGAGTGTGTCAGGGCCCACATGAATTATAACTGGATAATGGCTCTTCTTTGGAACAGGCTTAAGGAAGCAACTGACAAGGAAACTAAGGGGTTGGGAAAATGAAAACAAATTGGCCTGAAGCCTGTAGTTTGGGGAACAGGACCAGGTGTCCCTACACACCCAAAATTTCAAATCAACAACCTAAATACATGTCTCAAAATCTGGAGAAGGAACTACAAATAAAATAGCACTGTAGCACTGTCCTACCATTGTTCATCTATTTGCTCGAGCGGGCACCAGTAACGTCTCCATTGTGAGACTTGTTGTTACTGTGCTTGGCATACCGAATACGCCATGGGGAGCTCTCCAGGCTCTGCCGTGTGGGCGGGATACTCTCGGTAGCTTGTCTGGCTCTCAAAGAGGGACGGAGGAAGTGATTCCAGGTCAGCCACGTGCAAGGCAAACACCCTGCTCGCTGTACTATCGCTCCAGCCTACAAATAAGATACAAAGAGTGAAAGGATAAAATTTAAGTCAAGAGAGGAAATCAATAATATAGAAAGCACAAAAGAAATTCAAAGAATCAATAAAACTAGCAGCTGCTTCCTCAAATGATAAGCAAGAGAGACAAACCTTTCACTACACTCACAATCAAGAGAAAAGAAAAAAAATGTTCAAATAAAATAAATCAGAGACCAAAAGTGTAGATTACAACAGATCCCTTGGAATTTCAGTATGTAAGAGGTCACAATGAAAAACTTTATGATATTAAGTTGAAGAATCTGGAAGAAATGAACAGATTCTTAGAATCAGCACTGTCTGTCCTCCTATTGTAAATTGATTTGCTCGAGCGGGCCCAGTAACGTCTCCATTGTGAGACTTATTGTTACTGTGTTTGGCATATCGAATGCATCATGGGTATCTTGCCAGGCTTTGCCATGCAGATGAGATACTCTTGGTAGCTTGCCAGGCTCTCCAAGAGGGGCAGAAGAATTGAACCCAGGTCGGCCTGGTTGGCTGCGTGCAAGGCAAACACCCTACCCGCTGAGCTATCACTCCAGCCCTCTTAGAATTATATCATTTAAAAAATCTGAATGAGAAGGATGTAGTGTTTATTAATAGACCAATCATGACTAAGTAGTCTCATCAAGAACAACATTCCAGGTCCAATGGGGTTACTGGAAAGTTCTATCTGACTTTCAAAGAAGGTTTTTACTAATATGGAAGAAAAGAATCATAGATCATATTGGTGAATGCAGAGATAACTTCTGACAAGTTTCAGAATCCATTCATGTTGAACAAAAGAACTTTATTAAAATAGGGGTGGAAGAAACCCTTTTCAAGGCAGTAATGACCATCTGTAACAAGCCCAAGGCCAAGATCTTTGTTTTTTTTAATTGTTTTTATTTTATTTTCATGATTTTGGATAACACCCTTCAGTTTTCTCACCAAACTCAGGAGTCACTCTCCTGACTGATTCAGGGACCATATTGAATGCTAGGGATTAAACCCGGGTCAGCCACATGCAAGACAAGCACCTTACTCACTGTGTTATCCATCCAGCCCAACAGCCAGTATCATTCTTAATAATAAAAAATGCAAAATATTTCTTCTCAGATAAGGTACAAGGATGTCCACTATCCTTTCATCCTCCACCTTTATTCAATATTTTATTAAAAGTCCTGGCTACAGCAACAAGGCAAGAAAAATGAATCAAGGGATCCAAATTGTGAAAGAAGTCCAATCATTACTATTTGATCATGACGTGATAGTATATTTAGAAGACCCTAAAGAGTCAACCAAATGCTACTAAAATTAATAAATCAATACAGTAAAACTCGCTGTAAAAAACCCAATGCACAAACATTGGAGTCATTCTTATATACAAATCAGTGAATGAGAGGAGTAAGCCACCAAGGAGTCTATCCCATTTAAATTCAAAATAAATATATCAGTTTCCAAAATATCAAGTATCTCTGATTAAACCTAACAAAAGATGTAGATCTACATCATGAAAACTTTCAACCACTTAATAAAGACATAGAAGACCTTAGGAAATAAAAAACAATTCCATGCACAATTACAGACAGAAAGACTAAATTTATTAAAATTATTAATCTACCTTAGCTCATATATTCAACATAATTCCCATCCAAATTCAGATGACATTCTGCAAAGACCTAGAAAAGTCAGCAATATAGTTTGTACGGAATCACAAGAAACCACAAAAAGTCAAATCCATACTGAAAAAGAAGAGATTTGTAGGTATCTCAGTACCTATAATTTGAAACTATATTTATAAAACTATACAGATCAAAACTGCAGGGTACTGGCCTAAAATTAGGTTTTATTCAAGTTACTGGAATAAAGGTACTGCAAGGTACTGGAATAAAGTTTGGTTTTATGATCAATGTTAAGAATTGAATACTCAAGGTAAAAAATGTTTATAGACATAACGTTGATAAAAGGAGGTGAGAACATGAAAAGGAGTAAAGATAGCCTCTTCAAGAAATGTTGCTGAGAAAATTGGATAACCACAGGTAGAACATTAAAGCTGGATCCACATCCAAAAGTCAAATCAAAGTGAATAAAAGATCTTGAGATCTAACTGGAAACTAAAGTACATTTAGGAAAATATAGGCAGAATAGTCTGAGATTTCAACCTCAAAGATGTCTTCAATGATATGATTGGCAAAGGAAACAGAATTAAAAATAAACAAATGGGACTATATTAAAATGTTTCTGCATGGAAAAATGAAAGGCTGAAACTAAAAGACAGCCAACGAAATGTGAAAAAATCTTGCATTCAACACATCATAAAGGGTTGATCTCCAGGATATTTAAACTACTTAAAAAGATCAAAGAAAAATATCCAAAGACCTTATCAAGAAGTGGACGGAGGAAAGGACTGAGCGATAGTATAGGAGGTAGGGTATTTACTTTACCACAGCCAACCCGAGTTTAATCCTCAGCATCCTGTAAGGTTCCCTGATCATCGCCAGAAGTAAGTAATGAGGGCAGATCCAGGAGTAACCCCTGAGCACTGAGGTATCCCCTCAAAACTGAGATGGGCCAAAGAGATGCTGCATTTGGCAAAGGAACCAATTGATAGTCGAGCCGCAGGAGCTGCTCTCTATCCTCACATGGTGCCACCGCGACCCACGGGGACAAGATCCCTAGGTTTTTCGCACCATCACTGGACCTGCCAGCTGTGCCCCAGCAGTTTGTCTTTTAGTCCTGGTTTTGCTACTCTCTGGCCAGGGCCATCTGTCTGCTGGTGAGAGTCCTGTGCTCAGTACCTTGTAACTATCTGGATGTCTGAGCCCTGCCTGTACCTGAGCTATCCTGAGCATCAGAGCCTTGCCTCTAACTGCCAGAATCTGGGCACGAGTGATACTGTGCCTCGTGTCAGGGTACACCACACTACCTGATCTATTGGGAGGACAGTATCCAGAATGCATGTTCTCAGAGAGAGAGACAGAGAGACAGTCAGAGACAGAGACAGAGACAGAGATATAGACAGAGAAAGACAGAGAAAGAGAGATAGAGACAGACAGATAGAGAGAGCACCCCAACTCGGGACTTCCTTTAATCTGCTGCCAAATCCTACCCTCAGCATTCCAATTCTGTGTTCAGATTGGCTCCCTGTTCCATGGGCTGAGATTGGCTCCCTGTTCCTGGGACTCTACACCTCAGCTCCTGCTGTGTCTTTCCCCCCCTGAGTAGTGGTTACCTTAGATTCTTTTAGGGAGTGTGGCAAAGGCCTGTCTTCTAAAACTCCTTCCTGTCGGCATGTGGACGCTCGTTTTGCTTGGGACTCCTAGGTGCCACACTTGTTCCCTAACTGGAACAGTGGGGTAGGAGCCAGTGTCCCTGATGGCTGGTCAGATAATTAGTGGGGCTCCAAGACTCGAGAGACAGACATGCTCAGATCTGTGACAACTAAAAATTATTTCACTAAGACCAGGGAACTTTGGAGAGAATATTCCCATATGAAGAAACAGAAAATATAAAAACATCCCTTAACACCCATAGAAACATATAGAACCATTTACAAGTGAAGAACACATTTAACTATTAGCCTTGAAGAGATATTTTGCATCTTCTAGATTATGTGCTTCATAGTTCTTGTCCTTGTAGTTTGTGTTGGAATCTAAAATAATTATTTCTGTGACCTGTGTTTTAGTGGGTAGTCTTCTAATCAGTGACTATTATTATCATGGAAATGGGTTTCTGCAGAAGTTTTCTCTGTCTATTTGGACATTTATTTTTCCAATGCCCTTCCTGAGGCAGCAATAACATCTCCCTTTGGAGCTGGTTTTAAAGTTCTCAAATGCAACAGCAGTTCGGGCTCGATTCTTTCCTGTGTCCTCTGTTCCCTATTTCAATCGACTTTCTATCTCACTTTCAGTAGTTCTCCAAGGCTAACCTTTGAAACCAAGCCTAATATTTGAAACTTTCTCTGAATGTCCAGGGCAGTCTATGCTGCCAGTAGGCACAGACACGCCTCATTCATGGGTACTCACCATCAGACATTAAGGATGCTGAGTCTGGTGAGGGAAGGAAGGTATTGTCATTTGGATAATTTGCTCCTGTGTATGTACAGTTATCAGACAGCTTACCTTTGATATAAGGAAAAAGCTTCTAATGCAAGCTGTGAGTTCCAGGCCTAGCCAATATGAAACCAGAGAGCACTGAAAAGTGAGCAAAGAGACTTAAGGCAGTACAAGAAAATGTCTCCTAGACTGACTTGAGGAACTCAGGAAGGCTATATCCTCAGGCTTGTGTAGTTCACTGGATGGTGACACAGCAGCCACCGAAATATTTCTTCTACTTGTATGTTTTCAGATGGAGAAACCACCAAATGGTTCCAGATGACACATGCTCGGGATGTCCTATGAACAACTGGGGAAAGTTTGATTTGAAGTTTCTCCATAAGGAAGGACTCAGCCACTTCTGTACCAAGTCTGGCCACAACACAATTTGGGAGGTCAAGTATGGCCAGCACAAGGAAGTATAAACCATAGTGCTGTCTGGGAACTCTATTAGTTTTGTAAAAATATGGATAAGCACATTGTTCACCTTATGTTCACCTGCTTTATGCTTTATGAGAAAAACCTGGACTTTGTTGGAATTGTAAATTGGAACCCTCTTTTCTTGCCAAATGCCATGAGACTAGAACAATGGACAACCCCTAAGAGCCCTCTTCCTGCAGTGCTCATAGCCCCAGAGTTGTTTCTCCCTTATCCATACCCACAAATGGATCTGTTGACCATCGGGAAAGCAGGAGACTTAGGATTTATGGCTTTGTGCCCACTTCAGGAGGCTCCCCAGGGATGCAGGAAATATCCAGGATCCATGTGCCTTTCTCCTTGAAAGTTATAGGCCAGATAAAGCCAGATCTAGGGAGATTCTCGAATGACCCTGAGAAGTACATAATGAAGTTCCAGGGCTTTCTGCAAGTGTGTGAAATGGCATGGAAAGTTATAATACTCATCTTATATCAAAACTTAAAAACAAACAAAAGAGTACTGTACAAAAGTACATAACTTGATTATGTACTTATCTGAGTCATATAATCATTTCTGGAGAATTCAGAATCCTTTGATAAATAATATATGTTCCACAGGGCAGTGGCAGTCTCTCATGTAGACTCAGGATGGAATTACAACCAGCCAACTGCTGCTTGGTGCCTAGACACTGTGAGTTACAGAGTAGAGAAAATAACAAGAAGCAGAGACTGACCCCTTAATTATGCTTTGTTGATCATTATTGAGCAGGAACCAGAGAAAACACCCACAATATTTTTAGAGTGTCAGGGAGGCAATTAGAAAATACACTACCTAAATCCTGATCCTATGCAAGGTGAATTAATCTTATGGAAAAAATGTTTATGCAGGCTGCCCCAGATACACGGAGAAAGTTTCAGAAGATAGGTGTGGGTCTGGAGGTTGTCCTTGGAGAACTATTGAAAGGGGCTTTGGCAATCTATTGCAACAGAGAACAAGAGGGCACAGGAAGAAATAGAGCCCAAGAGTGGTTTTGCATGTGAGGACTTCAACAGAAACTCAAAAGGGATATGTCATTTCTGCCCTCAGGATGGGCACTGGAAAAGTGAATGTCCAAATAGGAGAAACTTCTGCAGAGACCCTGTCCATAATAATAACAAGCACTGGTTACAGGACTACCCACCAAGTCCTAGGTCCCAGAAATAGTTGCTCTAGATTACAACACTGCAAACCACAGGGACAAGAAGTTTGAAGCACAGCATCTACAAAATAGATATATATTTTCAAGGTTAATAATTGTTTTCTTCTCTTGGAAATAGTTCTATGTCTTTCTATAGGGGCAAGGGAGTACTTTATACTTTCTATTTCTTCATATGAGAATATTTGCTCTAATGTTCTTTGGTTTTACTGAAATGGGCTTTAGTTGCCACATGTCTAACCATGTCTGTCACACTAGAGTCTTGAAACCCCAATGATCAGTCGACCACCATCATAGAAACTAACCACAGCTTCACCACAGCTCCAGTTAGGGAACAGGAGTTGTATTCTAGGGGTCCAAAGAAAGACCAGCACCCACATGTCAACAGGAAGTCATTTCAGAAGATGGGCCTTTGGCCCAATCCCTAAAATAAATTTAGGGTAATCACTCCTGACATTAGGAGTTAATGCTCTAGGGGATAAATTAATAATTTAGGGGAATGCTTCAGCAGAAGCTGAGGTGTAGACTGCTAGGTCACTTTCAATCTCTGCCTATGGACCAGGCAATCAGAACGTAGAATAGGATGGCTCGGGGTGGGACTCGGCAGTAGATAAAAGGAAGCCCCCCCGCCCTCTGTCTCTGAGCACACATTCTCTGGACTCTCTCCTCTCTCCATGGATCAGTTCTTTCCTAGACATGGGGCTCAGACCCAGGAAGGGCTCAAGGTGCCCTGTAGTGACAAGGCACTGAGCACAGGACTCTCACCCACACACACATGAACACGGCCAGAGAGTAGGAAAGCAAGGTCTGCATGACAGGAACTGCTGGGATTGAGCCGTGAGGCCCTTTGGATGGTACAGAACATAGGATCTAATCTGCCTGGGCAGCTGTGCTGGAGACAGAGGAAAGTTTAGATAAGATAGAGAGCAACACAGGGACAGGACCCAGGCATTGTTCGTGGGGGGCAAGTAGACAGCTTGGGACAGGACAGGGAAGTCGTCCAGGGGTCCAGAAAGTGTCATGGACAGGACATGGTTATCATTCACAAGTAAAGGTGAGGCCTGGACATCTAGGGAAGGACCTGGAACCATTTTTTTCTGTACAAGAAACTAACTTTCAATCTTCTGAGTTTTAGGTGCAAATATTTCATACAATTCTCCCAAACCCACCACCGCTTTCTTGCTAACGAGAGTACAGCAGGTATGGCATTTGCCATTCTTTAGCTCTTTGGGTCACACCTGGCAATTCTCATGGGTTACTCCTGGCACTCTAATTACTCTTGGCAGTTCTCGGGGCACCATACAGGATACTGCAGATCTAAGCCAGGGCGGTCTTGTTCAGGGAAAATTTCCCACCTGCTGTACTATTATTACAGTAGGGCATTTGTTTTCTACACAGCCAACACAGATTGGATCCCTGGCAATTTATGTGGTCCCCTAATCACCAATAGGAGTGTTCCCTAAGCGGGGACTGTGGAGTAAGCCCCGAGAAAAGAAGATAAAGAAAGGATAGAAAGAATTGGTGAAAAAGAATGAAGGAAAAGAATGGAGGGAGGAAAGGCCGAAAGAAGACAGAATTGAAGGAGAGAAGGGAATAAGGAAGAATGAAAGAAAGAAATGAAAGAAAGAAAGTTAGAAATAAGGGAAAGAAAAACCAAAAGAAGCAATTATGAAATGTAAGAAAGGAAAGAATGGAAGGAAGAGGAGAAAGAGGAAGGAAGGAAGGAAGGAAGGAAGGAAGGAAGGAAGGAAGGAAGGAAGGAAAAGCCAGAAGGAAGGAAAGAAGAAGAAAATTGGAGGATTCCAGGACTGAAGGAAGGGAGGGAGAGAAAGAAATAGGATGGAAGGAAGAAAAAAGAACGAACGTATTAATAAAAGGGGGTAAATGGAGAGGGGAGTATGATAGGAGGGAATAAAGAATGGAAGAAAAAGGAAGGTAGAGAAATAAAGGAAGAAATAAAATAGAATAAAAGAAAGACAAAAGAAAGAAAAAGAAATGGGGAGGAAGTGAGGAAGGAGGGAATAAAGGAGTGAAGAAAGAAAGGAAGAAAAATAAAAGGAAGAAAAAGAAACGAGGATGGAATGAAGGAATGAAGGAACTAAGTAAAGAAAGAAATGAAAGAGAAAGAAGGAAGAGTTAATAAAAGAGGAAGGAAGGTATAGAGAGAGAAAAGAAAAGGGAGAAAGAAAAAAGAGGGGAAGGAAGAAAAAGAGAAAGCTGAAGGAAGGACTAGGAAAAGAGGGAAGGAGAGAAAGGGACAGAGGAATAAGAAAAAATAAAGGAACAAAACAAAAGAGAAAGAAATAGAAAAGAAAGATGGTATGAAGGAGAAGGAAGGAAAAGGGAAGGAGGGAAGGAAGGAAGGAAGGAAGGAGGAAGAGGAGGGAGGGAAGGAAGGAAGGAAGGAATGAAGGAAGGAATGAAGGAAAGGAGTGAGGGAGGGAGGGAGGGAGGGAGGGAGGGAGGGAGGAAAAAGGAAGGAAGGAAAAAGGAAGGAAGACAGGAAGACAGGGAGGGAGGGAGGGAGGGAGGGAAGGAAGGAAGGAAGGAAGCAAGGGAGGGAGGGAGGGAGGGGAGAGGGGAGGGAGGGAAGGGAGAGGGGAGGGAGGGAGGGGAGGAAAAAAGGAAGGGAGGAAAAAGGAAGGCAGGAAGGCAGGAAGGAAGAGTGGGAGGAGGGAGGGAGGGAGAGGAGGGAGGGAAGGGAGGGAAGGAGGGAAAGGAGTGAAGGAGAAAGGGAAGAAAGAAAGGAAGGACGAAAAGCGGGAAAGGAGGAAGGAAGGAAGGAAGGAAGGAAGGAAGGAAGGAAGGAAGGAAGGAAGGATGGAAGGAGGGAGGGAGGGAGGGAGGGAGGGAGGAGGGAAGGAAGGCAGGAAGGAAAGAAGGAAGGAAGGAAGGAAAGAAAGAAGGAAGGAAGAAAGGAAGGAAAAGGGAAAGAGGGGAGGAAGAAAGGAAGGGTGGAAGGAAGGAGGGAGGGAGGAAGGGAAGGGACAAAGGAAGGATAGAAGGAGGGAAGGAAGGGAAGGAGGAAGGGGGAGGGAGAGAGGGAGGAAGGAAGGAAGGAAGGATGAAAGGAAGGAAGGAGGGAAGGAGGGAGGGAGGGAGGGAGGGAGGGAGGGAGGGAGGGGGAGGGACAGAGGGAGGAAGGAAGGAGGGAAGGAAGGAACAAAGGAAGGATAAGAGGGAGGGGAGGGAGGGAGCAAGGGGGGAGGGAGAGAGGGAGGAAGGAAGGAAAAAAGGAAGGAAGGAAGGAAGGAAGGAAGGGAGGGAGGGAGGGAGGGAGGGGGGAGGTAGGCGGGAGGGAAGGAAGGAACAAAGGAAGGATAGAAGGAGGGGAGGGAGGGAGGGAGGTAGGGAGGGAGGGAGGGAGGAAGGAAGGAAGGAAGGGAGGAAGGGCGGAAGGGAAGGAGGGAGGGAAGAAGGGAAGGAGGGAGGGAAGGAAGGAACAAAGGAAGGATAGGAGGGGAGGGAGGGAGGGAGGGAGGGAGGAAAGAAGGAAGGAAGTGAGGGAGGGAGGGAGGGAGGGAAGAAGGGAGGGAAGGAGGGAGGGCAGGAGGGAGGGCAGGAGGGAAGGAGGGGAGAGTGGGAGGAAGGGAGGGAAGGATGCAGGGAAGGAGGGAAGGAGGGAGGGAAGGAAGGAACAAAGGAAGGATAGGAGGAGGGGACGTAGGGAGGGAGGGAGGAAGGGAGGGAAGGAGGGAGGGAAAGAGGGAAGGAGGGGAGAGAGGGAGGGAGGGAGGGAAGAAGGAAGGAACAAAGGATAGGAGGAGGGGACAGAGGGAGGGAGGAATGGAGGAAGAGAGGGAAGGAGGGAAGGAGGGAGGGAGGGAGGAAGGGAGGGAAGGAGGGAGGGAAGGAGGGAAGGAGGGAAGGAGGGAGGGAGGGAGGGAGGGAAGAAGGAAGGAACAAAGGAAGGATAGGAGGAGGGGAGGGAGGGACGGAGGGAGGGAGGAAGGGAGAGAGGAAGGGAGGGAAGGAAGGAGGGAAGGAGGCAAGGAGGTGAGGGAGGGAGGGAGGGAGGGAGAAGGAAGGAAGGAGGAAAAGAAAGAAAAAAACACCCCACTCCCCAGTTCCTGTGGGCAGACACTGGGACACTCCCTCTCTGCCTGTGGGATTGTGGGAGCCTCACTGGAGGCAGGTCAAGGTGAGCCTAATGAGTCTGTGCAGAACTGGAACTTGTACCTGGACCGAACGTCCTTATGTCTGATGTCTTCTCCATAGATTGGCTGTCCAAGCGATGGTCCTCTGCATTGCTCTAGGATGGGACGGAGGAAAAAGAATAAAAGAAAAAGGAGAAAGGGAGAGGGGAGTATGGTAGGAGGAAATGAAGAAGGGAAGAAAGAGGAATACAGAGAAATAAAAAGGATTAAGTACAGCACTGGATTATGGATTATGGCTTATGGATTCTGAAGTCTCAGCTTCTTCCATGTGTTCTTCTGTGTCATTTTACATGACTTACGTATATGTAACTGTACTAGGCACATTCTATTCTACCAGGACTTCTTCAAGCTCTTGGTGACTATCAATGTGTGGCAGTGATGTGGAAGAAGTGACTGAAGTGTCTGGTGATGAAGACAACAGGTTGAATTGCTCATCTTCATCCATTGGAACACTTTCACTTTTTGGATTCCCCCTTAACGTTTTGCTAATGTTCTTCGCCTGCTTAGAAATGTCACTTTTGATGTCAGAGACATCCCATATTTCTAGGAACAAAGAGCAACATGTTCCTCGTTCTTCTTCTCCCATATAAGGGGTATAAGAGAAGGTGTAGTGGTGCACTATGGCGGCAATGAACATTTCTATGCAGATGATGAAGTCCTGCAGCCCCGTGGCCACTGTCTCTTCTGTCTGCCACTCCCAGGTGGAGTTCTTGGAAATTACACCAAATTGCACCAGCAAAGCAATCAACACTGCTTGCCAGAATGTGACAAAAACGACAAGCTTCACACAAAGGAACTTTCCCATTGCCTGGATGGGCCTCAGCTCCTCTTTCAGGGCTTTACAAAATAGCAGGAGGCTATACACGGCAAAGGACTGGGACACGTTGTTGATGATGACCAAGTACATCCAGGCTCTGTTCAAGTTGAAGATTCCTTCACTGTACACCTCGAATATCTCACAGATCACGGCAGCGTAGGTGGTGATCAATCTGATCACGATGTACTGCAGCACTCCCAGCTTGCACCGGTACAGCAACACCTCTCCCACGGGTCAGGGTGGGCAGCAGCAGAAGGGTATGGGGGGCTGCGTCTTCTCTTTGCCTTCTATCATAGCTTCCAGGTTGGGGTACTGGCTCTTCAAGTAGTTGAATAGGAAGTTCATAAAGTTGTAGAGGACATACGCTTCGTAACACTCCCGCATGGTGTCCACGTAGATGGCGATGGACGGATACTTAAGAGCCACCCAGCTGTCTATGCTGTACACGGGCACCATGCAGAGGATCCTAATGATGGGTTTCTGGAGTTCGGGCCTCGTGTAGTGCACCAAGTGCTGCAGAATCTCCCAGAAGGTCACGGGGATGGTGAACAGCACAAAGATCCCGGGGATAAACCACACCTTGGTGTGGATACTGACTTCCAGCTTCCGCAGGTGCCACACACCCAGGGGGATGGTCACGACCACGGCCAGCAGATAGAGGATCAGCACTAAGGGCCGGATCCAACGCCTCCAGTTCTTAAGTTTAGGCACGCAAGCGTCAAGCATTTCTCAATGGTTGAAGGCAAAGAGCGCAGAAAGTCTCTGAGGCCCCTGCGCTGAGGTCCAAGGTTATATAGGTGGATGCACATTCCATGTAACAAAGCAGCAGTGTGATGTCAGAGGTACCGCTGGGCGCCGCCCCCGCTGTACCACTGATGGCCGCCGGGGGCGCTGCGGGCAGCATCCTCGCTGCTTGCCTGCATGTGGCCCCTTACAAAGTCCTGGGACCCCTGGCGCGACCCCTTGCCCCTGAACCCCTGCACTCTGTCTGGCCTCTAAAGGAGAGCAGTGGCCTACATTGAGATGGTCCCGGCCCCTTCTCTCGGGGCCAAGCTTCCACCCTGGCTCTCCTGGTCCAATCTTGCTGATGATGTACAGGGGTGAGGCCCAAGAGGGTCCCTCACTCCCTGGGAACTCCCCGGACTGTTTGTAGGCTCTGGAGCTGCTTCTGCAGGGCTCTAAGGAAATCTGCCTGGAGCCGCAAACCCCGAGTCCAGTTCATCAGAGCAGAGCGCCCTGGTTGCCTCATTCCCGGGCAGATCTGCTTTCCCGGCCTCAGGTTTTTGTGGAATCATCTACTACATACAGTGTTCCTGTCTCATTAAGCACATTAAGCGATTAAATAAGTGGAGGGAGTTAATCCTTCCCCTAAAGCTGATCATCCTGGCATTCTTAATGATTGTGGTATGTCCTGAATGTGTGATCGCTGCAGAAGCCTAGTTTGGAACATAAAACCCAGCAACAGTCCAATATAAATACTGATTTCAAGGGCTGGATTGATAGAACAGCAAAAGTGTTCTTACCTTGTAGATAGCTGACCTGGCTTAGATCCCCGATACACAGTATGGCTGCTCTGACCTCCACCAGGAATGATGCCTGATCATATGGATTGCAGTACACCCAGAGCACTTTCAGATGGGACAAAAAAAAAACTGATTTTGTTCTCCAAAGCTCATAATGAATGCTGATAAAATGTAACAAGATTGAAAAGATTTCAAAAATTTATCCTCTGAAAAACCTGGCTTAAAGTAGAAATTAGGAAAAGACAGATGTTGGAAAAGCATCAATATACTTGTAAGTTAAACAGTAAACTTCCAAAGAAGCATAGGCATGTGGAATACAAAATTCAAATCAGCATTTTTAGTTGCATAAACATGTGAAACAAATTAGTGTGATTAATGCAGTCTCTCCAGGAAAAAAAAAAAACCTTATTAATGCACTTCTAGTGAGGTGTAGAGATATATCACAGGGGTTAAGAGACTGGCCTTGCACATGTCCAACCCTAGTTTGACCCCCAGCACCACATATGCCCCCCAGAAATGCCAGCAGCAACACACACAGACTGAGGCAGGAGTAGTCAATAAGTACCACCAGGAACTTGTGGACTCTCTGAGCCCAAAGGGCAAGTCTTCAAATACATCCCCAAAGTTTCTACCCTTAAAAGCTAGAGAAAGGGCTGGGCGTGAGCTACACAAGATGGAAGGCATGACTTGTATGGGCACGGCCTGGGCTTAATCCTTAACAACCACATGGTGCCCAGCACCATCCAGAGGCCCTGAGTACTACAGGAGTGACTCTGGAGAATTTCTGAGGAGAACCCAGCAAAAGTAAGAAAGTAAGCCATGAAGAACTACCATATCAAAAGTAGATGAAGGAAATAAGAAATAAAGACATGATTCAGCTGACACAGAAGGCAGTTCTTTGAAATATTAACACAATTGAGAAATCTCAAGACAGACTCACCGAGAACAACAGAAACTTATCTCCTACCCTGTCAGATGAGAACTAGAAACTCATCTCATACACTGTCAGACTACAGTTACAACTGAAAATCTTACCTAAGGGCTCTGGTTTAACTGTAACTCTCCAATTCCATAACAGTTAAAGAATGTTACAAACCTAAACCCAGTAACAAAATCTCCTTCAATCCCTACCTACTCTATGTAATAGACATAAAGGCTATACAAGTAAGCATCATATGAATAAATTACTTTCAAAAAATAGCTTCCATATTCAACCTGATTTCAAACTCTTTGTGAAAACAAGAAACAGGCACAAGTTTACAGCATTTCAAGATACAAAAAGTTATTAAAATATGTATGCTTCTATGCATAATACTGCAATTACCTAGCAAGGGTTGTGGTGGCATAGTGAAGGGATGGACTAAAAGTATAACATGGTTCTGGAGGTGGGGACATGGCAATTGTTGGCCAGGGAACTGTTCTAACTGTATGTCAAAACCATAGCTGGTATTAAAACTATTATAAGCATATCACCTAAAATGTCATATTTTTTAAAATTTCACTAGTGTTCCCCACTTTTAATTTTCTCAAAACTATGCTCCAGCAATAACCAATTTACTTACCTCTTAATAAATACTTAGTTTTCATTTTTACGGAAACAGACACAGGGAAAGTTCATTTGCTATTACAATTACAAAGGAGCAGTTTATCTTAAACCCAATTTTGTAAGTTCAGAGAGAGATAACAAGAGTAAAGCTGTGTAGCTGAACACAGTTTGATCTCCAGCTCCACATATGGTCCCCCTGAGCACTGCCTGGAGTGATCCCTGAGCACAGAGCCAGCAATTAGCCCTAAGCACCACCAGGTGTGACCCAACCCCCGCTCCCCACTCCTACCACCAACACCTCATTATGTAAAAAGCCAAATCCATACACATGACTAGTCTCAGTGCTCATAAACAAAGAGAGAGGGGAAAATATTAGTCCCAAGGGCTCCTGGGTGGAGAAGTCAATAAAGCACAAGCAAGTCAAATGGGAACAAAAAGCCTGGAGACAGAGCTGGACCTTGAGAAAGCAGGAAGGACAGCAGCCCGGAGCAGGTGACACAGTAACCCCAGGTCATGGCATGGCCAGAGACGTGCAGACACCTCCCTCCTCTGGGCACATCATTAAGCACTGACCCCTTTAACTCTTCCACAAGAAGAAAACATCCAACCCCATCAAAAATGGGGCGACGAAATGAACAGAAACTTTCTCAAAGAAGAAATTCGAATGGCTAAAAGGCACACGAGAAAATGCTCTACACCATTAATCATCAGGGAGATGCAGAGCAAAATAACAATGAGATATCATTTCACACCACAGAGACTGGCGCACATCCAAAAGAACAAAAGCAACCGGTGTTGGCGCAGATGTGGAGAGAAAGGGATCCTCCTTCACTTCTGGTGGGAATGCCAATTGGTTCAACTCTTTTCGAAAACAGTACGGACGATTCTCCAAAAATTAGAAATTGAGCTCCCATTTGACCCAGCAATACCACTCCTGGGAATATATCCCAGAGAGGCAAAAACGTACAGTCAAAGTGACATCTGCACTTGTTTGTTCATTGCAGCGCTGATTACAATAGCTAGAATCTGGAAAAAACCTGAGTGCCCGAAAACAGATGACTGGTTAAATAAACTTTGGTACATCTACACAATGGAGTACTGTGTAGCTATTAGAAAAGATGAAGTCAAGAAATTTACATACAATTGGTACTACATGGAAAGTATCATGTTAAGCGAAATGAGTCAGAAAGAGAGGGACAGACATAGAAAGACTGCATTCATCTGGGGAAAATGAAGTAACAAAATAAGAGACTAACACCCAGGAATAGCTGAGATAAGTATCAGGAGGTTTACTCCATGGCTTGGAGGCCAGTCACACGTGTTGGGGGAAAAGGCAGCTCAGATAGAGAAGGGAGCACCAAATCAAGGGTGTTGGGAGGATCCTCCCAGGATGGAAGATGCATGCTGAGAGTAGACTATAGACTGAACATGATTGCCACTCAATGCCTCTTTTGCAAACCACAGCACCCAAAAGGAGAGAGAGAACAAAAGGGAATGCCCTGCCACAGAGGCAGGGTGGGATGGGGGGTAAGGGGAGTGGGAGGGATACTGGAATCAGTTGTGGTGGAGAATGGGCACTGGTGGAAGGATGGGTATTCGATCATTGTATAACTGAAATCCAAGCACAAAAATGTGTAAGTCTACAACTGTACCTCATGGTGTTTCACTAATAAAAATTAAAAAGACCAAAAAAAAGCCTGTGTTTTTCAGGAAATTCTGACACATGGTCAATCCTAAACATATGCTACCAAGTGAATAAACCAGCAAGAAACAGAAATGCTATGTTGATTCAGCCTAGACAGGTACTCTAATGAGTTGGAATCTTGAAGACAGAATGAAGAGTTGCAGGTTCCTGGTGAGAAGAGGGAGGAGCTTGTGCTTATTTACAGAGCAGTCTCCACCTGCAGAGGGAAGGGGAGAGGAAGATGGAAGGCAGAAGGTTGCACAGTATCATCACTGTAGTTAACATCGCTGCACACTAAGAACAAAGATGCCAACTTTCTCTTTCATATATGTCACAATACAAACCTTTTTAAAACTTGGGAAGTAGATCAGTCATCAAGTGGAAAGGAATGAAATTCTGCAGGGATCTCTTCTGGAGACAAAATAAGAGGCAGAGTGGAGGACTAATTGGCTGATTCTGTGTAGGAAAACATGTAAACCAGAGAAGCCAGGAATAAATAAAAATTATTAAAGACAAAATTAAAATGCCTACACACATATTTATGGCATATGTAAATAGATACAACGATAACAAGTATCTCCAAATGGTTAGAAGAACAAGAAAGAAATTAGAAAAGACTTGAAAGGTAAGAAGACTTTCCTGATGAAGTCTGTTATTACAAACTACCACCAGGAATGGTCCAGAAACAGCGTAAAAAAAAAGTATCTGTCTACTCAGAAGTCTGTATTCCAGGGGCTGCTTCTGTACCACTATCCCACCCCCACCCGGTGCATTCAAAAAAAGCCACATTTGACAAAACGGCTGCATTTTCTCAAATGAAAGCTGCTGTTTGTTTGTCTGATGATGGAGTCTGGGTGTGCACATGACAGATTTCGCCAGCAGGGTGAGCTCAGTCCTTGGTGATAAACATTTCTGTCTGATATAAGCTAAAAGAAGTCTTTTCTGTATTCGCAAACAGACATGGGTGAATACATTTTTCTAAGTAAACTGTTAAATTGGAGGCTAAAATACATATGAAGCTCTGAATACAAATTTAAATGTAGCAACATTATTAGGATAATTTAAAAAGTAATTTCTATTTTGATTTTTTTGGTCCCATATCTTGTTGAATCCCTTACTTTACTAGATTATTTTGTACATTATTCTAGCTTCTGAGTACAGAATTATTCTTACAGTATAGCATTTTTACGATACTATCTCACTGCTTTTTCATAGTTGCTTTTTATCAGATTAAAGATTATTTCTTCTTAAACTCTGAAATTTGTATACTGAATGAGGATTATTATGTCGAATAATCTTTCTGTATACAATCATGTGAACATAAAACTCTTTTATCACAATGAATTATGTGGACAGAAACTCCACATTGCTAGAAGATTCATTCTGTCTTGATTGATAGATGGTTTGAAATGTAGATTCAAAGGAACAAGATGTAATTAGTTACATAACTATTTAAGGGAAAATTTTATTAACATTAAAAAACATAATCCATGTATTAAGCTCCTACAGTGTTTGTTTTGTAATCTCAATGCTTCCAGAGAAAAACAATATTTGACTGTCATATTTAGATTTCTTTTAAATTTTATTGAATCATTGTGAGATAGTTACAAGCTTTTATGTTTGGGTTACAATCACACAATGATCAAACCCCCATCCCTCCACCAGTGCACATTCCCCACCACCAATATCCCCAGTATACCCCTTCTTTCCTACCCTCCCTCTGCCTCCGTGGCAGACAATATTAACCATACTCTCTCTCTACTTTGAGGCACTATGGCTTGCAATGCAGCTGTTAGGAACGATGAAGTCATGAAATTTGTAATAAGTGGATAGACAAGGAGAGTATCATGCTAAGTGAAATGAGTCAGAAAGAGAGGGACAGACATAGAAGAACTGCACTCATTTGTGGAGTATAAAACCACATAACATGAAGTTGACACCTAAGAATAGTAGATACACGGGACGGGAAGATTGCTCCATAGCTGGAAGCCAGCCTCATGAGCAAAGGGGAGAAGACAGCTGGAATAGAGAAGGGATCACTAAGAAAATGATGGCTTGACTTTTGGAAAACAGTATGGACGATTCTCCAAAAATTAGAAATTGAGCTCCCATTTGACCCAGCAATACCAATCCTAGGAATATATCCCAGAAAGGCAAGAAAGTATAGTCAAAGTGACATCTGCACTTTTTTGCTCATTGCAGCACTCTTTACAATAGCCAGAATCTGGAAAAAACCTGAGTGCCCGAGAACAGATGACTGGTTAAAGAAGCTTTGGTACATCTACACAATGGAGTACTATGTAGCTGTTAGGAAAGATGAAGTCATAAAATTTACATACAAGTGGTACTACATGGAAAGTACCATGTTACGTGAAATGAATCAGAAAGAGAGGGATAGACATAGAAAGATTGCATTCATCTGGGGAACAGAAAGTAACAAAATAGGAGACTGACACCCAAGAGTGGCCAAGATTAGTACCAGGAGTTTTGCTCCATGGCTTGGAGGCCAGCCACACATGCTAGGGGCAAAGGGAGCTCAGAGAGTGAAAGGAGCACCAAATAAAGGGTGTTGGGAGTACCCTCCCAGGATGGGAGAAGCATGCTGAAAGTAGACTGTAGACCAAACATGATTGCCACTCAATGCCTCTTTTCCAAACCACAGCACCGAAAAGGAGAGAGAGAACAAAGGGGAATGCCCTGCCACAGAGGCAGGGTGGGATGGGAGGGATGGGTGGTGGGAGGGATACTGGGATCTGTGGTGGTGGAAAATGGGCACTGGTGGAGGGATGGGTACTTGATCATTGTATAATTGAAACCCAAGCACAAAAATTTGTAAGTCTACAACTATACCTCATGGTGTTTCACTAATAAAATTTTTTAATTAATAAATAAAAGAAAAAAGAAAAAAATAATGGCTTGAGGAACCGGTAGGAATAGGAGATGTGTGCTGAAAGTAGATAATGGACCAAACATGATATTTGGGTATCTTGCACTTCTCTTATTGTTTCCATAACTTTTTCAGCTTAATTTTTAATTTCATTATCAATACATTTTATTTCTCTATATTTTGCATGTTATTTTTATTCTTCTATAGAATGATATTTTAGGACCATTGTAAGCATTCTATCACTATCACTATCACCGCATTGTTCATCGATTTGCTCGAGCGGGCACCAGAAACATCTCCATTCATCTCTGTCACGTGCTAGTGTAGCCCGATGACATATTGGGGGCTCTTTCAAGGTCAGGGGAATGAGGACCATCATTGTTACTGTTTTTGGCATATCTAGTATGCCACAGGTAGCTTTCCAGGTTCCGCCCTTGGGGCGGGATACTCTCGGTAGCTTGCCAGGCTCTCCAAGAGCAATGGAGGCTTTTAGGGCAGACTCTAACCTCCTTTACAGGTGTTCCCAGTCAGGCATACATGCAGGAAAGAGACTCTCAGTAGCCTGTTGGGTTCTCTGAGAGTGAGAACTAGAAAATAAGAAGTTGCACAGTTGCAAATGCAGCCGTGCACTTCCAGGAGCTTGGTTTTATAGTCTCTGGATCTTGGCTGTTGATGGGTTTGCACGACAGTTGGTGGGTATAACTGTCTAGCTACTAGAAGATGGGGGATCTAGATGGAGGAGGCCGAGTCCAGAACCAGCAGGCTTAGAGATCTCAGCCCCGGGTCCCGCACACCTGGGTTCCTCTGCCGGTTCCTTCATGCTTGAGGCCAGTCCTAGTGTGTAGATAGTGGTCTCAGCATGGCTGTGGCTGGGTCCCGGAGGTCTTCAGCTGCCGGGGCTCTGCGTAGGGCAGAGAGGGAAACTCAAGCTTCCTCCCCCTTCCAAGGGGCCCCGGTGAGGACTGCTAGGCACGGAGGCAGGAGGTTCTGTGTTGTTCTCTTCTGGGAGCTTGGTTTTATAGTCTCTGGATCTTGGCTGTTGATGGGGTTACACGGCAGTTGGTGGGTGTAACTGTCTAGCTACTTGAAGATGGGAGATCTGGGTGGAGGAGGCCCAGTCCCAAACCGAGCAGCCTTGCAAATCTCAGCCCCAGGTTCTGCACACCTGGGTTTCTCTGCCGATTCCTTCATGAGTGAGACCTGTCCTAGTGTGTGGAAAGTGGTCTCAGCATGGCTGTGGCTGGGTCCCGGAGGTCTTCAGCTGCCAGGGCTCGGCTCAGAGCATAGAGGGAAACTCAACCCTCCCCCCTCCAAGGGGCCCCAGTGAGGACAACCAGGCATGGGGGCAGGAGACTCTGCCTTGTAAGCATTAAAGGAATGAAAATTACATCCACTGTAAATATTCTCAGGTCAAAAAAATGGTTGATAATAATAAAACATTCAAAGTCTACAAAAAGTTTAAGTGAACATCATCTTCACCAAATACCATAAGGTAAAAAAAGGTAAAGGCCCTCCCGTTGTTCGTCGATTTGCTCGAGCAGGCCCAGTAACATCTCCATTGGAGACTTTGTTGTTACTGTGTTTGGCATATCAAATACGTCATGGGGAGCTTGCCAGGCTCTGCCGTGCGGGTGAGATACTCTCAGTAGCTTGCCGGGCTCTCGGAGAGGGGCGGAGGAATCGAACTCGGGTTGGCCATGTTGGCTGCGTGCAAGGCAAACGCCCTACCGCTGTGCTATCGCTGCATACCATATTAAAATACAAAAGTATCTCAGAAAATTTATCCAGAATCTGAAGATACAATCAAAAATAAAAATGCTATCAGAAACACAAGAGAAAATATTTATTGATGAAATTTCAAACCATGATGACCTAGTTTTTCAAAAAAGAATATTTAATCGGCAAACTTCAACTTAATCTTAGAAACCAAATACACAATAGTTGTGAATATAAAAGTTTTAGTATTTTCAATATGATAATAAAATAAATAAACCTGCAATTTAACGACAAAGTTTCAAACTCATTACATTTACAATATGCTAAAATTCTTCACAGAAAAGTTAAAAAATTAAATAATAACATATTTTCAAAATCTCTAAGAACTAGAAAGAGCCCAATGTTTTCTGAAAGCTTCAGGAATGCAGGTTTCATGTTGGTCCCTAGCCTCCACCTAGACTGTCCAAATCTACTCCTTTATGTGACATAAATATAAGGTAAAAGTTATCTTAAACCCTTAAAGCAGTCTTGTTGAAAAGAAGTAGCCAACTATTTTGCTGTACATTTCAATATAACATTTAATATCGCCATCAAATATTAAATTGCACTGTAGCACTGTCCTCCCATTGTTCATCGATTTGCTCAAGTGGGCACCAATAACTTCTCCATTGTGAGACTTGTTGTTACTGTTTTTGGCATTTCAGATATGCCATGGGGATATTGCCAGGCTCTGCCATGAGGGTGGGATACTCCGAGTAGCTTGCTGGGCTCTCTGAGATGGACGGAGGAATCGAACCCAGGTCAGCCGCGTGCAAGGCAAACACCCTATCAACTGTGCTATCACTGTATCACTGTCATCCCATTGATCATCGAATTACTCAAGCGAGTGCCAGTAATATCTCTGTTCCTCCCAGCCCTGAGATTTTAGCAGCCTCTTCTTACTTGTCTTTTCTCAGTGATTAGAGGGTCAGGGAAATGAGACCTGTTGTCATTACTGTTTTTGACATATCAAATACGTCACAGGGAGCTTGCAGGGCTCTGCCTCTGTGGGCTGGATACTCTTGGTAGCTTGCCGGGCTCTCTGAGAGGCATATATTTATGTTTTTCTCTATGATTTGTTGCCTACCCATCAGACATGGTGTAGTAATAGTGGAAAATGGGTAGGAAGTGTCTTATAATGTGTCGCACAGCTGCACAGTCCAGTTCCACATTATCTGGGCTTATTAGCTTGAGGAATGCAGAATGGACCAGAAGTTGCAGTTTGGTACCTCATCAACTCTGCAGTGACTTTGGCTGCTGCAATTAGCCCTGCTGCTACCACATAGAAATGGTGGCCAGTGCCCTTGAAGATTGGAACTGAATAAAAAAGATCTCATTAGTGGCATCACTTCTTTGGTATGCTAAATTCAATTGGTGATGACTGGATTAGCAGGACACTTATTTCCTTTGCTTGGGTTTTTGATTCAACCTATATTTTTCATTGCTTATTAAGTTTGTTAACCAACTAATTTCATCGGTAACATTGGTGTGTATATGAATTCATTATAATTCTATCATGTTAATGGAAAATGGTAACAATGATTTGATATGCACAAGAAATAAAAGAGGAAATATGGTATGTAAGGATTAAATTGCAGCTTCGCTTTGATCTTCGTGTACTCATTGAATTAAGAAATTCCTTATCTTGATGTATTGTAGTCATAGTGGGAAAGGTAAAAGTCTAGGCAGGGAGCTGAAGGTAGGAACTCAGAGTAACCCATTCTAGAAACCGGACAGTGATGTCACAAAGAAGGACCTGATTAGCTAGATAAAGTTGGGAGTGACGCAGAAACAATCTATGACAAAATGAAACATAAAGAGAATGCATCCAACACAAAGATGCCCAGCACTGGGGCTCATTGGTAGCCCTATGCGTGCCCTCCCACCCTGATTTTATAGTAACAATGCAACCAACCAAGAAACTCCATAATTCTGATCCTCTTTGTCCAACAATTGTAATATGGGCCAAGAAAATGCCTACATAAGGTTCTCTGTATCCTAATTCTGGGTCACAGCTTCAAGTCAGTTGGCTTAAATGTGGTCCATTTAGATGCTAATAACATCTTGATTTTTTGCCTAACCATGGTTTCAGTGTGATTAACTAAGCAAATTTCATTACAACGCCTTCCCATTCCTTGCCTTTGCAGGGAGTTTCTCTGGCCTAACCATTTTGACTTAGGCTTCTCCACACCTGCTCTTAGGGCTGAAACACTTCAGTAATTATACTTTCTTCTTAAGGACAGTGAGATCAGCTTCCAGCAGCCTTTCATCCCTCCCTCACCCAGCCCCCAAGAAGCAGGTGCACCTACCCTTCAGCCTGCATCGGCCTGTGCAGTGTGCCTGCAACTTTTTTCCCCATTCAGCTCCTGTGGGCAGACACTGGGACACTCCCTCTCTGAGCAAGACTGTGAGAGTCTCACTGGAGACAGGTCAGGGTGAGCCTAATGAGTCTGGGAAGAACTGGTACATAAAAAAGGATTGCACTGTTCCTCTGACTGAAGTGTTCATAGATGATTGCTTGTAAAAACACATGGTTCTCAGCAACAGGATAGAGCTAATGAAGGCACTGAGTAATTATACACAGCATTGAAAATGGATTCATTCAGAAGGTTCAGGTTCTTCTGTATCTTCAGCTGAGTCATTTCCCATGGCATCAGGTATCTCAATAACTGTACTAGGCTCGGTCTGTGGTAGCAATGTGTCTCCAAGGGTTTGGTAACTACCAGTGTGTGATGATGATACAGAAGAAGTGATAGTGTGCCTTGTGAACAAGACAATAGGTTTCTTTTTTCACGACTGTCCTCATGTTTCAGTAAGAGCTTATTTTTGGAGATTCTCTTATAGTATTTCCAATGTTGCTGGACTGATTAGAAATGTCTTCTATGCTATCAGAGATGTCACATATTTTTAGTAACAAGAAGCATCATTCCCATCATCCTTGATCTCCCACATAAGATCTGAAGAAGAAGGTGTAGTGGTGAGTTATGGTGGCAATGGACATTTCTATGCAGACGATGAAGTCCTGCAGCCCCATGGCCAATGTCTCTGCCATCTTCCATTCCCAGATGGAATCTTCCATTCCCAGATGGAATCTTCCATTCCCAGATGGAGCTCTGGGATATCACACCAAATTTCACCAACAAAGCAATCACCACTGAATGCCAGAACTTAACGACAACCACAAGCTTCACACAAACGAGCTTCCCTGTGGGCTGGGTGGGACTCAGCTCTTCTTCAGTGCTTTGTGAAATAAAAGGAGGAAATACATGAAAAAGATCTGGGACACGTTGCTGAAGATAATTAAATCCAAGCTCTGGACAAGATGAAAACTCCTTCACTGTAAACGTGCAATAGCTCACAGATGACTGCCACGGTGATGGTGATCAGAGTGATCATGACATAATGCAGCATGCTCAACTTGCACGAGGACAGCAATGTCTCTCCTAGGGTGCAAGGTGGGAAACAGAGGAAGAGAGGTGAAGATCCTGCACTGCTATTTGCCTTTCAGATTGGCCTTGAGGGTGGGAACTAGCTCTTCAGGTAGTTGAGTAGGAAGGTCATGAAGTTGTGGAGTACATAAGCTCTAAAGCACTCCAGGAAAGTGTGTGCGTGTGTGTGTGTGTGTGTGTGTGTGTGTGTGTGTGTGTGTATGGTGATGGTGGATTATTTCAGAGCCATGCAGAAACCTTGAGTCCAATTGGTTCATCAGGGGAGTTGCCATGGTTTCCTCATTTTCTGCTGCAGATTTGTTTTCTCAGGCTTCACATTTCAATGGAACCACTTCACAAACTAGGTTCTGCCTCTCCAGCATGATGCTCTGATCCCCTGAACACACGGCTAGTCATTCCCCAAATACTCAGGTTTTTCTCAGGATGTGCAGAGGAGAGCATTGGGCATGTCTATGCCACCACCACCACTCAAGCATCTGGGGGTACTGAGACGTTCACAAGCACTTCAGAAAGGGTGTAGAGACCTGGCCAACCTCTCTGTACCTGATGTGCCAGTATGGGGCCTCCACGGGAGGCTTGGGGAACTGGAAGTCCCTTACCAGAGCATTGAAACAGCTGGGTTAGACCAGACCAGTGACTGACGGCCTGCTGAGCAGATACTCCAACTCTCTCTTGCACACCCATCCATGCTATGGGGTCTCTATCCCCTTCACTGAGTGATGCTGCTGGTCTCTTCTCAGAGCAATCAAAGCCCTGCACGCTAAGTCACTCTTGTCCTTTCCCATTCCCGCCATTTCTTCAATCAGATTAACCATGGTTTTTCTTCCTCATGACCCCAGAGAATGTAGATGTGGGTTTGGGGCATCATCCAGGCATGAGTAGATTTGCTTCTATGACTATTCCTTCTTTTCTGAGGAAATAACCTTTTGACTTTGTGAGTAAATAATAGAGTCACTCTCCTCATGTCCACATCTATCATCGGTCCTCCTCACTATACATTAGAAATTATAACCAGAGCATTGGAGCAGCCGGGCTAGACAAAACCAGTGCTTGTCCTCCTAAATACATACTAGAAAATGCATTTCTCTTTGGCAACCACATTTGGACATGTTTTGCTTACATATATAGCCTGTAAGAGTCAAGAGGGTTTGGGAGTTTCTTGTTCGCTGCACAGAGGTGGGAGCACAGTGAGAACTTATAGTCCCAACAAAGTGGGACTTGGTGCAATGCAAGGACTTCAGACACTCACTGGTGATAGATGTGACTAACCTGGGCATCTTCTGTGCACTGGTTTCAGCTAAGGAATTTAAGCTAAGTACAAATACCCCAAAGTGAATGCTGGGTTTGGGGCATAGACACCCACACGCCCCCCAAAAATGGCAATTTCAATACCATACCGTGGCTTACCACTTTGATTTTGCTTCTGTCTATGGAGCCAGTTACTAAGGAGCTGAACCCAATTCAGTAGGATGATACAATGTTGCCTCACAAAGAAAGATGAGGGGAGGAAGAGACTATATGCCATTTGGGCGTAAGGATTACTTAAACTCTAAATTTAAAGAACCAAAAGAAGACTTTGGGTAATCTTTGAACACCAAAAAAGTTCCTATTTCATAAATGAAATTTAGAGTTCTCAGGGAAATCCTGAATTGTATGTGAAAGAAAATAACATTGCTGATGGGAGAAAATTCTGGAAACTGAGACTTAAACCTTTCATAAGACATGTGCATTGATAAAGGATCATTTACAACTACCCTATCTCTCTGGATGATGGTAAGTCCCAAGAAACTTGTCACTAGAATGGACACCCAAGTTAGATATGCATAAACAACCTTATTCTGTGTACTATTATTTTCTTGATAGCCTCCTACAAGTGGTATCTCATCTCATCCCTCATTCATACCTTTTTGCTTTGGCTTAGGATGATATATAAGGTGACTGAGTGGGCCATGCTGTAAATATCTCCCATCTATAGGAGAAACACCTGACATGACACTTGTTTATTGCTCCTGTTTATCTCTTTTGTTATGAGGACATCTTAGCCAAGAACCTAAAAGGTCCATGTGAAAATGTTTTTTCTCTTTCTCCTTCTTTTGTTGCTGCTGTGATATATCGGCATCACACATCACCTCCGCCCACACACCCCACACAAACACACACATGCCAGCAAATGCCAGCAAGGGGCTGCTACCTGTGTGCTCTCCAGAGCTCACTCTTGTGTGAGCTGTGGGCCTCAGAACACAGTGGCTGGAGTTCCTGCATTCACAACTCCCATGTCTTTTGATAATGAATAATGAATACACAGCAAGTTTGTTTGTTCATAATCATTTTCACCCTGTGATATGATTCTGACATTTAGTGGTCCCCTTACATTTTTCCAGTATTCTTTACCTGCCTAGAAAAGACATCTCTGACATCAGAGACAACCAACATTGCTATGCACAGAGAAGCCCACATTCCTCATTCTTAATCTCCTACAAAGAATGTAAAGGGCAAAGTATAATGATGGGTTATAATGGCAAAGACTATTTCAAGGCAGATTATGAAGTTCTGCAGTCCCATAGCCACTGCCTACACTGCCTGCCATTCCCAGGTTCGCTTTTGGGAAACAATACCAAGTTTCCTTCAACAACACAATCGCCATTGCTTTGCAGAGGAAATGAAAACCTTGGGTTTTGCAACAAGGAAATTTTCCATCAACTGGCTGGGACTCAGCTCCTCCATTAGTACTTCGTAAACCAGTAGGAGGAAACACATGGGAAAGAACTGGGACACGGTGTTAATGACGACCAAATAGCTCCAAGCTTTGGAGAGGCTGATGTTTCCTTTGCTGTAGATGTGGACCTGCTCTCAGATGTCACTGATGATGGTGACAAGCAGTCTTATCATGATGTATGGCAAGCATACTCTTCTTGCAATAGAACAGCATTTTCTCTCCTCTGGGGTACAGCAGACAGGAGGAAGGAGTGCTTGTACCGCTCCTTAATGAAGTTGTCAATGACAAACACTTCGTGTGTGAAACTAAAACAAACTTCAATTAAGTATAAGTACAAGTCGAGTAAATGTTATTTAGCTTATGATATTAAATAATTAATATATATTCTGCCCCTCTCAGAGAGCCCGGCAAGCTACCGAGAGTATCTCGCCCTCACGGCAAAGCCTGGCAAGCTCCCCATGATGTTTTCGATATGCCATACACTAACAAGTCTCACAATGTTACTGGGCCTGCTCGAGCAAATCGATGAACAACGGGAGGACAGTGACAGTGAAGTGACAGTGATATATAGTATATATATATATATATATATATATATATACTTAGTATTCAAATATATAAAATATATTCTCTAAATAACTAGTAAACTTACATGTGAAAATGATGTTCCATAGTACCATACAATGCTAAACACTTCAGTCATGATAAATTGCAGAAAATACTAAAAAATTATTAAAAACAAAATCGTCATTATTATCTTCCAAATATATTTAATATTTAGAAATTTTAAAACCGGTATGAAAGAACAAAAAATTACTTACCAATAGAGAATATAGAAATTTTTTAACAGCAAAAACTTCAATTTTGAAATTAGTTGAAGGTCAACCACATTCTTTTTTTGTGTGTGTATGAAGCACCAACTATTGCATTCACATTAAAAAGAATTTTGAAGTTGAAAATAATTTTAGTGATATAAATGACTTATAAGAGAAATTTCAATTCTCAAAATCCATTTATAAAATTATGTCAAGGGCAAAATAAAGCAATCCCTTCCCCCAACTACTCAGATGCAAAGGATCTTTCTACAACTTAATCCTACAAAATAAGGAAACAATTTGAACACCTTTACTAGAATCTCCAAGGTAATTTTATAAAGGGCGGTGGCATATCCCTCTTTAGTCATAAACTTAACTAAATAGGTCTTGTAATTTATCAGATTCTTTAAAGGAGTGTCCTATTTGTGTACTCGTTTGTCAAACACCATGTGTGATGCAAGTTTAAAGTGGTAGAAGCCAAAAAGGTAGAACATCAAGCACTTACCTAGGACACTACCAACCTAGGTTCTATCTCTCTGGGATCCCAAAGAAGCAGACTTTTGAGTTCAAAGTCAGGAATAAGTCTAAGTACCTCTTGGTTTATATATGAATATATACTAAAGAAAGCTTCTTCTTAAAAGGTGTAAACAGCTCTTCATTTTCATCCCCCAAGCTAAATTGGTCTTCTCCCCCACCCAGCTGAGCTGGTCTTCTCCCCCACCCAAGTCAGTTTATCTGCTGCTTCTCTAACCTGGGACTTGGATTTCTCCCTGCAAGCCCCCCAGGCGTCCTCTCAGACCTTGGGAGACAAAGCAACCCTGAGCCTCTGACTCTTCCTTTTCGTCCCCTAAACTAAGCTGGTCTCCCCCACCCAGGTCAGTTTATCTGTCGCTTGATCATTGTATAATTGAAACCCAAGCACAAAAATTTGTGCTACAACTGTACCTCATGGTGTCTCACTAATAAAAATTAATTTTAAAAAAAGGTATAAACAAAATCAAAAGTAAAAGGTTAAAAATACTTCAGATAAGCAGAGCAGAATATGCACAAACTTAATTCACATGTTTTTACTTTTGACTTTTATAGATGCGAGATGAAAAACAGAGGCCTGAAGAATCACTGTCCTCCCATTGTTCATCAATATGCTAGAGCAGGCCCAGTAAAGTCTCCATTGTGAAACTTATTGTTACTGTGTTTAGCATATTGAATATGTCATGGGTAGCTTGCCAGGCTTTGCCATGCAGGCGAGATACCCTCGGTAGCTTGCCGGGCTCTCCGAGAGGGGCAGAGGAATCAAACCGGACTCGGCCGTGCTGGCCACATGCAAGACAGATGCCCTACCACTGCATTGGTGGTATAGTGGCGAGCCCGAAGAATCATTAATTAATAAAGCTAGTAACTTCTTCTACAAATCAGCAAACCTCAGGGAACATGGACATTGAAGTTTGAAGTATAATAAAAGATTCAAATTGAGACTATAGGAGTTCTACTTACCTCTACTGTGAAAAAAATGCTGGAGACAGAGAGTCATTCGAAACCTTAACAAAACAAAAAATATCTATATGATCTACAAAGTTTTAAAGTTTATTCAAGCAATGAGAAATCTGGGGTAACCAGCAGCTCCCCATCTCTCCCAAAAGCTACTTTCAGAAGGAAAGAGCATAAAACTACTCGCCTGTGTAATGAGGGATCAGAGAGATATAAGGTAGGTAGAATAGGACACTAAAATTGCAAGGATTATATTAGTAATGCAAGATAGAAATAGTGTTAGAGATACAAATGCAAGTTCAGTTCACCCTCAACTACAAACACTTCGTGGTGTCCTTTGCTGGGAACTCTTAAGAAATCTGGGCAGCCCCAATGAAATCTTTCTTTTTCGAAATTCTGGTAAGGGCAGCCACCTTCACTACAGAGTCCTACCAGGAATATTCTCTCTTCATGACATCGAACTGGAGAAAGGCCCTAACCAGCGCCACAGGGATGTAGACTAAGACACAATACCAAAGGGTAAAAACAAGAGAACACTGCTAAACTGACTTGAGGGAAGAAACTCTAGGACTCACCGCTTACCCACTTACCGGGGCAGGGAAAGGTAGAATCTAAGGGCATGCAGAGGAAAGAAGGATCACAAGGACAACAAGTCCTGATACTCTGAGAAAACAGGTGTGGGGAGCTTGGATCCTACTTGGACATCTCACCTGTGCACAGACCGCTGCATACTCACAGCTAACAAGCAGCAGCAGAAACAAGCACACACCGGGAGCCCAGAGTGTAGGAAGAAAAATTTTTCAGGTACAGCAATGAGTAGGAAAACAGTGAGAAGTAGAGCTCCGAGCAGAATTTCAGCAACAAAGCTCCATCTTAATATTCAGGTTGCACTGAAGGAATGTGCACCAGCACTGTGCTAATGAAAACAGTATCTCAGAACCCGTTCAACGCTCCTAATCTGACTCAAATTTCCACACGAGTTTCTTGTCAAAAATAGTTTTAAAAAACATGTCATGGCCCAAATGAGCAAAGATGTGAGAGCAGACACCTGCGGTTTTACAAGTGTTCTAGAAGTGAGACTTGAATTGTAAACCAGGATCTGCACCAACCCAGGGACCCTTCCCTCCAGGTATACCTGTGGCAGGGGGCATGACCTCTTGGGTTGCTGCAGATCATGCATCTGACAATTAATTTCCCTTTCATGCTGCACTGGACCCATATCTCAGCTTCCTTTACAGAACTCTTATGACTAAAGCCTGGCTACCTCAGCTGCATAAAGCCAGTAGTCTTCCATTCTATTCCAATCAAAATTCAACAAAATAACTGTGAACACAAGAATCTGTACAAACCTAATTTAAAAGAAAATATTGCCTGGATCAGTGTTAGAGGTCCCACATAATTCGCACAGGAGCACCAAAGTACTATACTTGAAAGAGGAAGATACTATACTTGAAGGGGGAAGAAGAGAACACTATTGACCAAGCTGAAACCTCAACAGGGAATACCCACATTAAGAATCTCTCTGATAAAGAATTCTGAGGTGAAGCTAAGAGGATGTTATTGAGCTCAAAGAAATAGTGGAATGGACATCCAATAAAATAGAGAGGATATGAAAGAAATGGTGGAAGGGGCAGTCAATATAATACAGAAAGAAATGAGAGCATAAATTTTAAAAAAGCTACAAACAGAATAGTCACTAATAAAAATTTTGGTAGATGAAATAAAAAACTCAGGGGATGCCCTCAACAGTAGAATGACAACTGCTGAAGACAGAATCAGTGAGCTTGAAGATGTGCTCCAGAAAACATAAAGGCAATAACAGAATATGGTAAAAAGACTTCAAAATAGCTCAATGGTGAGTAAGAGATATATGGAATGAGTTCAAGAGGCATAACATAAAAATCATCTGAGTACCAGAACAGGGAGGCAAGCCCAATTACTACCAATATTGGTAGTAACTGTTAATGACATCACTACTGAGAAGTTCCCAGAGCTGGAGAATGCAGGCTTCCAGATCCAAGAAGCCCGAAGGGTACCAGCTAAAAAAGACCCTAATAAAATGAATCAAAGAAACATAATGAGAACGACAAATAGCAAAGATAGAGACACAATACTGAAAGCAGCAAGATCAAAGAAGAAATCACATACAAAGGAGAACTTTTTAGATTTTCATCAGACTTATCAGACGAAACCCTCCGGGTCCAAAGATATTGGGATATAGTTAAAAAAAAGAACTCAATGAAATGATTTCCTCAGAATACTGTATCCAGCTAGACTCTCATTCAGATTTGAATGGTATACTACTTCATGAATTAATAACAGCTCAGGAATTTTGTAGATTTAAACCTTAAATGAAAAACTGAAGGGGCTAGTGTAACACAAAATAAAACCCCAAAATACAACAATCTTCTACAGAATGTTGACACAAAACCCAATGAAAATATTCTCTCTCATCGTCAATGGTTTAAGTGCACCAATAAAGAGTCACAAAGCTGAAAAATGGATTAAAAATCTAAATCTATCATTCTGCTGTCTATAAGCAAAACACAAACAGTCATAGTAAAAATAGACTCAAGGTCAAGGAAGGAAAATGAAATTTAAAGCAACCAATTTGTTCAAAAAAGCCAGGGTAGCCATACTAGCATCTGACAACATAAATTTTAGGATGAAAAAGATAAGAAGTGACAATAAAGGCCATTTCACAATCACTATCACCCCATTGTTCATCAATTTGCTCGAGCGGTCCCAGTATCGTCTCCATTCATTCCTGTCATATGCTAGTGTAGCCCGATGACATATTGGGGGCTCTTTCAGGATCAGAGGAATGAGGACCATCATTGTTATTGTTTTTGGCATATTGAGTATGCCACAGGTGGCTTGCCAGGCTCTGCCAAACGGGATACTCTCAATAGCTTGCCAGGCTCTCAGAGAGCAATGGATGCCTTGGGGGCAGCCTCTAATCACCTTTACAGGTGTTCCCAGTCAGTAATATATGTGAGAATGATACTCTCAGTAGCCTGCTGGGTTCTCTGAGAGCAAGAACTTGAGAATAAGAGGTCGTAAGGCCACAAATGCGGCCGCACGCTTCCGGGAGCTGGGTTTTATTTTATTTTATTTATTTATTTAATTTCACAATAATCAAGAAATATGTACATCAGGAAGAAATTACACTCATAAATTTATACATGCCCAAGAGGGGTCAGCAAAATGCTTAAAACAACTGCTAATAGACTTCAAGGAGGACACTGTTAGCAACAAAATAGTAGTCAGAAACTTCAGCACTGCCTTATCACCTCTTGATAGATCAATGAGACTAAAACTAAAAAAGTAAAATTTGATGGAAGAGAAAAATACTTTAATATTCAGAGCTGACAAACTACCTTAGTAATCTCCAGAACCAGTGAACAAAACCAGTGGCCCAAATCATTGTTTCTCACCCTTTCACTGACTACAACTCCCTTCGGACCTTGTTTCTTCTTGTGGCACCCCGTTCTATCAGTTGGTATTCTAACCTTGTCACAAGACTAGAGGCAAAAATCACCCATTTATATGATTTTAACCTGTGTTCCCCTTGTAACATCCTGGAGGGCCCTAGGAGTTATTTGATGCCTTGTTGAGTAATGCTGGTCTACAAAGTTCTGTCATTTACTCAATCTACTTAACAATCGTGGAATATACATATACATATACATATATGCACATACATATATGCACATACATATATGCACATACATATACATGTTTATAAGTATTATACTGCAATCACCAGGCAAGGAATGTAGGGGGGGGAAGAAGCAACAGACTAGAAGTATCATATGAGGTGGGGACTGGGCAGTGGCTTCCAGGGAACTGTTCTAACTATCCATTAAAACCATAAATGGTATTTACACTATTATAAGCATATCATCTGAATTATCATAATAATTTTAATTGGCTAACGTTCCCCACATTTAATTTTCTCAAAACTATGTTCCAGCGGAGCCGCCGCGGGCCCTCGCGGCCGCCGTACTTGGGCACGCCCGCGCATGCGCCCTGAGCCTCGTCTCGGCCGGGCTGGGCGAGTCGCCCCGACTCTGCTGCAGGCTCCTGGCCGGGCGCCGTCTGGGTTGTTCTGCTGGGGTCCGTCACCTCCTCCTAAGGATGCATCCCGACTTATCTCCACACTTGCACAACTGAAGAGTGCAACATCTTGATAAACTTGCTTGAGGAATGTCACAAAAATCACGGCTCTCTGAAATGTTTTGGTCATTGCAATGATCTTGATTGAGAGATGAGAAAAATGCTTGAAGAAAGAGTGCACGGAAAAGAGGATCAAGAGCAGGGAGCATGATAATGCGATGCGAAAGATACTATTTAATTCCCCAGAGGATTCTGAAAAATAAATTCTATTTTCACTGGTTGCCTTGGCTGAGAGAAGACCTAAAGCCTCTTGGTTGACAGCTGAAAGAAGCCTCTCATTTGGCCTCTAGAACCCTTTGCCGATCCGTAGACATAAGGCATGGAAAGATCCAGAAAAGCCTGGATTCTGACAATGTTTGCAGAGCCTTCAGTTCTCACCAGCAAACTTGACTTCCCACTTTCCCCCTTTCTCTCCACCAGGGAACACTGGAGTAACTTCTCTCCCTCAATAAAAGAACTGATTTTAATCATAAAACACACACACACACACACACACACACACACACACACACACAACACTATGTTCCAGCAGCATCCCTTTTACTTACCTCTTATGAAATAATTTGCATTTTTAAATAAATGGACCCAAGAAAAGTTCATTTGTTAACGGTCATACGATGACCAAAGAGCAGTTTATCTTAAACCCAAATTTGTACGATCAGAAAGATAGAACCAGGATAAAGCTGTGTAGCTGACCCCAGTTTGTTCTCCAGCATCGCATATGGTCCCCCAGAGTATTTCCTGGAGTGATCCTTGAGCACAGAGCCAGCAATAAGCCCTAAGCACCACCAGGTATAGTCCAACCCCCGTTTCCACTCCTGCCACCACCACCTAATTATGTATAAAACCAAATCCATACACATTACTAGCCTCAGTGCTCATAAACAAAGAGAGAGGGGAAAATATTAGCCCCAAGGGCTCATAGGTGGAGAGGTCAATAAAGCACAAGTAAGTCAAAAGGGAACAAACAGAAAGCCTGGAGTCAGAGCTGGACCCTCACAAAGCCGATGGGAAAGACAGCAGCCTGGGAGCAGGTGACACAGTACTTCCAGGTCACGGCATGACCAAGAATTGCAGGCACCTCCATCCTGACACATGCCCACGACTTGATGTCCAGACACACCATTAAGCACTGATCCTGTTGACTCCCACGTAAGGAAGGTTTATTCAGTAGAAAACATACCAGACCGGCTACATACTCTGACACCATATCTGTCAGTGTTTCTGCATCTCCTTTAAATACGGACCCTTCTGGTCTGGCTTCCTTCCAGGACCCATATCTCCCAAATACAAAATAATGATAATAATAATAATAGTGGTAATTTAAAATGAAATTCTACAAAAAAAATTAGAATAAGATTATCATATAGTACAGCTGTTTGACTTCAGGTTAGATGCCCAAAAGACTGAAAAGAGTCAAAAAGAGATATTACAACCAAGCACACAGCATTAATCACAATAGCACAAGCATAGAAGAAGCAACACAAGTGTCCAGTAGTAGAAGAGGAAGTAGCAGAATGCTGTATAGACATAAAACAGAGCACTGCTGAGCTTCTCAGAAAATTCTGACACATGGTGAACACTAAAGACATGCTGCTAAGTGAACAAATCAGTGAGAAACAGAGAAACACACATTGAATGAGCTTAGACAGGAACTCTAATAAGTAGCTGGAATCTTAGAAACAGAACAGAGTTGTGGTTGCAGGTTCCTGGAGAGAAGGGGGAAAAGCATGTGCATTATTTACAGAGCAGTCTCTACCCTGCAGAAGGAAGGGGAGAGGAAGATGGAAGGCAGTTGGTTGCACGACATCATCACTGTAGTTAACATCGCTGAACACATAAGAACAAAGATGCCAATTTTTTTTTTGGCTTTTTGGATCACATCTGGTGATATTTAGGGGTTATTCCTGGCTTTACACTCAGGAATTACTCCTGGTGGTGCTCCAGGGGACCATGTGGGATGCTGGGAATCCAACCCGGGTCAGTCACGTGCAAGGCAAATGCTGTACCCACTGTGCTACCTCTCCAGCCCCTGAAGATGTCAATTTTATCTTTTATATATGTCACAATACAAACCTTTTTAAAGCTTGGGAAGTAGATCAGTGATCTAGTGAAAAGGAATTAAATTCTGCAGGGATCTCTTCCGGAGACAAAATAAAGAGGTGGAGTGGAGGACTAATTTGCTTATTCTGTGGAGAAAAACATGTGAAACCAGGGATGAGTAAAATTATTACAGACAAAAGTAAAATGCATAAATACGTATTTATGGCACATATAATAGATAATACAGGATTGAATATCTCCAAAGAGAAAAGAAAGAAAATTAGAAAAGATTGAAAGGTAAGAAGACATTCCTGAAGAATTCATTACTGTTATCATAAACTACCACCAGGAATGGTCCAAAAACAGTAAAAAATAGTAACCAGCTACTCAGAAGTCTGCTTTTGTGTCACCCCACTAAATTTGAATATTTGAGAAAACCTTCATTTTCTCAAATGACAGCTGCCGTTCGGTTGTCTGGTGAAGGAGTCTGAATGTAGACATGGCCGATTTCACCAGCAAGGTGAGTTCAGTCCTCTGAGATAAACATTTCTGTCTGATGCTAGCTAAAAGAAATCTTTTCTGTATTCACAAACAGACATGGTGAATACATTTGTCTAAGCAAACTGTTAAGTCAGAGGCTAGAATACATATAAAGTATATGATTACAAGTTTAAATATAGCAACAATATTAGAATAATTTAAAAAGTAATTACTATATTGAGTTCTTGGGCCCCATATCTAGTTGAATCACTTACTTGTACAAGATTATTTTGTACATTATATTAGCTTCTGAGTACAGATTTTTTCCTGAATGGTGGACATTTTAATTTTACATTGGTACCCTTTTCCTCAAATGATTTCATTGAATATTATTTTTATGATACTATCTCACTGCTTTTTATAGTTGCTTATCAGATTAAAGATTGTTTCTTTGTAAACTGCTAAGTTTGTTTAGTGAATGGATATTACTATGTTGAATGGGGCTGGAGCGATAGCACAGCGGTAGGGCTTTCGCCTTACAAGCGGCCAACATGGCCGACCCGAGTTCGATTCCTCAGCCCCTCTTTGAGAGCCCGGCAAGCTACCGAGAGTATTCGATATGCCAAACACAGTAACAACAAAGTCTCCAATGGAGACGTTCCTGGGCCCGCTCGAGCAAATCGACAATCAACGGGAGGGCCTTTACCTTTACCTTTATTTAAAATTAATTACCTAAGAAAATTATTAGCATAAAAACGTAATCCACATATTGAGGTCCTACAGTATTTTTAATTTTATTTTTATAAAGTTGTTCACAATAATTGATTACATTTAATATTTGAACCGTGCACAACAGAGCCTGGCAAGCTACCCGTGACGTACTCGATATGCCAAACACAGTAACAACAAGTCTCATGATGGAGGCGTTACTGGGCCCGCTCGAGCAAAATCGGTGAACAACAGGGGGACTGTGATATATATACCGTGATATATAATATTTGAACATCAATTTCACCACAATTACACCTTGCCATAGCCATATTTCAAGTGTTTACATCCCAAACACCAAACCCTGCCCCCAAAGCAGAACCTAAGTAATTTATTTTGTATTTCTTGTTATGAATAATCCACTAAAAATGATCCAAAAAAAGTTTTCTTAGAGAAAAATGTGTGAAGATTGTTGTATTTCACCCAGGAGCCATTAAGCCCTTCTATTAGAGATTAGTAGCATGTTGTTAAAGGTTGAGACTTGTGTGCTGATATATATATATATATATATATATATATGTATATATATATATAGCCTACAGTATTTTTGTGTAATCTTGATGCTTCCAAAGGAAAAGAGTATTTGACTGTGATATTTAGATCTCCTATATTTCTCTTATTATTCTTAATTCTTTTTATACCTTTGTCAGCTTAATTTTTGTTTTGTTTCTATACTTCTAATTTCTCTGTATTTTTCTGTTAAGAGATATCTATTTCCATTTATAGGTCCCTAGCCTGGACTGACCAAACCCTACTTCTTTACATGACATGGTCTCCTAGACTACAGAAAGAACTGGTCAGGCAACAGGTCACCGGAGATCTTTCCGGGCCTCTTACTGAGCCAATTCTACTGGGGCACTTCAGACAGAAGAGACGTGCCCTCTCTGCCCACTCCAGATGAAACCCCTACGGCCACGAGTTTCCAGAATCAAAACCCAGGTATGCGGATTCCAGGACTAAGACTCCAGGCCACATGGCAGTAGCTGAGATGGGCTGTCCCTCCCAGTCTCCCTGCCTGCTTGGGATCCTGGCTGTCATGCCCACATCTGCCTCCAGGTGCCATCTCAGTGCATCGACAGTCTTGATTCAGAGACTCCCAAATGAATCTCAAAATGTATTAGCTCCCTACAGAGATGTCTCTGGACCCAACCATTTACAATTTTAGAATTCCAGAAGTGTGTGGTTGCTTTTGTGGTCATGTGACCGCTCGTGTTATTCATAATAAGCAATAGAAAATAAAGTATCTAGCATCTGCCGCTGGCAGGCAGGCTTGAATGGTGGTGGAAAAATTCAAGAAAACCATAATGCTGAAAAGTAGAGAGTGTGGGAGAAATTGCCATAGAGGCACGTGGGGGATACTGGGGACATTGGTGGTGGAAAATGTGCACTGGTGGAGAGATGGGTATTTGATCATTGTATGACCGGAACTCAAACGTGAAAGCTTTGTAACTGTAGCTCACAGTGATTTAATTAAAAAAAAAAACTGGTCAGAAACTTAAGAAACTGAGAGATAACATTTCTGCTCTCAAGTACCTTTCAACCTCTAATAAGCTGTATAATTTCACAGACTTTTTAACAGAGAATATTTGGACCACACAGCATTTCTAAGTTATACAACTCAGCTTTATTTAAAGGAAATCACACAAGTGTGTCCAATTAATTCTCAGTAACATTAAAATTTGTAACAGATTCCACGCATATTATTCTGGGTGCATATTTTGAAAGCAATAAATTCAAACAATAATCATAGCTTACCTATGTGACAAATTTAAATGTAAATGGTAAAACTAAAATAAGTAGGTAAAACAATTAGCTAAAACAAGAGGTAAGCTCGTGTAAGACCATGCTCCAGAGATTCATAAGTAAATCTCAAGAGAACAACAAGACACAAAAGATATTTTTTCCAGACACTCACACATGATTGAGATGTCCATGGTACCCTGGAAGGAGGGGTGGGTCCTGGGTTGAGCCACCCAAACAGAACCCTAGCCCGCGCTTGCTCCCACACTTCAAAATAGCCACCATGCTCCCTACGGGACTCCATTGTCTTGGGACTCAACCTCATAGAGAAATTAGTCTGCTGAAAAACTCAGGCATGCGGGTTTTGTGACTGAGATCTTCCAGGCTTTCTCAGAGTCAGGATGGGCTACTTCTGCCCCGCTTCCAGTACTTCCATAAGTCCCAGAAGTCACTTACACACCCTAAAACCACCACCCAGTTAAAAATTTAACTCCAGTCGCACCACCCTATTAAAAATTCCGAACTTCCTGGAGTGAACAGCCTTGAATGCAAATGACATCTCAAACTCCACAACACAGATGAACCAGTAGTAGCCCACCAGATTGGATGGGATGTAACATAGAAGGCAATCAATCTCAATTAATAAAACATAAACATAAAAGACTTAAGCTGAAATAACATCTTAATAATCTCTCATACAAGGACTTAATGTCTCCATGGTGACATACAACAATTTATACTAATTTTCTGCTAAAGAAATATTTGTTATCATTGTTAGCAAATTATTGATAAAAAGCAATATAAAATAAATCGTTGAGGGCCTGCTATGGGGACAGGCTTAAGGGGTGGTTGGGAAAATTGGAGACAGTGGTGGAGGAAAAGTATAATGGTGATGGTATTGTGTTGGAATGTTCAATGCCTGTAACGAACCAACATGAACAACTTTGTAAACTACAGTGTTTACATAAAGTTTAGGGGAAAATTTACATATGTAGGCTTTACATATTCCATGCGAACTCCAAAATATATTAACACAGAATTACATGAAAGGTTTTATTAATGACAGGTGAGAGATGATTATTACCATAGTGAGATCCATGTAAAAAGTAAAATTTAATGTAATATACTTTAGATTCCAGTAGCTAGACAGTTGCGCTCACCAACTGCCCTGTAATCCCACCAATGGTTAAGATCCAGAGACTATAAAACCAAGCTTCTGGAAGAGAACAATGCAGACTCTCCTGCCCCCGCACCTGGCTATCATCACCAGGGCCCTTTGGAGTGGGGCGGGTTGAGTTTCCCTCCCACTCCGAGCAGAGTCCTGGTAACTGAAGACCTCCAGGGCCCTGCCACAGCCATGCTGAGACCACTCTCCACATGCTCGGTTGAGCCTCATGCATGAAGGAACTGGCAGAAGAACCCAGGTGTATAGGACCCGGGGTTGCAATCTCCAAGCCTGCTCAGATCAGAACTGGGCCTCGTCCACCCAGATCCCCCATCTTCCAGTAGCTAGACAGTTGTGCCCACCAACTGCTGTGTAATCCCACCAACGGCCAAGATCCAGAGACTATAAAACCAAGCTCCCAGAAGCGTGCAGCCACGGATGCTAGACCTGTTATTGTTTAGTTTTCGCTCTCAGAGAACCCAGTGAGCTACTGAAAGTATCCTTCCCGCATACATGCCTGACTGGGAACACATGTAAAGGTGATTAGAGGCTACCCCAAAAGTCTCCATACCTCTCAGAGAGCCCGGCAAGCTACTGAGAGTATCCTACCCGCATGGCAGAGACTGGCAAGCTACCCGTGGCATACTCCATATGACAAAAACAGTAGCAATGATGGTCCTCATACCCCTGACCCTGAAAGAGCCCCAGTATGCCATCGGGCTACACTAGCACATGTCAGAGACGAATGGAGACATTACTGGCACCTGCTTGAGCAAATCAATAAACAACGGGAGGACAGTAATATAGTGATACAATGATACTGTAGATTCCATAATTGGAAACAGACACATGGAAATGAGAATAGGCATTTTATTACATTGTATTAAATGGTTTTAATTCTTGTATTTACATAGGTCAAATTCATACAGTAATCACAAATTAGCTCTTACTGTTTTATTTTCTGATCATTCTATTTGCCATCTCTTAAGTTTTTTTATTTGGAATAAGCAACATAATGTAAATTTGTTATGTGCCTAAGGGGAAAGATTGGGAGAGAAACTAGGGATATTTGTGGAGGAAGAACACACTGGTGGTGATGAAACACTAAATATTTGAAACAACTGTATAATGAACAACTTTGTAGATCACGGTGCATTTAATAAAAATTTATTTTTAAAAAATTTTGGAGCTAGAGCAATAATACACTGAGTAGGGTGCTTATCTTGCAGGCGGCCAACCTCAGTGCTGTCACAGAAAAGCCTTGCACTGTTAATCATCTGGAAATTGCGGCCTTTGAACTGCTGACAGTGTCTTTTTAATCTCACAGATTCCTCTGCAGCTGCCCCTTTTCTGAGGGCTCCACCCTTCTCTGGATGGAACCTTGGATTTCTCCATCTGGATAGTGTCTCAGTTTCTCCTCTTCAAAAAGCTCAGGGTTTGTATTTCAAAGAGGTCTTCCTGTCCTTGGGTTCCTTCAGGGCTAGATAATCTCTTCATTTTAAAATGTATTATTTGCCCAAAGCACATTCCCCAATTCTCTTATCAGTCTGCCTACAACAAAAAGGAAAATAGTTTCTGCTGCCATGATTGTTTCTATGGCTACTTCTAACCTGAGGTTGGTGAAGAGAGAAGGAAAGATCAGTTTAATTCATGGCTCTCACTTGGCTTTTTTTTGCAAATGCACTAGAGTTAGGTTTTGGCTTTTTTTGATCAGCATGTCTTTATCAACACTGGGTGAAGCTCAAGTTGCAGTGTGTGTCACATCAGGTGACACGGGCACTTTCATACTCCACTTCACTTTTACCCCACATCACATCCTTATACTGCACCTGAAAACAGTTGAGTGAAGGCTCTTCTGAGGCACAGTGCATTGCCTGTCCTCTATATCCACCTCCTCCAGCTCGCCTTCTACGCCAGGCACAGCAGAAATGCCACGCCTGCCCTGGGGAAGCCCCCCACCAGCTACTAGAAGAGGAATACCATGGGAAGTGGTTTTCCTCCTCAGTTCTCTTTGTTTCTTTATCAAGTGCTCAAGGTCCAAGAAATTCCCTGCCATCAGCAAGCAGAGTGACAAAGGAACAGGACTTGGTATAATGGATAACCTTGCAAATCACAGTGTTTTTATTAAAATTGACTTTACAAAAATTGTGGAGCTAGAGAGACTGTAGAGTGGGCAGGGTGCTTATCTTGCAGGCAGCCAACCCGAGTTTGATCGCCAGCACGACATATGGTCCCCTGATCTCACCAAGAGTGATCCCTCATCACAAGTCTGGTGTGGTTCAAAACCAAACAAACAAAATTTAATGTGCTTGACATGTAAGACTGTGTACATTTAGGTTTATAGCACCCTGGCTTAATACATTGAAATATTATTAATGTGACTGCCAACATAGCTCTATCCCTCTACAAAAGTATCATTTTTGTGTTGAGAACTATTAACTCTTCATAACTTTGAGATTTATAAAACAATATTGTCTTTAATCACTAAACTATGCACTAGATCTCTAGAATAAACTTAGCTATGAGTTGCAAGTGAGTGTGTACCCCTAAAAAAGTCTCCCCAATTTTCAACCCCTTAGAAACCACCATTGTAGGTTCCATTTCTATGAGATTGGCTGTTTCTGATTCCATTTGTAAGTGGCATCAAACAGTATTTGTCTCTTTCTATCTGGCTTATTTTACCTCACATGAGACCCTAGATCTTCATCTATATTGTTCAAAAGTCATTCCTCTGTTATAGACACAGTTGTTTTCTTATCTTGTCTACTGTAAATAATGTGCAAACAATAAGGGAGTGCTTAGGAGATGGGAGAGCACTAATGGTGGCTTTTAAGGGAACAAACTTACAAGTTTAAAAGTCAACAGGAGCTTATACTTCAAGCCCTAGAGCACATACCTAAGTTGTCTCTTTGTTTATTTCCACTCTGGAGAAGCCCATTTTCTTTAGAGTGTGTACTTCTCTCTATCTTTCTAGATAAGTTTCAATAAAAACTATCATGCTTCACATTTAACCTCCTCATGAAATTCTTTTCTGTGAGAGAAAAGTGATGGACCCAGAACTTCCATGCTGATAATAGAACTGACCTGACCTAGACCAGGCATTTCCATGAGCACTGGTGACCAAGGTGAGTCAAGCAGAGGTGGAAGCACTTTCACATGGAATTAACCTTTTATACTTCTCTCTCGCTCTCACAGTCTCTCCCCCATCCTCTTTCTTTTCTTTCCCTCTTCCTCTCTGCTCTCTCTCCCTCCCTATTCCTCTTCACTCACACCCTTCTCTTCTCTCCTCTCTATTCTTGAGTTAGCATCATCTCTCCTTTTGCTCTCTCTACTTTCTCTTTCTCACCACACCTGGAAGTGCTCAGGGTTTACTCCTGACTCAAAGTTCATCTCATCCTCCTCGGTTGTTTCAGTCAGTTAACTGTGGGTAAGTGTATATTGAAGACAGGAGGAACGACCGTGAAATCTAGAAATAAAAATGATCCTTTCCTTGGGGACCAGGCAGCTTCAGGAAGTGACCATATGTATACATATGTGTGTCTATAATATGAACATTGAAAGAAATGTCAGCTAGCCAGAGAAGATAATAAGACTCTTTCCTCGCAAGGGCTGATCCCAGTTTGATCCTCAGAACCACCAGGAGCAACCCCTTAGCTTACTTCCAGGAGTAACCCAGGAAGAGCTCCAAAACCAAAGAAACACAAAAGAAATGGCAACTTGTGTTTGGCTTTGTTCAGCGCTAGTGAAGGGATTTCCTTAGCTTGTACAGATATCCCCCTACCTTTCCGTAGTATCTGGGAGGTGTGACGAGTAATATAACTGGAATAATTTTAAAACAGGGCAGTAGAAGTCAAAGATCTAGTATAGGGTTTAGATAGTTGATCCCAGCTTGATCCCAGGCACCAAGTGGCCCCGAGACTCTACAGGTGGAGCTCTGGAGGGCCCAAGTGCAAGTGCAGGGGCCTAGGTCATCCCACACCCTAGCCAGCAGCAAGCACCACATCCACGGTCCCTTACATTGGATGTCCTGCATGGTTGGTGTAGAACTGCCAAGAGGACCACGAGGGCCTCTTGAGTACCACTTGATAGAACACCCGCTCCCCCATAAAAGAGGGCTACAGGAGAATGGAGTTGGCTCACAGGGCTGGTGCTCATACTTCCGTTTTGCATCCGTGAGGATCTGATTGATCATGGCACCATATGGATCCCTGGGAGTAGTTCCTGAGCCCTACCATGTGACCCCAAAATCAAAATAAATGAAATGAAATGAAATAAGACAGAGCTGTAAGAAGCCACTGCAGATATACCAACTCTACAATCTGTCTTCCCTAAACTGGGTAAGGTCTCTGGGTTTAACCATCCCCGGTACTATCCTGCCTTCCTGGGTCCCTCCTCTCGGCTGGCTCCTTGGGTCTCCCGTTCTGCTCCAACATTCTCATCTAAGGACAGATCCACTCCCCGAGCTCCAGCTGCGCCTTCGGCCCTTACTTTACTCTGATGTAGACCTCTCCAGCCCAAATCTCTTCCAAAAGCCAAGTGGAGTTCCTAGGTCCCTCCCTTGAGTGAGTAGAAGCACTCAGCTGCTCTGTGGACCCTGGTCCAACTCTCCAAGGCCTGACCAGGTCAGAGTGTGGCCAACGTGGTGTATGAGAGCTGGGGTCAGAGGGGGTCAGGGCGGGGTCAGGGCAGGGTCAGGGCAGGCACAGCATAGGGGCAGGCCATAGGTCAAGGAGGGCTCAGGAGAGAGCTGTGTCCAATGGGGAGGATGGGATTAGAGAGGTCATGTATTAGGGTCAGGGGGCAGTGACAGGGTGGGGTCAGAGGTCAGAGGGGCGGGGTCAGGGCTGATAACACTCTGGCCCTGGCCAATGAGCCTGAGAGCCCCTGGCAGGAAATCCCGCCCCCGGAGCCCTCTTGTCCAGCAGGTGCCTGGGGCATCCTAGGCACAGAGGAGCAGATGGGGTGTGGGCGGGGAACAGCCTGGGGTGGACTGGCCCAGCCATCTTCTCTTTTTTCCTCTCTGTGTTCCCCTGTATTCATGCTGGCAGCCGGTCACAGGGTCACAGCGTCCACACAGTTGGGGCACCTGGCCCACCCTGTCCAGGCCACATGGCCCACCGCACCTCCTGGAGACAGAGGGAAGGTGGAGACAGGATAATAGTACAGCCCTGCACACAAAGCTGGTTTCTGGGCCAGGGGTGGTGGTGGGGCGCGCTGCGGTCATGGGGTTGCTGGGATGCAGCTGTGACCAACTGTGACAATCATATCACTTCCACGTCACCACACGGGTCTTGCTCACATGCTCTCTGCTGTCCAGGTTCTTGCTCCCTCGGCAGCAGACAGGGACATCAGACACCAAGCTGCCCTGTCGCTCTGGGATTGGTTGACCCCTGCTTCTGCTTTTCCACTGAGAAGTGCTCAATGGTCTACCGGAGAGGAAACAGGGATCTCCGGTGTTTACCACATGGCATCGGGCTGGTCATCACAGTGTGTGGGAAGCCCAGGGGCGTAGGGATGATCTCTGGGGGCCAGGAGGCCGTGGAAGGCCAGTGGCCATGGCAGGCCAGCCTGCAGTACCAGAGCATTCATCCCTGTGGAGCTGTGCTCATTCATTCCCACTGGGTGTTCTCTACCGCCCACTGTTTTACAAAGTGAGTTGTTTCTCAGGTCCTAGCAGCTGGGCTGGCAGGGGGAGAGGGTTAAAAGATTAGAGTTCCTGCATCCTCACGCTGTGTGCTGGGACAATCTGTGTCCTTCTAGTCCAAGTCTTTCTGTCTGTGACCTGTCCTCTCCTGTATTGTCCTCTCTCCTCACCTGATTTTGCTCATCTTCCATCCTCATCCCTATGCATTTCCCAGACACAGGTATGCACCCGAGATGGCAGTGTTCATCCTGCCTCCCAGGTGCAATGTCAGCTGGTTCTGTGTCACCTCACACCAGGGATTCTCTCAATGTCCCTGAAATCCTGGTTGTCAGAGAGAGGCTGGAACCTGGGATGCAGTGGCAGATGCTGGTGTTCTGCACATCTCTGGCCTGGGGTCTCTGCTCACCACATGTCTATTGGTCAGCTGCATGGCCACTAGATATGGGGTCCCTGACCTTGAAGAAGAACAGAGCTGCACTCTTTCCTGGGTCTGTTGGGTGTTCCGAGAGGTTTTGGGGGGCAGTAACCAGGAGCTGGATCTTTGGTACACACAGAGGACCACAAGCACCTGCTCTGTGCTGTGTCCCACTGGAGACCCACTGTGGATTAGGTTGGCTTGACCAACCTCACTGTGTCTCCATTAAGTCAGAGCAGAAGTTTCCCCTGTGGGTGAGCAGGGCTGACACCACTGGATTGGGGAAGTCAGAAGGGCAGGCTCCCATGGGCATGGGTCAGCTTGTGAAAGCAAGATTTTGGTCACCAGCTGTGTGGGGAGGAATTTCCAGGTGAGTGAGTGGGAAAGTGGGATGTTTCATCCCTCATGGTCAGAACACAGGACATTTTGCACGCATGGTCTCTATTGACCAATGATTTTGTGCAGTTTTAGAACAGGTGAGTACCAAGAAGGAGTGAGAGAAAGGAGTGGTGCGAGAGCAGTTTGGTCATAAGGCTTGTCAAGAGCCAAGATGGAGCCAGAGATCTCTGCATGTGCCGAAGTAAGGTTAGGATTGTCCAGCCCCAAGGGGCCTCCAGCCCTCCGTGATCCTTTCCTTTAATAGTGGGTGTGTGCTGAGCTGTGACTAAAACTGCCCCTGGTCTCCAGAGAGAAGGGATGACAGAAAGGGAGAGTTCTGTGCGGTGGTGCAGACAAGGCAGTGCTGGGGGTCAGATGATGGTGGAGAGGCGCAAGCTGGCATATGCAGAAGATGGATGATGACTGTCACCTTCCCTCCTGCAGGAAGTCTCATGCCCCTGAGGATTACTGGGTGTTTGGTGGAAGTACCCAGCTCTACCAGGACACCCAATAGGCCAGGAGGGTGGCTGTGAGCTGCATTATCATCCATCCAGACTTTAAGAAGCTCCACCGTTTTGCAGCGGTGTTACAACTGCACCAACCTGTGAACTTCAGCTCCTATATCATCCCTGTCTACTTTCCAGCCCCTGGCATGGAGCTTCCCCTTGGCACATCTTGTTGGATAACTGGCTGGCGAAAGCTCACTGAGGACAGTGAGTGGCTATGGTGTGGGTGTGGGTGGGAGACGGGGAATGGGATTCTAGCTCATCAAAATCTCTAGTTAGCGTGGAGGCCTATGGACCTTGTGCCTCTGTGCCTTATTTCCAGATAACTGGACTCTTCTAGTTCCTCTTGTGAAAAATGTGTTCTTCTGAAAGCTTCAAAGTAACTCAAGTCAAAGACACTGAAATTCTGGGGTCGTTTGCTTTTTGGAGTCAGGTATCTGGATCTCAAAGTTTCTCTGTCTTGGGTGTAAAAATTTAACTAATAAGTGAATTGATGGAGGGTTTAGGTGGCTGTTTAGGTGGCCTGAGAACTCCTCTCAGTGAAGTATGGCTCACCTGCTCAGTTTGAGGATACAGTGTTAGGTCCTGCAGTGACAGGGTTGACCATGCCACCCCAGTGATGCTGAGGAAACCTCTAGGCCACATCTGGTTGTGCTCAAGGGCCTGTAGGTCTTTATCTTGATGCTCAGGGAACATGTCATGCCAGAGATATAACTGGCAACGATTTTGTGAGAAGCATGTATTTCACACTTCTGTTCTCTTCTAACCCCTTGGTTCTAATATTTCAATTTGATGTAGATCAGACATGACTTTGTCAACTCAATTTGTCTGAGTGTTTCTCTTTCTACTTTGAAATACCTTGATTTTTCCATGGCCATAGAAGGAACATGTAAAAGAAAGAAAAACGCTCTTGGAGAAACCTGGGGAAGAACGATCATGGCCTGAAATTATCTCAGCTCCATCACCTAAGTTTTGTTTTTCTCCTAACCTGTGTCTCCTATCTACCTCTTGGATTTGTTAAGTGAATGGAGTAATAGGGTGAATACAGGGCAAAACTTTGTGGAGGTTTTCAGTAAAATGAGGAGAAGTATAAACATTGAGTATAAACATGAACTTGTTCAGAGAAGTGTGTTTATACTTTAGTGAAATGTTGATGGCATAATGATTAGGGAAAAGAAAATATTTATTTTCCTTTAATTTTTTTATTTTTATAAAGTTGTTCACAATAATTTATTACATTTAGTATTCCAACACTTGAGTCTCCTGCTCCCGTGTCTGACCGTCCTCACCGGGGCCCCTTGGAGGGTGGCAGATTGAGTTTTTCTCTCCACCCTGAGCAGAGTCCCGACAGCTGAAGACCTCCGGGACCCAGCCAAAGCCATGCTGAGACCACTCTCCACACGCTTGGATGAGGAACTGGCAGGGAAACCCAGGTATGCGGGACCCGGGGCTGAGATCTCCAAGCCTGCTCAGTTCGGGACTGGGCTTCCTACACCCAGCTCCCCCACCTTCCAGTAGCTAGACAGTTGACAGCCACCAACTGCCATGTAACCCCATCAATGGCCAGGATCCAGAGACTCTCAAATCAAGCTCCCAGCTGCACGACCTCTTATTCTCTAGTTCTCACTCTCAGAGAACCCGGCAGGCTACTGAGAATATCATACCTGCCTATATGCCGGCTAGGAACACCTGTAAAAGTGATTAGAGGCTGCCCCCAAAGCTTCCACCCTCTTGGAGAGCCCAGCAAGCTACTGAGAGTATCCTGCCGCATGGCAGAGCCTGACAAGCTAACCGTGGTGTACTCAATATGTCAAAAATAGTAACATTGTGTAGATGTACCAAAGTTTCTTTAACCAGTCATCTGTTCTTGGGCATTCAGGTTTCTTCCAGGTTCTGGCTTTGTAAAGAGTGCTGCAATGAACAAACAAGTGCAGATGTCACTTCGACTATACATTTTTGCCTCTCTGGGATATCTGGGAGCTGGGTCAAATGGGAGCTCAATTTCTAATTTTTTGAGAATCGTCCATATTGTTTTCCAGAAGGGCTGAACCAGTCGACATTCACACCAATAGTGAAGGAGTGTCCCTTTCTCGCCACATCCGCGCCAGCATCGGTTGCTTTTGTTCTTTTGAATGTGGGCCAGTCTCTGAGGTGTGAGATAGTATCTCATTGTGGTTTTGATCTGCATCTCCCTGATGATTAATGATGTAGAGCATTTTCTCATGTGCTTTTTTGCCATTCGGATTTCTTCTTTGAGAAAGTTTCTGTTCATTTCATTGCCCCATTTTTGGATGGGGTTGGATGTTTTCTTCTTGTGGAGTTTAACCAGTATTTTGTATATCCTGGATATCAACCCCTTGTCAGATGTGTATTTGGCGAATATCCTTTCCCATTCTGTAGACTGTCTTTGTATTTTGGTCACTGTTTCTTTGGAGGTGCAGAAGCTTCTTAGTTTAAGATAGTCCCATTTATCTATCTCTGTTTTCACTTGCTCAGTCAGTGGCGTGCCATCTTTGAAGATACCATTAGCTTCAATGTCATGGAGGGTTTTGCCAACTTTGTCTTCAATGTACCTTATGGTTTCTGGTTTGATGTTGAGGTCACTATGTAGCAGTTAGGAAAGATGAAGTCATGAAATTTACATACAAGTGGTACAACATGGAAAGTATCATGTTAAGCAAAATGAGTCAGAAAGAGAGGGATAGACATAGAAATATTGCATTCATCTGGGGGATATAAAGTAACAAAATATGAGATTAATACCCAAGAATAGCTAAAATCAGCACCAGGAGGATTACTCCATAGCTTAGTGGCCAGTCGGGCATTCTAGAGGAAAGGGCAGCTCAGATAGAGAAAGGAACACCAAATAAAAGGTGTTTGGAGGATCCTCCCAGGAGGGGAGATGCATGTTGAAAGTAGACCATGGACTAAACATGATTGCCACTCAATGCCTCTTTTGCAGACCACAACACCCAAAAGGAGAGAGAGAACACAGGGGTTTGTCCTGACACAGAGGCAGGGGGCGATGGGGGGATGGGGTGGGGGGGTATTATCCATGGTGGTGGAAAATGGGCACTGGTGGAGGGATGGGTATCTGATCATTGTATAATCAAACCCAAGCACAAAAGTTTGTAAATCTACAACTGTACCTCATGGTGTTTCACTAATAAAAAAAGAAAAAAAGTAGTAACAATGAATTGTCCTCATTCCCCTGATCTGGAAAGAGTCCCCAATATGTCATCGGGCTACACTAGCACGTGACAGGGACAAACAGAGATGTTACTGGGCCCACTCGAGCGAATCGATGAACAACGGGGTGATAGTGATAGTGATTCCAACACCAATCCCACCACCATACACCTTCCCACTACCATTATTTTGAATTTTCCCAACTTCCTTCCTTCCTTCCTTCCTTCCTTCCTTCCTTCCTTCCTTCCTTCCTTCCTGTCTTTCTGTCTTTTTCTCTTACTTTCTTACTTTTTTTGGTTTTTGCTTTTTGGGTCGCACCCAGCAATTCTCAGGAGACTGCTCCTGGCTCTGCACTCAGGAATTATTCCTGGCGATGCCCGGGGGACCATATGGGATGCTGGGAATCCTACGTGGATTGGCCACATGGAAGATAAACGCCTTACCTGCTGTGCTATTGCTCCAGCCCCCAACTGCCTTTATTTCTAAGGTCATTATTTGGTACACTGTTTCTCTTCAAAGGTACTACAGGCATTTCAGAGAGACCATATCTTCTGGAAATGGGGTACAGCAGCATTCCATATTCTTGTCTGACTCAGTGGCAGGAACACTTCATTCCTCATAACCAGCCCCCAACTATACATGCACATGCACACATACACACACATACAAACACACACACAGACACACTCATACTCTCACTCATACAAGCTTATACTGTGTTTGTCTTGAGGTCCAGGAGCAGACTTATCATTAGTCACCTCATAGAATTTCAGACAATCATCTTCTGACTTTTATGGGCTTAGATGTGACCAGTGCTCCCATGCCAGCTCGCCTCCACAAACATCCTTCTGCCCGTTACTTCCTCTCCCCTTCTCCTTTCTCTCTAGAAGCTTCCTTGTTTTCACTGGGTCTACAAGTTAGTGTTGTCATTCCTTGGTGATTGCTTGCCTTAATAAATCATCTCGTACATCTGAGCAAAATTTGTTAATTGTCTTTGGATAACGAATTAGTAGTGGTACTTTTGAATCATATGGAATTTCTGTATTAATATTTTAAGGACTGCATATCATTATACCTAGCAACTACACTAATTTCATTCCCAGTAACAGAGCCCTTTTCTCCACATCCTTGCCAACACTCATTTCTTCTTGAACCATTTTCCCAACTATGATCCATTTCCCTAATTATAAGTAATTTTGACTTTTTTAATGTGTCTGTGACATCTTTGAGGAAGTGTCTGTTTATGTCTTTTGAATAATTTTTATTGTGTTGTTTTTTTCCTTTTTTGTTTTATGAGTTAATATATTCTGGATATTAATCCTTCGTTTTGAATGATGATCAAATAGCTTTTGCCTGTTACTCAGTTGCGTTTGTTTGCTTCCATAGTTGTTTCCTTTTCTTTGTAAATGCATTTTAGTTTTATATTGTTCCATTCCATTGGATAACAATGGGTTGTCCTTGCTCCTCCCGCAGGGAGCTTAGGTTTATTGAGTTGCTCCCACAACAGTGCCCCTGAAGCACACCCAATTCCATCAAGCACTAAGAATCCTATATTATTTTCCTCTTTCCTTTATGTCATTTGCATAGCTTATTTAGCATTGTCCTTTTTGTATAGACAAAGAAAGACAGTTGATGCTATGCTTTGTAACATGGAAGTTAATTCGCTCCAAAATAATATTTACTCCTGGGCATCCATATTTACTTGACTTAAGCCTCAGTTTCCCTTAGTTCCTAGCTCTCCAAAAGCAGGGTCCTGACGAAGGGACTGAATAGGCCCAGGGTAAGCTGAAAACTATCCTGGCATCGGCAAGGGACAAGCTAAGTGTATGAAGTATAATAAGTTAAGAGCATCATCATGGAACAGACTCTGTCATGACCCAAGAAGAAGTTACTGAATAAGGACCCTGCTGAGGTTAGGATCAACTAGCCTGGCCTGAGGACTGTGGTTTGGAATATATAGCAAGATGTCCCAGGAAGAGCCAACCTTTAAGCTTAATATAGTTCTTACTGTGTTCATACAAAAATGACTAGAAATTGTATAAGAAGTTACTATGATTGTTCAAATGGATTAATTACTAGCTAAGGAAAGGAGAAAGCAATACACCCTAGATGCAATCCCGCCCTTGTACGGATCTCCTAGTAATCTGGAGTGCTCCTAGTTATCTGGAGTGCTGAACCCTCAGATGAGATTTTTGTCCTTGAGTTAATCTCCTAGAACTTCCCCTGAATGACTAGCTTTATCTCTGTTTGTTGTTCTGATATTGTTCAACCCCACCTATGTGTACCCCCGCCCTTCATGATTTCTATATTACTATACTGTAAGGGGAAAGAGGGGACTAGGAGGATGACAAGGAATATAAGAACAATGTCTGGAAGTAGAGGACTTTGAGATCTATGAAGAGACTAGGATGACGGAACTATGATGACTGGAACTACGAGCAAAAGTACAACGATGGTTGTGCAGTAAGGAGAGAGATCAGACTACATTGGGGAGGAGAGAGAAACTGGCTACTGACAAGTTTGGGGTCCAGTTCCCCTGTTCCCTCAATCCTTTGTCCAACTCTTGCTGTCATCTAGCCTGAAAGGTGGCTCTCAGCCACCAAACACTTGAGCCCCACATGTGTGCCCACTCCTTTATTTGGAAACTCACACCATTCATGTATTCTTGATTGCTTTTCCCTCCCCATTGGAGATGTGTCTGAACGTATCTCTAATGTTGAAATCCCAGAATATACCCCCTAACTTTTCTTCTGTGTGTTTTATGATTTTATAGACAACATCTCTCTGTATGTGTTTCTCTGTGTGTTTGGGCCACACCAAGAGGTGTTCAGGGAAATTTCTGACTCTGGGGGTGAGGGTGTCATTCCTTCAGCATTAAGGGGACCTGCAGTGTTGGATAGTGACCTTCTACTCCTGCATGCAGAACATATGCTCAGCTCTTTGACCCAACAATCTCTCTGACCCAAGATCCTTATGTCCAGGCAATATCTTCAGACAGTTCTCCCTGCCCCATGCTCTATATGATTTAGTGTCCACACAACTTTATGAAGGTTTTCTGTAAGACTTCAATGCATCATGGTCTGAAAAGTTATTGGATACAATTTCTATCTTCCTGATTCTATTGACGTATGTTTTGGGACCCAGCACATAGTCTATCTTGAAAAATCTTCCATGTGCACATTTGCAGAAAAGTATGTGTATTCACATTTTGGGGGATGGAAAGGCCTGTATACATCTATTAGCTCTCTCTTCCATTTCTTCCTTCAAAGCCATTCTTCAAAGCCATTCTTCCTCCAAAGGCATTCTTCCATGACTTCCTTCTAAGTTTTAATCTTGTTGATCTATCCAGAGGTGATAAGATGGTGTTGAATTCTCTAACTACTATTGTTTTGCTACCAATATCCTCCTCGAAGTTTCTTAGAATTTGTTTTAAGTGTTTTGGTGGTCCCTCATTGGGTGCGTATATGTTTAGGAGTGTGATTTTCTTCCTGCTGTACATATCCCTTGTTTATTTAAAAAAAATATCCTTTGTTGGCCCCTATAATCTTTTTCAGCCTAAAATCTTTGTTGTTGGATATTAGTATGGCCACCCTGGCTTCTTTGAGGGATTTGTTTGCTTGAAGGATTCTTTTCTATCTTTTGACTTTGAGTCTGTGTTTGCTCTGGCTGTTCAGATATGTTTCCTGTAGGTAGCAGAATGATTGGTTCAGGTTTTTAATTCATTTTGCCACTCTGTGTCTCTTAATTGACATTGAGAGAGATTATCGTATGGGGTTTTGTGCCATCTTTCTGTAGAGGTTTGTTGTGCTTGTAGGTATTTGTCTTGTCTTACAGTAGCCCCTTTAGTCCTTTTAAGATTGGTTTTGAGTCTATGAAGTTCCTGAGTTGTTGTTTATTCAAGAAATAGTGCATCTTTCCTTTGAGTTTGTCATTTTCCTCCTTTCCTAAGAAGCTTGAATTTTCATATCAGCTAAATATATTCCCCCCTATAATTGCATCTCCCTACTGAGTTTTCTTCACATTACTTACTAGGTCTAGCTCTAAAATAATTCTCTTTATTTCACTTACCGTTTTATCTCTGAACTAAAAATATTCTCCTGAATTTTTGTTGTCTAAAGGTATTAATGTGATGGTAGATGAGTACTGGAAGCCAGGTGGGAGGGTAAGAGGAAAGATGGTGGGTCTGTCATTGGATGGTGGAACGGGAAGATAGATTGGCTGATTGGGGATTTCTATGAGAATGATGGGAGAATGGATGGATAGATGGACAAAGGTGAATGGATAATCAAGGGATAGGAGGGTGTGTGAGTGAATGTACACGAGGAGAGAGAGGCCAATGGAAGGGTGACTGCTGATCTGGAAGAATGGGAGAAAACTGACTCTTGGAGAATGAATGGATCCTGAAAGGGGATATCTGCTGGTGAGTGGTTCTGCCCTGTGAGTTGAATGCGTTGGTGGGGGAATTTGCCTTTTTTGTGTGTGTAATAAGAGGGTTGAATATTTATTTATGGGAGAGAGATAGACAAAGTAAGATAAGTTAGGAGGCATATGGAAATAGGAGGAGGCTTTTCTTGCTGGTGGGTCGGGGACTGAGGCAGTGCTTGAGGCTCAGCTGGGCTGAAAAACCTTGTTCTTTGGGAGTGCTAGAGAGTGACAGAGTGAGGTGGGGGTAACTGAAATGCCGAAAACCTCCTCTGTCCTTTGAGAGCCGGAGACTGGTAGTGAGTTGGAGGTTACAAGGACTCCTGGTGGGATTTTTAGGGAAAAGGATGATTGGCACATTCCCACTCTCCAAGATTAGCCCAGCTCTCAGGCACCAGGGAAGCTATGACAGCTCACCTCAAATTAGGTGACTAACATAGTGGAAATTCATTATGTTTTTTGGGTCACACCCAGCGATGCACTGGGTATACTATTGGCTCATGCACTCAGGAATTACTCCTGGCAGTGTTCAGGGGACCATATGGGATGTGGGAATCGAACCCGGATTGGCCACATGCAAGGCAAAAGCCCTACCTGCTGTACTATCGCTCCAGCCCCTGGAAATGCATTATGATGTCGCTGGAAGTGAAAGTCTGAAATCGAGGTGCAGCCTCTGCTTCCTGTGGATGGTGTATTGCACATGGTCGCTTTGGTTATTCCAGCTTCCATAAGTTGCCCCCATTCCTGGCCCAGTACCCCTTCTGGAATACTCAGGGAACAAATCTGAATCTTCCTCTGCCACCGCATCTGTTCTCTCACCTACGTCTCCTACCTCCTTCAGCTGAAGGACCCTGTGATAATATAGGACCCACTGACATGATCCAGGAAAATCTCCAATTTCCCGGTCCTCAATTCCATCATGGAGTCCCTTTGCCATGATAAGTATGTGTCCCTTGTTGCAGGGATGGGGATGCTTACATTGTCACATTGTTTGCACCATGTTATTCAGGTTCTGTGCTCCGTCAAGACTGACACCCAAGGATAGTAGACACAAGGGCCAGGAAGGATTGCTCCACAGTTGGAAACCTGCCTTGTGAGCTGGGGGAGAAGGCAGTTGGAATAGAGGAGGGATCAGTAGGTCAATGATGGTTGGAGAGGTCGACCGGGATGCTGAAAGTAGATAAAGGACTGAATGTGATAGTCTCTCAGTATTTATATTTTAAACCATAATGCCCAAAACTAGAGAGAGAGTATGCGGGAAATTGTCTGCCAAAGTGGCAGGGGGAGGCTGGGCTCGGAGAATAATGGGGACATTGGTGGTGGAAAATGTGCACTGCTGGAGGGATGGGTGTTCGATCATTGCATGACTGAAACTCAAACATGAAAGTTTTGTAACTGTATCTCATGGTGATTCCATTTAGAAAAGAAGCACATCCACTTCCTCCTCTCCTTTTCTTCTGGAGATCTCGCTGCCTCTTCTTGAGAACACAGAGCAGTGGGATGGCAGCCACTGATGTTCATGTCCTCATCTCCACTCCCCTCACCCCTGCATCTTCATCTCTCCACGACCCTACAGTGCCCCATTGTTGTGTTCTGATCTGGGTGCACAAAGTCTCTCCACCTCAGTCTTCACAACACTCTTTCCTTGCCAAGAGCAGATGCGCAGGTACAGTGTCTGGTCTGCTGCCGCCTTCCCTCTGTCTACCTTTTTTAGGTCTCCTCCTCCTCACCCGTTGTTTCTTCGATCCCCACACCCAGTTGTGTCTTCATTCTGCCCCCATCACCCTGTGGTCGGTACCTCGACAGCTGTAATCTTGCCACTGATGAACTTTACATAGTTGTGCATAGATCTATCCCTCATATGTGACATATAAAGAGACATAATAAGGAAATAATAAATGCCAGACACTATAAAAAGTAAGAATTGACCCACAGAGTGGAGTTTCCTGGGTTGTAGGGGAAGAGAATATGGGGAAGAGGAACTGGCTGGGGAGAGGGGACTGGAGTCAAGGCTGCAGTGGGCAGTGGGCCCTCTGGTGCTGGTGTGGTGGAGGGACACTGTGTCCATGGACCGCTACCACTGTAGCAGTGGGCAGTGCTGAAAGGAGGTAAAGGGATACCCTTTCAGTAACAGTATTGCAAACAGCACTACCTACAAGGGAAATGAGAGGGGGTGGGGTAGACAGACAGACAGACAGACAGGCAGACAGGTGCTGTGTCCATGGTCCCCTATCACTGTAGCAGTGGACAGTGAGCTGTGGGCAGTGGCTGCTCTAGTACTGGTGTGTAGGACTCTGTGTCTATGGGCCCCAATCACTATAGCAGAGGGCAGTGGATACTCTGGTGCTGGTGTGCTAGAGGGACATTTTGTCCAAGGAAACCTATCGTAATAGCATTAGAAATCATGGTACCAAATGTTTTAGAAATATAAAGAATCACTCATGGCGCCCCCAGATCTCCTGAGCATCCCATGGGGGAGTCTCCCCAACCTCAAGAGAGACCCTGGAACCAGCCCAGTGGTCGCACATGCGTACTGAGGGGCGCAAAGGCCATGTGCTGCCAGACACACGCCCAGCCCAGCACCACTGCCAGGGGGTGTCCTGTCCTCTTGCAGGCCCAGCAGCCAATATAGCCTTCCTGGTGAACATAGCCGAGGTGCCCCGGGCCTCTGCCCAGGTGCAGCACCCCAGAGGGGCAGTCCTGTATGGGGCAGCAGACAGGCACCTTCTGAGGCAATAAGGCCCCAGGAGGCTCCAGATGTCTCCCAGGGTTTAGCAGCAGTGTAGGGTAAACTCACAGGCTTGGTCCCAGGCACAGTGTATGTTCACTGGAGCAGTCAAGAGTAACTCCTCAGTACAGAGCCATGAGGAGCCCAAGCACTTCTGGGTGTGACTCAACTGCCCCCAAATTGTTTTAATATTTCTTTGTTTTAATATTGCTTTGGGGGTATATGTTATTCACTGCCATCTCCACTAATGTGTCCAAACACCAACTGCCACTGATTTTTGTCCTGTCTCGTCTGTCCCTTCCCTCTTTGCAATGTAATTTTATATAAATTTAAATTCACTAAATATTTTAAGAAACACATTTTATGCTTAACTTTTCATAAATAGTAGCACTATAGCACTGTCCTCCCGTTGTTCATTGATTTGCTCGAGTGGGCACCAGTAATGTCTCATAACAAATTGTGAGGCTTGTTGTTACTGTTTTTGGCATATTGAACACATCACGGGTAGCTTTCCAGGCTTTGCCGTGAGGGCGAGATACTCTCGGTAGCTTGTTGGGCTCTCCTAGAGGGGCAGAGGAATCAAACCTGGGTCGCCCGCATTCAAGGCAAACACTCTACCTGCTGTGCTATTGCTCCAGTCCTCATTAGTAGTAATAAGTGCAAATAATTAAAATGTTTAACACTGAAGAGTTGTTTTCCTACTGTTTCTCAATTATTAGAGTTGTAAGTAGTTTTGAAAAACTATGTAGTAGTCTGGTCTGGAGCGATAGCACAGCGGTAGGGCTTTTGCCTTGCACACAGCCAACATGGCCGACCCGAGTTCGATTTCTCTGCCCCTCTCCGAGAGCCCGGCAAGCTACTGAGAGCACCTCGTCCGCGCCCAGAGCCTGGCAAGCTACCTGTGACGTACTGTACTGATATGCCAAACACAGTAACAACAAAGTCTCCAATGGAGACGTTACTGGGCCCGCTTGAGCAAATCGATGAACAACGGGAGGACAGTGATACAGTGATGTAGTAGTCTAATTCCCTGAGAATCTATAAGATCCTGAATTTCAAATATCTTGTCACTGAAAATAAAGAATGGCTTTCAGACACCCGTTCTACAGGTACCAGGACCGTCACGATCAGGATCACGATCAGCCTGTTGCTCGTCAATTGCCACGAGCAGGCACCAGTAATGTGTCCTTCATTCTAACCCTGAGATTTTAAAAGAGCCATATTCAATGCTCTTTCAGGGTTAGGAGAATGAGACCTATCATTGTTACTGGGATTTGGCATATTGAGTATGACACGGGATTTGCCAGACTCTGCCATGAGAGCAGGACACCCTCAGTAGCCTGCCGGGTTCTCCAAAGTAAGAACGAGATAATAAGATTGTGGCCACGTGCTTCCGGGATCTGGGTTTTTATAGTCTCTGGGTCTTAGCCGTTGATGTTTTTCATACATGATTATATTAGGATTCTTTATTTCCTCAGAAGGTCTTTGCTGTCTCCTTGCAGAGAGCCCTTCCTCACCAAGCACACACCTTTAAACACTGATGATTCAGCCTGCTGGAGCATGCCTACTCAGGGCTGTTAGGGAACTTCCCCCTGGAAGCAGCCCCATCACCTGCCTGATTTAGAACACAGTTTCTCAAGAGACCCCAGAAGCAGTGGCTCAAGCCAGGCCCCACCAAGAATGAAAGCCTTGCCCTGAGTGCAGATTCAGCCTCTCACATAAATGGCGATTTCTTACTGTTTGTTTTGTTTTGGAGTCACACTCAGTTGTTCTCAGAGTTTACTCCTGGCTCAGAGGTCACTCCTGACAGTGCTCAGGGAGCCACATATGATACCTGGAGTGGAGCCTGGGTTGACCATGTGCACGGTAAGTGTCCTAAGTGCTGTACTATTTCTTCAGACCCCCACTTAGGTATTTAAAATAAACAGTTCATTCTGCTGTTTTATACTCCAGACAGCATCCTAATGCCTGTTGGCTCTCGAAGAGAAATGTGTGTGCACACAGGACAGGAGACGCCGCAGGGCTAGAGACTCAGGAAGAGGGCCTCCATCAAAATCCTAGTTTCAGGGTATCTTATCCACACCAATAATTCTGCATTCATTGCAGTCAGGTGATCTATGCTTATTTAACAGTCTGCATCCATAGGAGTTTTGCTGGGGTGGGGGTTTTTAATATTTCTTTTTTTATGCATGTTTTTGTCCTCCATTGTCAGATATGAATTAAGGGGCTGACTTAGATCTGGCTTATTTCATGCTGAAGATCACCATGAAAGAAGTGTGAACAGAATTATTTGATCTGTTGAGGAAAATATTCCTTCAACTGTAAACTACATTCTATCTTCAGAATCCCTGCCATGAAATTCACCTTCAGTCCAAGACATATTTTGCTTTTGCTTTTTCATTTTGGAGGGGCCACACTGGTTTATGTTCAGGGCTTACTCCTGGTGAGACCAGATGGGGTTCTGGCGACTGAACCCAGATCAGTCTTTCTGCTCTACCAACTCTCCAGACACTCCAAGACATAATTTGGGGTGGCAAGTTTTTGAATCTCTACAGTCATATCTTTGAATATTCTTGAGAAGCTCCATAACTCAAAAGTTGTTTTGTTCAATTATTTTAGAAAATCCTTTTAATAATCCATACCAAAGGTTTAGTCTAATCTTACTTGATAGTCTCAACTGAACAATCACCACGTACTTCACTTTAATTTTCAACATTAAACATAGCGATAGCACAGTGGTAGGGCATTTGCCTTGCATGCAGCCAACATGGCTGACCCGAGTTCGATTCCTCTGCCCCTCTCGGAGAGCCCGGCAAGCTACCGAGAGTATCTCACCCGCACGGCAGAGCCTGGCAAGCCACCCGTGATGTGTTTGATATGCCAAACACAGTAACAACAAAATCTCCAATGGAGACGTTACTGGGCCCGCTCGAGCAAATCGATGAACAACGGGAGGGACTTTACCTTTACCTTTACCTTTAAACATAGCCCAAACTATACCTTTACTATAACAGAACACTAGTCCTAAGCCAAAATTATCCTTGAGTAACCCTAACCGAAGGCTTGACCTATATTAGCCTTTAGCAAACAATCTCCCTATACTTTACTTGCATCTTGTACTTGTGGGTGGAGTGATAGCACAGTGGGTAGGGCATTTGCCTTGCATGTGGCTGACCTGGGTTCGATTCCTCCGTCCCTCTCGGAGAGCCCAGCAAGTACCGAGAGTATCCTGCCCGCATGGAAGAGCTTGGCAAGCTACCCGTGGCATATTCGATTTTCCCAAAACAGTAACAAGTCTCACAATGGAGATGTTACTGGTGTCCTCTCGAGCGATGAACAACTGGAGGATAGTGCTACAGTGCTTGTACTTGTACAAGTAGCCCAGTCTATATCCTTACTATAACAGAACCCAAACCCTAATAACAGTAAACCAAAAACAGCAAAGCCACATTCTTATAATCCCCAACCTAAAGTCTGGGCATAAACTTACCTATTAGCCTCAACCAAACAATCTCCCTAGACTTTCCTTCATTTTCAGTTTTAAAAGCAGTCAAACCCTTATCAAACAAAACTTTAATCCAAACCCAAATCTGAATGCAATCCACGTTCTTTTAGTAACCCACACCAAAGACTCTGCCTAATTAGCCTCAAATGAACCAACACTCTTTCTCTAATAACCCCAACTGTAAAAAACTATGCACGCAGAAGGTTGTGTGCTCGCGGGCTCTCTGGACGGCTCTATCTCACCGCCCGCGTTCGGTGCCCTAGAGCCGCTGTGTATGGCCTGCATCGGGACGGCTGTTGGCCAAGGGCAGATGAAGGAAGAGATGAGGGCCAGGCCGGTTGATCTTAGTGGCAGTTTATTACAGGGAAGTTTATCCCATAGAAGAACTTATGTTGTGGAGGGCCTAGGTTCTCTCAAGCACAGGTTCCCCTTGCTAGTCTCTCGGTAGTCCATCTTTCAGCCCTGCTCTCTCCTTCTCCAGCTCCCTTCTAGTCTGGCTGACACTCCACCCAGTCAGGTAGCCAAATCAACATAAGAAAGCCCTTCCTGAACGCTCAAGGGCAAGATACCTCTTAAGGTGTTTTTCTCTTTTCCTCAGTCCAATAAACTATCAACTATTTCTGAGGTTATGCAGGAAGGACAGAACAGTGTTATCCTACATCTCCCCCTTTTTCTTTTTACAAAAAACACAAAATTTGAAACAGGAAAAATTACTAGCTATTTTTGTGTGGACACAGTAAGAGATAACATTGAGACTTGTAGGGCAGCTCTCCTGGGAACATCTTGCCATAGACTCAGAGTACAGTGCTCAGGCCAGATTAATCATTCCTAGCCCTAGCAGGGTCCAAATCTAGTTATTACTTTTTGGATCATGACAGCATTTGTCCATGACCAAGCTCTTAACTTATAGTTAAGTATTATGGCACTTTGGCCAGGCCCATCTCGATGCCAGGGTAGCACATAGTTTACAGCTTGCCCTGGGTCCATCCAGTCCCTCGTCGGGACCCTGCCTTTAGGGGTGCTAGGAAGTGAGGGCAACTGAGGCTTAAGTTGAGAAAGCAGATGTCCAGGAATGAAATATCACTGAGAGTCACATTACAAAACCATGTCTTCTTGTGTCCATACAAAAAGAACACTGCTTTGAATAAACTATGCAAAGGACTTAGGGAGAAGAGAAAAACAATAATTTACAAGTCAACAGAACACAAAGAAAATTACAAATAAACACAGAGAAATGGGAGCACTGTGATGGGAGCAACCCAATAAATCTAAAATACCTGAGTTTGCATGAAGATTCCCCCCCCCTTTTTTTTTACAAAAAACACAAAATTTAAAACAGAGAAACAATTCCAAATACAGGACAGTCTCATTAGTTGTAGTAAGATTTCAGTCCAACCCTGGACCCAGAGTAGTGCTTGTAGTAAGCGTCCAATTGTCCTGCACTGTACAGGGGTGATGAAAGTCACCAATGATGAGAGTCATTTAGTCCCATTCTGAAGAAACAAAGAACAGTGTTATCCTACACCCAACCACGTCCTAATTCACATTGTTATAATATCCCATACCAAATACTTGGCCTAACCTTACCTGTTGTCCTCAGATGAACAACAGCCCTATGTATTATTTTCTCTTTTCAACTTTAAACATAGTCAAACCAATATTTACTTTACAGAACCCTACCTTACGCCAATTCACATTGGTTTATTCTTTTTTTTATTGGATCACCATTAGATCTAGGTACAAAAGTGTTCATGATCTGGTTTTAGTCATACAATGTTCCACACCCATCCCTTCATCAGTGCACATTTCCGACAATCAAAGTCCCCAATTTCTCTCCTGTAGGAGAACATTGGTTTGCCTTTCCTTCCCAGCCACAGGGAGCTTGGGGTTGTTGATTGCTCCCTTAACCTTTCAATTACCTTTGCCTCCTGATCAGACTCTGCTGACTTGTAAATATTGTTTTTCTCTCTTAATGTCCTTTGCATAGTTAGCTACCTCAGAGCAATGGCTTTTTGTATGGACACAGGAAGACAGTTAAAAAGACATGCTTTTGTAACTTGGGAGTTGATTGACTCCAGATAATATTACCTCGTAGACATCTGCTCTCTCAACTTATGCCTCAGTTGCCCTTACTGCCTACATCCCCCAAATCAGGGCCCCGATGATGGACTGGATGGACCCAGGGCAAGCGGTGAACTACCCTGGCATCAAAATGGGCCTGGCCAAAGTCCCCTAATACTGAACTATAAGTTAAGAGCAAGGTCATGGATAAATTCCGTCATGACCCAAAAGTAATAACTAGATTTGGGCCCTACTACGGTTAGGAATGATCGATCCGGCCTGAGCACTGTAGTCTGAGTCTGTGGTGAGATGTCCCCAGGACAGTTGTCCTACAAGTCTAATTGTGTCTATTCCTGTGTCCATACAGAATGGCAATTATTAGGAAGTTGAATTAAGACGTTAATTAACTTTCTGGTCTAAGGAGGGGAGAAACACACCTGAAGTGCTGTTTTGCCCTGGTGGGCTGCAGGTGGTCAGAAAGGCGTGAAGAACATGTTTATTGTACCTGGGGTGGGGGGAAGCACGGTTTGGGAGGCTTGGTTGGAGAAGAGGCAGTAAAAAAGATGGCTGCAGAGAGTTGGTGAAAAAAGAAAGAGAGGTAGAGTCGGAGAGAGGCAGAGTTGGAGATGTGGGCAGAGCAAGAGACAGAGTGAGCGAGTGAGGGTTGGAGAGAGAATTGTGGAGTGTGTTAAAGAGAGGTTGGAGAGAGCTGGAGAGAGTTGGGAGCAAGTTGGGGAGTGAGTCATGGCTAGATGGGGAGAAAGTGGTGGAGAGTTTGGGAGAGACAAGAGATGGAATAAGGCAACTGATTATCAACCAGCTTGGCCCTCATTTTTCCTCTGTCGGCCTCAGTCAAAGGTCATCCCAGGTGGGGAAGCGGTTCAAGAGCACTGTACAGCCAGAGAGAGCCACCAGGAGAGCCCATGAACATCTGTTAATCTGTGATCATTCCTAGAGACACCGGGGTAAAAGGAGTTTCAACAGTCAGGGAAAGAAGCTTAGGGAGGAGCCCAGGAGAGGAGTGCACAGAGAGGAGCCCAGGAGAGCCCAGGGAGGAGTCCAGGGCAGGAGAGCATATTGGAGCCCTGAGTGACAGCAGGGCAGGCCGCCCACCAGGCGCGCACTGCCTGCCGGAGGATGGACAGAGGGGTCTGCACCAGTGACCGGGGTCTGCATGGTGACTGGGATCTGCACCGTGTCTGGAGTCTACACTGGGTGACCGGGGTCTGCACAGGGAGACCTGCGGCTGGAGCCGGACAGGAGGGAGCCGCGCTCGGACCCCCGAGTTCGCTCCAGGCACCGCCTCCTCACTCAGGGGCGCACCCTCGGCTCCCCTCCTGCGACCGCCCACGTGCCTGGGGTCTCGCGGAGATCCCCGCAGGATGTGGGGACACCGGAGGCCGGTCACAATCAGTCGGGAGCGAAGTGTAGCCAGAGCTACAGAGCCCGGCTCGCCCTGCACCAGCTGCAGGACAGGAGGATGAGTTGAGGGGGCGGTACTTGCACTGCACCTGTGCACTCGGAAAATCGCCCTCAGCGCGTCAAGCACAACACACGATCCCCCCAAATACCACCAGGTGGCGGTGCTGAGCCAGGAGTAACCGAGACATCCACCAGGGATGACACCGAAAGTCACTTATTTCAACTCATATTAAAATTGCCTGTATTGGGTGGCGGCGGTTGGGGGCCAGAATTTCCCTTCCAGCACTACATTCTAAAGTCAGATAATGTATTTTAATTACTTTCGCCACTATCCTCTAAAGCAACAGGATTTAGTACTGGACAGATAGTTCAATGGGTAGGGCGCTTCCCTTGCACATAGGGATCCGAGATCCATGCCTGGAATCCCATATGGTCGCTTGAGTCCACCAAGAGTAATCCTTGAGCAAAGCCAGGTGTGAACCAAAATCCAAAATATAAAGAGCAGGAGGTAGGATGCTTGCCTTCATTCTGCAGATCCAGTTCAGATCCACAGCAGCACATGTGTTCCATGAGAGGCAGAAAAATCAGAGCACCACTGGACGTGGTCAAATTGAACCCCGCCCCCCAAATACTATTGATGCAGGTGCAGGAGAAGTGGGGGCAGAGGGTTTCTATGTTCAATCGCGAATCCCAGGTTCTTCAATATTTTCAAGAATGAAAATATTAAATAATAAAGACTCTCAGAGTTAGAAAGTAGAAAAGTTTATGATAAGTAGAAGAGAAAAAATAGGAGATTCCCAAAATGGGAAGGAACTTAGTGCGGGCCTATGGCTCTTTTTGCAAGACTTTGACAGGAAAACCAGGTCTTTGTGTGACAGAGAATGCAGGGAATCTACAGGGTGGTCATGCTGGTTTAACTTTCTGGTCGTCTACCTCAGGTATTGTTCATTATCTTAGCCTTGTGACTCCCAATTCTAGGACAACCTCTGAAATGTAATTAATGAAAGAAACATCATGGGAGGGCTGGAGCAATAGTACAATGGGTTGAGCACTTGTCTTATATGCAACCGAACCAGGTTCGATCCCTGGCACTACATATGGTCCCTTCAACCTGGCCAAGATTGATTTGTGAGCACAGATCTGAGAGTAATTCCTGAGTATTCCCAGGTGTGGCCCCTAAAACAAACCAAACAAAAAGTACTTTTATGGATCAGTAATATAATGGACTGAGTGCTTGCAAGAGTCTCAAGTTTAATCCCTGAACAGATCCCAGGCCCCCAAGCACTACCAGGAATAATGTTGAAAAACAAAACAAAAAAATTCCATCAAACTCAAAAGTATTTATTATGATGTGGATTCTGTCTTATCTGGAATGAGAGGCTATGTGTTAGATGACATTCAGGGGATCTTCCACTGGGTGGAGTTATCACTGCACCATAGTAGAACTCTAGCCAGAGGCAGTAGAGATTTGCTTAAACAAAGGATTATTTTGTAGACATGTGAAACTTTGATATTTCTGAACAATTTCTCAGAGTGGAGCTTAATTTATCTGAGTTAGATGACCAGATACGTAAAATTTAACACAGAGCAAGGTGAAACTTACCATCACCTTTTCAAGTTCACTGCCTTAGCAGTGGTAGGTTGGTGTGTGGGTTTGAAGTAGAGCATTAATCACCTTTTGGGTTACTAATTGTTTTTTTCCATCTTTAGTGATTTGCCATTCTGGCCCCAGCTAATTTGAGTTGCATTTACTAATGTGATTGTGTAGTTTCCCCATCTTAGGGGAACATTTGCTTTTGTTTCAATATCTCAGCTGTGCTCCTGTTCTTTCCTCCACCTAAACATTTTCTAAGAAGTGTAACTTCACCATTGGAATGAAGCGTTAATTAACTCTCTCAGCCTTCTAGAGGCTTTCCAATTTCTCTGACTCCTTGTAATCCATAAGTACCCCTTTGCAGTGCATCCACATAAGATATAGTTCTGAACTCTGGAGTCCTGTTTGTGGCTGGCTTTACAGCCATATAGCTCTGTGTCAGGTGAACTTGATCTGGCACCATTTAATAATTTCTAAGCCATTTTCGGGGTTTGATGGTGGTGGAAGGAAGTACAGTAACTTTATACATGCTAAACATGAACATTAACAATTATAAAAAGCACTACTCAAATAATAATACCCATATTTGTTGTGTGTGTGTGTGTGTGTATGTGTGTATGCTGATACCCAGGCATTGTTTTAGCAGAAGAGTAGTGTTTCATTTCTGGCTGCATTTTCTCCCAGTAGCCAGAGTGAAAGTGAACAAAAAGTGGGAGTACAACTTAGCTTTCAGGATGATATGTTCTTGTTTTTTTCCTCTTTTAACTGCTCTAAAATGAGTCTCACTCAGTATTGTGAAAAATCAAGTGTCTCTGATGAACTCATTCTAAGGATATTTCTTAGATATATTTCTTAGATATCACTTAATCACTTAACTTCCCGTTAGTCGTCGATTTGCTCGAGCGGGCGCCAGTAACGTCTCCATTTGTCCCTGTCGCGTGCTAGTGTAGCCCAATGGCATCTCTTCGCTCCGGGAACATGGAGGGCCTCAAACCGATCGTTCATGATCTTGACAAAGAAGTCTGACCATCTGGTAGGTGGGCGGCCACGCGGTCTCTTGACATCCCGTGGAATCCAATCAGTAACAGCTCTAGTCCAACGGTCGTCTTTAAATCTCATTACGTGACCAGCCTATCTGATTTTCGACACCTTGGCAAATGAGACAGCGTCCCTGATCCTTGATCGTCGACGGATGTCAGAACTCCGGATTCTTTCTCTCATTTGAGTGAAACGTGATATTCCAAGCATAGCTCTTTCTATTCTTCTTTGGGAGACCTGAATGGCGTTCTCATCTTGTTTGCGTAGGGCCCAGGTCTCTGAGGCATATGTTAATGCAGGAAGAACAGTGGAATCAAAGAGATGTGCCCGGAGCCGGAGGTTCTTCGTCCTCTTAGCTATTTCTTCGACGTTCTTGAAGGCATTCCAAGCCGCTCTCTTCCTCCTGCGCAGCTCGGGTACCAGGTCATTTGTCATGTTGACCTCTCGACCTAGGTACACATAGCTGTTGCATTCGGAGATGGTCGTTCCATTGAGAGCGAATGGGGCGTCAGGAACAAGGCTGTTTCTCATAAACATTGTCTTCGTAAGATTCAGCTGTAGTCCTACCTTTCCACACTCACGGTCAAAGTCGGCCAGCATTTGTGCCGCTTGGCTGATGTTTGGTGTTATTAAAACAATGTCATCAGCAAAGCGGAGGTGGTGTAGTTGATATGGGGGGATGTATGTTGGTACTACCTCCTAAATGGTGCTCTGAAGGTCTGGGACCCTTCTTGGCATTTCCTAGACAGCTGTGCATGAAGTTCATTTCAGGATGCTGCTTGGGCCCTGAGAGTTTGGCCAGGCATCCATATTGGTTGTCAAGTGCCTCCGAGACCAGAATTAACAGGTCCCAGGGCTGCAGCTGGAGATGCTTGGGGGGCTATGTGATGTCAGGGATCAAACCATGGTTGGCTTCATGCAAGGCTTGCACCTTAATCCATGTACTGTACCCTAAACCCTATTCTAAGAATCCTTAGATTTATTAATATGATTTAAATCATAGTTTTAATTATTCAAAGTACCCTTTCCCCCCTAACTTCTGAAAGTCTTATATACTCATTGGAAAAGCTTGAAAATACTAAAATTATATGAAACACATAAAAGATATATAATTCACCTAGGGAATTGCTGTTAATTGAACTTTTATTTATAACTAGTCTTCCATATTTTCGCACTTTGTATCTTTGTATCTTTAAAGTGTTTAAAGAGAGACGCCTGCAGAAAAGTAGCTCTGAGACTCTGTCTTTCCCTCTTCACCGCTCACACTGCACTGATCACAAATCAAGGAGCCCAAAGAGTACCAGATAAAAGAGACCCTAACAAAAGCACTGCAAGACATATCATAGTTAGAATGATTGATGCTGCCAATAGAGATTACTGCAAGCAGCAAGGTCAAAGAAGGAAATCACATACAAAGGAGCTCCCCTTAGATTCATAGCAGATCTATCAGAGGAAACCCTCCAAGCCCTAAGGCAGTGGCAAGATATAGTGAAAAAAAACTCACTGAAATGAATGCTTCACCAAGAATACTCTATCCGGCTAAACTCTCACTCAAATTAGAAGGAACGGTACACTATTTTCTAGACAAACAGCAGCTCAAAAACAAACCTAAAATAAGGGCTAAAGGGGCTACTGTAAGACAGGACAAACCTTACAACCACAACACACCCTTACAGAAAGATGACACAAAACTTCATAACAAGAATCTCTCTGAATGTCAACGGTCTAAATTCAGCAATTAAGAGACACAGAGTGGCAAAATGGATTCAGAGACAGAACCCAACATTCTGCTGCCTACAAGAAACTCATCTCAACAGCCAAAGCAAACACAGACTCAAAGTCAAAGGATGGAAAACAATCATGCAAGCTAAGAGCTCCCTCAAAAAAGTTGGGGTGGCCATACTAGTATCCGACAGCATTAATTTCCGGTCGAAAAAGATTAGAAGGGACAGCAAAGGCTATTTTCTCTTCATCAAGGGACACATACAACAGGAAGAAATCACACTCTTAAATGTATACACACCTAATGATCGAACAGCTAAATATTTAAAACAACTGCTAACAGATTTTAAGGAGAACATTGCTAGCAACACAATAGTAGCTGGAGATTTCAACATCACCTTATGATCTCTGGATAGATCAACAAGAACAAAACTCAGCAAGGAAACCTTGACTTTGAAAGAAGAAATAGAAGACAGAGGGCTTATAAACCTATACAGGGCTTTCACAAGATCACAAGCATCCTGTTGTTCGTCGATCTCCTCTAGCAGGCACCAGTAATGTCTCCTTCTTCCTAGCCCTGAGATTTTAAAAGAGCCATTTCAATGCTCTTTCAGGGTTAGGAGAATGAGTCCCATCATTGTTACTGGTATTTGGCATATTGAGTACGACACGGAAAGTTTGCCAGACTCTGCCGTGCAGGCAGGATACTTTTGGTGCCTGCCAGGTTCTCCAAAAGCATTTGCGGCCGCGCGCTTCCAGGAGCTGGGTTTTATAGTCTCTGCATCTTGGCCGTTGATGGGACCAACCTGGTTCTGGCAGCAGCTGATGGGTATGACGCCTACCTACTGGAAGATGGGCGGTCTGGTTGGAGAAGGCCCAGTCCCAATCCAAGTAGGCTTGGAGACCTCAGTCCCAGGACCTGCATGCCTGGGTTCCTCAGCCAGTTCCTTCATGCATGAGGCTTGTCCGGACATGTGGAGAGTGGTCTCAGCATGGCTTTGGCTGGCTCCAGAGGTCCTCAGCTGCTGGGGCTCTGCTCGGGGAAGGGGGGCAGAGAGAAACTCAACCATCACCCCTCCAAGGGGCCCGGTGAGGACAGCCAGTCATGGGGGCTGGAGACTCTGTATGAAATACTACTGTTAAAAAATATTGTAAAATTATCAAATAGTGGCTAAAATGAAATTTAACACTAAATATTTAAAATTTTTTAATATTCAAATTGCTGTCTCCAATAATTGGTTATTTTACAACATGCCAACTTAACTATACCTAGTATTATTCCTTGTACTGAAATCCACTGTATCTATTTCAGTTTTTTTAGGTGGGTGGTGTTGGGTCCACTCCCACCTTGCTTAGGTGGTACTCCTGGCTTTGTGCTCGGGAGCACTCTCCAGGGAGCATATGTGGTGCCTGGGAATAAATTGCAGCTGGTGACAAGCTAGGCAAATGTCTAAACAATTGTGTGCCTTCCCTGCCTCTCTTCAGGAATTTGAAACACAGTGTTTGCTTTTTCCACCCCCAAGTGCAGAGCTGTTCAGTCTTTATGGTGCTGGGGACAACCAGGCCACACAGAGAGTGCTCTAGTGCTCTTGGGGTCTTCAGTATCTAACCTTGAGGTGGTCAGGGGACTCTTAAGTCTATTTAGCTCCCAGTGTTTAGGGAGGGGCGATGTAGTGCCCATATCAAAGTCAGGTTCAGCACCTGCGAAATATGCACCACTGACCAATGAACTATCATTGATTAAGAACCTAAAAATAAGGGTCATGCTAATCCAGTCAAGACCTATTGAAAATTAGGGTACCAAATAAATAAGGCCTCTAAGAAAGTGTTTTCTGTCCAGTCCCAATCCGCAGAAGCAGTGGCCACCAGTTCTGTGCTACAGCAGGGCTAATGCGACAGCTAAAGTCAGTGTCAGCTCACTGCACAGAGGTAACAGACTTCGACCTCTGGTCAACGCGGCATTCCTCAGCTTCTGCACTGCTGGCCAGATAGTTCCCAGGATGTGACAGGGGTAGTGCTAGATCTTTTCGGTCCCTGGAAATCCTCAGGAGTAGCTTTCTCAACCTGACTGGTGAGTCTGCTGGGTTTCCTTGAAGTAAACCTACTAAAACACACTCACACACTTGGTGAATGCAAGCTCTAAATAAGACAAAAGAGAATGTCTGACACATTGCTTTCTCTTCTCCTCTGCTAGTAATTCACGAAATAATCCACAAAGTAATGGGTTACGTTTACTTCTGATAAGTAGTGCCACTTATTTTGCATCAACACATTAAGAAATACACAAATTCCTTTCATCTAAAATGTAAAGAGTTTCTTTGGACTCAGCGTAAAAGTTTAGAGCAGGGTGATTTTTTCTGGGGACATCCGGTCATATTCCCATACAACAGACCCTCAGGTCGGTTTTGTTTAAGCTTTTCCTGTCCTACAATGTCTTGTCAGTTGTTTCCTGTGGGTCAGAATCTGTCCCATGATTGTGCTCTTCACAAATTATATTACTTCAGCATTCAAGTGTTCAGAAACAAGAGTTCTCATGACAGACAACAAAGCAGTAGTAGACAGAGAATCAATTCAATAATAGAGAGAGAATCAACTAATAGTTATCTGGGAATAAAAGTAACTGAGTCACTTGGGAAGAAAAATATCTCCACTTTCATCAGCCACTGCCAGATCGAAAGTCTGCTTCTCCCGAAAAGGAGCATAACTTGAGACCCCCGTAACCATGCCACTGGACTCCGCACCAGGCTGTTTCACACGGAGCACTTCAGAGGGGGGCAGGTGAGAGCCCTCCCTGCCCCAAGAGACCCAGCTCTGACAGCCAAAATCTCCACAACCCTACCACCCTACTGCCACGACGCTCTGGGGTCATTCCCCACGTGCTCAAGCGGAGTCTCACACATGAGTGAACATATTCCTGGAAACAGCATAAAACACCCCCTGCCCAATCTCCATAATTACCACACCACATTTGATGTGGTTAAGATAGTAGCAACAAATCATAGAGGGAAATATATATGCATATATATATTTCTTCACAGTTTCCTATGAATAATTTTTGTAAGCATGTTCAGCAGTACTACATAACAGACAATATGAAATATATTATTTCGGTTGTGTTTGGGACAGGGATCGAGGCATGGAATGGAAATATTCTGAATTTGGTGGTGGTAAGATGTAATGGTGGTGGGATGGGTGTTTGACTATTCACGATCACAATCATCCTGTTGATCAAAGATTGCCTTGAGCAGGCACCAGTAACTTCTCCTTCGTCCTAGCCCTGAGATTCGAAAAAGTGCCACATTCAAGGCTCTTTCAGGTTTAGGGGAATGAGACCCATCATTGTTACTGGCATTTGGCATATTGGGTATGCAACGGGGAGTTTGTGAGTTTGAATATTAAATGTAATCAAATATTGTGAACTAACTTATAAAATAAAAAAAAATCTGCACTTTCTTACTGAATACATTTAGCAAGGGCTAAATTATGTACCATTGCATTTCTAACATAAAAGCTCTGCTTTAATTTTTTAATTTTTATCTCTGTAAACTGTTTTATCAAGTATAAAACTACAAGTACCATAAGAATTATCTTTGCAGATATTTGTAAGAATCTATTTTGGCTCTGTAAAAATACTTGATGTTGCTGAGGTTTCTTGTGCTCTACACTTCATAGATGTTCTACACTAGAACTTTGTAGAAAAAAATTTATTTCTTGTGGGTGAGTAGGCCATCTAATGTCGAAGACAGGTAGCAGAATGCTTGCCACAGGACAATGTTGTGTCCCCTTCTACTCATGCAGTGCAGCTCCTTCCACATAAGCGCATGCAATGGTGTTATGAAATAACATGAAAACGTGGTCACAAGTTCTCTCATATATTTACTAGATATTTGCAACATAGTTCTAATAGTAAAATAGTAAAGGTATTTAAAAACCTGTTTTAAAAACCACCTTTTCTCAAATTCTAACACATGAACAAACAAGACAACATTGTGGTAAAGCAAAAGAGACAAAACCAAGTTTCCAGTTTGACAAAGTTTAAATCTGAAACACAGGTACAATAAATTTTGCAAAGGATCAACGATTTTACTTACAATTAAATATCTTATGATACAGAGTAAACTAGGCAGAAAGTCTGCTCTGTATTGCAAATTAACCGGGATAAACTCTCCAGCCTTCAGAATTTAATTTCTAGGAAGACAAATGTTAAAGGGTTTAATAAAGCATTCACTTAGATGATTATGAACAAGCAAGACTTTTGGGCCGGAGCTATAGTACAGCAGCAGGACATTTGCCTTGATTGTGGCTGCCCCGGGTTGGATTTTTGGCATCCCATATGGTCCCCTGAGCAATGCCAGGAGTAATTCCTGAGTGCAGAGTCAGGAGTAACCCTGAGCAATGCCAGGTGATCCAAAAAGCTAGGAAAAGCAAAACCAAAAACACATTAAAAAAAAAAAACCACAAAAGAAAACAAAATAAAAAACCAAGACTAGTTTTGGACATGGTAACAAAGCTGACACATAATAAAATCATCTTCATATATTGCACTTTTAGGTACTTTGCAAAATAATTAGCAATATCATTTAACACTGATTACAATAGTTTCCCACAGTTCTTGCTCAATTATTTTTAAAAAATTTTATATTTATAAAGTTGTTCACAATACTTTATTACATACATTCACTATTTCAACACCATTCCCACCACCATTACATCTTCCCACCATCATTATTTCGAATTTTCCCACCCCCACCCAAGCCTGCCCCAAAGGCAGAGGCTAAATAATTGATTTTGTATTACTTATTATAAATAATAGACTTAAAATTATCCAAAATGACTTCCTTAGAGGAAAGTGTGTGAAATTTGTTGTATCTCAACATTAAACCCCTCTATAGGAAATGACTAACATGTTGTTACAGGTTGAGCCATATATATATATATATATATATATATATATATATATATATATACAGATCAGTTGCCTTCTACCTTACATCTCATCAAATGTAAATCTCTGACTTCTTTATTTATTATGACGATAACTGATGCTACTTGGCTCAGTATTCGGGTAACTCCCAGCATTATTTGGGGAACCATGTGTTGCTAAGGACAGAACCGAGGGCTCACATATGTAAAACATGCACAACAGTCCTCTTAGCCATCTCCCTGATGATCCTTCCTTATATTTATGGGAGGTGACTTGCACTAAATTTTGAGAATGGGGTGAGGTTAAGGTAAGCTTCCGAGTTTAGTGGGTTTTTTTGAGTATTAGAAATGATGCTTTCTGAAATGCTCTCATTCTTTTTCTTCTTATAGTTTGTTGTGGGACTTCTCTTTGTCTTTATTCCCCCCATCCTATTCAATTTTGTTTTTATCCTTAGGACTTTTACTTTGCATGTGGGCCCTGGTCTGGGAAGGGATCTTTGGTAGGTCACTTTCGACTGTTCATGAGGCTAGACTAGACCAACTCTTTCGAGTCTTTCTAATCCAGCCTATTTCTTATGTCATCATGACATGGGTACACTTTTTCTAGTGCCAATAACTATTCTCAAATTGGCTGGTTGTATTTTTCATTAAAGTTTCTTTTTTGAAAGGGGTGGCAGACCCTATCAGATGCAGCCTTTTATTCTCCCTGGCTTCTCCTTTATTGAGACCTCTATTTACATGCAGGTTTTGTGGCCATTTGTGATTTGCTAGTATTCATTTGTAGTTTGTGATTCCTTTTGTTATGAACTTTGCCCGAGTTTTCTTATTTCTCTAGTTCCTTTAGATAGAATAAATGCTTTTCTTTGAATGCACAAGGATATTAAACTACAAAGGGCAAAATATCGTTGTGAAAGATATAGATAGGGCTGGTGATAACCAATTTCTATATGGGGACAGTCCCTGGCATTGCCCAGGTACCTAGTGGTACTCAAGCCCTGTGCTGGAGGCCCCTTTTGGCCCTGCAGTGTGTGGTGTCAGGAAGTGTTGGGAATGAGCCCAGGCCTCCCATGTGCAAGGCATGTTCTCTACTACTGGATCCATTTCTCCAACGCAAGAACCCATTTTTTTATTTTACCTGTTAGTCAACATTTTTTTTTGACAGGGGTTGGGGTGGTATTTAGGTTTGGGGATCATATCCAGTATTGATTAAGGTTTATTACTACGATTTTTAAATTAAATCACCATGAGATACACTGTTAGAAAGCTGTTCATGGTCCAGTTTCAGTCATACAATGTTCTGACCCCCATCCCTCCACCAGTGTAGATTTCCCACCACCAGTGTCCTCCAGTTTCTTACTGCCACCCTCAACTCCCAGCCTACCTCTATTGTAGACAGTTTTCCTCTATCTCTCTCTCACACACACACACACTATAGTTTGCAATATAAATATTGAAAGGTAATCGTATTTGTTCCTTTACCTACTTTTAGCACTCAGTTATTATCCGAGTAATCATTTACAACTATCCTTGTCATAGTGGATTCTTCTCTATCCCAACTCTAAGTACTTTCCTAAAGGGATCACTCCTAGCAGTGCTCACGATGTTGTGCTTCCATATATGGTGCTAGAGATCAAACTGGGGTTGGTTGTGTTCAAGGCCACTTTTTTTTAATATTTCTTGACCCTCAAAAATTCTAAAATTTTAAATACGGCGCTAGAGCTGAAGTTAAATTTTTAACTGGATGGTGGTTTGCAGTTCGGAAGCATCTCTGTATCATGTTGGCTCTCTTCCAAAATTTATTTGTGAGTCTCTGGATCATGGTCATTAATGAGCTTAAAAAGGTCACTACTTTTTTTCTATTTTAAGGAGCAAACAATGAATTCCTGAGCTGGAGACTTCCTCCAGTCAGGAAGTGAGAGAAGTACAGAACAGAGCTACTTCTAAATTTACTCAATAACAGGTTGAGCATTTTAATTAATTATTTTTTGAGAGAAGGTGGGATTGCCAAGAATAGAAATCATTACTTCATACATTGCAAGCATGTATATCATGCATATATACACATGTATATCACTGAGTAACAACTAGGCTGGTAGTACAATATGAGGACCTGAGATAATTCAGACCTGTTTTGTGGACCATGTGGTATCAGGGATTGAACTGGGGTTGGGCACATATAAGGCATGCACCTTAACGTCTACTGTCCATCTGTCCCCCATCTAATCTTTTAAATTGCAATAAAATACAGCTTTAAAAAATTCCAGAATATACCTATTTCTTATATAATAATTAAAAAATACAAATTAGTCAAATGCATATCACCCATAGTTTCAGGAATCACATATATACCACTGATATCTATTTATATCTCTATCTATCTATCTATCTATTACTCTTCTTACACATTTCATCCCATCTAACTTATTTCCAGACATCTTGGAAAATTTTAATTATCAATAACAAAGTATATTTTGAAAAAGTTGGAAGACTGACCAAAAGTTTAAACGCTTCTATTCATGCCAGTAGTCAAAGGTAAGACTTCCGGGTCTTCTCTTAGTTGAGGGATGTTTTTGGTTTCAGGGAACCAGGGGAAGAAACGTAAGTGAATTTTGGGTAAGTGGATATCAGGTTGACTAAACGGATTCTCCTGGTAAGAGAAGCAGAGAACTCCTGGAACTGGAGGAAGCATTCAGGGAACTAGGACTAGACCCAGACTCTGCACCTTTTTGTGAACTCAGTCCACAGTAATGTGTTTATTTTCTTCTTAAACTGACTTAATCTTTCTTTCCTAGTGACTCAAATCTTTTCTTCCTGATATTTCTGCTTACCTTTTTAGGTTCCCTATTAGAGAGCCTGGCAAGCTATGGAGAGTATCCTGACCACATGAAAGAGCCTAGGAAAATCCCCGAGGTGTATTTGATAAGCCAACAACAGTAACAATAAGTCTCACAATGGAGACATTACTGGCGCCCGCTTGAGAAAATTCTCTGCTTGGGAGGACAGTGCTACAATGCTGTAGTAGATCAGTAACATGTTGTTACAGGTTGAGCATTGTGTGCTAATATATATATATATATATATATATATAATTATTTTTTTATCAAGATCGGTTGCCTTCTACCTTACATCCATCAAATGTGGTGTGCTACTCTTGGTATATCAGTGGCACACAGTATGAAATGCCCAGAAATTCTAAAATTTTAAATACGGCGCTAGAGCTGAAGTTAAATTTTTAACTGGATGGTGGTTTGCAGTTCGGAAGCATCTCTGTATCATGTTGGCTCTCTTCCAAAATTTATTTGTGAGTCTCTGGATCATGGTCATTAATGAGCTTAAAAAGGTCACTACTTTTTTTCTATTTTAAGGAGCAAACAATGAATTCCTGAGCTGGAGACTTCCTCCAGTCAGGAAGTGAGAGAAGTACAGAACAGAGCCACTTCTAAATTTACTCAATAACACTAAAATTTAAACCACAAGAAAATCTCAAAAATAAACTATTCCTAAGTGTAGTCTATTTTGGTGTATAATTTTGCCTTTCAACTAAGTGAAACTGACTGAAATTAGTTAACACATAACTTTATTTTAAAGCTATATAAGTCTAAACTCTCCTTCCCGCCCCCCCCCCCTACCATTTTTTAAATGACAATGCCTCCCATGAAACTCCAAACAGGCTTGAATTTATAAATAGCAAATTTCATGGATTGTCCTAGAAGCTCTTCTCAGACTGTCATCCCCTTTTATTTTCTTCGAATTCAAGTTTTTCTGTAGAGTTTAGTTCTGGGAAGCCCTGTTTTCCAAAAGTTACCACAAAATAATATTTACTTATGTATTTCAACAGAGAATTCCTCAGAGTATATATTTTTCTCCATTAGAACACTAAACATCAAAGTTGAGTCTTAATCCAGTAAAGCTGGAATCATTAAAGTTTCGTCGATTCGTCGATTGCCTCGAGCAGGCCCCAGTAATGTCTCCTTCATCCTGACCCTGAGGTTATATTCAAGGCTCTTTAGGAGAATGAGACCCATCATTGTTACTGGTATTTGGCATATTGGGTGCACCACGGGGAGTTTGCCAGACTCTGCCGTGTGGGCAGGCTACATTCGGTAGCCTGCCAGTTTGTCAAAGTAGGAATGAGATGTCATAATAAGATGTCGAGCGGCCGCAAATCAGGCTGCGCGGTTCCAGGAGCTGGTTTTTATAGTCTCAGAGTCTTGGCCGCTGATGGGATTACACGGCGCCAGGGGGCCAGTTGGTGGGTGTGACCCCCGCCTACTGGAATTTGGAGGATCTGGGTGGAGGATGCTCGACTCCAATCCGAGTAGGCTTGGAGATCTCGGCCCCAGAACCCACGTGGCTTTGTCCCTCTGCCGGTACCTTCAGGTGTGTGGAGAGTGGTCTCAGCATGGTGGTGGCTGGTCCTGGAGGTCTTCGGCTGCCGGGGCCCTGGCCAGGGCGGGGAGGAAAGCTCAACCCGCTCCCCTCCAAGGGGCTCCGGCGAGGAATAGCCAGGCGCGGGGGCAGAAGACTGCGCTCTTCTCCACCGGGAGCTGGTTTTTATAGTCTCAGAGTCTTGGCCGCTGATGGGATTACATGGCGCCAGGGGGCCAGTTGGTGGGTGTTGGTTTAAGTTGCCAAAAAAGTTTAAGTTGCCAAAAACCTGACGTGATTCTAAATATTTTAAACATTTTGGTCTACTTTCCTTTCTTCAATCTAAATTAGAAGCTACTGATATTCATGACTTCACAGTCTGAGCTTTATTAATGATGCAGCTTTCCTTGAGGGCTTCTACTTCTGCTTTCAATCTCGCTCTAACTTTCTAGCCTTTACACACAGAAAATTGGACAAACTGACGGCTCACATGTGCAAACTCACATGCACACACATGCATACTCACAGTCTGTTGATTGAGTTTGCTGCTTCTCTGATCCCTCCCCACTCCAAATGGCCAGAAGACTTGAAGGTAGACCAAGAAAGATAGGGTGTTCCCCAGGGCAAGTGGAGCCCTATTGGCCTACTGAGACCATCCAGTGTCCCTTCAGACTCCCCCCCACCTTCAAATGCCCCTCTGCCCTGTCTGTCTCTTAGGGAAACAGGTCATGAAAGAGCTCTCTTGGCATCAAGTTGGCAAAGATAAATCATGAACAAGTAATTACTAAACCAAGACAGTGGTACATAAGCATTCTCAGCTTTTCTAGTTCTGAGCGAGGCATTTTCTCAGCAAACCAGGAGTCTCAAGGTGGCGGTCTTTCTGCAGCTTAAGTTGCAAAGGTGGAGGGGCTGCAGCCTGCTGAAGAGGAAGGAGGGCGGTGGGCACCACCGACAATAGGGAGGCAGGGAGAAGGTGGGAAGGGGGAGTATACCAGGGATATTGGTGCTTGGAAATGTGCACTGGTGGAGGGATTGGTGTTTGATCATTGTGTGATTCTAACCCAAACATGAAAGCTTGTACCTATCTCATGGTGATTCAATAAAATTTAAAAAAAGACACCTCTCTCTTTAGAGAGAGAAAGCCAAAAAGTATTTCTCTTATCTCATGTCTCAGATTAGCTCATTTTTACCCTATTTCTTGGGTCTAAATCAGTGTTTCAGACATCTTATTACCTCATTCCTACTTTGGACAAACTTGCAGGCTATCCGAATGTAGCCTGCCCACAGGGCAGAGTCTGGCAAACTCCCCGTGGCCTACCAAATATGCCAAATACCAGTAACAATGATGGGTCTCATTCTCCTAAAGAGCCGTGAATATAATCTCAGGGCTAGGATGAAAGAGACGTTACTGGGGCCTGCTCGAGGCAATCGACGATTAACAGGATGATGAAATGAAAAAATGAAAATGAAAATCAGTGTTTCAAAAAAAACAAACTCAAAATCTCAAAAGCCCAAGTGTTGGAATTTTCTGTATTAGCCCTTTAAGTCCATATATTTTGAGAATAAGAAGTGTAAAGTAAGAATTTCTCAATGTTCCTTGGGCAGGGAGGGCTTTCACTCGCCCCCCTTGGGGTGCCCCTAATGAAACAGCCTGGCTCAGAGTCTGGTGGCATGGCTATGTCAGGTGTCATGTTACTCCCTTCCAGGAGAAAAAGCTGGGACCAAGCCCTGGTAATTGAAAGCCTCCAACCCAACTGCCACCACACTCAAGGCTGCTCCCCACATGCTCAGGCTGACTAGTGAACATATTCCTGGACCACGCGACACATCATAAGACACTCTCTACCCATTCTCCATAAGTACCACATCACATTTGATGGGTGCCTACAAATAGTAGGCAAAAAATCATTTTGGAAAATATATATATGCATATATATATATATTTTCTGATATATAAACAAAAGCTCATATAACTGACCCTTTAATAACATGTTAGTGATATCCTAAAGTATGTTTTAATGGCTCCTGCCAAAATAGAACAATCTTCACACTGTTTCCTCTTTGGAGACATTCTTGTAGCATTTTCAGTGGTTTTTCAAAACAGACAATACAAAATATATTATTTCAGTTGTGTTTTGGGCTGGAGCAATAGCAAAGCAGGTAGGGCATTTGCCTTGCATACAACTGGCCCGGCCAAGCAGGGTTCGATTCCTTCGCCCCTCTCGGAGAGGCTGGCAAGTTACCGAGAGTATCTCGCCCTCACAGGTGAGATCGAGTATGATATATATTCAATATGCCAGACACAGTAACAACAAGTCTCATGATGGAGACGTTACTGGGCCTGCCGCTTGAGCAAATCCATGAACAACTGGAGGACCGTGACCCTGTTTTGGGACAGGGACTGGGGCTTGGGATGGAAACATCCCAAATTGGGTGGTGGGATGGTGTAATGGTGCTAGAATTGGTGTTTGAATATGAAATATAATCATTTATTGTGAACTACCTTATAAAATTTTAAAAAATTGATTGTTTTTTGCTTTTTTTTTTTGGGGTCACACCCGGCGATGCTCAGGGATTACTCCTGGCTCATGCACTCCGGAATTACTCCTGGCGGTGTTCGAGGGACTATATGGGATGCTGGGAATCGAACCCGGGTAGGCTATGTTGGCTGCGTTCAAGGCAAACACACTACCCACTGTGCTATGGCTCCAGGCCCAAACATTTAAAAAAAAAAAGAATTTCTCAGCGTTCCGTGTAGGAACCAGTCAGCTAACAAGTTTCAGAGAAATGACTAAAGCAACTTGGATGATGCCAACAGAGAGGAGGATTTCTGGTTCACCCACATCCTGAAAAGGACTCAGAATCCAAACCCTCCCTGGGAGAGGAGCTAGGGGATTTCCTGGAAGTCTGTCCAGGTAAGAAGCTGTTAGGGAAGGTACCTGTTGTCAGTGAATCCCACTGTTCCCTTGCCCGCCTGGCCAACTTCTCGTGGAGTCTGTGGGCTGCTAAGGAAGGCTGGTACCCTTAGACAGTGGTTGGGGTGCTATTTGGGTTTGGGGATCATATCCAGTATTGATTAAGGTTTTCTACTATGATTTTTAAATTAAATCACCATGAGATACACAGTTATAAAGCAGTTCATGATCCAATTTCAGTCATACAATGTTCTGAACCCCATCCCTCCACCAGTGCACATTTCCACCACCAGTGTCCCCAGTTTCTTCCCGCCACCCGCAACTACCAGCCTACCTCTATTGCAGACAGTTTTACTCTCTCTCTCTCTCTCTCTCTCTCTCACACACACACACACACACACACACACACATTGTGGTTTGCAATATAAATATTGAGAGGTTATCGAATTTGTTCCTTTTCCTACTTTTAGCACTCAGTTCTTATCCGAGTAATCATTTAAAACTATTGCTGTCATAGTGGATCCTTCTCTATCCCAACTCTAGGTACTTTCCTCAAGGGATCACTCCTAGCAGTGTGCACAATGTTGTGCTTCCATATATGGTGCTAGGGATCAAACTGGGGTTGGTTGTGTTCAAGGCAAGTGCCCTAACACTTTTTTTTAAATATGTCTGGCCCCTCAACTTTTTAATTAATTATTTTTTGAGAGAAGATGGGATTGCCAATGATAGAACTCCGTACCTCTACACTGCAAGCATGTATATCATGCATATATACTCATGTATATCACTGAGTAACAAGTAGGCTGGTAGTACAATATGAGGACCTGAGATAATTCAGCCTTGCTTTGGGGACCATGTGGTATCAGGGATCGAACGGGGGTTGGGCACATATAAGGCATGCACCTTAATGTCTACTGTCCCTCTGACCCCCATCTAATCTTTTAAATAGCAATAAAATACAGCTTTACAAAATTCTAGCATATACCTATTTCTTATATAACAATTAAAAACTACAAATTATTCAAAGGCATATCATGTTTTGTTTTGTTTTTCTTTTTGGGTAACACCCAGTGATGCTCAGGGATTACTCCTGGCTCATGAACTCAGGAATTAATCCTCGCGGTGCTCAGAGGATCATATGGGTTGCTGGGAATCGAACCCGGGTAGGCCATGTTCGCTGCATACAACGCAAATGCCCTACCCACTGTGCTATCGCTCCAGGCCCAAAAATTTTTAAAAAGGAAAAGAATTTCTCATTCTTGCGTGTAGAATCCTGTCAGTTAACAAGTTTCAGAGAAATGACCAAAGCAACTTGGATGATGCCAACAGAGAGGAGGAGTTCTGTTTCTCTTGCCACTAAAAAACAAACTGTCAAGGACCCCTTATGCTTTCTTCCAGGGAAGCTATTAACCCCTTGCTTCCTGGGGAATGGAAATCTTGGTAAAATAACGGTGAGTTTCTGAGGATAGGTAAGAAAGACGAGTAACTCCAAAATATTTCCTCCCAGCCATCTAAGACAGAAAAGTTGCTCACTCCTCCACACGCAGAGTAATATGAAAAGAAAGTCTCAGCTCACCAGATGAAGAGGGGTAACAGGAAAGAGAAAAAGATGGTAAGCAGGAAAATGAATACCAGATCCTTGGGAATTCCCCAAAAGAAAAAGATAAACACTACACATGGGTGACTGATTAACCCTTCCCCACACTGAGTAGGTAGGTGATCAGTCTCTCCCAGGCCCCTGAGTGAGAACCATTGTGAAAGCACTGCTCAGAACAGGCAGCACTCTGTGGGCCGCTTGGGGCCAGGCCTGGCACCTGAGAATCAACTCCATCCAGAAGGGAAACTCACTCCCCACATTCTGAAAAGGACTCAGAATCCAAACTCTCTCTGGGAGAGGAGCTAAGGGCTTTCTTGGAAGTCTGTCCAGGTAAGAAGGTGTTAAGGAAGGTACCTGTTGTCAGTAAATCTCATTGATCCCTTGCCCACCTGGCCAACTTCTCCTGGAGTCTGTGGGCTGCTTAGGAAGGCTGGTACCCTTAGAGACCTTCTATTAGGATCCAGGTTTCATTTCAGCCACAAAGCCAGGAATTCCAAGTTGTCTTAGTATCATACCAGGGCCTTCAAATGTAACAGTTCGATTAATCCATCACAGCAAAACAAACTTTAGGACATTAAGCAATGAGAGTTAATATTTCATGTCAAGACTGACCGCAACCAGGCAATCTTCTGGAACTGTAGCCAGACAGGGGCACTGAGCACTTGACATAGGAACATTCCTGAAACCACTCACTGGGGGCAAAGAGAAAAGGAGCAAATAAATGGGGCTTCTCAATTGGTTGTGTTGTGACAATACACTAAGTTACACTGAAGCAGGAGGGGTCTTATTTGTGGTTCCTGTTGCTCGAAACCTTTGTTATGGACACATTGTTTTAGGTCCCATAGAGACATCTATTGATTGACTAATTGTTTCTGTGACCCTTGCCTACTTCTCCACCCGGGTAACAGGTGGGTTTGGGTCCTGCTGCTCCATTCTGAACCAAGACTTATTACTGATGACCTATTCTTCTCTGCTAGGTTCCTAGAATGAGCCACTCAGAGTTCCTGCCTCTGGCTGTCTCCTGGTTGCCTTTGCTTAGCTCCCGCTCACATTTCTAACTTTGCTGTCACTATAGCAATACATCATGAGAAGGTATTTCTTAATTCAAGTGGTACAGCAGAAACAGAGCAAAAGTACAATTTAACCCTTACATATCAAAGCAGTCTGAGACACCAATGGGAACAGTACATCACTGCTCAGACCACCTTGAACCCAGAGTTAAACCAAAAACTCACATGAAGCACTATTAATAATGAAAAAAATTAAAAAATTTCACCATTCTTTGGACAGAGACAGAAGCCCAGAACACTTCTCAAGTGCTTCATAAATTCTGACACTGACTGACATGACCTAAAGCAACAAAATGCTCTTTATAACCACTGAACTACTAAAGCATCACAAGTGTCATTGACCCTACAAAAGACTGAGGGGAGAAACAATAAGTAATTGAACAGAAGAGGTAAAGAATACAATAGTAGGACTCAGCATTAGAATGGAACAAGCCAAAATTGAATCAGTGACACACATGGCAGTGGGTGGGGGGAGTTTGATTCTGCCAGAAGTTCAACCTGTACCTTCAGGGAGAGAGCATCAGCAGCCTGCTGGTGTCTTCAATGCTGCGGTGCCTTTGGTTGGACCCCAACAACTTGGGCCAAGTTTACCCGGAAAGTAAACCGACAAAAGTTACATATGTGGGAGCCACACAGACAAACGACCGCTGGCTCAGCTATAAAGACTCATTTATTGGCCTTATTTTCAGAGAACCATAAATTTCGAAAGAGAACAAAACCTATAGTTAAGGCCAGTGGTGCACTGTGGGAGAGCAGTTGTGCCCTGTATGGCATATGCCAATTTCTCTGGAAAAGATGGAAACAAGGGCCATGAACCAGAGACACAAAAGAGTCTCGAACAGAGCAGCTCACTGCAGAGATGCCTCCAGAATTCAAGCAGACCAACTTCACTGACATGCCCAGATTTGGTGGGGGCGGAAGGCAATGTCCCTCCACCTGCCCCCTAACCCCCACCTCCCTGGAGGTTGCCAACTTTCAGAACCCAGAGAGAAGTGCAGATAAGCGGGTTCAGAGACAACAAACTCCTTGCGTCAAGGGATAGGGGATGGTAGGGTCCCTCTCTTCCCCCATCCCCATAGGACCCTGGATGTCATGCCCACAAACTGCCTCTGTCTGCTACTTAAGCTTCTTAATGGCCATGATCCAGACACACAAATGAATCTCGAATCGAGCAGCTTGCTGCAGAGATTTTACACACCCTAGTTATCTAGAATGTTAGAATTCCAAGAGCACGCTAAGGCTCTTGTGACCAGGAGACATCTTATGTGAATCACAACAAGCAATTCAAAAGGGAGCAGAGGGGAGATTGTCTGCCATAGAGGCAGAGGGAGGGGTGGGAAGGTGGGGATACTGGGGACATTGGTGGTGGAAGATGTGCATTGGTGGAGGGATGGGTGTTTGATCCTTGTATGACTGAAACTCAAACAGGGAAGCTTTGTAACTGTCTCACAGTGATTCAATAATTTTTTTTCAAAAGACAGTACACATGTCCTCATCAATAAGCAAGAGATGGAGACCAGAAATATAGCAAACCAGGTAGGGCACTTCCTTGCACATGACTGATCTGTTAGATCCCTTGTTCCCCATGTGGTCTGCTTAGCCAGCCAGGATTGTTCTCTGCATGCAGAGCCAGGATAAGCCCAGAGCACCAGTGGATGTGGCCCACAAACAAATAAAAAAGAGGTCTAGAAAAGAAAATTTTTAAATAAATAATGTAAGCTATTTAACTAACAACAGAAGAGAAAAATCACTGAATTATAGAATTTCTAGAAGGGCAGTAAAGAAACAAATGCAATAGTGCAGTGGTTAACGTACTTTCTTGCATGACGCTGACTTGGATCCAATATTCAATATCACCCAGAATCCTCCAAGTCCCACCAGGAGTGATCTCTGTGTACAGAGCCAGGAGTAAGCCCTGAGCACTGCTGGTGTAGACCACAAACGAAAATGAAAATGAAAAAAAAAATCAGTAAAAAACCTACCCAAGCAAAAGTACAGGTCCAAAATGGATTCACTAACACACAGCCAAGACAAATTAGATCCTCAGCACCCACATGTTTTCCCAAGCCCCCTGGGTGTCACTCACAATCACTGAGCCAGCAGTAAGAGCTGAGCTCCTCTGGGAGTGATGCAGAAAAACAATAACCTAGAAATCAAGCTAATATTCACAACAAATGTAAAAAACTACGTGAGTTTTATCGGTCATTTTGCAAAGGAAAAGCAAAGGAACCCCAGAAATTGGAAAATACTACATGTTTATGGGCATGAAAAATTAACATTGCCCAAATGATAATACCTAAATTATACATATTTAATGCAGTTGTTCAAGATTCTGATGACATTCATCAACAATTTAGAAAAACTTTTAGTGAAATTAATACAGAATCATAAAACTCCCTGAGAAGTAAAAGCAATTTTAAGAAAAAAGGAGGGAAGTATTGCATTTCCTGGCTTAATATTGTACTATAGTAAATTTTCTCATTATAGGATGTATGGTTGTCAGTGAGACCCCAGAAATACCCAAAAGGGCCATGGGTGAAAACTAGTTAACTGGAGGTGGTGGTGGTGGGGATAGGCTAAGACTATATGGTTAACCAATAAGATAGGAAGATATTGGAAGAATCAAGATTGGAAGGGGGCACATTAAAGATAAGGTCAGAAGCAACGTTGCACAATATAGAAATCAAAATTATGATCTGTTGAAAAAAAAAGCAAACTCTCAGGGCCATGGGGTAGAATTGACAGCACACAGATATAACTCACATATTTATTGAAAAATCTATGACAAAGTTGCTAGATACATAAAGTGGGGCAGGCAAGTCCTCTTCAACTAACATGTGGGGAAAACTGGAAAATAAAATGTAAAAAAAGAGAAGGAAATACGTATCTCATATCCACCCAAAGTTAATTCAAAGTGGATTATAGACTTTGATATTGGACCATAATCCATACAATATATTTTTGAAAGCATATACAGACCTGTCTAGGAAAGGAACCTCATAGGTGTGTGCAATGGTTTGATTTCACTGGTAAAAGAAATAAAAATACAAAGGGGATTAAAACAAATGTACAAATGAGTACAGTACAAATGAAACTTGAGATAAAATTTTAAAATTGCCCTACTGCGTGGGAGAAAATATTTTCAAACATATAATAAATAAAGGACCAATATCAAGATGTATAAAGCATGCAAATGCTCAACACAACCCAAATCATCACATCAAATAGGAGAGAAGTGAGACCCATCCACAAAAAACACATACAAATGATCAATAAGTGTATGAAAACATGTTCAGTATCAACTATTATGAGGATATTGCAAATCAAAACAATGAGATATTATCACCCACCAGTGAAAATGGCATATGTCACAAAGAGTAGAAACAACTACTGTTGGCAGGAATGTAAAAAAGGAAACCTCACTGGGAAACTGAACTTGTTCAACTTCTAGGGAAAACACTCCAGAGATTTCACCAAAACAATAAAAATATAATTTCCATATGTTTCAGAGATTTCACTTGTTGGCATTGTCCCACTAAAAACAGAAAATATTAATTTGAAAAATATATGAATACCTGTGTTCATCGAAGCACTAATTAGATTAGCCAGGATATGGAGACAACCCAAACATCAATGATGGATGAATAAAGAAGTTAGGACACACGTGCACACATGCAGATGTACACAATGGAATTTTACTAAGCTATTACAAAATAATGAAATCTCTGACTGGAGCTGGAATAAGTCAGAGGGATTAAGACAAAAGCCTTAATTTCAATAAGTAAGTTAGTTGAAATAAGTAAGAGAGATTAAGACAAAACTCACACAATCTCTCTCGTGTGTGATATTGGGAGTCAGAAAACAAGGAAAGAGAGAGTGTCAAATATGGCAACCCCTTGGTCTTGAATTCCAAACCTGAGATTACCATGCACTTGGGGGAGGAGTGGGATAAAACAAGACGTGAAGCTGGAAGTAGCACATGGATAGTGGTGGAAAGTCTTGTGCATTTTGGTGGGATGAACTGCAATAACAGTAATAATAAATACTGTTCCCCCAACAAAGCAGTGGTTAGAACTGTTGGTTATTAATTCTAAGTTAACAGGGAAGGCACACATGACTTGCAAAGATTAACGTTAGACCTGTCACTCATCATCCTCATTTAGGAGGACTTGAAATGCTACCGACTGAAGTAGTGATGGTTTGCAATGAGAAAAATTCTCTCTTGCTTTCACATGACTCAAACTATGCACACAGGTTTATTAATTTAACCATCTTAGACATCCATAAAGCCCTTTGGTGTTCAACCCACTTGGGAACTAGATGGCAGTGGGTGCTGGTCTCCTGGTGTATTTAGGGCTCATTCAAGCCCGGAATGGGTGGAAGGGAACACAACAATCTATCTGGGTCTCCACCTATAGAGTCGGAGTGCAAACAACCCAGAGCACAACCAACACAGCAGAGTCAGAGAATCAGAAGTCAAATTCAAAGCAATGAAGGAAAAATATACATGCATACTTATTTACTATACATATATAAAGCAATCAAAGCATCACAATCTTCCTAAGTGCACATGGGATATTTGCTAGGACTGATCATTTGTTAGACCACAAAAATTTTCTTAGAAATTTCAAGAAGATCTAAAACATGCCAAGTAACAAATGTGAACACAATTGCAAAAAAGTAAAAATTAATCATAAAGAAAAATTAGAACTACATATATGCAGGAAAATAAAAAAAACTCTGAACAGCCAATGGTAGGAGAATGAAAGTTAAGTGGAAATTAGAGGGGGAAAAATGAGACAAATAAAAAAGGAAACACATCTTTCTAAAACACGTGACATGCTGCAGAGTTAAGAGAAATTTCACAGCACTGAAGGCCTACGTCAAGGCCTGGCAGCCAAAACCCTCCAGAATTCAACCACTGCCATGGTCACGGCTGCTCTTCACATGTTCAAGCAGAGCCTCACCCATGACCGAACCTATTCCTCAACCTTGCGCCTGCATTTCATACCTGACACAACCCATCTTCCAAGGGTGTCACACCACATTTGATGAAGGCAACCAATTCTCTAGGGAAATATATCTTTACATATATATATATATATATATATATATATATGTATATCACTGTTACTGTCCTCCCATTGTTCATGGATTTGCTCCAGCAGCCCAGTAACGTCTCCATTTTGTGACTTGTTGTTACTTTCTTTGGCATATCGAATAAATCACGGGTAGCTTGCCAGGCTTTGCCTTGAGGGCGAGATACTCTCAGTAGCTTGCAGAGTCTTTGAGAGGGACGAAGGAAGTGAACTCGGGTTGGTCGCATGCAAGGCAAACGCCCTAGGGCTGTGCTATTGCTCCAGCCCAATATCTATGCACAAAGGACTGAACCTTTAACAACATGCTCATAATCTCTTATAGAAGGGTTTAGTGGTTAATGCGTGAAATACAACAATCTTCACACACTTTTCTCTAAAGAAACATTTTGGAGCATTTTTAGCATTTTATTCATAACAAATAATGCAAAATAAATTATTTTCATTCTGCTACAGGGCAGGGGTTGGGGTTTGGGATGAAAACATCCGAAATATGGTAGTGGGAATGTGTAATGGTGTTGGGATTGGCGATCAAATATAAAATGTAATCAAATATTTTGAACTACTATATAAAAATAAAATTAAAACTAAGAAATAAGAAAAATCTCAAATGAAAGGAAAAATTAGCCAATTCACCACTTAGTTCTGGAAGAATAAACAAAATTGACAACAAAAAAATATCCAAAGATGAATAGCCTAAGTTGGAGTGTGGGCTGGATACTCTCAGTAGATTACCGGACTCTCTGAATTATATAAATATAATACATATTTGTATAATATATAAATGTAATATATGTAATATTTATATATTTACTTGTGGGCTGGAGCGATAGCACAGCGGTAGGGTATTTGCCTTGCAGGCAGCCAACATGGCCGACCCGAGTTCGATTCTTCCACTCCTCTCGGAGAGCCCGGCAAGCTACCGAGAGTATCTCGTCTGCACGGCAGAGCCTGGCAAGTTACCCGGGATGTATTCGATATGCCAAATACAGTAAAAACAAAGTGTCCATTGGAGACGTTAGTGGGCCCGCTTGAGCAAGTCGATGATCAACGGGAGAGCCTTTACTTACTTTACTTATCATTTGTTGCCTACTGTCTGAAACCCATCAAATATGGTGTGGGAATGATGGAAAATGGGTAGGGATGTGGCCAGGAATATGTTCACTCATATGTGAGGCTCGGCCCAAGTGTGTGGAAAGCAGCATGGAGTGTGGCGGCAGTTGGGGAGTGGAGCAAGAATATAGGTTCCAAAAGACCTAGTGATTTCACATTTGCATGTTCCCACCAAAACCCCTTAATAGAAAAATCAAAATGATATATGCACTCCTATATTCACTGCCATGCTAAGTACAATACTCAGGAAAACCCCAAATGGACACATAAACAGATAAAGTTGTAGTATAAACATGCACAACAGAACACTACTCAGCTACAAGAAAAGGTAAAATCTTGCAGACTCCTGCAAATTGGATGGATGGAGGGCATCCTGACAAGCAAAAGAATTCAGAGAAAGGACAAATATTGTAGGATCTCAGCGTGCTATATAAACAAAGGAAAGTAATTAAAAACTCCTGAATGAAAAGATGTCTTGACTTTTGATTACAAAACAAAACCTCAGTCAAGGAAGAAGCAACTGAAAGTGATCTGAGGACAATGGTGGGGAAAGGCACCCAGGTGGAGAGTTCCTGATGACAACATATATGACCTTAGTTGTGCGATGCACATATAACATGCAGAAAACCACATCCCATGACCACTACACATGTGCCTAACTTTGCAAACACATCAACACTGGACCTTCACAACTCAGGGTGAAGAACACCCCTCATTCTGTTCCCTGGGAAAGAATCCATAAGAGCTTCCATGACTCGCTACTCCCAGGAGAGATTGGACACACTCAATAAGCTGCTGCCTTGTCTGCCCAGTACACCATCCTCCTTCGCTCTGGAATTTCTTAAGATTCTTTCCAATTGCACTTTGCTCTCCCCTTTCTAAAGCAGATATTTCTCATCCTAACAAATTCTTCGTGGGATGAAGGAAACTGAATTAGTGTAACCATGATACCAGAATCACCACCACCACCACCACCACAGGTTCCTCATATTTAATGGGTCATCAAGCTCAGCTTGATCTGCTGGGCCCAAAATTTCACTAGCTGCTTCCTGAAGTAAACAATCTGAAATCCCTGTCTCTGTCATCTGGCCATACTACTGCTTTCTTGGAACTGGTAATCACCATACTTAAACTCAAACAGATCTGGGATTGCAGCATTACACCCATGTACTTGTGAGCTGACAATGGCTGGACACCTCTCCCTGGTCTCTATAAATGAAGTGTCTGTGTCCAAAAATACTACAGATGATGAACACACATTTAAGAGGTTTTTAAGGCATTACAATATACAAAAACATAGTTTCACTGTCAGTTTTGTAAGCTCAACTGAACCTTACACACCTCTGTCGATATTTGCTTAATTCTTGCATCTCCTGCCAACCAGGCTACCAATTGCACAACAATTGGATGTCAGATTATGATTGTTTCAATATTTTAAGTCACGAAAACTGTTTCATTTATTGATGAGGGAATAGTGATGGAACCTAATTATTGGTTTCTAAAACGCTTTGGGAAACAAAGGTGAAGCTTTTCTATGTATGTATTTTCTATGTATGTCAGAGCTTCCCATTTTCCCCATTTAGGAGTGACCTGACTTTTTTCATGTTCAAGGGCTAAAGTTTTCAATAAGGAAAAACTTTGTGTTTGCTTTTGCATCCTACACAAAAGTTCCACATGTAGGGCTTTGTTTGCTCTTGCTGTTTTATTACTGTTGTATTTTGGGATTCTTTTGTTTTGGTTTGAAGCCACACTGGCTGTGCTGAGGAATTCCTTTGCACTCAGGAATTACTCTGGCGGTACTCAGGGTACCATCTGGGATGAAGAGGATGGAAGCCAGGTTGGCCATATGCAAGGTAATGGCCCTCCCCCGCTGCACATTCGCTCCGACCCCAAGTAGCAGTCTGAATAGTCCCAGGAGTCCTTTACCACCCTAGCTCTCAGCGTCCAGATCCGGAACCGATCTGGCGCAGGTGTGCGGCGCTGCCACAGCCTGGGGGATACGCGCCCCCGAGACAGCTGGACAGTGCCACATACCCCTCTCTTGAGCCTGACATAGGCGTGGGTGCGACTATCCCAAAGAGGAATCATTACTCCCATAGCTTGTAGGACGTTGGCAGTTGCAGACCCCGCGAGAGATGCAGGTGCGCGTGCGTGTCCGTTATCTCTAACTGCTTAGAACTGAGCCACGACAGCCCCAGTGCGCGCGCACCTACAGGCTGCAGTGGTGCAAATGTCGGCCAGTCATGCACGAGATTGGTGGCTTTTCAGGCATAACAAGGATTCAGTTAGGGACTGCAGAAGTTCATGCTGTGTGGATGGAGTCTCCTGAACAAGAGAGAAGCCGTTTGACCAATATAAAGAAATCACTACACATGCCAGCTGGTAGAACGTACATGTACTTTTAACCAGAGTGGAAATCAGTTATGAGTTCATAAAAAGGAGATCCTTAGGGTTTTCAGTTCATAGTACATGTCTAGAAATATGTTAACAACAGAAAACCAGTTTGGTGTGGGAGAGAACATTGTACTTACAAGGCGAAGTTGAAGGGAACACCCAGCCATGCATTAAAAACACATCATTGAGCCTCTGGCAAAACTTAGCTTTGAACCACTAAAGATATTCCTCGACTCAACATTATATTTAGGAGGCAAATCATCCATAAAATGTATTGCAAATGCAAAGAAGTAAGTTTGAGCTTCGTAGCTGTTTTAACATGAAACTTCATGGCTATTCCAGGAGGGATAAGAGATTCCAGTAGAAAGAAACATTGAAAAAGCTAGTCAAACATGTTAGACAATTCTACATTACTTTCATTCCTAGGGATTGGACCCTAATGAAGGATTAGCAAAACAAACAAACAAAAAAGCAAAACCCACTGTGTTTGCTTGGGAAAACTCCTTTTAGTTTTTGACCTCCATGGGTTCACAAGTCACAAATGACTGAATATTGCAAACACAGAGTAGACCCTGTTGAAGGAGGTCAACAGGAAGAGAGGAAGGAGAGAGATTTGAGGGGCACACAACTAGACTGGTGGATAAAGTATTGAGATACAGCGAAGACCAAGCCAACCTGTGTGCTGAGAATCGGGAAACTTTGTCTTAGTGGCTGGAAGAGGCCATGTGAGCTGCTCTGCCATTGAGCAGTTTGAAGGAAAGTTATGGTTCTGGCCGTCCAATCAGAGCCCTTCATGGAATGTTTCCCCAGCCAGGCCCTCCTGGCCCTCTCCTCCCCCACTGCAGAATGTCTTGGGCCCAAGATTCTGAGGTTTGAATTCAAACTTCACCCTCAACCACTCGGATCCTGAGCGTCTGCGTGAGCAGTTCACTCTCTGATCCTGGTCCTGATTTTTGCCGTTGTGAAGGCTGATAAACTGCAGTGGCCTCTGGCCACGTCTATGGCGATGGCGTCAGGAGGAGGTAAGCCTGTGAGGGTGTCTGTGTATGTGAGAAAGTCTCTGTCACCCTGAAATCCATTGGGTTCATAGTCACCCTGACTGGGAACACCATATTTTGAGTGGGTGAAAGAGGAGAAAGACCTGGGCTCCATAGATATCTCACCTGTACAGCAAAGGGAGTCCAGGAGAACCTGAGGGGTCTGGGAGGGCATCGTTGGAGGTGTGTCAAATTACCTGGGGGTAGGTCATTGGTATGGACAGAGGGAGGCAGCAGGCATATGGCTGCTTTATATTTGAGTGTCCTGCTGGTGGATGGGGGAACAGGGCCATTTGTCATGTGTCTGGAGGTACTGTTTTGTGGTGGCACAGGAAAGACCCAGGCATGCTGAGTCCATGTCTCCTCCTGTGCTCTAGAATAAGTTTAGAAGTAATTAGACTTGGGCTGAGTTCAACCTGATTTGGACAGCTCAGCACAGATGGTCCAGCCTGAGCCTTGTTGAGTGAGGCTGTCTGTGTGTACTTCTGCCATGATGCGTCCTCCCCAGAGCTGGGCTGCAAGTGACTAACTGCCACAGTCAGAGCCTGACACTTCTGCAGACTTAAACTCTCTGCTGGCTGAGCCCAGCAGCTTCCTTGGGTCAGCAGGTTGGGAGACAGCGTAGTTATGACTCAGATTCCTGAGTTATTCTGGATTGTTCTCATTTTGGTGAAGTTTGTTCTTCCATGATCTGGCATCTCATGGTGCAGCCCCAGCAAGCATTTCAGCTCTGAGGTGAAGATTGATTGAGAATTGCATACATCCCTCACAGACAAGGGATAAATGGATGTGTGAGTCTATGTGTGAGTTTGTGAGAATGAGTGTGTGTTTCTGTGTGTGTGTGTGTGTGTGTGTGTGTGTGTGTGATATGTGGGGTTTTCCTGAGAAAAGTCTGTGAAGGTCTGTTCCTTGAGGAGAGGTGGAGTGTACTGAGGCAGAAAGAGCATCGTCAGAGCAGTTGGAGACATCAGGGACTCTGTCCTGAGCATGATGCGCACAGGCTCTGGGTCGTCTCTAGTGCGAGTCTCTGTGTGAATTCCACCTGAGTAACGATGGTGGCAGACAATTTTCTTTCCTGGCACCTGGTTTATGCCTGATGTTAATTATCCTGTATCTGTCTCTGGGATAAAGTCTTAGATTATTTAGAAGATGTTACCAATTTTCAATCTAACATGATCAGCAGCTCCAGAACTCTGGAAACATCCCCAAGTGTCTGACTGGTGAAATCTCTGGCCATTTCCACACCTGCTGCCATCCCTGATGGAACTCTCCCAGAACACAAGAACCCTAGCCTTAGGATCTCCACGAAATATAACCCAGCTGGAGGGGAGGTATGGCCTGTGCCAGGGACACAGGGCTGAGACAGGGCACACCACCTCATTCCTTTCAAAGGGCCTGATCTAGAGATGGTTGGGCCAGTGAGGCCTTGCTTCCCCCCACACCGTCTCCCTCTCACTCCCCTCCCTCCTCTCCACAGTGTCTCCTGTGCTGCTCCCAGAGATGACCATGAACCTTGGGGTCTCCGGCTCTGCTTTCCGGGTCTTGCCCTTTCTCAATCCAGGGCTCCCCCAGCCACCACCCTGGGAGCCCATCCAGATGCCCCCTCTGGTGACCTCGGCCATTGCTCCTGGCAACCCTCTGGTACTGTCACCTTTCCCCATGATGCCTGTGGTGGCAGGAGCTGCCAGCCATGGTCCCCGCGTTCCTGAACCTTGCAAGGTCATCATCCAGGTCAGCCCTGAGGTGGGGCTTGTGGAATCAGCCCAGAACCAGCCTGTCATCCTGACACAGGCTTCACTCAACTGGGGGGGCCCAGAAGTTCCATCTGCCGTGAATGGGCATCCTGCCCCCGTCTACTTGGTGTCATCTGTGCCGGAGACCGTTATGCCTACCCCAGCTACTACTGTCACCCAGGCTGGGACAGGAGACCATCCTCCTCAGGCTCCACTGCCAGTGGCCCAGGTGGTTCCCATCATCCTCCCATCCAGTGGTGGACCACTGCCCCAGTGGGTTTGTGGTGAGAGTGGTCCCGCCAACACCCGGAACCAGGCATCACCTGAAACCTCCAGCAGGCCCAGTAGCGTCTACGAGAACTTTCGGCGCTGGCAGAACTTCAAGGCCCTGACCCGGAGGTACCTTCCTCAGACTCCGGACACTGAGGCCGTTTCCTGCTTCCTCATGTAAGCCCCTCAGGTGTCCTAGACCTAATGGGAGCTTCACAGGAAGGGACTGGGGTGACCCCCAGGGTAGGGTCCATGACAGCATGACCTCAGGAATGCCACCCCGGGGTTTCGGCTCAAATCCCATAGTGACCAGTCATGCCCTAAAGCTTCAACTCAGTCTGCTCATCAGGGTTGGACCTGACCTGTGGTCTGTAGGACAGACATTCTGTTCCTAATACCAGACACAGCACAGATGCACCAGGGTTCAGACAGGCCATGACTGCTCGGCCTTGGTATCTCATGACGTATCCCCAGAGCTGAGGGATCACACCAGCATGGCCACTGAGTGGGAGGCAGAGTCAACTCTGCGCGGGGAGACCAGGCCACCATCGGGGGTCTAGGCATGGGTGTAGGGCAGCGGGGGCTCCCGGCAGATACAGACCCTGACCGAGCCTCTCCTTGCAGCCCGGTTCTGCGCACCCTGGCCCGCCTGAAGCCCACCATGAGCCTGGAGGAAGGCCTGCGCCGGGCCCTGCGGGAATGGGAGGGCACGAGCTATTTTGACCGCATGATCTACTACGACATGGCTGCCAAGTAAGTCAGTCCTGGGCAGAGAGTGGGGGTTGGGGCTGGCTGCGGGACTGGCCTTCAGGGGCTGCTCCCAGATGGCCAAGGCGTCCTTGGCATCCCCGGGAGGCCCTTTCCCTGTGGAACCTTGTCCCTCCTGGGGCCGGGACACTTCTCCCCACCCCACTCTGGGGCTCCTGACCACAGTCTGAGGGTCACAGTCCCTTATTTTCTGTGACCCTCAAAACGCTCCTTTGGGGAATAAATGGGGGCGCTGGGGTCTGTGCCCACCCATTCTCCACCCTCCTGAGCTCTTGGCCTTGAGTGTTCCCTGTCCCTGCCTCATCCAGTGTGGTCCAGACCAGCCCAACTCAATGGGGTCTGTGCTCCCCATACCAGGTTCATGGAGTTTGAGGCTGAGGAAGAGATGGAAGCGCAGAAGCTGCAGTGGATGAATGGAGTACAGGGCCTGCCAACCCCTGCCCCACCCAGGCCTGAGCCTCAGGGGGCTCCAGGCCCACCGCTAGGCCAGCAGCCAGGTACCGACCCTGTTCCCCAGCTAATTTTCATAGGTCCAGGAAGGTGCTAGGGTTCCTGCCCTGCCAGGGAGCCTTCACTCTCCCGGGGACACCCAGGCCTATGCTCAGCGGCCCTCTGTTCCTGGGTTTCTCCCTCTCCCTGAACACAGCACACTGCCTGAGGGCTTCAGACTCACCTTTGAAGTGGGTTTGGAGACCCTGGCGACACGGTTGACCCATCCTCCCTTTGAGGGTCCCCTCATCCCTCACGCCGTTATGGGATTCTATTACACACAGATGTGGACACACACTTGACCTAACACTTCCCACAGGTATCCGTCCCCATTTCTGTGCTCAGTGCTGTGTGTCTAAGGGCAATGGACACGGGGTCCCCTCACGTCCCACTCCCCTTCTTCCTCCTCAGCCTGTGTCCCTAAGAAATCCAGACCCCGGGCTCGGGCAGCCTGCCCCAAGATGCACAAATCACAGCGGGCCCCCAAAACCAAGGCCCCCAAGGAGATCCCCCCTGAGACCATGCAGGAGAACATGGATATCATGGACGAGCAGCTAAAGGCCCCCGATACAGTCTGCGGGGCGCCCCTTGGCCGAAGGGCAGCGGGCATGAAGGAGCAGCAGGAGGAGGCCGGGACCTGCCCTGACCCGGGGCTCCTGAGCTATGTGTACGAGCTGTGCTCCCAGGAGGCCTTTGTCACCAAGGTGGGTTTTGGGCGGTGCTGTAGGGTTTGGAGGGCGCAGGGTTGCTTCTGTCCAGGGCTTGGTAGTGACATATTTCTACTTGTGTTTGTGTGTATGTGTGCACATGTGTTTCCCTGTGTACAAACAACATTGGGCCTAGTTTGTGAATTTCTGGGTTTGGTGGATGTGTGAACATCTGTGTGTTTCCATCTGTGTACTGTGTGGGCTCTGCGCAGAAACGTGTGGATACATGTACATGTGCCTAGAGGTTGAAGAGTGTGTGTCTTTGTGTCATGTGTGTACATGACAGAGACTATGTGCAACCGTCCAAGACCCTGCACTGTGCTGAGAACGGGTGTGTTTGTATCTTAATTCCTTCCTAGTCCGTATGAGAACCCTCACGCCCGCTTCCCCCTCCCAGGTCGAGGCAGTCATTCATCCCAGCTTCCTGGCGCACCTGCTCTCCCCAGAATCCCAGCTGGATCTCCTGGACCTGGCTGAGGAGCTCGAGGAGGAGGAAGGACTCACCCCCAAACAGGTGAGGCACATAGGTCTCTGGGATCCATGCAGGACCCAGGGGAATAATGTGAGGGTTTCCTGTAAGGCAATGGGTAGCTGCCCACGGCAAACAGGGGGCATTTTGCATGTGATTGCTGGAAAAGAGTCCCTGCAGGGGACTCAGGGGACAGGTCCCAGGGCACTCAGAGCAGCACGTGGGTCATGAGTCAGGGAGGGGCGCCTAGCACTGGGGCCTAGTCACTTGGTGCCCTCCCTGCCCAGGCCATGGCCAGAGGCCACCCTTTGAGTCCTCAGGGAAGATGAGGACGTGAATATGGGGTGAGGGAAAGGTTGGTGGGGGTGAGGGCCCTTAGTGGGACAGAGATCTGGGTTTTCTACTCTGGGAGGAGTCGCGGTCACTCTCTGTCCCTCCCTGCACCCCCACATGCCCACACTCTCATTCCTCCCTTCAGATTGTGGAAAAGCGTCTACAGACTGCGCTGGACAAGGAGGTCCAGAAGGCTTGTCCCCAACACCAGCTGACTCCAAAGGACTCAAGTCCATCTGAGAGTGCCGCAGGTCACTGCAACCCAACTCCTACCTGGGGCCATAAACCAGGGGCCAGCGCTGAATCCTGCCCCCCTGAGACTGACTTTGGACACGCCTCAAGGCCTGTGCAGGCTGAGGCCACTGGGATGGCACCTCGAGCCTCTGTCCTCTCTTTGGGGAGCCTGGAATCCCCATCCCTTCAGGCAGAACAGGCCCCCTGTCCCCGCCTCGCTGCCCCTACTCTGGACAGCAGGGTCTCCCTCATTCTGGGAGAGGCCCCTCCTGGCCAGGGGCCACATGGGGCTGCAGAGGGCTCCAGTGAGGAGGAGGAGGAGCTGCCCTGCGTGGCCTTCCTCCAGGCCTCTCAACACAGCCTCCTGCCCTGGGGCTTCCCCATGAGCCCTGGCTCAGACACTGGACCCCGACCCCGCTGCCCGAGGGCCTGGGGGGTTTCTCAGACCCAACCCACTCAAAGAAGAGCCTGCAATCCTGCTGCCCCTGCTACTGCCCCTTCCAGGAAGCGTCCTCTGTGTGGGAGCGCAGGACTGGGCACTAGTGAGAAGAACCCCTTCCCTGGGGAGCACCCCAGGCTGTCTGGGGACTCAGCCTTGACTGTAGAGCTGGTGGGCCCTTCCCTGCCCCCAAAGAGAAGGTTCCAGCCTGCTGTAGCCCAGAGGAGTACAGTACAGGATGGGTACAGCATCCAGTAGGTCACCGGGGGGCTCCCTCCGGAGCCTGGCTGCCCCTAGCAGCCTTGTCTTCCACCTGATCTTCATCCAGCTAGGACTTCTCTGTATAATTTGGCGGGCCCAGTGGTGGGGTTGTGCTGGAGCAACCCCTTTGTGTCATTGTGTAAATAGTTAATAAATTTCATTTCATTGAAAACACTCTTGGTATCTCCTGTCGCTCATGCTCCTTGGACAATCCTGAGATGAAAACAGGTAAGGGCGTTACAGGGTTTGGGTCCTGTGAGACATTGTGCTCCCTGGAGCAGGGAGGAGTCCTCCCTACCCATTGGGAGATGTGCTCAGTTTCACCAGACCCACCCAATTCTGTGGACATAGCCGTGGCTCACGTTTGCTGCCTTTTCCTTGGAGTGCATCAAAAAGCACATCAAAGATTGAGGGCAACACGCTGGGAAAAATCACAGCATGGGAGAGAGCAACACAAAGGAGCTCTCACAGATGTGGGAGACAGACTCTTTCTATTTCTTCTCTGAGTTCGTGGGTCACACCCAACAGTGACTGCACTACAGAGCTCCTTGCTCTAGGACTCACTCCTGGTATAGCTCAGGGGACAACGTGGTGCTAGACATCAGTAGAATGAGGGCTGTGCACATGCAACACAAGCACCTTAATGTGTATACAATTTTCCCAATTCTCAACATTCAATTTGATTTGTTTTAGTGTCACACAAAATGGTTCCTGGAGCTTACTCTGGCTCTGCCCAGGAAGTACTCCTTTCTGGGCTCAGGGGACCATATGGAGTGCCAGGAATCAAATCCAGGTTGGCCATGTTCAAAGCAACTGCCCCATCATCTGTACTCCTTCTTCAGCTCCAAAATACCTTTTAAAACAATTTCACCACACTTTAAAATAGAGCTCGTGTCCTCAGAAGGTGTCCATAACCTCCTCCACTCAGCCATCACCCTTTCTCTCCCCATTGATCCTTGAGTCTTGAACCCCATATTCCTTTCTTCCTCTAGATTCCCAGAACCTGGCCATCTAGCGTTCTGTGGCCTCTTTCACTGAGAACAGCTTTTCCTGGACCACCTACATCAGCTCATGTCCACAGTTCAAACGTTAACTACAGAATCATATTCCATGTGCAGAAGGGCTACATCTGGCAATTCCTTCAATGGTTGATGAACAATGAGCTTCTTTCTACTCCCTTGTACTAGCTAACAGCAGATACGCAGATTTTAAGTGAGGTTCTCAAAGAATTTTATTGAGAACGCAAGCCTGGAAAAAACCCTCTCACTGCTGGCAGAGAACCCCAAATTTGGGATTGTGGAGTAGAGATTTGATGCACTGTGTAATGCAACCCAAGCACGAAGGTTCTGATAACTGTATTAGGGATGCAACGATTTGTGTTATCCAGAGAACATGTGTCCTCTCTTGGTGTTTTCTTTACACTAAGACAAACAGCAAGGTCCTTAACCTTTCCTTGTCTGTCCTGTCTCGACTTCTGGAACTGAGCATGGTGTCCTGAACCTGCAGTTTTCTTTATCCCTGATAGTTCAGGATCTATATAGCCTTTGGTGCTCTGTTACTTTCTGCCTATTTGGAGAGAGTTCAAAATCACAGGTAGTTCCTGTCAGGAATGGGGTGGTTTTTTTTGGTACGCAAAATAATTTTTTAAATTTTATTTGGTACGCAAAATAATTTTTTAAATTTTATTTTCATAAAGCGTTGGGAGTTTAAGCAACAATGACCTGTCTGGAGAAAGCTCTGCTCTCCACTGCGGAGCACTGAGGAAGCCCTCCAGTCACAGTCAGGGAGCTGAGGGGTCCCTAGGCTCTTCCTCCTCCATGGAGCAGACCCTAGAGGGGCAGCTGGGCTGTGGAGCTGGGTTGGATGGAGGAGACTCTGAGGTGGGGGTGCTGATAAAGTACCTGAAAAGTTGGATCAAGCATCTGGAAAGCCCTGGGGACCTGGCTTTTACCTGTTAGAGCAGGAATGGCAGCTTGCTGAGACCAGCTCTTCATTCCTCTGAAGTGGGAGGGGAGTGAGGGTGGAAAAGGGTCTATCTGGGGCTTGGGAGGTATTAACACAGTTTGCTCCCAAGAAAATGCATATCTCAAAATCCCTGGAGAGGGGACCATGTTTTATGTGACCAGGATAAAGATTGAGGGGTGCATTTTCATGGGATAGGTGGAAAACAAAGGTCTCATTATCAGGCCTTGAGGATCCTGGAGCCCCGGAAGAGTCTTGCTGTTTGTGTCAAGTTCTTGGGATTGGGTTGTGTCAGACTAAAGCCATCCCAGAGCACATGCAGGTACACCTGTGGCCGTGCCTGGAAAACACTTGCAGGTGTTCCTTGAATTGTTGTTGCTTCGACAGGCTTTGGTGCCCAGTTTTCCCAGGGCCTGTGCTCTCTGTATGTGTTGTATCCAAAAGGGGCCACCTCGGATAGGCTCTGGAAATGGCAGCAGCCTCTGCAGTGGCCAAAGGGCCATGTTCCAAACCCCACAGTTGGAACAGCTCTGGTGAGGGTCCAAACTGCACATCCAGTTGTGGGCTAGGTAAGGGCTCATGCACTGGATCATGGAAGGGAAAACAAAACCCGCACCAGAGCTAGGTGAGAAGAGTTTCTGCAAACCTGTGTAGGCAGGTTCAAGCTGTGCAGGAGCTAGGGACTTACATGAGTAGATGGTCCACAACTCTGGGCCAGAGGGGTCAGGACAGGGATAGCACAGGGGCAGGTCCAAAGTCAAGGAGGGCTCATGAGAGAGCTGTGTCCAATGGGGAGGATGGGATTAGAGAGGTCATATTTTAGGGGTCAGAGGTCACAGGGATGCAGCCAGGGCTGAAGCCACTCTGGCCATGGGCATGGAGACTCGAAGCCCCTTCAGGAAGTCCCAGCCCGGCAGCCCTCGGCTCAGCAGGTGCTTGGGGCACCCGGGGCTCAGGTGAGCAGATGGGCTGTGGGCGGGGAACAGCTGGTTTGGACTGGCCCATCAGTCTCCTCTTTTTTCCTCTCTGTGTTCCCCAGTCTTCGAGCGGGCAGCCGGCCACGGCGTCCACACAGTTGGGGCACCCGGCCCACCCTGTCCAGGTCACATGGCCCACTGCCTCCCGGAGACAGTGGGAAGGTGGAGGCAGGACACTAGTACAGCCCCGCACACAAAGCTAGTGTCTGGGCCGGGGGTGGGGGTGGGGGGTGCTGAGGGCATGGGGTCTCCGGGATGCAGCTGTGACCACCTGTGGCCACCACATCCCTTCCGCGGCTTCCCACGGGGCTTGCTCACTGTGCGCTCTGCTGTGCACATTCCTGTTGCCCAGGCAGCAGACAGGGATATCAGACACCAAGCTGCCCTGTCACTCTGGGACTGGTTGACCCCTGCTTCTGCTTTCCCACTGAGAAGTGGTCAAGGGTCTACCTGAGAAGAAACGGGGACCTCCTGTTTACCACATGGCATTGGGATGGTCATCACAGTGTGCGGGAAGCCCAGGGGGTATGGATGATCTCTGGTGGCCACGAGGCCATGGAAGGCCAGTGGCCATGGCAGGCCAGCCTGCAGTACCAGAGCATTCATCCCTGTGGAGCTGTGCTCATTAATTCCCACTGGGTGTTCTCTACTGCCCACTGCTTAACAAAGTGAGTTGTTTCTCAGGTCCTAGCAGCCAGGCTGGCAGTGGGAGAGGGTTAAAATATTAGAGCCCCTACATCTTCAAGGCTGTGTACTGGGACAATCTGTGTCCTTCTAGTCCAAGTCTTTCTGCCTGTGACCTGTCCTCTCCTGTATTGTCCTCTCTCGTCACCTGATTTTGCTCATCTTCTATCCTAATCCCTGTGCCTTTCCCCTACACAGGTCTGCCCCCTAGATGGCAGTGTTCATCCTGCCTCCCAGGAGCAATGTCAGATGGCTCAGTGTCACCTCACACCAGGGCTTCTCTCAATGTCCCTGCAATCCTGGTTGTCAGAGGGAGGCTGGAACCTGGGATGCAGTGGCAGATGCTGTTGTTCTGAACGTCTCTGGCCTGGGGTCTCTGCTCACCACATGTCTATTGGTCAGCTGCATGGACACTAGATATGGAGTCCTTGACCTTGAAGAAGAACAGAGCTGCTCTCTCTCCTGGGTCTGGTTGGGTGTTCCCAGTGCTTTGGGGGGGCAGTAACCAGGATCTGGATCTTTGGTGGTACGTACAGAGGCCCACAAGCACCTGCTCTGTGCTGTTTACCACTGGAGACCCACTGTGGATAAGGTTGGCTTGACCCACCTCACTGTGTCTCCATTTAGTCAGAGAAGAAGTTCCCCCTGTGGGTGAGCAGGGCTGACACCATTGGAGTGGAGAACTCAGATGGGCAGGCTCCAGTGGGCATGGGTCAGTTTGTGGATGCGAGTGTTTGGTCACCAGCTGCGTGGGAAGGAATTTCCAGGTGAGTGAGTGGGAAGGTGGAATGTTTCGTCCCTCATGGTCAGAACACAGGACATCCTGCACGCATGGTCTCCTTTGACCAATGATTTTCTGCAGTTTCAGAACAGGTTAGTACCAAGAAGGAGTGAGAGAAAGGAGTGGTGCGAGAGCAGTTTGGTCATAAGGCGGGTCAAGAGCCAAGATGGAGCCAGGACGCTCTGCATGTGCCCAAGGAAGGTCAGGATTGTCCAGCCCCATGGAAACTGCAGCCCTCCGTGATCCTTTCCAATAGTGGGTGTGTGCTGACTTGTGATTAAAACCGCCCTGATTGCTAGAGAGAAGGTCTGACAGAAAGGGAGAGTTCTGTGCGGTGGTGCAAACAAGGCAGTGCTGGGGGTCAGATGATGGTGGAGAGGCACAAGCTGCCATATGCAGAAGATGATGACTGTCACCTTCCCTCCTGCAGGAAGTCTCATGCCCCTGAGGATTACTGGGTGTGTTGGGGAAGTACCCAGCTCTACCAGGACACCCAATAGGCCAGGAGGGTGGCTGTGAGCTGCATTATCATTCATCCAGACTTTTAGAAACTCCACCGTTTTGCAGCGGTTTTACAACTGCACCAACCTGTGAACTTCAGCTCCTATATCATCCCTGTCTGCCTTCCAACCCCTGGCATGGAGCTGCTTCTTGGCACATCTTGTTGGATAAATGCCTGGGGAAAGCTTACTGAGGACAGTGAGTGGTTATGGTGTGGGTGTGAATGGGACTAGGATTCTAGCTCATCAAAATCTCTAGTTAGCGTGGAGGCCTATGGACCTTGTGCCTCTGTGCCTTATTTCCTGAGAACTGGACTCTTCTCATTCCTCTTGTGAAAAATGTATCCTTTTGAAAGGAGGACAAGTTACTTCAAGTTACTCAGGTCGAAGACACTGAAATTCTGGGTCCTTTGCTTTTGGGAGTCAGGAATCTGGAAATCAAAGTTTCTCTGTCTTGGGTGTAAAAACTTAACTAATAAGTAAATTGATGTAGGGTTTCTCAAAAATGCTGTTTAGGTGGCCTGAGAACTCCTCTCAGTGATGTAAGACCCACCTTCTCAGTTTGAGGATCCAGTGTTGTTAGGTTCTGCAGTGACAGGGTTAACCAGGCCACATCAGTGATGCTGGGGAAACCTCTAGGCCACATCTGGTTGTGCTCAAGGGCCTGTAGGGCTTTACCTTGATGCTGAAGGAACATGTCATGCAAGAGATATAACTAGCAACGATTTTGGGAGAAGCATGTATTTCACACTTCCGTTCTCTTCTAGCCCCTTGGTTCTAGTATTTCAATTTGATGTAGATCAGACATGACTTTGTCAACTCAATTTGTCTGAGTGTTCCTCTTTCTACTGTGAAATACCTTAATTTTTCCATGGCCATAGAAGGAACATGTAAAAGTAAGAAAAAAGCTCTTGGAGAACCTCGGGGAAGAACGATGAAGACCTAAAATCATTTCAGTTCCATCACCTAAGTTTTGTTCTTCTCCTTACCTGTGTCTCCTATCTGCATCTTGGATTTGTCAGGTGAATGGAGTAATAGGGTGAATACAGGGCAAAACTTTGTGGAGGTTTTCAGTAAAATGAGAAGAAGTATAAAAATTTGCATAAACATGAACTTGTTCAGAGAAGTGTGTTTATACTTTAGTGAAATATTGATGCATAATGATTAGGGAAAAGGAAATATTTATTTATCTTTTCAATTTTTTATATTTATAAAGTTGTTCAAAATAATTTATTACATTAAATATTTCAACACCAATCCCACCACCATGTACCTTCCCGCCACCATTATTTTGAATTATATCTTTAACTTTATATTTTTATATCTTTATATCTTTATGGGCTGGAGCGATAGCACAGTGGGTAGGGCGTTTGCCTTGCACACAGCCAATATGGCCGACCCGAGTTCGATTCCTCTACCCCTCTCAGAGAGCCCGTTAAGCTACCGAAAGTATCTTGCCCATATGGCAAAGCCTGGCAAGCTTCCTGTGATGTATTCGATATGCCAAACACAGTAACAAGTTTCACAATGAAGGCGTTACTGGGCCCGCTCGAGCAAATCGATGAACAACCGGAGGACCGTGGACCGTGATATCTTTATATTTATCTTTCTTTTTTTCTGTCTGTCTGTCTTTTTCTTTCTCGGTCTCACCCAGCAATGCTCAGGGGGTTGCTACTGGCTCAGCACTCAGGAATTATTTCTGGGGATGCTCAGGGGACCATATGGGATGCTGTGAATCAAACGTGGGTCGGATGCATGCAAGACAAACGCTTTACCTGCTGAGCTATTGCTCCAGCTCCCCATCTGCCTTTATTTCTAAAGTCATTATTTGGTACACTGCTTCTCTTCAAAGGTGCTACAGGCATTTCAGACAGACCATATCATCCGGAAATGGCGTACAAAAGCATTCCAGATTCTTGCCTGAATCAGTGGCAGGAACACTTCCTTCCTCGTAACCAGCCCCCAACTATACATGCACATGCACGCACACACACACACACACACACACACACACACACACACACACACAAACACACACACATGCTCGCAGACACACTCATGCTCTCACTCAGTCATAGAAGCTTATGCTGCGCTTGTCTTGAGGTCCAGGACCATGCCACAGACTTATCATTAGTCAGCCTATAGAATTTCAGACAATCAGCTTCTGACTTTTATGGGCTTAGCTGTGACCAGGTGGCCTCACCTCCAGTGCTCCCATGCCAGCCCGCCATCATAAACATCCTTCTGCCCATTACTTCCTCTCCCCGTCTCCTTTCTCTCTAGAAACTTCTTTGTTTTCACTGGGTCTGAAAGTTAGAGTTGTCATTTCTTCGTGATTGCTTGCCTTAGGAAATCACTTTTACATTTGAGCAAAATCTGTTAATTGTCTTTGGATAACTAATTAGTAGTGGTACTTTGGAATCATATGGAGTTTCTGTATTAATTTTTTAAGGACTGCATATCATTATCCCTAGCAACTACACTAATTTCATTCCCAGTACCAGAGCCCTTTTCTCCACATCCCTGCCAACAATCATTTCTTCTTGAACCATTTTCCCAACCATGAGCCATTTCCCTAGTTATAAGTAATTTTGAATTTTTTAATGTGTCTGTTCGCCATCTTTGAGGAAGTGTCTGTTTATGTCTTTTGAATAATTTTTACTGTATTTTTTCTGTTTTTTGGTTATATGAGTTAATATATTCTGGGTATTAATCCTTCCTTAGGCATGATGTTCAAAGAGCTTTTGCCTATTGCTCAGTTGCTTTTATTTGTTTGTTTGTTTATTTGTGTCCATTGTAGTTTCCTTTTCTTTATAAATGCGTTTAGTTTTATGTTGTCCCATTCTATTAGATAACATTGGGTGTCCTTGCTCCTCCTGCAGAGAGATTAGGTTTTTTGAGCTGCTCCCACAACAGTGCCCCTGAGGCATACCCAATTCCATCAAGCACCAATAATCCTATATTACTTTTCTCTTTCCTTCATGCCATTTGCAAGGATTATTTAGCAATGTCCATTTTGTATAGACACAGAAAGACAGTTGATGGCTATGCTTTGTAACATGGAAGTTAATTGGCTCCAAAATAATATTTACTCCTGGTCATCCATATTTACTTGACTTAAGCCTCAGTTTCACTTGGTTCCTAGCTCTCCAAAAGCAGGATCCTGACGAAGGGATTGGATGGGCCCAGGGTAAGCTGAAAACTACCCTGGCATTGGAAAGAGACAGGCTAAGTGTATGAAGTATAATAAGTTAAGAGCATCATCAGGGAAAAGACTCTGTAATGACCCAAGAAGAAGTTACTGAATAAGGACCCTGCTGAGGTTAGGATCAACTAGCCTGGCCTGAGGACTGTGGTTTGGAATATATAGCAAGATGTCCCAGGAAGATCCAACCTTTAAGCTTAACATAGTTCTTACTGTGTTCATACAAAACTGACTAGAAATTTTATAAGAAGTTACTATGGTTGTTTAAATGGATTACTTACTAGCTGAGAAAAGGAGAAAGCAATACACCCTAAATGCAATCCCGCCCTTGTACAGCTCTCCTAGTAATCTGGAGTGCTCCTAGTTATCTGGAGTGCTGAACCCTCAGATGAGATTTTGTCCTTGAGTTAATCTCCTAGAACATCCCCTGAATGACTAGCTTTATCTCTGTTTGATGTTCTGATATTCTTCAACCCCTCCTATGTGTACCCCCATCCTTCATGATTTCTATATTACTATACTGTCAGGTGAAAGAAGGGTCTAGGAGGATGAGATTTTGTCCTTGAGTTAATCTCCTGGAACATCACCTGAATGACTAGCTTTATCTCTGTTTGATGTTCTGATATTGTTCAACCCCTCCTATGTGTACCCCCATCCTTCATGATTTCCATATTACTATACTGTAAGGTGAAGAAGGGTCTAGGAGGATGACAAGGAATCCAAGGACGATGACTGGATGTAGAGGACTTTGAGATCTATGAGGAGACTAGGATGACAGAACTATGATGACTGGGACTACGAGCAAATGTACAACGATGGTTTTGCAGTAAGGAAAGAGATCAGACTACACTGGGGAGGAGAGAGAAATAAACTGGCTACTGACAAGTCTGGGGCCCAGTTCCCCTGTTCCCGCAATTCTTTGTCCATCTCTTGCTGTCATCTAGCTTGAAAGGTGGCTCTCGGCCACCAAACACTTGAGTCCCACATATGTGCCCACTCCTTTATTTGGAAACTCACACCATTCATGTATTCTTGATTGCTTTTCCCTCCCCACTGGAGATGTGTCTGAATGTATCCCTAATGTTGAAATCCCAGAATATACCCCCTAACTTTTCTTCTGTGTGTTTTATGATTTTATAGACAACATTTCTCTGTATGTGTTTCTCTGTGTGCTTGGGCCATTTCTCAGAAATTTCAGGGAAATTTCTGACTCTGGGGGTGAGAGTGTCATTCCTTTAGCTTTAAGGGGACCTGCAGTGTCGGATAGTGACCTTTACTCCTGCATGCAGAACATATGCTCAGCACTTTGACCCAACAGTCTCTCTGACCCAAGATCCTTATGTCCAGGCAATATCTCCAGACAGTTCTCCCTGCCCCATGCTCTATATGATTTAGTGTCCACACAACTTTATGAGGGTTTGCTGGAAGACTTCAATGCATCATGGTATGAAAAGTTAGTGGATACAATTTCTATCTTCCTGATTCTATTGAGGTGTGTTTTGGGACCCAGCACATAGTCTATCTTGGAAAATGTTCCATGTGCACATTTGCAGAAAAGAATGTGTATTTACATTTTGGGGGATGGAAAGGCCTGTATACATCTATTAGCCCTCTCTCTTCCATTTCTTCCTTCAAAGCCTTTCTTCAAAGCCATTCTTCCTCCAAAGGCATTCTTTCATGCCTTCCTTCTGAGTTTTAATCTTGTTGATCTACCCAGAGGTGATAAGATGGTGTTGAATTCTCTAGCTACTATTGTTTTGCTACCAATATCCTCCTTAAAGTTCCCAAGAAGTTGTTTTAAGTGTTTTTGGTGGTCCCTCATTGGATGTGTATATGTTTAGGAGCATGATTTTCTTCCTGCCGTACTTATTCCTTGATTATTTAAAAAAATGGCCTTTCTTGTCCCCTAAAATCTTTTTCAGCCTAAAATCTTTGTTGTTGGATATTAGTATGGCCACCCTGGATTCTTTGAGGGAGTTGTTTGCTTGAAGGATTGTTTTCTATCTTTTGACTTTGAGTCTGTGTTTGCGCTGGCTGTTCAGATACGATTCCTGTAGGTAGCAGAATGTTTGGTTCAGTTTCTTAATTCATTTTGCCACTCTGTGTCTCTTAGTTGACATTGAGAAAGATTATTTTATGGGGTTTTGTGCCATCTTTCTATAGAGGTCTTTTGTGCTTGTAGGGATTTGTCTTGTCTTACAGTAGCCCCTTTAGTCCTTCTTTTAAGATTGGTTTTGAGTCTACGAAGTTCCTGAGTTGTTGTTTATTCATGAAATAGTGCATTATTCCTTTGAGTATCATTTTCCTCCTTTCCAGAGGGGCTTGAATTTTGGTGTCAGCTAAATAAATTCTCCCTATAATTTCATCTCCCTACTGAATTTTCTTCACATTATTTTCTAGGTTTAGCTCTAAAATAATCCTTTTTATTTTACTTGCATTTTTATCTCTGAACTAAATATATTCTCCTGTATTTTTGTTGTCTAAAGGTATTAATGCGATGGCAGAGGAGTACTGGAAGCCAGGTGGGAGGGTAACAGGGAAGATGGTGGGTCTGTCATTGGATGGTGGAAAAGGAAGATATATTGGCTGATCGGGAATTTCTATGAGAATGATGGGAGAATGGATGGATAGATGGACAAAGGTGAATTGATAACCAAGGGATAGGAGGGTGTGTGAGTGAATGTACACGAGGAGAGAGAGGCCAAAGGAAGGGTGACTGCTGATCTGGAAGGACGGGAGAAAACTGACTCATGGAGAATGAATGGATCTTGAAAGGGGAGTTGTGCTGGTGATTGGTTCTGCTCTGTGTGTTGCATGCATTGGTGGGGGAATTTGACACTTTTTGTGTTTAATAACAGGGCTGGGTATTTATTTATGGGAGAGAGATGAACAAAGTAAGATAAGTTAGGAGGCATAGGGAAACAGGAGGAGGCTTTTCTTGCTGGTGGGTAGGGGGCTGAGGCAGTGCTGAGGCTCAGCTGGGCTGAGAAATCTTGTTCTTTGGGAGTACTAGAGAGTGGCAGAGTGAGGTGGGGGTAACTGAAATGCCAAAAGCCTCCTCTGTCCTTTGAGAGCCGGAGACTGGTAGTGAGTTGGAGGCTACAAGGACTCCTGCTGGGATTTTTAGGGAAAAGGATGATTGTCACATTCCCACTCTCCAAGATTAGCCCAGCTCTCAGGCACCAGGGAAACTGTGACAGCTCACCTCAAAGTAGGTGACTAACATAGTGGAACTGTGTTATGATTTTTGGGTCACACCCAGCGATGAACAGGGGTTACTCCTGGCTCATGCACTCAGGAATTACTCCTGGCAGTGTTCAGGGGACCATATGGGATGTGGGAATCAAACCCGGATTGGCCACATGCAAGGCAAATGCCCTACCCGCTATACTATCGCTCCGGCCCCTGGAAATGCATTATGATTTTGCTGGAAGTGAAAGTCTGAAATCGAGGTGCAGCCTCTGGTTCCTTTGGATGGTGTATGGCACATGGTCGCCTTGGCTATTCCAGCTTCCAGATGCTGGACCCATTCCTGGCCAAGTACCCCTTCTGGCATACTCAGGGAACAAATCTGAGTCTTCCTCTGTCACCACATCTGTTCTCTCACCTAAATCTCCTGCCTCCTTCAGCTGAAAGACGCTTACAGAGTGGAGTATCCTGAGTGGCAAGGGAAGAGAAACTGGGGGAGAGGAACTGGCTGGGGAGAGGGGACTGGAGTCATGGCTGGGGTGGGCAATGGACCCTCTGTTGCTGGTGTGGTGGAGGGACACTGTGTCCATGGACCGCTACCACTGTAGCAGTGGGCAGTGCTGAAAGGAGGTAAAGGGATACGCATGATACCCTTTCAGTAACAGTATTGCAAACCATACTGCCTAAAAGGGAAATGAGACGGGGTGGGGGGAGACAGACAGACAGACAGACAGGTGCTCTGGTCTGGTGTGTAGGACACTGTGTCCATGGTCCCCTATCACTGTAGCAGTGGACAGTGAGCAGTGGGCAGTGTGTGGTCTGGTGCTGGTGTGTAGGACTCTGTGTCTATGGGCCCCTATCACTATAGCAGAGGGCAGTGGGCACTCTGGTGCTGGTGTGCTAGAGGGACATTTTGTCCATGGAACCCTATCGCAATAGCATTAGAAATCATGGAACCAAATGTTTTAGAAATATAAAGAATTGCTCATGGCGCCCCCAGATCTCCTGAGCATCATATGGGTAGTCTCCCCAATCCCAAGAGAGGAATCAGTCCAGTGGTTTCACATGCATACTGAGGGGCGCAAAGGCCATGTGATGCACATGCACAGTCCAGCACCACTGCCAAGGTGTGTCCTGTCCTCTTGCAGGCCCAGCAGCCAACATAGCCTTCCTTGGGAACATAGCCAAGGTGCCCTGGGCCTCTGCCCAGGCGCAGCACCCACAGAGGGGGCAGTCCTGTATGGGGCAGCAGACAGGCACCTTCTGAGGCAATAAGGCCCCAGGAGGCCCCAGATGTCTCCCAGGGTTTAGCAGCAATGTAGGGTACACTCACAGGGTTGGTCCCTGGCACAGTGTACGTTCACTGGAGCATTCAAGAGTGACTCCTCAGTACAGAGCCAAGAGGAGCCCAAGCACTTCTGGGTGTGACTCAACTGCCCCCAAATTGTTTTAATATTTCTTTGTTTTAATATTGCTTTGGGGGAATATGTTATTCACTTCCATCTCCACTAATGTGTCCAAACACCAACCGCCACTGATTTTTGTCATGTCTAGTCTGTCCCTTTCCTCTCTACAATGTAATTTTATATAAAAATTTATATAAATTATAAATTAGCTGTTGATATTTTTTCATACATGATTATATTAGGATTCTTTATTTCCTCAGAAGGTCTTTGCTGTCTCCTTGCCGAGAGCCCTTCCTCACCAAGCACACACCTTTAAACACTGATGATTCAGCCTGCTGGAGCATGCCTACTCAGAGCTGTTAGGGAACTTCCCCCTAGAAGCAGCCCCATCACCTGCCTGATTTGGAACACAGTTTCTCAAGAGACCCCAGAAGCAGTGGCTCGAGCCAGGCCCCACCAAGAATGAAAGCCTTGCCTTGAGTGCAGATTCAGCTTCTCACATAAATGGAGATTTGTTATTGTTTGTTTTGTTTTGGAGTCACACTCAGTTGTGCTCAGAGCTTAGTCCTGGCTCAGAGATAACTCCTGACAGTGCTCAGGGAGCCACATAGGATACCTGAAGTGGAGCCTGGGTTCAACATGTGCACAGTAAGTGTCCTACATGCTATACTATTTCTTCAGGCCCCCACTTAGGTATTTAAAATAAACAGTTCCTTCTGTTTTTACTCCAGACAGCATCCTAATGCCTGTTGGCTCTCGAAGAGAGATGTGTGTGTACACAGGACAGGAGACGTCGCAGGGCAAGAGACTCAGGAAGAGGGTGTCCATCAAAATCCTAGCTTCAAGGTATCTTATCCACACCAATAATTCGGCATTGATTACAGTCAGGTGATCTATGCTTATTTAACAGTCTGTATCCAAAGGGGTTTTGCTGAGGGGATTTAATGTTCCTTTTTTATACATGTTTTTATCCTCCATTGTCAGATATAAATCAAGGGGCTAACTCAGATCTGGCTATTTCATGCTGAAGAAGATCGCAATGAAAGAAGTGTGAACAGAATTAATTGATCTGGTGAGGAAAATATCCCTTCAACTGTAAACTACATTCTATCTTCAGAATCCCTGCCATGAAATTCACCTTCAGTCCAAGACATATTTTGCTTTTGCTCTTTCATTTTGGAGGGGCCACACTGGTTGATGTTCAGGGCTTACTCCTGGTGAGACCAGATGGGGTTATGGTGACTGAACCCAGATCAGTCTTTCTGCTCTAACATCTCTCCAGAAACTCCAAGACACAGTGGCAAGTTTTTATTTCTCTACTGTCATATCTTTCAAAATTCTTCAGAAGCTCCATAACTCAAAGCTGTTTCGTCCAATTATTTTAGAAAATCCTTTTAACAACCCATGCCAAAGGTTTAATCTAATCTTACCTAATAGTCTCAACTGAATAATCGCCACCTACTTAACTTCAATTTTCAACATTAAACATAGCCAAACCTATACCTTCACTATAACAGAACACTAGTCATAAGCCTAACCAAAGGCTTGACCTAACCTTATCTATTAGCCTTAAGCGAACAATCTCCCTATACTTAACTCTCATCAAGTAATTGTGGGTGGAGTGATAGCACAGTAGATAGGGCGTTTACCTTACATGTGGCTGACCCAGGTTCGATTCCTCCGTCCCTCTCAAAGAGCCCAGCAAGCTACTGAGAGTATCCTACCTGCATGGCAGAGCTTGGCAAGCTACCCATGGCATATACTATTTTCCCAAAACAGTAACAAGTCTCACAATGGAAATGTTACATATGCCCTCTCGGGCGATGAACAACTGGAGGATAGTGCTACAGTGCTTGTACTTGTACAAGTAGCCCAGTCTATATCCTTACTCTAACAGAACCCAAACCCTAATAACAGTAAACCAAAAACAGCAAAGCCTCATTCTTATAATCCCCAACCTAGAGCCTGGGCATAAACTTACCTATTAGCCCCAACTGAACAATCTCCCTAGACTTTACTTAATTTTCAGTTTTAAAAGCAGTCAAACCCTTATCAAACAAAACTTTAATCCAAACCCAAACCTGAATGCAATCCACATTCTTTTAGTAACCCACACCAAAGGCTCTGCCTAATTAGCCTCAAATGAACCAACACTCTTTCTCTAATAACCCCAACCACGTCCTAATTCACATTGCTATAATATCCCATACCAAATACTTGGCCTAAATTTACCTGTTGTCCTCAGATGAACAATTGCCCTATGTATTATTTTCTCTTTTCAACTTTAAACATAGTCAAACCAATACTTACTTTACAGCACCCTACCCTACGCTAATTCACATTGTTTTATTCTTTTTTTTTTATTGGATCACCATTAGATATAGGTACAAAGCTGTTTATGATTTGGTTTTAGTCATACAATGTTCCACACCCATCCCTTCACCAGTGCACATTTCCGACAACCAATGTCCCCAATTTCTCTCCTGTAGGAGAACATTGGTTTGCCTTTCCTTCCCAGCCACAGGGAGATTGGGGTTGTTGATTGCTCCCTTAACCTGTCGATTACCTTTGCCTCCTGATCAGACTCTGCTGACTTGTAAATATTGTTTCTCTCTTAATGTCCTTTGCGTAGTTAGCTACCTCAGAGCAATGGCTTTTTGTATGGACACAGGAAGACAGTTAAAAAGACATGCTTTTGTAACTTGGGAGTTGATTGACTCCAGATAATATTACCTCGTAGACATCTGCTCTCTCAACTTAAGCCTCAGTTGCCCTTACAGACTAGATCCCCCAAATCATGGCCCCAATGAGGGACTGGATGGACCCAGGGCAAGCGGTGAGTTACCCTGGCATCAAAGTGGGCCTGGCCAAAGTTGCCTAACACTAAACTATAAGTTAAGAATATGGTCTTGGACAAATTCTGTCATGATCCAAAAGTAATAACTAGATTTCGGTCCTGCTGGGGTTAGGAATGATTGATCCAGCCTGAGCACTGTAGTATGAGTCTGTGGTGAGATGTCCCCAGGAGAGTTGTCCTACAAGCCTAATTGTGTCTATTACTGTGTCCTTACAGAATGGCAATGATTAGGAAGTTTGATTAAGATGTTAATTAACTTTCTGGTCTAAGGAGAGGAGAAACACACCTTAAATGCTGTTTTGCCCTGGTGGGCTTCATGTGGTCAGAAAGGCGTGAAAAACATGTTGATTGTACCTGGGATGGGGGGACACACGGTTTGGGAGGTTTGGTTGGAGAAGAGGTGGTAATAAATGTGGTTGCAGAGAGTTGATGAAAAAAGAAAGAGAGGTAGAGTCGGAGAGAGGCAGAGTTGGAGATGTGGGCAGAGCAAGAGACAGAGTTAGGAGCAAGGGTTGGAGAGAGAATTGTGGAGTGTGTTAAAGAGAGGTTGGAGAGAGTTGTGGGCAAATTCGGGAGAGATTCATGGACACAGTGGTGGATAGAGTTTGGGAGAGACAAGAGATGGAATAAGGCAACTGATTATCAACCAGCTTGGCCCTCGTTTCTCCTATGTCGGCCTCAGTCAAAGGTCATCCCAGGTGGGGAAGCGGTTCAAGAGCACTGAACAGCCAGAGAGAGCCACCAGGAGAGCCCATGAACATCCGCTAATCTGTGATCATTTCTAGAGACACCAGGGTAAAAGGAGTTTCAACAGTCAGGGAAAGGAGCTTAGGGAGGAGCCCTGGAGAGGAGAGCACAGGGAGGAGTCAAGGGCAGAAGAGCACATTGGAGCCCTGAGTGACAGCAGGGCAGGCTGCCTACCAGGTGTGGGGTAGCCTGGGAAGGAACCCACTGCTCACTGCCTGTCTGAGGACAGGCAGCGGGGTCTGCCCCAGTAACCTGCGTCTGCACGGTGACCGGGATCTGCACTGTGACTGGATTCTACACTGGGTGACCGTGGGCTGCACCGGGTGACCCTGGTCTACACAGTGACCAGGGTCTACACTGGGAGACCCGCGACTGGAGCTGGACTAGAGGAAGCCGCGCTGGGACCCCTGAGTTCGACCCGCACCGCCTCCTCACTCAGGGCCGCACCCTCAGCTCCCCTCCTGCAACCGCCCGCGTGCCTGGGGTCTTGCAGAGACCCCCGCAGGATGTGCAGACACCGGAGGCCGGTCATACTCAGTCGGGAGCGAGTGGAGTCGGAGCGACACAGCCTGGCTCACCCTGCACCAGCAGCAGGACTGGAGGAGGCGGTGAGGGGCGGTACCAGCACTGCGCCTGCGCACTCGGAACAACGCGCCTAGCGTTTCAAGCCCAACACATGATCCCCCAATTACCACCAGAGGGCGTTGCGGAGCCAGGAGTAATCCAGACCTCCACCAGGGATTTCCCAAAATGTCACATATTTCCACTCATATTAAATTGCTTGTATTGGGAAGCTGCGGTTGGGGGGGCCGAATTTCCCTTCTAGCACTACATTCTAATGTCAGAATGTATTTTAATGACTTTTGCCACTATCGTCTAAAGCAACAGGGTTCAGGACTGGACAGATAATTCAATGGGTAGGGATCTTCCCTTGTACATGCAGACCCGAGGTCCATGTGGACCCGAGATCCATGTCTGGAATCCCATATGGTCGCTGAGTCCACCAAGAGTAATCCCTGAGCAAAGCCATGTGTGAACCAAAATCCAAACTATAAAGAGCAGGAGGTAGGATGCTTGCCTTCACGCTGCAGATCCAGTTCAGATCCACAGCACCACCTGTGTTCCATGAGAGCCAGAAAAATAGGAGCACTGTTGGACGTGGTCAAATTGACCCCCCACCCAAATACTATTGATTCAGGTGCAGCAGAAGAGGCGGCAGTGGGTTTCTATGTTCATTCGCAAATCCGGGTTCTTCAATATTTTCAAGAATGAAAATGTTAAATACTAAAGATTCTCAGGCTAGAGTGATAGCACAGTGGTAGGGCGTTTGCCTTGCACGCAGCCAACATGGCCGACCCGAGTTCGATTCCTCCAACCCTCTCGAGAGCCCGGCAAGCTACCGAGAGTATCTCCCGGCATGTCAGATCCTGGCATGCTAACGGTGGCGTATTCTATATGCCAAACACAGTAACAACAAGTCTCATGATGGAGACGTTACTGGGCCCGCTAGAGCAAATCAATGAACAACGGGAGGACAATGACCATGAAAGATTGTCAGAGTCAGAAAGTAGAAATTTTATTGATAAGTAGAAGAGAAAGGAATAGGAGAGTCCCAAAGTGGGAGGGAACTTAGTGTGGGCCTATGTCTCTTTTTGTGAGACTTTTACAGAAAAACCAGGTCTTTGTGTGACAGAGAATGCAGGGAATCTACAGGGTGGTCATGCTGGTTTATCTTTCGGGTCATCTGCCTCAGGTATTGTTCATTATCTTAGCCTTGTGACTCCTAATTCTAGGACAGGAGAATATGGTCCTGGGGATCTCCAGGAATGTTTAAGATTTGAACTTGCAGATGAGGTGGAGTAGATCAATGGGGGAAATGGAACTGCTGGTGAGGGGAACAGTGGACACGCCTCTTGTTGGCAAGGGGAAACTGAGGCTTCCTCTTTTACTATCAAATGATGACATATTCAAGAAGGTGTTTCTTGGTTACATGAAACACGTTATTAAGTTTTTCAACTTTGTTTATATCTATCTAAGTTACAGGATATATCAGTTTGGACTCATTAGTGAGTGAGAAGCAGACTGTCACTATGTATTTGGTGAATGAAAGCTCAATTGAGTCACTTAACACTCTTCTATTCTACTAGATTTTATCAGTTTTTCCTTTAACGTTTTCTCATTTATTGGTTATTATTTATCTATACAACCTCTGAAATGTAATTAATGAAAGAAACATTATGGTAGGGCTGGAGCAATAGTACAATGGGTTGAGCACTTTTCTTATATGCAACCGAACCAGGTTCGATCCCTGGCACTCCATATGTTCCCTTCAACCTGGCCAAGACTGATATGTGAGTACAGATCTGAGAGTAATTTCTGAGTTACTTCGAGGTGTGGCCCCTGAAACAAACCAAACAAAAAGAATTTTTATGGATCAGTAATATAATGGACTGAGTGCATGCAAGAGTCTCAAGTTTAATCCCCGAACAGATCCCAGGCCCCCCAAGCACTACCAGGAATAATGTTGAAAAACAAAACAAAATAATTCCATCAAACTCAAAATTATTTATTATGATGTGGATTCTGTCTTATCTGGAATGAGAGGCTATGTGTTAGATTACATCCAGGGGATATTCCACTGGGTGCAGTTATCACTGCACCATAGTAGAGCTCTAGCCAGAGGCAGTAGAGATTTGCTTAAACAAAGGATTATTTTGTAGACATGTGAAACGGTGATATTTCTGAACAATTTCTCAGAGTGGAGCTTAATTTATCTGAGTTAGATGACCAGATACGTAAAATTTAACACAGATCAAGGTGAAACTTACCATCTCCTTTCCAAGTTCACTGCCTTAGCAGTGGTAGGTTGGTGTGTGGGTTTGAAGTAGAGCATTAATCACCTTTTGGGTTACTAATTGTTTTTTTCCATCTTTAGTGTTTTGCCTTTCTGACCCTGGCTAATTTGAATTGTATTTACTAATGTGATTGTGTAGTTTCCCCATCTTAGGGGAACATTTGCTTTTGTTTCAATATCTCAGCTGTGCTCCTGTTCTTTCCTCCAGCTAAACTTTTTCTAAGAAGTATAACTTCACCATAGGAATGAAGCGTTAGTTAACTCTCTCATCCTTCTAAAGGCTGTTCAATTTCTCTGACTCCTTGTAATCCATAAGTAACCCTTTGCAGTGCATCCACATAAGATATAGTTCTGAACTCTGGAGTACTGTTTGTGGCTGACTTTACAGCCATATATTTCTGTGTCAGGTGAACTTGATCTGACACCATTTAATAATATCTAAGCCATTTTGGGGGTTTGATGGTGGTGGAAGGAAGTACAGTAACGTTCTACATGCTAAACGTGAACATTAACAATTATAAAAAGCAATAATCAAATAATAACACGCATATTCGGGGTGTGTGTGTGTGTGTGTGTGTGTGTGTGTGTGTGTGTGTGTGTGTATGTATGCTGATGCCCAGGCATTGTTTTAGCAGAAGAGAAGTGTTTCATTTCTGGCTGCATTTTCTCCCAGTAGCCAGAGTGAAAGTGAACAAAAAGCGGGAGTACAACTTAGCTTTCAGGATGATATGTTCATGGTTTTATCCTGTTTTAACTGTTTTAAAATGAGTCTCACTCAGTATTGTGAAAAAATCAAGTTTCTCTGATGAACTCATTCTAAGGATATTTCTTGGGGATACGGGGGCATGTATGTTGCTACTACCTCCCAAATGGGGCTCTGAAGATCTGGGACCCTTCTTGGCATTTCCTGGACAGCTGGGCATGAAGTTCATTTCAGGATGCTGTTTGGGCCCGAGAGTTTGGCGAGGCAACTCTGTTGGTAGTCAAGGGCCTCCGAGACCAGAATTTATAGGTCCCAGGGATGAAGCTGGAGATGGTTGGGGAACTTTGTGATGTCAGGGATCAAACCAAGTTTGCTTTCATGCAAGGCTTGCACCTAAATCCATGTACTGTACCCTAAACCCTATTCTAAGAATCCTTAGATTTATTTATACGATTTAAATCGTATTTTTAATTAAAAATACCCTTCCCCCCCTAACTTCTGAAAGTCTTATATACTGATTGGAAAAGGTAGAACATATTGAAAATTATATGAAAGTCAAAAAAGATCTATAAATCACCTAGATAATTGCTGTTAATTGAACTTTTATTTCTAACTAGTCTTCCATATTTTTGCACTTTGTAACTTTAAAGTGTTTGAAGAGAGACGCCTGCAGAAAAGTAGCTCTGAGACTCAGTCTTTTCCTCTTCACTGCTCACACTGCACTGATCTCGTCCCAAATCCAGCAACATGAAGAAACAACGCAAATCCCCACCACATGGGGAGAACAAGAAAAATAATGCAGAAGAGTCTGTCAATACTGTTCACCTAAGGGACCTCTCAGACAAAGAATTCAGATATGAAGTCTTGAAAATGTTCAATCAACTCAACCAGATAGTTGGACCGATATCCATTAACATGACAGAAAAAAATGACAAATTACGCTAGGAAATGAGAGCAGAAATGTCATGAATAAAAGATTCCGTAGATGAAGTGAAAAACTCAGTCTCGTCTCTCAACAATAGAATGACCGCAGCTGAAGAGAGAATCAGTGAGCTGGAAGATCAGCTGCACCAAGCCAACAGGCAACAACACAAAGTGGCAAGGCACCTCAAATTAGCTCTACAGAGAATCAGAGTCCTAGGAGATGATTCCAAGAGGAACAACATTAGAATCATTGGACTACCAGAAGCTCAGGGAAACAATCCAAATGAAAAAAAAAAAACACGGTGAAACAAATCATTCCTGATGTATTCCCAGAGCTCCACAATGCAGCCATTCAGGTTCAAGGAGCCCAAAGGGTACCAGCTAAAAGAGACCCTAACAAAAACACTACAAGACATATCATAGTTAGAATGATTGATGCTCCTGATAGAGATACAATACTGCAAACAGCAAGGTCAAAGAAGAAAATCACATAAAAAGGAGAACCCCATAGATTCACAGCAGATCCATTAGAGGAGACCCTCCAAGCCCTAAGGCAGTGGCAAGATATAGTGAAAAAAAAAACTCACTGAAATGAATGCTTCACCAAGAATACTCTATCCAGCTAAACTCTCACTCAAAATTCAAGGAGTGGTACAGTATTTTCTTGACAAACAACAGCTCAGGAACTTCAGAGACTCAAAACCAAACGTAAAATAAGGGCTAAAGGGGCTACTATAAGACAAGACAAACTCTACATCCACAATATACCCTTACAGAAAGATGACACAAAACTCCATAACAATAATCTCTCTCAATGTCAACGGTCTAAATTCACCACTTAAGAGACACAGAGTGGCAAAATGGGTTCAGAGACAGAACCCAACATTCTGCTGCCTACAAGAAACTCATCTCAACAGCCAGAGCAAACACAGACTCAATGTCAAAGGATGGAAAACAATCCTGCAAGCAAACAGCTCCCTCAGAAAAGCTGGGGTGGCCATACTAGTATCTGATAGCATTACTTTTGCATTGAAAAAGATTAGAAGAGACAACGGAGGCTATTTTCTCTTCATCAAGGGACAAGGACAAGAGGAAGAAATCACACTCGTAAATGCATATGCACCTAATGAGGGAGCAGCTAAATATTTAAAACAACTGCTAACAGATTTTAAGGAGGACATTTCTAGCAACACAATAGTAGCTGGAGATTTCAACATCATCTTATCACCTCTGATAGATCAACAAGAACAAAACTCAGCAAGGAAACGTTGGCTTTGAAAGAAGAAATAGAAGAGAGAGGGCGTATAGACCTGCACAGGGCTTTCTACCCAAAAAAGAAAGAATACACATTCTTCTCCAGTGCGCATGGAACATTTTCAAAATAGAACATGTCCTAGGCCACAAAACATACCTAAATAGAATCAGGAAGATAGAAATAGTATCAACAATCTTTTCAGACAACGATGCACTGAGAATAGGAGTGAATCACACACAGATACGGAGAACCAAATCAAACACCGGAAACTAAAAAACTCAGTGCTTCAAAACGAGTGGATCAGGAGGGAAGTCAAGGATGAAATCAAAAGATACTTGGAAACAAATGAGAATGAAGACACGAGCTACGAAAACTTATGGGATGCAGCAAAAACCGTTTGAAGGGGAAAATATATAGCTGTGCAAGCATATCTCAGGACAGAAGAAAAGATGCACATAAACAACCAGACTTCACAGCTCAAGATGTTAGAAAAGGATCAACAGGAGGAGCGGAAATTGTGCAGAAGGAAAGAGACTATAAAACTTGGAGCAGAAATCAACGACGTGGAAACAAACAAACAAACAAAAAAACCAAATCGAAAGATCATTGAAACCAAGAGATGGTTATTCGAGAAAATAAATAAGATAGAAAAACCACTAGCAACACTCACAAAGAAACAGAGAGAGAACCCTAATAAATCAAATCAGAAATAAGAATGGGGATATCACAACAGAAACCAAAGAAATTTAAAAGATCATCAGAGACTACTTTAAAAGTCTGTATGGCACGAAACAAGAGAACCTAGAAGAAATGGATAAATTCCTGGATTCCTTTTATCCCCCAAGGCTGAATCAAGAAGATACAGTGTACCAGAATAGACCTACTCACATCAAGGAAATTGAAACTATAATCAAAATTCTTCCCAAAATCAAAAGCCCAGGTCCAGAAGGATTCACTAGCCAATTTTTCCAAACATTTAAAGAGGACCTATTGTAGGTTCTTCTCAAGATTTTCCAGGAAATTGAAAAACCAGAAACTCTCCCAAACAATTTCTATGAAGCCCATATCTCTCTAATACCAAAAGGAAACAAAGACACCACAAGAAAAAGAAAACTCAGGCCGATATTCCTGATGAACACGGATACGAAGATACTCAACAAATTGGAAGCAAATAGAATTCAACAACTCATCAAAAAGATCATACATGACCAAGTGGGATTCATCCCAGGGATGCAAGGACGGTTCAACATTCGGAAATCCGTCAACATAATCCATCATATCAATAAAAGAAAATATGAAAATCATATGATCATATCGATAGATGCAGAGAAAGCATTTGACAAGATCCAGCAACCGTTTATGACGAAAACCCTCACCAAAATGGGGATAGCGGGGACTTTCCTCAAGATAGTTAAAGCCATCTACCACAAACCTACAGGAAACATCACCCTCAATGGGGAAAAACTGAGAACCTTCCCGCTAAGATCAGGGACGAGACAAAGATGCCCAATCTATCCACTACTGATCAAGATAGTACTGGAAGTACTTGCAATAGCGATTAGGCAAGATAAAAATATTAAGGGCATCCAGGTAGGGAAGGAAGAAATCAAGCTCTCACTATTTACAGCTGATATGATACTGTACTTAGAGAATCCTAAAACTGCTACCAAGAAACTCCTTGAAACAATAGACTTGTATAGTAAAGTTGGAGGCTATAAAATCAATACACAAAATTTCATGCTTTCCTATACGCATATAGTGAAAGAGAAGAAAGTGACATAAAGAAGACAATCCCATTCACAATTGTACCCCAGAAAATCAAGTGCCTAGGAATCAGGTTAACTAGGGAAGTAAAGGACCTGTACAAAGAAAACTACAAAATGCTTCTTCAGGAAATAAAAGAGGGTATGAGGAAATGGAAAAATATCCCCTGCTCCTCTTTACAATAGCCAGAAACTGGAAGAAACCTGAGTGCTCAAGAACAGATGACTGGTTAAAGAAACTTTGGTACATCTACACAGTGGAGTACTATGTAGCTGTTAGAAAAGATGAAGTCATGAAATTTACATACGTGGTACAACATGGAAAGTATCATGCTAAGCGAAATGAGTCAGAAAGAGAGGGATAGACATAGAAAGATTGTATTCATCTGGGGGATATAAAGTAACAAAATATGAGATTAATACCCATGAATAGCTGAGATCAGCACCAGGAAGATTACTCCATAGCTTAGAGGCCAGCCAGGTATTCTAGGGGAAAGGGCAGTTCAGATAGAGAAGGGAGCACCAAATAAAGGGTGTTTGGAGGATCCTCCCAGGAGGGGAGATGCATGTTCAAAGTAGAGTAAGGACTGAACATGTTTGACACTCAATGCCTCTTCTGCAGACCACAACACCCAAAAGGAGAGAGAGAAAAAAAGGGAATTCCCTGCCACAGATTCAGGGTGGGATGGGGGGAATGGAGGTGGGAGGGATACTGGGATTCATAGTGGTGGAAAATGGGCACTGGTGGAGGGATGGGTATTTGATCATTGTATAATCTAAACACAAGCACAAAAATTTGTAAATCTACAACTGTACCTCATGGCGTTTCACTAATAAAAATTTTTTTAAAAATCCCTTGCTCATGGATGGGGAGAATTAACATTGTCAAAATGGCAATACTTACCAAAGCACTGTAAAAATTCAATGCGATCCCTATAAGGATAGCCATGACATTCTTCAAAAAAAATGGAGCAAACAATCCTGATATTTATATGGAACAATAAGGCCCCAGGAATAGCTAAAGCAATTCTAGGGAAAAAGAAAATGGGAGGAATCAACATCCCTAACTTCAAACTCTACTACAAAGCAGTAATAATTAAGACAGCATGGTACTGGAACAAAGGCGGAGCTGTAGACCAATGCAACAAAGTTGAATAGATTTACATCTTCCCCTGTGTAAACACACAAAAAATAAAAAGGCCAGGGGTCAGACCGTTTCCCCACTCCTGGGAGGTCGATGGCAATAGTCAGGCGAAGGAAGGAAACCAGGGCCAGGCTGGTTGGTCTTAGCAGCGGTTTATTACATGGAAGAGATATATGTCATGGAGGCCCCAGGATCTCTCAAGCACGTGTGCCTTTGTTCTCTCAGCTTCTGTCCTCAGCCCCATCTTCCTAGGTTCTCTGATGCACGTGTCCCCCAGAGAGCCCTGAAATCTCCCTTATATAGATCATAGTACCTCTAAAGGGCACAATATAGCGATGTCATCAAAAGGAGTTACAGAAAGAACATTGAGGTGGCAAAACATACATTGTTTCTTTACATCTGCAGGTCAGTAAACCTGGCCTCACCTTTTACAAGCTACAAGCACTGGGATTAGCACATCAAAGAAGAGTCTGCTAGAGCTTGGAATCTAAATCTCCAAAATCAGCCAGCCTGGAGCCAGGCATCTACATCCCAAAGATCAGGCCTGGCTTAGCACCTGGGATCTGCATACCTAAGGCCATCTAGGTTCCTGTGAGATAAGAGAAACTGCCTCAATATACTGAAATCATTTACTGAAGGCAGTTTGAAGGGGAGAAAGTTCAGTCTCATCCAAACCTAGTCAGAACACAAAGGAAAGCTGCTTCTAAGGCAGATTCTCATTTAGCAGATCAACTCCCCTAGAACAGATTTCCCTGGATGTGTTTCTCCTCTCCTTGTCCGACCAACATATAAGCATACATGATATAAATCATTTTGTATGGACACAGGAAGAAATACTTTGAGCATATAGAATTGCTCTCCTAGGACCATCTCAATCTCAGACGGCAGTGCTCAGGCCAGGTAGCTATCCTATTCTTAGCAGCTGGGTCCTAGTCTCGTCGTTACTTTTGGATCATGATAGCATTTGCCTATGATCAAACTCTTAACTTATAGTTAAGAATCGTGGCACCTTGGCCTGGCCCATCTCAATGCCAGGGTAGCACATAACTTACCGGCTTGCCCTTGGTTCCATCCAGTCCCACGTCGGGACCCTGCCCTTGGAGTGCTAGGAAGTGAGGGCAACTGAGGCTTAAGTTGAGAAGGCAGATGCCCAGGAGTGAATAATATTAAAGGCCAATTAACTCCTAAGTTACAAAGCATAATATTAACGGTCTTCCTGTATCTATACAAAAAGGACATTATATTAAAGTAAACTATTCAAAAGCCATAAGGAGAGAATATTAACTTACAGTACAAGTTCAGTGTCCTAGAAGGATGAGACCTTAAAAAGTGCTTGGGGAAGAGAGCATAGAAGTGATTACGGACAAAGAAATGGGAGTGACTCAGGAGCACTGTGATGGGTGCAACCTGATAAACCTAAGCTCCTTGTACTCCAACATTCCCCCTAGCATATTATGATCTAATTTTTAATAAGGGGACAAGGAATGTGAAGTGGAGCAGGGAAAGCCTCTTTAACAAATTGTGCTGGCAAAACTGGATGGCTATATGCAAAACAGTGGGCTCAGAACTCTACCTAACGCCATACACAAAAATAAGATCAAAATGGATTAATGACCTCAACATCAGCCCGGAATCAATAAAGTTCATTGAAGACAAAGTTGGCAAAACCCTCCATTATATGGAAGCTAATGGTATCTTCAAAGATGTCACACCACTGGCCAAGCAAGTGAAAGCAGAGATAGACAAATGGGACTATCTTAAACTAAGAAGCTTCTGCACCTCAAAAGAAACAGTGACCAAAATACAAAGACAGTCTACAGAATGGGAAAGGATATTTGCCAAATACACATCCTTCAAGGGTTTGATATCAAGGATATACAAGGTACTGATTGAACAACACAAGAAAAAAACACCCAACCCCATCAAAAAATGGGGCGAGGAAATGAACAGAATATTTCTCAAAGAAGAAATCTGAATGGCTAAAAGGCACACGAGAAAATGCTCTACATCATTAATCATCAGGGAGATGCTGATCAAAGCCACAATGAGATATCATTTCACAACACAGAGACTGGCCCACCACTAAAAGAACAAAAGCAACTGATGTTGGCTCAGATGTGGCTAGAAAGGGACCATCCTTCATTGTTGGTGGGAATGCTGAATGGTTCATCCCTTTTGGAAAACTGTATGGACGATTCTCAAAAAATTAGATTGAGCTCCCATTTGACCCAGCAATACCATTCCTGGGCATATATCCCAGAGAGGACAAAAGTACAGTCGAAGTGATGTCTGCACCTGTTTGTTCCTTCCAGCTACTGTTTACAATACTGGAATCTGGAAAAAACCTGAGTGCTGGAGAACATGACTGGTTATAGAAACTTTGGTACATCTACATATGGGATTACTATGTAGCTGTTAGAAAAGATGAAGTCATGAAATTTACAGGAGAATAAAACACAAGAATAGCCGAGATTAGTACCCGGAGGTTCACTCCATGGCTTGGAGGCCAGCCGCACATGCTAGGGGAAAAAGCAGCTCAGATATAGAAGGGAGCACCAAGTAAAGGGTGTTGGGAGGATCCTCCCAGGATGGGAGATGCATGCTGAAAATAGATTATAGACCCAATATGATTTCCACTCAATGCCTCTTTTGCAAACCATAGCACCCAAAGGAGAGATAGAACAAAAGGGAATGCCCTGCCAGAGGCTGGGTGGGATGGGGGGATGCTGGGTGGGAGGAATACTGGGATCAGTGGTGGTGGAAAATGAGCACTGGTGGAGGGATGGGTACTCGAACATTGTATAACTGAAACCCAAGTACAAAATTTTGTAAGTCTACAACTGTACCTCATGGTGTTTCACTAACAAATTTTTAAAAAATTAAATAAAAAAGCTACTCCAGCCTTACCTTCCCAATAAAAATACCAAATGCGCTGAACAAACACGATGACCTCAGTACATGTATTGCAAGCCATAATGCACAAAAGGAGAGGGAGAGAGGGAAGAAAAGTGTCTGCCATAGAGGGATGCTGGAGGGCTGGAGGGGGTATATAGTGGCAGATAGTGGGAGGAAAACAGGGCACATTGGCCGTGGAAATGTACAATAGTAGAGGGATGGGTGTTATATCATTGTATGACTAAAATCCAATCATGAACAGCTTTGTAATGTCTGTCTCACTAATATTAAACAAAAAACTGAAAAAGAGAAATGAAGAAAATGAGACATTATGGGGGGGAACGTGTTGATATGTGTTAGAATTTTCTATGTATGAAACATTGCTGTTGAAAAATATTGTAATATTATCAGACAGTGGCTAAAATAAAATTTAACACTAAATATTTAAAAAAATTTTAATATTGAATTTGCTGTCTAAAATAATTGGCCATTTTACAACATGCCAACTTAACTATACCTAGTATTATTCCTTGTATTGAATTCCACTGTATCTAGTTCATTTTTTTTAGGGAGGTGGTGTTGGGTCCACTCCCACCTTGCTTAGGTGGTGCTCCTAGCTCTGTGCTTGGGAGCAATCTCCAGGGAGCATATGTGGTGCCTGGGAATCAACTGCAGCTGGTGACATGCCAGGGAAATGTCTAAACCCTTGTGTGACATTCCAGCCTGCCTTCAGGGATTTGAAACACAGTTTTTGCTTTTTCCATCCCCAAATGCAGAGCTGTTTAGTCTTTGTGGGGCTGGGGACCACCAGGCCACCCATAGAGTGTTCTAGTGCTCTTGGGGCCTCCAGCATCTCACCTTGACGTGGCCAGGGGACTCTTAATTCTATTTTGCCCCCAGTGTTGAGGGAGGGGCAAAGTAGTGCTCACATCAAAGTCAGGTTCAGCACCTGCGAAATTTGCACCACTGACCAATGAGCTGGCATTGATTAAGAACCTAAGAAATAAAGGTCCTGCTAATCCAGTCAACACCTATTGAAAATTAGGGTACCAAATAAATAAGGCCTCTAATAAAAAATTTTCTGTTCAGTCCCAGTCCTCAGGAGCAGTGGCCACCAGCTCTGTGCTAGCAGCAGGGCTAATGCAACAGCCAAAGTCAGTGTCAGCTCACTGCACAGAGGTAACAGACTTCGACCTCTGGTCAACACGGCATTCCTCAGCTTCGGCACTGCTGGCCAGATAGTTCCCAGGATGTGACTGGGGTAGCGCTAGATCTTTTCGGTCCCTGGAAATCCTCAGGAGTAGCTTTCTCAATCTGAGTGGTGAGTCTGCTGGTTTTCTTGAAGTAGACCTACTAAGACACACTCACACACTTGGTGAATGCAAGCTCTAAATATGACAAAAGCAGGAATTACTGAAACATTGTTTTCTCTTCGCCTCTACTAGTAATTCATGAAATAATTCACAAAGTAATGGGTTACCTTTACTTCTGATAAATACTGCCACTTATTTGCATCAATACATTAAGAAATACACAAATTCCTTTCATCTAAAACTTAGTTTCTTTGGACTCAGCGTAAAAGTTTAGAGCAGGGTGATTTTTTCTGGGGACATCCAGTCATATTCCCATACAAGAGACCTTCAGGACCATTTAACTTAAGCTTTTCCTGTCCCTTAAAGTTTTGTCACTTGTTTTCTTTGGGTCAGAAATCTGTTCCATGATTCTGCTCTTGACAAATTATATTGCTTCGGCAGACAAGTGTTCAGAAGACAAGAGTTCTCATGACAGACAACGAAGCAGTAGTAGAGGGAGAATCAACTATTAGTTATCTGGGTATAAAAATAACTGAGTCACTTGGGAAGAAATATATCTCTGTAAGGGACAGGCCCAAAATGGACTACCACCAGAACTAATTTAGCTTTGTTTAATAGGAACCTGCATTGCAAAATAACTTGTTTTTCAAGGAACAGGTCTAGATAAGCTTTTTCAGATCCGCTTTATAGGAGCCTGCACTGCAAAATAACTGGTTTTTCTGCCTCTGACCAAGGAATTCAGATACAGGTACTTGAAGGGTGGGGGTCAGACCAGATAACCGGATGTCTCTCACAAGACCCATGTTGCAAGACCCAGGACTGCCTTAAAAATCTGTCAGTTCCTAAGCACCGACACAAAATGCTGATCTTTAAAATATAGGCTAAGAAGTGATGTACCCTTAATTGGATAGGTTAAGAAAGCATATATTGTTACAAATCTGTTGGCTATGAAATGTGCGGGCTTTACTGTAATGGCCAGTGAAGGCCTATATAAGATCCCCTTTGAAGAGGTTCGGGGTCTTGCCTCACCTAACTGACTTGCGTGTCTGTGTAGGCGACTTGACCCTGGCTAGCCAGTCTTACAATAAACCTTGCTTGCTGTTTGCAATCTCTGGAGTTTCTTTGTCGTTAAAGGAAGATCACGATCCACGCCCTAACAATCTCCACTTTCATCAGCCACTGCCAGATCAAAAGGCTGCGTCTCCAGAAAAGGAGCATAACTTGAGACCCCCATAACCATGCCACTGGACTCCGCACCAGGCTGTTTCACACAGAGCACTTCAGAGGGGGGCAGGTGAGAGCCCTCCCCGCCCCAAGAGACCCAGCTCTGACAGCGAAAATCTCCACAACCCTACCACCCTACCGCCACGACGCTGTGGGGTCATTCCCCACATGCTCAAGATGAGTCTCACACATGACTGAACATATTCCTGGAAACAGCATAAAAACACCCCCTGCCCAGTCTCCATAATTACCACACCACATTTGATGGGGTTCAGATAGTATCAACAAATCATCGAGGGAAATATATATGCATATATATATTTCCTCACAGTTTCCTATATGAATAATGTTTGTAAGCATTTTCAGCAGTACTACGTAACAGACAACATGAAATATATTATTTATGTTGTGTTTGGGACAGGGATTGGGGCATGGGATGGAAATATACAAAGGAGAACCCCTTAGATTCACAGCAGATCCATCAGAGGAAACCCTCCAAGCCCGAAGGCAGTGGCAAGATATAGTGAAAAAAACTCACTGAAATGAATGCTTTACCAAGAATACTCTATCCAGCTAAACTCTCGTTCAAAATTCAAGGAGAGGTACAGTATTTTCTAGACAAACAACAGCTCAGGAACTTCATAGACTCAAAACCAAACCTAAAATAAGGGCTATAGGGGCTACTATAATACAAGACAAACCCTACAACCACAACACATCCTTACAGAAAGATGACACAAAACTCCATAACAATAATCTCTCTCAATGTCAACGGTCTAAATTCACCAATTAAGAGACACAGAGTGGCAAAATGGATTCAGAGACAGAACCCAACATTCTGCTGCCTACAAGAAAGTCATCTCAATAGCCAGAGCAAACACAGACTCAATGTCAAAGGATGGAAAATAATCCTGCAAGCAAACAGCTACCTAAGAAAAGCTGGGGTGGCCATACTAGTATCCAATAATTTTGCATTGAAAAAGATTAGAAGAGACAATGAAGGCTATTTTCTCTTCATCAAGGGACACAGACAATAGGAAGAAATCACACTCTTAAATGTACATGCACCTAATGAGGGAACAGCTACATATTTAAAACAACTGCTAACAGATTTTAAGGAGGACATTTCTAGCAACACAATAGTAGCTGGAGATTTCAACATCATCTTATCACATCTGGATAGATCAACAAGAACAAAACTAAGCAAGGAAACGTTGGTTTTGAAAGAAGAAATAGAAGAGAGAGGGCGTATAGACCTGCACAGGGCTTTCTACCGAAAAAAGAAAGAATACACATTCCTCTCCAGTGCGCACGTAACATTTTCCAAAATCGACCATGTCCTAGGCTACAAAACATACCTAAATAGAATCAGGAAGATAGAAATAGTATCAACAATCTTTTCAGACCACGATGCACTGAGAATAGGAGTGAATCACACACAGATACGGAGAACTAAATCAAACACCTGGAAAGTAAAAAAACTCAATGCTTCAAAACGAGTCGATCAGGAGGGAAGTCAAGGATGAAATCAAAAGATACTTGGAAACAAATGAGAATGAAGACACGAGCTACCAAAACTTATGGGATGCAGCAAAAACCGTTTGAAGGGGAAAATTTATAGCTCTGCAAGCATATCTCAGGACAGAAGAAAGGATGCACATAAACAACCTGACTTCACAGCTCAAGATGTTAGAAAAGGATCAACAGGAGGAGCGGAAATTGTGCAGAAGGAAAGAGACTATAAAACTTGGAGCAGAAATCAACGACGTGGAAACAAAAAAAAAAACCAATTTGAAAGATCAATGAAACCAAGAGCTGGTTATTCGAAAAAATAAATAAGATAGATAAACCACTAGCAGCAATCACAAAGAAACAGAGAGGGAACCCTAATAAATCCAATCAGAAATAAGAATGGGGATATCACAACAGAAACCAAAGAATTTCAAGAGATCATCAGAGACTACTTTAAAAGTCTGTATGGCACGAAACAAGAGAACCTAGAAGAAATGGATAAATTCCTGGATTCCTATTATCCCCCAAGGCTGAATCAAGAAGATACAGTGTACCAGAATAGACCTACTCACATCAAGGAAATTGAAACTGTAATCAAAAGTCTTCCCAAAAACAAAAGCCCAGATCCAGATGGATTTACTAGCCAATTTTTCCAAACATTTAAAGAGGACTTATTGCAGGTTCTACTCAAGATTTTCCAGGAAATTGAAAAAACAGAAACTCTCCCAAACAGTTTCTATGAAGCCCACATCTCTCTAATACCAAAAGGAAACTAAGACACCACAAGAAAAAGAAAACTCAGGCCGATATTTCTGATGAGCATGGACTCTAAGATTCTCAACAAAATAGTAGCAAATAGAATTCAACAACTCTTCAGAAAGATCATACACCATGAGCAAGTGGGATTCATCCCGGCGATGCAAGGATGGTTTAACATTCAGAAATCCGTCAATATAATCCATCATATCAATAAAAGAAAAGATGAAAATCATATGATCATATCAATAGATGCAGAGAAAGCATTTGACAAGATCCAGCAATCGTTTATGATAAAAACCCTCACCAAAATGGGGATAGAGGGGACTTTCCTCAATATAGTTAAAGCCATCTACCACCATCCTACAGGAAACATCATCCTCAATGGGGAAAAACTGAGAACCTTCCCCCTAAGATCATGGATGAGACAAAGTTGCCCACTCTCTCCACTACTGTTCAAGATAGTACTGGAAGTACTTGCAATAGCGATTAGGCAAGATAAAAATATTAAGGGCATCCAGGTAGGGAAGGAAAAAATCAAGCTCTCACTATTTATTCACAGATGATATGATACTCTACTTAAAGAATC